>NC_089507.1:70465783-71715783 GCF_036850995.1 Saccopteryx leptura | reverse complement strand
AAGCAATCCTAAGGAAAAAGAATGAAGCTGGCGGCATTACAATACCTGACTTTAAACTATATTATAGGGCCACAATAATCAAAACTGTATGGTATTGGCAGAAAAATAGACACTCAGACCAATGGAACAAAATAGAAAGCCCAGAAATAAAACCACATATATATGGTCAAATAATCTTTGATAAAGGGGCCAACAACACAAAATGGAGAAAAGAAAGCCTCTTCAACAAATGGTGTTGGGAAAACTGGAAAGCCACATGCAAAAGAATGAAAACTCGACTACAGCCTGTCCCCATGTACTAAAATTAATTCAAAATGGATCAAAGACCTAAATATAAGATCTGAAACAATAAAGTACATAGAAGAAGACATAGGTACTAAACTCATCGACCTGGGTTTTAAAGAACATTTTATGAACTTGACTCCAATGGCAAGATAAGTGAAGGCAAAGATAAATGAATGGGACTACATCAGAAGAAAAAGTTTTTGCTCAGCAAGAGAAACTGATATCAAAATAAACAGACAGCCAACTAAACGGGAAATGATATTTTCAAACAACAGCTCAGATAAGGGCCTAATATCCAAAATTTACAAAGAACTCATAAAACTCAACAACAAACAAACAAACAATCCAATAAAAAAATGGGAAGAGGACATGAACAGACACTTCTCCCAGGAAGAAATACAAATGGCCAACAGATATATGAAAAGATGCTCAGCTTCATTAGTTATTAGAGAAATGCAAATCAAAACTACAATGAGATACCACCTCACACCTGTTAGATTAGCTATTATTAACAAGACAGGTAATAGCAAATGTTGGAGAGGCTGTGGAGAAAAAGGAACCCTCATACACTGTTGGTGGGAATGTAAAGTAGTACAACCATTATGGAGGAAAGTATGGGTTCCTCAAAAAACTGCAAATAGAACTACCTTATGACCCAGCAATTCCTCTACTGGGTATATACCCCAAAACCTCAGAATCATTGATACGTAAAGACACATGTAGCCCCATGTTCATTGCAGCACTGTTCACAGTGGCCAAGACATGGAAACAACCAAAAAACCTTTCAATAGAAGACTGGATAAAAAATATGTGGCACATATACACTATGGAATACTACTCAGCCATAAGAAATGATGACATCAGATCATTTACAGCAAAATGGTGGGATCTTAATAACATTATACGAAGTGAAATGAGTAAATCAGAAAAAAACAAGAACTACATGATTCCATACATTGGTGGAACATAAAAACGAGACTAAGAGACATAGACAAGAGAGTGGTGGTTACCAGGGGTGGGGTGAGGGAGGACACAGGACGGAGGGAGTGAGAGAGTTAGGGGGATGGTGAGGGGCACAGAGAAAACTAGACAGAGGGTGACGGAGGACAATCTGACTCTGGGTGAGGGGTATGCAACATAATTTAATGACAAGATAACCTAGACATGTTTTCTTTGAATATATGTACCCTGAATTATTAATGTCATCCCATTAACATTAATAAAAATTTATAAAAAAAAATAAATAAAGTACTGAAAGAGAGTAATTACCAGCAAGAATACTATATTCATGAAAGCTAACCTTCAAATATGAAGAAAAAATAACAACATTTACAGAATAGAGAAACTGAGAAAATTTGTTACCAGAAAACCCACACTGTAAAAAAATACTAAAAGAGGTTATTTGACCAGATACAAAGAACAAAACAAAACAAAACTACAAATAATAGCTCCAATGAGATCACAATAAAAGCAAAGATAACCTGTGACAATAATAACATAAAAGGTGAGAAGATAAAGATCAGCAGTAGCAAAGGAGAATGAGTGCAGAAGCACTTATATGATAATGGACTCTTGTAAATGTGACAATTCTTTTTAATAACCTAAAGGTAGCCACCCACAAAAATGCTACTACTGAAATACATAGCTTAAAAAAAAAAAAAAAAGAACAAGGGGAAAAATATAAAAACTATGGAATACCACCAAACAAAAATAACTGACAGTAAAACAAAAGAGAAGAACCAAGTGCAACACAGACATATCAGAAAACAATACATAAAATGACAAGAAAATTCTCAAGTGTCAATAATTACCCTAAATGTAAATGGTTTGAACTCGCCAATAAAGAGACACAGAGTAGCAGATTGACTCAAAGAGAAAAACCTTACCAAATGCAGCCTTTAAGAGACACATCTAAGCTGGAAGAACATAAGTGGACTCAAAGTGAAAGGTTGAAAAACAATTCTCCAAGCAAATAATACCCCCAAAAAAAGTATGGGTAGTCATATTCAGATCTGAAAATCTTGACTTCAAGACAACAAAGGTAAGCAGAAACAAAGATAATAATTTTATAATGATAAAGGGAACATTGTATCAATAAGACATTACACTTCTTGATATACATGCACCAAACTGGGAGCACCAAAATATATAAAACACCTACTAACTGATCTAAAATTAGAAACAGACAAAAACATATTTATACTTGGAGATCTCAATATACCATTGATGGTTCTAGATCAATCATTCAAACAGAAAATCAGTAAAGAAATATTGACCTTAAATGACACTCTGACTAAGAGACATGGACAAGAGTGTGGTGGTTACCAGGGGTGGGGGGAGGGAGGACATAGGAGGGAGGGAGGGAGAGAGTTAGGGGGAGGGGGAGGGGCACAGAGTACTAGATAGAGGGTGACGGAGGACAATCTGACTATGGGCGAGGGGTATGCAACATAATTTAATGACAAGATAACCTAGACATGTTTTCTTTGAATATATGTACCCTGATTTATTAATGTCATCCCATTAACATTAATAAAAATTTATCAAAAATAAAAAATAAAAATAAATAAAAAAATAAATGACACTCTGGACCAAATGGACATGATAGAGATTTACATGACATTTCATCCCAGGACTTCAGAGTACACATTTTTCTTCAGTATACATGGAACATTTTCAAGAATAGACCACATTTTGAGTCACAAAACTAACATCAACAATTTCAGGAAGATTGAGATTATATTAAGTATATTCTCTGAACATCAGACTAAAATTAGAATTAACCTGCAAAACAGAAGTAAAAACCCCACATAAATATGGAAACTAAACAATGTACTTCTAAAAAATGACTAGGTCAAAGAAGAAATAAAAGCAGAGAGAAAATGATACATACAGGTTAAAGAAAATGACAATATAATATATCAAAATTTCTGCGATGTAGCAAAAGCAGTAATAAGAGGGAAGTTTATATCATTACAGGCTTATATCAGGAAACAAGAGAGATCCCATGTAAGCAACTTAACATCACATCTTAAGGAACTATAAAAAACAGAACAAAGGCAACCCAAAGTTAGCAGAAGAAAAGAAATAATAAAAAAATTAAAGCAGAAATAAATAAAAGAAAAAACAGAAAAACTATAGAAAAAATTAATACAACAAAGATCTGGTTCTTTGAAAAGATCAATAAAATCGATAAACCCCTGGCTATAGTAATAGAAAAAAAGAGAAAGAACTCATATAAACAAACAAAAAAAAATGAAAGAGGAGAAATTATCACAGATATCAAAGATATACAAAGGATAATTGGAGAATAGTATGAAAAATTATATGGCACCAAACTCAACAATCTAGAAGAAATGCATAAATTCCAAGAACCATACAGCCTTCCTACACTGAGTCATGAAGAAATGGAAAGCCTGAATAAACCCATAAGTGGGGAGAAAATAGAAACAACTATCAGAAACTTCCCCCAAAATAAAAGTCTGGGACCAGCCAGCTACCCTAGTGAATTCTAACAAACGTTCATAGAAGAGTTGGTTCCTAATCTTCTCAAAGTCTTCCAAAAAATGGAAGAAGAAGCAATACTCCCAAACACATTTTATGAGGTCAACATAACCCTCATACCAAAACCTGACAAAAATATTACAAAAAAAGAAAACTATACACCAATATCTCTAATGAATAAAGATGTAAAAATCCTGAATTAAATACTAGCAAATCAAATACAACAACACATTAAAATAATAATACATCACAATCAACTGGGATGCATTCCAGGAGCACAAGGATGGTTCAGGGCCCTGGCCGGATGGCTCAGCAGTAGAGCGTCGGCCTGGCGTGCGGGGGACCCGGGTTTGATTCCCGGCCAGGGCACATAGGAGAAGCGCCCATTTGCTTCTCCACCCCCTCCTCTTCCTCTCTGTCTCTCTTTTCCCCTCCCGCAGCCAAGGCTCCATTGGAGCAAAGATGGCCCTGGCGCTGGGGATGGCTCCTTGGCCTCTGCCCCAGGCGCTAGAGTGGCTCTGGTCGCGGCAGAGCGACTCCCCGGAGGGGCAGAGCATCGCCCCCTGGTGGGCAGAGCATCGCCCTGGTGGGCATGCCGGGTGGATCCCGGTCGGGCGCATGCGGGAGTCTGTCTGACTGTCTCTCCTGTTTCCAGCTTCAGAAAAATACAAAAAAACAAAAACAAAAAAAAAAAACAAGGATGGTTCAACATATGTAAATCAGTTAGCACTATACACCAAATCAACAAAACAAAGAACAAAAATCATATGATCCTATCAATAAATGAAGAGAAGGCATTCAATATGATACAACATCTCTTTATGTTTAATTTAAGTAGTACAAATGTTTATATACATCCTCGTGCCTCCTGACCATCCAGAGTATGATCATACATGTATAAGGCAACATTTAAGAAAGGCAAATGTATGTTCTTCTTGTTTTCATAAATTTCATCAAACAAACATGACTTTAAGTTAATAAAATGTACTGGAACTAATTTAATATTTTGAAAAATAGCTCACTCCTATTTGGGGTCAATGAGCATGAAAAATACTCACTACTCAAAGGGTTAAAACACTCAATAAAATCAGAATAGAAGGGAAGTACACCAACATAATAAAGGCCATTTATGATAAACCATCAGCTAAGATCATACTAAATGGTGAAAAACTGACAGCTTTTTCTCTAAAATCAGGAACAAAACAAGGTTGCCCACTCTCTCCATTCTTATTAAACATGGTGCTAGAAGTTTTAGCCAAAACAATCAGGCAGGTGAAAGAAATAAAAGGCATTGAGATTGGAAAAGAAGAAGTATGACATGACATGTATATAGAATGACATGCAGATGTCATGATCCTGTATATAGAGAATCCCAAAGATTCCACAGAAAGACTAATAAAAATAAACCAACACAGTAAGGTTGCAGGATACAAAATCAATATACAGAAGTCTACTGCTTTTATATATGCCAACAATGAAAATGAACTCACAAAAACCATTCCTTTTACAATTGCAACAACAACAAAATAAAACACTTAGGAATAAATTTCACAAAGAATGTAAAGGATCTATATACTGAAAATTGCAAAGTATTATTAAAGGAAATTGAAAAAGACACAATGAAATGAAAAAAATATTTCATGTTTATGGATTGGAAGAATCAACATAGTTAAAATGGCTATATTATCCAAAGCAATATAAATTTAATGCAATACCTATCAAAATTTCAATTTTATTTTTTAAAGAAATAGAACAAAAAATCACCAGGTTTGTATGGAACCATAAAAAACCTTGAATAGGCAAATCACTCCTGAGGCAAAAGAACAAAGCTGGAGGTATTACAATACCTGACTTCAAATTATACCACAGAGTGACAATAATCAAAACAGCATGGTATTGGCAGAAAAACAGACACACAGACCAATGGAACAGAATTGAGACCTCAGAAATAAAACCATATATACATGGACAAATAATCTTTGACAAAGGAGTCAAAAACACACAATGGAGAAAAGAAAGCCACTTCAATAAATAGTGGTGGGAAAATTGGAAAGCCACAGGCAAAAGAATAAAACTTGACTACAGTTTGTCCCCTTGCACAAAAATCAATTCAAAATGAATCAAAGACCTAAACATAAGATCTGAAGCAATAAATTACATACAAGAAAACATAGGCACTAAGCTCATGGACCTTGGCTGTAGAAACAATTTATGAATTTGACCCCAAAGGCAAGGGAAGTAAAGACAAAAAAAAAAAAAAAAAAAAAAAATGAATGGGACCACATCAAACTAAAAAGCTTCTGCACAGCAAAAGAAACTAACAACAAATCAAATTGGCACTCAACTAAATGGTAGATGATATTTGCAAACAACACCTCTGATAAAGGGTTAATATTCAAAACACATAAGGAACTCACAAAGATCAGCAACAAACAAGCAAGCAATCCAATTAAAAAATGGGGAAAAGACCTGAACAGACAGTTTTCCCAAGAAGACATACAAATGGCCAACGGATATATAAAAAAATGCTCATCTTCACTAGCTATTTGAGAAATACAAATCAAAACTATGAGATACCACCTCACACCTGTTAATTGGCTATTATCAACAAGACAGGTAATAACAAGTGTTGGAGATGCTGTGGATGAAAAGGAACCCTCCTCCACTGCTGGTGGAAATGTAAAGTAGTACAACCATTATGGAAGAAAGTATGATGGTTCCTCAAAATTAAGAATAAAATTACCACATGACCCAGCAGGGTATCTACCCCAAGACTCAAAAACATTGGTACATGAAGATGCATGTACCCCCATGTTCATCGCAGCTTTTTTTCACAGTGGCCAAGACACAAAAACAATCTAATGCCCCTTGATAGAGGATTGTATAAAGAAGATGTGATACATATATTCAATGGAATACTACTCAGCCATAAGGAATGGAAACATAAGGTCATTTACACAACATGGATGGACCTTAAGGACATCATACTGAGTGAAATAAGTAAATCAGAAAAAGCTAAAAACTGTATGATTTCATACATGGGTGGGATACAAAGCTGAGACACATGGACATAGATAAGAAGTGCAGTGGTTACCAGGGGGAGGAGGATGGGGAGTTGGGGGAAGGATATAAAGATGGACAAATATAAGGTGATAAAAAATTATTTGGCTTTGGGTGATGGATATATAACATAATTGACTATTCAAATGATGTAGTGATATTTGACTGAAATCTATGTACACTTATTGATCAATGTCAGCCAGTTAAATTTAATTTTCTAAATAAAAAATGGAATGAAATTAAAACCAATAAAATTTATCTCTATTATGATCCATGGAAGAGAAGTATAAATATAATGTACTATAAATATCAAAAGCCCTAGGTTTTAGTTTTGCTTTAGAAAAATTTTAAGATTCTCTACTTATATATGTTGTTAATGTCATTTGAGACATGAAGATAAGTGATCCCTAAAGCACTTTGAAAGTCATAATATTATATAATAATATGATTCTAACTAGCAAAGGGGGAATCTAAAGATTAGAAGTATAAATAATTGGGATGATTCATCAGACCTCTAGATAAGTAAGTGCGCCAAGTTAATATTATATGATGGCATACTTATTACAAGATAAATTTTATTTACCTTTGAAGTTTCATCTTGACATTTTAAGTTGGTTTTATAGTCTTAATGATTATGAATTAAAAATATGAGGAAATGTTAACAAATCTCTATTGATGCTTTAGGTGGTTATAGCAGAAAAATCTACTAATAGAAAATGTTTCAGGAGTCTTGAACTTGAGTCCCCAAGCACATTAGATTACATGTGACCCTATTTACAGTTTAAGTTTAAGCAGTTTAAGATGTACTTTTTATTGATTAGAAATATAAATTTTATTATACAAATTAAAAACATTTTAGGCCCTGGATGGTTGGCTCAATGGTAGAGCATTAGCCCAGCATATAGATGTCCCAGGTTCAATTCCCTCTCAGGGAACACAGAAAAAATGCCCATCTGATTCTCCACCCCTCCCCTTCCTACTTTTCTTTCTGTCTCTCTCTTTTCCCTCCTGCAGCCATAGCTTAATTGGAGCAAGTCAGTCCTGGGCGTGAGAATGGGTCCATGGGCCTGAGGTGGCTCAGGCACTAAGAAGAGCTCGGTTGCTGAGCAACAGAAAAAAGCCCCATATGGGCAGAGCATCACCCCCTAGTGGGTTTGCAGGGTAGATCTCATTCAAGGTGCATGTGGGAGTCTGTCTCTGACTCTCCTCCTCTCCCTAAAAAAAAAAAAAAAAAAAAAAAATTTAATTGAAATAAGAGTTACTGTAAAATATCATATAAATGTAAATGACAAATGGAAAAATGTTTTTAAATACATATAGCAAATATGTTAACAAAAGACAATAAGCAAGAAATACACAGAGTGGGAAAACACTTTTCTTTCCATTTAGGGCTCCCAAAGCCACTGACTTATTCGAGTTTCCTAGAATCAAAGGTTTCTACCTCACCAGCCAACCTCTGTTTTTGTATCTCCTCTCCTCCATGTGGCCTTTCTCTGCCTTCCTCCAGCATGGGCTCCTCTGCCTCATTTTATAGTGTAGAAATCAAAACCTTTAATCCAATATACAAACAAGGAAGTCTCTGATACAAAGTCACTTATCTGAGGCATAATGGGAATCCTCATGAGAGTGCACCACCCCACATCATGCAATAGTCAAGGGTGTGGGGAAAAGCTTAGTTTTAAAACCAAGCCTTAGGCTATAAGGACCCTGCCTGCTTACAGCCTATCCCCCACACCCAATGCAAACTATAAGCAAGCAAACATATATCATATATACAAACTTTGTCGGGAGCCGATCAACAACTGCTGGCTGACAAGGTCACAGCAGAAGATCAAAAACTGCTGATTGACAAAGTCATAGCAGAGAAGACCAATGGCTGCAGGTTGACGAAGTCACCCGAAGGAAAGGCACAACGATACTTCCCCCTTTGACCTTTTGAATTAATCTGGCCTTATATCCCCACTTTTCTGGGTGTGTGCTATTAATTATGGCACAGGGATAATAGTACTGTGCTTTCCCTGTAGATTCGTAGTGATTTCTTTGGAAATGAGACAGAGGGTGTGAGTTCCAGAGAAAAGCCTGTAAGCCCCTTGAACTGGGCTCATAGACATAAGAGGCTGGCTATGATATCCCTCGTAAAGGGTTAAGTCTGTAGGAGAATTCCTTCTTAATCATGTTAGAAAGAATAGATTGTGACTTGTGAATGGGTAGGAGGCAGTGGCTGTGCACAGAGCACCTTTCGGCCTTCACTTAATTCAACATTTTTCCTCCCTAGCCTTTTCATGTGATAGAGTAGAGAAACATTCCTTTCTTCTTGCTTATTTGATCTCAGATAGTGGTACACTCTGAGAAGAATAGAGTCAGAACTTAACTAGTGTTTAAATATAATAAATAAGTAATATTTGACTAGACAATAGTATCTTAGGTAAGGTATAGTAGAATGGCCCATTGTGTGGCCTAGGATGAGAGCGCAGTTGGCAAGAAAAGAATGTTTTACTAAGAGAATTGTCTTTTGACTAAAGGCAATTGCTAGGCTTTCTCAATGAGATGTTCTCATGAGATTTATATGCTTTCCAAGATTTTTTGATAATGAGAAAAATGTAGGGGAATCCATAGAAGTAATAACAGTTAATGTCTTATGTTGCTACTAGGCTATCTTGCAAGTACACTCTGTATATCTTTGGGTGAAAGCTACTCTTAATGTTATGTCAATTTCTTTATAGGCAAGCCTTTTAGAATCTTGTGAGAAAAAGTAGGACACTGCATAAACTCAAAGCCATTTACCTGAGCAAGCAGTGGTCCATTGTTAGTCCTTAATGATTTCGTCTGCTAATCTCTCTCTGCCCCTTGACTCACAACAGCAGTAAAGTTAGTTAACTATTAGTACTAATACTTTAAAAGCTTTTACCGATGTTGTTATCGCTATTCAAGTTATTTTGTACTTTGAATGATTTGCTACCTGGTTTGTAATTTATAGATATAAATTAACTGTTATCCAGAAACATGTAAACATAGTGAAACAGAAGCAATGATTAACACCATGTAATTGTAACTCAGTGTGTGTGTATAAAAAGGGAGCTATACTAGCATTTGGCAGAGATGCCTGGCAGTAAATGCTAACTGGAGAATAAAGAGAAAGAAAAGAATTCGGCTCTCTCACTCGATTTCGCCGACGCCGTCTCCTCCTGTGGGACCCCTGGATTCCCCCCCGGGGCTGGACCCCGGCAAAACTTATTTGACTGACATCCTCTTTTGATTCCTGCAATATATGGTGCATTGGCAGGAAACCACGGAGGAAAGACACCTGCAATTGGTGGACTTCAGGCACCTCATTGAGGATACTCCCAAGCCGCCCTGCAGATACATCTGCTGAGCATATGCATGGGGGATCCCCTTCACAGGACCCAGCAAGGACCAGACAATGAAAGAATGAGGAAATGAGGGCGCTTCAGAGCCATGGTAAGGAAAACCAAGCAAGGGAAGCTAGCTAGGGTCCTGCCCCACTTGGCAGAAGGAAGACCTGATCACCCTCTGGAGAGTCACCCTCTGGAGAGTCACCCTCCATAGGTTAGGCGTGGCAACTGTGTACTCTTCACAGGTGTGAGGAGTGGTCCCCACAGGAGTGGTGACTCATTGCCCTCCACAGGTTGTAGGGAATGGGCCCCACAGGGTTAGGAGTGGTGACTTGTCACCCTCCACTGGTGTGGGGGAGGTTGTGTGAAAGAGAGTGAGTGCGGAGTGAATGAGATGGATACAGGGAGAGGGTTCCCACTCTCTCGCACAGGGCCGGAGTGAGTGTTGGGTCCGGAACCGTAATTCCGCAGGGCACCTTATACAGCTAAGAGGCAGAACTGCCTGCTGACAGTTTATATCAGCCTCCATTAAGCCAAGAGGACCCGCCATTCCCACAAGGGAGGCAGCCAGTGACAGACTGAAGCGAGTGGCGTCCCTTCCAAGTTTCTCTTCCCTTTCCCCCATTCCTTCTTGTGGTGTAACTGTTGTCTGTTGTGGGGGTATGGGAAGCTCACAAAAAACCACTCCTTTAGCCACATGGTCAAGAATTTTAAGAAAGGGTTCTCGGGGGATTACAGGGTTACTATGTCCCCAGGGAAATTGAGGACTTTGTATGAGTTAGAATGGTCTACTTTTGGGGTAGGGTGGCCATCAGAAGGAAGCTTGGATAAGTCTGTTGTACAGAAGGTATGGCAGGTAGTCACTAGAGATCCAGGCCACCCTGACCAGTTTCTCTACAAAGACACTTGGCTTACACTAGTTATGCACCCACCCACTTGGCTTAGAGGTCAGGTTTTTATAGCATTAGTAGCTAAGGCGGGGAAGCATTCCACCAGACCCAGCACGCTGCTGCAGCAGCCAAAGCCAGAAATTTTAACCCCTAGTGAACTAGAAGAAGCAGAAACTTTGGCTCCTCCACCTTACGTACTAGCAAGGCTCTACCCATCCATACCTGACTCTCAGTCCACTCCAGAGACTGCCACTGACTCAGGCCCCTCATCCCCAGAGTTATCAGGTCCCACATAAGCTCACCCAAACCCAAGCGTGAGCCATAGGTGACTCCCACTGCCTCTCCAGAATCAGGCCCAGGCTTTTCTCCCCTAGCTGGGAGGTTACAGCAGGTACCTAAGCCTAGGCTTGTTCTAACTCTAACCGTTCCCAGAGAGGAAGAGTAGAGGATTTTTGCTGCCGTGTCTGGGAAGCCTCCAAGCCAAAAACTAATTCAAAAATCCTCTAGAGTCTAGACTGAAGACCCCCTCACCCAGGCTGGCAATAAACCAAGTATGGATAGAGTTAGAACCTAGGGCACTGTCAGTGAGCCAGAAACAATACCCGATTCCTAAGGAAGTCTTGGAAGGAATCCTAGTGCATTTACAAAGGCTCAAGGAGCCGTGCCAGTCAACCTGGAATACTTCTTTGCTCCCTGTAAGAAAATTAGGGACCAATGATTATCAGCCAGTACAGGACTTGAGGGTCGTAAATGAGGCAGCAGTGACTCTGCGCCCTAGAGTACCAAATCCTTATACACTCCTAAGCCTCCTCCCTGCTCAAGTCTCATGGTTCACTTGCTACAACTTAAAAGATGCCTTTTAGTATAAGACTGGCTCCTGAAAGCTGGAAGCTGTTTGCCTTACAATGGGAGGACCTGGCTGCAGAAGCAAAAGTGCAATACACCTGGACTAGGCTCCCACAAGGGTTCAGGAACTCCTCCACCACCTTTAGGGAAGTCCTCGCTCGGACCTCCAGAGGTTTCCTGCACAGGACATCGGGTGTGTCCTCCTTCAGTGTATGGATGACCTGTTGTTAGGTCATGAGACTTTCCAAGGATGTACTTGAGGAACGGATGAGCTTCTATGTCATCTAGAGAAGAATGGATACAAGGTCTCAAAGAAGAAGGCCCAGATCTGTCAAAGGCAAGTAAAATACTTGGGATTTATTTTCCAACAG
Organism: Saccopteryx leptura; assembly: GCF_036850995.1. Taxonomy (NCBI): domain Eukaryota; kingdom Metazoa; phylum Chordata; class Mammalia; order Chiroptera; family Emballonuridae; genus Saccopteryx; species Saccopteryx leptura. Next base: position 71,703,474 of record NC_089507.1, on the reverse strand, counting down.
GGAGAGAGGAGATTAGGAGTTCCTGGGTACAGTAGGATTCTGTCATTTGTAGATTCCCAACTTTGCAGTACTGGCCAAACCCCTCTATGAAGTCAGAAAGGGAGAAGAAAAAGAGCCCATGGATTGGGGGCCAGAACAGGACTGTGCCTTTCAGACTCTTAAAAAGGAGTTATAAGTTGCCCCAGCACTAGGTCTTCCTAACCTAGCAAAACCTTTTGTGCTGTATGCCTCAGAGAGGAGCAAGACAGCAGTGGGTGCATTAACCCAGGACTTGGGGTCATGGCCTAGACCGGTAGCTTACCTCTCCAAGCAACTGAATGGGGTTGCAAAGGGCTGGTCACCATGCTTGAGAGCCCTAGCAGCCACTGCCATTCTGGTGCAAGAGGCAGACAAACTAACTTTAGGACAAGACCTAAAAGTGCAGGTGACACATGCAGTAGTGACTCTGATGAATGCCAAAGGACATCACTGGCTCACAAATGCCTACCTCATTAAGTACCAGAGTTTATTATGTGAAAACTCAAGACTAGTAATAGAGGTGTGTACAACTTTAAATCCAACAACACTGCTCCCAATGAATGAGGGAAAGCGGCAACACAGTTGCTTAGAAGTGCTTGATGCAGTATACTCCAGCCAGCAGGACTTACTAGATCAACCCACGAGAGACCCAGATTAGGAGCTGTATATAGATAAAGGTAGCTCTGTCAACTCACCAGGAGAAAGGCAAGCAGGGTATCTACTGATTTCTGGTTTGCCTTTCTTACTCTACAAGTCCATAAAGCCAGAAAGAAGGCTCTTGACAGCTAGGGCAAGGACCTCAAATATCCAGGAGAAATTCTTCGCTGCTGGAAACAATCTACAAGGCCAAAACAGATAGCAGTAATTCACTTTCAAAAACACCAGAGGGCAAAATAGGTAGAAGCCTATCCCATCCAGACTGAAAAGGCCAAAGAAATAACAAGGGCATTGCTCAGAGAAGTAATTCCAAGGTTTGGACTGCCATTTTGGATAGGGTCCAACAACGGCCTTGGCTTTGTGGCTAAGGTAGTACAAGGAACAGCTCAAGTGTTAGACATCACCTGGAAGTTTCACACGGCAAACAGACCTCAGAGCTCTGGGAAAGGTGGAACGAAGAAATAGGATTCTGAAGTTAGGGCTTAGCAAATTATGCCAGGAAACAGGTCTTAAATAGTGTAAGGCCAGTAGCCATGGCCACCATCACAGCCACCTGGCCCGTGCAGATTTGCATTTGATTCGGACAGATGGTAATGAAACAACAGAGCCAAGAACTGGAGGGCTATTACCTTTTAATCCTAGCTTGCACCCAGCAGGCGAAAATACACACAGTGGGAAAACATTTCCCTTTCCATTCAGGGCTCCCAAAGCCACTGACTTATCCAAGTATTCCTAGAATCAAAGGTTTCTACCTCACCAGCCTTATTCACTTCTGTTCCCCTTCTCCTCTCCGCACAAACTCTGCACAAACTGGCTTCTCCTTCAGCATTCTGCCATCTTGGCTGCTTCTCCTCTGTAATACTAATTTCAGGAACCCAGAGAGAGAGCAAGCCCCCGGTCTGCCCCATTTTATAGTGTAGAAATTAAAACCTTTAAGCCAATATACAAATAAGGAAGTCTCTGATACAAAGTCACTTATCTGAGGCATAAATGGGATTCCTCATAAGAGTGCACCACCCCACATCATGTAACAGTCAAGAGTGTGGGGAAAAGCTTAGTTTTGAAAATATTTTAGTATTAAAAGGTTGATAAAAGCTTAATCTTAAAACTAAGCCTTAGGCTATAATGACTTCACCAGCTTACAGCCTGTGTCCCACACCCAAAGCAAACTATAAGCAAGCGAACATATATATCATATTTATAAACTTATTTGACCCATAAATAGGTACAAACTTTGCCCCTAATATTGTTTCACCTTATGAGGTATTATACAATAGACCTCCCCCAATATTACGTAGCTTGCCAGAGACTCCTCGAGAATTAGGAGAAACAGAACTACATAGGCAATTAAAAGCTTTAGGCAAGGTGGCCAGTACCATATCCAAGTGGGTGCTAGATAGGGCTCCAATCAGTTTGTTTGTCCCTGTTCATTTTTTTTCCCTGGAAAACCAGGTGTGGATCGAGGATTAGAATCCAGCTCCCCTCCAACCCATGTGGAAGGGACCCTACACTGTGATCCTGACCACTCCCACTGCTGCCAAGGTAGAAGGCATACTCACTTAGATTCACCACAGCTGGCTAAAGCCTGTGGCAGAGGCACCTTCATAGACATCAGAGACTAACCTTGCCAGCCCTTTTAAGTTGACCCTGAGAAGGACAACATACCCTGCTCCAGCCACAAACCGGGAGCTGGCTGGTCCATGTATGACCAAAGCCTGAGGAACCTCACCATGGGACTTATAATTGGACTCGGGGGAGGGAGGGGAACTAGGGCAGAGGACTGTGAACTGTGTATCCATGTCACCAAGGAAGGCCAAAAGGTCTCCACCACCTTGCTTTTCTATAGCTGCTATGAGTGTAAGGGGACTCAGAAAGGCAGGCAATATGAGATGAAGGAAGGACCTGTGTGTCTCTCAGCTGAGAGAGAAGCTACAGGGCAGAAGAAAAGCATATATGCTCCTAAAGTTTCACCTATGAAGCCAGCTGTGTATATTAGTCATGTGTCTTATGGGCAACCTGGGAAAAGGATAGTTCCAAGAAGAGGAAAGTATACTTGAGGAAAGGAACAGCCCTGTCAAATCGCACTAGCCATGGGTGCAATCCCTTAGAGCTAGTTATAACCAAACCTCTGGATCCCTGCTGGAGGAAAAATGAGGTATTAACCCTTGGCATTAATAAAGCTGACTTAAATCCCTATGCTTAACTCCTCATCCAGGGCCAGATACAGAACCACCCAGTTCGAGTCTTCCAAGTATATAAATATTTTTTATAAAGAAGCAATTAGACACCTACCACCACTCTCACCAACAACTAAGAACTTGTTCCTCAGGATGGTTGAGGGAATAGCCCATTCCCAAAATATCACCTCTTGCTATGTATGTGGGGGAACTAAACAGGGGACAGATGGCCATGGGAAGCTAAGGAACTAGTTCTCACAGAGGGTAGGCCAAATATAATGACCCCCGCACCTCTGATGACAGCCAATAGATTTTATTTATTTACTTATTTTTGTATTTTTCTGAAGTTGGAAATGGGGAGGCAGTCAGACAGACTCTCGCATGCGCCCAACCGGGATCCACCTGGCACACCCACCAGGGGGCAATGCTCTGCCCATCTGAGGCTTCGCTCTGTTGCAACCAGAGCCATTCTAGCACCTGAAGCAGAGGCCATAGAGCCATCCTCAGCGCCCAGGCCAACTTTGCTCCAATGGAGTCTTGGCTGCGGGAGGGGAAGAGAGAGACAGAGAGGAAGGAGAGCGGGAGGGGTGCAGAAGCAGATGGGTGCTTCTCCTGTGTGCCCTGGCTGGGAATCGAACCCGGAACTCCTGCATGCTAGGCCGATGCTCTACCACTGAGCCAACCGGCCAGGGCTGACAGCCAATAGATTTTAAAACATACTATCATAGGGCAATACTGCTTAGCCAGAGAAGGAGGAGATTTGACTGAATCAGTGGGGAAACTGACTTGCCTTGGGCAATGGTTTTATAATGCCATCCTCAAGAAAAGTGTGTGGTGGGGAAAAATCCGTTGGCCAGATTCCCTGAGCTAACTAGAGCCTATTTGAATTCAGGCAGGGCCAGAGACTGGATAGCACCACATGGGTTTTACTAGATTTGTAGAAATAAGGCTTATACCTGTCCTTTGAGGAATTGGGAAGGAAGCTGTGTGATATGTATGATAAAACCATCCTTCTTCCTTCTGCCTCTGGAAACAGGGGAACTGCTTGGCTACCCAGCCCCACAGCCCTTACAACGAGTAAAAAGAGAGCTCCTGAGAGGAGACTGGAAAGATGATGAGTGGCCCCCAGAGCAGAATATCCAATACTATGGACCTGCCATCTGGGCAGAGGATGGATCTTGGGGGTACTGCACCCCCATTTATATGTTAAACCAGATTATCTGATTGCAGGCAGTTTTAGAAATCATTACCAATGAGACTGGGAGAGCCCTAACACTCCTGGCACATCAGCAGACTCAGATGAGAAATGCCATCTACCAAAACAGATTGCCACTAGATTATCTGCTAGCAGCAAAAGGAGGAGTGTGTGGGAAATTCAATCTCACTAATTGTTGCCTGCAAATAGATGACCAGGGCCAGGGAGTTGAGGACCTTGTCAAGAAGATGACAAAACTGGCACACGTGCCCATGCAAGTTTGGCACGGATGGAACCCTAGTAGCCTTTTTGGGGGATGGTTCTCAGCCTTTAGTGGTTTTAAAAACCTAATAGGAGCAGTCTTACTACTCCCAGGATTTGCTTAACAGGTCCGTGTTTGTTGCCATTATTGATGAACAGCAAAAGAAACATGATAGAGGCCACAGTACAGCAATGAACCGCGGCCCATGTATTTAAATTACATCTTACCCTCCACTATCAGGCCTTCCCCTTGGGATCAGATGAAGAATGTGAGACTCCAGTACAAAAGAAATTCTGAATTCTCAAAAAGAGGAGTGTGGAAGGAGGGGCAGGCCCCTTCTTGGCTTAGAAGAAAGAAATGAAAAGAATACAAGGGAAATGAGCCAGCTGGGGTAACAGAGTCAGCCAGTGATAAATTATCTATATTCCATAGTTACAATACAAAACAAGAACAGCAAGATCTGTATGTAACTATGGCCAGTGATCTGGAAACCCCTTCCCCCTTGCTGATCCCACTGAAACTTACCCTCCCCTCTCCTTGAGTCCTGGGAAGCCTTAAACAAAGAAATCACATGCCCATTGCTTAGATACTGTAAAGGTATATAACCTGTAAGAAAGTCAACTTCGGGAAGCCCTTGTTTTGGTGCTAGAAGCTTCATATGCTCCACCGGCTTTAATAAATCCTACTTCCTTCATCAAATTGTCTGGGTATTTTTGTCCTCCTTTGATTCCTGCAATATTCTCTTCCTTCTCCTATTTTTTTACACCTAGCAATTGTCATTTCCTCACAAGATAGGGCCTCGTTGGGTCAATTTGTCATCATCCAATATAGTGTCAATTTATCTTAGAGATAGGTAGCCTTCCTTATAGCCAATCTAAGCAACTTAAAGTAAATAGAAAAATACAATAAACTTCAGTTTGGAGACTATATTTTAGTTCTATGGTTTAGCCATTATAACAACCATTGCCTTTGAGCTAAAGATTTTAAATATACATGTAAAAATGGGATTATAGTCACCACAAAGAATTCTGAAGAGGATTAAATGATGTAAAATGCTATGCCTGCCACATAGTAGTTGTCCAATAAATGGCAGTGGTTGCTTAGTTATTGATATCAATATTATCATGATTATTATTATCATTTTTGTAGTCCCAGTACCTAGAAGTGCCTAGAGCAACATTTGCACATGACTGAATAAATGTAGTTATAGTCTTACTGCTGTTGAAGCAGTGTCCTCTCAGTTTCTGAGGGAGAACCATGTATTTTGCTGAAAACATGAATGTGTGTATTGTAATATCCATAGAACATATGCATGGTTCCAAGTGGCAACTATTTGTAGCCTCAGCCATGTGGCTCAGCATACTGGTGAGCACTTGAAAATGCAGCTGGTTTAGCCCCTTTAAATAAAAATGACTAGACAAAGAAAAGCGGAAAACAGATTTATTTATAAATCATCCTACATAGACACAAGGCGCAGTTTGTTTTTGTGACACAGCAGTAACTCTTTAAATATTTATTGTCAACCTGGAGAAGTCATGTGTAGACTGAGGCATATTTAGGTTTTTAATATGCCATCTCAGCAGGGCCCACTTAAGGCTGCCAATCTGGAAGATAAAACTTTAAAGTCAATTTTAAAACACTTTTTTAATGACAGATAAAACTATTTCTAGTTAATTTTTACCATAACATACAAAATTACACCTGGGGATTTTTTTAATTTGAGAGTTACATTTAAAGTAGAAAGATAGTGGCCCTGGCTGGTTGGCTCAGTGGTTGAGTGTCAGCCAACATTTGGAAGTCCTGGGTTTGATTCCCGGTCAGTGCACACAAGAGAAGTGACCATATGTTTCTCCAACTCCCCCATGCCCCCCTTCTCTCTCCCTCACTATCATCCCCTCCCACCGCCATGGCTTAAATGGTTGGAGCAATTTGTCCCCAGACACTAAGAATAGCTCCATAGCCTCACCTCAGGTGCTGAAATAGCTCAATTGCCAAGCAATAAAGCAGCAGCCCCAGATTGGCAGAGCATCACCCTGTAGGGGTTTTGCTGGATGGATCCTGGTGGGGATGCATGCAGGAGTCCTGTCTTGCCTCCCTGTCTCCCGTCTCTCACTTAATTAAAAAAATACTGCTTTTCTAGTACAACTGTAGCAAAGTGCTGCATAGTAAAGCTTAATTTAAATTAAGTTCTGTAAAGCTACCATGGAAACAGTCTATGAATCATAATTAAAAAAATATTTTCCCATTATGGCACCAAAAGTGTAAAAAAATGCAGTTAGAATTTTATTCCCATCTCTTCTCTCTGAGACTTAATAGGTAGTTTAATGTGTTGAGTCTCTGCCAATTAAATAAAATTTCTCAGAATTTAACCAAATAAATGTCTAAGTGTAATGAGGTAATGTTAATTTTGTCTTTAAATTATTGATTTACCAATTTTAAAAATGTCTGTGTCATAGAATCTAAATGCCACTTGTGCTCATCAGAATCAGTTCATTCCATTAGTCTTTCACAAACACATCTCCTGTGATTTGAAGGGTTATTCTTTCTTTCTTCCTTCACCATCTCCCTCTCCTTTACTCTCTTCTTCTTCCTTCTCTCCCTCCTCCTTCCTTCCACCATTTTTTCTTCCTTCCTTCCTCCCTTCCTCCCTTCCTCCCTTCCTCCCTTCCTTCCTTCCTTCCTTCCTTTGTTCCTTCCTCCCTCCCTTCCTTCCTTCCTTCCTTCCTTCCTTCCTTCCTTCCTTCCTTCCTTCCTTCCTTCCTTCCTTCCTTCCTTTTCTTCTTGGAGTTTTACAAACTAGTAAAGTTATTGTTCAAGTGTGAATGTGTCTAAATATTGAACACTCTCTCTTCTTCGTATAGCTTGAATTATTTTTTTCAAAAGCTATATTTAGATTGTTTTTCCATAAAATAAAATTATCAAAAAATGCTGTATATGCTCAATGTAAGATGTGAAAAACATCTGTGGGGTGGGAGGAATGGGGAGAGGGAGAATACGAATGAGAACAGGAGCAAAAATGAGAGCCAATTCAGAGATAGAGACAGAGACCTTCAAAGCTCCAGTAGAAACAGATCACTGGCAAAATCACAACCAAATCCTAGAGCATGATCACAATGTGGCCCCCACCTCACAGATAGTCAGTATAAAGATACTAATGAGAAAAAATAGTCTCTCTAAAATAATTTTCTATAATCTGAATTTTAAAATTTTACTTTGCTCCAAAACCATCTTTTCAAGAATTGAAAGAAAACATGTTATATAGCTTTATTTCTCTCTCTTCTCAATATTTTGAATATCACTTTCTTGAAGTTAATATTGGAATTGAGTACCCAATATAATCATATAGAATTGAGGGTAGTAACAGTAGGTGGCAGGAATGTCCCTCTGAATGTTATATTTTTTTGAATGAGGTCTGATGGTTCTGGAACAGCGACCAAGGTCTGAGTTTTCTGCTTGCACTCTATGGGTGAGGATGTATACAACTTTCCCATGCACTTATGGACTTGGCAGTTAGGACAATTACCCAGGGGAACTGAGTAAAGGGGTCTACACTCACACATTACCGCAAGTTTTATGTAGCTTGAAACATTGACAATCATTAGCAGAACTCTTCATCTGTGTCAGCTCCTCAAATATACTTGCAATCAGAGAACCACAGAAAGTCATACCCTGCATACTGATGCCTCATTCAATGACAAAAAACATCTGTAATGGTGACCCCATAAGAAAATAATGAAGCTTAAAAATTTTATTGCCCAGTGACATCATAGCCATAGTAAAGTGGTATTCAATGTATTACACACATGTTGAGGTGATACTGGTATAAACAAGCCTTCTGTGCTGACAGTTATATAAAAGCATAACACATACAGTTATGCACAGAACATAATACTTTATAATGATTATAAACAACTATGTTACTGGCTTATGTATAGATATTTAGCATAGTATACTTTTTATTGTCATTTTAGTGTGTAATCTTTCTGCTTATTAGAAAAAGGTTGCTGTAAAATAGTATGCAATTATGCTGGCAGCAGCCTTATATATCTTGTGTTTACCATGTCTCTTCATTACATAATTTTTCTCTTGTGCTTTATTTAATTTTGTGTTGTTTTGTACAGTGACATGCTGTATAGGCTTGTAGCCTAGGAGTGATAATCTATGCCATATAGCCTAGGTATTTAGTAGGCTTTTAGTGTAAGTGTACTCTATGATGTTTACAACAATGAAATCACCTAAGGATACATTTCTTAGAATGTTTCTGTGTCATTAAGCCACACATGACTGTAATTGGGCAATTATTACTCTTACTAGAGAGGGAATCATTGGGAGAGCTATTTTCAAAGAGCTCACATGACTAAATTCCTCCGTTTCTACATTTCTTGCAAGGAAATGTGAAGTATGTCTCAAGTCCTTTTCTCCTATTATTGTTCTTATTCCTTTTTTAATATAAAATGAAAAACTGTGGTTTGATGTCTTCTAATGATTATTTGGACATTAGCATAAGGTTGTAGAAATTAGTGTTTCTCCATCTTCAAATAGTGAGCTGACAATGGTAAGATTGTAGACCCATGCTGCTGGGACTCAGGCTCCTAGTACATAGTAGGAGTTCATTTTCTACAAAACTAGAGATATGTGAGTTTTCTTAAATAGATCCAATTTTCATGAGTGAGAAACTTGTGTTTAAGTCACTCTTTTTTGGGGGTATTCTGCTTTATTCAACTGATTCTAATTCTGATGCAGAATAGACTCTATTACCAGGGGAGGTAACACTTGATTTGAGTCTTGAACTAGATTCTTAGCCAGATGGAGTTTGAGTTAAGTTGTTGTGACTTTAAAAAATGGAATATAAAGGAGCATTTCAGCCATAATAACCACTATGTTCAAATGTACTAGAAATGCACACAGACTTAGTTATTTCCTCATGTATAAGATGCACCTTTTTTTCAAAAAATTTGGGGTCTAAAAACTGGGTGCATCTTATACGGTGGTTGTAGGTTTTTTAACTTGCATTTCTTGCTTTTTTGCGCTTGTCTTTTTTTCAAATTTTGGGCCCCAAATTAAGGTATGTCTTATACATAGGAGCGTCTTATACATGGGGACAGTAAGTCATTAAGGCTTGCTAAGAAGACATTCTATTTCTTTTGCAGCCACTGTGGGAAACTGTATGGAGATTCCTCAAAAAATTAAAAATGGAACTGCCTTTGACCAGACATCCCACTTTTAGGAATATATCCCAAGAACACCATATTACTGATTCAAAAAAGAAATGCACCCCCATGTTTATGGCAGCATTGTTCACAATAGCGAAGATCTAGAAACAGCCCAAGTGTCTGTCAGTGGACGAGTGGATTAAAAAGCTGTGGCACATATATACAATGGAATACTATGGGGCCATGAAAAAGAAGGAAATCTTACCTTTTTGTGACAACATGGATGGACCTGGAAACTATTATGTTAAGTGACATAAGCCAGGCAGAGAAAGAAAAATGGCATATAACTCTCTCATTTGAGGAATCCAATGAACAATGTGAACTGAGGAACGGAACTGAGACAGAGGAAGGATCAAAGGGACCAGAGGAAAAGAGAACAGAGGGAAAGGGGATGATAGGATGGGATAAACCTAAAGGAAAGGGGGGAGGGTGCTGTTAGGAGGGGACAACAGGAGATGTTGAGGGGAATACAGGGGAGGGGTGGATGCATTCGGGGCAACACTAGAATCTATGTAAACACAATAAATTAAATTAAAATTAAAAAAGAAGGCATTCTAAAAAAGATTGTGGTGGGTGTCTCTACTCTCCCCTCTTCTCCATCTGCCTTGTACCCTAGAAGTGTGATATGTCCGTGAACTGGATCAACAAATTCCTTTACATTCTGGTTTCTGGTAGGGTTTAGCCAATGGGAAACACCAGCAGAATATCAGAATGAAGGAAGAAAACAAGGTCAAAGTATTTATTCCCTTAGCTTTTTTCCTTCAGGTCCATTAAATGACTGCATCCAGTGACTGCCCTGTTTGGTTTTTTGTTTTTGTTTTTTTATTTTTGTTGTTGTTGTTGTTGTTGTTGTTGTTGTTCTTCTTCTTCTTCTTCTTCTTCTTCTTCTTCTTCTTCTTCTTCTTCTCCTCCTCCTCTTCCTCCTCCTCCTCCCTCTCCTCCTCCTTCTTCTTCCTTCTTCTTCTTCTTTTTCTTTTCTTCTTCTTCTTCTTCTTCTTCTTCTTCTTCTTCTTCTTCTTCTTCTTCTTCTTCTTCTTCTTCTTCCTTTAAAATGGGAGGTGGTAACATCATCCTGTCACCAGTCCAAAATATCTACACTCTCCTGATTTTCCGGCATCTTGCTAATACTTTTGTAAATGGTCCTTTATTAACACTCTTCAAATGAATCCCATTTCAATATGCTTTTTGTTTCCTGATGGACCCTGAACCAAAAAATTCTACTTGCTTTATTTTGCTAATTTAAAGCACTTATTAAAACAAGCTACTTAGTAGTACTTGTTACTCAAAAGACTTGACAAGTTTTTGAACACAGCAAGAATTTTTCACAAATGATTGAAATCACCACAAGAAAATTGTGAGAATTGTTATATTCTGGGTTCTGACTCCTAGTATATACCTAGGTCCAAATGCATACTGTCTTTGATGAAGTGTCACTTTACATGTTGGAAGAGTTTTTGTTTAGTCCCTGCTAATGTCATTCAGTTTTTTTCAAAAACTAAGTCTTAACCAAATGATTTCTACAGATACTTTGCTTCCCTTTCTTACTTGCTCCTAACTCATCTGCTCTGCAAACTGCTTGCTGTCTGAGTACTTTCCTTGTTAACCCTTGAAATGGCTTTTTTCATCTTTCTTCAAAACTGTAGCTATATTTCTGTTCTGACTTCTCTACTATGTTGCTGGAGAGAAGGAAAAGGTTTTCTTTTAATTCTTCAAACCACTTGGAATTCCTTTTTAGTGTGTCTATCAATAAATATTTGTTTTATTTCTTCATATTTTGATTTCAAATCATTTCGATGAAGTGTTGTGATTTTTTAAAAGAAACAGATCTATATATATTGTAAGGCCTGTTTTCTGTTTTGCTCTTCTTATTTTGTCAGCCAGCTCCCGTTATGATCTCAGATGGGTACGGAACTACCAAACAGTGCTTGCCTAAACAGCAATGTCCAGAGGGAAGACAACAAGGGGAAAAACAAATCCTTATGTGCCTTTACAAGATTTAAAAAACCTCAGAATCCCCAGCCATCTTCTCCTCATATCTCCTTGATCTGAATTAGGTCACATGGTACTGCATAATCAATCATTGTCAATAGGCAGTGAAATTTAAAAAAAGGCTTAATCAATCTATAATTATTTAATAAACATAATTGGGTTATCAAGATTTCTTCCCAGTGGCAGGAACCAGCCTTCCCTAAAGCATTCCTTCAAGCAGAATTCCTGATAACTGGGGGGTAGAGGGGAGAGTTTTATTAGTAAGAAGAGAGAAAGAGCTATTAAGTAGATAATCACCAATGTCTGTGAGAGTAACTGAAAAATCTTAATGACTATGAAAATGCAAAAGACTATATTATACCTGAGGGGGGAGGAGGGACAAAACACCAGCAGCAGTGGCAAGATTTCAAGTAATAAATATATAGATAGGAGGGGAAAAAATCTTGGATAGTAGTTTTACTCATTCCCTAGAGTTCTTAAGTAGCATTTTATCTTTTTTTTTTGTAAGAAAAAAAAAAAGGGAGCTGGGGAATATTTATGTATTATATCAAAGAAGAATTAAATTTCTTTTTATTTAATTTCTTGTCCTGAAAGACATTCTGCAACTCATCCAACCATGGGTCAAAGTATAATCCAATTTTCCCACTGAGCTCCTTGATGAATTCTTATCTTAACAAGATTAAGACTTTAAATCAGAAACCTCTCTGATGTTTCCAAAGCTTTTTACTTATATTCTTGTGTAATTGACCATTGTTTGTCTTGTTAAATAGCCATTTGTTCTTTAAAAATCTTTATCATCCTTACATTCTTAGTTTTTTTTTCCTTTTTAGATGTTATAGTGCTTCTCATTTGCCCTTTAGCTGACTAAAAGGCCAATCTGACTGTCTTTCTTGAATATGTGAAACTATATTCTGAAACATTTGTAAAATACTATAAATATTACAAGGAAAATATGAGGTGTAGGGTTGTCTTAAAACCATGAATTGGAAGTCTAAATTCCTGAGTATAGTATACTATCTGTATAGGAAGTAAAAAAAGACCATATATATAAATATAGTCTAAATATAGCAATAGCTTATATGTATGAACTTATACTTTCATCCAAAAAAACTATTTTGTAAAAGCTGTTTTTCTTCATTTATCTTTTAGTGAGTGGCATGTGGGAAGGTTGACTGTCCCAAAGGCTTTTCCAAAAGCCTTTCTGGTATGTGTGAGTACTGATCAAGTTATAGATCCATCTCCAAATATGGAAGCCTATGTTCTCTGGAGAGCTGGCCCAGTTCTGAAAGGAAAGCTTAAAGTAGTATGTCTGCCTATGAGTAGAGCTTATCTAATATTAGGTTCTTTGTGATGGAAAACAAATTGCCCTAGACATTAATCACCGCATAACAAATTGACCTTACGATACCTAAAAAAACTTTTAAACTAGTAATAAATAATTACCTTTATTTAAGAGAAATACAAAATTGCATTTCATCCAGATTAATCAAGGTGTTGATTTTTGTAAGGATCAAGAGAAGATCAAATTGTTAGATTCAGGAAAGTGTGCTGGGATTGCCAGAGTGTAGACGCAGAGACAGGGAGGTAAGGATAGGGACCCTGTAAGGCTAAGAACAAAGGAAGACAAACATTTGTTTGCATTCCATTGGTTAGAGACCCTTATCAGAAGTTTATGTTTGAAGTTCGCCAATGAGCTAGACCCAGCCCCTGTTGCTATGCTATGTGCAACTCCCTTAGCGAATAAGTAACTGCTATTTTTGCTTCTGTATTATGCTTGCTTACTTAGGATATATAAGGAACTAGCTGTAAGCACCCGGGGCGGTTCCTGTTTGCAGCTCCTACTGAGTACGGTGTCTCCGGACATCAGGGAATTCGCCCCTGCGCAGGTGAAACTGGCCAATAAAATTACATCTATACCTACCTCTGAAAGTCTCCGACATTTGTTTTTTTATTATACCTGGTGGATGCTTCAATTTTCTAGTTATTCTTTTCATTTTTTCTAGAAAAATCTGGAATTCAAATCTTCTGATTTAATTAGTGTTAGAATCCATGGGAGTCCAAAAAGATCAGAGTAACAGGCTTTATAGAAAGGAAGAAAGGAACCCTGCCAGGCTGACTTGCAATGGGGAATAGAGAGCCAGGCACAGCCTAGGACTGGGTTTTAAGGGTTTAGGGGAGGAGGAGTGAGAAGGGTCGTGGGGCATTTAGCCCATTGGCTGCTGGACCAAGGAGGGTCTTTTTTTTTAAATTTTTAAAAAATATTTTATTTATTGATTTTTAGAGAGAGGGGAGAGAGAGAGAGAGAAGGGGGAGGAACAGAAAGCATCAACTCCCATATGTGCCTTGACCAGGCAAGCCCAAAGTTTCGAACCGGCGACCTCAATGTTCCAGGTCGATGTTTTATCCCACTGCGTCACCACAGGTCAGGCAAGGAGGGTCTTTTATGAAAGTTTGCCAGGACTTCTCGGCTTGTAACATCAGAAATTCCTTTGTGGTTGGTCATCTGCTGCGAGCCCTGAAACAGACTGGCAGGATTAAAGAAATGAAACCTAATTAGAAGTTTGAGATAATGTAAATGATCATATATATTATAATTATTTTAATATCAGTAAGTAGTAAAAATATGAGTGCTAATCAAAATATAAGAAAATGTCTCTGTTCCTAACCAGAAACAATTATCTTGTAAAAAAATAAATTTTGGGAAAATATAAGATGAAAAACAAAAATAAAAGGGCCTGATGTTGTTTTGGTGTATCAACTGGGTCCTGAAGGACATGAGTGGGAAGATTATATATAGTAATTCAGTTGAATTTATGCATGCATCTAAGATAGACTATCTGGATTCAAATCCCAGCTTCATGATTTTTTGGCTGTGTGGTATTGAAAGGTTCTATAAAGTTTCTGTATTTTAGTATTCTTACTTAAAAAATAGTAATAACAAAAACAGAAAGACTGTTGTGACCATTAAATTAGATAGTATAAATAAAGTACTTCAGGAGCTCATGGATCAGTGTTAGGTATTATTATTTGGGGGGTGAGGAAGAGAAGCATCAACTTGTTCCATTTAATTATACACCCATTGATTGCTCAAACAGGCAACTTGAGGGTCAATGTGTCATACTATGGATCAAGCCCAAATGCAGGCTTGAAACAAGTGACCTCAGGATCAAACCAGAGATCTTGGCATTCCAGGAGGACACTCTATTCAGTGCACCTCTGGCCATGGCTGTGTTAGGTATTATTAATATCTCACTTCTCTCTTAAAGTCTAAGAGTTTGCTTTCAACTTAGTTTTTATCATTTCTCATAGGGCTAGAGGCATTCTGACTCAGAAAATGCTTTACAGTCCTTACTTGGTATAGCTATACATTCAATATTTTACAGGAAATAGTACAAGAACTTGGTTTAGCTATATAGTCAATGTTTTACAGGAATTGGAAAACAGAACATTAGCACCACTCCATCAGTAGGTTTTATTAAAGTCTTGGTAGACAGACCAAGTACTAGACAGTAATCATAAATAAGGAAAGAGGTATTTGTCTCCCCTGAGATGCAAGGTTCTTAGAGGGCAGCTATATGGTCCTGCTTATCAGAGATTTGTGTGTAGAAAGAATCATAAACTCAGTTTTATAAAATTAGGATTAACCTAAAATCTAAACTAGCAGTATTCTAAGGCATTAAAATAAAAATTTTAATGGGTCAGGAACATTCTTCAGAAGGAATCTTATGCATGAAAACAAGTAAGAGTGGAGGTCCACAAACAGCCTTAGGATAGCTGAGAAGACCATCTGGGTGATCAATGTCTTACTGAGCTCTGAAAAAGGAGGGGATTATAGAAATGAGATTGTTCCAGAGGTTAGAAAGAGCATAGAATTGAAACCCATTAATTCTCGTTGAATTCAAGAGTGTGAAGGGAAGTGGAGAGAAACGGGGCTTAAGAAAGTAAGCATTGCCAGATCATAAAGGTCCCTAGAAATCTTGCTAAGAATTTTGGACTTTTTCTTAGGGTTTTGGGTATCCATTAAAGAGTTTAAAATAAGAAAGTAATATCAAGTATTTTCTTCAGAAAAATCATTCTGGCTGCAATGGGGAGAAGGAAGCTGAGAGGAACATAATTAAGGCAAGGGTGTCCTTTAGAACAGTGGTGCCAAACCCCCGGGCCACAGAGAAAGAATAAGTAATTTACATTATTTCCGTTTTATTTATATTTAAGTCTGAATGATGTTTTATTTTTTTTAAATGACCAGATTCCCTCTGTTACATTCGTTTAAGACTCTTGATGCTTGTCTCGGTCACGTGATATATTTATCCGTCCCACCCTAAAGGCCGGTCTGTGAAAATATTTTCTGATATTAAACCGGTCCATGGCCCAAAAAAGGTGGGGACCACTGCTTTAGGAGATTATTTAAGCAATTCCAATGAGAGAAGATAGTTAAGCTAAGAAAGTAGTCTCAAATCCCTCACTCCCTTAATTCTCTTGCTGCTTTTCCACTGATCTATAGAAATAATACCACCGCTCTCTTTATCAGCTCTGCTTATACACAAGAAGTTAAAAGTGACTGAGGCTAAACATACAACTAAGCTTACTGGTCTCATTTTAAATTCATGAAAATAGCTGTCAGTGGGCAATTAAAATGTTGTTCAGGCATCATATTCTTTATCCCCTATAATCATTTATCCTCCAGTTGTACTAATAAAAACAATCAAACAAACAAATAAAAAGCACCCAATTTCACTCATTTTCCCTCTCTAAATTCTCAACCTCTTCTCCCCTGTTCCTAGTTTGAGCTTATGATCTTTCATCTTCACCATAAAACTGAAAAATCAGAAGAAGATGTTCACAGATTTCTACCTCTGCATCTATCCACCTACCAACATCAGTACCTCCAACCATTCTTTTTTCTATCCAGTCACTACAGGTGAATTTTCCAAGATCTATCCAAAGCCAGTCTCTCTACTAGATCCTAGATCTTCTCACCTCCTTTTGAACATTATGTCAGCAATTCTCTCCCCTCTCCAGCATTAACTCTTTTTCTTTTTCTTTTTCTTATTTTTTTACAGGGACAGAGAGAGAGTCAGAGAGAGGGATAGATAGGGACAGACAGACAGGAACGGAGAGAGATGAGAAGCATCAATCATCAGTTTTTTGTTGTGACACCTTAGTTGTTCATTGATTGCTTTCTCATATGTGCCTTGACCACTGGCCTTCAGCAGTCTGAGTAACCCCTTGCTCAAGCCAGCGACCTTGGGTGCAAGCTGGTGAGCTTTTTGCTCAAACCAGATGAGCCAACATTCAAGCTGGTGACCTTGGGGTCTTGAACATGGGTTCTCTGCATCCCAGTCTGGTGCTATATCACTGCACCACCACCTGGTCAGGCTCCAGCATTAACTGTTTAATTTTTAATCATTGTTATTTCTCTTATCTTAGAAAAATCTTTTCATGACTTCATTTTCTTTGCCAACTACTACTCTGATCTTTTTGTCCCCTTGAAAGAGTTTTCTAATCAGCCTTTTTCTAATTTCTCTCTCCCTCTTTTCTGAATCCACTCCAATCAGGTTCTTGTTCATAACACTAAAATCATTGTTCTCAATGTCATTAGTGACATTCTCTTTGCTCCTGATTGGTCTTGCTCTTGTTTACTCTGTCAGTAATATCTGACTTAGCAATTCTTTACTTATAGGAAAAAATATTAACTTGGTATTCAAAATAACATGGTCTCTTGATTTTTAGCCTATCTCATTTGATTTTTCCTTTTTGGCATCATTTTTTGGTTCTTCCTCTCACAAACCCTTAAAGTTCTTCAATGTTTAAATCTTGCTCCTCCTCTCTTCTCTGTTTATACTTTCTTGACAATTGTATCTAATCTTATGAGTTGAATACACTTCATATGCTGACAGGTCCAAAATGTCTACCTTCAGCCCAGTCTTATATCATTTTTTTTCAAGTGAGAAGAGGGGAGATAGTGAGGCAGATTCCCACATGTGCCCAGACCAGGATCCACCTGGCAACCCCGTCTAGGCCTGATGCTCAAGTACCGAGCTATTTTTAGCACATGAGGATGACACTCTGGACAATAGACCTATCCTCAGCACCCAGGTCCACACTCAAACCAATAGAGCCACTGACTGTGGGAGGGAAAGAGGGAGAGAAGGGGTGAGGGATGAGAAGCATATGGTCACTTCTCCTGTGTGCTCTGATTGGGAATCGAACCCAGGATGTCTTTGCTCTGGGCCCATACTCTTTTCACTGATCCACTGCTCAGGGCCCAGTATAGTCCTCTCTTAAGAATTTAATGCCTGAAGTCACTCAGAGTATATTATCACCACAATAACTGATTTCAGGATCAATAAGATGAGTCTTAGTATCTGTTCTGGGAATTTTAGTGTATAAATTTACATGTTCTCCACTGGGCATAAGAATTTGGGGCTTGAAACTCTTACAGTCAATATTTGGCAAAGGCCTATTCTATGACTGAGTTTGGAACCAAGATAAAAGGGAACCAGGTCTTAGAGATGGATCCAGATGATCATGCTTAAATCCTAGATGAAGTTACATGTCAAGCCAGAACTACTTTTGGAATATTGAATTCCATGCAGGTGAGGTAAGGTACCAAAGAATTAAAAAAAAATTAATATTTTAGAAGGAAAAGTCAGGTTTCTGGCCCCCTCCTTTCGGTAAAGAATGGAGGGAGAGGAATATGGGAGTTTCCTGTCTTACAAAGACTTACTATGTCCTGAGATAAGAAACCCTCTTTTACTAAAAAGCTTAAAAGACATTTTATAATTTAGGCCAAGCATTCAGAAAGATTTTGTAAATATGATTTTAAACTTGTGTTTATGGTTAGGAAGGGCTATTATATTGTAAATAGAGAAGTTTTTGTACTACATTTCAAATGAAAGGAAGGAGACTTTGATACCCTCCCTTCCCCACACCTGTGAGAAAGAAGGTAAACAACTAGCCAGGTGCAGAGAGGGAGGAAAGATTTAAGTAATCCTTTCCTTTCCCCTTTCTTTTTCCTTAATGGGGGATTTACAAATGCTTATCCTCTGACATCATATAAACCCCTCCTATCCTGAAAACATGTGATTGATGTATGTACCTCTAGACAAAGGGATGGCAGATGGACACTAAAAGATTTGGGGATGTCTTTTGATATGTAAAACAACATTCTTCACTATTGTGTTACCTTATAAGTTTTAATATGTAGGAATGTTGTTGTTTTTTTATAAATCCTATAGACAAATGTTATAAGCTTGCTAATGATTGTGTCATTCCCCACTCCTTTTCCCACCAACCTGTATGTGATCAAGTGTATATAACCAGCTTCAGAGCTATATTCGACACTACACGATTTGGGTCAGCTATACCCCATGTTAGTCATATGCAGCCAGCATATTAATAGAACTCCTCAAAAATTCATTTTGACTTGCTGTCTCTACATAAACCTGTGGAAGTAAGTTCCAGAAATGTTACTTTACAACACAGGAAAAACTCTAATTTTGAGTCAGGATTTCTGTTGCCTGAAAATACAAGCATCTTATCTGATACACATACATTAGATATTATTATCTCCACTTTATATGAGGAAAAACCATGCTAATATGCTTACATGATTTTCCCAAAGCCACTCATTTATTAAGTTGTAGTACCAGGACATAATCCAGATAGTCAAACTTCAGACTTTGTATTCATAATTACAACTCTCTGTGAGCAAGAGTTTGGAAATATTAAAATTAAATACTCAATGTCAGTGGTCCCCAACCTCTGGGGCATGGACCGGTACCAGTCTGTGAGCCATTTAGTACCAGTCCGCAGAGAAAGAATAAATAACTTACATTATTTCCATTTTATTTATATTTAAGTCTGAATGATGTTTTATTTTTAAAAAATGACCAGATTCCCTCTGTTACATCTGTCTAAGACTTACTCTTTAACGCTTGTCTCGGTCACGTGATACATTTATCCGTCCCACCCTAAAGGCTGGTCCATGGCCCAAAAAAGTTGGGGACCACTGCTCAATGTAATATGTCCCTCTAATGTGTATCGTGTACATGTGTACACTCACTTTAACCATTACATTAGAACATTAAACATATGATTTATTTCCTAAGAAAATATCAAAAAGCTGATTCTCATTCATTATTTAGCTTTGTTTTCATTGTAATATCCTAGAAACAAAATCAACTTTACTCTTTGGTGGGTATCCTTAACTTTAATTCTGTTCTTCACTAAAGAGTGAACACAGTACTCTCACCTATGAATTTTATATTCTTATATTTTCATATTTACAAACAATAAACAAGAATTTAGTTTTATAGTGTCTAAATATTATGAGACAGGTTGATCTTTCTAATCCTGAAATGATGTCATGATAAGTGAAGAGTTCACTGAAATGAACACAGAATGAGGAATCTGGGAAATCTGGGTTCATGCACTGACTCTTCCCCATGGGTCACATCAGGCAAGTTCTTTGTTCATTGGAGCCTTTCATCTTCTCCTCTGTATAGTGTGAATTACAAACATTTATCTTACAGGACTGTAGTGACAATTAAATGAGACAACAAACCAAACACCTGACATATAATGGACCCTTTTCCCACTTTGTTTTTCAAAAATATATTGTAATATAAATCTCAATATAGCAAAAAAGATTACCAATCATTATTTCATAGCACATTTGTTCCAATAAATGTTGATTTCAACAAATACAGAGTGGTGTATCACAATACATCCCCTCCCCCTAGTGCTTCTTAATAAGACATTAGCTCTGTTGTCAGGAAGTATTATAGTGTACTGATGTTAAGCCACAAGAAATAGCTCAGGAATATCATGGGCAGAGAGAGAAATTAATCTAGAAGCATCTAGAAATAACACAATAATCGATTAGCAAGTTTTCCTCCAATGACATTGTGTGGATGTAGCCTGCCCATTTTATACCTGGACAAAATCCACTTCAAACCATGCACTAGGGAAAATTCAGTTTGACATTGTTTAGTATCCTATGGAATAAATGGGAAACTTATTGCATCTGCTCTCTTATCTCAGAATGGGAGTGTTTTTCTTTAAGAATTCTCAAAAGGGATGATTCTTTGATGACTGAACTCCTAGTGGTGTTGGCCAAATGGAAAGGAAACAGTGCACAGAGGCTTCAAAGACAGGAGAGCTGCGAGTGCAGACTAGAAGCTCTTCTGGCCCTGAGGAAGTGTCTCTTTGACCCTTTAACTAACGAAAGCCAGTCATTTAGAGGGATCCTGGGCAGAAGTTTCTGAAGAGAGCAGAGAGTAGGTGTGAAGAGAAGTTTTGCTACAGCTTGAGGATCTTCATAAAATTGTTCTTATCCTTTTCAGAGTAACACTTTCGTTCACAAGAAATATTGCATAAATTCAAAATTAGAAGAAAACGGTATTAAATAACATTTAAAAAAATTGTTCAGCTTTGAGAAAACTGTTTCAATTCAGCAAAAATAAGAGAACTACAGGATGAAGTCAAGGTAGGTTTACAGTTGTTCATATAGAAAGTAATACAATAATTAATAAATAATACAAGAGTAAACTCTGTGTTTTGTGTACTCACAACTGTAAACCTAGCTGTAGGGCCAGTAGTCACCGCTATCGTGGCTGGCCATGCACATGCAGATTCTTGTTGAATTTGGACAGATGGTAAGGAAAGAGTAGAGCCAAAAAATGGCCATTCTGTTTGGTCAAATAAGTTTATAAATATGATATATATGTTTGCTCACTTATAGTTTGCATTGGGTTTGAGGGACAAGCTGTAAGCAGGCAGGATCATTCATTATAGCTTAAGGCTTAGTTTTAAAACTAAGCTTTTCCCCACACCCTTGACTGATTGCATGATGTGAGATGGTTCACTTTCATGAGGAATCAATTCCATTATGTCTCAGGTAAGTGACTTTGTATCAGAGATTTTCTTGTTTGTATATTGGATTAAAGGTTTTGATTTTTACACTATAAAATGGGGTAGACCAGGAACTTGCTCTCTCAGTTGCTGAGATTAACATTAGAGAGGAGAGAAGCAAAAGGCCATGTGGAGGAGAGGAGAAGCAGCCAAGATGGCAGAGTGCTGAAGGAGAAGCCAGCCTGTGCAGAGTTTGTGCAGAGAGAAGGAGATGAGGAGCAGAGGTGAATAAGGCTGGTGAGGTACAAACCTTTGATTCTAGGAAACTCGGATAAGTCAGTAGCTTTGTGAGCACTGAATGAGTGGGTTTTGGAGCCCAGTGTGTGTTTTGACTTGCCCACTGGGTGCAAGCTAGGATTAAAGGTAATGGCCCACCAGTTCTTGGCTCTGTTGTTTCATTACCGTCTGTCCGAATCAGATGCGAATCTGCATGGGCCAAGCGGCTGTGATGGTGGCTGTGGATACTGGCTTTACACTTTAATAAAGTCTTGCACCAGCCAGCAAGCAAACACACAGGAAAAAAACACTTCCCTTTCACTCAGGTCTCCCAAAGCCACTGACACATTCTCCAGTTTCACAACCAAGAGAATCTTCTCTGGTTTCTCCTAGAATCAAAGGCCTCACCAGTCTCAGCAGAGCTCACAAAAGCCCTTCACCTTTGGTTCTTCATCTGTACACCTTCTCTCTCTCTCTCTCTCTCTCTCTCTGCACAAACTGGCTTCTCTCTCAGCACTCTGCATTGTCTCTACTCTACTTGCAAAACATGACTTCCTTTCTTTCCTCCTCTCCTTCTCTTCTCTCTCTTTTCAAAACTTTCTGGCATGAAAATCTTTCCTTCAGCAAACATTAGCAAGACAATGGCCCCTCCCAAGCAGGAATGCAATCCGCAATTTGCAGTCAACTGCCCTGATCAGAGGGCAAGCACAAATGTGGCTGCCCAGCACCATTTTCTAACAACAAAAGTGAGCAAACTCAAAATACACAAATTTTACAAACTCATTTGCCCAACACTAGCTTTTTATCACCCTGCATTAGAGGAGTAAATGGATAATTAGGTAAGCAGTAGAAGTTTCTCAGGAGGACTGAACTTTGATAAAGACAAAATGGAGTTTCACTGAAGAAATTCCTACTAAAAATCAAAACATAGACAATTGGGTTTATGGAGGTAGATTTGTTATTTTCAGTTTTGTATATTTGCCTTTTTCTTCTAACAACCAAAATTAACCTGCACAGTTCTTGAAACAAAATCAATAGTGCATTTTACTTCTAATTCTTTTTTTATTTTTAATTTTTAAATTAAATATATTGAGATAACTGGTGTATAACTGTATGGCCAGGGGCTGCCATCGTGGCCATTCACATGAAGGTTCTCGTTGAATTCGGACAGATGGTAAAGAAATGGCAGAGTTGGAGGATGGTGGGACATTCTGTTTATTGGTGTCTCACCAAGACAGGCAAGCCACAAGAAAAACCAAGGCAAAAGCAGAAAACCTGCTTTTCCCATAGAGGGCAAGGGATCAGGGAGGCTTCTGCAATGGTGATAGCAGGACTGAGAGAGCGAGAGCCCCTGGTCTGCTTCATTTTATAGTGTAGAAAATTAAAGCCTTTCAGCCAATATACAAATAAGGAAGTCTCTGATACAAAGCCACTTATCTGAGGCATTAATGGGATTCCTCATAAGAGTACACACCACCTCCTAACATGCAACAGTCAAAGTGTAGGGAAAAGCGTAGTTTTGGGAAGACTTTAGTATTAGAAGGGAGGAAAAGGCTTAGTCTTAAAACTAAGCCTTAGGCTATAAGGACTTTGCCAGCTTACAGCCTGTCTCCCACACCCAAAGCAAGCAAACATATACATTATATTTACAAACTTATTTGACCAACAATAACATTATATAAATTTCAGGTGTACAACTTTATAATACAACATCTGTATACTCCATTGTGTGCTTATGAAGTCTAGTCTCTTTTATTCACCATATATATATATATATATATTTGACCCCCTTTACTCTCTTCATCCTCCCATATCCCCTTCTTTCTGGTAACCACCTTCCTGTTGTCTGAAACTATATGTGTAAGGTATTTTCCCCACCGAGAAGGAAGGAAGGGGCTGGAGCCACGAAGTGTGGAATAATAAAAGGCTTTATTGAGTACAGAGCACTTCCTGCCCAACGAGGTTCCCTAGCCCCGGGGACAGAGGCTAAGTAAGTCGCAAGGAGTGAACCGTGTAGGAGATATTTAAAGGGTCCCTAGGGTGGTCAAGCTAAAATGACATGGTGAAATCTCACTGCCTGATGGAGATGTCACTCTTTTCCAAAAGGTTCCTGGAAAGTTTCTTTTGGTGCGCTTGGTTGTGGGCAGTTCTAGCCAAAGTTCATGGGTCTGACCTTTCCCCATTATCCACCAACCTTACATTCCGACCTTTTGTGTTAAATAGAATAGGGGTGCCGTTTATTCATCTGGCTACTTCTTGCTGACTAGGGGCATGGTGGGAAGGGGCAGATTGGAAGGTGGTGGCTTTGAGGGGTGTCAGGAGGAACATCTGTTTGGCCGTGACTGGAAAAACTTCGCAGATGCAGTCCCTTAAGGATTTTTTAAAAAGAGGAGTAATAGGGGAATTTGCAGGGCCCAGCCTTTTGATGAGCTGGAGGTGGAGGGAGTCCAGTGGTTCTGACTGCCAGTGGTCCTGTAAGGAGGCAAGCTTGAGGCAAAACTGCATGTCAGGAGTGGTGTAAAAAGGGGAAAGGAAGGATCCCATCCATTCCCATAACTGAGACCTGTGAGGGAACTAGAGATCCAGAGTGTGATGGCAAAACAGAGAAGGTAGCCCCCATGTCCGCAAGAAATGAGATGGACTTGCCCACTAGTTGCAGCATACCCTGGGTTCTCTGAGTCCAGGCCATGTCCTAGGAGTATGAGTGATGCACCCACCTGGCTGGATTGGCCTCCCATTCGGGCGGCTTGTCCTCCACGTAGAGGCTCTGAGGAAAAACTTGTTGCCCAAAGGGGCAATCACTCCACCAGTGACCAAGCTGCTTGCAGTCAGGGCAGTGCTCAGTGGGCAGCTGCGGTCAGGGGTCCTGCCGGAACCAGTGACCCTGCTTGCCACACTTAAAGCGAGCTGCTGGTGGGATTTTCTTTGTGGCTTGGACTTGGGTCGGGTACTTCCTGTGCCTTGCCTCTGTTGCTGTGCCGGCCTCAGGGCTGCCACAAAAGTCTGGGTTTGGAGCATTATCTTCTGCTGCATGCAGGCCTGGCAAACAGCCTTGGCCTGTTTCTACTAGTTGGGACCATTAAAAACTTTAAATGCGGTGTTCACAGGTCCTGGATAGGGGCTTGGGGATTAGAATAAGAGGAGGGGGGCTTGTGGGGAGCTCGGCACCCAGATCCAGCAGGAAACGCTGGAGCCAAAGACAGGACAGGGACAGAACTTCCTATAAGAAAACTGGGGTTGGGCCTTGGGGTCCTGCAAACTGGTGTAAGAGCCAATAGTAGGTGGAGAATGGCCTGATGGAGGAGGGACTTAAGAGTACAGTGGAAAAGGGAGGGGCCCCTGGCCAGCAGGGGAGGAGAAAGAGAGACTGGTAGTGGTGAATAAGAAACAAGATTTTGTGAAGGGAAGGGAGGGGGCTCTTGGAGGGAAGAGACCCAAGCAAAAGAGGTCTACAGAGTGACCAGAGAGAAGTCCCAAGAGAGGGGCGACACCACGGGTCAGGCAGGAGGGGGAGAGAGTTGGGAGTCCGTAGAGAAGGAGAGATCAGGAGTGGAGGTTTTAGGTGAGGTTTCTCTGGCCAGAAAATGGCCTGCGTATAGAACATGCGGCACAGAGATTAAAGACGGGTGCTCTAATAACTAGAAGCTGTGAATGTAAGAGATTTCCAATCAGTTCTCAGCTTTTTTGGCGATTAATTGGTGAGGGTGTTAACACCGAAAGTCCCTTCAGGAGGCTAATTCAGTGGGTTCTGTGGCCTGGCCACAGCGGAGAAGAAGAACAGTTTCTTCTTCTTTAGGGATGGAGATCCCTGTGCCCCCATGGCTACCCTCAGTCTTGGAGTGGTCAGAGTTGAGAACTGGCATCCCAAAACTCAAGCTCTGGCCATGACGGATAAGGTAAAGTGGATGTGCTCGGGATGTCTCCACGAGCACACACACTCAGAACAGAACGGAAAGAGGTCCCTGACGTAGCTACGGTTTCCAGACAGGGAGTCTCAGTGGAAAGAACTCAAGGGTGGATGGAGGCAGGGGAATTACCGCACCGTGCGCCGAAGTGGGTGGAAGGTCAGAGATCCTGGTCCTTTCTCGGAGGGAATAGGGAGAGGAGTGGTCCTTGTGGACTTCAAACTCTTCCCAGGTTTTTGGCACCAAAATGTAAAGTGTTTTTCTCCTCTGAGAAGGAAGGAAGGGGCTGGAGCCACAAAGTATGGAATAATAAAAGGCTTTATTGAATACAGCGTGCTTCCCGCCCGAGGTTCCCTAGCCCCGGGGACAGGGGCTAGGCAAGTTGCAAGGAATGACCCTCGTGAGAGATATGTAAAGGGTCCCTAGGGTGGTTGAGCTAATATGATGTGGTGTCACTCTTTTCCAAAGGGCTCCTGGTAAGTTTCTTTTCGCATGCTTGGTTGTGGGCTGTCCTAGCCAAAGTTCGCAGGTCTGACCTTTCTCCATTATTCACCGACCTTACAATATGTGTGTTTATTTGTTGCTTTTTAAAGAAAATATATCCCATATGTTAGTGAAATCATACTATCTCTGCCCATTTTTGTCTGACTTATTTGCCTCTTCTGAAAAGATTGAAAATATTTTTTCACAAAGATATATAAATATGCTCTGGCCAGATAGCTTGGTTTGTTAGAACATTGTCCTGAAGCACAGAAGTTGCCAGTTAGTTCCCCAGTCAGGGCATATACAGAAACAGCTTGATATACTTGTCTCTCTCTCTCCCTTTCCCCTTTCTTCTCTTGCTAAAATCAAAAAATAAAGATTTAAAATGAAGATATATATATTCCTATGTCCACTGCAGCATTATTCACATTGGCTTTAAGACATGAAAACAATCTAAGTAGCCTTTAGCACAGGGGTCTCAAACTCAACTCAGCATGTGGGCCGCAGAGCAAGATCACAGCCGTTTGGCGGGCCGCACTAAGTCTACAAAAGGCAACTGTTATGCAACACTTTTCTCACTGCAGTTGAAAACAAAAAAAAATCAGTACAACAAGCACAATCGTACATGCAGTTTACTCAGTATCACAAAACGACCAGAAACTGTAGTTCGCATCACAACTGCTGTTAACTAACCTAATATCTAGCTAGGATGCTAGAGAAATGAAAAATACAAGTAGGCCCCTAGGCTTACTTAATTTTATCCAAAATATTTTGAACTTCGTGGATTAGTCTGCGGGCCGCACAAAATTGTTCGGCGGGCCGCATGCGGCCCTCGGGCCGCGAGTTTGAGACCCCTGCTTTAGCAGATATTGGATAAAGAAGTGATAGATGATTGAATATATTAGTACATATATATGGTGGAATACTACACAACCATTAAAAAGATGAAATAATTCTTTACACACACATTAAAAAGATAAAATTTTTCTTAGCACAATAGTGGAAAGAATGGGGAAGAACAATGAAATGTAAACACAGGCTTTGCCAGAGAATGAGATAATTGCTTGGGTTCTCTGCCCAAGTGACTAAGTTAGGGAAAGAGAAATATAAATTTTCAGGAAAGAATCAGGATATCAAAGTGATGATTTTTTAATAATAATATAAAAATCCTATAGTGTCTACCAAATACTGGAATTGAACAAGAGTTACCCAGAAGGGTTACAAGTTTTTCTTCTGCTGCTCAATCAGTGTGAGAAAATCTGATATAAATCTCAATGGTTTTATCTACCTGGATTCCATTGGGTTCCTACCATTAGGTTTTTCACAATTAAACTATTTACCCCTGGTGCCAAAACATTAACCTTGTATTTAATTATAAGTGAGGGTATTCTTGAACATTATTAGGAATACTCTATCAGAAAGGTTTACTTTTATGGAATTCCATTTTCTCCTCTGTTTATATTCTCCTTATTTAAGATAGAAATAAGAGAAGTGTCTCTACCCCTGACATATAATAACCTAACATATGACATTTTAATATCCCTTTAAAATGCTGTGATCTCAACAGCGGCCATAGCGGGACATCCCTCAAGGGCCGGTAAGACACTGAACTCTTTGAAGAGCCATGAACTGTGCTTTAGTCTGATTTTCTGAAAGTATATGAAATATTTAGAACTGCTCTAAAGAGAGTTGCTGTTCCTAACAAGCACAGCTCCCAAGAGAAAATCAAACCATGCTCTGGGCCCTACTGCTAAGGAATTTCATTAGTGTCAGAGCAGTATCAGTCAACCGACTTGAAAATAGCTATTGAACGTAATGCATCATCATAATAGACAGATATTTTTACTGAGTTTACCATGAACAGAACACCTTGTTAGGTAACAGGGCTACAAAATGTCTCCAGAACCTAATATCTCCCTGAAAAATTCTTCATTTCTACTCATTTTAATGGTAAAGTCCCTGCCAGGAAAGTATAAACATTTCTGAAAGGTTTTCTCTTCTCATATACATCTCTAAACCACTTATTCAAGACAACCATTATCAAATTGGTAGGAAAATTAATGGGAAAAAAATTACTGTATATGTGTCTTTCCAGGAATACTATATATTGAGTCTACAAAGGATAACAACAGGCTGGGGCTCGGTTAGCAATTTCACCACCATGAGATAAGGAATAGAGTGACTATCCAACAGAAAAACAGTTCATAATATTTGCACTTACTGTACTCATGTCATCACAGTACATACATTTTCCTGAAAATAATTAATCGCTATTTACTTTTAAGATAAATATAGACTCTCACATCAATTTGAACTGGACAAAGAATAGACATTAAAAATTGCACTGGGACTAGCAACAGATATTTAATCACCTATTTAACATTTGCCAGGAAAAAGAGGCAGGGGAAAAGTTGTATAAGTCTTTATAATGCAAACTCCAATACAAAAGCCGACTTTATCTTTTATCATGTAGAAAACAGTATTATTCTCTTCCCATCTGCAAGCGTGCACCAAGCATCCAAATCAGCAGACAACCCTATCCTATTATACAGAGCACAATTTGCAGAAGCTAAAAAAAAAACAAAACACACACACACACAAAAAAAACCCCTGCTGCCAAAACCCTGGCTACAGCCTGGAAAACAAGTCACATTCTTTTTTAGGTGTCATCAATCTAGTAATTATTTAACCTTAGCTAGTTGAACCCGATGTATTTCTTGAACTTTGAAAGTAAAAATAAATTGTTCTATTCATTAGTATTCTCAAGTGCTTCAGGAAGATACAGAAACAGGAATAATAGTAATAATAGCTAACAGTTTTTGAACATTTAGCATGTGAGAGACACCCAGAGAAGCACTTTACACACATTATCTCATTTCATCCTTACCACAAACCTATGAGGTAGATAACCTTAATAAACATAACAAGCTTAACTAATTTTCTTTTATTTTGGCAGAGTCAGAGAGAGGGATAGATAGGGACAGACAGACAGGAAGGGAGAGAGATGAGAAATCAATTTTTTGTTGCATTTCCTTAGTTGTTCATTGATTGATTGCTCATATGTACCTTGACGGGGGGGGGGGGCAGGGGGGGGGACTACAGCAGACTGAGTGACTCAGCAACCTTGGGCTCAAGCTGGTGAGCCTTGCTCAAACCAGATGAGCCCGCGCTCAAGCTGGTGACCTTGAGGTCTCTAACCTGGGTCCTCTACATCCCAGTCCGATGCTCTATCCACTGTGCCACCGCCTGGTCAGGCTTAACTAACTTTCATTACCTTATAGTCAACCTGGTCCCTACCACCCACTAGTGAGCGTTCCAGCTTTTATGGTGGGCGATAGCAGAGCAACCAAAGTATAAATAAAAAGATAGATTTAACTATAGTAAGTTGTTTTATAAAGATTTATTCTGCCAAACAGCGAAAATCTGACATAAAGTACTTGGTAAGTAATTATTATTATATGTTTTATCTTGCTGTAACTCTGCTTTATAAATTTTATAAAGTAAAGTTACTTCCCTACTTTATAAATCACCATTACTGTGGAAATGGTGGGCGATTAGAAAATTTTACTACTAAAAGAGATACAAAAGTGAGCAGTAGGTATAAAAAGGTTGACTACCCCTGCCTTGTATAGTTAATAAGTGATTGTTGGTCAAATAAGTTTGCAAATATATTGTATATGTTTGCTCGCTTATAGTTTGCATTAACGGTGGGGAACAGGCTGTAAGCAGGCAGGGTCATTATAGCTTAAGTCTTAGTTTTAAGACTAAGCCTTTCCCACCCTTTCAATACTAAGATCTTTTCAAAACTAAGTTTTCCCCCACATCCTGGACTGTTGCATGATATGGGGTGGTGCACTCTTAGGAGGAATCCCATTTATGCCTCAGATAAGTGACTTTGTATCAGAGACTTTCTTATTTGTATATTGGATTAAAGGTTTTGATTGCTACACTATAAAATGGGGGCAGACCAGGGGCTCCCTCTCTCTCAGTTCCTGAAATTAGCATTGCAAGGAGAGTCAGCCATAATGGCGGAGTGCTGAAGAAGAAGCCAGTTTGTGCAGAGAGAAGGAGTTGGAGAACAGAAGTGAATAAAGCTGGTTAGTAGAAAACTTTGATTCTAGGAATACTCGAATAAGTCAGTGGCTTTGGGAGCACTGAATGGAAAGGGAAGTGTTTTCCCACTGTGTGTATTTCTTGCCTGCTGGGTGCAAGCTAGGATTAAAGGTAATGGCCCATCAGTTCTTAGCTCCATTGTTTCATTACCATCTGTCCAAATTCAATGAAAACCTGCATGTGAATGGCCATGATGGCGGCCCCTGGCCATACAGTGATAGAGCTAAACACTCAGGCAATGCCCAACCTTTCAAACTCTGCTTCTTCTGCATCACAAAACTACTCAAATGATAGGAAATCAAGTTGGTTCTAATTGGAAAAGTGATTATTGGAAAAATAATTTTTTAAAATGTGATTTTTATGTTTGCTCACTGGAAAGCCAGTAGCTGTGGACACCATCACAGTCACCTGGCCCGTGCAGGTTCGCATTTGATTTGGATAGACAGTGTAGGGCCAGGGGCTACCACCATGGCCATTCACATGCAGGTTCTCATTGAATTCAGGCAGACAGTAAAGAAATGGCAGAGTCAGAGGATGGTGGGCCATTCTTTTTATTGGTGTCTCACCAAGACAGGCAAGCCACAAGAGAAGCCAAGGGAAAAGCAGAATTGGTTTTCTCATGGAGGGCAAGGGATCAGGGAGGCCTCTGCAATGCTGATAGCAGGAAATGAGAAAGTCCCTGGTCTGTCTCATTTTATAGTGTAGAAAATTAAAGCCTTTAAGCCAATATACAAATAAGGAAGTCTCTGATACAAAGCCACTTACCTGAGGCATAAATGGGATTCCTCATAAAAGTGCACCACCCCCTATCATGCAACAGTCAAGGTTGTGAGGAAAAAGCTTAGTTTTGAGAAGACCTTAGTATTAGGAGGGAAAGCTTAGTCTTAAAACTAAGCCTTAGGCTATAATGACTTTGCCAGCTTATAGCCTGTCTCCCACACCCAAAGCGAGCAAACATATATATCATATTTACAAAATTATTTGACCAATAGACAGTAATGAAACAATAGAGCCAAGAACTGGTGGGCCATTACCTTTAATCCTAGTCACTTCCCTTTCCATTCAGGGCTCCCAAAGCCACTGACTCATCTGAGTATTCCTAGAATCAAAGGCCCCACCAGCCTTATTCACCTCTGTTCCCCATCTCCTTCTCTCTGCACAAAGTGCCTTTTCCTTCAGCACTATACCATATTGGCTGCCTCTCCTCTGCAATGTTGATAGCAGGAACCGAGAGAGAGAGCCCCTGGTCTCCCTTATTTTATAGTGTAGAAATTAAAGCCTTTAAGCCAGTATATAAATAAGGGATTCTCTGATACAAAGCCACTTATCTGAGGCATAAATGGGATTCCTCATAAGAGTGCACCACCCCCTATCATGCAACAGTCAGGGGTGTGGGGAAAACTTAGTTTTGAGAAGACCTTAGTATTAGAAGGGAGGGAAAGGCTTAGTTTTAAAACTAAGTCTTAGGCTATAATGACTTTGCCAGCTTACACCCTGTCTTCCACACCCAAAGCAAGCAAACATATACATCATATTTACAAATTTATTTGACCAACACTCATGTTATTGTTAAAAATGGCTGCCCAGATATGTGATATGTGAAACTGCTAATTACCTTCCTGCTTGGGAAGGGGTTTTGTTATGCTAATGTTGCTGGAGGAGGGTTCTTTGTGGACCCAGGTAGTTTTTTAGAAGGAAGGAGAAAATAAGAAGCCAAGATGAAAGGGAAGGAGAGGGAAGTCAGTTTGTGCAGAGAGTAAGAAGCCATGTTGGCAGATGGGGAACCAGAGGTGACTTAGACTTGTAGGGGGGTATGCTTTGATTCTAGGAAAACCCAGATGTGTCAGTAGCTTTGTGGGCACTGAATGAGTGGGTTTTGGAGCCCTGTGTGTTTTTACTCGTCTGCTGGGTGTGAGGCTAGAATAAAGGAATGGTCCACCAGTTTTTGGCTCCACAGTTTCATTACCGTCTGTCTGAATCTAATGGGAACCTCAACGTGCCTGGCTGTGATGGCTGTGACTACTGACCTTACAGTGATTCTGTTTAAAAAATTCTGCTTCAGTACCTAAAGTGTCCAGCATTTAGAGCCACCATTTTAAAAGAATAAGTCTGTAATGCTGGTGGCCGAGGCCAGGCAGGTCCACGTTGAATTTGGGAAGATGGTAGAAGAACTGTGGAGCCCAAAAGCATTGGGCCATTCCTGTTTAATAGAGGATGAGCACACAGACAGGGGAAAACTGCTTCTCATAGCAGCAGGCAACAAACAGCAAAATGTCCCCTCACAATTGCAGGCAGTCAATCTACAATCTGCCCCGAGGGCAAGCACCTGCAGCCTTACATAGACTATACACGTGGTGCTGCCACTTGCTCAAGCACTAATCAGGCAAAGTACAAGTGAGCAAACCTAACACAGCTATTTTCCCAACAAAATCCTCCTTAAAATCGTACCTGGAATAAATAATACTTTAATCAATTTGCACCAATGTGCCTACAGCTCCAAGGAGAGGCAAGTATCTTATGTAGGAAGAAGCATAGCCAGGAAGCATCCTGAAAGCGTCAACTCCTGTACAGGGACATTCAGAAGAGGTTAGACATGGATATATAGAAGTCAGTGAATTTGAAGCAAAAGTAGACGAGAAGAATAGAGGAGATGAGAAATGGAAAATGAAGCAGCAAGTGAAACATACAGTAAGTAAAGTGGTATATTAAAATCAATCTCCAGGTTTTCTTGGGAATAAACATCCATTATGGATCAGTTAAAGACAGAGCCTCACCACTTAATGCTGCCCATTCTTCAACAAGTCAACAAAAGATTTTTGTTGAAAATTTAAATTCCCTTTTTTTTATAATAAGAATTTTATACTTATAGCCACTTCTGCTTTGAAATATCAAAGCTTTATCCATGAGAGAAAGCATAAGATTTGGTAATTACTTATTAAATTTATTAATTTGAAAATCATTCAGATTATTCCAAAATAAAATTAATATTGTACAGGTTTTCTTATAACAAAATAGAAAAATGTCAAATGAAAGCAACCTTTTCATTCTCAACTCCCTTTACTCACATGAAGACAATATAGTCTTTTCCTCTTGCAGCAGCTTCTGACCATCTTTTTACATGATAAAATGAGATTAATAATTTACAGTTCATTACACCCTTTTACAAATCAGCTTTCTGACCTAGTCAATTTTTCTTTACACTAATGCTGATATTCATACTACATGCAGGACATAAACTGGATCATACCTGCCTTGCAGTAGTAATATAATTCTCTCTTCAAAATTCATTTTGACAAAATGCCTTTTAAAATGATTTATCTTGGAGCATATTGTTAATCTAACTTTCTCACTATTTTCATTTTCAACATGAGAAAGGCCTATGAACTATTTACAAAGTTTTCACAATAGTGTTGTCCTATAAGAAATTAAAGATTACACACAATGTAAAATTTTTAATCTACTGATAAAAATTTTCTATCTTTGGCTAAGAAAAATTAAGTACACAGAATTGTGTCCATTTTTTAATTAAAACTATAACTTCATTTCTGTAGAAAAATATAAAACATCATCACATGGCATAATGAAAAAGTTGGAGTTTGTACATACTCAGGTTTAAAATATGCCCATCTTTCTTGGGTAACAGATGTAACAAAGAGTCAACTCAAGAGTATGTAATCATAAGCAATTATTTATTTTCCCACTGAGTCCTCCCATCTTCTTGTTTGTCTATTTCTTTCTCTATTTTTGAATTACTTATCCCCTGTTAGTTACATTTCACAAAAGCAATATCATTTTAATATAAACATGCAGCCCCTTAAAATAATGAAAACATCTGTGTAGTGAAGAATTCATCTTACCCAAGGAGAAGCCTGGTCTTTGCCCTCACTCCTGGAGGCAACATCTTCTAAACCCTTGGAATTCTCCAGGTAATAAGAGTTCATTTTTATTCATGGTGGGCCCCTGGACCACACCTGATAGTTTATTAGAATGACATGGCTCAGGATAGTGAGGGCTACCTCAATAGTCTTAGGTTGAGGGTGGAGCTTGCCAAAAGGACGACCTTGTAATTAGAAGGTTTAAACTTTGAACTTGACCTCCAGCAGAGAGGGGGCTAAAGATTCAGTTCAACCATGTGGGCCATAGTTCAATCAATCCTGCCTTACATAATAAAGCTTCAGTAAAATCTCTGGACAACTAAGTCAGGTGAGCTTCTTGGGTTAGCAATAATCTATGAGCTTACTCTCACATACGCCAATGTCAAGAGAATAACCATGTCCCTGAGGACACAAGAGCCTCAAGTTTGTAACTTCCAGTTCCAGAGCTGGCCCTTGTGTCCCTTCCTTTGGCTGCTTCTGATGTGTCTCCTTGTGTTAAAGCAAAATGCAATGTTAACTATAGCATTTTCTTGAGTTTCATGAGTCGTTCTAATGCATCCTAGTTTGATAACTCTTAGAACAGCTGCTCATAAGTGAGGGTGACCCTGGGAACCGCTGAACTTGCAGATGGTACCTAAAGTGAAATCAGTCTTGGGACTATTCCCTCCAACTTGGCAGGTCAGTAAATTCTTTACAGTTGCTGTCAGAAATTGTAGTACTCCAGCCCACTGGGAACTACCAGTGCCACGTAGAAAAAAAAAACTGCTAAAGACAAGAACTGCTATCAAGAGGAAGAGAAAGTGGCTGTCAAGAGAGACAAAGACCTCCTGTATCTTCTCCCTCAGCTATTTCTGAGTGGAGGCAGAAACTTTTTTTCAAGAACAAAGGTAACAGGACTACAGGGGAGGGAGATTAGGTGGTAAGGGGAAAGAATGACTAATGGACTTCTTGCTGACATGGAGAAAGGGCTAATTTGGGTCAGTACATTCTTTTTCTTTTGCTGCTTAACAAGCACAAAGGAAGGGGCAATCCAGAACCTCTAGGTTTATTTCCTAAAGCCCAGTTCATATGCATTTTTTTGTGTCTGCACAAAGGTCACACACTCATAGTTTCTTGATGTTTGCTTCAAAGACATTTACATTCAGGGATTTTTAACTAAAGTTCCCCAATCCAAGTCTTAGAGGGTTCAAGGTTAAATGGGTGATTCCCTACAAGAGATCTTGGGTAAACTTGACCATCTAGAGGACTGTGTCTTATACCTCCTTAACCTCCAGTTTGGTTTCACTGCTGGTAATACCAAGCTTTTATTCCATTTTGTTATCTGTTCCCTCAATTTACTATTCCTTCAGGACTAGAAGCCAGGAGTAGAAAATGGGGCCTAGTCCTAGAAAAAGAGCTTTTTTCTGTATCCTGCCAACTCCAACTCCATTTTTTAGCTGCCATTTCCAACTCAATAGCTGTCCCAGAGGAAGAGAGAAATAAGAGTCTGTTTTACATACTGTCATCTGGCACTAGGCTTCTCAGTAATTGTGACTGCATTCTCTGCCACACTGATATTGACTTTTTCTCAGGCCCTAGGGATCTCTATTATTTTGTCACCTCAAGCAGTCTTTTTGGGAAGCGTCCTTACTTGGTTTAAGGTGAAGGAAAATATCTTCCCTACTCCCCTATTTATTCTTGCTGATAATTGTAAGGCCAGTGGCTTGCCACCATCATGGCCATGCAGGTTCACATTGAATTTAGGCAGACAGTAAAAAAACAGTGGAGCCAAAAAATGAGGGGCCATTCCTTTATTGAAGTCTCGCACAGACCGAAGAGCAAACAGGCGGGGAAGATCGCTTCCCTTTCACTCAGGGCTCCCAAAGCCACTGATACATTCTTTGGTTCCACAACCAGGAGAATCTTCTCTGGTTCCTCCTAGAATCAAACGCCCCCACAAGCCTCAGTAGGGCTCCCGAAACCCCTCAGCTGCAGTTTCCCATCTACATACCTTCTCTCTCTCTCTCTGCAAAACTGGCTTCTTCCTGTCTCTTGTCCTCCTTCTCTCTCTCTGTACAAACTACCTGAGCCCACAGAGATCCTTCCTCCAGCAAACATTAGCAAAACAATGGCCCCTCCCAAGCAGGAATGCAATCCACAATTTGCAATCAACTGCCCTGCTCTGAGGGCAAGCATACACGTGGCTGCTCAGTGCCATTTTTTAAGAATAAATGTGAGCAAACTCAAAAAATACAAATTTTACAAACTCATTTGCCCAACAATAATCATTCTCTCTCAACTGGTTCATTTCCACTCTTGTATAAGCTAATGCTGGGAGAACCAATCTTATAATTTATTGGCATGTCTGGTATATTGTATTTTCATATTTAAGTCTGTCTTGCTTGAGACTATGCTAGCATCAGTATAACTTAGTGGTCAACTAATAATCAATCAATCACAAAAGTTCCTTCCAGGCGTCCCCAAACTACGACCCACGGGCCCGCAATTTGGCCCCCTACGGCCATTTATCCAGCTCCCTCCGCACTTCCAGAAGGGGCAACTCTCTCATTGGTGGTCAGTGAGAGGAGCACTGTATGTGGGAGCCCTCCAGTGGTCTGAGGGACAGTGAACTGGCCCCCTGTGTAAAAAGTTTGGGGACTCCAATGCCTTGCTTGTATGTTTTCTACCCTTTGCCAGTGGCGGGTTTCAGCCAGTTTGTACTGGTTTGGCAAAACCCATACAATATTTTGTTGAGTTTGCCAAACTGATTGTTGAAATGGCACCTGTAATCAGGGTTTTCTCTAAGGTGGGTGCCTGGAGAGCCACCAATGTGAAAATCAAAAATTCACATTCTTTACTCTATTTTAATGTTTATCTGTGCAACAGCATATTCTAAATGCTCGTAGTAATGTTCATTCAATCCATAGAGGGAAAAAATTGCAAGTGAGAATTCCAATCAACAAGAAATATGAAAATTGAGGAGCCACTGAGCCACTTCACCTGCAGGTGTTGTAAAGTACCAAAAGTTACAGAATTAATATTAATATTTTGGGAGGCTTGAGAAACATTTTGTTGATTTGGGTTAAGATGTGCAGAGAAATTGTGAGAATAGTCTCTGTACTGTGTGATTGGCATAGTCAGAATGGCCCTTGGCATTGTGTTGCAAATACTGAAGGGAGGAAAACATGGATCCCCAGACATTCCACTATGCCTGTGGGGAAAAGGGGTGAGTGGCTAGCCAGGTACAGGGAGAGAAAAGCCAAAATAAACCTTTTCTCATAGCAATGAGCCATTGCGGGCATTTGTCCCCACAGAAACTACCTCTCCTATGTAAATGCGTGTGGTTAACACGTGTGACTCTGGACAGAGAGATAGCAGATAAACACTAAATAATATAGGAATGCCTTTTAATATGTAAAGAGACATCTTTCTACCATTGTGTTGACTTGTAAACTTTGTTTTCCCCAAAAGGATGTATGACTTGCAAATTGAACGTGGTCTTATCATGTTAAAGGACATATGACTATAACCAATAGTGGTAAGGGGCTCCTAATTGCAATTTTTGCTTTTGTACTTCCCACTTACAAAACTATAAAAACTAAGTAGAACAAAGGGCCGGCGCGCTCTCCTTCAGATTTCTGTCGGAGTTTGCCGCAGCTTGGCCAAGCTAGACAATAAAGCTTTGATGTGTAACCGACGGACCTTGTTCCTATCTTCAATGTTATGGATCCCTCCCTCCGAATTAGGCTTAACAAAAATATTTTAAGTAACATTTTTATTGTTTTTTTCAGGAATTATTTAATATTTTTTCATTAATATTTTAAAACTTTCTTATAACAATCTACTTTTTTATACCTCTTTTATTGTTCTTAAGTATTAAATGCATGAAGTAATGAACTACCTTTTGGTATATCATTTTTTTATACTTAAAACAGCCATAAGGGCAGAGAACTAGTTGTTAAATTATTTTAATCCCACCACTGCTCTTTGCCAAGTGTGTGAGAAATGGTATCTTGCAAACTTTACTCAAAATCTATAATGTAAGGAAAAGTTGTTTGATTTTTTTATAATATATAGAATTTATTTTTAACAGTTTATCTCCCCACTTAAAATTCTGTCATGCTGACATCGGATCATTTACAACAAAATGGATGGATCTTGATAACATTATACGGAGTGAAATAAGTAAATTAGAAAAAACTAAGAACTGCATGATTCCATACATAGATGGGACATAAAAACGAGACTAAGAGACATGGACAAGAGTGTGGTGGTTGGCGGGGGGAGGAGAGGGAGGGAAGGGGCACAAAGAAAGCCAGATAGAAGGTGACAGAGGACAATTTGACTTTGGGTGACAGGTATGCAACATAATTGAATGATAAGATAACCTGGAGATGTTTTCTTTGAACATATGTACCCTGATTTATTAATGTCACCCCATTAAAATTAATAAAAATTAAAAAAAAAACCAATTCTGTCATGCTGAGTATAAAATCAATACTTTAGACATATTTGAATTATCAAAGCTCTTAAAACCCTGGGTGCTCTCATTAGCGGTGTGAAAGGCCTTTTGTCACTGTTGAGGCAGCCAGATAGCCAAAATGATTTTGAAAAATTCAATTCTGGATTGACTCAAAATTCATGAATATATTAATCTATGAGAATTTAATGTGGACATATGAACTGATAAGGGGTACAGAATAAAGAATAATTCAGTCTAATATTAGCCCTGAAACAAATTTTAATTATTTTGCAAATAGTCATCTGCAATATAATGTAATAAACTACTGTCCTTGAAGTTGAGAGATCAGATGGTTATTCCAAGTCTCCTGCTGTTAGGAGAGATGTTGGCTTTAGGGAAGAATCAGATATGAGTATTAGTAAGGCCTTCAAAAGGAGACTGTACAAAAATGCACTCTCTAAATCAGAATGTCTGTTTTATGGACTTTCATGCCAACAAGGTCTCATACGTTCAGTGGATCTCCCTCCGGCCCTTTCCCTATCAGGAATAGGACATTCTGTGTTGGCATTCTGAGTCTAACCACATTTACCCACCACCCGTATGATCACTTCCTTCTATCTTTCAACCCTCTAACCCAACTATTTATGATTTTTAAAATTATGAATATCCCATAGGACAAATACGTTTTGAGTTTCAGGAGTCTACCAGTGAGTGAATTCCCCTAAGGCTGCCCATCTTTGCTCCTGAGATGCTGATAGACTGCCTTTGTGATAGATTCTCTGACTGCCTCAGGGTTAATATCAAAGAGGTTGATGGAATGCTTGTTATTGCAAAGAGGATATTTAACAGTTTTATTTTCCTTTACATATTGCATTTATCCCAATAATGCAAAAATATATATTTAAATTATTTTTCTTTAAATTTTAATATTTCAGCATATTCTAAAAAAGAAATGACCAAAGATATGAATAAGCAGTTACTAATAGTTTTAAAAATTTATATTATAGTAATAACAGCTATCACTGCTCACCCATCACACTGCTAGAAATAAAATAGTAATCATACCCATGACCAGCAGGGATGTAGAAAAAAAAGGTGAAAATGTAAATTGTTGCAGGCTTTTTAGAAAACCATCTGGCAGTGACTATTAAAAATTTAAAATGTACATGTCTGTAAGCCCAGCAATCTCACTCCTGGGAAATTATCCCAGAGAAATAAAACATCAGTGAGTAAAGCTACTATATAAGTATGATTATTGCACATTTATCATGGCTAAAGGCTAAAAACATAGAGAAAACTATTCAGTATGAGATTAGTTAAAAGATTGTGATACATTCCTACCATGGGGTATTATACAGCCATTAAAAAGAATGCTCTAGAGTCCCATCAAACATACTAAAGGCATTTCAAGAAAAACACCAAGTTGCAGAAATATGTATATAATATAAAAGCAATTTAATAAAACAATGACTAAATAAAAATTTCATTTTTATGCAAGATTTTTAGCATGAAGATATAAATGGGAAGTTACATATGAGGTTTATTACATGAATTAACTAAAGACGGAACAAAGAAGAGAAAAGAGGAAAGAAAGAGAGAAGTTCAGAAAAAACTTAAAAAGTTAAAGTGTTTATTAATAATTAGTATATTTGATCTGATTTAAATGTATTATATGTTTCTATGTTTATGCATAAGGAGATCTACTGAAGAAAATAATCACCAAATGGTTTAAGTACAGTTTTCTCATGCTAGGGTGATTTCAGGTAATTTTTACTATTTTCATATAGCATTTCAAATTATGAGTTTTTAAAATGAGTATAATTTGCCTGACCAGGTGGTGACACAGTGGATAGAGCATCAGACTGGGATGCGGAGGACCCAGGTTCAAGACCCTGAGGTCGCCAGCTTGAGCAAGGGCTCATCTGTTTTGAGCAAAGCTCACCAGCTTGGACCCAAGGTCTCTGGCTTGAGCAAGGGGTCACTCGGTCTGCTGTAGCCCCCCAGTCAAGGCACATATGAGAAAGCAATCAATGAACAACTAAGGTGTCGCAACAAAAAAACTGATTTTTGATGCTTCTCATCTTTCTCCATTCCTCTCTGTCTGTTTCTATCTATCCCTCTCTCTGTCTCTGTAAAAAAAAAATAAAATAGTATAACTTGATATCAGGAAGTGTGATACCTCCCACTTTATTCTTCTTTTTTAAGATTGCTGAGGTTATTCGTGTCCTCTTTTGGTTCCATATAAATTTTTGGAATATGTGTTCTATATCTTTGAAGTATGTCATTGGTATTTTAATTGGTATTGCATTGAATTTATAGATTGCTTTGGGTAATATAGACATTTTAATGATGTTTATTCTTCCTGATATCAAGTTATACTACAAGGCCGTTGTAGTCAAAACAGCCTGGTACTGGCATAAGAACAGGCATATAGATCAATGGAACAGAACAGAGAACCCAGAAATAAACCCACAGTTCTATGGATAACTGATATTTGACAAAGGAGGTAAGGAAATACAATGGAGTAAAGACAGCCTCTTTAACAAATGGTGTTGGGAAAATTGGACAGCTACCTGCAAAAAAATGAAACTAGATCACCAGCTTACACCACTCACAAAATAAACTCAAAATGGATAAAAGACTTAAATGTAGGCCGTGAAACCATAAGCATCTTAGAAGAAAACATAGGCAGTAAGCTCTCGGACATCTCTCAGAGCAATATATTTGCTGATTTATCTCCACGGGGAAGTGAAATAAAAGACAGGATAAACAAATGGGACTATATCAAACTAAAAAGCCTTTGCACAGCTAAAGACAACAAGAACAGAATAAAAAGACAAACTACACAATGGGAGAACATATTTGACAATACGTCTGATAAGGGGTTAATAACCAAAATTTATAAAGAACTTGTAAAACTCAACACCAGGAAGACAAACAACCCAATCCAAAAATGGGCAAAAGAGATGAATAGACACTTCTCCAAAGAGGACATACAGATGGCCAACAGGCATATGAAAAAATGCTCAATATCACTAATCATTAGAGAAATGCAAATTAAAACCACAATGAGATATCACCTCACACCAGTCAGAATGGCGCTCATCAATAAAACAACATAGAATAAGTGCTGTCGAGGATGTGGAGAAAAGGGAACCCTTCTGCACTGCTGGTGGGAATGCAGACTGGTGCAGCCACTGTGGAAAACAGTATGGAGATTCCTCAAAAAATTGAAAATCGATCTGCCTTTTGACCCAGCTATCCCACTTTTAGGAATATACCCCAAGGACACCATAGAACGGCTCGAAAAGGAGAAATGCACCCGCATGTTTGTGGCAGCATTGTTCACAATAGCGAAGATCTGGAAACAGCCCAAGTGTCCGTCAGAGGACGAGTGGATTAAAAAGCTTTGGTACATATATACTATGGAATACTACTCAGCCATAAGAAATGATGACATCGGATCATTTACAATAACATGGATGGACCTTGACAACATAATACGGAGTGAAATAAGTAAATCAGAAAAAAAACTAAGATGAATCCATACATAGAAGGGACATAAAAATGAGACTCAGAGACATGAACAAGAATGTGATGGCAACAGGGGTGGGGGTGGGGGAAGGGGGATGGGGTGAAGAAGGAGAGAGGGGTTAGGGGAGGGGAGGGGCACAAAGAAAACCAGATAGAAGGTGACAGAAGACAATTTAACTTTGGGAGAGGGGTATACAGCACAATCAAATGTCAAAATAATCTAGAGATATTTTCTCTCAATATATGTACCCTGATTTATCAATGTCACTGCATTAAATTTAATAAAAAAAATAAAATAAAATAAAATGAGTATAATTTACATACTATAAAACATTTGCCATATGAAAAAGAAATATCAGAGATTATTATTAGAATAAGTTTCCATATATATTCTATACAGATTTAATGCTCCCACACCATAAAAAAAAATAGACTGGCTGTTTAGACAACAGTACTTGTTTATCTCTCTATCCTTCTCTGTGTGTTCTTGAACCCTTGGTTCTAGCTGCAGATCTGTCAGATTCAATCACCAACCTCCTAACTCTGGCATTGTTATCTATAATGTGGCTTGCTACCTATACTTGTGATTTTACATGATAATTTACAATCTAGTTGTCACTTTAAATTTCTTGACCAATATTATCTTAATAAATATCATCAGTTCAATGCTGTCTACTGACTTAGCAGCAGTTTAATTTTTAAAAAATTTCTCTTAACTTGTACATTGTACTTAACTAAATGAATCTGAAACACCCAGAAATGTGGAAGAGTCTATGCATGAAACTATATTAGCAACAAATGCAATATTTGAGAGTGCTGAATGCTTGGTCTGGAAGAGAGAAAACTTAGGTAGGGCATTATATATAAATAAAAAGACAAATGGAAATGATAGCTAGAGAATGTTGTATTGGAACAGCGAGAAACAAACGTCTTGACACACAATCATGAAGCCAAATTAGGTAATTAGGGAGCCTTTATTAGCTAGCTATGCACATGGACTACATGAAGGCTGAAGCCATTCAAATCAATATGGGCCCGAATGCATTTTGGAGTTAGGTTTTATAGGTGGAATCACATACTGATTGAAGAATGGGGAGGGGAGAAAGCATAGCAGTAAAACAAAGCAGTGATACAAGCTTTCTTATAATGTTTATCTATAGGATTAATTCAGGGACAAACATTCTGAAAACACCTGCAACCTTGTAAAACTAGCCCAAGGCCACAGTCTGGGAGACTGCCGTCAGGCCAGGAATAGAGAGTCTTTTCAGAAAAAGTAAGTTCTGCTAAAAGTCTCTTTGTTTTAGAGAAAGCAAATTTTTGCCAAAAACTATTCATGTTAAGAACATTTCTTAGAGGAGAAATTACCACGGACACCGTAGATATACAAAGAATTATTGTAGAATACTATGAAAAACTTTATGCCATTAAATTCAAGAACCTAGAAGAAATGGATAAATTCCTAGAACAATACAACCTTCCTAGCCTGAGTCAAGAAGAAGCAGAAAGCCTAAACAGACCTATCAGTAGAGAAGAAATAGAAAAAACCATTAAAAACCTCCCCAAAAATAAAAGTCCAGGCCCTGACGGCTATACCAGCGAATTTTATCAAACATTCAAAGAAGACTTGGTTCCTATTCTACACAAAGCCTTCCAAAAAATTGAAGAAGAAACAATACTTCCAAACACATTTTATGAGACCAACATAACCCTCATACCAAAACCAGGCAAGGATGGCACAAAGAAAGAAAACTACAGACCAATATCTCTAATGAATACAGATGCTAAAATACTAAACAAAATACTAGCAAATCGAATACAACAACATATTAAAAAAATAATACATCATGATCAAGTGGGATTCATCCCAGAATCTCAAGGATGGTTCAACATACGTAAAACGGTTAACGTAATACACCATATCAACAAACACAAAGAAAAAAAACACATGATCTTATCAATAGACGCAGAAAAGGCTTTCGATAAAATACAACACAATTTTATGTTTAAGACTCTCAACAAAATGGGTATAGAAGGAAAATATCTCAACATGATAAAGGCCATATATGATAAACCATCAGCTAACATCACATTAAATGGCACTAAACTGAAGGCTTTCCCCTTTAAATCAGGAACAAGACAGGGTTGTCCACTCTCTCCACTCTTATTTAATGTGGTACTAGAGGTTCTAGCCAGAGCAATCAGACAAGACAAAGAAATAAAAGGCATCCATATCGGAAAAGAAGAAGTAAAGGTATCACTTTTTGCAGATGATATGATCCTATACATCGAAAACCCCAAAGAATCCACAAAAAGACTACTAGAAACAATAAGCCAATACAGTAAGGTCTCAGGATACAAAATTAACATACAGAAGTCAATAGCCTTTCTATATGCCAACAATGAAACAATTGAGAACGAACTCAAAAGAATAATCCCCTTCACGATTGCAACAACAACAACAAAAATACCTAGGAATAAACATAACAAAGAATGTAAAGGACTTATATAATGAAAACTATAAACCATTGTTAAGGGAAATCGAAAAAGATATAATGAGATGGAAGAATATACCTTGTTCTTGGCTAGGAAGAATAAATATAATCAAGATGGCTATATTACCCAAAGCAATATACAAATTTAATGCAATTCCCATCAAACTTCCAATGACGTTTTTTAAAGAAATAGAGCAAAAAATCATCAGATTTATATGGAACTATAAAAAACCCCGAATAGCCAAAGCAATCCTAAAGAAAAAGAATGAAGCTGGGGGCATTACAATACCTGACTTCAAACTATATTATAGGGCCA
Source organism: Saccopteryx leptura (assembly GCF_036850995.1). NCBI lineage: Eukaryota > Metazoa > Chordata > Mammalia > Chiroptera > Emballonuridae > Saccopteryx > Saccopteryx leptura. The sequence continues at coordinate 71,658,673 of NC_089507.1, read as the reverse complement.
CGACAATCAAAACACATGGTATTGGCAGAAAAATAGACAATCAGACCAATGGAACAGAATAAAAAGTCCAGAAATAAAACCACATATATATAGTCAAATAATTTTTGATAAAGGGGCCAACAACACACAATGGAGAAAAGAAAGCCTCTTCAATAAATGGTGCTGGGAAAACTGGAAAGCCACATGCAAAAGAATAAAACTGGACTACAGTCTCTCCCCCTGTACAAAAATTAACTCAAAATGGATCAAAGATCTAAACATAAGACCTGAAACAATTAAGTACATAGAAGAAGACATAGGTACTCAACTCATGGACCTGGGTTTTAAAGAGCATTTTATGAATTTGACTCCAATGGCAAGAGAAGTGACGGCAAAAATTAATGAATGGGACTACATCAGACTAAGAAGTTTTTGCTCAGCAAGAGAAACTGATAACAAAATAAACAGAAAGCCAACTAAATGGGAAATGATGTTTTCAAACAACAGCTCAGATAAGGGCCTAATATCCAAACTATACAAAGAACTCATAAAACTCAACAACAAACAAACAAACAATCCAATAAAAAAATGGGAAGAGGATATGAATAGACACTTCTCCCAGGAGGAAGAAATACAAATGGCCAACAGATATATGAAAAGATGCTCATCTTCTTTAGCTATTAGAGAAATGCAAATCAAAACGGCAATGAGATACCACCTCACACCTGTTCGATTAGCTGTTATTAGCAAGACAGGTAATAGCAAATGTTGGAGAGGCTGTGGAGAAAAAGGAACCCTCATCCACTGTTGGTGGGAATGTAAAGTAGTACAACCATTATGGAAGAAAGTATGGTGGTTCCTCAAAAAACTGAAAATAGAACTACCTTATGACCCAGCAATCCCTCTACTGGGTACATACCCCCAAAACTCAGAAACATTGATACGTAAAGACACATGCAGCCCCATGTTTATTGCAGCATTGTTCACAGTGGCCAGGACATGGAAACAACCAAAAATCCCATCAATAGATGACTGGATAAAGAAGATGTGGTACATATACACTATGGAATACTACTCAGCCATAAGAAATGATGACATCAGAACATTTACAGCAAAATGGTGGGATCTTGATACGAAGCGAAATAAGTAAATCAGAAAAAAAACAGAAACTGCATTATTCTATATGTAGGTGGGACATAAAAGTGAAACTAAGAGACATTGATAAGAGTGTGGTGGTTACGGGGGGGAGGGGGGAATGGGAGAGGGAAAGGGGGAGGGGGAGGGGCACAAAGAAAACAAGATAGAAGGTGACAGAGGACAATCTGACTTTGGGTGATGGGTATGCAACATAATTGAACGACAAGATAACCTGGACTTGTTATCTTTGAATATATGTATCCTGATTTATTGATGTCACCCCATTAAAAAAATAAAATTATTATAAAAAAAAAAGAATAAATAGAATCTAATAAGAAAAAAAAAAAAGAGCCTTTCTTTTCCAACCTCAGAGAACAGAGTTAGGTCAGATAGAAGTTATAAAGAATAGCGGAACCAAGAGAAAATATTTTCATAATAGGACTCCCCCCTCAAAATAGAAACTGGTAGTTTGGGGTAGTATGGAGTTCACTTTAAGTAAAACTGTTCAAATGGAGATTCGGTTTTCATTACTAAGGATACAGTAGAAGGACTTTATTCAAAAGTTCTAAGTTGGATCAGATCAGCTCTTATTTTCTTTTCACTTTGGGAATTCTGTGAAATCTACTCACTTTTTACACATATAGTTATTTATTTTGAAAGCTCATTGGGTGAACTTATATAGTCTTCGTAAATATTAGAGTTTGGATTAGATGATTCATTTGGGTCATAATATATATATATATATACACATATACATATACATATACATATATATATATCTCATCCTTCTTTCTACTCCTCCTTTTTATATCTTATATTTCAAAAAATGCTTGAAAGCAAGTTGGCAGGAAATGTCTTCTGGTTGATCCCTCCTTATTTTTGACTTTCATGCTGCCTACACTCTTGAAGGCCTGTTACAGTGCATATTTCAGAAAAGACTATTTGTAATAATGAAAACAGTTTCAAATCTTATTTTTTTTTATATAATAATTTTATTTTTTTAATGGGGTGACATCAATAAATCAGGATACATATATTCAAAGATAACAAGTCCAGGTTATCTTGTCATTCAATTATGTTGCATACCCACCACCAAAAGTCAGATTGTCCTCTGTCACCTTCTATCTTGTTTTCTTTGTGCCCCTCCCCACCCCCTTTCCCTCTCCCATTCCCCCCTCCCCCCCGTAACCACCACACTCTTATCAATGTCTCTTAGTTTCACTATTATGTCCCACCTACGTATGGAATAATACAGTTCCTGGTTTTATCTGATTTCTTATTTCGCTTCGTATCATGTTATCAAGATCCCACCATTTTGCTGTAAATGTTCTGATGTCATCATTTCTTATGGCTGAGTAGTATTCCATAGTGTATATGTGCCACATCTTCTTTATCCAGTCATCTATTGATGGGCTTTTTGGTTGTTTCCATGTCCTGGCCACTATGAACAATGCTGCAATGAACATGGGGCTGCATGTGTCTTTACGTATCAATGTTTCTGAGTTTTTGGGATATATACCCAGTAGAGGGATTGCTGGGTCATAAGGTAGTTCTATTTTCAGTTTTTTGAGGAACCACCATACTTTCTTCCATAATGGTTGTACTACTTTACATTCCCACCAACAGTGTTTGAGGGTTCCTTTTTCTCCACAGCCTCTCCAACATTTGCTATTACCTGTCTTGCTAATAACAGCTAATCGAACAGGTGTGAGGTGGTATCTCATTGCCGTTTTGATTTGCATTTCTCTAATAGCTAAAGAAGATGAGCATCTTTTCATATATCTGTTGGCCATTTGTATTTCTTCCTCCTGGGAGAAGTGTCTATTCATATCCTCTTCCCATTTTTTTATTGGATTGTTTGTTTGTTTGTTGTTGAGTTTTATGAGTTCTTTGTATAGTTTGGATATTAGGCCCTTATCTGAGCTGTTGTTTGAAAACATCATTTCCCATTTAGTTGGCTTTCTGTTTATTTTGTTATCAGTTTCTCTTGCTGAGCAAAAACTTCTTAGTCTGATGTAGTCCCATTCATTAATTTTTGCCTTCACTTCTCTTGCCATTGGAGTCAAATTCATAAAATGCTCTTTAAAACCCAGGTCCATGAGTTGAGTACCTATGTCTTCTTCTATGTACTTAATTGTTTCAGGTCTTATGTTTAGATCTTTGATCCATTTTGAGTTAATTTTAGTACAGGGGGAGAGACTGTAGTCCAGTTTTATTCTTTTGCATGTGGCTTTCCAGTTTTCCCAGCACCATTTATTGAAGAGGCTTTCTTTTCTCCATTGTGTGTTGTTGGCCCCTTTATCAAAAATTATTTGACTATATATATGTGGTTTTATTTCTGGACTTTCTATTCTGTTCCATTGGTCTGATTGTCTATTTTTCTGCCAATACCATGTGTTTTGATTGTCGTGGCCCTATAATATAGTTTGAAGTCAGGTATTGTAATGCCCCCAGCTTCATTCTTTTTCTTTAGGATTGCTTTGGCTATTCGGGGTTTTTTATAGTTCCATATAAATCTGATGATTTTTTGCTCTATTTCTTTAAAAAACGTCATTGGAAGTTTGATGGGAATTGCATTAAATTTGTATATTGCTTTGGGTAATATAGCCATCTTGATTATATTTATTCTTCCTAGCCAAGAACAAGGTATATTCTTCCATCTCATTATATCTTTTTCGATTTCCCTTAACAATGGTTTATAGTTTTCATTATATAAGTCCTTTACATTCTTTGTTATGTTTATTCCTAGGTATTTTTGTTGTTGTTGTTGCAATCGTGAAGGGGATTATTCTTTTGAGTTCGTTCTCAATTGTTTCATTGTTGGCATATAGAAAGGCTATTGACTTCTGTATGTTAATTTTGTATCCTGAGACCTTACTGTATTGGCTTATTGTTTCTAGTAGTCTTTTTGTGGATTCTTTGGGGTTTTCGATGTATAGGATCATATCATCTGCAAAAAGTGATACCTTTACTTCTTCTTTTCCGATATGGATGCCTTTTATTTCTTTGTCTTGTCTGATTGCTCTGGCTAGAACCTCTAGTACCACATTAAATAAGAGTGGAGAGAGTGGACAACCCTGTCTTGTTCCTGATTTAAAGGGGAAAGCCTTCAGTTTAGTGCCATTTAATGTGATGTTAGCTGATGGTTTATCATATATGGCCTTTATCATGTTGAGATATTTTCCTTCTATACCCATTTTGTTGAGAGTCTTAAACATAAAATTGTGTTGTATTTTATCGAAAGCCTTTTCTGCGTCTATTGATAAGATCATGTGTTTTTTTTCTTTGTGTTTGTTGATATGGTGTATTACGTTAACCGTTTTACGTATGTTGAACCATCCTTGAGATTCTGGGATGAATCCCACTTGATCATGATGTATTATTTTTTTAATATGTTGTTGTATTCGATTTGCTAGTATTTTGTTCAGTATTTTAGCATCTGTATTGATTAGAGATATTGGTCTGTAGTTTTCTTTCTTTGTGCCATCCTTGCCTGGTTTTGGTATGAGGGTTATGTTGGTCTCATAAAATGTGTTTGGAAGTATTGTTTCTTCTTCAATTTTTTGGAAGGCTTTGTGTAGAATAGGAACCAAGTCTTCTTTGAATGTTTGATAAAATTCGCTGGTATAGCCGTCAGGGCCTGGACTTTTATTTTTGGGGAGGTTTTTAATGGTTTTTTCTATTTCTTCTCTACTGATAGGTCTGTTTAGGCTTTCTGCTTCTTCTTGACTCAGGCTAGGAAGGTTGTATTGTTCTAGGAATTTATCCATTTCTTCTAGGTTCTTGAATTTAATGGCATAAAGTTTTTCATAGTATTCTACAATAATTCTTTGTATATCTACGGTGTCCGTGGTGATTTCTCCTCTTTCATTTTGGATTTTGTTTATATGAGTTCTTTCTCTTTTTTCTTGGTAAGTCTTGCCAAGGGTTTGTCAATTTTCTTGATCTTTTCAAAGAACCAGCTCCTTGTTCTATTAATTTTTTCTATAGTTTTTCTGTTCTCTAATTCATTTATTTCTGCTCTGATTTTTATTATCTCCTTTCTTCGGCTGGTTTTGGGTTGTCTTTGTTCTTCTTTTTCTAGTTCCTTAAGGTGGGAAGTTAAGTGGTTCACCTGGGCTCTCTCTTGTTTGTTCATATATGCCTGAAGTGATATGAACTTCCCTCTTATCACTGCTTTTGCTGCATCCCATAGATTCTGATATTTCGTATTGTCATTTTCATTAGTCTGTATATATCTTTTGATCTCTGCACTTATTTCTTCTTTGACCCATTCATTTTTTAAAAGTATGTTGTTTAGTTTCCACATTTTTGTGGGATTTTTTCCCTCTTTTTTGCAGTTGAATTCTAGTTTCAAGGCTTTATGATCAGAAAATATGCTTGGTACAACTTCAATTTTTCTGAATTTGCTGATGTTGTTTTTGTGGCCCAACATATGGTCAATTCTTGAGAATGATCCATGTACACTTGAGAAAAATATATACTCAGTCACTTTGGGATGAAATGTCCTGTAGATGTCTATCATATCCAGGTGCTCTAGTGTTTTGTTTAAGGCCACTATGTCTTTTTTGATTCTCTGTTTGGATGACTGATGTAGAGCCATCAGCGGTGCATTGAGGTCTCCAAGTATGATTGTATTTTTGTCAGTTTTTGTTTTAAGATCAATAAGTAGCTGTCTTATATATTTTGGTGCTCCTTGGTTTGGTGCATATATATTAAGAATTGTTATGTCTTCTTGATTCAGTGTCCCCTTAGCCATTATGAAATGGCCATTTTTGTCTCTGAGTACTTTTCCTGTCTTGTAGTCAGCATTATCCGATATGAGTATTGCTACACCTGCTTTTTTTTGGATGTTATTTGCTTGGAGTATTGTTTTCCAGCCTTTCACTTTGAATTTGTTTTTATCCTTGTTACTTAGATGAGTTTCCTGTAGGCAGCATACAGTTGGATTTTCTTTTTTAATCCATTCTGCTACTCTGTGCCTTTTTATTGGTGAGTTTAATCCGTTTACATTTAGTGTAATTATTGATACTTGTGAGTTCCCTATTGCCATTTTATATCTTGCTTTCTGTTAGTTTTGTGTCTTGTTTGATCTTTCTCTTTCGTTTTTCTATCTTTTGTTTTTATTTGGTTGTATTCCATACATCTTTCCTCTGTTGCTATCTTTTTTATCTCATGTGCTTCTGTGGTGGTTTTTTCAATGGTGGTTACCTTTGAATAGTGAAAAGGGTCCCTACCTAGTTCATTGTAGCGAACTATTTTGTGATTACTTTTGCACTCCATCGTCCTTTTCTACTGTTAATCTCCATCTTCTCCCCCTCTTTCTTTTTGTTGTTGTCACAGTTTAAATTTGGTTTTATTGTGTTCTTCTTGGAGCTTTTACTTGTGGCTCTGTTTTTTTTTTTTTCTTTGTATCTGATTGGAGAACCCCCTTTAGTAATTCCTGGAGTGGGGGTTTTCTGATGATAAATTCCCTCATCTTTTCTGTATCTGTGAATGTATTTATTTCTCCTTCATATTTGAAAGATAACTTTGATGGGTATAGTATTCGTGGCTGAAAGTTCCTCTCTTTCAGGACTTTATATATTGGGGTCCACTCTCTTCTAGCTTGTAGAGTTTCTGCTGAGAAATCTGATGATAATCTAATGGGCCTTCCTTTATATGTTGTATTCTTCTTTTCCCTGGCTGCCTTGAGAATTTTTTCTTTGCTGTTGGTTTGTGTCAATTTCATTATGATATGCCTTGGAGTAGGTTTGTTGGGGTTAAGAAAACTCGGAGTTCTGTTTGCTTCTTGAACTTGAGGCTTTAGTTCTTTCCACAGGCTTGGGAAGTTCTCATCTATTATTTGTTTGAGTATGTTCTCCATTCCATTTTCTCTCTCTTCTCCCTCTGATATACCTATTATTCTTATGTTATTCTTTTTGATGGAGTCAGATAATTCTTGTAGGGCTATCTCATTTTTTTAAATTTTTGAGTCTTTCTTCTTCTCTCTGTTGTGCCTCAAGTTGCTTGTCTTCTATTTCACTAATCCTCTCTTCTATCTGACCTGTTCTATTAGCTAAGCTTGTTACTTCGTTTTTCAGCTTGTGAATTGAGTTTTTCATCTCTGTTTGATTTGTTTTTATAGTTTCAATTTTCTTGGACATATATTCTTTGTGTTCATTGAGTTGTTTTCTGATCTCCCTAAATTGCCTTTCTGTGTTTTCTTGTATATCTCGGGGGATTTTTAGGATTTCTATCTTGAATTCTCTGTCATTTAGCTCCAAGGTTTCCAATATATTAAATTTTTTCTCCATAGATTTTTCCTCATCTAGCTGTGTTACCTCTCTTTCTTTTGTATCCATGATATTTGATTTTCTCTTCCTTAATGGCATCTGAGGGTGGTTTTGTTGATAGTATTAATGAGATTTAATTAAGAATAAAAAGTTAAAAAAAATAATAAAAAAAATAAAAAACCGAAAAGAGTTGTTTTTTTTTTTAAAATTAATAATGAAATAAAGAGAAATAAAATAAAATAAAAATTTTTTAAAAAGGAAATTATTCCCCTCCTCCTTTTTTCCTCTCCTCTCCTCTCCCCTCTTTCTTGAGAAAATCTTGTGGTGAACTGTGAATTATAACAAACAATGCCTGTGATGGAGGGCCTGAATTGGGGAAAAGTAATAAAGGGGCAAAAAAAAAAAAAAGGAAAAAAAACAAAAGAAAAATGAAAAAAAAAAAAAAAGAAAACAAAGAAAAAAAAGAGCGTATGGACCCACAAAAAGCAAATAAGGAAAAAATTTGGTTCAAGAATAAAATGATTTGCTTTTAGGTGTTGGTTGTCTAAGAGTTATGATAAGAGGAATAAGAGGAAAACGGAAAAATGGGGGGACAAATTAAAAAATTACTATTGTATTTAGTGGAACAAGAACTAGATAATATGGAGAGCCAGGGATGGGAGCACTGCTAGTGAGTTAAAAAGGTGAAGAAAAAAAAACCCCAAAATGCCACAAACATAAGTTTGACTCCCAGATAAGATAATTTGTTTGTTATTGAGGTTTGAATGAGAGGAGATGTAAAGGAGAAAGGAAGAAACTAATATAGAGGGAGAAAAGAAAGAGAAAGAGAGAAAAAAAGAGGGAACCACTAAAAGAAGAAAAAAGAAAGGAGAGAGAGAGAGAGAGAGAGAGAGAGAGTTAAGGGTTTTGGAGTGCAACCCTCATAGAGAGAAAGGAAGAGAAGAGAAAAGATAATGGGAGATATAACACTTATGGGTAGTGTAGTTCAAGGAGAGGAGAGAGTAAGACCGGCAGAGAGTTAATCGGCCAAATTGGAGGAGGAAAAAAAGTATCAAGAATGAAGATAAGAGAAACAAACGAACAAATATAATAAAATGGGATAGGTTATAAAATCTGCAGATTATTCTTGATTTTGAGAGGTTATCTTCTTGCTTTTTCTTTTCTCTCCCTCTTCCTGGTCGGTGACTCTGTACCCCGGGTTCTGCCCCTTTGGCATGCTCAGGTAGAGGTTTGCAGTTGATAAGTCTCTATGGCATTGTCATGTATTGTGCTTTAGTCTCATTGGCAGTCGAGGCTCATTAGCATTTTTAGGCTCCGACAGTGAGAGTGTCCGTGTTCCTGGAACCTTTCTCCTAGTCTTTCCTTCCTCAATTAGTAGCCTGATAATCCAGCTATGGGGTTGCTGCTGCCGCTGCCTGGATAGTAAGAGGCTCAAAGAGCTGGCAACTCCCCACTCTATTTCCACTCAGCACAGGGCTCTGGGTAAGGCTCAGTCAGTCAGAGCTGCTAGCAAAATCAGGCGGGCTTTCTGCCCACTCAAAGACCTCTGGCTTTGTCTGCCACTCTGTCCGGTAATACAGGCGGGCGCCCACTTTTGGGGCACTTGGAGGAAACTCTCACTCACTGGCTGCGCACGCAGACCAGGATATCCAGCCAGCAGTCTCACGCTCTGAGTGAAACCCCCAACCGCAGGGAAAAGTTGCAGCGTTGGAATTGAGTCTCGCTCCGTCCCCGTGCGCGGCCTTTGCAAGGCGCTGGGGTGGCCCGAGATTCTGCTTTGGCCCGCACAAAGGCCCCTGACTCTGCCCCTCCGTGCGATAACACGGGTGCGCACTGCCGAGGCACTCAGAGGAATCTCTCATTCACCATCTGCGCGCGCAAACCAGGATATGAGGCTGGCCGCGTTTCCCTCTGAGTGAAAGCCCCTCCAGCACGGAAAATCTCCACCGTTGGAATTAGTTCTCACTCCCTCCTGTGCGTGGCTTTCCCAGGGCGCTGGGGCTGCCCAGAGACTCTGCCCTCGGCCCACAGAAAGGCCTCCGAACCTTCCTCTCCGTAGGGTAACACCGGCACCCACACTCGTGGCCTAGGAAGAAATCTCTCGCCCACTAACTGCGCACCGACCAGGGCAAAATGGCTGCCCTGCTTGTCTTTCTTTGCTTGGGTTTGGCGCGAGTGTTAGCTTGTATTGCCCGGGTTGCCACAGGATCAGTTTTTCCTTGGCTTGGATCTCCGTGCCACAGCCTGGTTCGGCCGTTTGTGCCACAGCCCGGATCCATTCACCCCCTTTGCCCACCTCAGTTTCCACATTCACAGTTACCAGAGAAAGCCGCCCTGTTCAGGTTAGTGAGGAAGGCGGAGCATCTCTTACTCCCTATTTCCTTCGGGGTTTGGTTATATATTTAGCCAATTTTTCACTCAACCATACCTTTGGGTGTATTGCGAAGCATCTGGAGGCTCCAAGTATAGGTTTTTCTGTTTCTGGTTGAAGATCTTGTTGAGTTTTGGGGGAGATTTATTGGTATCGCTTCCTACCCCGCCATTACTATGACGTCATCCAAATCTTATTTTTTTTAATCTTTATTTTCTATGCCTAAAATATGAGCTCAAAGTCTAAAAGTAAAACCTGCTGTTAATCTTTCTAATTCTTCTCTTTTGGCAGCCTCCCTTGTCTTGTTTAGCTTTTTAGAATCAAAGCCAACTCCTAATGCAAAGGTAACATTGAGCACTACATATAGTTCACAAACATTTCTTCCAAATATTTCTTTACTAACTTCTTAAAAAATGGTCTTGTTTCTTTCAGCATGAGCCCCCTTCACTCCCAAACTTATAATGTCTTTCCCTGAAGAAGGCGTGAGCCAGAAAGAGAAAAGATGACTTTTAATACCCTCTTCCAATCTCGCCTTTTGAATGTTGTCCTGAATTTATTAGGGATCATCATTCTCCTTCTGTGTGTATGTCTCTGTCTGTTTTGCTCAACCTCTTCCTCATTTTACCTTTTTTCTCTTTCCACTTTCTCTCATTTTTCTAGTTACTGTGGCTTCTTATAACTGCCTGAATCCTCTAAGGAGGATTTTGAGATATTGGACCCTAAGTATGGGAACTACACTGTAGTACATTTGCTTTTATTGATCCACAGCTTCATAGAAGTTTTTCTTCTTCATTATTTTTGAATATATCATCTTAACTAGATGGTAATTTCCTTAGCAATTTCCAAATCTTGGTTTTTGTTTGTTTGTTTGTTTGTTTTTTTGTATTTTTCTGAAACTGGAAACGGGGAGAGACAGTCAGACAGACTCCCACATGCGCCCGACTGGGATCCACCCGGCACGTCCACCAGGGGCGATGCTCTGCCCACCAGGGGGCAACGCTCTGCCCCTCTGGGGTGTCGCTCTGCCGCGACCAGAGCCACTCTAGCGCCTGGGGCAGAGGCCAAGGAGCCATCCCCAGTGCCTGGGCCATCTCTGCTCCAACGGAGCCTTGGCTGTGGGAGGGGAAGAGAGAGACAGAGAGGAAGGAGGGGGTGGGGGTGGAGAAGCAAATGGGTGCTTCTCCTATGTGCCCTGGCCGGGAATTGAACCTGGGTCCCCCGCACGCCAGGCCGACGCTCTACCGCTGAGCCAACCGGCCAGGGCCTAAATCTTGGTTTCTTTACAATAACCTGAGTATTGTACTCTCTAACTAGCAATTCTTTAATAGTCTTTGCCTACTAGTTAAATGATGGCTTTATTTGTCCAGTTATATATATGAAATATTGTTGGGTAAACAAATGTTTTTTCAGGTTTGCTTGCTTGTATTGGGGCAGTGTCTTGTGTGTATAGTCTATGGAAGGCTGCAGGTGCTTGCCCTCAGGGTGGCAGATTGTAAACTGCAGATTGCCTTCCTGTCTTGGAGGGGCGATTGTTTGCTATTGTTTGCTAGAGACGGTTGTTGTGTTTTTTTCTCCTAGCAGCTAGGAGAAAGGACCTAGCCTGTTATGCTGGAGAGTACAGAGAGAGAGTCTGGAGAATAAGTCTGGGTTGTGGACCTGAAGACAGAGTTGGGGCTTGGGAGCCCTGATATCTGCCAGGCCTCTTTGGCTGGGGAGCGCTGAGACTGGCGGGGTCCTGAGATGGAAAAAGGGAAGTGGTCTTCCCTGCCTGTTTGCTTGTCTTTACTTACGAGACTTTAATAAACGGAATGGCTCACCATCTTCTGGCTTCATAGTTTCTTTACCATCTGCCTGAATTCAATGCGAACCTGCATGATGACAGCCATGGCCATTGGCTTTACAAATATATTCTTAAGACTCATTCTGTACCAACTTATCCCAGAATACTCTTGCCATTACCAGTAATTTCCTGATTTCTAAATGCCAAGACCAGCTCAGCCATGAGCGTGCACAGAAAGAAGGTCCTGCGGGACTTAAGAAAAAACACAAGACACAACATACAGAGAAAGATGGGTGCAGGAAACTCCCATCCTCTAGAACTGAGATCCCAGATCACTACAGCCTCATCGTATTTATTGGTCTCTTTGGTCTTTAGGTAAATTAACAGAGCCTGGATTCAGGTGTATAGAAGGGTAATTAACTAATGTCTTTCAGGTATGTAAGGAAAAGGCCACAGGGATCAACTGTTTTCCTTTAAACAATCTTTCCAGTGCTTGCAAGGGCAGCATTCTGCCCCCACAGGACCTGGCATTCCAAAGTCCACACCAAAGACTTGTCTCAGGACCACAGTCTAATTCTCAGACATTTTCCCACACTAAATAATCCAAATATCATTTTATTGATAAATGGTTCAGTAAATTAATTAAAGAAATTATGTACTATTCTGGGGAAACTATGTCACTAAAAGAAGTTTAACAGTTACAAAAGCTTCTATTCAAAGTGTGACCATCTCTCATGGCCTTCATATACCTTTTCAGCTAATTTGGACTAGCTCACAATTTTGAATTCCGCTTTTATTAGCCTGGTTATAAAAAATAATTTAGGGGTAATGACAAATACAATGCTATGCTTTACTTTTCTCTATAAGCTGTTTGTGATTTAATATAATGTATTTCAAGTATAAGAAAACTAGTAAATTAGAAGAGAACTCGGCACAGAGGTTTCCCATCAGGTGAAAGGATCATGTATTAGTAGAGCATATCCTAAAGGTGTAAAGTGTGAAGAAGCAGAAAAAAAAAGGTTGAGGAAATTCTGGATTTCACAAAAATTAAAATTTTTTTATCAGACTCTAGGACTGAAATTTGAATAGAAAGGAAGTTATAAAATAGTTTATGCCAAAGATAGTCTATGAGGGTTCATGAAATGTGCCTAATTGAGACTCTTTTAAAAAGTGTGGGATCATACCCCAAATTCTTAAATTAAAATTGACTTCAAGAAAATAGAAAAAACTTATATAACCTTGAGGTGATTACAGAGCATTGCTCACCCATGAGCAACCAATTCTTATATCATCCTTTGCTCTTTTGAAATACTTAGACATACTTTTAAGTTACAGAAGTATCCAATTATTTCTATTTCTGGAAAAGCACATAGCATGAAAGGCAATTTTCAAACCCAGAAACATGAAATAAACACAGTTCAGTTTAAATGAAGATGATCTTTCTTTCCCCTTTCTTCTCTAAAGATGAAGAAGTATATAAATATGGAGAGGAAAGAGACTTTTAATAAGGAGGAGAAACTAAAAGCAATTATATACTATTTTGGGAAAACTATGTCACTAAAAAAAGTTAATAATTCAAAAAGCTTCTTTTCAAAGTTTGACGATCTCTCATGGCCTTTATATACTTTTTCCAGTTAATACAGACTAGCTAACAGTTTTGAATTTTGCCTTTATCAGCCTGTTTTAAGGGTGATTGTAAAAAATAATTAATATTTATCTGCTTGTGAAGTCTTTAAGAAATAAACAAGAGGATGGAAGTCAAGCAAACATTATTTGAAATAGATTAGAATAACTGACAGAGGACACCTGGTGGTGAGCAAGGGAAGTGCCATCTTTTTCACTTTGAGGTTGTCAAATGCCTGCTATTTATGTCACTCTCAACTGGGCAAGACTTGCCACAGACAAAGATACCAATTAATAATTAAAACCAAAAACTATTCTTTAATTTCTATGTGAGAACTAGTCCTAAACCCTTTAAAATGTATAGTCTAGTAGAAAACAAAACTATTACGAACAGTAAACTTACTAAGAGACTAGCTATTAACTATTCCCACCACTAGAAGAAATGATAATCATGTGACAGGACAGAGTGTTAGATAACACTACAATGGCAATCATATTGCAATATAAATATATCAAATCAATATATTGTATACTTTAAACTTACACAATGTATTATGTCAAGTATATCTCAATTTCAACAATCAACCAATTAACCAATTTTAAAAAGTGTATAGTATGGCTGAGAAGCTTGTGGATTCTGTGATCACACAGAAGATAGTCCTATTTTAAAAAAAATACAAAACATTTTTCTCCTTTTCATTGATTGATTGATTGATTTTATTGATTTTAGAGAAAGAAGAAAGGAGATAGAGAGAGACAGACAGAAATATTGATCCGTTTGTGTATGTCTCCCGACCAGGGATGGAATCAGCAACCTTTGCTCATCAGGATGACGCTCTAATGGTAACCAACCGAGCTATCCAGCCAGGGCACTTTCCCCCTTCTTAAGTGTTAGATTAATGTCAACTATTTCTTTTTTTGGAAGAGACAAATGTACTCAGTAATTGCATAAGACAATGTTATCATTGCTATTACATGTTGTGCCAATCATTGTGCCTATCCTAACCTAGACACTGCGCTAGCTACTAGTTATACAAAATGAGCAAGACACAGCCAGGTCCTAGAAGGTAGAGGAAGCAGACCATGTAAAAAGAGAGGATATGAAATGCTAGAGGTCCTGAAACAGAAGTGTACAGTGAGAATACAGAGGAAAGAGACATCAATTTTACTTGTTGTGGAAATGAAGTCAGGAAATACTTCAACAAAAGAGGTATTTTGTTTGTTATCTTAGAACCATATGTTGTGTAGTCCACCTTGCTGGATGCCTCTGGTTTATAAAACAGGAAAAAAGAGACATTGTTGCTCCTCAATCCAGCTGTATTTGCCTTGCTATCTGACCATGGAGACTTGTTATTTATTTTTCTAGGCCTTCTGAAAACTAATTCAGCAACTTCTGCTCTATTCCAAATGCACAAGAAGAATAGATAAAATGTATTTTTTAAAGCACATATATTTGGAAATGGAAAAAGCAAGAGTCTGGGATCCAGATAAACAGGCTTTTGTCATATCTCTTTCACTAACAGTCATGAGTTTTGGTGAAATCATTGAAACTCAGTCTCAATTTCACTTTATGTCAAATGAGCATTTGGAACAGTACTGTTTCAGGTCCCTTCTAATTTTGAGTATTAAACCACACACACACACACACACACACACACACACACACACACACACACACACACACATGAACACACACTGTCTAACCTATCTGGAATGGTTTTCAAATATATACACAAATCTTTTGTAGTCCTTTAAAAAGGCAGAACCTAATTCCTGTCTGCATGCATATGGGCCAGATTTAGTGACTGACTTCTAACAAATAAAATGTGGTGGGAATGACAGTGTCTGACCTCTCAGATTAGGTAAAAAGCATTGCAGCTTTTGCCTGGTCCTCTCTCTTAGATCACTCATTCTGAGGAAAGCCAATTCCATGCCATGAAAACACTTAAGTGTCCCTGTGGAGAGGCCCATATGGCAAGGACTGAAGCCTCCAGCCAACAGCCATGTAAGTGAGCCATCCTGAAGCTCCTCCTTCCCCAGGCAAGCCTTGAGATGACCATACCTTCAAGCAGCATCTTGACTACAACTTCAGTAAAGACCCTAAAACAGAAACATACAGCTAAGCTGCACCAGAATTCTTGACCCACAGAAACTTTGAAATAATAAGTTTTGTTATTTTTAAGTTTCTAAATTTTGTGGTAATTAGCAATAGATTACTAATACACCATCCCTCAAGCCATCTTTTCCTCGGTTTATTACCTAACCCAAAATTTCTGATATTCAAACTTCAATGGACAATAATGTAGATGCAGACATTGTTTTCACTTTCAAGTTCATAACATTTATTTTTCACTTCCATCTCCACCATGAGATGGAAATCTTAACACTCATCCTCTTTCTAGGCCTTTCTTTGCCTAAGAGTATTATTGCTAAAAATCCCAGTTGCCATTTGTAGTTTAGACAACTCTTCTAACTACTGCACTAAAACTCTTTATATTTTAAGTTCTTTATACTCACAGAACATCACCTTCTCATAATTTCTTCAGCTATTTCCTGCAGCTTTAAGTTTCAACCTAGGATAAACTCTCAAACATCCACAATATTTTCACTCCTTACTACTCCTAATCAGCAGCTCTAGCTGAAGAATCCAGAACAGGAACTCTTTCCAGTATAAATTCCAGAAACCTTTAGTCTCCAAGGTTATTATAAACCCTCAATTTATTAATGGTTCTGGATTACAATGCAAAAATGAGACAGTAGAAGAGTACTATCTGTGTAACCAGTAGTCCTATGATTGAGTCACAGCACTGCAATTTATTTACTTCCTGTCTGATTGCAATTTATTAAATTGCTCTAGATTAAATTTCCTTGCCAGGAAAATGAGAATATGGCTCTAAGAAATTAAAAATATGTCAAATGTGAAAAGTTCTTTTTAAAATGTTTTACACATTTGGGTTTTATACTGCTCACAAAAATTAGGGAATATTTTGTTGTTTCATATTCCCTTTGAAATATCCCCTAATTTTTGTGAGCAGTATATATATATATATATATATATTGAACCATCTGTCAACACATGCAGATCACTTAGAAATTGGTCAGGTTCTCAGATTTAAGACTTCTAATGTTTTCTAACCAAAATTTTCTTTCAGTACAATGGAAATGCAGTGTACCACACAAAAGAAGCCCCCAAAGCTCAAATTTACCTAGTTAACATAACAAAGGACAAGTTGTTTTGGTTCACAGGTCAGTGTTTTTTCATCTGGAACATGGGGTAAATGAGTTAGAGATTTTTTTTTGTATTTTTTAAAAATGAGAATCAGGTGGGTGGCAGAGAGACAGACTCCCGCATGCACCCAACCAGGATCCACCCAGCATGGGCATTACTCCGCTACAACTGGAGCCATTCTAGCGCCTGAGGCAGAAGCCATAGAGCCATTCTCAGTGCCCGGGCTAACTTTGCTCCAATGGAGCCTTGGCTGTGTGAGGGGAAAAGAGAGACAGAGAGAAAGGAGAGGGGGAAAGGTGGAGAAGTAGATGGGCATTTCTGTGTGTCCTGGCTGAGAAACGAACCCAGGACTTCCACATGCCAGGCCAATGCTCTACTGCTGAGCCAACAAGCCAGGGTGAGTTAGAGAATTTTAAGATAGTTTCTTGAATGCTAATAATTATTAAATAATACTTATGGTTAAGTGGAGAAGAAAGAATTTTAAGAGTAAGAAAAATAATCAGCACATAATATTTTTACTTATTATACTAAGGAAAAGAATTTTTACTTTGTATTCACTTCATGTGAAAGAGTAAGTATGAAAATGTTCTTATTTATCTTTTGATAAATAGCCAGATGGTATCTACAGATTCATTTTCTTTGTAGAGTAATACAATTGAAATGAATTTGCTGGTCAGCTCTTGAAACCTATGAAGTTTTTTTTTTTTTTTTTTAATTTTATTTATTCATTTTAGAAAGGAGAGAGGGAGGGAGAGAGAGAGGAAGGAGAGAGAGAGAGAGGGAGAGAGAGAAGGGGGAGGAGCAGGAAGCATCAACTCCCATATGTGCCTTGACCAGGCAAGCCCAGGGTTTTGAACCGGTGACCTCAGCATTTCCAGGTCGACACTTTATCCACTGCGCCACCACAGGTCAGGTGAAACCTATGAAGTTTTAAAATCAATCATTTAGACTATGAAGATCCTAGAGAGGCTATTAAACTCTAAAATTTTTTTATTAAATTTATTGGGGTGACATTGATTAATAAAATTATATAGCTTTAAACTCTATGACTTTTAAATGTTAAAATCACCTTTAATTTTATGGGCATTAACATATACAGCCTTTTATACTGTATATTAAGCATTGCTATTAAATTATAATAAATATTCATGTTGAACCATAAACCACTTGATATTGCAAACAGTCTTTATGTTGTCATTTATGTATCATTGTTAGATCTGATAGGATAATGTTTATAATTTATTAAGTAATATATCACAAGAAAATGTTTAATTCCACACTATTTCCATATTAGTTATAATGGATTTTGCCAGGGCATGATGGAGTATAAATTATTTCTCAGTTTGAATATGATGCAACAACAATAAAATGCCCATAGCTAAGAAAGTCATTAGCATGCACTATAGAAAAAAGTTTGTCACACATCTCATACACACAGACACTCACACATACACACACACACACAATTAGAGTACCTGGCATTATAGACAAAAATAAATAAATAGGAATAAAAATATCAAAGCAGATAGTCCTCAGGCTTAAAGCAAGCATAGCGAAGACAAATGGGAATCTTGCAATGAAATGCATAGGGAAAGGTTAGCTCCTTTGCAGCGAACTAAATACTTTCCTTTTATCTACAAAGAAGTACAGTTCAAAGCCACATCAACTGGAAAAACTTAAAATTTGGAGTTAGAAAACAGAGATCTTTTAGAAAAAGCTATTACTTTCAATGGATGACCATGTGACTAATAAAAATGAAAGGTATTGTTAATTTTATTTTACTATTAATTACCAGATATTACCATACAGAATTTTAATTTAATGTTTTTAGAGTTGTGAATGTGTGAAATGTGTGTGTAGTGTAGCACAGTTAGCTATTTAGATCTTCATAAATCAAATTTGTTTTATCAGGTCTTTCAACAGTAGAGAAAGAAGCACTGTGATATTTGTGACAATGTCACCTCAGTACTATATAATTATTTTTTAGTTTACAGAATATTTCCACATGCACTATTTTATCTGGTTTTTACAACAACATTTTCAGTAGTTTATTTCAGAAGAAACCCATGTCTAAAGAGCACAGCAGCACAAAGGTTGCAAGTGACAAGACGAAGGTTTGAATTCAGGAGACCCAAACTCTTTATTAAAATCTCTGAGAAAAAAGGCATAGAGTTGAAGTAGTTTTCCTGGTGCCTTACTTTTTTCAACCTCTTATTTAAATTATTCACCTTCTTAGTTTTGTCTTCCCATTGTGACTACCTGGCTATTGAAGATGTGACTCACTCATTTGCTCAACAATATTTTTGGTGTCTGCTATATGTTTACAAATATGTTGGATACTGCCAATATCTATGAATAAAACACCATGGCTGATTTTAGATTGCATTTGCTTATAGTCTACTAAAGAACAGAATAAAATCTTTTTGTCTTTACTACCAGGAAAGGAGTTCAGAATTTCTCTAACTCTTCCCAAAGATGAACCAGAGACAAAGACAAATACACTAAGAGAGCCTTGGTACTGGGGGTTAAAAGAGTCTGTGATGTGTTGGGCTTAAAAGTCAAAGTTTACATGTATGTTCTTATTTACTTTCTCTCACTTCCTCACCCCTTCCCTCCATTTTAATTTCTTCTTTCTCTTTTACTCTTCATAAATATCAATCAGCACCACTCTTCTATCATATCTGACCAAAGTAAGTATATGGTCAGTGATCAGGGTCTTAGGATATAAATCCCCCCAAGGGTGAAGCTTCTTTGAAAAAGTCTTGAGTGGTGATAACTGAAACTGGAAGGGATTTTGACAATTTCTTGTGGAGTAAGTCAGGGTCTTATATTGACAAAGTTTGAGATTCCATTCTAAGTCTGAACCTGGATCATTTATAAGAATGTTGGATCTGTAGCATCGGAATGTAATATATATAATAATAACAGTACAAAAAATAAAGAGGGAATAAAGCTATAAAGGAGTAAAATTTCTATATCTCAGTTAAGTTACTGTAAATCTGAAGTAGATTTTGATAAGTTAGTGTGTATACCATAATCCCCAGAGCCACCATTAGTGGAATAACTCAAAAAATATTGAAGTATTATTAAAGGAATTAAAATGTTATACTAGAAAATATTCACTTAACATACACAATAAAACAGTGAAGTAAAAATAGCAAAACCAAAAGACATAAGACATATAGAAAACAAGAAGTAAAATAACAGACATAAAATCAACTAGATCAATAATAATATTTACTGTGAATGCATTTGAAAATTCAATCAAAAGGCTCAGATCATCAGTCTGTATAAGAAAAGCAAATTCCAACAATTTGCTATCTATAAGAGAAACACCTGTAGTTCAAAGGTACAAACAGGGTGAAAACAAAAATACTGAAAAATTCAACTTAGTTGAATAAAAATAGAAGATTATATTAATATCTGACAAAATAAACTTCAAAACAATAACACCTGTTACTACTAAAGAGAGACATTTTGTCATGATAAAAGGACCAATCCATCAGGAAGATATAACACTTGGAAAAATACATAAATCTAAGAACAGACACCCAAAATACATGAGCAAAACCTTACAGAATTAAAGATGTATACAATTCACTTGGAGTCAGTGACTTTAATACTTCATTCACATTCAGGAATGAATAAGCAGAAAATCAATAAGGAAATAGGGGATTTAAACAACACTATACACCAACTAAACCTAATAAATATTTGTAAAACATTCCTTCTAACAACAACAGAACATCATTCTTCTCAAGTGCCCATTGAATATTCTCTAAGACAGATAATATGTACAAAATAGTAGGCTCAGTAAGTTAAAGAGTAATAAAAACATGTTCTCTGATCACAAATGAATGACTTTAGAAAGCAATAACAAAAGAAATTTGAGGAATTCAAATTTCTCAGGTATGTAGAAATTACAAAGCACACTCTAAACCAATAGGTGAAAGTATAAATCACAAAGAAAACTAGAAAGTAATTTGAGATGAATAAAAATTAATTTACAATATAACAGAATTTAAATGATACAGCTTAAACAATGCTTACAGGGAAATTTATAGTTGTAAATATATTTAAAAAGAAGAAAGATCACAGGAACAAGACAGGGGTGCCCCCTTTCACCACTTTTATTCAACATAGTTCTGGAAGTCCTAGCCACAGCCATTAGACAAAAAGAAGAAATAAACATATCCAAATTGGAAAAGAAGAAGTAAAAGTATCATTATTTGCTGATGATATGATACTGTACATAGAAAACCCTAAAGACACAGTCAAAAAACTACTGGACCTGATAAATGAATTCAGCAAGGTGGAAGGATATATAATTAATACTCATAAATCAGAGACAGTTTTATACACCAACAATGAACTGTCTGAAAGAGAAATTAAGGAAACAATCCCCTTCACTATTGCAACAAGAACAGAAAAAAGTACCTAGGAGTAAATTTAAACAAGGAAATTAAAGACTTGTACTCAAAAAGTTACAAAACATTGATAAATCAAGGATGATACAAACAAGTGGAAGCATATACCGTGTTCATGGATAGGAAGAATAAACATCATTAAGATGTCTATATTACCCAAAGCAATTTATAAATTCAATGCAATACCAATTAAAATACTAATGACATACTTCAAAAATATAGAACACACATTCCAAAAATTTATATGAAACCAAAAAAGAACACAAATAGCCTCAGCAATTTTGAAAAAGAAGAATAAAGTGGGAGGTATCACACTTCCTGATATCAAGTTATACGACAAGGCCATTGTACTCAAAACAGCTTGGTACTGGCATAAGAACAGGCATATAGACCAATGGAACAGAACAGAGAACCTAGAAATAAAGCCACACCTTTATGGATAATTGATATTTGACAAAGGAAGGAAAGAGCATACAATGGAGTAAAAACAGTTTCTTTAACAAATGGTATTGGGAAAATTGTACAGCAACCTGCAAAAAAATCAAACTAGACCACTAACTTACATTATTCACAAAAATAAACTCAAAATGGAAAAAAGACTTAAATGTAAGTCGTGAAACTATAAGCATCTTAGAAAAAAACATAGGCAGTAAGCTCTCTGACATCTCTTGCAGCAATGTATTTGCTGATTTATCTCCACAGGCAAGTGAAATAAAAGACAGGATAAACAAATGGAACTATATCAAACTAAAAAGCTTTTGCACAGCTAAAGACAATATGAACAGAACAAAAAGACTACACAATGGGAGAACATATTTGATGTCTGATAAGAATTAATAACCAAAATTTATAAAGAACTTGTAAAACTCAACACCAGGAAGATAAACAATCCAATCAAAAAATGGGCAAAAGAAATGAATAGACACTTCTCCAAAGAGGACATACAGATGCCAATAGACAGATGAAAAAATGTTCAAAATCACTAATCATTAGAGAAATGCAAATTAAAACCACAACAAGATATCACCTCACACCAGTCAGAATGGTGTTCATTAACAAAACAACACATAATAAGTGCTGGTGAGGATGTGGAGAAAGGGGTACCCTCCTACACTGCTGGTGGGAATGCAGACTGGTATAGCCACTGTGGAAAACAGTATGGAGATTTCTCAAAAAATTAAAAATGGAACTGCCTTTTGACCCAGCCATCCCACTTTTAGGAATATATCCCAAGAACACCATATCACTGATTCAAAAGAAGAAATGCACCTCCATGTTTATGGCAACCTTGTTCACAATAGTGAAGATCTGGAAATAACCCAAGTGTCCGTCAGTGGGCGAATGGATTAAAAAGCAGTGATATATATATACAATGGAATACTATGGGGCCATGAAAAAGAAGAAAATCTTACCTTTCGCGATAATATGGATGGACCTGGAAACTATTATGTTAAGTGAAATAAGCCAGGCAGAGAAAGAAAAATATCATATAAACTCACTCATTTGAGGAATCCAATGAACAATGTGAACTGAGGAATGAAATTGAGACAGAGGAGGGATCAAAGGGACTAGAGGAAAAGAGGACAGAGGGAAAGGGGATGATAGGGTGGGATAAACCTGAAGAGAAGGTGGGAGGGTGCTATTGGGAGGGAGGCAAGGGAGATGTGGAGGAGAATATGGGGGAGGGGGATGCATTTGGGGTGACACTAGAATCTATGTAAACACAATAAATTAAAATCAATTAAAAAAATAAAAACAAGAAAGATTTCAAATCAGTATACTAACAGTTCACATTAAGAAATTGGGAGAGCCTGACCAGGCAGTGGCACAGTGGATAAGAATGTCAGACTGGGATACAAAGGACCCACATTCTAAACCTGAGGTCTCCATCTTGAGCGCAGCACAGGCTCATCCAGCTTGAGCACAGGGTTGCTGGCTTGAGCATGTGATCATAGACATGACACTATGATCACTGGCTTGAGCAAGGGTAAACTCGCTCTGCTATAGCCCCCTCACCCCAGTCAAGGCACCTGAGAAAGCAATCAATGAACAACTGAGATGCCTCAATCAATAACTGATGCCTCTCATCTCTCTCCCTTCCTATCTGTCTGTCCCTATCTGTCCCTCTCTCTGAGAAAACTCTATACCTAAACCAAACAGAAGAAAGGAAATAATAAATATAGAGTGGAAATTAATTACATAAAGAATAAATAAACAATGGAGAAATTCAACAAAACCAAAAGGTTATTTGAAAAGATTAACAAAATTAACACAATTTTAGCTATTTTGACAAAAAAATGAGCCAAATTACTAAAACCTTAATTAAAAAAAAAAAATCCCTACTGACCATACAGAAATTAAAAGGGAAAATTTAAACCATCAAATCTAAATTGTTATAATTTAACCTAGATTATGTTATCCTTTTTTCTTATTTATTTTAGAGAGAAGAAGAAGCAGAGAGAGGGAGAGAAAGAGACAGAGAGATTAATTTGTTGCTTCACTCAGTTGTGGACAAGTCCTGCCGGGGGTGAGGACGATGGAGACGCAAAGACCCGACTCCGGGGACCAGGTTCAGTGACGCAGATCCACTTTATTCAGGAAGTAAACTAGCTTATATACATGGGTTCAGCCAATAGGATGTGTAGCGTGTCCATCATAGCCAATGGCTGAAAAGATCAGGGAACTGTGTGGTTGGTGCTAAGTCACTTCCTTATAGCAGGCGAGCTTCCTTCCTGGATATGCCCAGGAGGCTTCTGGGAGTTCCACATCTCCATTGTTTCCAATTTTTTAGAAAGGCACAAACTACCAAAAGTGTCTCAAGAAGAAATGTTTTTAATTTGATAAGTTCTATAATGAGTAAAAAAAGTAAAGTAATAATAAAACTTCCCATACAATAAAGCTCAGATCCAGATGTCTTTATTGATAAATGCTACAAGATATTTTAAAAATTCTTTTGCAAACTCTTCCAAATAATAGAGAGAGAAAGCTTCCCAACTCATTCTATGATTTCAGTATTACCTGATGCAATACCACTACTAATACCCAGAGTATTATAAGTAAAGAACATTACAGATGAATACTTTTTGTGAATATAGACACAAAAAAATTTCTACAAAATACTAGCAAACTAAATTCAGCAACATACAAAAAGCATTATATACCATAAAGCAGTGGGATTTATCCAAGGTTGGTTAAACATCCAAAAATCAATTTATGTAATATACCATATCAATATAATAAAGGCCAGAATCCACATGGTCATCTCAATAGACACAGAAAAAACATATGACAAAATTTAATACCCCTTCGTAATAAAAAAAATCAACAAACTAGGAATTAAAGGAAACTTCCTCAACCTGATAAAGTTTCTCTCCAGTGCCTGGGTGAGCCAGGGCCAATAATACCATTGGGGTGGGATTCCCTGATTCTGACTAGGACACTTGTGGTCACTGGTCCCCATTTCTCCCCCTCAGTGTGTTGTCAGACTGCTGCCACAATCACCACCACAGTACATGAGGCTGTCTATGGAGTCATCCAGGGGCCCAATTTCAAGAGGGTGAACTGATGAGAAGACCACTTTCACCAGCCAGTACGGGATTTCTCTCACAGTACCAGTGGTGGAATTCAAATAATTTAACAACCAGTTCCCTGCCCTAATGGCCATTATAAGTATTAAAAAAATGATATACCAAAAGGTAGTTTATTATTTTATGCATTTAATATTTAAATAAGAACAGTAAAAGAGGTACACAAAAGTAGTTTAGGTTATAAGAAAAAAATTTAAAATATTAATGAAAAAAATATTAAATAATCCCTGACAAAAAAACAATGAAACTGTTATTTAAGATATTTTTATATTGCTTCCTGTTTGGTGTCCTCACTTGCAATTTTCTTGGCTTTTATCCAAACATCATTGGCTGTGTGATTTATCCTTAACCATCTTTTCACTGTAGGAGTAGGAATCCTACAAAGGTAGAATGAGTTTTGTGAAATGAATAAATAAATATTACAAGCATAGTTCCATCAAATTTTTTTCACCTATGGACGGAATGAACATTACTACAGGAGCTTAAAATATGCTGTTGAGCAGATTAACATTAAAAAAGAGTAATGAATATAAATTTGTGATTTCCACATTAGGCGGCTGCCCAGGCACCCACCTTAGAGAGAACCCTGATTATAAGTGCTGTTTTAACAACTGGTTCGCTGACCTCCAAAAAATTAGGTATCTGTTCTGCCAAAGCAATGCTAACCAGCTGAATCCCACCACTGATACTATCCCACAATATTGGGCTGTTGGAGTACTGCTAATGTGCCCATATTGAGCAATTCTCACTCACAGCACACATTGGACAAGGTCAGGGTTGTCCTTGCACACATTGACAACTAAAGGTCCATCATGGCTTTTGGGCTAAGCCAGATTTGTAAACCTAAGGGCTAGCTCTCTTCCATGTTTCAGCTGTTAACTGACTTTAGGTTCCCCTGTGGTTTACAGCACCCTAGGACCATGACAGGAGCAGCAAGTCTCCTTTACCCTGAGAGCCCCTACTCCTGTCACCCAGGGCAGAAGTCCCATCTTCTCTTTGGGCTTCAAGCCACAAGTCAGACAATCCTCCAGGTGCGGATGCACCCGTCTCCTTCGAAGGCTTTCCGGGCTCTTGCTTCATAATGCCAACCAACATAATTATGTTCTCTCTTCACTATAACCAGTGTGGTGACACTGAGCTCTCCCCAGTAAGCCTTAGGTTATACCAGAAAAAAACAACAACATATTTCTAGGGTGAACGGGTCAACTTTTCTTGCTTAACCCACAGGCCCTATCCCTATGTTCCCCATTGAGAGAGTGTGGAAAGTGGGGCTGCAGTAAACGCATCAAGATCACATTCTGGGAATACTGTGATTACTGGTCAAAGAGGTTTAGAGAGGACATGGTTCTACATTCATGTTATAAAATGCTGAAAAGTAGTTTTAACATGATCAGGAAACAAATTATTCACACTTTCTTGGATACCCCAAATAAGACTTGCATGTGTAGTTATCATTAATGAAGTACAGTAACAACCTTGGAGAGAGTCATTGGAAACCAGTATTCACCAAATAAAAACTTCTGAATTCTAAGTATTCCTAAAAGGAACCTAGCTTCCTGAGACTTCTAATAGGTCATGAGAATGAAATCTGTAGCCATCTCTCTGGGTAATTGTTCTGACATAGCCTGGAAGAAATTCTTAAATTGAGCTCCAGGGTGCCGGGAAAACTGAAGATTATCTCCCTACGTATATAGATTTCAAGGAGGAAGGAGGCCCAGGAACTTGAAGGCATTCTTAGTTTGGAAAAACAGAGAGAAAACAAACTATCTATTTGGGTCCTGGGGAGATTTCATTCACACACCAAAGCTTTGAGTTATGATTTGGTACCATTGCTTCTCCAGGGAGGCTGGGAGCTTCTTCTTTCCCCATTTATAAGCAGAGAAATATTATACGGTCTACTGTAAAGTTCTGTTTGTTTTTGGAATAAAACAAAATACAAATTTTTCTTACCATCAATAAACTTTATTAAATAATATAATTGCCATTATTATTAATGATTTCTTGCCAGCGTGAGGGCAATTTGTATATCCCATTTTTGAAAAATGTTTTATCTTTTGATGCAAAAAATTGAACCAGTGCTTGTTTGATATCTTCTTCATTTTTGAATTTTTTGCCCTTCAAAAAATTTTGTAAGGACAAAAACAAGTGATAGTCGGAGGGTGCTAAGTCCGGGGAATATGGTGGATGTGACAGAATTTCCCAGCCTAGTTCTGCAATTTTTTGATGAGTCCCCAAAGCAGTGTGTGGCCTGGCATTATCATGATGCAGTATGATGTTCTTCCTATTGAACATCACCGGCCTCTTTTCTTGGACTGCTGTCTTTAAATTATCCAGTTGCTGACAATACTTCTTCGAATTGAGCTTTTCATTCGGTTTTAAAAGCTCATAATGTATTGGTCCTCAAATGTCCCAGCACATACACAACATTCTCTTATTCAGAGTCAAATTTGGTTTAGAGGTGGAAGGGCTAGGTTTTCCGGGTTCACAATATGCCCTTTTCCTTACAATGTTTTCGTAGGTAATCCACTTTTCATCCCCAGTTATCATCCGGTTCAAGAAGGGCTCGATTTTGTTCCGAGCAAGCAGAGATGTGCATATGACGACTCAATCATCCAAATTCTTCTGACTTAATTCATGTGGCACCCATCTTGAATATTTCCACACCAATCCTATCTTCCAAATATGGTCCAAAATGGTTTGCTGAGCTGAATTAAGCCTTTCTGCAATCTCCGATGTTGTCAGAAAAGGATCTTGCTCCAACATGGTCGTAACAACATCGTCATCGATCAAAGATGGTCGTCCAAAACGTGGCTTATCAGAAAGGTAGAAATCACCTGTTTCGAATTTTTCGAACCATCTTCTGCATGTCCTATCAGAAACTGTACCTTCACCAAACACTTTCAATAAATTTCTACATTCTTCTGTAGCATTTCTTCCTTGTTGAAATTTGTAAAAATTACAGTGGCGTAAATGAACTTTATCAATAGCCATGGGTACACTATTGCTTCACGCATAAGACTAATGTAAATCAATTTTGTTTTAGTTAATTTGCTACATCAGTATGTATACATTAAGTGGTAAAAATAGAGAGGCACACATGCTCCAAATAAACATGTGCTTATGTGTCAAAACTTGTGATAGAAATGGACAGAACTTTCCGGTAGACCTGTTTCCCCTAATCTTTCACCTGTAGTATTCAGTTCCTCATGTAGAACATTTGATCTGGCTCTCATCAAGTCACCAGGGATAAGCACTGGGTCAAAAGACCAGAGGCTTGTCCAGTACCCTAAGAGCTGTGTGCTAGGTAAATGGTTAGAACAAAAGCAATGCAGTGCAGAAGATAAGCACTATATAGTAATAGGAATATAATTTTTTTCTTTTTCTTTTGTTTTTGAGAAAGACAGAGAGAGAGAGAGAGAGAGAGAGAGAGAGAGAGGAAGGGAGAGAGATGAGAGGCATAAACATGTAGTTGCATCACTTTAGTTGTTCACTTCTCATACATGCCTTGACCCTGGGGCTCAAGCCGAGTTAGTGAGCCCTTGCTCAAGCCAGAGATCTTGGGCTCAAGCTAATGACTTTGGGATAATATTGATGATTCCATGCTCAAGCCAGTGACCCCTAGGTCAAGCTGGAGATCCTGTGCTAAAGCTGGATGAGCCCAGCTTAAACCAGCGACCTCAGGGCTTTGAAAGTGAAACCTCAGGATCCCAGCTTGATGCTCTATTCACTGCACCATTATTGGTCAGGCAGGATTACAGAGAAAGGGTCAGAGAAGTGACATTTGAGTGAAGAACTGAAGGAGGCGATAAAACCAGGTACAGTATTCTGATACATAGGAAAAACACATTGCAAACACAGGAAAAATGAGAGCAGATGCTCTGAAGCCTAGGTATATCTGGCATATTTTGACAAAAAGCAAGGGGATCAATATAGTTGAGAAGACCATACATAGTAGGAGAAGGGATCAGAAAGAGATCTGGGGCTAAACCAACCAGAATCTGAAAACCATCCTCTTAAGATTAATAAGAAATCATTTTTACTATTTATAAAAATCCTAAATAATATTGATAATTATTATGTCAGTAAAATTATTGTACCCAAAGAAACATGAAATTATTTTTTTCAGAAGTGAATTATTCCAAATTAACTTAGAATAATAGTAATATATTAGGAAGAAATATTTAAGAACTGTTGTAACTTATAAGCTATCTTGATTAAGGATATGTAAAGACTTTGCTATTAATAATAATAATAATTTGGGGACATGCCATAGGAAGCAAAGAAAATAACTTGTGCTTCACGAACAGAACAAAGCACTTTCTAAATTTTTTAAAAATCATAAAGATGCATTGCCCCAGTATCTGTATGGACATCCCAGGTGCGATTCCCAGTTAGGGCACACAGGAGAAGTGACCATCTGCTTCTCCACCCCACTCACTCTCACTTCTCCCTTTCTTTCTCCCTCTCTTCCTCGCTTTCTTCCCCTCCTGCAGCCATGGCTCGATTGGACCAAGTTGGTCCAGGGTGCTGAGGATGGCTCCATCGCTTCTCCTCCGGTGCTAAAATAGCTTGGTTGCCAAGCAATGCCCCAGATAGGTACAGCATCACCCCTCGCGGGCTTGTCTGGTGGATCCTAGTTGGGCCACATGCAGGAGTCTGTCATTCTGCCTCCCTGCTTCTCACTTAAGAAAAAAAATCATACAGACTATGACAAAAAGAGAGGGTACATATCCTCATTTATAAGCTATATGTTTTATTTTTCAATTAAACAGAATAGTGAATAACAATTACCCATGGAAAGAAAGATGTGTGAAGAGGGGAGTGGGTGTCATATTTTATTTTGTATCTTACTGTATTTTTCAAATTATTTATTTTTATACTTTTATAGTTTTTTTTAAACAATAACAAGGATTATCTGATGGGAAGATTATGATATGTTTTCTATTTCATTTTATTCTTGTAGTCACTATTTTTATATGAATAATTGTTATATTATAAACAATAAAATTAAAAGTGTCATATTAATGAGTATTTATGAATAACAATAAAAATTTAAATTTTCAGACTATTTCAAATAAAGGCAAAGATTTCAACAAGCTACTCTTGAGATGAGATTTTCTGGATTCCCAAAAATTGGCAAAATTGATAGAACAAATGAAAATGGATCTAGAATTAAAGAAAACTCTGTAGTAAATATCTTTCCTAAAATAAATCTTCCAATAATAGCTCAATTTGCTGGAACAGAGCACGAATACTTCAATATATTCTCATAATGTAACAGAATAACAGAAATTACTTAATGCCTGAGACTTTCAGTTTCTCATCTGTAAAATGGGCAGTCATGAACCTTTCTGAACTGTAAAGAGTATTCAAAACATGTCGGTGAAGTATTTAACATTCCACTTAGCAAATTAAATGTCAGAATTTAAGTGATTGCCTGAGCTCACACAGCTTTTCAGCAACAATGCCAGAGTTTGAATTGCTGAGTGACAGCTTCTGTCATGTCATGAGTATGAGTCAAGGCACTGGGTTCAGGACCTCCTACTGCTCAGACTGGCTCGTGCTGGTTCACGAGAGCCATGAACCATGTATAACATGTTTCACCTCTGTACAGTATTTGGTGACATCATATTGACAATGTGAAATTGACCATAAAGGGTGTATTTATACCACAGAAATAGGCAAATGCAACAAATCAAAGATTTTGTTTTTATGAGGACCAGTTATTCAATACTGACCAGCATACCACTTATCTAGGTTTATAGATCTGGACCCAAGTGTACAGGTAGCATTATGTTTTTGTTCAATATAATGAATGTGATATAGACATCATCTCTTTGAGAGGACACTAAGAATTTCAAGTCACAAGTTTCCATTTATAGTTGATACAGTTTCCAATGTGTATTTAATTACTTTGGGGCAACTTTCAAAACTAGGTGTTTCTTACTTAGATTTTTTCTTTTTAAATTTTGCAGGATTTGTTTTCTGAACATTGTGTTCCCCTATATTTTTTTAAGGCAGAATAAAAGGTTTAAAATCAGAGCATTGATTCTCCCCACCCTATCTCTTCTTTGTTGGCAGTTCAGTGAAGTTTCTACCCTAGCATTTTGCTCCAACTGCTAATATTACACTTATTACACTGTGTTACTAATCAGACTGTTCCTGCCTCTTCTCTCAGCAGGACCATGAGCTGCTCAAAGGCCTCCCATTCACCTTATCAGCCCTACTCCCTAAAATGCTACTTGGTTTCCAGTGGCACTCAACAGTGGTTGAGTTCACTTAAGCTGGCTCAGAAGAAAATAAATGCAGCCACAGTGTCTTCTGATAGCTATCCCTCAAGTAAAAGAGGGATTCATTTTGAAAAGCTAGCACTAAATTACTTTTCTAGATTACAAAAATACTCAAGCTATTTCTTCTACAGGGAAATTCAAATCACATAAAAAATGTAATAGGAAAAGAAGAGATAAAACAATGAGATTTTGGTAAGCAAGGTACAGAGACAATATACCTGAACTCTATGTTATCAGGAACCTTAGTGCTACAGAGACTGTAGCCTTTTGGTAAAATGAGAATAATAATATTAACTTTAACTAAATCCTAAGGCTGATAAGAGAATTAAATGATAAAAATGTTTCTAAAAATCCATTAAAAGCCATCACACATCAAACAAATAAAAATTATTACTTTATCTGCTTACTTTGTAGGAAATTTGGAAATTTCTAGCACTTTTATTAGTGAGATCTTGCCAATATTTCAATATTACCTCTAGAAGCTTGTTTCCCCATGCCACGACATATACACACCCAGAGTTACCACTGAGTAAATCTAGTTTCTTACTTTTTTGTTTTGGTATTTAAAAAGCACCTGAATTTGAACTGAAATATCATACTAACTAGTTGGTACTGCCATCTAGTGACTTATTGAAACCAACTGGCTAATTCCATAAAACTTAGCTATTCAGATATATATTTTTTAAGATTTTATTTATTTATTTTAGAGAGAGGAGAGAGAAAGAGAGAGAGAAAGTGGGGGGAGGAATGGGAAGCATCAACTTATACTTGTTTCTCATAGGTGCCTTGACCAGGCAAGCCCAGGGCCCCAAACCAGAAACCTCAGCATTCCAGGTGGAGGCTTTATCCAATGTATCACTACAGGTCAGGCAGCTATTCAGATATTTAAATAAATCAAGTGCATAAATATCCAATTTTCTGAGAGTTACATTTGCCTCTATTTTTCATGAAACTTTTTTTTTCCTTTTTTCTTTTTTCCTTGCGACAGAGACAGAGAGAGAAACAGATAGGAAGGGAGAGAAATAAGAAGCATCAGTTCTTCATTGTGGCACCTTAGCTGTTCATTGATTGCTTTCTCATATGTGTCTTGACTGGAAGGCTACAGCAGACCAAGTGGCCCCTTGTTCAAGCCAGCAACTTTGGGTTCAAGCTGGTGAGCTGTTTCGAACCTGGGCCCTCTGCATCCCAGTCCATTTCTCTATCCACTGTGCCACAGCTTGATCAGGCTTCATGAAGCTTTTTTATGAGAAAGGTGCTACTGAAATCTCTTTTAAAAATAACATGCCACTAATATCTTATTGCATAGATGCTTTACAGGATTACAGCATTCATTATTAATTTTGCAAGTGTTTGAACTATTTCTGGTGGCTTCTTAAATCTTGATATCTACATTACCAGCATCACCTTTTCTGTATCAGAAGAGGAATAAATGCTTTGGTGCCATCACAGGTAGAATTATTCTGGATCTATTCCAACATGGCCAGTATATCTTGCTCAAGCATCCAAATGCCTGACCCTCAATGATAGTGATCAATCAATTGGATCAAATCCACCTCTTGCCCAAAAAACATTGTCAGCGGAAATAGAACAGGAGATTGTCCTGTGTGTTCTGTGAAGTGCTCTCTGTAGTCAGTGTGTTGTCATTGATGGTTTAGGCCAGTGGTTCTCAAAGTGTGTGCCAGGGTGCACTGGTGCGCCATAGAAGATTTCCAGGTGCGCCCTATGGTATTCCAGAGAAATATGTGCCTGTTGGGGACCAAAAAACCAACAGGGTTTTTGGAGTTTAGATTTTAGGGAGACAGAGGTACGGGGAATTGGCTATAAACTGA
Source organism: Saccopteryx leptura (assembly GCF_036850995.1). Classification (NCBI taxonomy): domain Eukaryota; kingdom Metazoa; phylum Chordata; class Mammalia; order Chiroptera; family Emballonuridae; genus Saccopteryx; species Saccopteryx leptura. The sequence goes on along the minus strand of NC_089507.1, from coordinate 71,626,146 downwards.
CAGTCTGCCCAACCCGCCACCTCACTTGCCTGATTAGGTTGCAAAAGGCTGTTAAGCTGTGGTGCTGGATTGCTTACACTACCCCCCATGTTCCCCAGAAAGACTGGAGGCAAGTTTCTTCTATCCTTTGTTTGGTATAAAGTTAAGATGATATGTATGGTGGGGGTTTTGGATTGATGATTAAACATAAGGAATTGTCTCTTGAAGCCTTTTGGATTTCTATAAAAGAAGAATATGTGGCAATATCTAAAAAAGCTTTGAACATTTTACTACAATTTTCAACATCCTATTTATGTGAATTAGGATTTTCTACCCTCAACACAATTAAGAGAAAAAGAGAGGAATTCTTCAATGTACTGACAAGGAAATGAGAGTTTGACTTTCAAATACATGCCCAAACATTGAAAAAATCGCCAGCACACATCAGACTCATGTTTCTCATAAACACAAGAATGAAATAACTTAACACATTCTCGCCAGGACCTGCCTAATTTACTAAATCTTACTAAGATAAGTATCTATATATATAAAAAGATAACTTTTTTTATTTTTATTTTTTAACCCCTCTTTTTTTATGAATTTTAAAAAGCATAACAAAAAATGTAGCATAAAAATGTTTTATAATGTCAGAATAAATTTAATTTTTTCATATTTATTTCATTTAATTACCATAAAAGCACACTTGGACTCTATATTTTTACTTTAATATTTGACTTAATATTATAACATATTTCTCATAAATTTGTATATAGTGCACCTACAATTATTTGTAGGATTTTAAATGTGCCCGACTTCAGAAAAGTTAGAGAACCACTGGTTTAGGCAGTAATGTCAGGATTCAGCATATGACATGAGGCCTGCAGCCAGCATGCTATTTAGGACATGTGGCTTAAGGTATCAATCTTGGGAGAACAAATCATGGGAAAAGCAAATCTTTTTTTTTTCCAAAACATCATAAATTTGTAGTCTACTTTTAATTCCATTTGTCTTATGTCATGCTTTTTACCCAATGATAATTTAACACTTATTGTACAGTTTTTCTCCATTATCACAAAATTTTTTAAGTGTAACACTGTATCATTTTCTATATTTTATTTATTTTTATTTTTATTTTTTTTTTTGTATTTTTCTGAAGCTGGAAACGGGGAGAGAAAGTCAGACAGACTCCCGCATGCGCCCGACCGGGATCCACCCGCACGCCCACAAGGGGCGATGCTCTGCCCCTCCGGGGCGTGGCTCTGCCACGACCAGAGCCACTCTAGCGCCTGGAGCAGAGGCCAAGGAGCCATCCCCAGTGCCCGGGCCATCTTTGCTCCAATGGAGCCTTGGCTGCAGGAGGGGAAGAGAGAGACAGAGAGGAAGGAGGGGGGTGGTGGAGAAGCAAATGGGCGCTTCTCCTATGTGCCCTGGCCGGGAATCGAACCCAGGTCCCCCTGCACACCAGGCCGACGCTCTACCGCTGAGCCAGCTGGCCAGGGCCCATTTTCTATATTTTAAAGAACAAGGTAACAACAATAACAAAAAGGCAAAAACAAAAATCTGGATTCCCCAAATGCTTAAGGGGTTGTGCTTTGTTATTTTACTCTAATTCACCAAAAAAAATCAGGCCCCTCTCTTTTGTGTGCTTCTGTAGTACTCTCTCTTACTGTCCAGTATTATTTATCAAAGTAGTAATTAATTTTAGTTAAACATCTGAAACATGTACAACCTTGCTAGGATGTAGGCAACTTAAGAGCAGGGATGGAAGCATCTGCGTAGGCCATCTCTCCCTCCCCAGAGCTTAGCACAGTGTCTTCTGACATAGCAGGCTCTCAAAAGAAAGTTTATTGAATGAAAAAGAAATGAACAAATGTCTGAGGATTAACCTTAAAAGTTGTTCCTTCTGTACCTCATCACTTTGTATTATAAACCACACAGAAAAAGTCTATCTCTACTACTTTTTTCAACCTTAGCTCTATAAACCCAGCTTTTCCACTAATGAGCTATTAAACCTTATCCTAGCCAATTGATCCTTTTGTGCTCAATTTCCTAATTTGTGAGATGAGAATATCATAGTGAAAGAGTGAACACTTTTATCTTTCTTCTATTAATTATGCTTTATTTCTGTTTTATAGCTCATTGCATTGGCCAGACCTAAAAGAACAATGTTCGATAACAATGAGGATGGAAAGATGAGAGACACTAGGTTTTTAAAGACCAGTGTGAAAGGCCACTTGGAATGTGCTGTTTCTAAAGCTGTGTTGTCAGAGTTCTTTTTTGAGGAGTATCGAAGGGTTCTAAGATATTTCAAAGTTTTAAAGTCTAAGATCAAAATGAGAAAAATTGAATAGGAAAAAAAGCATAGTTCCTTTTAAACAAACTGCTATTTTAATCTATAAACCCAAATGTTGGACTATAATAATAATACAGCAATAAATTCATTTGAGGGCTGGTAATTATTTGAAGAGCAGATATGATTACATAGTCTTCTGAAGTAATAAGTTGCAGCAAAGTCCATAGATTTAATGTTTTAAGTACTCTTTTCACATTTGATCAGTGTAATCTTTCTGTTCATTTTAATGATGATGTTAACATTTGGCAGTCTGAATCCTTTGATATAATGCTAATTATCAACTTCTAAGCCGTGCTCAGTAGATGCCAATGCCTGCATTTATAGATGTAATTATGTGAACTATCTCTTTAGCAGTCAAGGCCATAGATTTAAAATATAGGTTAAAATAGTAGCTTTGAAAAAAAAATGATTATTTTCAAAATTTAGAGTTTCTTTTCATGATTTTTAAAAACCTACCTAATTATGTATAGATAAATGCTTTGCCCTTCTCAAACCACTCTTAAGATTTTTTCCCCCTTCATATTCATATGCTCTCTGATATTTTCTGAATGTTCTACAAAGGGATTATCAACTTAAAATTTTTTTCTCTTTGTCAATTACTTCATGAGGGAAATCATTTCTTAGTATCCCTTCCCCATCAGTCACCACTCCTAGAATTCAGTGAGATTCAAATTCCTTCATAGCTTAAACACCCTTGTTCCTGCTCAATGGACATGTAACACAAAGTAGCCATGGATCACAGAGAGAGAGATCTAACTGCCAAGAGCAAAGGCTAAATTTGAGCCCCTGATGTAGAACCATTCTGAGGCTGAGAAGGAAATCAAGGAAGGAGCAGCCACACAAATTTACTTTCTTTACTCAAATGTCTGACAATATGAAATTTACGGAACTCCTTATTCATTATTGAAGTCTCTCACATAACATAACATCTAAGGAAATAACTTTATAATGAAAGAAGTGCAGCCATGTGTCTTGCCTTAGGATTCCCTGCTGTAGAAATCAATTGGTGGAATAATGTCAGCAAGATGGTGAATTAGGAGATTCAATCCTTGCCCTCCATACCAGAACAATGATTTTTTTCAATTTCCAGAAAGAAATAGCTCTTGGAGAGCTTGAGAGTCCAGTTAAGAAGCTGCAGCAACTCAATGGAGTGAAAGAGCCAAGACTAGCCACGTAGAAGAGGATAGAAAGAAATTTCACTTTATCTGTCATCACCTCATCCCCCAGGCTGGCAAAGGTCAGTGATAAGATGAATCCCTTCCGTCTTGGGTCCACCTTCCCTCCCCCTATTCATGGAGGAAAAGAAAAGCAGGAGGATCCCAGCAGCCCCTCCCACCACCAAGGTCTCCCACAGTCTTCACCAATGAGAACTCCAGCTTCTGGAGCTTCCTGGAGCTCAAGTTGTCACAGCTTCCTACACCTGGAGTTATTGTACTCCCTACCCAACCATCTCACTGTGCACTAACCACCAGACAACCTGTCTGTGCACCCTCAGAACTCAGTGCCACCACATAGCCAGACATGAAAGCCCCATGTGCAACTGGCTCAGCATCCACATGTGCCACTTGACCAGGCATTGCTATACTACCCACAGAACTGTACTCTTTCATTCCCCCTGAATCCAGAACCCATAGAACCTGTGTGCCCTGGACTCGGTGCCATCACACATCCCAAATAATCGGCACTCTCATGTTCACCCACAAGTGAAAGTCTTTCCCTACTGAGGCCAGTATGTAAAGTCTGGAGGATGTGACTACTTCTAATGAGCAAACATCAATGCAAGGTTACATGAAACACAAAAAAATCGGGAAATGATGACACCACTGAGGAAACACAATATATTTCCAGTAACCAACCCCCTAAAATGAAGACCTGTGAATTGCCTGACAAAGAATTTAGATAATTATTTTAAAGAAGTTTAGTGAGTTTCCAGAGAACACAAACAATGCAATGAAATCATGAATACAATGCCTGAACAAAGTCCAACAAAAAACAGAAGTTATGAATAAGAACCAAACAGAACTCAGTCTCTGACTAGGGTTCTCTTCCTGGCTTGATAATAGCCACTTTTTTTTTAATTCAATGAGAGGAGGGGATGCAGAGAAACAGACTCTCGCATAAGCCCCACTGGGATCCTCCCAGCAAGGCCACTAGGGGGCAATGCTTTGCCCATCTGGGGTGCTGCTCCATTGCTCAACAACCAAGCTCTTCTTAGCACCTGAAGGAGAGGCCATGGAGCCATCCTCAGTGCCCAGGGCCAATTCATTTCAATCGAGCCATGGTACAGGAGGGAAAGAGGGAGATAGAAAGAGAGAGAGAGAGAGAAAAAAAGAGAGAGAGAGAGAGAGAAGTGAGAGGGGGAAGAGTGGAGAAGCAGATGGGCACTTTTCCTGTGCGCCCTGACTAGGAATAGAACCTGGGACATCCACACACTGGATGATGCTGTACCACTGAGCCAACCCATCAGGGCTTAAGCCACCTTCTTGTAGTGTCCTCACAGGCCCCTGCTTCTTTGTCCATGCAGAGAGAAAAAGAGTCCTCTGATGTCTCCTTCTTTTATGAAGACATCAGTCCTATAAGATTGTGGCCCTACCCTTATGACCTCATGTAATATTAACTACCTTTCTAAAGGCCCTATTTTCAAACAGAGTCAGATAGGAAGATAGGGCTCCAACAGATAAATTTTAGGGGGACACAATTCATATCATAAGTCTTCCCTCTGGCTCCCCCAAATTCATGTCCTTCTCACATGGAAAATACATTCATTCCAAACCAACAGTCACAAAACATTTAAATATATTTCAGCATCAATTCCAAGTCCAAAATAATCGTGTAAATTAGGCATGGGTAGGACTAGATATGATTCATTCTAAGCCACATTTCCTCTCCGGCTGTAAACCCGTGAAAGCAGACAAGTCATGCATTTCCAAAATACAATGGTGAGACAGGCATAGGTTAGGCATTTTCATTTCAAAAGGGAGACATAGGAAAGAAAGGTTGACAGGTCTTAAGAAATGTTAAAGGTTTGCTAGATGCAAGGAAGCATAAAGCAAGGCAAATTCCAATAGATCTTAAGGTTGGAGAACAATCTTTTTAGGCTCAATAATTTACCCTCCTGCTCCTGGCACAGGACCTTCACCCCCATGCCCCTCAGGCACTGTCTCCAACTCTCTCCGCCCTTTGCAGGGCAAAGAAACCAAGGAAGTGGGCTTACCCTCTGAAACCGAGGAGGAAACCGCCTTACCCCTGGGTCTGTGGTGCTAGTGGTAGCCTGATAATCTGTAAATTGTCTTTAGAGTCATTCTTCCCCTTTTTTACACTATATAGTATGCTCCCTGCTGGATAACTAAATTGCAACATCCTATGTTTCCTTCCATTCAAATTAAGTGTCCCTAATCCCATCTCTATTCCCAGTTTCTGTTGAGATTGTTGATTAGAATAGACTCATAGAGAATCTCTTTATGCAGTGATTGTCCAGACACATCTTGTAAGGTATTTTTCCCCCGCAGAGAAGGAAGAAAGGGGGCTGTAGCCACGAAGTGTGGAATAATAAAGGGCTTTATTGAGTACAGCGTGCATCCCACCTGACGAGGTTCCCTGGCCCTGAGAAAAGATGGAGGCCAGGGAAGTTGCAAGGTGTGACCCGTGTGAGAGGTATTTAAAGGGTCCCTAGGGTGGTTGGGTTAATATGACGTGGTGAAATCTCACTGGCTGGCAGACGGTTGCTGTTTTCCAAAGGGTTCCTGGGAAGTTTCTTTTGGCACACTTGGTTGTGGGTGGTCCTAGCCAAAGTTCACAGGTCTGACCTTTCCCCATTGTCCACCAACCTTATACCTCTATGTTCTCTACAGAACATGCTTTCTTGTTTTTGTTGGGTTTTGTTTTGTTTTTGTTTTGTTTTGGCAAAATAAAGAGGCTGAGGATTTTCCACTTTTTCAGTTCAAATTCCTTGTTGCTTAACAGTTCTCTCAAGGTATCTCTCTCCTCTCATATTTTACTATAAGCAGTAAAGAGAAATTAGGTCACGCATTCACTAGTTTGTTTATACATCTCCTCAGGTAAATATTCATCACTCACAAGACTAAAGACAAAGGAATCTTACAGAAGCTTGAATTGAGGAAATTGTTCCCAGGCAGGTATATATTAATGAAACCACAATTCATGTATAGTGGAACTAAACAATTAAGTAAATAAATGTCAATAATGGCAGCCAGGTTTCTCATGGTTGGAGTAGAGATTATAGACAAGCAGTGAGAAAACTTAGAATGATTCATGTGGCAATGAATTAGTTTTAGACAGCAGTATAAATTCATGTTTAGCTTGCGATAGATACAAATGGTTATTTAAAACAATATTTATGGATATGTGTATATATACACAGGTTATTATACACACATATATGTTGCTTTCAGCTGAGAGGACCTAAAGTAAATGACACCCCAGAAGCAACAAGCATAGCAATACCCAGATTTTGGTTTCTAGTACCATTCTCCAATAAAGAAAAATAAGGTTGCCTGGAGAAATGGTGAATTCTAGGACCGGGGCAAGAAATGCACAAAATGAGCCTTTGAGCAACAAGTAAGTAAGACTGTATTGGACAATAACCCAAAGTATAAGTGAATATTCATAAATTCATATAGATATAACCAGGTGATTAAATAAATACATAAATAGAAAAGAATTGACAAATCACCCTTGCAGATTAATTAGAAATAATTTACATAGGTACTTTACTGGATACTTCACTCTTGAGAAGGGAGAATATAATGCTCCACTCTTTATATGTGTGCTGTGTATGGTGACTTCCTTCCAAAGACTGCATGCAGTCTGAAAAGAGGAAAAAAGAGTAACTTTACAGTGGACAAATCCAACAAACGTTACTTTAGTACGGTGATCAAGTTAATATTAATTGTGAAAAATCATGTAAGTATGAGGTACCCAGAAAAACATGATGAGAGTTGCACTTGATCTTTGTAGTTTTCTTATCAAAAAGTCTTTATTTTAGTCTAATAGTAAGACAACTGAACAAATTCTAACAAAAACATTTTACGAAATACCAGACCCTCGGTACTCCTGACAAATGTCTAGGCCAGGGGTCTCCAAACTTCTTACACAGGGGGCCAGTTCACTGTCCCTCAGACCGTTGGAGGGCCGGACTATAAAAAAACTATGAACAAATCCCTATGCACACTGCACATATCTTATTTTAAAGTAAAAAGAAAAATGGGAACAAATACAATATTTAAAATAAAGAACAAGTAAATTTAAATCAACAATCTGACCAGTATTTCAATGGGAACTATGCTCCTCTCACTGACCTCCAATGAAAGAGGTGCCCCTTCCGGAAGTGCAGCGGGGGGTGGGATAATTGGCCTCAGGGGGCCACATGCTGTCCGTAGGCTGTAGTTTGGGGACTCCTGAGTTAGGCCATTAAAAGCAAAGAAATCACTGAAACTGTCATAGCCAAGAGGAGCCTAAAAAGACATGATTAATATAATATGGTATCCTGGATGGGATTCTGGGATGGATCAAATAGGCATTAGGTAAGAACTAAAGAAATCTAAATAAAGTATGGGCTTAAGTTAAAAATAATATACCAATAGTAGTTCCTTAATTATTACAAATGACCCAGATTGATGTAAGGTGTTCATAACAGAGAAAACTGAGAACGAGGATATGGGAACTTGGTACTAACTTTGCAATTTTTTGTAAATATTAAATAATTCTAAAATTAAAAAGTTAATTTAAAAACTCTTAGATCCCTTCTCTTAAAATGAAAATATGTCTACCATAAAAAATTAAGCTTAAAACACAGATTTTTAAAAGATTTATAGAAAACATTAATGATAATAATAGTTAGAATTTTTTATCAAAATTCTTTAGAGATATTTATGAATGGCTAGAAATTCCTAGAAGTACACTCACCAGAGGTTTTAAATTCTACCACTATCTTGCTACATGAACTTAAACCTCTGCCCCTCTGGGTAACATTTTACTCTAGGTTAACATTCTTAATTCATTATGCACTCATTTTAAGTGGTTTTCTATATTTTACTCTTTACACTAACTAATAATAAGATTTAAGACATTTAAAAATTTATGTCTTAAATAATGTGGCATAATAATTCACTTCTTATCATTATAGATGAGGGAAACAAAACTGTGGTTGGAATTGGTGTCCCTCGCCAATTCCAACAGGAATTCAGTCTGTCTAATTAACACCTATCTCTACATACATTTGTGCACTACTTACAAATATTGGTACCTTGAAAGTAAGTCACATGCCTGACCTGTGGTGGCGCAGTGGATAAAGCGTCGACCTGGAAATGCTGAGGTCGCCGGTTCGAAACCCTGGGCTTGCCTTGTCAAGGCACATATGGGAGTTGATGCTTCCAGCTCCTCCCCTCTTCTCTCTCTCTGTCTCTCCTCTCTGTCTCTCCCTCTCCTCTCTAAAATAAATAATAATAATAAAAAAATTTTAAAAAAAAAAGAAAGTAAGTCACAAAAAGTATTAGCAAATCCACAATGAGTGAGGAATTATTCATTTCATCAGGCCAATAATATTCAGTGTCCCCCAAATGCTAAATGTTAGATGCAGGCAAACCTCCTAACAAAGTATAAAGTACTAAATCAATTATATAGCTACATGATCATTTAAATCTTTGGGGCATAGGATAAGTGGATGAATGAATAAATTAAGTATAAAAATTCTCAACCTCAGAGTCACTAAACACTGAATAACTTGAAGATATAACATTTTTAACTCAAACTGTTACTTCTAGAATTTCTAAGTTATCAAAAATATATAATTTAATGAAAACATATATGCATTATTTGGTGATACATCTATATATAAGATTTATCAAACAGCAAAAGAAAATATGAATAGAAGTATGAAATGATGGAAAAAAGGTCATTTTAGTTTGGTGTTATCAAGAGCTAAGCAAAGATTATGCAGAATAAAATTAAACAATAGAAGACATGTACATAGTATATAAAACAATGGGACTTACTCAACTGCAATAATAATTCAGAAATGATATAAAGATAAACTCAATTATCAATTATATACATTTCAGATGACAAATTTTTAAAAATGGGCTTATTTTTATGAGGAGCTTTCCCAATAATGCTTAGATATGATTAATTGACCCTCTCAGCTTATAGTAAGAATAGACCACAATAACCAAACAAAACAATCTATTTTAGGCAATCATTCAAAATAGTTTCCTACATTTGATTCCTAACTCAATAATTGAAATCATTTTTTTCAGAGACTCGGCTCCTGGCTCCATATTATCCTAACACCTTTTTTTGATTCTTGCTAGATCTATTATTTGCTGTCTGGCTATTTCTACTCATTTCTTTCATAATACCTAAATGGAATTCTTATTTTAGGATGCTGTGTGATATTTTCCTGTTTTGAATCCCCTGTCCTTTAAGAAAAATTAAACCAATTTCATATACGTTTTAAATAGCATAGTAAAATGTTAAGGGTCAGAGAATTCAAAAGCTTTGATATAAGAAAATTATATTTAGCATGTAAGGACATTGATACCAGAGGAAAAGATAAGCGTAATTTTAGTAGGTTAACAAAGGTAATCTAGACTTTTGAGAAAACTTGCAGTTAACTTTAGAATGCCACAATCTTTTCTAGATATTAAAAACAAAGAGAGAGATGGTATTCTCAGATCCTAAAAGTTAAAGTCAAATGACAGTCATGGGAACCACGGAAACCCCATCCAAGGGGAGCTGGAAACAACAGGGTGACACAGCTACTGGCAGAGAAGCTCTTCAAGGGAAAGAGGGAAGAGAAGAATAGCTCGGTTACTTGCTTGCTTTTCCGTCACCCACCAGTATCTCTCACCCGCCAAAAATCAGAGCAGAGATAAGATTAATAATGAAACTGGTACAATTAACATTGTTGCATGTACCCCAACTTGTGGATGCCTCTTGCTTCATGGTGGCCAAAGAAGCTGTGTCTCTTCTCAGGTCACATCTCTAACTGGCAGTTATTGATCAGGTTATCTTCCCATGGTTTATGGTTTTCTCCTGAAGCTTCCTTTTGGGCACTTCCCTGAATTTTGAAATCCACAGACAAATCTGCTACCTATAATATGGATCAGTGATGAACAATTTACTAGTTCTTGCACCCCTACATCTTCACAGCCATAATATAAGAGAAATTAGAGACATTATAATTCATTTTCTTTATAAAATGCCATCCCACGTTCCCTCCCTCATTTCTTTCATATTGGCATGGGGTCACCTAGAGTTTCCTTTGAAGTCTTTTTTCTTAATAACCTGGTATCGTTTTACCCCATACTAGATTGTAGTTATCTTCAAGCCAATAATATAATAAAATCAGTCTAATTATATGAAGGACAAGCAACCGTATTAGAAATAAATAAAAACTTACTTTTAGTTTGACTACCATAAATTACTGAGTAAACAGATACACAGCAAGAGTAATTAAGGAGTAGTCTTCAAAGTGTTGAGAAATTATTTTGCATAATTGTAAAAACTTCATGAGTGAAACAATTTACATATTTTTTCTAAAAGTAAAGAATGGTAAAAATGTAGTATTTATTCATCAACACTTATGAAAGCATTCTTTAAATCTTTTCAAAAGATATCATACCTTATCTAAGACTACTACATATGTAACACTTGTATCATATCTAGTCTGCCAAAAATTGTGATAATTTAGCTAAAAAAGAATTTTATTATGTACATAAAGCAGTAATAATTTGACTGAATTTTATTTAGGGTAATGTTTCAATAACCCTATCAATTTTAATAGGTGAGGACACGACTGGATTTCAAAAGACCCTATTTGGTAGAACTTTTAGGCAACTGGTAGAAAGAGAAACCACTGTCCTCTAGAAGTCTTCCTCAATGACAGTTTTAGAGAATCCACTCAGAGAGAGTTGCAACAAATAAGAGGTCACAATTTTGAAAAGAAAATCACAGAATACAAAGGAAATAAGGCACCATGTGGCTAAACACAAAGATATCTGATATCACTGTTTTGATAATGAATAGAAAATAAGTGTGTTGACTATGTGAGAAGAAATAAAAAAGAAAGCTGAAACCATTAAAAGGAATAAAATTAGATATTTTACCTACACTCCACTTAACCTAGGTGCTTTGATATTATTTGTAGAAAGCTTAGAAATAATACTACCTATTCTGTAGAAAACTTGAAAGGTTCAGAACTACGACTATCTGGGGCACAAGAAAACAAAGTTGGAAAATAATGAGAGATTACAAAAAACAGGAATTGTAAACCTATACCTAGATACATTGTGCTGAATCACATAGACTACCAAAACAAAGATAAAATCTTAAAACCATTCAGGGAAAACCAAAACGTTATATAAGCTACAAGGAAATACTATTTAGAGTAAAATGGATTCTTCAACAGCAGCAGAAAATAAATCCATGTATCAGTAATTATAATAAACATAAGTGTAGTGACTCTCCAGTTAAATGATTGGCTATCAATTAACTAAGAAAACCAATAAATAAATCCAGCTATGTATTATTTATAAGAAACACCTACAATATCAGAATGCAGAGAGTTTTGTATACAGATATATCAACCCAATAAAGTCGATATATTTATATTACTATACTAGTCAGGGTTCTTCATAGAAACAGAGCTAGTAAAATATAGAGAGAAACATATAAGAGATTTATTATAGAAGTTGGCTGACCAGTTATGAAGGCCAAGAAATCCCACAGCCTGCCATCTGAGAACTGGAGAACTAGAAAAATCAGTGGAATAATTCAGTCCAAGATCAAAGGCTCAAGAACCAGGAGCTCTGAGGAAGAGAAGATGGATATCCCAGCTCAAGAAGAGAGAATAAGAATTTGCCCTTTCTCTGTTCTTTTGTTGCTTTCTAGCCCCCAGTGGATTGGATACTGCCTATACACACCGGTGGCATCCTGTTACTCAGTCTACTGAATCAAATGTTCACCTCTCCCTGAAATATGCTCATGAGACACAGCCAAAGATAATGTTTTAGCAGCTATCTGGACATCTCTTAGCCCAGTCAAACTGACACATAAAATTTGCTATTAAAATTACTATTTAAAAACTGACAAAGATATCAGACAAAATAGACCAGGGGTCAAGAACCTATGGCTCTCCAGCCAGATGTGGCTCTTTTGATGGCTGCATCTGGCTCGCAGATAAATCTTTAATGAAAAAAAAAATAATAACGTTAAAAATATAAAACATTCTCATGCATTACAATCCATTCGTTTCCTACCGCTCATGTTCATGGTTGCGGGTGGCTGGAGCCAATCACAGCTGTCCTCCGGGACAACACCAAATTTTTATTGGATTATGCATAACGTACACAGGTTGTTGTATGGCTCTCATGGAATTACATTTTAAAATATGTGGTGTTCATGGCTCTCTCAGCCAAAAAGTTTCCCGACCCCTGAAGTAGACTTTAAGATAGAAAGTAATACAAGAGCTTGAGAGTCATTATAATAAAAGTGTCAGTTCATCAGGCAAAAATAACAATTTAAAATCATTATGTACTTAATAATCTAGCTTCAGATACTGAAAAATCAACCAGCCATTGCCTATTGGTACATTTTAGCAGTCTCATTCTTTGTGTATATGGACATATATGAAACCTTACACACAATTATGGAATCCAACATTATCTTCAAACTTCTTTTTAGAACATTTACAGGAACAAAGTAGATATGAGAACAACAGCAGAAAACTCTTTTTTTGAATAATGTATATAATGAAAATATGTAGGATTTCTTATAACCTCTGTTTTATAATCTGTGTAATATGACTCTTGTGAGATAGTGTACAAATACTTTGAAGATAATTTGGTATTATCCACTAATTTGAAGATAAAGATGCTTCATTACCCAACAATTGCCCTCCTAGATATATTTCATGTATGTGTACTAGAAGACTTACATAGAAATGTTCATGATAGCATGATTTTTAATATCAAGAAAACTAAAAATTACCCAAATGCTGACTGACAAAAGAATAGACAGATTGTTTTGTAGTTACACAATGGGATACTATACAAAAATAAATAAAATAGAATTTATAATTACAGCCATTCACATGAATGAATCTCAGAAACATATTGAGTGAATAAATAAATATCAAGAAAATACATATAGTATAATAAATTTCATAAACAAGAAAATAAAGAATTATATTGTTTTAAGAGACACATATATGCAGTAAAAATAAAAATAAAATAAAAAAAAGAAACAAATATCAGATAAGAAATTTCTCTTGGGGCTGGGGGTTCACAGGGTTTGTGACGTTGGGCAGATAAAATATATTATGCTCACTTTGTTAAAGATGGTGCTGCCCATGTGGAAGTTCTTTTCGCTTGGGATGGGTATGATTATGTTAATATGTGTTGGGGGAGGGCTTTCATGCCAAAAGGTTTTAAAAGGAAGAGAGATCATGTTGTTCCAGGAGAAGAGTGATTACATTCTGGGAGGAGCCTATGCTGTAGGACAGCAGAGAAATGCCACATGGAGGAGGCCAGGAGAAGCAGCCAAGATGGTGGAGTGCTGAGGGAGAAGCCAGTTTGTGCAGAATTTGTGCAGAGAGAAGGAGATGGGGAACAGAGGTGAATGAGACTGGTGAGGTTAGAAACCTTTGATTCTAGGAAACTCGGATAAGTCAGTGGCTTTGGGAGCCCTGAATGGAAAGGGAAGTGTTTTCACACTGTGTGTATTTCTTGCTTGCCGAGTGCAAGCTAGGATTAAAGCTAATGGCCACCAGTTCTTGGCTCCGTTGTTTCATTACCGACTGTCCAAATCTAATGTGAACCTGCACTGGCCAGGCGGCTGTGATGGTGGCCGTGGCTACTGGCTTTACATAAGCATAGGGACCTTAAACAGTATGGTGAACGTTCTGTTTCTTAGGCTGGCTGTTGGGTTTTCTGAAGTTTGTTCTATTAGTAAGCTTTGTAAGTAACATACTCATCAAACACAGACTTTTGTATATAAACTATTGCATAATTTTGACATAAAACATATACTAATAACCAATAAGTACTGAAATAAAGCAGCAGAATTTACTTTCTCCAAAACAAAGAGACTTTCAGCAGAACTTACTTTTTACTGCTAGGTTTCCTCTCCTCCCCATAATCCAATCAGTGTGTAATTCTGTCTTTAAAAGCTAACTTCAAACTGTGTTCGAGCCGCCTGATTTGACTGACAGGTCTCCGTGTGGTCGCCAGCTTTAAATAAAAGACTCCTTTAAATTTGACCTTTGGTGTGGAGAACATCTGTATACTCTTGCTGGTTTCGCTACAACATTACATGAAAAGATGTTCAATGTTATTAATTATTAAGGAAATGCAAACCAAAACTACAACGGGATACCAGTTCACATGCATTTGGATGGCTAACAGAAAAAGGAAAGAAAGAAAGTGTTGGTGGTAATATGGAGAAATTAGAACTTTTGTGCATTGCTGAAAAGAATGTAAAATATTACAGCCACAGTAAAAAATAGTTTGTCAGTTCCCCAAAAAGTTTAACACAGGATTACCATATAATTCAGCAATTCCCATTTTGGTATATACAGATACTTGGATGCTAATGTTCATTGCAGCATTATTTACAATAGCCAGAAGTGGAAATAAGTCAAGTGTACCTCAACAAAATGTAGTATCTTTGTACAACCAAATACTATTCTGTCATAGAAAGGAATAAAATTCTAATACTTGCTATAGCATATAGCAAATGACCTTGAAAACATGCTAGACAAAGAAGAAAAAATATTGCATGATCCCTCTTACATAAGGAAGGGGAATAGGCAAATTCACAGAGACAGAAAGAAGAACAGAGGTACCAGGGACTGAGGGGAGAGGAAATTGGGAGTTATTTTTAACGGGTACAGAGTTTCTGTTTAGGATAATGAAAATGTTCTAGAAATGGATAATAGTGATTGTCACACAGCATTGTAAATAGACTTAATGCCACTGAATTACACACTTAAAATTGGTTAAAATGGTAAAATTTATTCTACATATATACATACACATACAATAAAAAATTGAAAGGGGGCAAACATAAATTCTTCATTAAAAAAATTCAGATCCAATGCACTGAAAAGCAATAATTTCCCAAGCAAGAATGGTGTTCATATACTATTTACCACTTTTAAGAAAAAACCTGGGGGCTTCCTATACACATCTGTACATATACATGCACATAGATGTATACAGAGAGATTCTCTGAAAAAGATACCCAAGAAACTGATAACTGTAGTTTTCTATGAAGTGAGGGAAGGGGATAGGTAGGCGATTTACATTAGATTTTAAATTTACTTAGTACTTATACATAACCTATGGAAAAAATAAAATAGATTTCAAAGTAAAGACTTCTATCAATAGAGTCATAGGGATTTTAGAAAAATTAAACTGTCAAAAATGTATATGACTGCTTAGATAAGGAAAGACCAGAGTTAACAACACCAGTTAAATGATTATTTATATACTCAAACATGTGACAATTGGTATCTGAACAAAAGCTGTAGTACTGGAAAGGAAATTGATAAATATCTTAAATAATGATTTATCATATATAAGTGATAAAGAAAAATGAAAATACAAAGATAACTCCAAATTTGGGAGCCTGGCTGATGAAGACATTAATTGTCAATTTCTTAATTATTATCAATAAATAATAAAGAAAATTCTCTATATCTATAGATACATTTCTCAAACAATTATTGAGCACCTATGTGTTGCCAGGCATTAGGGATACAGAGATGATTAAACATAGCCCCTACTATCAAGAAAAATGTTTCTGGGGAAGACAAACGTAAATAGAAAATTAGAGTATAATCAAGTAATTTCCGTGTTATCTCAACAATCAATGCAGAGAGGCACAGAGTGAAGGGAACTCAGTATGCCAGGGACACTGACAAGAGGTTTCGAAAAAGATGGTACAGTCTTAGCATTGTCCTGAGGAGTGATCTAAACCTTGCTAGACAAGGACAGGAATATCAGGGATAAGAAATGGGTATGGTAATTTTTTTGTTGTTGTATTTTTCTAAAGTGAGAAGTGAGGAGGCAGAGAGACAGACTTCCTTATGCGCCCAACCAGGATCCACCGGCATGCCTACTAGGGGGCAATGCTCTGCCCATCTGGGGCATTGTTCTATTGTAACCAGAGCCGTTCTAGCTTCTGAGGTAGAGGCCATGGAGCCATCCTCAGTGTCTGAGCCAACTTTGCTCCAATGGAGCCTTGACTGCAGGAGGGGAAGAGAGAGATAGAGAGAAAGGAGGGGGGGGGGAGAGTGGAGAAGCAGATGGGCGCTTCTCCTCTGTACCCTGGCTGGGAATCAAACCCAGGACATCCACAGGCTGGGCTGATGCTCTACCACTGAGCCAAGTGGCCAGGGTAGGTATGGTATTTTTAAGGAGTGTAGGAACTTCAGAGTGTCTGGAATGCAAGTATATAAAGTGCATAAGAAGGCAGGGGAATGTTGTCTCCCAGGACCCTTAAATCAACATATTCGAAATAAGTTCATGATTTATCCATAAAAACCTGCTGCTCCTGCTGATTAAATAATTTGGTTTCAGGCATTACAGTTTTAAGCATATCCTTTTGTGATTTATAGTTTTGATTATTTTGTATTCTGTGCCAACACCAGCTTCCTCCTTAAGTAATATTTTTTTTTTTCATTGAGGCCTTAAACTCCTACTTGTTAAGCTGGAGAGGTGAATGGTATGTGAGAACAGTGACACTGTCTTTATGATTCCAAACAGGCTGAGGAAGAGGGAGATTGGGGGGAAACTTTTAAAAATAATACCTTCCTGAAAATAGGAGGCCTCAGCATGCACGAGGGCTTATGAAGAGCCATTGACGGGCGTGTCTATGTACTGTGAATACAGTGGTGAATGTATCCATGGTGTTCTCAGCTCTCAGCCTCTTTGATAAGGACTGCAAAGTTACATTACTCAAATTAGGAAATCAAGACTTAGGTGACACATCAGTCAATGATTGAGAGAATTGAGATGTAGACACAGGAAAACATACTCATTGGATGATTGCTGTTTGCTGCAAAAGCATTTTGTCATGCCTGACGTGAAAGTGCTAATTTCCACAGTTCTCAGCCACTATTTTCCCTCCTACTTACTTTTCTTTCTCTGTGGTGCAAACAACATACATTAACACTGACACAGAATAGATATCAGTGAAAGTATTGATGATAAAAAAAACTAGTTGTTGCAAGTAATGACCTAAAAATAACAATAAAATAATATTAATACTAGATAATATTTGGGAAATTATACTGTTTTAAGTTCTATGTTTATTTTTTTTAAATATTCACTACAAACATTTGACTTAGGTATTATTATTATACATATTTTTAGAGATGAGAAAGTTGAGACACAAAGAAGTTGACTATATTGCCAAGGTCATATAGCAAATAAATGGCAGAGCTGGGATTTGAATGTAACAGTCTGGCTCTGGAGCCTGAAATGTTAAATATGGTACTCTGAAAATCTTGGCTGGCATGTTTTACTCTAAGTCATCAAACGAAACATGGGTAGGACCTTGAGAACATTATGACAGAGAACTTCAATTGGTAAACAAATGTGTAGTGATGGGAGCATATAGGATCTGTTACAATGGCCAACATTTTTATTTCTAGCTTGACCATGGAGATACTAGCTTTCAATATTTTTTCATAACTTATAAATTAATTGCCTCATTCATATGTAATTGTTTCAGTAGAGCCCAAGCTCTACGACAATCAGGTGTCCCCAATTTGACTCCCCCGCATAGTAGGGCAACTCCTGCTCAACAGGAGGGTTGGCAGCCTCTTCAAGACTACTCTTGAGGCGACTATGAGGATTCTACTTATCAGTGCTGACACCAATTACACCGGAGGAAAGACACGACTGATATACCAGTTACTTGCAAGAATCACACAGGCAGTTTATTACTCACGGATCCTGTGGTATGCCTGGGTACAGCTTAAGGGGGCCCTGTTGGCATACTCCTCTAGGCTGGCCTTGGTCAGAGCGGTGTGGAGATAGTCCATGTTCAACGTTGGAGTCTGGGCAACTACCGCACGGGTGGGGGGGCGGGGATTAGCTTTAGTACCTTTTCTGGCCTATGCCTTCTAACAGGTGTCAATCGATAGGATTATCACACCAAATCACCTTTTTGGGAGTTCCTCACAGGGAGCCCTTTTAATATTAATCTACCAGAAAGTCACATCAAACCACTTTTAAGGTATTCCTAGTGAAGCTTCTTGTTTATGTTAACCTACAGTTATGACATG
Organism: Saccopteryx leptura; assembly: GCF_036850995.1. Taxonomy (NCBI): domain Eukaryota; kingdom Metazoa; phylum Chordata; class Mammalia; order Chiroptera; family Emballonuridae; genus Saccopteryx; species Saccopteryx leptura. The sequence goes on along the minus strand of NC_089507.1, from coordinate 71,607,502 downwards.
AAGTCACTTTTATCTGTATATAACTTTGCACACACACTAACTGGGCCCTGTGTGAAAGGCAGAGTCTGCATATCATACTGTACACACTAGATTAGTTCCTATCCAAATGGCATAGCCTTATTCACGTGCCTTAATGGCTTTTAATATTATATCCTAACTTATTTCTATATATCTTCCATATTTTTCTATATTTGCTTATATTTAATTACTGTAACATATTAATCTAACAATAATCCCTGAAATCAAGATTTTTTTTATGAGAACCTTAAATATGCTACATATTTGTAACTATTAAGAACTGAAATAAATTGGGTATTTTTTTAGAAATAATTAAGTAGGAGATAAAAATTTTAGAAATAATTCACATGCTTTTACTTATAGACACTATAAGTTATATTATTTCTTATCAACTCATAATGTCATAAAACCACGGGAACCTCAAATTGAAGAATCTTAGATCTTTTTACTCAATTATTGTCATTATTTTTGGTTAATGGTCCATAAGCAGTGGTAATATACTTTAGAATTTTAAACTTGTGAGAATCTTATAAATAACTGCATATATTTATAAATTATATACTTTATTTTTTTAACTTTTATACTCAGGGTTTTCTTTTTTCAAAGAGCCTTTCCTTTATGCCTTTATGGTAGCTTGTTAAACACTAAAGTCTTTCAATATTTCAAAAATGCAACATGTCATGGCACAATTGCTGCAAATCCTGTGTTTAGCAAAATATCTCTTGTTACAGTTTATGATTCTTACCAATGCCAACTGGGAAAGGGATGCTGTCAACCAAAGGTACTCATTATATATACATATATATTTTTTTAAGTGATAAAGAAAGAGAGAGAGGGACAGGCAAGGACAGACAGACAGGAAGGGAGAGAGATGAGAAGCATCAATTTTTTGTTGTGGCACCTTAGTTGTTCATTGATTGCTTTCTCACAGGTGCCTTGACTGGTTGGGGGGAGGTTTCAGCCAGCCACACTGGACTCAAACCAGTGACCTTGAGGTTCAAGCCAGCGACTTTTGGGCTCAAGCCAGTGACCATAAGGTCATGTCTCTGATCACATGTTCAAGCCGGTGACCCCATGCTCAAGCTGGTTAGTCCGTACTCAAGCCAGATGAGCCAGTACTCAAGCCAGCAACCTTAAGGTTTCAAATCTGGGTCCTCAACATCCCAGGCTAACCCTCTATCCACTGAGCCACTACCTGGTCAGGTTCAAGACAGTATTATGTCAAAGGAAAAAGATCAAAGACAAAAAAAAATGTCTTTGGAGATAAATGACTGAGATCTATAAAATGTGTGCTGTAATTAACACTGTAACCATAGGTTTATGATTTTCTACAGATACCACAAGCTATATTAATTGACAAGGTGAAACTTCAATTTAGCACAATACTATAATCACAAAGAGAAGGATTATAATTAAATGTGCTTTCTAGTAAGGGTAACTAACTGAGACAAATCCAGATTCTGTCTGTGGCTGCTGTCTCCTTAAAACAATTAAAAACAAAATTGTGATGTAACAACTTTAACTAAAATGCTATCTATAGTGATTTGCTAACTCACAATCCTAAAGGCATAAGATGAAATGAACATAGCTAAGCATGGAACATGCTGAGTTTACACCTTTCTTAAAGGGAGAAGAGCAGTGGACAATTTTGTATATAGGTATAATTTTTATAAACTTATATTACATATGTAATAAATAATGTACATAATATATAATATTTTAATAAAATATATTTCTAGTTAAAATATACTTTATATTTATATTATATAATATTAATATATATCCTAACACACTGCCCCATTGGGTATATGAATAAATCAAAAATGTGAGTGGTCACAAAGACGAGCACTCTTCCTTTTGTCATTTTACTTGCTTTGTTTTTTTTTTTCTTTTCTGTAGTAGAAGAGTATTTTGGAAGAAAGCCAAAATATTCAGAACTATTTACACTGTTTTAAAGCTCTACAGCATCTAATTTCAAGCAAATCTTTTCAAGAGCTCTCCACCAGACTCATAATAGAAATGCTGGTTCAAAGGAAGGGGCAGAAGCCTGCCTGGCTGCCAGAAGTCTGGGTACGGAGAACACAAAGTAGGCGAAGGTATGGAGTGAGAAAAATAGTTCTTTGTTCCAAGACAGAATAGTTACATTTCTTAGTCCAACATGAAATGCTTTTCCTCCTTTCTTCCTCTGATAGTTTCCTCATTTCTTTGAAACACTTTAAATGCATTTTTAAATGTTGTCTTCCTCTTTATCTCAGCACTTATTACAATTGTTATATATTTTTTATCTCTCTCACTCACTAGAATGTAAATTACATAAGGGTATGGACATTCTTATGATTACCATAGAACTAAACATAGACAGTAGGTGCTTGTATCAGAAAGCTCTGTACCACTGCGTGTCCTGGCAGGTCCACCTTCGCTTCAGACGCAGGATCCAGCTAGCTTCGCCTACATGCACTCTGTCTGTGCCTCACGTTGGCCAGAACCACACACTTTCCTTACCCAAGACTAAAGCACCAAGGTGCAGCTGGCCCCCATCATGAAAGAAACTCTTGGATGAATTGGACTGAACCCCCCCAAGAGGGAGGATTTGAGTCTTACAAGGAATGGACTCTTTCCAACACTTTTCTATACCACTTCATAAGTTCTATCTCTTATACCAGCCCCCATTTCATTCAAGAAACCAAATCCACGCAGGTTTAATTTGTCAGTATTTACCTACGTATTTCAATTCCATCCTAGGGCGTTCAAATGCTCTGGTATGAGTTGTTTCTCAGGTGAATTTACTCAAATGTGCACAAGCCAGAATGTGAGCTATTTAAAACCGCTGAGATTACCCTTGGCCAATGCAAGGAAGAATTCCATAGATAGATATTTCTCTCTTTCATCCCTGGAGCATACAGTCCTGAGATACATTCATAAGTCCTATAGCATTAAGCATCAGTTAGCAGCACCGACGGCCAGCTTGATAATGAACTCTTATTTTACTAGACTAATTCCTCATTTCTGCTCTCTAGGCTCACTTCTAAGTAGATTACTGAATGCATACTTTCAACTCAGACTTTGAATTGGGGTCAACTCAGGTGAGGAAAAAATACAAGGTTTATATCCTTACCCAATGCCACCTCATTCTCCAAGGCTACTTGTACAGTCAGTAGCCATGGCCATCACAGCTGCCAGACACGTGCAGGTTCACATTTGATTTGGATAAATGGTAGAGAAACAATGGAGCCAAAAACTAGTGAGCCATTACCTTTTATTCTAGCTCACAACCAGCTGGCAAGTAAATACACACAGCAGTAAAACACTTCTCTTTCCATTCAGGGCTCCCAAAGCCACTGACTTTCTCCTGGTTTTTCTAGAATCAAAGGCCCCACTAGCCTCAGTCACTTCCTTTTCCCCATCTGCACGCCTCCATCTTGAATGCCTACCTCCTCTGCAACCACTGGTCTCAGCCAAAATGGCCTCTTAGCTCCTCTTTCTTTTAAAACTTTTTGGTGTGACAATCCCTTCTCCAGCACACATTAGCATACCCAAGCCCTCTCCCAAGCGTGAAGGTAATTAACAGTATCACGTGGCAGCATATCAAGTGAGCAGCGGCCATTTTTAACAATAAAAGTGAGCAAAACCAGAAAATACAGATTTTACAAACTATTTGACCAACACTACTTATCCAAAATAAGTGAGATCAGAAACTCAAAGAGATATTAGCACTCCCATGTTCACTGCTGCATCACAATAGCAAACATGTGGAAAACTACATGTCCCCCAACAGGTGAATGGATGTAGAGAAAAATGTGATATGACTATTCAGGCTTTATAAAGAAGAACATTCTGCAATATGCAACAACATGAATAAACTTTAAGAAAATTACATTAAGGGAAATAAGTCAGTCATATAAAGATAAATAATGCATAATACCATTTATATGGAGTATCTAAAACAGCCAAATTCAAAGAATCAAAAAGCAGAATGGTGGTTGCCAGGGGCTGGGAGCAGGGTGGAGGGGAATGAGCAGTTACTAATCCACAGGCATAAAGTTTCAATTAAGCAAAGTGAATAAATCCTAGAGCTCTCTTTTACAACATTGTAGTTGTAAGTCAACAATAATGTATTGCACACTTAAAATTTGTTAAGGGGGAGATTTCATGTTAAGTGTTTTTATCACAGTAAAATAAAATTTAAAAATTATTAATCAAATAAATGGCTTTTAAATGGATTTAAGCTTAGATTTGCCTAATTTCAAATTCTGTGTCCTTCCCACTAAAAATACTTCTCCCCAAAAACAATTTTGTTGGCAGAAGAAGACTCTAGTCTTATCAATGTTTGTTATTGCTCTAAAGAATGAATATATTAATGAGGGGTAAGATGTATGAATCTTAGAAAAATGTTAAAAAGAGAACATAAATTTGGTCATGTATTTATCCAATGCTCTTTAAAGTATGGAAATATTTTATTTAGTATACAAGAACTTTACATTCCCTAGGGAAAATTTACTTTTATTATATATTTTGTGTTTTCATTTCATGATGTGGAAGTATTTTTTCAGGTCTTAACAGTTCCTGGACAAAATTGTCCTTTTGAAACAACCTAATAGCATTTCAAAATTTTTTATTTGCCATAAAATTATTTTTAGGTTTATAATTATATTATTTTAACATCTAAAAAGCAGGAAGGTGTGCCTTATATAAAGGAAATAAGTGCTCTAGTCACTAAACATTACATACTTTATTATAAATGAAGAATTAAGACTCTTTTAATCATCAGTGTCTCATTAATTTATTTAGTGAGTGAGATTTTGAGAAGCCTATTCACAGAGTTTCTGGACCTCTGATGCTAAGGACCAGTACCTACATAACCAAGATTACAGATAAGCAAGTCCCCCCTGCTGGTGTTTTCTATGAACTCTCTAACTTGGCTTTGCACTATATCTTACACTTTCACTGATTCAAGTTAAATCTATTATTTTATTGGCACTTTGCTTAATTATTCCCCACTCACAGGGATATATTTCTTCCCACAGAATCAATGTTTGGCAACTGGAGGGGATCAAATACAATTCATGTCTCTATTAAAGTGGGAATGATTCCATAATGAAACAAATCAGAAACCTTAATCAATAAGGCAATGTATTTCAGGCCATCAACTAAGATTTTAAATACGTTATTCAAGTTGATAGAAAAGTAGATGAAAAAGACTTATTGTATATCATCTTTATTATTGAAAAGTACTGAAATACTGTGATTAGGAAGATCAGAGAGTGGGACTGAACTACTAAAAAAGTCACAGTATGTTAAAAAATGTATTAAAAATATTCAAGTTCAAGACCTACATGCACTCTTAACTGTGTAAGCATAGATAAAATCATTATTCAACTCAGCCTCATGCTGTCTGGAATTTCCAGTCCCCAGAATGACAGGGAAAATTCACAAGACATGTGAGGTGAAGCCCTAGCTTTGTGACATAGTCGTTAGCTGGATGATATTGGTTGTGTGGCTCAACTGAGCTCAGGGTTCTGCTTTGGGAGAGAAGCCAAGCTGACAGTTCATTTGACTGGTGATACTGCTAACTAGCTTTGAGAATATTACTTTAATTTGGGTGTCCATAGTTTCCATCTTTCTAAAGAGATTAAGGGGGAAGAAATGAATAATATAAACAAAGGAGATACTCCCCCTACCTCCCAGGTTCTGTGGGAGAGTAGGAGTCTAATTTCAGTGGCCTTGCTCCAAGTTACAAAACTATCTCCTGTCATGAAGATAGGAGAAATTTATTTTTCCTCTGGATAAAGCCGGATAGTTAACATGAGATGGTCACCCCAATTACCAGGTAACTCAAGGATGACCCATGTGTGATAAATGATACTGTCAAATTCCCTTACCTGAGGATTGGTTATTGTTTATCTTGAGAACATATATGTAATAGGCTGTATCTGTTTAACTCTATAACAGGGTAAGCTTTCTATCTGTGCAATCTCTTAGCAGATTACCTGTGATGTTCATCATAATTCTATGCTGATTCAGTAATAAAATTGTTTTCTTTACTACCTTTGTGAAAAGGTTTTCTGGGTTGGGAGATCTTATTTTTAATTACATTTCCCCAACAGTAAAAGAAAAATTACTCTATAAACGAACCCAGCATTTATCAGGCCAGCAACATCAGCAGGTCCCATTCTACGTTTTGCTCCATCTCTGAGCTCTCTTAAACTTGAAGTCTATAACCATGGTTCAGATGTGTAAGGAGAACTCTGTGCTTACTGTGGGCCCTCATCCTCCTCTTCTGATTGTGGTAAGGCCAGAGGCAGATTTAACACCTCTGGGCCCCAACTTCTGAAGGGCCCCACAAAACCTCAACTTTACACTTTTTTCTAATGACACCAAGTTTGGTTTCATATGTGCAATTTTAACAGTAATAGTACATAATATTTTTTATTTATTTTAAAATATGGTTACCATGTATTTTTATTTTCTCTGTCTCTCTCTTTTTTTTTAAAGGGCCCAATATTTTCTTCTGCACCCAGGACTTCAACCAACCTTAATCCATCTCTAGGTAAGGCTGTTTAAAAAACCTTTCCCAATGTGATTATTCTTTCATTTTCCTTTCATCTGACATTCCTTGGTTGTTCTTAGTTCTTCAGGTTTATCCCCATTGAAAACTGGCTTTGTTCTGAGCATTCAGTTTAAGCAGCTGCCTTCAGCTCCTCCCATCCCTTCCTACAGTCTACAGTTCCAAATTATGGCCATGGATAGAAGCTCTAACTCTCATGCTTCAGAATTAAGCTCATTTCAAATAGCTCTTCCTTTAGGCCAGTTTCAGGTTAAGAATATCTTGCACATTGAAAGAGATGCTAGAGGTAAGTATTAATGTTTTGCTTCCAAGGATGATAGAAAGTCCAAGGTAATTCCACTATGCCTCAGGTGATCTTTTTGATCAACAGGCCAGGCCAGGACTACATTTCAACTGGCAATTATCAATGTGTCAGTTGATTTACTTTCTTGAGTTTTAGCCTCCTATTTCCAAACTGTCACCAATCCTGTGATATCATGGGTTTGAAACGTCAGTAGCACTGAGAGAAAGATCTTACATGGCACAAGGTATGGAAGGTGATATTCATTAGCAATGACCTTGTTTGTTTGGGTTTTTTTTTTTAAGTTCAGTGAGAGGAGGGAAGGCAGAGACAGAATCTTGTATGCACCGCAACCAGGATCCACTCAGAAAGCCCACTAGGGGGCTATGCTCTGAACATCTGGAGTGTTGCTCTGACATCTGAGACAGAGGCCATGGAGTCATCTTCAGTGCCTGGGGCCAACTTGCTCCAATCAAGCCATGGCTGCAGGAGGGGAAGAAAGAGAGAGAGATAAGTGAGGGGGGAGTGGAGGAGAAGCAGATGGGCTTCTTCTGTGTGCCCTGACCAGGAATCAAATTTGGAGCATCCACACTCCAGGCCAATGCTTTACCACTGACCCAACTGGCCAGGGTCAATGACCCTGTTCTTACTCCCCAAATGTGAATCCCCAGAACATGAGATCATTTCATTGGACTGTTTTGTTAGGAGGTGATTCACTCACAAAGGGAGGAAATAACATGTGCTCTTTCAGAATCCATCGGCCTTTAAGTCACACAACTCCACACAGTGATTTAAACAATGTCCAGGGCTGCTTTTGTACTCAAGAAATGTGTCTTAATTTTGATGGAAGCCTACTTGACAGTCTCATCACAGAATATTAAATGCCCTTTTCCTGCTATTAGTAACAATATTGACAGAATTATCTAAAAATAAGTCTTTTCACTTTAAAATATCACATCTAAAGTCATGGTTCCTCTTTTGCCTTTCAATAATACAGAAAAAAAACGCCATACCTTGACCAGTGGTGGTGCAGTGGATAGAGTATTAGCCTGTGATGCTGAAGACCCAGGTTTAAAACCCCAAAGTTACTGGGTTAAGTGTGGGAGCATAGATAAGACCCATGACCACTGGTATGAGCTCAAAGGTCACTGGCTTGAAGCCCAAGGTCACTGGTTTGACAAGGGGTCACTGACTCAGCTGGAGCCCCCCACCCCAGTCAAGGCACATATGAGAAACCATCAATGAACAACTAAAATATGGCAACTACAAGTTGATACTTTTCATCTCTCTCCCTTTCTGTCTGTCTATATTTTTCTCTCACTAAAGAAAAGAAAAAAAGAAAAAAAAATAATACCATGAACAAATCACTACAACAGTTTTAAACTTTATGTCAGTGATTCTTAGATGAGTGATTACAGCTACATGGTTCCCAAAATATATTCTGGTGCAAACCAAAAACAAAAACAAAAACAAAAACATTACATTATTAAAAAAAAAAGAATTTATATCTGTATTCCATGTTCACTGCAGCATTGTTCACAGACAGTAGCCAAGATGTAGAAGCAACCTAAATGTACATGTATAAATGAATGCATAAACAAAATGTCGTGTATACATACAATGGAATATTATCCAGCAATAAAAAGAAGGCAATCCTGTCATATATTACCACGTGGAAATAATGCTAGGTGAAATAAGCCAGTCACAGAAGGACAAATATTGCATGATTCCACTTACAGGAGGTTTTTAAAGTGGTCAAACTCATCAAGGCAGATAGCAGAATGACAATTGCCAGGGGATGGGAAGAGAGAGAAATGGTTAATTGCTAATCAGTTGTATAGAAAGTTTTAGTGATACAAGATAGAAAGTTCTAGAGATCTGCCATACAACACTGTGCCTAGAGTTAACAATACGGTGATATACATTTAAAATTTTATTAAGAGGGCACAGCACATGTTATATGGTTTTTTACTACAATAAATCAAAAGGAATTCATCCTTGCGACCACCACAGTCAAATCGCAATTGCCATAATAATGACTTGTGAGTTATGACCTCTACCCCCACACATAATGATGTAGCTACCAGTGATGGCCACATTTTTCACCTGTCTATGCTCTGTGACCACCAGAGTTTGTAAGTTATGATAAACAGAAATTTTATAAATCATTCTACTCCTCATTGTGTTATAGATCTCAGTGAATTAATACTTATCTTGAAGATTTTCTGGTTATAGTACATGTGATGTATTTAAAGCATATGATCAGGCCCTGGCCGTTTGGCTCAGCGGTAGAGCATCGGCCTGGCGTGCGGGGGACCCGGGTTCGATTCCTGGCCGGGGCACATAGGAGAGGCGCCCATTTGCTTCTCCACCCCCCCCCTCCTTCCTCTCTGTCTCTCTCTTCCCCTCCCGCAGCCAGGGCTCCATTGGAGCAAGGATGGCCCGGGCGCTGGGGATGGCTCCTTGGCCTCTGCCCCAGGCGCTGGAGTGGCTCTGGTCGCCGCAGAGCGACGCCCCGGAGGGGCAGAGCGTCGCCCCTGGTGGGCGTGCCGGGTGGATCCCGGTCGGGCGCATGCGGGAGTCTGTCTGACTGTCTCTCCCCGTTTCCAGCTTAAAAAAAAAACAAAAATAGAAAAAATAAATAAATAAATAAAGCATATGATCAATTCTTGATACACAGTGATCATATAAGAAACAGTGACTATCGTACTAAATAAAAAATTTTAATTATTTAAAAAAGTTTTTTTTAATTTATTCATTTTAGAGGGGTGAGGGAAAGAGAGGCAGAAGGAGAGAGAGATAGAGAAACGGGGAGGAGCAGGAAACATCAACTCCCATATGCGCTTTGACCAGGCAAGCCAAGGTTTTCGAACCAGCGACCTCAGTGTTCCAGGTCCATGCTTTATCCACTGCGCCATCACAAGTCAGGCCATACTAAATAAATTTATTTAATAGTGTACTTCTTTTTTTATTTTTGTGCCAGAGACAGAGAGACAGACAGATAGGGACTGACAGACAGAATGGGAGAGAGACGAGAAGAATCAATTCTTTGTTGTGGCATCTAAGTTGTTCATTGATTGCTTTCTCATATGTTTCTTGACCAGGGGGCTATAGCAGACCGAGTGACCCCTTGTTCAAGCCAGTGATCTTGGCTCAAGCCAGCAACCTCAGGGTTTTGAATCTGGGTCCTCGTTTCTCAGTCCAACGCTCTACCCACTGCGCCACTGCTTAGTGAGGCGATAGTGTACTTCTTTAGTGGATAAATTTATATTATCAATCTTGGTACTTCTGCATATATAGTAATTGGACTTTTGTGTAAGAAAGTAATTCAATCAGTGAACATATCAATTTCTATAAGAGTCATTAGCAGTTCTCAAGTCATTTAAAATAAATTTTCTGTACTGATTTGTTTTGGTGTTGAAAACAATTCAAAGTTTGATTTTCTGTAAAAACATTATTGATCTTGTCAAATGTCAATATATATAGGTTTTATGAACATTTGTTTTTGGCATGGGTACTAGCAAAACATGGTGTTACTCTTTGGCTGAATATGATGTGATCAATGGATATATTATTATACGTGTCCTTCATACATAGTCATTTTAACATCATTATAAATGGGAGTCAGTTATAGTGGTCACATTGCCTACTACTGAGGTGCTCATTTATCCCAGTCAGGGGCACTGACAGCTGAGGCTCACTGCTGAATCCAGCCCTAGGTGATAATCTCTCACTGGAGGCATTTCCCGAAGTTGCAACCCTACTAGCAGCCACGTGGCATCCACAACTGGTTGAAGTGGGGGTGCAAAAGTCTTGGCTCCTCATCTCAACTGATATTCCATACAGTCATCCCAGCTTCTAACCTCCCTTAGGATCAGCTGAGGCCTCTTTTGCAATGTCTCCCTGTGCCTAATCCTGCTGACTCTGAGCACTCCCAATAAACTTTCTGTTTGCAAATGTCTCTTTCCCCAGTTATCTATAATACAGTGATCCCTCATCTATCGCAGGGGTTGGATTCCAGAACCCAGCCCCTGCACGATAGGCGAAAATCTGCAAAGTAGCGACCTTATATTTATTTTATTATTTATATATATTTTAAGGCTTTATAAACACTCCCCACACTCTTATAAAGCTTTCCCACACTTGTTTTGCTTATTTTACCACAAAAATAATTAAAATAAAAAAATATAAAAATATCTATATACCGCAAAATCCCACAATATAGTGGAAAATCTGCGATACAAAATTAGATATATATAATTTAAAAATCCGCAATACACGGAGACAGCAAAAAGTGAACCACAATATGGCGAGGGATAACTGTATAAGGCACGTTGTTTTGAATTTATTATTTTTCTTTTTATTTTGCTATAAAAAAAAATTTTCTTTTTTTTTAGCAAGAGAGAGAGCGCAAGTGTGAGCGAGGGACAGACAGGCACAAACAGATAGGAAGGGAGAGAGATAAGAAACATCAATTCTTCATTGTAGTTCCTCAGTTGTTGTAAGGCCAGTGGTCAAGGCCAGGCAGGTTCACATGGATTCCCGCAGATAGTAAAGGATCTGTGGAGCTGGAAAATTGTGGGCCATTCCGTTTATTAGAGTCTCACAATGGCAGGTGGACAAGCAAGTAGGCAGGGAAAACTGCTTCCCTCTCTCTCTCTCTCTTTCTCTCTCTGGACTTACCAGCCAAACATTCCAGGGTTGGAAAAACCCCTTCTCTGTCAAACAATAGCCCCTCCCAAGCAGGCAGGAAATGCACAATCTACAATCTGCCTCCCTGAGGGCAAGCACCTGCAGCCTTACATAGACTATACACACATGGCACTGCCCCATGCTCATGCACAAATCAGGCAAAATACAAGTGAGAAAGCCTAACACACCTTTTATACACTTGTTTGCCCAACAGTTCTTCATTGATTGCTTTGTCACACAGGGGGTCCTCGGGTTATGACAGTCTCCACATATGATGTTTCAAGTTTTCCATGCTCACTCCCATGGAGAGGAGCTGTCCGCTGAGGACCTCATTCAGCTGGAGAAGCAGCTGATTGAAGAGGAAGAGACAGAAACCCCAGAACCCAAGAAATTTATTGCCAAGGGTTTGGCAGAAGGTTTTTCTATGGTAGAAGATGGGTTGGCAAAATTTCAGGACTCAGCAATAGCAAATTCAGTAAGGTCTACAGAGCTGTTATGGATGCCTTGCATGCTATAGGAAGATTTTGGAAGAGAAGAAGTCATCAAGACTAGCCTGGAACAATTCTTTAGAAAGGTTGAGAGGCCTGCAACAGATCCTGTACCCTCTACATCAGCTGCTTCTCAAGATAAAACACCTGTAGTACAGGTAGAATCATCTCCAGTGTCTCCTGCATGTTCCTTAGGCAATCCTGATTCCCCTGACCCAGTGTCTCCAGCATCTTCTGCAGGTTCTCCTGCCTCTCCAGCTTCCTCCTCCCAATAGGTCACTCTCCCACCTTGCAATGTCCCTTCCAGTGTGCAAGTCAACCACAGATATAAAGGTAAGAAATTTTTTTACACTCATTTTTTGCCGTTTTTTCTGTTACTACAGTACAGTATACAGTACAGTACATTTAATGTCCTTTTTCTTTTTCTGTGGCTTAGCTGTGCTTTTCTGTTCTAGATTATGTATTTTACAACTGTGTTAGGATAGGTAAATGACTTAGGCTAGGGTGTGTTTTAACTTACACCAAAATTCAGGTTACATTACTGTCAAAGGAACAGAACTGTGTTGTAACACAGTGGTCCCCAACCTCTTTTGGGCCATGGACTGGTTTAATGTCAAATATTTTCACGGACTGGCCTTTAGGGTGGGACAGAGAAATGTATCATGTGACCAAGACAAGGATCAAGAGTGAGTCTTAGACAAATGTAACAGAGGGAATCTGGTCATTTTTTAAAAATAAAACATCGTTCAGACTTAAATATAAATAAAACAGAAATAATGTAAGTTATTTATTCTTTCTCTGCAGACTGGTACCAAATGGCCCATGGACTGGTACCAGTCCACGGCCCGGGGGTTGGGGACCACTGTTGTAACACAATGACCTCATGTATGCGCCTTGATCATGGTCTCCAGCCAGGCCAGTGATCTCTTGCAGAAGTCAGTGACCCCACGCTCAAGTTGGTGAGCCCACACTCAAGCCAGATGAGCTCATGCTCAAGCCAGTGACCTTGAGGTTTCGAACCTGGGTCCTCTGCATTCACTGTGCCACTACCTGGCCAGGCTTGCTACAGAAAATGTTAAATATACAGAAAGGTTGAAAAAACATTAGTGACGCCAAGTATCTACCCCCTACATCCTAATATTTACCTTTTAGTATACCTGCTTTATCAGATGTCTATCTATCCAGCTCTCTTGGATTTATTATTAACATCTGAATATTTAATTTAAAAATTGGTAATCACCATAAAATGTAAAATTGTAAATCCACCTCACCAAAATTAAAAATCTACCTCACCAAAAAACAGGATATATGTTATCAAGATATTTGGAACTGCCTTAAGTTGAATTACATAAGATATTTAACCCAGATGGAATTAAAACCATTACATGTTCAAAGGTTGTTTGAACAAAAGAAAAAAAAACCTTACTAGCTTCTTCTCAGATAACAATACCAACATCTCAGGATACACTGACAACTAATAGTTCCTTGCAAAGCTTTCTTTTGCTGAAAACTGCTGAAGAAATCAAACCAATAAATTGTGGAATGCAAGTATTCCTTACATGTTACCTGATGAATAGACCCTCCTATCATTCCTCTTCAGGGAAACTGCTGAAATATACTTACCAGTGGGAGACAGATAGAAATCTTAGTGGCAGATAGAATCCAAGAACAACTTTATTATCCTGAAAGTCAAACCTACTGTCATATTGCTGAAGTTCTAGTCCCATATTTTAGTATAAATTTTCCTCAAGTAATTGTATGAAGCAGTAAATGCATATGGAAATATTAGATATAAAATATAACTGAGAGTCACAATTACAAGACTACTTCTGAAAATATTCAGAAAACATTTTTTTTTAATAGATACAAAGCTACAGTGTGTGGACTGTCTCATTAGAATCCTTAGTATTACCATCTAGTCTGGGAGCTAGAGTCAGGAAACTTAGTTAGAAGTAAGGGTGTGTGGGGTTTAATAACTTGTTCACATTATTATCTGTTGTACCCTATGGATCATAGGAACTAAACAAAAGTATTTGCTCCTTCATCAACCTCATTTAAAAATGAATGACTAGCCTTGCTAATGTGCAATACAATTACCATAGGAGCAATCTACCAGCTGCCAGTGCTGAAAAAGGTTTCTGCTCTATAACATTAAGCCTTAATATGCAATTATTAAAATTATTATAAAAATTCAATAATAGAACTTAATTTAATAACATTTCAGATTTATTTTGCACTTAACATGTTCTTTCCATATTATGATATCCATCTTGGCCAACTGTTGATTTTGCTATTTGACTACTCAACCTCTAGCCAAAATGTATATTTAGAGCACCTCCAATAAATTTGATAAAGACTGTTTTCACTTTAAAAGATGACAAATTATTTTTATTTAGACAAGTTGTGTTCTTTATTTTTATGTATAAAAATTACATAATATTCCTAAAGGATCTTTTTCTTCTCAGAACTTTCAAGTATTCTGAAAAGCACTATTAAGATTTATTTTCACAATTACCTCTTTCGAAGTCAGTGTCAGCTTTCATAAAATTTCAAAAACAAAACAAAAAAACCCCACCAGATTTTGTTTTCTTATTTAGAATATGTTCATTGATTTCAGAGCTTGTATAGAGTCATTTGTTCTGAAACTTTTGCTAAATTAATGTTTTCTACTTTTTGTAGACTGTGTGGTTTGTATATAGCCCTATTTTTACATTTGGTCAATGTGAGCAAAAAAAAAAAAGTCAAATGTTTAATTTTGAATATGTAGCTTTACTAAATAAATATCCAATCCTTGCACTCGGGAGAGAAGTGGAATGCTTGTGCGATGGGAAAGAGGCTGCCAGACGCACTGTTTGCACAACGAACCCGGAACTGCTCCCTAGTCAGGATCAGGTGCACATGGACAGTCACTTATGTTCATTTTGAAGGCTGTTATGAAAAACAGCTGGAAAAATATTTCAGGATACTCAGGAAAGAAACTGGAAGCGAATGTCTGGAGAAAATAAATAACACAGAGGGCAAAGTTTCTTCAACTAAAGTATGAACATCGGGAACTTCGCCAGTCTAGAAAGGAAGCAGAAAGAGAAAAGTAAACTTCCTGACAATGAAGCGGACTCTATTGTACAAAATGAGACTCATCTTCCAAGTGAAAATGTAATTAGCAGGTAAAGAGCAAGCAGACCCTAAATTGAATAGCTTTACTGACCCTGAGGCAGATCACAAGTTCTAACTTCACTTAATAAATTATTGTTAAAGGAGTTGTTCATACTGAAGGTCGTAAAAATGTCTTAGAGTGTTTGCGTTTCATGACAGTGCCACAGACAATTAAGTATACAAAAATCTCTTTTATGTTTAGTAGCTAATGAGAGGAAGATTTTTCAGTCTTCCCCTTCCATCATGGGCAAGGTGTATTGGCTCTTTTTAAACAATAAAATTAAATAAGAATTCCTACTTACAAAAGAAACCTGAACTTGGGTGTCTTGTGAAAAACCAAATGAGTAAGTGGAATGATTTGACCTCTAGACCGTGGTACAATACTTTCCCTTGGCAGCTTTCTTGTAGTGAGTATTGGCTCACAATTTGTTTTAGAGGTGGTAGTATTTTATGTGAAGTTTCACCAGTAACCTCACTCAGTTACATTGTTGTAAAGTACCATACTTCACTTCAGCGGGTTTATGTAGAGACACCAAGTCCAAATGAATTTTGAAAGGTTTTATTAAAGGAGGAGATTTATTAAATATGCCAGCCGCATATGGCTGACATGGGGCATTTGCAAACCCAAATCGTGCACCCCAAATACATCTCAGAAGTATATACCCTTTGACTACATACAGGTTGGGGGGGGGCATGACAGCATGACACAATCATTAACAAGATTATAACATTTGTCTAGGGCAGTGGTAGTCAACCTGGTCCCTACCGCCCTCTAGTGGACATTTCAGCTTTCATGGTGGGCGGTAGCGGAGCAACCAAAGTATAAATAAAAGATAGATTTAACTATAGTAAGTTGTTTTATAAAGATTTATTCTGCAAACTTAGCGAAAATCTGACATAAAGTACTTGGTAAGTAATTATTATTATATGCTTTAACTTGCTATAACTCTGCTTTATAAATTTTATAAAGTATAGTTACTTCTCTACTTTATAAATCACTATTACTGTGGAACCGGTGGGCAGTTAGAAAATTTTACTACTAACAGAAATACAAAAGTGGGCAGTAGGTATAAAAGGGTTGACTACCCCTGGTCTAGGGTAGTAGTCCTCAATGCCCAGGCCACAGACTGTTACTGGTCCATGGGCCATTTGGTACCAGTTCACAGAGAAAGAATAAATAACTTACATTATTTCTGTTTTATTTATATTTAAGTCTGAACGATGTTTTTTTCTTAAAAAATGACCAGATTCCCTCTGTTACATCC
Organism: Saccopteryx leptura; assembly: GCF_036850995.1. Classification (NCBI taxonomy): domain Eukaryota; kingdom Metazoa; phylum Chordata; class Mammalia; order Chiroptera; family Emballonuridae; genus Saccopteryx; species Saccopteryx leptura. The sequence goes on along the minus strand of NC_089507.1, from coordinate 71,591,041 downwards.
ATCTAAGACTCACTCTTGACGCTTGTCTCGGTCACGTGATACATTTATCTGTTCCAACCTAAAGGCCAGTCTGTGAAAATATTTTCTGACATTAAACCGGTCTGTGGCCCAAAAAAGGTTGGGGACCACTGATCTAGAGGATTTACAAAAAACATTAAAACTTTCAAGGTAATATAATCAAAGACATTCATAACCCTTTTAGTATCTATCTCTCTTCCTTTACCTAGAGCAGGGGTAGTCAACCTTTTTATACCTACCACCCACTTTTGTATCTCAGTTAGTAGTAAAATTTTCTAACCACCCACCAGTTCCACAGTAATGGTGATTTATAAAGTAGGGAAGTAACTTTACTTTATAAAATTTATAAAGCAGAGTTACAGCAAATTAAAGCATATAATAATAATTACTTACCAAGTACTTTATGTCAGATTTTTGCTAAGTTTGGCAGAATAAATCTTTATAAAACAACTTACTATAGTTAAATCTATCTTTTTATCTGTACTTTGGTTGCTCCACTACCACCCACCATAAAAGCTGGAACACCCACTAGTGGGCAGTAGGGACCACTGGCCTAGAGGTACATGTTAATCTCAGGATTCCAGGAAGGGAGAGAGAGCCAAAATCAGTGTAGGATGGTATGTAAACTTTGCCTCTTATTGAAAAGAAAAGGGAGTTCTTCAGATAAACTTAATCTTTTCAGAGAACTTAAAACCAAATGACCCTAGTCATCCTTGTAAGTCAGAAAATTTTTATATCCTTTTCCATTCATTTATCAAAGAAAGAACAGGACAGAAAGCCTGACTTTTCATTTTAAAATGGCATTGCCAATACTAAGTTTTACAGTCTCTGGCACCTTACCACGACATGACTGGGATGTGAAAGACCAGGAATTTCTGGCAACGCAGATGTCAAATGTGAGTGTCATCTTCTTGGTAGTACAGATCTGATGACATTTTTATTACCCCAGTGGAAAGTCCTCCTTCTCTATTGGAAATATTCACACAGTCAAAGCAGATCCAATTAGTAATGCTAAGAGTATTTGGTCCCTAAGATGTTGGCTTGATTGGAGAAAAAACGTTTAAGTTTTTGTTGGTTCCAAATATTGCCAGTTATTCTACCTTTGTTAAAGCCATTTTAATTTTTTCATTTTCAAATGCTATGTTTGCCTCTGCCACCACATTCTTTGAAATAAGTGAAGGCAAAGATAGTGTAAGGTTGGTGGGCATTGGGGGAAGGTCACGTGAGAAATCAGACCCAGAAATTTGGCTGGAACCGCCCACTCCCATGCATGCCAAAAGAAACTTCCCAGGAGTCCTTTGGAAAAGAGCGACTATCTGTCAGCCAGTGAGATTTTGCCTCGTCATATCAACTTGACCACCCTAGATGAGACCCTTTAATTATCCCCCATGCGGATCACCCTATGCGACTCCTCTGGCCTCTGTCCTCCAAGACCAGAGAACCTTGTTGGGTGGGATGCACTGTACTAAATAGAGCTTTTGCTGTTCCACACTTTGTGGCTATGCCCTTCCTTCTTCCTCAGCAGGAAAAAATACCTTACATTTGGTGCCAAAACCCGAGAGGAGTTCAAGTACACAAGGACCGTTCCTCTCCCCTTCCCCTCCAAGAAAGAACCAAGATCTCTGACTTTCCACCCATTTTGGCACATGGTGCATTAAGTCCCGGCCTCCAGCCTCCCCTCAATTCTTTCCACCGAGACTCCCTGTCCGAAACCGTAGCTGCGTCAGGGACTTCTTTTCTGTTCTGAGAGTGTGTTTGCCTGTGGAGACATCCCGAGCACATCCACTTTATGTAACCATACGGTGGCCAGAGCTTGAGTTGCAGGACGATAATTCTCATCTCTGTCTACTCCGAGGACTGAGGGTGGCAATAGAGGCACAGGAATCTAAACTTAATCCAAAAACACTCCTGGAGTACCTTATCCATAATCTCCTCCTCCCTAAAGAAGAAGAAACTGTTCTTTTTCTCCGCTGTGACCAGGCCACAGAACCCACTGGATAATCAAACTAGGTATCTTCCTTGTAAAGCCAGTAGCCAGGGCCACCATCACAGCAGCCAATGCAGGTTTGCATTGGATTCGGACAGTAGGTAAAGAAACAATGGAGCCAAAAACTGGTCGGCTATTATCTTTAATCCTAGCTTGCACTCGGCAGGCAAGTAAAAACACACACTGGACTCCAAAACCCACTCATTCAGTGCTCACAAAGCTACTAACTTATTCGAGTATTCCTAGAATCAAAGGTTTCTAGCTCACTAGACTTATTCACCTCTGTTCCCCATCTCCTTCCTTCTCCCTGTACAAACTCTGCACAAACTGGCTTTTCCTTCAGCACTCTGCCATCTTGGCTGCTTCTCCTGGACTCCTCCACATGGCCTTTCTCTGCTCTCCTCTCTAATGCTAATCTCAGCAACCGAGAGAGCAAGCTCCCGTTCTGCCCCATTTTATAGTGCAGAAATCAAAACCTTTAATCCAATATACAAAATAGGGAAGTCTCTGATACAAAGTCCACCCCACAACAAAAAGGGTGGGAAAGGCTTAGTCCTAAAACCAAGCCCCAGGCTACAAGGATCCTGCCTGCCCACAGCTCGCTCCAACACATATTAATATAATTACCCCCATTCCAAGCATAAGGGCAACTAATATCATCACCTGGGTGATGGGCTTCCACGTGGGCAGTGCCATCTTTAACAAAGTGAGCATAGTATACTTTATCTGCCCAACAACTCACCCCTATGCTCACTTTACCACCCACAATCAATACCACTGGCATCACTGTGCAAGGAAATTAGGCACATTACACAAATTACAAAAACATGACAAATCATACAATTTCAACAATTATAGAGGTACACTTCACCCGTCTCTGAGCACTTTGCCAAAAGTGCAAAATGTTCTTGGCCTTCTTTCTAGCCATGGGAAAAACTTCTCAGGGCAGGGGAAGGGCCTCCAGCAAAACCACCCCCCACCCCCATCAGTGTATTTCACATTGTCCAAAATCCATAAGGCCATCCAACAAAGGAACCAGTGCTCACTCCGGTCGTAGTCCAGGAAATCAATCCACGCACATGGGGTGTCAGCCATCCCCCTCATTCCTGCCATCCTGGCAGGTCTTACACTGTCCTAAAGAGGAGCACATGGCAATGGCAGTCAGCATTTCCATCTCTGCTCCAGAGAGCATGATGGCAGCCACCCCTATGTCCAAAAATCAGAGATGTACCAGGAGAGTAGTAGATACTCTTTGCTGCTGGACTCTCATCTTCTGGAGACTGCGGATAACAACTCCAGCCCGATTCTCCTCATTCTCCAAAGAGGAACTGAAAATGCCAGCTCCTGCTGCCAGGCTCAAGCCACAGGCTGCCGCCACCTTCTGCTCTGCAGCCCCAGGTCTAGTCTCAGCCCCAGCCTCCCCCAGCAGCTGGCTCTTCACAACGTCCAGGGAAATCTGCAACTCATGAACCTGTGATTCCTCCTCCAATAGCTGCTCCATTTCCAGGCATATCTTGCAAACCTGGTTGGCCTTCTCTTTCAGCGCTTCCTCCAGCTCCAGCGTCAGCATCTGTTTCTCCCACATTTGCTCCAGCTCCTTCCACTGCTCGGATAGCAGGTCCCAGGCAGCCTCTTTCACAGAGCTCTTGGTTTCCTCATGCATGACTGTAAAAGTCAGCCAGCCTACGGCCCCCAAAAGGACAGCCATGAGGAACCATAACAGCAGCCAGTTCTCTACTCCACCGCTCAAAGGTGGTGGTGGCTCTATACTCATTTATATTTAGCCCTGGCCGGTTGGCTCAGTGGTAGAGCATTGGCCTGGCATGCAGGGGTCCCGGGTTCAATTCCCGGTCAGGGCACACAGGAGAAGTGCCCATCTGCTTCTCCACCCCTCCCCCTCTCCTTCCTTTCTGTCTCTTCCCCTCCCGCAGCTGAGGCTCCATTGGAGCAAAGATGGCCCAGGCACTGGGGATGGCTCCTTGGCCTCTGCCCCAGGCGCTAGAGTGGCTCTGGTCACAGCAAAGCGACGCCCCAGAGGGGCAGAGCATCGCCCCCTGGTGGGCAGAGCGTGGCCCCCTGGTGGGCATGCCGGGTGGATCCCGGTCGGGCGCATGCGGGAGTCTGTCTGACTATCTCTCCCCGTTTCCAGCTTCAGAAAAATACAAATATATATATATAATCCTGCCATGGACTACGCCAAATGTGTGGCCAGTATCCACAGCCACCACCACAGCTACCTCAGCATGGGGCCCCTCAGCTTTAGTACTTTTTCTGGCCAAGGCCTTCTAACAAGTCAATCTACAGGATTATCACCTCAAACAACTTTTTTGGGAGTTCCTTGCAGGGAGACCTTTTTACATTAATCTACTGAAATGTTACATCAAGCCACTTCTAAGATGTGCCTAGAGAAGCTTCTTATTTATGTTAACTTATAGAGTTATGACATTAAGCCACTACTTATGTATGTATAATTTCACACACATACTAACTGGGATCTGCTCGAAAGTCAGAGTGTATTTCTCACATCTGCACATACTATATTAATTCCTATCCAGATGGCATAACTTTATTTAATTTTCTTAATTAATTTTAATATTATATTTTATTTACTTTTATATATCTTCCATATTTTTTATATTTCTATATATTTAATTACTATAACATTATTTTTTTAAATTTATTTATTAAATGTAATGCAGTGACATTGATAAATCAGGGTAAATATGTTGAGAGAAAACATCTCTAGATTATTTTAACATTTGATTGTGCTGTATACCTCTCCCCCAAAGTTAAATTGTCTTTTGTCACCTTCTATCTGGTTTTCTTTATGCCCATCCCCTCCCTCAACCCCTCTCTCCTTCTTCACCCCATCCCCCCTCCCCCCACCCCCCATCCCTTTTGCCATCACATTCTTGTTCATGTCTCTGAGTCTCATTTTTATGTCCCTTCTATGTATGGATTCATATAGTTCTTAGTTTTTTTTTCTGATTTACTTATTTCACTCCGTATAATGTTATCAAGGTCCATCCATGTTATTGTAAATGATCCGATGTCATCATTTCTTAAGGCTGAGTAGTATTACATAGTATATATGTACCAAAGCTTTTTAATCCACTCATCCGCTGACGGACACTTGGGCTGTTTCCAGATCTTCGCTATTGTGAATGATGCTGCCACAAACATGGGGGTGCATTTCTCCTTTTGGAGCCGTTCTATGGTGTCCTTGGGGTATATTCCTAAAAGTGGGATAGCTGGGTCAAAAGGCAGTTCGATTTTCAGTTTTTTGAGGAATCTCCATACTGTTTTCCACAGTGGCTGCACCAGTCTGCATTCCCACCAGCAGTGCAGGAGGGTTCCCTTTTCTCCACATCCTTGCCAGCACTTCTTCTGTGTTGTTTTGTTGATAAGTGCCATTCTGACTGGTGTGAGGTGATATCTCATTGTGGTTTTAATTTGCATTTCTCTAATGACTAGTGATGTTGAGATTTTTTCATATGCCTATTGGCCTTCTGTATGTCCTATTTGGAGAAGTGTCTATTCATCTCTTTTGCCTATTTTTGGATTGGGTTGTTTGTCTTCCTGGTGTTGAGTTTTACAAGTTCTTTATAAATTTTGGTTATTAACCCCTTATCAGATGTATTGTCAAATATGTTCTCCCATTGTGTAGTTTGTCTTTTTATTATGTTCTTGTTGTCTTTAGCTGCGCAAAAGCTTTTTAGTTTGATATAGTCCCATTTGTTTATCCTGTCTTTTATTTCACTTCCCCATGGAGACAAATCAGCAAATATATTGCTCCAACAGATGTCTGAGAGCTTACTGCCTATGTTTTCTTCTAAGATGCTTATGGTTTCACGGCCTACATTTAAGTCTTTTATCCAATTTGTGAGTTTATTTTTGTGAGTGGTGTAAGATGGTGATCTAGTTTCATTTTTTTTGCAGGTAGCTGTCCAATTTTCCCAACACCATTTGTTAAAGAGGCTGTCTTTACTCCATTGTATTTCCTTACCTCCTTTGTCAAATATCAGTTGTCCATAGAACTGTGGGTTTATTTCTGGGTCCTCTGTTCTGTTCCATTGATCTATATGCCTGTTCTTATGCCAGTACCATGCCGTTTTGAGTACAATGGCCTTGTAGTATAACTTGATATCAGGAAGTGTGATACCTCCCACTTTATTTTTCTTTTTTAAGATTGCTGAGGCTATTCGTGTTCTCTTTTGGTTCCATATAAATTTTTGGAATATGTGGTCTATATCTTTGAAGTATGTCATTGGTATTTTAATTGGTATTGCACTGAATTTATAGATTGCTTTTGGTAATATAGACATTTTAATGATGTTTATTCTTCCTAACCATGAGCACGGTATGTGCTTCCACTTGTTTGTATCTTCCTTGATTTTTTTTATCAATGCTTTGTAATTTTCTGAGTACAAGTCTTTAGTCTCCTTGGTTAAGTTTATTCCTAGGTACTTTATTTTTTTGGTTGTAATTGTGAAGGGGATTGTTTCCTTAATTTCTCTTTCTGACTGTTCATTGTTGGTGTATAAAAATGCCTCTGATTTCTGAGTATTGATTTTATATCCTGCCACTTTGCTGAATTCATTTATCAGGTCCAGTAGCTTTTTGACTGAGACTTTAGGGTTTTCTATATACAATATCATATCATCTGCAAATAATGATAGTTTTACTTCTTCTTTTCCAACTTGAATGCCTTTTATTTCTTCTTCTTGTCTGATTGCTGTGGCTAGGACTTCCAGGATGATGTTAAATAAGAGTGGTGAAAGGGGGCACCCCTGCCTTGTTCCTGATCTTAAGGGTATTGCTTTTAATTTTTGCCCATTGAGTATGATGTTGGCTGTGGGTTTCTCATAGATAGCTTTTATCACGTTGAGGTATGTTCCCTGTATTCCCACTTTGCTGAGAGTTTTGATCATGAATGGGTGCTGGATTTTATCAAATGCTTTTTCTGCATCTATTGAAATTATCATATGGTTTTTCTCCTTCTTTTTGTTTATGTGATGAATCACATTGATTGATTTACGAATATTGTACCAGCCTGCCTCACCTGAATAAATCCCACTTGATCATGGTGTATGATTTTTTCCATATATTGTTGGATCTGGTTTGCTAATATTTTGTTGAGGATTTTAGCATCTATATTCATCAGAGATATTGGCCTATAATTTTCTTTCTTTGTGTTGTCTTTGCCTGGTTTTGGAATCAGAATTATGCTCGCCTCATAAAAGGAGCTTGGAAGTCTTCCTTCCTCTTGAATTTTTTGAAATAGTTTGAGAAGGATAGGAGTTAGTTCTTCTTTGAATATTTGGTAGAATTCTGTTGTGAAGCCATCGGGCCCTGGACTTTTCTTTGTTGGGAGTTTTTTGATAACTGTTTCGATCTCAATTGTTGTAATCAGTCTGTTTAGGTTTTCTGATTTTCCAGATTGATTTTTGGAAGATTGTATGTTTCAAGGAATTTGTCCATTTCATCTAGGTTGTCTAGTTTTTTATCATATAGTTCTTCATAGTAATTTTTTACAATATTTTGTATTTCTGTTGTGTCAGTTGTTATTTCTCCTCTCTTGTTTCTAATTTTATTTATTTGAGTCCTCTCTCTCTTTTTCTTGGTGAGTCTACTTAAAGGTTCATCAATCTTGTTTACCTTTTCAAAGAACCAGCTCCTAGTTTCATTGATCCTCTGTATTGTTTCTTTAGCCTCTATGTCATTTATTTCTGCTCTGATCTTTATTATTTCCTTCCTTCTACTACATTTGGGATTTACTTGCTGTTCTTTTTCTAATTCTTTTAGATGCAGGGTTAAGTTGTTTACTTGAGCTTTTTCTAGCTTCTGAAAGTGTGCCTGTAGTGCTATGAACTTCCCTCTCAGCACTGCTTTCGCTGTGTCCCATAAATTTTGAGTTGTTTTATGCTCATTGTCATTCGTTTCTAGGAAATTTTTTATTTCTTCTTTGATCTCATTCTTAATCCATCATTATTTAACAACCTGCTATTTAGTTTCCATGTATTTGAGACTTTTTGAGCTTTTCTATTGTGATTCATTTCTAGTTTCATGCCCTTTTGATCGGAGAAAGTGCTTTATATGATTTCAGTCTTCTTAAATTTTTTGAGAGCACTTTTGTGCCCTAACATGTGGTCTATCCTAGAGAATGAACCATGAGCACTTGAAAAGAATGTATATTCTGCTGCTTTAGGGTGAAAGGTTCTGAAGATATCTATTAAATCGAGTTGATCTAGTGTTTCCAATAAGTCTGCTGTTTCTTTGTTAATTTTCTTTCTTGAGGATGTATCTAATGATGTTAGTGAGGTATTGAAATCCCCTACTATTATAGTATTGCTGTTGATCTCACCCTTTAAATCCATCAAAGTCTGCTTTATATATTTGGCTGCTCCTATATTAGGTGCATAGATATTTATAATAGTTATATCTTCCTGTTGGATTACTCCCTTTATCATTATTTAGTGGCCTTCTTTATCTCTTACTATATCCTTTGTTTTAAAGTCCAATTTGTCTGATATAAGTATTGCTACCCCAGCTTTTTTTTCATTTCTGTTTGCATGAAATGTTTTTTTCCATCCTTTTACCTTCAGTCTGTGTGTGTCTTTTGTTCTAAGGTGTGTCTCTTGTAGACAGCATATGTATGGGTCCTGTTTTCTTATCCATGCAGCCACCCTATGTCTTTTGATTGGATCATTTAATCCATTTAGATTTAAGGTTATTATTGATATGCAGTTGTTTATTGCCATTTTCTTCTTTAAAGGTGTATTCCTTTTTTGCTATATTCTTTTCCCACTTTGATCTGTTTACAACAGGCCCCTTAATATTTCCTGCAGCATTGGTTTGGTTGTAATGAATTTCTTGAGTTGTTTTTTGTCTGGGAAGCTTTTTATTTCTCCTTCAATTTTAATTTTAATTTTTTTAATTTTATTTATTCATTTTAGAGAGGAGGGGGGAGGGGGAGAGAGAGAGAGAGGGGAGAGAGACAGGGGGGAGGAGCTGGAAGCATCAACTCCCATATGTGCCTTGACCAGGCAAGCCCAGGGTTTCGAACCGGCGACCTCAGCATTTCCAGGTCGACGCTTTACCCACTGCGCCACCACAGGTCAGGCTTCTCCTTCGATTTTAAACGATAGCCTTGCTGGATAAAGTAGTCTTGGTTGTAGGTTCTTGTTCTGCATTACTTTGAATATTTCTTGCCATTCCCTTCTGCCCTCAAGTGTTTCTGTTGAGAAGTCAGATGTCATCCTTATGGGGGCTCCTTTGTAGGTGATAACTTTTTTTTCTCTTGCAGCTTTTAATATTTTCTCTTTATTGCTTAGTGTAAGGCCAGGAGCCACCATTGTGGCCATTCACATGCAGGTTCCCATTGGATTCGGGCAGACGATAAAGAAATGGCCGAGTCAGAGGATGGGGGGCCATCCTATTTATTGGTGTCTCACCAAGACAGGCAAACCACAAAAGAAGACAAGGGAAAAGCAGAAAACCAGCTCTTCCCATGAAGGGCAAGGGATCAGGGAAGCCCCTGCAATTGTGATAGCAGGAACTGGGTGTCCAAGCTCCTGGTCTGTCCCACTTTATAGTGTAGAAAACCAAAATCCCTTAATCCAATATACAAACAAGGAAGTCCCCAATACAAAGTCACCTATCCAAGGCATAATTGGATTCCTCATGAGAGTGCACCACCCAGATCATACAATCAGTCAAGGGTGTGGGGAAAAGCTTAGTCCCAAAACCAAACCCCAGGCCACAATGACCTGGCCTGCCCACAGCCTGTCCCCCACACCCAATATAAGTCACAAGCGAGCAAACATATATATCATATTTACAAACTTATTTGACCAACACTTAGCTTTGGTATTTTAATTATGATGTGTCTTGGTGTAGGTTTCTTTGGGTTTCTCTTTAATGGAGTCCTCTGTGCTTCTTGGACTTGTGAGAGTTTCTCTTACATTAATTTAGGGAAGTTTTCAGCTATGATATGATTGAACAACATCTCTATTCCTTGTTCTTCTTCTTCTTCAGGAACCCCTATCATGCGGATGTTATTTCTCTTCATGTTGTCACAGAGCTCTCTAAGGGTTTCCTCTGACTTTTTGAGTCTCTTTTCTCTTTTCTTCTCTGTTTTCATGCCTTCATTCCAGTTGTCCTCTAATTCGCTGATTCAATCCTCTGCTCTATCTATCCTGTTTTTAATTCCTTCCATTGTGGTCTTTATTTCTGATATTGTATTTGTCATCTCCGACTGATTCTTTTTTATACTTGCTATTTCTTTATTTAGGTGTTCATAGTGACCATCCATTGTTGTTCTAAGATCCCTAAGCATCCTTACAATCATTATTTTGAACTCCGCATCTGAAAGTTTGATTATTTCCATATCACTCAGTTCATCTCCTGAAGGTGTCACTTGTGGTTTCATTTGGATTGCACTTTTTTGTCTTCTCGTGGTATTTTATTTGTAGAGTTCATTGAGTCTAGGCTTGGTGTTGTCTGCCTCCAGTTTTCAGTTGTGTTATTTCTAGGTCTTCTTGGGTTGGTATCAGCTGTTATCTGTAATCCACTTTTGGATTTGGGCAGCTTTGAAGTCTTGATTTGTTTTTTTTCTTAACAGGTGATAGTCTTGTTTACTGATCTCAGCAGGGGGCTTCCTTGAAACTGCATTCAGGAATGTGGTGGGTGTAACCTGAGACTCTGAAGGCCTCTTTAGCCAGCTAATCTCACTGGGGGCAGGGTGTTTTCTCAGCTTCAATAGGGGGAGGTGTATCTCAGATCTCCATGGAGACCTGAGTTACTGCCCCTCCTCCCCACTTCTTGTTTTTAGCTGTGTCTTGTTGCGCTGATTGGAGCTGGATAGATGTCCGGAGACCTCTGATCCAGAAGCAATTCAGCTCTGTTTTGTGAAAGGTTCAGTCCCTCCCCCAGCTATGGCTGCCTCCAGCATGGATGAGTCAGCTTTTTTAGTTCATTTCCTGCATTCCTTAGCCCCTCACAGTCTGTCCCTCTCCCTGTCCTTTTCACTTGGGAGATAAGCTGGTCTTTTCAGCACACCTCGCTCCCTGGTCACCAGGCAAGTGGCTGTGAGCAGTAGTTTCTGCTCTTTTCCCTCTGTGAGATCCTCTCTGGGCTCTCAGCCTCACCCCCCCCCCTTCGTTCCTGTAAGCAGAGGAAGTTCAGGCGCTACCTACCAGGATTGTTGTGGCTTCTTCTTTGCTCCTTGGTTTTTGAGAGCTGTTCTTGCAGTTCAGAGTTGGTTTTTCATGCTGATTTTTCCTAAATTGATTTGTATTCCAGTTTGGTGGTGAGAGCTGGGCATCCGTGCGTCCGCCTACTCCGCTGCCATCTTCCTTCTCCTATAACATTATTTACTACAAGATGAACCTTAAGAAAATTAAGAAATCATGTCATAATTAAACCAACAGTCTTAAAATATAATTAGCATGCAGTGTTTAAACCTGTTTTTGTTTGTTTTATTCAATTTTTATGGAAGTAATTTGAAGTCCTCTTGTCTGTGGCTTATACATAATTTTTTTTCTTACCTTAGAAACATGTGACCATGAGCAGCAGGGAAAGCCTGGATGAACCTGTGACATCTTAGGACAAGCGGTACAGGCCACCAGCCATGAAAACTGAGTACATCCAGTACATGGCTAGGAGGCAAAAGATAAACAACTGTTAGAAATGTAGCAATATTTTCCACTGAACTCTATGTTCCCAGATCAAGGAAGCCCCTACCCTACAGACTTAGCCAAGAATGAGGTCAGCTAACCGCACCCCTCCTGCCCTTGTAAATGCTGCTTGCTTTCTCAGCCTAGATAGCCACCCTATAAAAAGGAGCCATTTTAGAAGCTCGAGGCTGCAGTGTTCCCTTGTGTGGGTTACCTGCAGTCCCTGTGCAGGTTTGCAATAAAACTTATAAAATTCACTTTGGGTTTGCTGTGGTCTGTCTCCTGGGATGTAACACATGGAGGCCCCAGCAAGATAGGGCATGTAAGACCCCCTTCTCATGGAGTGGGCTGCAGCAGACGTTGGTAGCTGGCCAGCCTCCGGCAGTTGCCGTTTGGAAACTGAATTTTGCTAATTCGAAACATTTGGAGTCTCAAAACTGTTTGGTAAGGAAGCTTCCTCTTTGAATATTTGGAAACAGAGCTCTGGTTAAAAAAGGATGTAGTGGAGCAGGCAGGACGCCACCTGATTTCTCCCCACCTGGTTGGTCGGGGAACGCAGGATGCTGCTTTCCCTTCTTTTGGTTTCGGTTTAGAAGTTTTGTTTGTTTCATGTGCATATTTGGTTTGTTTGTCTGCTTCACCCATTGCTTCCTCACAGGATTCCTTCGAGAGTCAAGGACTATGGGTCAGGGGCAATCTACTGCCCTAGCGCCTCTTCAGTGCTTGCTTGATAACTTTTCTGATTTCTCTCGCATGGCATGAGACTATGGGACTCCTGTTGATTCCGCCACGTTGCGGACTCTTTGTGAACTAGAATGGCCAACTTTTAGTATAGAGTGGCCCTCGGAGGGCACTTTCAATTTACCCACACTCTTTGCTGTCAGGGCAAATGTCTATTGGGTCCCGCACCCTGACCAGATTCCATATATAGATGTGTGGATTGACATAGCCACGGGAAGACCAGATTATGTTAAAAAAATTTTAATAACTATATTAAAGGAAATTTGTAAACAAGTCCACAAATTATAGGAACTAACTAAAGACCTAAGAGAGTGCTGGAAAAAGTATAGAGTAGAAACTAGTTTCAGATATTCAGTTATTCACCTACTGACCCAAAGAAATTTTACCCATTTAGAAAATAAAGGGTAAGAATTAATATTAAGAAGATACATTGAGAACTCTCTGTAAATTAAAATGGCCAACTTAAGAGCAGACTGGCCAAACCAATGATTGCTAGACCCATAGAGAACATAGAGAGTCTAGCATACTATCACCAGCACCCGCCCACAGGCAGGTGGCATGGTCAGTATGCAGCCCAGTACGGCAGCATAGAGAGAGAAAGAAAAGGCAGCCAGGCTGCAGCTGGCTGCAGGAGAAGCAGCAGAGAAAAGGAAAAAAAAAAAGAAGAAGCGGCAGGCTCCCCTCACAGTTTTGGGCACCTGCCCCTCCCCTTTGGGCACCAGGAATCCCAGGCACCCTGACTGATTCCATTATAGTATATATAACAAAGAAACCTCTTTCTTAGCTCAAGGGCTGAGCCACTGCTTGGTCAGGCAAAAGATAACAGCGCAGTAAGCTAGAGGCTATCATCACCTTACTACAGCCCCCTGCCCTCCTCTGCTTTGGCTCCAGGGAATCCCCACCTCCTACCTGGAGCCAGACCCGAGAAGATTTAGGGAATACGGCCCCTTCTAAACCCATTGCTTTAGCCATAATAGTCAAGAATTATAAGAAAAGGGTCCTCAGGGAATTATAGGGTTACTATGTCCCTAAGGAAATTGAGTACCTTAAGTAAACTAGAATACCCCACTATTAAGAAAATAAGTTTATAAAATTGTGGTTTTTTTAGTTTACTACCCCGACCCTTATAATGACTTAATGTTGTAAAGCTCTATAGGTCAAAAAGAGGGTAGCATCTCTTTGCCAGCTGGGAAGCCACAAAATAGTAACTACATTTTGACCATTCCTTATTTTTCTCTGAAAATCAGTAGTTCATTAGGGATAGTAGTTTATAATCTCTTATTGTAAATTGTACTAAATTTGTATTACTAATAAAGCATATAGAATTGTATAGTCTGTCAAATACAAAGACTTCCTTTTTGTACCAAAGATCTGTTGTTGTAAAAAAAAATTTTTTCTATGTTAGAAATGTATATGTTATTTCAACAGTCTTTTGTTAATTCTCCTTTTCCTTTGCTATTTCATAGCCTGTAATGTTAAAATTTTAGTTTAAATATTAAGGGATATGTAATAATTCAGTAATTGTTAATTGTTTAATGTTAGGTCACAAACCCCAGAGTGACAAATATTACTATTGATTAGCTTAATAGAAGAATTCTTAATATAATAGGTAGAACAGAGAACTCTAGAGACATAATCCTGAACCTCCACCTGATTTACCACCCTATCAAACTGCAATTGTTAATCAGCTAAGTAAATAAGTACATTAGGAAAAGTGCAGAGGTGAAACTGCTCGGGTTTTACTTAATATTTCCTATAGAAATGTCATAGATTAGAGCCCTCATAGTTCCAACCGAGTTAAAAGGCAGGGTGCTGATTTAAGGTAGCATAAGAACAATAAATAGTTTAATTAGAGGTGATAGTCAAGGAAAGAGAAAATAAGAAATAGTTTAATTTCAAGTGACCTACAGAATTAGAAAGCTCAGAACCCCCTTTTCTCAGAGGAGCCTCAAGCCTGAAAAGGACTATTAGAAATCTGTACTGTACATAGGCTGCCCCACTTACAAAAAATGAGACCACCTTGAGAAAATGTTTCTAATTGCCTAGCCTAAGCGGGACCCCACCCCCCAAACAAGTGAAGAAATTTTTAGACACTTTCCACCAGTTTCTGTTAGCCTGGATCAGAGAAGATACTCAGAAAAACAACCATAAGTTTATCTAAGGTGTCAGAAGTTATTCAGGATCCTCAGGAGACCCCCACAGCTTTCTTAGACTATAGAAAGCTTATAGAGTCTATACACCCCTAGACTTAGAGGAGCCAGAAGATACTAAGGCAGTCAACTTAGCCTTTACATAGCATTCAGCTCTAGGAATTAGAAAAGAAATGTATTACAAGTTTTTCATTAGGTAGAAACATCGGCTGCTAAAACTAAGCATTTTAGAAGGGACATTGCTCCTCCCTCAGTCTCATGGCCATAAATAACTCTGGCCCCTAAGATGGCCGGTTAGCCAAAGACAGGTAAGATTTCTAAAGGCAGGAACAACCTAAGACAGGAACAGTTGAAGAGGGGCCATCAGGAGAGGCTTAAGAACCAGCAAAGGTGAGGCTCAAACCCTCACCCTGGAGAATGCAGGAGACTGCTCTCCTGAAGTAGTGGTCATCATCCACTGTCCAGGCCACTGAGAGAGGAGGACTCTGTAGAAGCTCTCAAATAAAACCAAGCAAGCAGCTAATGATGCTACCAATAAGGTAGCCCTAAAACCAGCGGGGTTTTAGGAAATTTTAGTAACTTTTCTAGAACCCAGGTTGCCAAAAGTTGTTTTTTTTTACAACCAATTAGAAAAGTCAGACTTAGAATCTAATAGAGAAAGCATAATTTCTAAGTGTTTAGTCTGTACTCAAATAAATATTAAGCAAAGTAAAGAAATTATAAAGAGAAACAGAGAGAGAACTTTCCCAGGTGATCATTTAGAAATAGATTTTACTAAAGTAATTGACAGGTAGAAAACATGAATCAGATCTTAAAGGAAACCTTAAACTTGTTTTAAACTGGTAGAAAGTAGCCCACCTTACTCCCCTTAGCCCTCCTTAGAGCGAGGTACACCCCCTACAGGGAAGAATTCACTCCTTTTGAGATAATGTTTAGGAGGCTCCCTCCCTTCCTACCAAAACTCAGAGAGGAAATAAAACAACTAAATTAAATAACCACTCCTTCCTTAAGTACTTACAGTAGGTGTCCCCAAACTACGGCCCCCTGAGGTCATTTATCTGGCCCCTGCCTCACTTCCAGAAGGGGCACCTCTTTCATTAGTAGTCAGTGTACTGAAGTACTGTATGTAACGGCCCTCCAATGGTCTGAGGGACAGTGAACTGGCCCCCTGTGTGAAAAGTTTAGGGACCCCTGGGTCTTACAGGATCTATAGATTACTCAGCAGGCTGTCCAAAAGACTGTCTGAGAGGTGATTCCAGCACTGCCAGAAGACCTAATACATCCCTTCCAGCCTGCAGACTCAGTCTAGGTAAAGAAGTACACCACCCAAGGACTGACTCCCACGTAGACGGGTCCACACACCATGATCTTGACCACTCCCACTACTGCCAAGGTAGAAGGCATACCCGCCTGGGTCTACCACAGCTGGCTGAAGCTTGCAGTCCCAGAAGAGACACCCCTGTAGACAACGGAGACTGACCCCGCCAACCCTTATAAGCTGACCCTGAGAAGGACAGCATGCCCTGCTTCAGCCACAAACCAGAAGTTGACTGGTCCACACATGGCTAATGCCTAGAGAAACTCACTAAGGACCTCCTTTTAATTAGACTTTAGGGAGGGAGGGGAACTAAGGTCAAAGGAAAGCCAGAACAAGTTGTCTTAAAAGTTAATACATGTACTACTATAAGTCCCTTAGTTAGAAGGGAAGCTACAAGGTAATAAAAAATATATGTGTACTTACACTTAACCTATAAATACTAGCTACTTAGAAGGAGGACACCTCCAAGAGGAAGTATACTTTAAAGAAAATTACTTATTGCCAGCTTAGTTGTCACTAAAGGTAAAGGTTAAGATTTTTAAAATTAAGAGTTCTAACTGAAAAGAAATTGTAGTTTCGGTAATAAAAGGTATAAGGTATAGAAATATTTTAGAACAAAAAAGGGAGAAAGTAAGTTATTATAAAGCCAGTTATTTCAGAATAGATAAGAAAGTTCATAAAAATTAAAGGTTTATGTAAGTTGCAGAAGGTTTGTGCAAGTTGTAAGAAGTTAGTACAGAGAAGAAAAATGCAAGGCAGAAAAAAATTAGTACGAGAATTTATTCTCTTCATCCCCTTGGCTCACTACATTACTTATTGCTCTTGTGTATCAGCCCTCCAGATATTGCAGGAAGGTAGTTTATTATCTTAGAACAGTGTGTACTCATGTGCTTTTGCAAAGATATTGTACAAATGTACTGAAAACATTGTAACCTTGTAGGTTTTGCCCATAAATATCCCTCTCCCCCTGAGCTCATAGCTGACCATTGTGAGAGGTGTGGTAGGCTGATCACTGGCCAGTGTATAAAACCCAAATTGATTGCATCAGTTTAGGGTCCAGTTCCAGTTTGTTGCAGTTGCACCACAGCATAGGTTTGAGAAAGAATAGATACTGTAAGACTTATGGTCTTAGCTCAGCCCTACCAGATTATACCCAGTTCAGATGAGCAATACCAAAGTTCAATTGTTTGAACTAGTAAGAAGAAAAGGGGGGAATGTGACAGCTTAGGACAAGCAGTACAGGCCACCAGCCATGAAAACTGAGTACATTCAGTACATGGCTAGGAGGCAAAAGATAAACAGCTGTTAGAAATGTGGCAATATTTTCCACTGAACTCTATGTACCCAGATCAAGGAAGCCCCTACCCTAGAGTCTTAGCCAAGAATGAGGTCAGCTAACTGCACCCCTCCCACCCTGTAAACGCTGTTTGCTTGCTCAGCCTAGATAGCCACCCTATAAAAAGGAGCCATTTTTAGAAGTTCGGGGCTTCAGTGTTCCCTTGTGTGGGTTACCTGCAGTCCCTGTGCAGGTTTGCAATAAAACTTATAAAATTCACTTTGGGTTTGCTGTGGTCTGTCTCCTGGAATGTGACAGAACCTTGATTTAAGTATCAGCTTTATAATGAGCATGGGAAATTGACCAAAATAACTAACTTGCCTGTGTCTCAGTTTCCCCATCTATAAAATGTGGAAAATAAAGTCTACCTCATTGTGTTGTATAAAGATTAAATGAGAAAATATATACATGTTGCTTAGAACAGTACCTGGGACACACTGGGAGGCAATATTAGCACACAACAGTTAAGGGTGCTCATATGGGAGCCAGACTCTGACACTTCTTATGAGACTACAACTGGTCGGGGGTTTGGGTCAACCACCACCTCAATAGCCAATAAGCAAAGACTGGGTGTGAAAGGAAACAAGTGTCTTTAATCAAGATTGTCAGCAACTTGAGAAGACAGGGGCCATATCCTAGCCCAAAGCCTGACTTACAATCTCAGTGTGAGGGCTGATTATATACTTTTTCAGGTGAGGTTAGTACAATGGGGGGCATGCAGTTAGTCATAAAGTAGGAGAGCTGGTTCCCAGCATTGTAAGAGTCATCAAGCAGGATGGATGGTGCCCAGGATCATAATTTCTTCTTCATGGTTTTCTGACCTAATCATGGTTTTTATTGCTTCTTGGGTGCCACGTCATCTCCTCAGGGGTATGAAAGCATCCAACTTCAGTAGTTCTCTTGTGTTCCTGGGTAGGGGTGCTGAAGACAATCTAGGAAATAGGTTACACATGGTGTATTAGCAAATACATATATATATGTATATATATGTATATGTATATATATATACAATCAAATATATATATTTGATTGTATACTATATAGGTATCCTATCACACTTACTAGCTTAGTGACTTAGTGACTCAGGGCAAGGTACTTATCACTTTGTGTCACACTTTCCTCATCTGTATAAGTAAGACAATAATGCATCTACCATGTTGGTTAACTTAAATGAAATATTTAAAATACGTATAGTAGTTCCACACTCAATAAAGTTAGCTGTTATTACTCAACACTAAATCAATATTTAGTATTAATATATGTCATAAAAATGAAAGTTTTATTTTTATGAGGAAAATAATAGGCTTTTAAAAAATAGAAGCAAAGTAAAATATCCATGGAAAATGGCTTACTCCCCAGGACTTGCACTTCTCCCCCTCTATCTAGCCTAAGCCTCCAGACACAGGGGAATCAGCAAAGCTTACACCAGAGGGAAAGAATCAGAGCTCCTCTGAGGATCTGCCCCTTCCTCTATTAGCTGCCACCCAGAGGTGCTGCTTTCAGAGCTTTTAGAAAAACAATAGTGCAGACAAAAGGACTAGGTTAATTCTGCCCTGTGGGAATGAGGCACTCGCCTGTGCTCTGGCTTTCATGGCTTTAATCTTAATTGTGGACCCATTTCAGCTTTTCCAGATCATTTAGCCAACTCGAGGCTCACCCTTCCTCCTGGTTGCTGCCACCAAATCCCTTTTAATCCAAAGCCAGCCCTGAGAATGCTTCACCCTGCAGTCTTAGACAAAGGTTTTCTGCCAAAATAAAAAACAACTGAATGATAAAGGGACTGAAAGTGTTTCTTCCTATGCAACAACCTCAAATCAGATAAATGTGTTGGGCCCTTTTTAAGCAGGTTGGGTATAAAGCTAGTAGCCATGGCCATCCTCATAGCCGCCTGGCCCATACAGGTTTGCATTTGATTCGGATAGACAGTAATGAAACAATGGAGCCAAAAACTAGTGGGCCATTACCTTTAATCCTAGCTCGCGCCCAGCAGGTGAGAAATATACACAGTGGAAAAATACTTCCCTTTCCATTCAGGGCTCCCAAAGCCACTGAGTCATCCAAGTAGTATTCCGAGAATCAAAAATTCCTATTTCACCAGCCTTATTCACCTCTGTTCCCCATCTCCTTCTCTCTGCACAAATTGTCTTCTCTTTCAGCACTCCACCATCTTGGCTGCTTCTCCTCTGCAATGCTAATTTCAGGAACTGAGAGAGAGAGCCCCTGGTCTCCCTTATTTGATGGTGTAAAAATTAAAGACTTTAAGACAGTATACAAATAAGGAAGTCTCTGATACAAAGCCATTTATCTGAGGAATAATTGGGATTCCTCATAAGAGTGTACCACCCCACATCATGCAACAGTCAAGGGTGTGGGGAAAAGCTTAGTGATAAAAATATCTCAGTATTAAAAGGGTGGGAAAAGCTTAGTCTTAAAACTAAACCTTAGGCTATAAGGATCCTGCCTGCTTACAGCCTGTCCCCCACACCCAATGCAAACTATAAGCGAGCAAACATATACATCACATTTGCAAACTTATTTGACCCACATTGAGCATTGCAGGTGTGGGACCTAAAGGTGCAAAAAGTACCTCAGTAATATCAGCAAATTTAAAAAAATTGAAATTGTGCCAAGCATATTCTCTGATCATAAAGCCTTGAAACTAGAATTCAACTGTAAAAAAGACGGGGAAAAACCCACAAAATTGTGGAAATTAAACAACATACTTTTAAAAAATGAATGGGTCAAAGAAGAAATAAGCGCAGAGAACAAAAGATATATACAAACAAATGAAAATGAAAATACAACATATCAGAATCTCTGGGATGCAGCAAAAGCAGTAATAAGAGGAAAGTTCATATCACTTCAGGCCTATATGAACAAACAAGAGAGAGCCGAAGTAAACCACTTAACTTCACACCTTAAGGAACTAGAAAAAGAAGAACAAAGACAACCCAAAACCAGCCGAAGAAAGGAGATAATAAAAATCAGAGCAGAAATAAACGAAATAGAGAACAGAAAAACTATAGAAAAAATCAATAAAACAAGGAGCTGGTTCTTTGAAAAGATCAACAAAATCGACAAACCCTTGGCAAGACTCACCAAGGAAAAAAGACACAGGACTCAAATAAATAAAATCCAAAATGAAAGAGGAGAGATCACCACAGACATCATAGATATACAAAGAATTATTGTAGAATACTATGAAAAACTATATGCCTCCAAATACAACAATCTAGAAGAAATGGATAAATTCCTAGAACAATACAACCTTCCTACACTGAGTCATGAAGAAGCAGAAAGCCTAAACAGACCAATCAGCAGGGAGGAAATAGAAAAAACTATTAAAAACCTCCCCAAAAATAAAAGTCCAGGTCCAGATGGTTATACTAGTGAATTCTATCAAACATTCAAAGAAGACTTGGTTCCTATTCTACTCAAAGTCTTCCAAAAAATTGAAGAAGAAGCAATACTTCCAAACACATTTTATGAGGCCAACATAACCCTCATACCAAAACCTGGCAAGGATGGCACAAAAAAAGAAAACTACAGACCAATATCTCTAATGAATACAGATGCTAAAATACTAAACAAAATACTGGCAAATCGAATACAACAACATATTAAAAAAATAATACATCATGATCAAGTGGGATTCATCCCAGAATCTCAAGGATGGTTCAACATATGTAAAACAGTTAACGTAATACATCATATCAACAAAACAAAGAACAAAAACCACATGATCTTATTAATAGATGCAGAAAAGGCTTTCGATAAAATACAACACAATTTTATGTTTAAGACTCTCAACAAAATGGGTATAGAGGGAAAATATCTCAACATAATAAAGGCCATATATGATAAACCATCAGCCAACATCATATTAAATGGCATAAAACTGAGGACTTTCCACCCTAAATCAGGAACACGACAGGGGTGTCCACTCTCTCCACTCTTATTTAATGTGGTGCTAGAAGTGCTGGCCAGAGCAATCAGACAAGACAAAGAAATAAAAGGCATCCATATCGGAAAAGAAGAAGTAAAGGTATCACTTTTTGCTGATGATATGATCCTATACATCGAAAACCCAAAGGACTCCACAAAAAGATTACTACAAACAATAAACCAATACAGTAAGGTCGCAGGATACAAAATTAACATACAGAAGTCCATAGCCTTTCTATATGCCAACAATGAAATATTAGAAAACGAACTCAAAAAAATAATCCCCTTCACGTTTGCAACAAAAAAAATAAAATACCTAGGAATAAACATAACAAAGAATGTAAAGGACCTATATAAAGAAAACTACAAGGCATTGCTAAGAGAAATAGAAAAAGACACAATGAGATGGAAAAATATTCCTTGTTCTTGAATAGGAAGAATAAATATAATTAAAATGGCCATATTACCCAAAGTAATATATAAATTTAATGCAATTCCCATCAAAATTCCTATGACATTTTTTAAAGAAATGGAACAAAAAATCATCAGATTTATATGGAACTATAAAAAACCCCAAATAGCCAAAGCAATCCTAAGGAAAAAGAATGAAGCTGGGGGCATTACAATACCTGACTTTAAACTATATTATAGGGCCATAATAATGAAAACTGCATGGTATTGGCAGAAAAATAGACACTCAGACCAATGGAACAGAATAGAAAGCCCAGAAATAAAACCACATATATATGGTCAAATAATCTTTGATAAAGGGGCCAACAACACAAAATGGAGAAAAGAAAGCCTCTTCAACAAATGGTGTTGGGAAAACTGGAAAGCCACATGCAAAAGAATGAAACTCGACTACAGCCTGTCCCCGTGTACTAAAATTAATTCAAAATGGATCAAAGACCTAAATATAAGATCTGAAACAATAAAGTACATAGAAGAAGACATAGGTACTAAACTCATGGATCTGGGTTTTAAAGAACATTTTATGAACTTGACTCCAATGGCAAGAGAAGTGAAGGCAAAGATAAATGAATGGGACTACATCAGAATTAAAAGTTTTTGCTCAGCAAGAGAAACTGATATCAAAATAAACAGACAGCCAACTAAATGGGAACTGATATTTTCAAACGACAGCTCAGATAAGGGCCTAATATCCAAAATTTACAAAGAACTCATAAAACTCAACAACAAACAAACAAACAATCCAATAAAAAAATGGGAAGAGGACATGAACAGACACTTCTCCCAGGAAGAAATACAAATGGCCAACAGATATATGAAAAGATGCTCAGCTTCATTAGTTATTAGAGAAATGCAAATCAAAACTATAATGAGATACCACCTCACCCCTGTTAGATTAGCTATTATCAACAAGTCGGGTAATAACAAATGTTGGAGAGGATGTGGAGAAAAAGGAACCCTCATACACTGTTGGTGGGAATGTAAAGTAGTACAACCACTATGGAGGAAAGTATGGTGGTTCCTCAAAAAACTGCAAATAGAACTACCTTATGACCCAGCAATCCCTCTACTGGGTATATACCCCAAAACCTCAGAATCATTGATACGTAAAGACACATGTAGCCCCATGTTCATAGCAGCATTGTTCACAGTGGCCAAGACATGGAAACAACCAAAAAGCCCTTCAATAGAGGATTGGATAAAGAAGATGTGGCACATATACACTATGGAATACTACTCAGCCATAAGAAATGATGACATTAGATCATTTATAGCAAAATGGTGGGATCTTGATAACATTATACGGAGTGAAATAAGTAAATCAGAAAAAAACAAGAACTACATGATTCCATACATTGGTGGAACATAAAAACGAGACTAAGAGACATGGACAAGAGTGTGGTGGTTACCAGGGGTGGGGGGAGGGAGGACGCAGGAGGGAGGGAGGGAGAGAGTTAGGGGGAGGGGGAGGGGCACAGAGAAAACTAGATAGAGGGTGACGGAGGACAATCTGTCTCTGGGTGAGGGGTATGCAACATAATTTAATGACAAGATAACCTAGACATGTTTTTTTTTAAATATATGTACCCTGAATTATTAATGTCATCCCATTAACATTAATAAAAATTTATTAAAAAAAATACCTCAGTAAAGTAAGTAATTTATACACAAAGAAATTTCATTCCATTTCTAGGCAAAACATTAAAAATTATAAAACAATGATCTGTAATGAGAGGAATTCATTATTTTGAGATTTTAACTCAGAAAAACTAGTTTTGATTGAACCACATAATCAATACATGCACAGCAAATCCCTGGAAAGTGTGTCTGAGTCAAATAAGTTTGCAAATATGATGTATATGTTTGCTCCCTTATAGTTTGTATTGCGTGTGTGGGACAGGCTATTAGCAGGCAGTGTCCTTATAGCCTAAGGTTTAGCTTGGTTTTAGGACTAAGCCTTTCCCACCCTTTTTGATGTAGGGTGTTGCACTCTGATGAGGAATCCCATTATGCCTCAGATGAGTGACTTTGTATTAGAGACTTCCTTGTTTGTATATTAGATTAAAGGTTTTGATTTCTACACTATAAAATGGGGGCAGAATGGGAACTTGCTCTCTCTTGGTTCCTGAGATTAGCATTAGGGAGGAGAACAGATACAGGCCACGTGGAGGAGGCCAAGAGAAGCAGCCAAGATGGTGGAGTGCTGAGGGAAAAGCCAGTTTGTGCAAAGTTTGTGCAGAGAGAAGATAAGAAACAAATGAATAAGGCTGGTGAGCTAGAAACATTTGATTCTACGAAACTTGGATAAGTCAGTAGCTTTGTGAGCACTGAATGAGTGGGTTTTAAAGCCCAGTGTGTGTTTTTACTTGCCCACCAGGTACAAGCTAGGATTAAAGCTAATGGCCCACCAGTTCTTGGCTCCATTGTTTCATAACCATCTGTCCGAATCTAATGCGAACCTGCATGGGCCAGGTGGCTGTGATGGTGGCTGCAGCTACTGGCTTTACAGCCTGTAAGCACAATGCAATTTCTAATTAATATTGAGTGCCTTTCCTACTAGCTGTGAGATCTTGGATACAAATGCAGGCCCATTATCAGACCCAATATTAATGGGCAAGCTAAATCTGGTAATAATTTTATATAGCAATTTTTTAACAACTGTTACTGTAGTCTCATTTCTAGTAGGAAAGCTTCTACCTATTCTGAAAAAGTGTCAATAGAAACTAATAGGTACTTATATCCCTGTGCTAATGTTCTCCTGGGAAAGCTCTTCCTTCCCTATTTCTTTTTATAACTTCTCTACTTTGCTTAGCATTTACTTGAGTACAGACTAAACACTTGGACACTATGCTTTCTAGAATAAATTCTAAGCCTGGAAAATAGTCATTTTTCTTAAATAATTCTATCAGCTTAGTTTGGCCTAGATGAGTAGCTGGCTGGTAATCCTAGGGTTTCAGGTAAGAAAAGTCTCTTATCTGGTAGTTCTAACTATCCTCCCTTAATTTTAGACATTCCTTTCTTGTTAGCAAAATCTTCTAGTTGGTTATAAAAAGGAGCCTCTGGCAACAAGGGTTCAAGCCCTAATGGTTTTAGGGATACTTCTTATCAGCTGCCCGATTTCCTCTTACCTCTAGTGAGTTTTCTTTCTGATGCCCTGGGCAATGAATGAGAGCTATACAGTCTCTTAAGCAAATGGCTTCTAGTAAGGCTAAAATTTCTTCTTTGTTTTTAATGTCCTTACTAGCAGATGTCAGAAATCCTATCTCTTTGTAGATTGCTGCATGAACATGAGCAATAGCAAAAGCATACCTACTGTCAGTGTAGATATTGACCTTCTTTCCTTTGGCCCACCTTAACACCTAGGTGAGAGCAATAAGTTCTGTCCCCTGAGCCAAGGTTCTGTGGGGCAAGGCTTGGGCCCAGATGACCTTATCCAGCGTCACTACAGGTGCTCCCACATGTCAAACCCCATCCAAGACAAAACTGCTACCATCTGTGAATAGCTGTTCTTCTACACCAGCTAGGGGTTTATCAGTGAAGTCGGGCCTTGCAGTTTGAACAGAGTCTAGTACCTCAGAGCAGTCACACAAAAGGATGCTAGGATCCTCGTCTGGCATCAGGCTTGCTGGATTGATGGCCTGCATCTGAACAAACTTGATGCGAGGCTGATCGATGATCAGAGCCTGATACTGTGTGATTTTAGCATCAGACATCCACCTTTCCGGAGTCCCTTTAAGCAGAGTCTCTATGGCATGGGGGGCTGTTAAGAACAGTTCTTGCCCTATGGATAGTTTTTCTGTCTCCTTCACTAGTATGGCAGTGGCTGCTATGGCTCTGAGACAGTTTGACCATACAAGATCTAGTCTCTTAGAGAGGTAAGCAACAGGCCTGTGCCATGGCCCTAGTGTCTGTGTGAAGACCCCTTTCGCAATTCCTTCACTCTCATGAACAAAGAGCTGGAAAGGTTTTGTAATGTCTGGCAAAGTTAGGACAGGGGACTCAGTGAGGGCTTTTTTAAGAGTCTGGAAAGCCTCTTGTTCGTTATCTGTCCAAATTAATTCTTAGGTTTCTGCCATGCAGGAGTACAATGGCTTGGCTATCTCTGCAAACCTATGGATCCACAACCTGCAGTATCCAACTGTTCCGAGAAATTCTCGAACTTGTCTCTTGGTGGTGGGGGTTGAGATCCGAAGGATAGCTTCTATACACTGGAGGAGAGAGTATGCTTCCCTGCCCCTATGTGGTAGCCTAAATAGGTTACCTTGGAAGTGCAGAGTTGTGTCTTTTTAGCTGACACTCGGTACCCCAGAGTCTGCAGTATTTGCAAAAGGCCCCCAGTGGCTGTTCGGCAGCTTATCTCTGTTTCCACAGCTAGAAGCAAATCATCTATGTACTGTAGCAGCGTGCATTCTGGATGTTCCTGGTGGAAGGCAAGCAGGTCCTGATGCAGTGCCTCATTAAAGAGGGTTGGTAAATTCTTGAAACCCTGTGGTAATCTGGTCCAGGTTAGCTGTTCCAAGATGCCTGGTTCTGGGTCACTTTAATTGAAGGCAAAGATGGGCTGACCTGCAGGGGTTAGGGGAATACTGAAGAAAGCATCCTTTATTAGTCACTGGTGCCTAGCTTCTGAACAGGCAGTAAAGGGGTATTCCATGGGGATTGACAAGGAACAAGAATACTAGCGTCTAACAGTCTTTTAATATGGGGAGTTATCCCCTTTTTAGCTTCCCTTTCTTGTTATTCTGGTGTTCTAGAACAGCTACAACTACCTTAGTTACTTTCTCAGTTTGTTTCTTCTCTAAAGTGTCTCTATTATTGTAAACTTTCTGAGCTCTCTCTAACTGTTGGGAAATTACCATCCCTAGGATGCCTTCTAATTTTTGTATCTTCCTTTTAATATCTGGAGCTGACTGGGACACAAAAGCTAAGTTAACTGCCCTAGCATTTTTTGGTTCCTTTGAGTCTAGAGGTGTATAGACCCTGTAAGCTTTTTGCAGCCTCTATAAGAAAGCTGCAGGAGTCTTCTGAAGATCTCAAATAACTTCTGACACCTTAGACCAATTCATGGGTTTCTTAGCAGCTCCCCTGATCCCAGCTAACAGAAACTAGTGAAAAATGTTCAAAGCTTCCCATTACACTGTGGTATTAGGGTCCCACTTAGGCCAGGTAACCCAGAACACCTTCTCGAAGTGGTCTCGGTTATTCTCCTCAGACCCATTTATTGCTAACATAGCAGCTTTTCTTGCCTCTGATGTTATCCTTTTTCTCTCCTCAGCAGTAAATAAGGAGACCAGGAGTTGTAAATTATCCTAAGTGGGGCAATGTGTTTACAGTACAGATTCTAACCGTCCTGTTAGAGCCTGAGGTTTCTCTGAAAAAGGAGGATTCTGAGCCTTCCAATTATACAAGTCACTAGAGGAGAAAGGGACATAAACAAGAAAAGGCTCTTCCCTTTCCCTTCCCTCTGCTTGTGGGGTTTCTCTCAATGGTAAGAGGGATTCTGTTTCCTTTTTCTTTTCTTGTCTCCTAGCCTGCCTTGACAGTGGCTCTGGGCTCTCTATTGCAGGTGGAGCCAATGGAGGAGGTAATTCAGATTCCTCCTCAATAGTCTATAAGACAGGGACCTTTTTTTTTGCTTTTGGGGCTGTTGCTAGTAAAACATAATGACTGTCCTTGATTGCACAGCCTTTCAGCCAAGGAGGAGATTTTCCACTAGTGCCCTCTATTAATCTATATAGGGGAACTGGTCCAGGTGACCCCAGGGTTGAGCTACTACATTCCATATGGCTCTGGCCTCTCTAGGGTCTAAGGATCCCTGCGAGGGCCATCCTACCCTAAAAGAGGGCCACTTTATTTCACAAAGGGTTCAAAGTTTTCCCTTATTTAGTTTTACACCATAATCATCAGAAAATTCAATTTTGAAATTTTTAAGCATACAATTAAGGGGAGTTTGGCTCTTACTTTGCCCTTTCCCCATTGTTACAAATAGTATGAGTAAAAATGAGCTTCCCAAGCTCACAGAAGGAATTAAGAACCGAGGTTTCTGTCAGTTCTCTAAAATGTCCCCCGTTGGATCATACCCCGGAGGATCAAAGGACAGAGAGCTTTCAGACAAGGTTTGACAAGGTTTGACAAACAAAGGAAGGGGATGCCCCATGAGAAGCCACTCAGGTGCCCACCTGGCCACGTCCCTTGTGGGAGCTTAGGCACCTCTTAGCATTGGCAGGTCGGTATAAAGCCCCGACTTGGATCAGAGAGTATCTGATACCACCCTAAGCCATATGAGGACTGCCACAGAACCGCAGGTTGGGGCCCACTCGGACTCTGGTTATTCACCGTGGAGCCACAACCTAGACACTCAGGTGCAGGCACCAGAGCTCCTCATTCACACACCAATCACTCAGGTTTTCAGTGCAAAAACAATAAAGCAAGAGCAAAGAACGAGATCTCGGCAAGAACAGACAGCACAAATAGACGTGTCCTGGGAAGCCCATGGTGGGACTTAAATTAATCCCTGAAATGTCTCCCCCGAGAGCACACTTACTCTCCGCCAACGTCTTGACCCTGGAGAGCCCATTATGTGAGTGCGATCGTGTCCAATCCTTGATCACAACAGGTGCAAGACAGCTAGCCACAAGCAAGTTATGAGTTTGAGCAAATTGCAAATTTGCTCTACTCACCTCCAGAGGCTTTCTAGATGACTCCAAATGGGTGAATGGACATGCTGATTGTTCACAGCTGACTGTTGGTCAGACAGAAAAGACCAGCGGGGCCCTGGAATGTCTCAGGTGGCACCTCCACTGCTGGGTTTCCATTCCCGCAGTCAGCCGAGGAGGCCAGTTGCTCGTGTGTGGCAAAACCAAATGTATCCAGAGGACACGATCCCGAATGAGCCCCCAAATGTTATATCTGGACAGCGAGGAAACAAATGTTTTGCCACACAATTGAGTAGTTTAAGGAGTCTTTAATTTAATGCCGGCGATCACAAGTGGGTTCACATCCTAAAGAGCTCGCAGCCCCAAACAAACTTAGAGGTTTGCTTTTATAGGCCTAAAGAAGGGGGGGTTAAACACCTAGCCAAAGCAGTTTTACAGAAGCGAAACAGGCTTTAGGTTATCGATGGAACAATAGGGAGAGAGTGCTCAGTGAAGCATTTTACAAAAAGCAAAAGAATGTGCTCGGTCACCTTGGCCTTTCACAGAGGGTGTGAAGGCAGCATCCTGAGGGCTTGCCGGAATCTAGACACCAGGGAACATTTGTGGCCTTTACAGAACTCTTTACATTTACTCATCTGCAAATCTTGCAAAACTTATTCTATGGTCAGGGATATGGTGTTTCTCCATTTCAGTCTCAGTGGCTCAAGGTACCAAACTAAAAGTTTTTTCTCTAAGTCTCCATTTTTGTATTTTCTAAAATGTGGTTTTTTTAATAATAGAACATCAAGTTAAATTAATATTAGTAGTGATGATCAGTCTCCAAGATGGTCCTCAGTGATCCCCACCCCCTGGTATAGATGCTCTTGAGTAGGCCATTTTTACTTGTACCAGAGTCAGTATGTGTGAGCAGGGGGTGTGGCTGGGGTATGTCATTGTAAGGCCAGGGGCCGCGGCCGCCATTGTGGCCATTCACATGTAGGTTCTCATTAAATTTGGGCAGATAGTAAAGAAACAGCGGAGTTGGAGAATGGTGGGCCATTCTGTTTATTGGTGTCTCACCAAGACAGGCAAGCCACAAGAAAAGCCAAGGAGGGCAAAGGATCAGGGAGGAGAGAAAAAAGAAATCCTCCTGCACCTCTCTGCGGTGGGGACAGAATCTCTCTTCCAGTAAACATTAGCAGGACAAGGCAACCTGCAAACTCACAGACCACTATATCTGGTGTTGCCCAGCCCCCAATGCAAACTATAAGCAAACAAACATATACATCATATTTACAAACTTATTTAACCGATAGCCACTTTCAGGGTTAGGTTATAATAGACTGTGGCTTCTGTCATGGGTTTTCTCTCTCTTTCTCACTGGCTCTGAGGGAAGTCATTGTCATGACCTACCTGGGAAGGAATGGAGACATCCAGGTAAGAGCCGGTCAAGAACTGAGCCTGCCAACAAGCCCATGAGTGAGATTAGAAGTAGAACCGGCCCTGGCCGGTTGGCTCAGCGGTAGAGCGTCGGCCTGGCGTGCGGGGGACCCGGGTTCGATTCCCGGCCAGGGCACATAGGAGAAGTGTCCAATTGCTTCTCCACCTCCCCCCCCTCTTTCCTCTCTGTCTCTCTCTTCCCCTCCCGCAGCCAAGGCTCCATTGGAGCAAAGATGGCCCGGGCGCTGGGGATGGCTCCTTGGCCTTTGCCCCAGGCGCTAGAGTGGCTCTGGTCGCGGCAGAGCGATGCCCCAGAGGGGCAGAGCATCGCCCCCTGGTGGCAGAGTGTCGCCCCTGGTGGACGTGCCGGGTGGATCCCGGTCAGGCGCATACGGGAGTCTGTCTGACTGTCTCTCCCTGTTTCCAGCTTCAGAAAAATACAAAAAAAAAAAAAAGAAGTAGAACCTCCAGCTGCCATGGGGCCTGGAGCTGATGCAGCTCCTGCTAAAGTTTTGCCTGAAACCTCAGGAGAGACTCTGAGACACAACCAGCTGGATTTCTCACCCTCTCACAGTTTTGACCCTGGGAAATTAGGCCATAATAAATATTTGCCATTTTAAGCTGTAAAACTTGGGAGTCATTTATTATTCAGCAATGATTAACTAATTTCTTTTCTACAATATTGAAGATAAAGACAAATAATCAGATAGAGAAAATATCTGTTTTTTTTCTTTAAGAAAATATCTGTTTTCTTTCTTGCACATTTTTCTCTGGTTGGGGTGGGGGAGGGTTTAAACATTACTAAGCTTTATCCACAAAGACTCCAGCTTTGGCATAATTGTTTCAAAGTGAAAAATCTGGTTGCTAAGAGAACTCCAGACCTCTTTGTTCATTTAATTCCTGTTTGGGGAGTGGGAATATTTTCCATTACAGATTATATCTGGTCTAAAAGGAGAACCTGAGGTAAAGTGAATCTAAGTGTGGGAAAGAACCCTTAAGGTTAGAGCAATTTTATACCAATTTAGGAAGTTTATAAAAATAGCCTAGGGCTTTAATCTTATTGAAAACTAGTCCAAAAGATTAAATCCAAATTGAAAACATTGAGTTATTATTTTCCAAGAAAATAATTTTAAATCTAGAAGGGCCCTCAGGCTCTCTGCTGACTAAACTGTCCACAAACATGGCATTTTATATAATACCAATATTCTATCAAAACTTGCCTAGAAGGCAAAAGCAGTTTTTTAAATGCCAATTATTTCTTTAAAAAAATACTAAAAATAATCATCCAATTCTTTCTTTAACTCCACCCATGATACCTTTTCACGTGGGCCCAGCCTCCTACTAAAGCAGACAACAGATAAGATAATTTGGGTCTTTCAATGTGTTTCTACTTGTTTGGTCATTTCTAGCTCCTTACCTTTTAGGAAATATTAAAAAACAGAAAAGGAAAATTACATATACAACATAAATCAATTTGGAATGACCAAATCTTTTTCATTTTATGTTACTGAACATAACTAGAAGTAACCAGAATGTCTGGAAGTGATCCTTGTCAGAAGGTTGTACAAGCACACAGACAGCCTCGCAACCACTCATCAGACCCCTGTCAGTGACCTGTCAAAATTTCATCCATCAGGGCTGACAGCAAAGGCATCATCTTGAATCTCTCCTTGAATGCTTAATTTTTTACTTTTCCCCCTAATTATTTTACCAGTACATTTCTCACATCATTCTTTTATTCTGCCTTTTATTAGTGTTGTTCTTATATGTCTTTATTACACAAAGATAGTTTCAACAGTAATTGCGTTAGACACAATGCATGATTCCTTGGAAGCAGCTTAGATGACCCTGCAGGGGTCCTCATCATCCTGGAAAAACAAACCCTCTTCTTCCCTACCCCTTTCTTTACCAATAACTGCCACTCATTTCAAAATATTACCTGTCTCACCCTGTAACAGCCAAAGAAATTGGTATCTAAAAGATTATAACCCATTGTTCCCCATTACCTCCCCTTGTAAGAAATCATGCAGACTAACCTCGTCACAAAGAAAAATACTGTATTAGTAAAGACTGTCCTTACCCTAAATGAACCCCAACTTAAACTAGCCTATACAGATGATTGATACATAGAGAAATAGATAAAAGATAGATAGAGATAGATAGATGATGATAGATAATAGATAGATAGATGATAGATAGATAGATAGATAGATGATAGATAGATAGATAGATAGATAGATAGATAGATAGATAGATAGATAGATAGATGATAGATAGATAGATAGGAATTTATTTCAGAGTTGTTAAACTACTGTAGTAGCTGGAAGACTCAAAGGAATAAAAGAAAGCCTAAGGGAACTCAAGCAGGTCTGCAAGTGCAAGGAACTGGATCTGGGAATCTATGCTACATTCTTGTCTCTACTACTCTCAGTGGGTCTAGTTCCCAGCCTGCAATGTGGACAGCTTCATCTACAAGTAAGGTGCAATGGTATTCTGGATCTAGTATTTGCTCTGGGTTTACCTTCTCCCAGCCTCATAATGCACAGAAAAGAGAACTTTTTTCCTCTTGGTCACATAAAATGCTGGAGTAGAAACTGAATTGTCCTGATTTAAATCACACACCCTGTGATAAACAACTCTAGTTTTGGGAATGGAGTGTTACAATTAGTCAGCTTAAGTGTTATGACTAATTGTAACTAAGTGTTTTCAGCACTTGGTGGCTAAAAGGGGGTCTGGATGGGAAGGATACTCTATGGACATTACTACAGGAACTACCAAAGGTGGTTAAGGAACATAACCCAGAAGAGAGGGTGAGGGTACATGGTGCTCTTACCAGAAGAAGGGGAAGATATTAATGACAGACTCTACCCACCAAAAGGAAGAGATGAACTCTATTTTCTTCATCAAAACCAAAATCTTTAGGTGCTTTTCTCTTGTCTATTCAAGGGAAAATATGAGATAGAAAGAGTTTTAAGTTATAATAACTGGAATGAACGTTACAAGAATAAGAGACACAGGCTTACTTAAACTTCATAGTACCCACTGATTCCCTGTGTAGCAGTGTTCTGCTATTACGTGACTTCTGCCAAAGGTAAAATTTACTTGAATATCCATAAAATCCTGGAACCTTTGATTGACAGGTCTCACTTGGCCTTAGGGCTCACCAGGGGTCAATCGCTGTGGGCAGGATGAGATGAATATTTTGAATAAGAGGAGAGATTCTCTAATTCTTTTCCTTAATGACTGTTTAAGCAAAAATCATGAGTCTTTATGGGCATCCTGCAACCTCATTAGATTTATTAAGGGCAATTTTCAGTCTAATTACTAATAGAAATACTGAAAAGCAATCAGATATAACTTTTAGACAGATTTTCCTGAAAATTCACAAATATTACATGTTTTCTTTCCTTGCTAAATGTGTAAACTATGAACAAACTATTAACTGTGTATAGCCACACAAAGCCTTTCTGTAGATTACTGAGGAACACTAACCCCAGACTGTCAATACCCTTTGTTCCTGGAGGAAAGAACTGTCATGTATAGTCTCCCAGCCATGAAAGATTTGCTGTAATTCCTTCTGAAAATACATTTATCTTCAGAAAATAAATGTGATGGGACTAAATAAAGAGCTTAGTAAAAGAGAAGGAAACCTCTTTCTTCCTTTCCCCTCCAAATTGCAGAGCACCAGCTGAAGGGGAGTGGTGTGCAGGAACAGGGAAGAGCAGACACTGTAAACTACAACATAGCAGAGAACCCAGTGATACTGGAAAGTCACTGCGGAAGACACACGTCCCGTCTAAATTTCATTAAGCATAATAAGCACAAGAAGTTAGAGAAAACAAGCATCCTGAAAAGGGAAGACAGAATTATCGGAAACATTTACAAGAATTATACATGAGCCTCACTTTATCAGAATGTCTGTTAAAATGTGCTCAAAAGTTTGCAAGCATTCAATGTTTCCTGTCCTAGGGATGGTCATTTCAAATAGAATACTAGAATCATTTCTATTTTGTGAGCTGAAAATCTTTTCATGGAGAAAGTTACTATATTCTATTAATATTTGTTTTTATAAATTTGTCATTAATATATTGAAGTTCCTTTGAACAAGAAACAATGGTAAATATTTTGAAGGGTATTTGAGGTAAGAAAACTAATCAACATTAATTCAGATATAAATATTTATAGAATAAAGCAAGATCTGTAACAGCTACTAACTGAAATTATTTTATCTTGATATTCTCATATTCAGTGATTATCACTATACCAATTCAAATTTATATTCTTTGCATAAAATATAATTATGAAAATAATTAATACTTCTAAATAATGAATTAGAAGAAAAAAAAGTCAACCCAATCAAAATCCCGCTTGAATATTTTAATATCACAGGAGAGACCAAACTAAAAGAACAAAATTTAAAGCTATATAAAATTAAATTTAGGGTACATGTAATAAATGTACTGTGTATATGTACAGGTGTACATATTAAAAATAACAAAGGAAAATTCATTAAAATATTAATTTTAATAAAAATGTCTCTGGCCTGACCTGTGGTGGCGCAGTGGATAAAGCATCGACCTGGAAATACTGAGGTCGCCGGTTCGAAACCCTGGGCTTGCCTGGTCAAGGCACATATGGGAGTTGATGCTTCCAGTTCCTCCCCACCTTCTCTCTCTGTCTCTCTCTTCTCTCTCTCTCCCTCTCTGTCTCTCTCTCTCCCTTTATCTCTCCTCTCTAAAATGAATAAATAAAATTAAAAAATTTTTTAAAAATGTCTCTGGATTGAACCAAGTGAATTGCTCAAATCAGATGAGCCCATGCTCAAGCTGGTAACCTCAGGGTTTCAAACCTGGGTCCTCTGCGTCCCAGTCCACTGTGCCACCACCTGGTCAGGCTTAAGCTATTTTTAACAGATGAGTGTATATATATACTGTTGATCAAATAAGTTTGTAAATATGATATATAGGTTTGCTCGCTTATAATTTGCACTGGGTGTGGGAGACAGGCTGTAAAATGGCAGGGTTGTTATACCCTAAGGGTTAGTTTTAAGACTAAGGCTTTCCCACCCTAAGTGACTTTGTATCAGAGACTTTCTTATATATTGGATTAAAGGTTTTGATTTCTACACTATAAAATGGGGCAGACCGGGAGCTTGCTCTCTCTCGGTTCCTGAGATTAGCATTAAAGAAGATAGCAGAGAAAGGCCACATGGAGGAGAGGAGAAGCAGCCAAGATGGCAGGGTGCTGAAGGAAAAGGCAGTTTGTGCAGAGAGAAGAAGATGGGGAACAAAGGTGAATAAGGTTGTTGAGGTACAAACCTTTGATTCTAGAAAACTTGGATACGTCAGTGGCTTTGGGAGCCCTGAATGGAAAAGGAAGTGTTTTCCCACTGTGTGTATTTCTTGCCCACTGGGTGCCAGCTAGGATTAAAGCTAATGGCTCACCAGTTCTTGGCTCCGTTGTTTTATTACCATCTGTCTGAATCAAATGCAAACCTGCATGGGCCAGGCAGCTGTGATGGTGGCCATGGCTACTGGCCATACATATACCTTATAAAAAAGTTTTGTTATCGAAAGCTATTGATATTCCCTGGTGATTTACCTCAGTTTGTTTCTAGTTACTCATAAGTCTTTCTGCAGCTGACCTAAATTTTGTGCATTGTAAGGTAATTACCAGTAAAAGTGACTATCTTCCTGATGAATAATGAAGCAGTATATTTAGTAGTTTTAATAATTTGGTTAAGTAATCAACTCCTTCAACATCTTTATCATCAATTTATAGTTTATTATAGGTTTTAACTTTTTTAAAAATTAAAAAAAAATTTTATTAAATGAGAGGCCATGGTGGGGGCAGAGACAGACTCTCACATGCCTTTCTCCATCAGGATTTACCCTACATACTCCTTACAGGGTGATGCTCTGCCCATCTGGGGCCACTGCTCTGTTGCTCAGCAACTGAGCTACTTCAGGGCCTGAGGTGAGGATATGGAGCCATACTCAGCACGAGGGGCCAACTCGTTCAAGCCAATCAAGCCATGACTGTGAGGAGGAGAAGAGAGAGTGAGAGAGTGAAGGAGGAGCGGTGGAGAAGCAGATGGTCACTTCTCCTGTGTGCCCTGACTGGGAATCAAACTGGGACTTCCAAACAGTGGGCTGATGCTCTAACACTGAGCAAACTGGTCAAGGCCTTAGGCTTTCACTTTTAAATCAACTGTGTTTTATGTATCTTAGGTTGAAACACAAACCAAAAGTCAGTAGTGTTTTCACAGGGATTTATAAAGAATATTTAAGTCCAGGATCTTAGAAGCCTCACATTCTGTCATCCATAATTATGTTATGAGAACTAAGGAAAATAATGTAAATTTGAAACAAGAAAAGGAATTTTGAATTGTTTTGTTGCCATCCTCCCTCCCCACCCTTCTTGAGGGGCCATAGCCATGAGATAGCAGGGGCCTTCATAAACATGCATCTGCTTTCCCCAACGGCTAACTAACCCCCACCTCACTCCAGATGAGAATCTGTGAAAACAGTCGTCCTGGCCACTCCAGTCAAACACTGCTGAAGGATTACTCAGAGCTCTCATATGCTGTGGATTATGCATCACTGGGTTAGTCTTACTTTTCTTTTAACTCTATTATATCATTGATTTACCTTGAATTTATCTTTTACAACCTCAAAGACTTTTGGGTTCCACTTTCCCTACAGCTATGTTTCCCATACTTTTTCTTTGTGTATTTCTTCCAAAACTCATATTCTTTAAACACCATCATTCAGTATATTTCCAAGTGGATAGTGACCAAAATAATGATTTAAATTTATGCCTGGAACTATCCAGGATAATAAAAATAGGGGATTCAAGGCTATTTAAATTGTGAAGAAAGCAGGATTATAGAAATTATGGCATACTCAAATTTGTGGGATGAATATACTTTAATGTTATTATTGTTGCTTGGTGTGCATTTATATAAACTGATTTGGAGATATATGCAAAAGTCTGAATTTGAGACCTACACTGGATGCACTGTTCTGGCCCTTTATATGAAACCTGACTCCCTGGCTTTTGTGTAGTGTTTTTTTTTAAAGATCAGAGCAGAAATAAATGATATAGAGGCTTTTGTTAAGGGGCCTGCTGTAAAAAGTGCAAAGAAAAAAATTGAGAAAAAGAAGATTGTAGATTCATAGAATAAAATGGTAATAAACAACTACATATCAATAATAACCTTAAATGTAAATAGATTAAATGCTGCATCAAAAGACATAGGGTAGCTGCATGGATAAGAAAACAGGACCCACACATATGCTGTCTATAAGAGATACACCTCAGAACAAAAGATACACATAGACTAAAAGTGAAGAGATGGAAAAAAATATTTTATGCTAAAAAATGTTTTTATTTATTAAAACAACTTTAAAAATTTTAATTATAGTTGACACTCAACAATGTATTACTTTAAGTGTACAGCATAGTGACTAGACATATAACTTACAAAGTGGGTGCATAAGTCTAGTAACCACCTGCCCTGAATGCATTTTTTCTTTTTTTTCTTTTTATTGATTTTTAATTTATTGTGTTTACATGAATTCAAGTGTCCCACTGAATATAACTCCCTCACCCCCCATCCCTGTGTCCCTTTCTATACCCCCTTTAACCCCTCCCCCTAACTCCCTCCCCCATTCCATCTAGGATTTGCTGTCCTGTTATTTATATCTCTGTGTTATGTATATATAGTTTCACTAATCCCTTTACCTACTCTGATCCCATCCCCTCATTCCCCTTCCCTCTCACTGCTGTCCCTATGAACCCTGTGACCCACCTCTGCCTCTATTGCATCCCTCAGTTCATGTTGTTTGTTAAATTCCACATATATGTGAGATCATATGATATTTATATTTCTCTGCCTGGCTTATTTCACTTAGCATAATAATATCCAAGTCCATCCATGTTGTCACAAAAGGTAAGATTTTCTTCTTTTTCACAGCCACATAGTATTCCTTTGTGTATATGTACCACTGCTTTTTAATCCACTTGTCCACTGACAGACACTTGGGCTGTTTCCAGATTTTGGCTATTGTAAACAATGTTGCAATAAAAATGGGGGTGCATTTCTTCTTTTTGAATCAGTGATTTGGTGTTCTTAGGATATATTCCTAACAGTGGGTTAGCTGGGTCAAAAGGCAGTTCATTTTTAATTTTTTGAGGAAACCCCATACATTTAATTCTCCACAGTGCCTGCACCAGTCTGCAATCCCATCAACAGTGCAGAAGGGTTCCCTTTTCTCCACATCCTCACCATCACTTATTATGTGTTGTTTTGTTAATGAACACCATTCTGACAGGTGTGAGGTGGTATCTCATTGTGGTTTTAATTTGCATTTTTTTGATGATTAGTGACATTGAACATTTTTTCATATGCCTATTGGCTATTTGTATATCCTCTTTGAAGAAGTGTCTGTTCAATTCTTTTGCCTATTTTTTAATTGGATTGTTGTTTACTTTCCTGGTGTTGTTTTAGAAGTTCTTTATAAATTTTGGTTATTAACCCTTTATCACACGTATTGACAAATATGTTCTCTCATTGTGTGGGTTGTCTTTTTATTTTGATCATGGTGTCTTTTTCTGTGCAAGGCTTTTTAGTTTGATATAGTCCCATTTGTCCATTCTATCCTTTATTTCACTTGCCTGTGGAGATGAATCAGCAAAAATATTGCTACAAGAGTTATTGAAGAGTTTACTGCCCATGTTTTCTTCCAAGATGTTCATGGTTTCACGACTTACATTTAAGTCTTTTATCCATTTTTTTATTTTTATAAATGGTGTAAGCTGGTGGTCTAGTTTTATTTTTTTGCATGTACCTGTACAATTTTCCCAACACCATTTATTAAAGAGACTGTCTTTACTCCATTGTATGCTCTTATCTCCTCTATCAAATATCAGTTGATCATAAAGGCATAGGTTTATTTCAGGGTTTTCTGTTGTGTTCCATTAATATGTATGCCTGTTCCTATGCCAGTGCCAAGCTGTTTTGAGTACAGTGGCCTTGTAGTATAACTTGATATCAGGAAGTGTGGTACCTCCCACTTATTCTTCATTTTAAAGATTGCTGAGGCTATTTGTGTTCTTCTTTTGTTCCATATAAATTTTTGGAATATTTGTTCTATATCTTTGAAGTATGCTATTGGTATTTTAATAGGAATTGCTTTGAATTTATAGATTGCTTTGGGTAATATATTTTAATGATGTTTATTCTTCCTATCCATGAAAACAGTATATGCTTCCACTTGTTTGTATCTTCCTTGATTAATTTTATCTATGTTTTATAATTTTTCAAGTAAAAGTATTTAACCTCCTTGGTTAAATTTACTCCTAGGTACTTTATTTTCATTTTTTGTTGCAATAGTGAAGGGGATTGTTTCCTTAATTTCTCTTTCTGACAGTTCATTGTTAGTGTATAAAAATGCCTCTGATTTCTGAGTATTAATTTTATATCCTGCCACCTTGCCGAATTCATTTATCAGGTCTAGTAGTTTTTTGACTGAGACATTAGTGTTTTCTATGTACAGTATTATGTTATCAGCAAATAATGATAGTTTTACTTCTTCTTTTTCAATTTGTATGCCTTTTATTTCTTTTTCTTGGCTAAATGCTGTGACTAGGACTTCCAGGACTATGTTGACTAAGAGTGGTGAAAGGGGGCACTCCTGCCTTTTTCTTGATCTTAAGGGGGTTGCTATTAATTTTTCCCATTGATGTTGGCCATGGGTTTGTCATAGATGGCCTTTATCATGTTGAGGTATGTTCCCTGTATTTCTGCTTTGCTGAGAATTTTGATCATAAATGGGTGCTGGATTTTATAAAATGCTTTTTCTGCATCTATTGATATTATCATGTGATTTTTATCCTTCTTTTTTTTTCTGTAATGAGTCACATTGATTGATTTGTAAATATTGCACTAGCCTTGGTTCCCCAGAATAAATCCCACTTGATCATGGTGTATGATTTTTTTCATGTATTACTGAATCCGGTTTGCTAATATTTTGTTGAGAATTTTAGCATCTAAGTTCATCAGAGATATTGCCTTACAGTTTTTTTTCTTTGTAGTGTCTTTACCTGGTTTTGGAATGAGCATTATGCTTGCCTTTTAAGAGGAGCTTTTAAGTCTTCCCTCCTCTTGAATTTTTGAAATAGCTTGAGAAGGATAGGTTCTTTGAATATTTGGTAAAATTTGACTGTGAAGCCATCTGGTCTAACACTTTTGTTGCTGGGAGTTTTTTGATAACTGTTTCAATTTGATTTGTTGTAATGGGTTTGTTTAGGTTTTCTGATTCTTCCAAATTGAGTTTTGGAAGATTATATATTTCTAGGAATTTGTCCATTTTGCCTAGGTTGTCCAATTTTTTGACATATAGATCTTCATAGTATTTTCTTACAATCCTTTGTATTTCTGTGGTGTCAGTAGTCACTTCTCTACTTTCATTTCTAATTTCATTTATTTGAGTCCTCTCTCTTTTTTTTCTTTTTGAGTCTGGTTAAAGGTTAATCAATCTTTTTTACATTTTCAAGGGACCAGCTCTTGGTTTTATTTATCTTTTGTATTGTTTTTTAAGCCTCTATATCATTTATTTCTGCTCTGATCTTTATTATTTTCTTCCTTCTGCTTCCTCTGGGCTTTATTTGTTGTTCTTTTTCTAGTTTGTTTAGATGCAGGGTTAAGTTGTTTATGCTTTCTCTTACTTCTTGACATATACCTGTAATGCTATGAACTTCCCTCTCAGGACTGCTTTTGCTGTATCCCGTAAATTTTGAATTGTGGTATGTTCATTTTCATTTGTTCAAGAAAAATTTTTATTTCTTTCTTGATCTCGTTTTTA
Organism: Saccopteryx leptura; assembly: GCF_036850995.1. Lineage (NCBI taxonomy): Eukaryota > Metazoa > Chordata > Mammalia > Chiroptera > Emballonuridae > Saccopteryx > Saccopteryx leptura. The sequence goes on along the minus strand of NC_089507.1, from coordinate 71,550,455 downwards.
ACCCATTCATTATTTAATAAAAAGCTATTTAGTCTCCAAGTGTGTGAATGTTTTTCTATTGTAGTTGATTTCTAGTTTCATGCCATTTTGATCAGAGACGATGCTTGATATGATTTCAATCTTAAATTTACTGAGATTTGTTAGTGTACAAACATGGGGTCTATCCTAGAGAATGTACCGTGAGCACTTGAAAAGAATGTATATTCTGTTGCTTTGGGGTGTAAAGTTCTGATGATATCTATTAAATCCAGTTGATCTAGTGTGTTATTTAAGGCTGCTGTTTTTTTGTTAATTTTCTGCCTGGAGGATCTATTCATTGATGTTAGTGGGGTATTAAATTCCTATACTATTATAGTATTGCTGTTAATCTTGCCCTTTATGTCCATCAAAATCTGCTTTATATAATTAGGTGCTCCTATATTAGGCACATATATATTTACAATGGTTGTATCCTTCTGTTGGATTGTTCCCTTTATTATTATGTAGTGACCTACTTTATCCCTTACTATATAGCCATTGTTTTAAAGTTGATTTTGTCAGATATAGGTATTGCTATCTCAGCTTTTTTGTTTTCATTTCCATTTCCATAAAATATTTTTTTCCATCTCTTCACTTTTAGTCTATGTGTATCTTTTGTTCTGAGGTGTATCTCTTGTAGACAGCATATGTGTGGGTCCTGTTTTCTTATCCATGCAGCTACCCTATGTCTTTTGATGCAGCATTTAATCTATTTACATTTAAGGTTATTATTGATATGTAGTTGTTTATTACCATTTTATTCTATGAATCTACAATCTTCTTTTTCTCAATTTTTTTCTTTGCACTTTTTACAGCAGGCCCCGTAACATTTTTTGCAGTACTGGTTTGGTTGTAATGAATTCCTTGAGTTTTTTTGTTTTTGTCTGGGAAGCTATTTATTTCTCCTTCAATTTTAAACTATAGCCTTGCTGGATAAAAAAGTCTTGGTTGTAGGTTTTTGCTTTGAATAACTTTGAATATTTCTTGCCAATCCCTTCTGGCCTCAAGTGTTTCTGTTGAAAAGTCAGATGTCATCCTTATGGGGGTTCCTCTTTAGATAATTAACTGTTTTTCTCTTGCAGCTTTTAGTTTTCTTTCTTTGTCTCTTAACTTTGACCTTTTAATTATGATGTGTCTTGCTGTAGACCTCCTTGAGTTCCTCTTTAATGGAATTCTCTGTGCTTCTTGAACTTCTGTGGCTTTTTCCTTCATCAATTTAGGAAAATTTTCAACTGATTTTTTCAAACAGGTTCTCTATTCCTTGTTCGTTCTCTTCTTCTTTAGGAATCCCTATGAAGCGGTGTTGTCACAGAGCTTTCTTAGAGTTTCCTTTGAGCCTCTTTTCTTTTTGCTGCTTTGCTTCCATGCTTTTGTTTATGTTGACCTCTAAATCACTGATTCAATCCTCTGCTTCATTCAGCTTGCTATTAATTTCTTCTAGTGCAGTCTTCATTTCTGATATTGTATTTCTGACTGTTTCTTTTTTATGATTTCAATGTCTCTTTTGATGCTTGCTATTTCTTTATTTAGGTGCTCATTATGCCCATCTATTATTCCTCTAAGATCCTTGAGCATCTTAAGAATCATTGTTTTAAACTTTGCATCTGGTATTTTGGTTACTTCCATCTCATTCAGTTCTTTTTCTTGGGATTTTTCTTGTTGATTCATTTAGGTCACATTTCTCTGTCTGCCTATTTATTTTTCTGTGGATTAGGTAGTGCTGTCTGACTTTGAAATTTTTGTGTGGTCTTTATCAAGAAGACGGGCTCAGTGGTACTGTCTTCCAGCCCACTTGTCTTCCTTGTTCTAGGAATGCTTCTTGAGGGTATTATTTTTCTTCTTGTTGTACGTATTAGATGCAGTTGTTCTTTTCATGGGTACATTTATCCCTTGAGGCTGGCTGGGTCTAAGGGTCAACCTTGATTATGTATATTATACACTGTGCAATGTCTGTCCTGTTGGACATATTTATTCTTCACAGTGTCTGGTGTCTGCTAGAATACACCTTTGGGTGTGCTGCTTGTGTAGGTAGTTGAGTCTAGAGTTGGTGCTATCTGCCATCCACTACTAGTAGTGTTAGCTCTGGTTCTTCTTGGGTTGGCATCAGCTCTTTGCTTGTAACCTGCTGTGGGCTATCAGTCTGCAGATACTGCACTTTTTGCTGTTTGTGTCTGCGTTTTCTGTGTCTAGGTACTGTGAGAGGAGCTAACCATTGTATAAGGATCAGCTTCCTCCTGATTAGAGATGACAATAGCTCTGTAAAAGCCCCCAGCTCTGTAAGATTTGTCTCCACTTTTCAGCTTCTCCTCCTCCTCTTGCAGCTGCCTGGTCTTCCCATGGAGTCTTCTGTAATAAGAATATAGTGTGGGTTCAGATTTGGCTCACCCAATCAACCCTTCTACAGGTTGCACACTTGGTGGGTTAGGGCATCTGAGGTTATGAATACAACATTTGTGAGACCCCATACTTTAGGAGTCTCTTAGTCAGGAGTTCAGTACAGGGAATGTTTTCCCTACTCCACAACTTGATCCCTCAGCCACTGCTGGATACTCAAATTTTATTTCTTCCCAACAAGGTGAGCTGTAGGTTCAGACTAAGTGTGGCCGACTGTCCCTTCTGCAGAAGTTCTTTCAGCTGTTGAGACCCTGGTCTCAACTGACTACCTAGCTTTTGGAAGACATTTAGCATTTCTGCACTTCAGTTTTCTCATATGTGCAGTAAGAGCCTTCACTTAGCTATTTCTAAGGGCCCTTCCCACATTAAAATTCTATAATTCTGAGATCTACTCCCATTATTGTTCTCACATTTTATTGAACTAAAAGTCCCTTGAGTCTCATAGCCAACTTCATCTCTTATTGAAGAAAAACTCCATGTTTTCAAGTGTGCTCTAAATAACTCTTAAAGAGAAACTATTTTTTAGACTCCTGAGTTTTGATTAACTGAGATCTTTACATCCTTACAATAGTTATTTGATACAGTCACTGGACAAAGCAATGGCTCTTCTGTTGATGTATCCAAGTGTCTGCAAGTTCAGACAACCAAAAAATCCATTTGGTTGAGTAGTCTTAGCACTGAACAAGGTCTCATCCCAAGAGAATACAGTCTATTGTACCATTAGAGAAAATGTTGCCCTGGCAAGATAGCTCGGTTGGTTAAAGCATCTTCCAGAAGGAAATAGGTTACTGATTCAATCCCTGGTCAGGGCACATATGGGAATGGATAGATGTTTCTGTCTTTCTCTCTGTCCTCCTTCCTCTCTCTCTAAAATCAATTAAATAAACATTTTTTTAAAGGAGAAAAATTTGAGTAATCTGTTAAAGTCTTTATGAATGTAAATGGTTTAACCAATAACTTGGTGTGGTGCTGGGCATGCTTTAGGTATTTGTAGGTTTATATTTGTAACAAGAAAATACTGTAGAATCTCAAACATAAAGCTGCAGTCATTGAGCAAATGAACAACATTGCAGTAAAAAAATGCAGGTACTCTATTAATTCTATATTTCACAAAACTCCACAGAGTGAGAGAAGAAAATATATGTAAACTTTTATATAATGATGCAAAGGTTTTATATCTTAATGACTATAGAAGCTTAACATAAAATTAAGTTGTTATTCTGAACTATTGGTCAAACGATTTAGTTGGAGTTGGGCTTCTTGATAATAAATGGAGTTCTATGTTTTAGGCAGAGATATTCCTAATTGGAGATGTATAAGTGAGGCCTCACAAAATATCCCAAACAAAATTTTAAGATTTTTATATAATGATGAGTTTTACTTATAAGGCTTTCAACAATTTAAAAAATCTGAATATCACTTTTAATGGTTAGTTGTTATTATTAGCATCTAGCCCCACCTCTTTCTCTGAAAGTTCAAAGTGCATAATGTTAAAATTATACAAATTTAAGCTGTCCTTAATGAGGTGTATAAAATTACTTTCAGTTTTAAGAAACTGAGTCCTATTTGTTCTTAAACACTTCTGTAGTTTTTGTAAATCTGATTTCCCCTGCCAGATTAATTACTAGCACTGTTTTTCTTAAAACAGAAAACTTTGGTATACTTTTAACAGTCATGCTTTAATTATTTGCAAATACATATTCAGCAATGCTGTGTTATTCATATCTGTGTCTCTAATATTATCCTGGAGTCTGGCACACAGGAAAGATTTAATAAACATTGTCAAACTGGTAAGAACCCTGTGGCCCAGAGAGAGGATTCTTTCACAGATCACACAGCCAGTTAATGACAGTGTTTGTACAGTGGTACCTTGAGATACAAATTTAATTCATTCTGTAACCGAGCTCGTAAGTCAGTCAATTCATATATCAAACTGCTGATATTGGACCCGTGTGCCAACACGCCAACTAGTGGCAGCTTCCCGAATCACGACTCGTATCTTGGAATTTCACTTGGATCTCGAGCAAAAATATAGATCAAGTCACAGCTCATATCTTAAAATGTTTGTATGTTTGTATCTCAAGGTACCACTGTGCTAGAATTCAAATCCCCTACCTTAGTATGATGCCCTTCACATAATTCATAAATATTTAAGAAATTAAGATTCTTAAGAATTTTCCTTTGAACTACTCTGATCAATAATAAATATAGCATATCTTGCCTGACTAATTGTGCAATGGATAGAGCATTGTCTTGGGATGCAGAGGAGCCAAGTTCCAAACCCTGAAGTTGCAGGCTTGACCACAGGCTCACCAGCTTGAGCGTAAGATCACTGGCTTGAGCCTGGGATCATAGACATGACTACATGGTAACTGGCTTGAGTCCAAGGTTGCTGGCTTAAGCAAGGGGTCACTCACTCTGCTGTAGTCCCCCCCCCAGTAAAGGCACATATGAGAAACCAATCAATGAACAACTAAGGTGCCTCAACGAAGAATTGATGCTTCTCATCTCTCTCCTTTTTTGTCTGTCTCTCTCTATCTGTCCTGTCTCTCTCTCTGTCTCTGTCACAAAAATAAATAAAAAAATAAATACAGCATATCTAATTTTTTAACCTTTTCATTAAATTTATTGGGGTGACATTGGTTAATAACATTATATAGATTTCAGGTGTGCAATTCTAGAAAACATCATTTATACACTTTATTGTGTGTTCACTACCCCATCCATCACCCATCTTCCCTCCTATACCCTCTTCTGCCTGTCCTTACTCCCCTTTTTCTCTGGTAATCACCACATTATATCTCTATGAGTTAATTTTTTTTGTTGTTTTGCTTAATCCCTTCACCTTTTGCACCCAGTCCCACAATCCCACCCCCTCTGACAGTATTCAGTCTGTTCTCTATCTATGAGTCTGTTTCTATCTTATTTACTAGTTTACTTTGTTCATTAGATTCCACTTATGACCTGACCAAGTGGTGGCACAGTGGATGAAGCATGGGCCTGGGATGTTGAGGACCCAGGTTTGAAACCCTGAAATCGCTGGCTTGAGTGCAAGGTCACTAGATTGAGTGTGGGATTATATACATGAGCCCGTGGTCACTGGCTTGAGCAAGGTGTCACTGGCTTGGCTGGAGCCCCCTGGTCAATGCACATATGATAAAGCAATTAATGAAAACTAAGATGCTGCAACAAAGAGTTGAAGCTTCTCATCTCTCTTTCTTTCAGTCTGTCTGTCCCTGTTTGTCTGTCTGCCTCTCTCTCTCTCTCTCTCTCTCTCTCTTGCTTAAAAAAAATTGAACATATGAGTGAAATCATATGGCACTTGTCTTTCTCTATCAGGCTTATTTCACTTAGTATAAGTTCTCCAGGTTGATCCATGCTGTCCCAAAGGGCATATATCATTTTTTTAATCAGACCTCTGGCTACTTAGCTATAATGAGGCAAGTACTGAGGGTATGAAATTAACATGCACAACACCAAAAGGACCAGATATTTTGTATGCATTTGATTATTTTGGTTTCATAAAGACAAAGTTTATAACAATCATATAAACTAAACTTTATCTTGTAACAAAAATCTACTGGTGATATCTAATGGTCTAAGCCAGTGGTCTGAGAGACAACTTTCTTACCAAGTGCAATGTCTATCCTGCCTAAACAGCTATCCAAGGGTTTTTGTTTGAAAACTAATCTTGGTTGTGAGTCAGCCGATGTGTCACAGATGTTTAGGAAAGGTTGAATGACTTATTTCTTGTTCTGAAAGTGGAAGGATAACCTTTTTTCTTCTTTTTAAAAATTTACTTTATTTTATATTTTTCTTAAGTGAGAAGCAAAAAGGCAGAGAGACAGACTCCCGCAAGTGCCTGACTAGGATCCACCCGGCATGCCCACTAGGGGGTGATGCTCTGCCCATCTGGGGCATTGCTCTATTGCAACCAGAGCCATTCTTGCACCTGAGGTGGAGGCCACGGAGCCATCCTCAGAGCTGGGGCCAACTTTGCTCCAGTGGACCCTTGACTGTGGTAGGGGAAGAGAGAGATAGAAAAGAGAGGGGGAAGGGTGGAGAAGCAGAAGGGCACTTTTCCTGTGTGCCCTGGCCAGAAATTAAACCTGAGACTTCCACACGCAGGGTTGATGCTCTACCACTGAGCCAAATGGCCAGGGCCAACCTTTTTATTGAATTGAACATTGAAGAGTTACCCAATTTATGTTAAGAATTGTACTATAGCCTGACCAGGCAGTGGCGCAGTGGATAGAGTGTTGGACTGGGATGTGGAGGACCCAGGTTCGAGACCCCGAGGTCGCCAGCTTGAGTACAGGCTCATCTGGTTTGAGCAAAGCTCACCAGCTTGGACCCAAGGTCGCTGGCTTGAGCAAGGGGTTACTCAGTCTGCTGAAGGCCCACGGTCAAGGCACATATGAGAGAGCAATCAATGAACAACTAAGGTGCCGCAATGAAAAACTGATGATTGATGCTTCTCATCTCTCTCCATTCCTCTCTGCCTGTCCCTATCTCTCTCTCTCTCTGACTCTCTCTCTGTCTCAAAAAAAACAAAAACAAAAACAAAAAAAAAAAAAGAATTGTACTATACTTTGGATATATCACTTCTCAGAAATAAAATAAGAACCTGTTCCCTCAGATAACCACCAGGCTTACTCTCTTATGTCAACCAGACATCTGTGTATATGTCACCTTACTAGACTGGCTCTTTGTGATGGACCTTTTCTATAATAGAACCACATTCTAGCTCACATTCTAGCTTTCTCCCTTCATCCCCTTATCCTGCCTTTTCTACATCTATTGTCCCCTGATGTACTGTATATGTACCTTTCATTCCTATTATTACATATGTACATGGTTATATACAATGTGTATATGCTATCTACATTTTACACATTTAATATTATTTTGAGTTATGAGTAAGCAATATCATAGGTTTATCAGAAGTCTTATTTTGGGTAAAATTTAGGCTAGAGATTTAAAAATTGGTAAGGACATTGTAGAATATATGGCATAAACTTTTCATTTAATAACATAATTTATTGTGTAGTTTACATGCAAGGCACTGAGTAAAGTCTTTGCATTCATAAATTTATATGATGTTTATGACAATTCTAGGAGATGGATTTTTTATTATATTTCATTGGTTTAGAGATAATGCATTTTCTACATTAACCTTTTTTTTATATATATCTTTAAACAATCAAAATTGAAGTAAGGTAATTATGACCTCAAACATTTTAAAAGTTATGTCAGTTTGTACAGTATAAGAAGGAAAGGAATTGAAGAATCTGACAATGTATACTTTGGCCTGTATTCATGGTTTAAATCAGGCCAAAGAGACAGGAAATGAGTCCAAATGAAAATTGAGTTTAAATTTTGAGATTGAAAACAAGCAATTGTTCCACAAAAGAACTAAGCATGAACAATTGTTAATTGTAGGAGACATCTGCATGCTTCGCAGCCCCTGGTTTTGGGAAAGGATAAGGCTCCAAGATATAGTCTGCTGAACAGGGAGGAGATGCTGATGCCTGCATTTGTGTGGGTCCTTCTGAAGCAATACTTCTAACAGCCAATAGCTGGCTAATGAAACAGACAATATTCAAGAGCCAGAGAAACCCTTCGGATGTTGAGCATAACCTTTGGTGAATAGCTCTTCACAAACACATGTTAACATGATGCACAACAGCCTTCTCCTTGGCTCTCCAGAGGACCTGAATGACAAGACTGTCATACATACAACAGTCCAAGTGGATGACATTCTGTCAAGGCTTTCCTCATTATAGCCCTGCACTTATGACACAACAATAGAAAGGGACCATTTTCAACAATCACCCCTGTTGTTTTGTAGGCTCATCATTCAATTTACATCTAGAGCTGCCTCAATAAAAGCTAATTTATAAAACTGAAATAATACAAATATATGTATTAATTTATGAATATGAAGCCTTTCTTCTAACACAAAATTATCTTAATGATATAATCCACAAAAAGGAGAAAGGCAATTTCTACTAGACACTTTTGCTAAGTAAGAATAAATGTTCATGAACTACTGCTCTTAATTTTTATAATTTTTATCAGTTTTTTATATAAAAAAGGAATTTAGCAATTAATTCTTGCACCTACATAGCAATAATGGTTGATGTTGAGAATGCAGCCTCCAACATGAATATTTTAATCTGATATATCTCCTTATTCACTGGATAAATGCTGGCTTGTCCACACTATTTTAACATGCAACAACAAATCAGGATAAAGATTGTTGCTGCAGTATTTAAAATGTTGACGACAGTTTTAAGCTACTGTTTGGGGATACTGTTAACTAATGACTGCAGCTAACCATTATTGAATGCTTACTATTCGCTAGTGATTATTTTCTTAAGACATTGATATATTTTATTTCATTTAATCTATACATCAATCTTCTGAAGTAATTTTACTTTTCCTCATTTCAAAGATAAGGAACTACAGGCAGTAGTGGGAATCAAATAAGTTAACAACTGGTTCTCTGCCCTAACGAACACTGTAAGTATAAAAAAAATATTAAAAGGTAGTTGATTATTTTATGCATTTAATACTTAAATAAGAACAATAAAAGAGGTACATAAAAGTAGATTATGTAATAAGAAAGAGATTTAAAATATACTACTCACAAAAATTAGGGGATATTTTATAGCTTCATATTCATCTTGAAATAAATATCCCCTAATTTTTGTGAGCAGTATATTAATGAAAAAATATTAAATAATACCTGACAAAAAACAATACAAGTTGTCACACTCTGGTTGTTTGGCACTTTTTCTCATTATGTTACATGTTTGTTTACTAAAGTAACAAACGCGAGGAAATTAAAATGTAGTATTTCATCAAATGTATAATGAGTTCTTTTAAATGAATAAATAAATATTACAAGCATAGTTTCATCAAACTTTTTTCACCTATGGATGGAATGAACATTAGTACAGGCACTTAAAATATGCTGTTGTGCAGATGGACATTAAAAAGGAGTAAGGAATGTAAATTTGTGATTTCCACATTGGGCAGCTGCCCAGGTGCCCAACTTAGAGAACCCTGACTACAAGTACTATTTTAACAACTAGTTCACTGAACCCAATAAAAAATTAGGTATCAGATCTGCTGAACTGGTGAGAACAAGCTGAATCCCACCACTGACTACAGGATTACAGAAGTTAAGTAATCTATCTAGATCACACAATTACATAAGAAAAATAGAAAGATGCCTCTCCCAGGAAAAGAAGTAAGAGGACAGTGATTGGGGATTAGGGACTAGAATTAGAGCTAAAGGAAAATTTGCTCTGTCTGGATTAAACTGGTAAAATCTATATGTAACATCTGTGCTTAAAACCTTTTATAGACACAAACCCCAAAGTGATATGATACATACACAGATACACATAGACATGCACACACATATATTATTTTTTTTAATTTTAATTTAATAATTTTAGACAAGGATATAGAGAGAGAAAAGTGGGGGGAGGGGACAGAAAACATTAACTCATAGTAGTTGCTTCTCATATGTGCCTTCACTGGGAAAGCCCAGGGTTTTGAACCAGCAACCTTAGCATTCCAGGTTGAGGCTTTATCCACTGTGTTAGCACAAGTCAGACCACATATTTTTATTTATTTTATTATTTTTTTTTTACAGAGACAGAGTCAGAGAGAGGGATAGACAGGGACAGACAGACAGAAACAGAGAGATGAGAAGCATCAATGATTAGTTTTTCATTGTACATTGCAATACCTTAGTTGTTAATTGATTGCTTTCTCATATGTGCCTTGACTGCGAGCCTTCAGCAGACCGAGTAACCCCTTGCTCGAGCCAGCGACCTTGGGCTCAAACTGGTGAGCCTTGCTCAAACCAGATGAGCTCGCGCTCAAGCTGGCAACCTCGAGGTCTCGAACCTGGGTCCTCGGCATCCCAGTCCGAAGCTCTATCCACTGTGCCTCCACTTGGTCAGGCCACATATATTTTTTTAAATGTGTGACTCAGGAATTTATAAAAACCAATACCTTGAATCAAGGTAAACCATGCAGTTATTTTCAGAAAAGTTATAACTGGGATAAGATTAACATTTTGTATTGAGAAAATTACTTACATGCATAGTACTGTGTGGTAAGTAATTGCAAAAGGAAGAGAGAATTGTCAGCCAGAGAGGATCAAAGAAGAGAACCAAGCAGCCAGAAACAGGCTTTGCTCTTTACAGAATTTTCTTTTGGAGGCAGAGATGGCCTTGTTAGGGAGAAGGTACATTAGGCCACTTTGAAAGCATGCCATTTGGTAAGTAAATTGTGAAACTTCTGTTTTGGATCCATGCTCACCAGGAAGACTGCCTATTATAATTTTGCTTCCTGAATATTTAATGGAAAGGATTTCAGTGATGCAAGTATTCTAGCTTGCTTACCATTGCATTTCTTAGTATAAATAAATAAATCAGAATTATAGCTATGTATAAGTTTCTACAAGCTTGAATAATATGAGCCCAATCCTGAAAGATCAGTTTTTAGTGCATTAATAAAAGAGCAAAAAATAAAAGAATAAAACTCTAAATATAATGACTTCACCAAATGAATATACCTATATTTATGTAGCACTTAACAACCATAGTATAATGATTGGGAGAAAATTAATCCAGGAATAATTTTACTTTCAAAACCAGCTTTTTTTTACTGCCAAGACTATGCATACCATAATCCACCATCTCATTCATATTACATGAATTCAATAGAAAATAAAACAGTAAATAGAACTTAAAGGAAATAATATAAATCAACATACACACACTCTTCCCTTAGCTAAGTATAGGGCAAACACTAGTATAATGGAATATTAGTAGCTGCTGGAACTTCAAAATTTTGCTCTTAAAAACAAACAAACAAACAAACAACAAAAAAAAACCGGCCCTGGCTGGTTGACTTAGTGAATAGAGCATTGGCCTGCATATAAAAATCCTAAGTTCAATTCCCAGTCAGGGCACACATGAGAAGCAACCATCTGCTTCTCTCCCCTTCCCTCTACCACTCTCTTCCTCTTCTCCTTCCATAGCCAGGGGCTGTATTTGTTCAAGTGCCAGCATAGGCACTGAGAATAGCTTGGTTGATTTGAGCATTGGCCCTAAATGAGGGTTGCTGAATGGATCCCAGTCAGGGCACATGCAGGAGTCTGTCTCACTATCTCCCCTTCTCTCACTTAGTAGAAGGAAGGAAAGGAAAAGAAAGGAAAGGAAGGGAAGGGAACAGAAGGAAAGGGAAGGGAAGGGAAAGAAAGGAAAGGAAAGGAAAGGAAAGGAAAGGAAAGGAAAGGAAAGGAAAGGAAAGGAAAGGAAAGGAAAAGGAAAGGAAAGGAAAGGAAAGGAAAGGAAAGGAAAGGAAAGGAAAGGAAAGGAAAGGAAAGGAAAGGAAAGGAAAGAAAAAGAAAAAGGAAAGGATGGAGGGAGGGAGGGAGGGAGGGAGGGAAAGGAAAGGAAAGGAAGGGAAGGAAATGAATGAAGGAAAGGAAGAAAAGAAAGGAAAGATGGGAAAGAAAGAGAGAAAAGAGCTATGTTTTTGCTGGGTTGGATAGCATCATCAACTTAATAATAAACCAAGGTTGCGGTTCAGTCCACAGTCAGGGCACATATAAGAACCAACCAATCAGTGCACAAATAAGTGAAACATCAAACTGATGTTTCTCTCTCTTTCTTCCTTAATCTCTCTAAAGTCAATAAGTAAAACAAAAAGTATATAAAAGCTATTACTCAGTACTTAGATCTTGGGTTCTAATACATGTTCCAGTAAAAAGAACAAGGGCTCTTTGGAGAAATGGTTGATTCTAGAGCTGGGGCAGTATTAAATTAGGAGACTCCGATAATGAGAAGGTAAGGAAGTACTCAGAGCACAAAACAGTGCCTGTCAAAGGGAGCCAAAATGAAAGGCTTCTCATGGCCAAAGTAGGAATAAATGAAACAATATAAATAAGAATATTAGAAAATAATCCAAAGCAGAAAATAAATATCCTAAGTCCATATGGATAAATGATGTAATAAATAAACAAATAGGAAGAAGAGACACCATTTTTTTATGAAAGAATTTCAAATATTTATATGGATATTCTCCTTTGCAGAACATACAGCTTAAATCACCCCTACTTTTGAGTGTTGGCTACACTGGGTGATTTGTTCTAGAATAAAACAGCAGGCAAAGCAGAGAAGGGAAGTAACTTAATATTGAAGAAATCTATCATGATATGATGAGAAGTCACTCTCAGCTCTTTCTCCCCAAAATCTATAACCTCAGTCAAAGCATGAGAAAAACCAACAAACACACATTAAGGGGCATTCTACACATACTCCTGCACACTGTTGTATGGCCAGTGGCCGCCGCCATGGCTGTGCATGTTCTCAATGGATTTTGGAAGATGGTAAAGAAAGAGTGGAGCCAAAAAATGGTAAGCCATTCCATTTATTGAGTCTCATACCAGCTGATGAGCAAACAGGCAGAGAAGTCCGCTTCCCTCTAATTCAAAGCTCCAAAAGTCCTGATGCATTGTTCGGTTCCACAACCTGTGAAATCTTCTCTAGTTCCTTCTGGAATCAAAGGCCCCCACCAGCCTCAGCAAAGCCCTCAAAGCCCCTCAATTTCAGTTCCACATCTGTACTCCTTCTCCTCTTCCTGCAAAACCCAGGCTGGGGAAAAAATTCCTTCTCCAGCAAACATTAGCAAAACAAGGGCCCCTCCCAAGCAGGAAGATGATCTGCAATTTGTAATCTGCCACCCTGAAGGCAAGCACCACAGCCTTTCACAGATTACATACACATGGAGCTACCCAGGCCAATGCAAAATATAAGTGAGCAAATTTAAAAAACCTTTGTCAAAACTTATTTCCCCAACAACTGTCAAGGTCATAAAAATCAATAAAGTATGGAGAAGTTGTCACTCATTAAAGGAGACTAAGGAGACATAATGACTAAATGTAATGTGGTAGTCTGGAGCAGATTATGAAACAAAAAATGGACATTGGGAAAAAACAAGTGAAATCCAAACAAAATCTAGAGTTTGGTTAATAGTAATGTACCAATGTAGTTTTCCTGATGTGACAAATATAAGATGTTAACATTAGGGGAAATAGAGAGAAGGGTATACTAGAACTCTGCACTATCTTTGCAACTTTTCTCTAAGTCAAGAAGTCTTTTAAAATTAAAAGTTTATTTTTTAAAAAGAGAGCTATTATTGCTCTAGAGAGTTCTTTGAAAGTTTGTAATAAAAAATTCTACACTAGGTCGATTTTGACATTTCAAATTGTTCTGCTGTATCACCTTGAGATTGCATTCAGATTGAGCAGCATAGCAATTCAATTATATGCTACATCAACCATCTGCACTCAGGATCTTACAAGACGCAAGCTCTCCAACCTCAATTACATTAGCAGGATCCCTTTTTGATCTAGCTCCTTAATTTCTAGTAAAGGCTAAAAGGGGCAGCAAAAATAGAGATAAAAAATATATAGATAGATAATAAATGAAAAAAAAACCAAGTTCAACAAAACAATCTTGTCTTTATAAGTATTCAGTTTAGCCTGAAAGAAAATGAACAAGGTATATTTTCAAAGGTTGCTCCATGAAAAGCAGAATTGCAATGAGAACTTATTCATTTATAACCTATTCAATAAAATATATTGTCTGTCCATAGTGAGCTAACTAGACTAGAAACATAAAGGATAAGGCAAGCGCCTGTTATCTTCCTGGAAGTTGCAATCTGGGAGAAAAACAAACAAGAAAAGGAAGAATTTAAATATCTCATAACTGCTAGGGATGCCTTTTCCTCCAATGTTTATGCTTTGTAAAAATGCTGACCCAGCACATTATCATGCCTGACATTAAATTGTTACAAATTCAGGAACCAGTTCGGTGGTGTGAGCTGGGAGTCTGTGCGTCTGTGTACTCCACTGCCATCTTCAGATCTGCCCCCCAAAATGCAGATTTAAAGAACACACTAGATCAACTGGATGTAATAGATATCTTCAGAACCTTTCACCCTAAAGCAGCAAAATATACATTCTTTTCAAGTGCTCATGGTACATTCTCTAGGATAGACCACATGGTAGGGCACAAAAGTGGTCTCAATAAATTTAAGAAGATTAAAATCATATCAAGCACTTTCTCTGATCACAATGGCATGAAACTAGAAATCAACCACAACAGAAAAACTCAAAAATTAACACATGGAAAGTAAATAGCAGGTTGTTAAATAATGAATGGATTAAAAATGGGATCAAAGAAGAAATAAAAAAATTCCTAGAAACAAATGATAATGAGCATACAACAACTCAAAATTTATGAAACATAGCAAAAGCAGTACTGAGAGAAAAGTTCATAGCACTACAGGCATAATTTAAGAATCTAGAAAAAGCTCAAATAAACAACTTAACCCTGCATCTAAATGAGCTAGAAAAAGAACAACAAGTAAAGCCCAGATGTAGAAGGAATGAAATAATAAAGATCAGAGCAGAAATAAAGGACATTGAGGCTAAAGAAACAATACAGAGGATAAATGACACCAAGATCTGGTTCTTTGAAAAGGTAAACAAGATTGATGAACCTTTAACTAGAATCACCAAGAAAAAAAGAGAGAGGACCCAAATAAATGAAATTAGGAATGAGAGTGGAGAAATAACAACTGACACAACAGAAATACAAAATATTGTAAGAACTTACTATGAAGAACTGTATGCCAAAAAACTAGACAACCTAGATAAAATGGAAAAATTCCTTGAACCATACAATCTTCCAAAAATCAATCTGGAAGAATCACAAAACCTAAACAGACCAATTACAAAAAATGAGATCGAAACAGTTTCCAAAAAACTTCCAACAAAGAAAAGTCCTGGGCCTGATGGCTTCACAAGTGAATTCTACCAAATATTCAAAGCAGAACTAATTCCTATCCTTCTCAAGCTATTTCAAAAAATTCAAGAAGAAGGAAGACTTTCATGCTCCTTTTATGAGGCGAGCATAATTCTGATTCCAAAACCAGGCAAAGACAACACAAAGAAAGAAAATTATAGGCCAATATACCTGATGAATATAGATGCTAAAATTGTCAACAAAATATTAGCAAACCAGATCCAGCAATATATGAAAAAAATCATACACCATGATCAAGTGGGATTTATTCTGGGGAGGCAAGGCTGATACAATATTCGCAAATCAATCAATACAATTCATCACATAAAAGGAAGAAGAAAAACCACATGATAATTTCAATAGATGCAGAAAAAGCATTTGATAAAATCCAGCACCCATTCATGACCAAAACTCTCAGCAAAGTGGGAATACAGGGAATATACCTCAATATGATGAAGGCTATCTATGACAAACCACAGCCAACACCATAATCAATGGGAAAAAATTAAAAGCAATCCCTTTAAGAACAGGAACAAACCTGACCTGTGGTGGTGCAGTGGATAAAGCGTCAACCTGGAACACTGAGGTCGCCGGTTCGAAACCCTGCACTTGTCTGGTCAAGGCACATATGGGAGTTGATGCTTCCTGCTCCTCCTTCCTTCTCTCTCTCTCTCTCTCTCTCTCTCTCTCTCTCATTCTCTCTCCTATCTAAAATGAATAAATTAAAAAAAAACTTTAAGAACAGGAACAAGGCAGGGATGCCCCCTTTCACCACTCTTATTCAACATAGTCCTGGAAGTCCTAGCCATAGCAATCAGACAAAAAAAAAAAAAAAAAAAAAAAAAAAAGAAAGAAATAAAAGGCATCCATATTGGAAAAGAAGAAGTAAAATTATCATTATGTGCAGATGATATGATATTGTATATAGAAAACCCTAAAATCTCAGTCAAAAAACTACTGGACCTGATAAATGAATTCAGCAAGGTGGCAAAGGCATTTTTGTACACAATGAACAGTCAGAAAGAGAAATTAAGGGAAAAATCCCCTTCACTATTGCAACCAAAAAAATTAAGTACCTAGGAGTACATTTAACCAAGGAGATTAAAGACTTGTACTCGGAAAATTATAAAACATTGATAAAAGAAATCAGGGAAGATACAAACAAGTGGAAGCATATACTGTGCTCATGGTTAGGAAGAATAAACATCATTAAAATGTCTATATTACCCAAAGCAATTTATAAATTCAATGCAATACCGATTAAAATACCAATGACATACTTCAAAGATATAGAACACATATTCCAGAAATTTATATGGAACCAAAAGAGAACACAAATAGCCTCAGCAATCTTGAAAAGGAAAAATAAAGCGGGAGGTATCACACTTCCCAATATCAAGTTATAGTACAAGGCCATTGTACTCAAAACAGCCTGGTACTGGCATAAGAACAGACATATAGATCAATGGAACAAACAGAGAACTCAGAAATAAACCCACAGCTCTATGGACAACTGATATTTGACAAAGGAGGTAAGAGCATATAATTGAGTAAAGACAGCCTCTTTAATAAATGGTGTTGGGAAAATTGGACATCTACCTGCAAAAAAAATGAAACTAGACCACCAACTTACATCATTCACAAAAATAAACTCAAAATGGATAAAAGACTTAAATGTAAGCCATGAAACCATAAGCATCTTAGAACAAAACATAGGCAGTAAGCTCTCTGACATCTCTCGCAGCAATATATTTGCCGATTTATCTCCATGGGCAAGTGAAATAAAAGACAGATAAACAAATGGGACTATACCAAACCAAAAAGCTTTTGCACAGCTAAAGACAATAAGAACAGAATAAAAAGACAAACTACACAATGGGAGAACATATTCCACAATACGTCTGATAAAGGGTTAATAACCAAAATTTATAAAGAACTTGTAAAACTCAACATTAGGAAGACAAACAATCCAATCAAAACATGGGCAAAAGAAATGAATAGACACTTCTCCAAAGAGGACATACAGATGACCAATAGACATATGAAAAAATGCTTAACACCACTAATTATTAGAGAAATGCAAATTAAAACCACAATGAGATATCACCGCACACCAGTCAGAATGGTGCTCATCAACAAAGCAACACAGAATAAGTGCTGGCGAGGATGTGGAGAAAAGGGAACACTCCTGCACTGCTGGTGGGAATGCAGACTGGTGCAGCCACTGTGGAAAACAGTATGGAGATTCCTCAAAAAATTAAAAATCGAACTGCTTTTTGACCTAGCTATCCCACTTTTAGGAATATACCCCAAGAACACCATTGCACTGTTTGAAAAGGAGAAATGCACCCCCATGTTTATGGCAGCATTGTTCACAATAGCAAAGATCTGGAAATAGCCCAAGTGTCCATCAGTAGACAAGTGGATTAAAAAGCTTTTTTATATATATGGAATACTATATATACTATGGAATACTACTCAGCCATAAGAAATGATGACATCGCATTATTTACAATAACTTGGATGGACATTGATAACATACAGAGTGAAATAAGTAAATCAGAAAAAACTAAGAACTATATGTATTCACACATAGATGGGGCATAATAATGAGATTCAGAGACATGGACAAAAATGTGATGGTAACGGGGGGCATGGGGGGTGGCACAAAGAAAACCAGATAGAAGGTGACAGAAGACAATTTGACTTTGGGTGAGGGTTATGCAACATATTCAAATGTCAAAATAATCTGGAGATGTTTTCTCTGAACATCTGTACCCTGATTTATCAAAGTTACCCCATTAAAATCAATCAATAAAAAAAATTTATCTTTTTTAAAAAGTCATTAATTACTTAATAGTAATTTTTCTGTCTTATTCAAATAATATCCCTGCCACAGCCATCTGGGTTTTTATTATTTAACCATTTCATGCCTGCTTATGAGTAAATTATTATAGTGACCTAACAGTGTAGGCCAGCAATTTTCAGCCTTTCTTTCATCTCATGGCACACAAAGTAATTACTAAAATTCTGCAGCACACCAAAAAATATATATGTTTGCCAATCTTACCAAAAACAAAACAAAAAACAGGTATAATTTTGATTAGTTCACAATGGACAGCAATTGTGTTGGCTGCTGTCATTTGTTTATTTGACAATCTAAGTGAAAAGAGGTCAGTGCCCCTGACAAAATAATCAGGTGTTGCATGTTTTAAAATTTTGTGGCACACCTGTGTGTCTCCTGTAGCACATTGGTTAAAAATCGCTGGTGTAGGCTTATCCTTAAAAGATGTATAATTCCTAAAGCTTTATCAATGTGTTGGGCAAATAAGTTTGTCAACTTATTTGTCAACAGACAACTTGTTTGTCAAGAAATGTTTTAGGTTTGCTTGCTTGTATTGGAGCAGCGCCCTGTGTGTATAGTCAATGGAAGGCTCTGGGTGCTTGCCCTCAGGGCGGCAGATTGCAAATTGCAGACTGCCTGCTACCATGGGGAGGAGCGATTGTTTGGTATTGTTTACCCATTGTTTGCTATTGTTTACTGGAGAAAGGAAATTTCTGTTGGGGCTGTTTTTTTTGTTTTGTTTTGTTTGGGGTTTTTTTTGGGGGGGCTGTTTTGATGGAGAGTGGAGAAGGGCTAGGAGGCCTTGTTGAAGCTGGTGGGGAGCCTGTGAGTCCTGAGAGTTCTAGAAGTTCAGAGAGAAAAAGGGAAGAGATCTTTCCTGCCTGCTTGCTCCTCAGCCATTAGGAGACTTTAATAAACAGAATGGCCCACCATTTTTCAGATCCTCTGTTCCTTTACCATTTGCCTGAATCCAATGAGAACCTGCATGGCCACAGTGGTGGCCACTGGCCTTAAACAATGTAACTCCTAAATAAGTAAAGAAAGTGTTTTTTTGCCAATGCCATGCAGATTCTTTGTTTCTCCCCTTTGCTTTGCAATCTCCATTGTAAAGCATGTTATTTGACCAGTACCTGACCTGACCAGTAAGCCATGGCACAATTTATAATTACTTTATATTAAATCAATTTTGTTGAGGAATAAAATATACTCACTTTAAGTGTACATTTTAATATATTTTGACAAATAAATATATCTATGTCACCACCACACTGATAAAGGTCAAGAACATTGCCCCATTAGCCCCCCCACAACCCAAAGTTCTTGTATAGTAAAGTACGCACTGCAATCCGCAGGGTACATAGAGACACCAGGCAGGTTACAGAAGGAATTTGAGGAGTTTATTAATGAGCCGGCTAGCTACACAGGGCACTATCTCAAATCATGTAGGCCTGTTGGGCGGATAAAATGTATTATGCTCACTTTGTTAAAGATAACACGAGGAGGCAGTCGCCCAGGTGATATTAATGTGTGTTGGAGATCGTTGTAACCTGGGGCTTGGTTTTGGGATTAAGCCTTTCCCACCCTTTTTGCTGTAGGGTGGTACAATCCAATCATGCCTCAGAGAAGTGACTTTGTATTAGAGACTACCCTGTTTTGTATATTGGATTAAGAGTTTGGATTGCTACACTATAAAATGGGGACGAAGTGGGAGCTTGGGCTCTTGGTTCCTGAGATTAGCATGAGAGAGCAGAGAAAGTAGAGCCAGCAGCGGAAGGCGGCCACGTGGAGGAGGCCAGGAAAAGCAGCCAAGATGGTGGAGTGCTGAGTGAGATGCCAGTTTGTACAGAGTTTGTATCTGGGATAAGGAAGGAGATGGGGAACTGAGGAAAATAAGGCTGGTGAGCTAGAAACCTTTGATTCTAGGAAACTCGGATAAGTCAGTGGCTTTGTGAGCACTGAGTGTGACTGGGTTTTGGAGCCCAGTGTGTATTTTTACTTGCCCGCCGGGTGCAAGCTAGGATTAAAGGCTATGGCCCACCAGTTTTTGGCTCCATGGTTTCTTTACCGACTGTCTGAATCCAATGCGAACCTGCACGGGCTGGGCGGCTGTGATGGCAGCCCTGATAGCCCTGGCCTGACTTCTGGCCTTACATTTGGCGTAGTCGGCAGGATTCGATACAGATCGGCAAGGAGCCTTTGAGTGGTGGAGTAGAGGACTGGCTAGTGTTAGGGTTCCCCATGGCTGTCCTTTTGGGGATTGTAGGCTGGCTGACTTTTATAGCCATGCATAAGGAAACCGAGAGCTCTGTGGAAAAGGTTGCCTGGGACCTGCAAACCGAGCAGTGGAAGGAGTTGGAGCAAATGCGGGAGAAACAGATGCTGACCCTGGAGCTGGAGGAAGCGCTGGAGGAGGAGGCCAACCAGGTGTTCGAGATTCGCCTGGAAATGGAGCAAACGCTGGAGGAGGATTCAGAGGTTCGTGAGTTGCAGCTTGCCCTGGATGTTGCAGAGAGCCAGCAGCGGCAGGAGGCCGGGGCTGAGGCTGAGGCTGAGGCTGAAGCTGAGGCCGGGTATGGAGCTGCAAGGTCTGCGGAGCAGAAGGCGGCAGCAGCCCGGGGCTTGAGCCTGGCAGCGGGAGCTGCTGTTTTCAGTTCCTCTTTGGAGGATGAGAATTGGGTTGGAGTTGTAATCTACAGTCTCCAGAAGATGGAAGCCCAGCTGGAAGGAGCACCTACTGCGGCCCTGGTAGGTCTGCAATTTGGGAACATAGGGCTGGACATGCTTTCCGGAGCAGAGATGGAAATGCTGACTGCCATTGCCACGTGTTCCTCTTTGGGACAGTGTAAGACCTGCCAGGATGGCAGGAATGAGGGAGGTGGCTGATGACCCATGTGTGTGGACTGATTTCCTGGACTACGACCGGAGTGGGCATTGGCTCCTTTGTTGGATAGACTTACGGATTATGGATTTTGGACAATGTGAAATACCCTGATGGGGGTGGGGGGTGGCTTTGCTGGAAGCACTCCCCTGCCCCGGGAAGCTTTTCCCATGGCTAGAAAGAAAGCGAGGACATTTTGCGCTTTGGGCAAAGTGCTCAGAGACTGGTGAAGTGTACCTTTGTAATTGTTGAAACTGTATTATTTTTGCTATTGTAATCTGTGTAAAACATTCCATAATCTTCTAGTGTCTACTCTGTAAAGCCAGTAGCCAAGGCCACCATCACAGCTGCCTGGCCAATTCAGGTTCACATTTGATTCGGACAGACGATAATGAAACAATGCAGCCAAGAACTGGTGGGCTATTAGCTTTAATCCTAGCTTGCACCAGCAGGCAAGAAATACACAATGTGGAAAAAGAGTTCCCTTTCCATTCAGGGCTCCCAAAGCCACTGACTTATCCGAGTTTCCTAAAATCAAAGGTTTGTAGTTCACCAGCCTTATTCACCTCTGTTTCCCATCTCCTTCTCTCTGCACAAACTGGCTTCTCCTTCAGCACTTCACCATCTTGGTTGCCTCTCCTCTCCTCCATGTGGCCTTTTTCTGCTCTCCCCTCTAATGATAATCTCAGGAATCAAGAGAGCAAGCTCCCAGTCTGCCCCATTTTATAGTGTAGAAATCAAAACCTTTAATTCAATATACAAACAAGGAAGTCTCCGATACAAAGTCACTTAGGATAGGAAAGTCTTAGTCTTAAAACTATACCTTAGGGTATAATAGCCCTGCCTGCTTACAGCCTGTCTTGCACACCCAATGCAAACTATAAGTGAGCAAACTTATATATCACTAGAAAGCCCAGCGGTCATACGAAATGACCGCTGTTCTAGATATTATAAATTGTAATTAAAATGATTTGTGCAAAGGTGTCTGCTAATTCAAACTGAATTACCCAGGGCAGGCGGCGAGGATGCCCCTTTGCTTACTGCCCCACGGGGTTTCCCCCTTCTGCTTGCTTAATTGCTTAAAGTAGAGTGCAATGAAGGAAACCACTGGCGGTACATTTCTTAAGAGCCACTGCTAGCTCAATAAATAAAGGTGATTTAAATAATAAAATGTTAATTCACATGTCAAAGATCTCTTTGTACACAACATTTCTTGTGTAGATCTTTCCATCATTTTTAAGCTCACCTTGCAGAGGACCATCAATTATTTTTAATTTTTTATTTATTTTTTACAGAGACTGAGAGTGAGTCAGAGAGAGGGATAGACAAGGACAGACAGGAACGGAGAGAGATGAGAAGCATCAATCATTAGTTTTTCATTGCGCATTGCAACACCTTTGTTGTTCATTGATTGCTTTCTCATATGTGCCTTGACCGCGGGCCTTCAGCAAACCGAGGAACCCCTTGCTGGAGCCAGCAACCTTGGGTTCAAGCTGGTGGGCTTTTTGCTCAAACCAGATGAGCCCGTGCTCAAGCTGGTGACCTCGGGGTCTCGAACCTGGGTCCTCTGCATCACAGTCCGACGCTCTATCCACTGCGCCACCGCCTGGTCAGGCTATTTTTAATTTTATGTCCGTTCTTTCACGAACTCTTGAACAGGCAACATAAAGTTGACCATGTCCAAATGCAGGCTCAGGTAAAAAAATGCCAACACGCTTAAGCGTTTGGCCTTGAGACTTATTGATGGTCATAGCAAAGGCAAGTTTTACAGGAAATTGTCTACGTCTCAATTGAAACGGCAACCCTGTTTGAGATGGAGCCAAATCAATTCTTGAAATGACATGTATTTCACCTTTAGAGGAGCCAGTCAAAGACTTAGCTATTATGACATTATTTTTCAATTGGAGAACATCTAGTCTTGTACCATTGCAAAGACCCCTTCTGGTGTTAAGATTTCTTAACAGCATAATAATTGCTCCAATCTTTAACCTCAATTTGTGAGGTGGCATGCCAGAAGGCGGGACTATTTGAATGCCGTGGCAACTTCACCCCATTGGCTAGTACAGTTACACAAGCAACCAATAAGCTCTCAGTGACAAACAGACACTTAAGCCGCATATAATAAAGATATTTACAAACTTATTTGACCAACAATCCCCCATCCTTGTCACCACAGCGAAATGGTTAGCTTAGGATAAGGAGAGAGGCCAAATAAAAATACCTTTGCTAAAAGTGTTGGGGTGAGCTTATTAGAAAACTGTAAAGCCAGTATCCATGGCCACCATCACAGCTGCCTGCCCCATGCAGGTTCTCATTAGATTTGGAAAGATGGTAATGAAATAATGGAGCCAAGAACTGGTGTGCCATTAGCTGTAATCCTAGCTTGCACCTGGCAGGGAAGTAAAAACACACACTGTGCTCAAAAATTCACTTATTCAGTGCTCACAAAGCTACTGACTTATCTGAGTTTCCTAGAACCAAAGGTTTCTAGCTCACCAGACTTATTCTCCTCTGTTCCCCATCTCCTTCCTTCTCCCGCACAACTGGCTTCTCACTCAGCACTCCGCCATCTTGATTGCTTCTCCTGGCCTAATTCACATGGTCTTTCTCTGCTATTCCCTCTAATGCTAATGTCAGTAACCGAGAGAGAGCAAGGTCCTGGTCAGCCCCACTTTATACTGCAGAAATCAAAACCTTTAATCCAATATACAAAATAGGGAAGTCTCTAATACAAAGTCACTTATTTGAGACATGATGGGATTGCACCAACCCACATCAAAAAGGGTGGGAAAGGCTTAGTCCTAAAATCAAGCCCCAGGCTACAAGGATCCTGCCTGCCCACAGCCCACCCTCAACACACATTAATATCACCTGGGCGATGGGCTTCCATGTGGGCAGTGCCATGTTTAACGAAGTGAACATTATATATTTTATCTGAACAACAAAAACCAAATAAGCTAGTCCCAGCTTGTTTAGTTTACAAGTTTTTATACATATTAAAGAATTTCAAAAGGGAGATTATTAGAAAGCATATTGTTGTAAGGTGCCAAAAAGCTGAAAATTGATATTGATATTCTGGGAGGAAAGGTCAGGCTTTTTTATCAGGCTTTTCTGTCCCATTCCTCCTTTAGGGAGGGGAGAAAGAAGAATGTAGAAGTTTCTGGCTTGCAAGAACAATGAGTCATTCAGTTTTAAATCCAAAATAAAGGTTAATCAAGAAACTTCTTCTCTTTCAGTAGGAGGCAGAATTTACATACCACCTTGCATTGATTGTAGTTCCTCCCCCTTCCTGGAATCTTGAGAGTAAAATACCTCTAGGCTAGTGAGAGAAGAGGAACCCTGACAGATTTGAAAATGTCTTTGATTGTGTTACCTTGAAAGTCTTAATGTTTCTGTGTATCCCCTAAACAAATGTTGTCACCTTGTGCCATGATGTCATGCTCTCCCTCACCCATGTGTGAGCAAGGGTATATGTTGGGCAGATAAAATATATTTCTGAGATTAGCATTAGAGAGCAGAGCAGAGCAGAGAAAGGCCACTTGGAGGAGGCCAGGAGAGGCAGCCAAGATGGTGGAGTGCTGAGGGAGAAGCCAGTTTGTGCAGAGTTTGTGCAGGGAGAAGGAAGGAGATGGGGAACAGAGGAGAATAAGTCTGGTGAGCTAGAAACCTTTGATTCTAGGAAACTCGGATAAGTCAGTAGCTTTGTGAGCACTGAATGTGAGTGGGTTCTGGAGCCCAGTGTGTGTTTTTACTTGCCTGCTGGGTGCAAGCTAGGATTAAAGATGATGGCTGTAAAGCCAGCAGCCACGGCCAGGGCCACCATCACAGCCGCCCAGCCCATGCAGGTTCGCATTGGATTCGGACAGTCGGTAAAGAAACCATGGAGCCAAAAACTGGTGGGCCATAGCCTTTAATCCTACCTTGCACCCGGCGGGCAAGTAAAAATACACACTGGGCTCCAAAACCCAGTCACACTCAGTGCTCACAAAGCTACTGATTTATCCGAGTTTCCTAGAATCAAAGGTTTCTAGCTCACCAACCTTCTTCTCCTCAGTTCCCCATTTCCTTCCTTATCCCAGATACAAACTCTACACAAACTGGCATCTCACTCAGCACTCCGCCATCTTGGCTGCTTCTCCTGGCCTCCTCCACGTGGCCTCCTTTAGCTGCTGGCTCTACTCTCTCCGCTCTCTCATGCTAACCTCAGGAACCAAGAGCCCCCGCTCCCATTCTACCCCTATTTTATAGTGTAGATTCAAAACCCTTAATCCAATATACAAAATAGGGAAGTCTAATACAAAGTCACTTTCTGAGGCATTATTGGATTGTACCACCCCACATCAAAAAGGGTAGGAAAGGCTTAATCCCAAAACCAAGCCCCAGGCTACAAGGATTCTACCTGCCTTTAGCCCACCCCCAACACATTAATATCACCTGGGCAACGGCCTCCACGTGGGCAGCGGGCACCATCTTTAACAAAGTGAGCATAATACATTTTATCCGCCCAACAATCCACCCCTATGCTCACTTTACTACCCACAATTTACATCACCAGCATTCCTGTGCAAGGAAATTTGAACATTACACAGATTACAACAGCAAAAATCATACAGTTTCAACAATTACAAAGGTACATTTCACCAGTCTCTCAGCACTTAGCCCAAAGCGCAAAATGTCCTCGGCCTACAGGAAAAGCTTCCCGGGGCAGGGGAGTGCCTCCAGCAAAGCCACCCCCACCCCCATCAGGGTATTTCACATTGTCCAAAATCCATAATCCGTAAGTCCATCCAACAAAGGAGCCAATGCCCACTCCGGTTCCGGTCGTAGTCCAGGAAATCAGTCCACACACATGGGGCGTCAGCCACCCCCCTCATCCCTGCCGTCCTCGCAGGTCTTACACTGTCCCAAAGAGGACCACGTGGCAATGGCAGTCAGCATTTCCATCTCTGCTCCGAAAAGCATGTCCAGGCCTATGTCCCCAAATCGCAGACCTACCGGGGCCGCAGTAGGTGCTCCTTCCAGCTGGGCTCTCATCTTATGGAGACTGCGGATTGCAATTCCAGCCCGATTCTCCTCATCCTCCAAAGTGGGACTGAAAACACCAGCTCCGGCTGCCGGGCTCGAGCCTCCGTCCGCTGCCACCTTCTGCTCCTCATACCTTGCAGCTCCAGACCTGGCCTCAGCCTCAGCCCCAGCCTCCTGCCACTGCTGGCTCTCCACAACAACCAGGGCAAGCTGCAACTCACGAACCTCTGAATCCTCCTCCAGCAGCTGCTCCATTTCCAGGCGAATCTCGCAAACCTGGTCGGCCTCCTCCTCCAGCATTTCCTCCAGCTCCAGGGTCAGCATCGGTTTCTCCTGCGTTTGCTCCAGCTCCTTCTGCTGCTCGGTTTGCAGGTCCTGGGCAGCCTCTTCTACAGAGCTCTCAGTTTCCTCACGCATGGCTGTAAAAGTCAGCCAGCCTACAATCCCCAAAAGTACAGCCATGGGGAACCCTAACACTAGCCAGTCCTCTACTCCACCACTCAAAGGCTCCTTGCCGATCTGTATCGAATCCTGCCACAGACTACGCCAAATGTAAAGCCAGCAGGCAAGGCCAGGGCCACCATCACAGCAGCCTTCTGGCCCATGCAGGTTCGCATTGGATTCGGACAGTCGGTAAAGAAACCATGGAGCCAAAAACTGGTGGGCCATAGCCTTTAATCCTACCTTGCACCCGGCGGGCAAGTAAAAATACACACTGGGCTCCAAAACCCAGTCACACTCAGTGCTCACAAAGCTACTGATTTATCCGAGTTTCCTAGAATCAAAGGTTTCTAGCTCACCAACCTTCTTCTCCTCAGTTCCCCATTTCCTTCCTTATCCCAGATACAAACTCTACACAAACTGGCATCTCACTCAGCACTCCGCCATCTTGGCTGCTTCTCCTGGCCTCCTCCACGTGGCCTCCTTTTGCTGCTGGCTCTACTCTCTCCGCTCTCTCATGCTAACCTCAGGAACCAAGAGCCCCCGCTCCCATTCTACCCCTATTTTATAGTGTAGATTCAAAACCCTTAATCCAATATACAAAATAGGGAAGTCTCTAATACAAAGTCACTTTCTGAGGCATTATTGGATTGTACCACCCCACATCAAAAAGGGTAGGAAAGGCTTAATCCCAAAACCAAGCCCCAGGCTACAAGGATTCTACCTGCCTTTAGCCCGCCCCCAACACATTAATATCACCTGGGCAACGGCCTCCACGTGGGCAGCGGGCACCATCTTTAACAAAGTGAGCATAATACATTTTATCCGCCCAACAATGGCCCATCAGTTTTTGGCTCCATTGTTTCTTTACTGACTGTCGGAATCCAATGCGAACCTGCATGGGCCAGGCAGCTGTGATGGTGGCCCTGCAGTATATAAACTGCCCCAAACTAATTTTGGGGCTTACATATAATTTGGGTCTGTTGCCCTGTGTCAGCCATATGCAGCTGGCATATTTAATAAATCTGCTCTTTTAATAAAACTTCAAAACTCATCTGGACTTGGTGTCTATGAGAACCTGCGGAGTTGAGGTTTGGGTACTTTATAACATTATAAAATGTTACAGAATGCAGGTTTTTCAAGCAAGGGGGGTGGTCTTGTGATCCCTTTGTCTAGAGCGGTGTTTCCCAACGTGGGGCCCATGCCCCACAGGGGGGCAATTCGATAGTTAAGGGGGGCTGTAAAGCCAGCAGGCAGGGCCGGGGCCACTATCACAGCAGCCTTCTGGCCCATGCAGGTTCACATTGGATTCGGACAGTCGGCAAAGAAACCATGGAGCCAAAAACTGGTGGGCCATAGCCTTTAATCCTACCTTGCACCCGGCGGGCAAGTAAAAATACACACTGGGCTCCAAAACCCAGTCACACTCAGTGCTCACAAAGCCACTGACTTATCCGAGTTTCCTAGAATCAAAGGTTTCTAGCTCACCAACCTTATTCTCCTCAGTTCCCCATTTTCTTCCTTATCCCAGATACAAACTCTACACAGACTGGCCTCTCACTCAGCACTCCGCCATCTTGGCTGCTTTTCCTGGTCTCCTCCACGTGGCCTCCTCCTGCTGCTGGCTCTATTCTCTCTGCTCTCTCATGCTAACCTCAGGAACCAAGAGCCGAGTCCCGTTCTGCCTCCCTTTTATAGTGTAGAAATCCAAACCCTTAATCCAATATACATAATAGGGAAGTCTCTAATACAAAGTCACTTCTCTGAGGCATGATAGGATTGTACCGCCCTACAGCAAAAAGGGTGGTGGGAAAGGCTTAATCCCAAAACCAAGCCCCAGGTTACAACGATCTCCAACACACATTAATATCACCTGGGCGACTGCCTCCTCGTGTTATCTTTAACAAAGTGAGCATAATACATTTTATCCGCCCAACAGGGGCAATTTGAAAATGGACTCGACAGGACTTTAACTCTTTCACCCGGGCCATTTAAATGCAATGCTAGATATTGGTGCCAAATTTAACAAAAAATGCAATTCTTAAATAATTGCGGTAAATAATTATTAAGTATAATTTTGTTTGACGAGACCAAAATATCAACTGGGTGATTGGCGTCATCAAGTAAACTTCGTCCTGGGTTCACCACGGAGCGTGCCGTCTGCTGCGGGGAACCCCGGATGTTTTAAAAACTCGCTAAACAACGCAGTTATTTTCACCTAATTGGCCCATCGCAACTTCTATAGTGTTTCACATCATTCAGTTGGTGTTAATTTGAAATAAGTATCAGTCAAAACTGTTGTAAAAGCTCGTTGATTTAATAAATATACATATATATATTGTATAGATATAATTGGTAAGTATTTGATTTTATTTTTATCAATATTAAACTCTTTATTAAGTACTTCTTGCATCGGGGCTAGAAAGCACTAATATTTTATAAATATTATTGGGGCTATAATAGTGCATGCACGACAATTTTAATTTTAGAAGCAGAACTTTCCAGAAAATTTTGTCAAGTGGAAAAATATAGATACCTTTTGATTTGCGGTGGTAGTGTAGTGTAGTAAATGTGTTATATACATTTAAATAAATATGAATTTTTAGTATACATTTACTCTATGTCACATTGAATATATTTTAACACATATTTTAATATTAGTTTTTAATTGATCTTATTTTTATTTCTTATAGCCCATAGTAAAATGAGTGGTGCAAGCAAGAAAAAACTCGTCAATATTCGGAGGAATATTTAAAATTTGGGCTCATACCCGCTGTTCACAATGAGCGGATTCCTTTTTGTCTTTTATGCCAGCAATGCTTGACCAACGAATCAATGAAACAAGCTCATCTTGACGCGCATTTGAAGATGAAACATAGTGCTCATTGTAAGGTATTTTTCCCCGCCGCTGAGAAGGAAGGAACGGGGCTCAGAGCCGCAAAGTGTGAAATAATAAATGGCTTTATTGAGTACAGAGCGCACACCCAGCCTGGCAAGGTTCCCTGGCCCCGAGGAAAGAAACATGGAGGCTAGGGAACTTGCAAAGATTAAACCGCGTGACAGATATTTAAAGGGTCCCTCTAGGGAAGTGGAGCTACTATGACGTGGTAAAATTTCACTGGCTGGCAGACAATCACTTCTTTCCAAATGGTTCCTGGGAAGCCTCCTTTGGTAGGCTTGATTGTGGGCAGTCCTAGCCAAAGTGGGCGGGTCTG
This sequence comes from Saccopteryx leptura, assembly GCF_036850995.1. Lineage (NCBI taxonomy): Eukaryota > Metazoa > Chordata > Mammalia > Chiroptera > Emballonuridae > Saccopteryx > Saccopteryx leptura. The sequence continues at coordinate 71,520,737 of NC_089507.1, read as the reverse complement.
AGTTCCTAAGTGACTATGCCCCATCCACCGACCTTATATTAATTCAGATTTGAGTTACTTTAAAACTTTAAAGAAAAATTTTGAAAAAAAGTACAACATTAAAGTCTCTATTTACTGCTCATACTTCAACTAATAATCGTGTTCTTGAGGCTAGTTATCAAATTTCTTTATTCATTGCTAAAACTGGAGAAAATCACACTATAGGAGAGAATTTAATAAAACCATCAATATCAGCATTTCTTAAAACGGTTCTTGAAAAAGATGACAAAGATGTAAAAGCTATGCCACTCAGTGACAATACTGTTAGCAGAAGAATAGACGAAATGAGTGAGGATATTGAAAAACAACTTATTGAAAAGCTGAAAACAAGAAAATTCTCCTTGCAAATGGATGAATCAACTTTGAGAGACAGTGAGGCAGTATTGATAACTTATGTAAGACATATTGATAAAGGACATTTTGCTGAAGAAATGTTGTTCTGTAAAAGATTAGAAAGCACCACTACCTCCAAAGATATATATAATAAACTAAAAAACTACTTAGATGTCAATGATATACCAATGAAAAATATAACATCTTGTGCTGCAGATGGTGCTCCCAATATGATGGGCAAGAAAAATGGCTGCTTAAAATTGATGAAAGATGCGAATCCAGAAATGATTCTTGTGCATTGTGTTATTCATAGGGAAAACTTGGTAGCTAAAAACATCTCGCCTGTTCTGAATGAAGTATTACATACAGTAATAAAGTGTGTTGATGCTATTAAAGCTAGTGCCAAATGTGAGCATCTTTTCAAGCTATTTTGTGAAGAACAAAATGAAGACCATGTGAGATTTTTACTTCATACTGAAGTCAGATGGCTATTTAAAGGAAACTGTTTGAAAAGATTTATGGAACTGTTTGATACTCTTAGTGATTTTTAAGTGACAAACCTGAAATGAAGTATCTGTTAACAATAGATGGAAAAGCATTTGTGAGTTATTTAGCCGATACCTTTGAAAAACTAAATATATTAAATAAGCAACTTCCAGGAACAAATAAAACTCTTGTCAATGCAAAAGCAAAGATATTTGGTTTCATTACCAATATTGAGTTATGTCAAAAACATATTAACAACAAAAACTTTAAACAGTTTCATTGCTCCAAAAATGTGAAGTAACTGATACCACTTTACCTGTTATTGTCAATCATTTGAATATTCTATCGGCTGATTTAAAAGAAAGATTTTCTGATTTAAAACAAATTGATTTCCCAACATGGATGATGCAGCCAATGTTAGTGGATTTGTCTGATATATCAAATATGCAGTATCAAGAAGAACTCGCAGAATTGCAAAATGATGAGTCAGTTAAAGCTTTATTTAATATCAAAGGAGTGATGGCATGGCTTTGTGAGGAAACAGAAATTAAATACCCAAATTCAACCAAATGTGCAAGAAAACTATTGCTACCGTTTCCATCTTCATTTTTAGCTGAATGTGGATTTAGTGCTGTAAATGATTTACTGGTAAAAAAAAGAAATCGGCTGGATATAACACAACATGGAGACTTGAGACTAAAGCTAACCAAATTGGAACCTAATATAAAATCTCTATGCAGCAAGCATCAAGCACAAGGATCACACTAAATTAAAATAATAAATTAATATAGAAAAATATGTATTAAAATTATTTGGAATTTAAATTTCTGTTTTTCATTATATGTTTTTAAATTTTACTTACTGTGTTTTGTTAACAATTTCATAGTGATTTCTTCCTAGAACCTATCATTTATGTTTATTAAGCGAACAAATCAATTTTTTAATGTTAAAAATTATGTATGTTTGTTGGGCAGATAAAATATATTATGCTCACTTTGTTAAAGATGGTGCTGCCCACGTGAGGCCGTTGCCCAGATGATATTAATGTGTGTTGAGAATCCTTGTAGCCTGGGGCTTGGTTTTGGGATTAAGCCTTTCCCACCCTTTTTGATGTGGGGCGGTACAATCCAATCATGCCTCAGAGAAGTGACTTTGTATTAGAGACTTCCCTATTTTGTATATTGAATTAAAGGTTTTGAATCTACACTATAAAATAGGGGTAGAACGGGAGCTTGTCCTTGGTTCCTGAGATTAGCATGCGAGAGCAGAGAGAAGAGAGCAGAAAGAGGCCATGTGGCCAGGAGAAGCAGCCAAGATGGCGGAGTATTGAGTGAGAAGCCAGTTTGTGCAGTTTGATGCTGGAGAAGGAAGGAGATGGGGAACAGAGGAGAATAAGTCTGATGAGCTAGAAACCTTTGATTCTAGGAAACTCAAATAAGTTCTTGGCTCCATTGTTTCTTTACCAACTGTCCAAATCCAATGCGAACCTGCATGGGCCAGGCGGCTGCTGTGATAGTGGCCCTGGCCGTGGCTCCTGGCTTTACAATGTTACATAGTGGGGGACATAAAAATTTTAGAAAGGTTAAGGTGGGGCATGGCACAAAAAAGGTTAGGAAACACTGGTCTAGAGGTATATGTCACTATCAGGACTCCAGGAGGGGAGAGTGAGTCAGAGTGTAGGAATTCTTAATTAAGCTACATAAACATGTTTTTCTAAAGGCTTTTAAGAGAAGTGAAGGGATTCTTAGATAAGTTCTGTCTTCCTTGCTCTGTAGTTAAATTATGACTTATCTGACCCAGTTGTCCTTGTAAGCCAGGAAGCTCCTGTATTCTCCCTCCAATCTCCACAGAAATAAGGGGGCGAGAAGCCTGAATTTTCCTCTTTAAAATGGCGTTGCCAATACTAAGTTTTACAGTTCTTTGGCACCTTATCACACTTGATACTCCTACCCTCAGCCCCAATCATTTTGTTAATTTGTCTATTCTGGGAAGCAGATACCAAGACAAGATTGGCCATAAAAGAGGTTTAGGGAAATAATGTGAAAGATAAAGGGGAGAGAAGCCAAGAAGGTAATGGAGAACCTGCAGAGCAACACAGTTCTGACCCCTCTAAAAGAAAAGAGGGATAAAAAGAGATTCTCAGACTGTAAAACACAATTCCAGGAAAGCTCTGGCCAGGCCTAGGGGTTGTCTCCCAGGCAGGCTCCCATGGGCAGGGTCATAAGCCTCTTAGGGAATGGACCTGAATCAGCACCTCCCCTGAGCCTGGCCGTCAGCTAGGGATAGTGTCTCATTGTAGAATATACTGTGGTAAGGTACCAAAAGCTACAGAATTAATATTAATTGTTGGGCAGATAAAATGTATTATGCTCACTTTGTTAAAGAGGCCATCGCCCAGGTGATATTAATGTGTGTTGGAGATCGTTGTAACCTGGGGCTTGGTTTTGGGATTAAGCCTTTCCCACCCTTTTTGCTGTAGGGCGGTACAATCCAATCATGCCTCAGAGAAGTGACTTTGTATTAGAGACTACCCTATTTTGTATATTGGATTAAAGGTTGTGAAGCTACACTATAAAATAGGGGTAGAACGGGAACTTGCCGCTTGGTTCCTGAGGTTAGCATGAGAGAGCGGAGAGATTAGAGCCAGCAGCTAAAGGAGGCCACGTGGAGGAGGCCAGGAGAAGCAGCCAAGATGGCGGAGTGCTGAGTGAGATGCCAGTTTGTGCAGAGTTTGTATTTGGGATAAGGAAGGGGGGACTGAGGAGAAGAAGGCTGGTGAGCTAGAAACCTTTGATTCTAGGAAACTTGGATAAGTCAGTGGCTTTGTGAGCACTGAGTGTGACTGGGTTTTGGAGCCCAGTGTGTATTTTTACTTGCCCGCCGGGTGCAAGGTAGGATTAAAGGCTATGGCCCATCAGCTTTTGGCTCCACTGTTTCTTTACCGACTGTCCGAATCCAATGCGAACCTGCATGGGCCAGGCGGCTGTGATAGTGGCCCTGGCCTTGGCTTCTGGCTTTACATTTGGCGTAGTCTGTGGCAGGATTCGATACAGATCGGCAAGGAGCCTTTGAGTAGTGGAATAGAGGACTGGCTAGTGTTAGGGTTCCCCATGGCTGTCCTTTTGGGGATCGTAGGCTGGCTGACTTTTACAGCCATGCATGAGGAAACTGAGAGCTCTGTGAAAGAGGCTGCCCAGGACCTGCCTACCAAGCAGTGGAAGGAGATGGAGCAAACGCAGGAGAAACCGATGCTGACCCTGGAGCTGGAGGAAATGCTGGAGGAGGATTCAGAGGTTCGTGAGTTGCAGCTTGCCCTGGTTGTTGCGGAGAGCCAGCAGCGGCAGGAGGCCGGGGCTGAAGCTGAAGCTGAGGCTGAGGCTGAAGCTGAGGCCGGGTCCGGAGCTGCAAGGTCTGTGGAGCAGAAGGCTGCGGCAGACAGAGGCTCGAGCCCGGCAGCGGGAGCTGGTGTTTTCAGTTCCTCTTTGGAGGATGAGGAGAATCAGACTGGAGTTGTGATCTGCAGTCTCCAGAAGATGGAAGCCCAGCTGGAAGGAGCACCTACTGCGGCCCCGGTAGGTCTGCGATTTTGGGAAATAGGGCTGGACATGCTTTCCGGAGCAGAGATGGAAATGCTGACTGCCATTGCCACGTGCCCCTCTTTGGGACAGTGTAAGACTTGCCAGGACAGCAGGGATGAGGGGGGTGGCTGATGCCCCATGTGCGTGGACTGATTTCCTGGACTACGACTGGAGTGGGCATTGGCATTGTTGGATGGATTTACGGATTACGGATTTTGGACAATGTAAAATACCCTGATGGGGGTGAGGGGTGGCTTTGCTGGAAGCACTCCCCTGCCCCGGGAAGCTTTTCCCATGGCTAGAAAGAAGACCGAGGACATTTTGCGCTTTGGGCTAAGTGCTCAGAGACTGGTGAAATGTACCTTTGAAATTGTTGAAACTGTATGATTTTTGCTGTTGTAATCTGTGTAATGTTCTAATTTCCTTGCACAGGAATGCTGGTGATGTAAATTGTGGGTAGTAAAGTGAGCATAGGGGTGGATTGTTGGGCAGATAAAATGTATTATGCTCACTTTGTTAAAGAGGCCATCACCCAGGTGATATTAATGTGTGTTGGAGATCGTTGTAACCTGGAGCTTGGTTTTGGGATTAAGCCTTTCCCACCCTTTTTGCTGTAGGGCGGTACAATCCAATCATGCCTCAGAGAAGTGACTTTGTATTAGAGACTACCCTATTTTGTATATTGGATTAAAGGTTGTGAAGCTACACTATAAAATAGGGGTAGAACGGGAACTTGCCGCTTGGTTCCTGAGGTTAGCATGAGAGAGCGGAGAGATTAGAGCCAGCAGCTAAAGGAGGCCACGTGGAGGAGGCCAGGAGAAGCAGCCAAGATGGCGGAGTGCTGAGTGAGATGCCAGTTTGTGCAGTTTGTATTTGGGATAAGGAAGGGGGGACTGAGGAGAAGAAGGCTGGTGAGCTAGAAACCTTTGATTCTAGGAAACTCGGATAAGTCAGTGGCTTTGTGAGCACTGAGTGTGACTGGGTTTTGGAGCCCAGTGTGTATTTTTACTTGCCCACTGGGTGCAAGGTAGGATTAAAGGCTATGGCCCATCAGCTTTTGGCTCCACTGTTTCTTTACTGACTGTCCGAATCCAATGCGAACCTGCATGGGCCAGGCGGCTGTGATAGTGGCCCTGGCCTTGGCTTCTGGCTTTACATTAATATTTTAGGAAGCTTAAAGAATATTTTATTTATTTGGGCTAGTTGTGCAGAGATTTTGTAAATGAGCTCTGTACTTGTGTGATTAGCATCAAAACCAGAATGGCCGATAGCATTGTGTTGTAAATGTAGAGAGGAAGGAGATTTGGATTCTCTAACCCCCCCCCCCCCCCCCCAGCAGCTGTAATGAAATAGGTGAATAGCTAGCCAGGTGCAGGAAGAGAAAGATTAAAATAAATTTTTTCTTATATTGGTGGGCCATTGATGGGTAGTTCCCCATGGAAACTACCCCTCCCCTCCTGAAAGCGTGTAGTAGTTAATGTATGTATCTCTAAACAAAGGAATAGCAAATGAACACTAGAAAATACAGGAATATCTTTTAATATGTAAAGTGACATTTTTACCATTGTGTTACCTTGTGAGTTTTAATGTGTAGAAATGTTTTTTATGAATCCTATAGACAAATGTTATAAAGTTGCTAATGATTTGTGTCCCTTCCCCCCTTCATCCCTTTCCCAAACCTGTATAGGTGAAAATAAAGGTTATAAGCTTATGCCATGATGTCAGGCTTTTCCCCGCCCATGTACAATTAAGGGTATATAACCAGCCCCTAGACTATTATAGACACACACAATTTGGAATTGTTGTCCCATGTAAGCTATATGTGGCCGGCATATTTAATAAATTTCCTCCTGTAATAAAACTTTTCCAAATTCATCTGGACAGGGTATTCTCTACATGAACTCGATAAAATGAGGTATAGTGCCTTTTAGAATCTGGGGTGCAGTACTTTATAACAATACCACATTTTTTTAATTAATTTAATTTTTTTACAGTGACAGAGAGAGAGAGACAGATAGGGACAGACAGACAGAAATGGAGAGAGATGAGAAGCATCAATTATCAGTTTTTCATTGCAACACCTTAGTTGTTCATTGATTGCTCTCTCATGTGCCTTGACCGTGGGCCTTCAGCAGACCGAGTAACCCCTTGCTTGAGGTGAGCCTTGCTCAAACCAGATGAGCCTGCGCTCAAGCTGGTGACCTCAGGTCTCAAATCTGGGTCCGCCACATCCCAGTCCGATGCTCTATCCACTGAGCCACCGCTTGGTCAGGCAATACCACATTTTTTAAATCTATTCATCTGTTTCTGGACATATGCATTATTTCCAGTTTGGGTCTATAAAGCTGCTATGAACATATGTCTGTGTGTGTAAACGTAGGCTTTCAGTTCTCTTAGGTAAATGCAGAAGAGTAGGATTGCTGGACCATATAATAAGTGTAGTTTAACTTCATAACAACCAGCCAAACTTCTTATCCCAGTGTTTGAGTCATATATTTTATAAGATGTCCAGTTGCTCACATCTTCTCCAACACAAGTTTTATGAGACTTTTCAATTTTAGTTTTGGGAGTCAGTATGTAATTATCGCTCATTCTGGTTTTAATTTGCCTTTCCTTGATGACCACAATGAGGAGCATCTGCTCATATGCATCTTGACTATCCCATCCTAAGGTTCCTAGGAGTTTCATATTGTTGGGCAGATAAAATGTATTATGCTCACTTTGTTAAAGATAACACTAGGAGGCCGTCGCCCAGGTGATATTAATGTGTGTTGGGGTGGGCTAAAGGCAGGCAGAATCCTTGTAGCCTGGGGCTTGGTTTTGGGATTAAGCCTTTCCTACCCTTTTTGATGTGGGGTGGTTCAATCCAATCATGCCTCAGAAAGTGACTTTGTATTAGAGACTTCCCTATTTTGTATATTGGATTAAGGGTCTGGATTTCTACACTATAAAATGGGGACGGAGAAGGAGCTTGCTCTCTTGGTTCCTGAGATTATCATTAGAGGAGAGAGCAGAGCAGAGAGCAGAAGGAGGCCACGTGGAGTACGCCAGGAGAAGCAGCCAAGATGGTGGAGTGCTGAGTGAGAGGCCAGTTTGTGTAGAGTTTGTATCTGGGATAAGGAAGGAGATGGGGAACTGAGGAGAATAAGGCTGGTGAGCTAGAAACCTTTGATTCTAGGAAACTCGGATAAATCAGTAGCTTGGTGAGCACTGAATGTGATTGGGTTTTGGAGCCCAGTGTGTGTTTTTACTTGCCCGCCGGGTGCAAGCTAGGATTAAAGATTATGGCCCATCAGTTCTTGGCTCCGTTGTTTCTTTACCAACTGTCCGAATCCAATGTGAACCTGCATGGGCCGGGCTGCTTTGATAATGGCAGCCCTGGCCGTGCCTTCTGGCTTTACACATATATTATTGGAGTATCAGTTTAAAATAATTTAAATCAGGCCCAGGTGTGAATGGGGTTACTAGATGTAAGTAAACTCCTAATTTTCTGATTTGTCGCTGTTCCTTATTGAGGGCATGTTGGTCAAATAAGTTTTTAAATATGATGTATATGTTTGCTTGCTTATAGTTTGCATTGGGTGTGCGAGACAGGCTATAAGCAGGCAGGATTCTTATAGACTAAGGCTTAGTTTTAAGACTAAGCTTTTCCCACCCTAAGTGACTTTGTATCAGAGACTTCCTTGTTTGTATATTGGATTAAAGGTTTGATTTTTACACTGTAAAATGGGGCAGAATGGGAGCTTGCTCTCTCTTGGTTCTCAAGATTAACGTTAGAGAGAGAGCAGAGAAAGGCCATGTGCTGGAGAGGAGAAGCAGCCAAGATGACAGAGTGCTGAGGAAGAGGCCAGTTTGTGCAGAGAGGGAGATGGGGAACAGAGGTGAATAAGGCTGGTGAGCTACAAACCTTTGATTCTGGGAAACTCAGATAAGTCAGTGGCTTTGGGAGCTCTGAATGGAAAGGGAAGTCTTTTCCCACTGTGTGTATTTCTTGCCCGCCGGGTCCAAGCTAGGATTAAAGCTAATGGCCCATGAGTTCTTGGCTTTGTTGTTTCATTATGGTCTGTCCGAATCAAATGCGAACCTGCATGGGCCAGGCAGCTGTGATGGTGGCTGTGGATACTGGCTTTACAGGGCAGAATAATAAAATAATCTAAAGAAAATAACCTCAAGAAGGTTTAAGCCATTTGTTTGAATATGTGTATATATAAAATTCTTTTAACCTATCTCATTTAGCTATCACACTTTGTCAGTTTACAGTTGCATTCAGCTGCTAAAAATTGAGTTCCAACCACAGAGATTTAAAATACATTTTTACTCATATATCAGAAGTTAATAGTGTGGGCATTGATTCAGAAGTTCAAGAATATTGCTGCTGGAGTGTTGTAAAGTAACGTACTTCAATTCCGCAGGTTTACATAGAGACACCAAGGCAGGATAAAAAAGAATTTTTAGGAGGAGACTTATTAATAAGCCTACTGCATATGACTTACACGACCCAAATCGTGCATGTGCAAAATAGCCCTGCAGCTCGTTATATAGACTTGATCACATACAGGTTGGGGGGAGAAGGAAGAGGAACATAACACAATAATCAATCATTAACAAGCTTATAACATTTGTCTATAGTATCTATAAAAACATTTCTACATATTAAAATTTACAAGGTAACACAATAGTGATGTTGTTTTACATATCAAATATATTCACAAATCTTTTAGTGTCTATTTCCCATTCCTTTGTCTAAAGGTATATGTTACTATCAGGATTCCAGGAAGAAAGGAAGAGTTAAAATCAGTGTAGGATATGTAAATATTGTCTCTTATTGAAAGGGAAAGGAAGTTCTTCAGATAACCTTTACTCTTTCAGAGAACTATAGTTAAACTTAAATGACCCAGTCATCCTTGTAAGCCAGAAAGCTTCTGCATTCTTCTCCCTCCATTTTCCACAGAATGAAGGGGGCAAGAAGCCTGACTTTTTCTCTTTAAAATGGCATTGCCAATACTAAGTTTTACAGTTCTTTGGCACCTTACCACAGAGTACCTGAGATTCTCTTGTCTTCTTCAAGGTCGAAAACTGTTACTGGACTTCCACCATCTCATCCCCATTTTAGGAAGGTAGAAAGAGGAAGCAAGGGAAGGCAAGGGAGCCACTGGCTGAAGCAACCCTTTAAAGGGCTCTCCTGAAAGCCCCACTCACTGATGCCATCACAGCTAATTAGCCACTTGTAAAGCAAGTAGTCAGGGCCACTATCACAGCAGCCTGGCCCATGCAGGTTCGCATTGGATTCGGACAGTCGGTAAAGAAACAGTGGAGCCAAAAACTGATGGGCCATAGTCTTTAATTCTAGCTTGTACCCAGCGGGCAAGTAAAAACACACACTGGGCTCCAAAACCAACTCACATTCAGTGCTCACAAAGCTACTGACTTATCCGAGTTTCCTAGAATCAAAGGTTTCTAGCTCACCAGCCTTATTCTCCTCAGTTCCCCATCTCCTTCCTTACCCCAGATACAAACACTACACAAACTGGCATCTTACTCAGCACTCCGCCATCTTGGCTGCTTCTCCTGGCCACATGGCCTCTTTCTGCTCTCTGCTCTGCTCCCTCTGCTCTCTCATGCTAATCATCCCAGGAACCAAGAGAGCAAGCTCCCGTTCTGCTCCTATTTTATAGTGTAGATTCAAAACCTTTAATCCAATATACAAAATAGGGAAGTCTCTAATACAAAGTCACTTCTCTGAGGCATGATTAAATTGTACCACCCCACAGCAAAAAGGGTGGAAAAGGCTTAATCCCAAAACCAAGCCCCAGGCTACAAGGATTCTGCCTTGCTACAGAGACACACATTAATATCACCTGGGCAACGGCCTCTACGTGGGCAGCGTTATCTTTTACAAAGTGAGCATAATACATTTTATCTGCCCAACACCACCCAATTGGAAAGAGGCTGGGAACTGTAGATTTAAACTGGGCATGTTACTATTACCACAGATATAAGAATTCTGTTGCTCAATAAGAAAGTCAGAGTTAATGTTAAGTAAGCAAGTCGGAGTCTTTGCAGTCTCTACCCCCTCACACTTGAAGTTCTTAAAAGAACAATCCTAAATTACTGTTCTCTAGATGATCACTTTTAATTCACTCCTTAATATATCTAGCTTCTGTCATCTAACTTCTCTATTACTGTCTATATTTAATCCTTTTGATATATTATCCCCTTCTATCTTGAGTATTTATCTATAATTAAATCTCTTCTTTTAAAAATTTATTTCTTGCTTATAGAACATCATGCTGATTATCTGCTCACTGTAAGCCTGCTTCTTCTCACTCTTCTTTCTTGACTCCTTGCCCCTCTTCCCTTCCTATTTCTATTCTTCTCTCTGGCAATATTATTTATACCTATGGCATCACTTTTAATATGACCTACCTCCCACCAGTAGCTTATGCTCAGTCTCAAACTTGAATTGCTCATCACCTGCTAGATACCTCCTTGAATTGCCAATTGTCTGCTAAATACTTCTACTTGGATATCTTACCAAAAAAAATTGAATCTGTATTTTCAAATTTAACTTGACTCCTTCCCCTTCTTTTACTCCAAATCTTCCATATTTTCTATTTGAGATAATGTTACAGAATTAATAAGAATAAGGAGGGAAAAAAATGACAAAAAATTATAAATCTCCATCTCATTTTATCATTATAATCTTATAAGTAAGATAGTTTATTTTATCCATTTTATAAGTGAAGAAATTGAAACTTGGAAGTCCAGAGAGACAGTAAATAGTCTTTGGATTCTCCTGGTCTTGAATTCAAAATTACTGTATTAGGCTATCTTTCTTTTTTTGCTTTAAGATATCTGACACAACTTTTCTATACATCTATTTGTCCAGGGAAAGTGACTTCTTCTACCTTAGCCTTTACAAAATTCAACTGAGTGTACATTATAAATAAATTTAAATACTCTTCTTACCACAGCCATTGTTTTTAATGCAGGCATTCCTCTGAGTGGACCAACTTTTGTCAACTTCCCTGAACCAATCACAATCAAAGAGATATAATTTTGTTATTTGGCTACTGCCTACTCAGAACCCCATGGCTTTTCCCAGTGAAGAAGGGGTAAAGTAAATGTTGAAGAGAAAACTGATGTGTTCACAATAAAAGTCAAGGATTTAATGAGGATATTTTAATTATTACTTGGTAAACTTTATCAATCTTAGGGAACATGTTACCATCATATAAGAAGATAGAAGACTATAGTAAAAAAAAAATACCACATTAACACATATATCAGCATATTTTTATGCTTCTAATAGGAAATATCATGACTAATTCTAATCTGGATCTTGTAAACTTCCACTGTTTTCCTACTAAGAGTATTTAGGTTAAATAAAGTTCAGTTGTCCAATTGATAGAAGTGCCTAAAAATCTTTCTAAAAAAAATGTTTCTTTATAAATTGTTAAATATTTATGGAGCAAAAAATAAAATTCCACTCTATCATTCCTAGAAATTGCCCTTATTCTTTTAGCCTATATATAAGATCATAAGGGTACTACAAACATAGTTTGCTCAATTAGTTCTTTTGTTGACATACTCAGAATATCCTTTACATATGAAAACAAATATAAGCAGAGCACTACATTTAAGGAAGAAGAGTCCTAGATTAAAACACAGAGCACACCACAAATATAATCCCTGTTTTGTTCATTTTTATTTCAATAAATAGCTTTCTTTTACCCCAGAAGGGCAGTTTTTGGCTTATGGAGAATCAGGTCTGTTAGTCAAATAAGTTTGTAAATATGATATATATGTTTGCTCGCTTATAGTTTGCATTGGGTGTGGAAGACTGGCTATAAACTGGCAAGGTCCTTATAGCCTAAGGATTAGTTTTAAGACTAAGCATTTCCCATCCTTTTAATACTAAAATCTTTTCAACATCCTTCTAATACTAAGGTCTTCTCAAAACTAAGCTTTTCTTCACACCCTTGACTGTTGCATGATAGGAGGTGGTGTGCCGTGGACCAGCACGGCTCCTAATAACAGTGTGGAATTAAGAAAACACACTTATTAAGAAAAAATGGGACCAGGAGACTCTTCAAATGCTGATGGCAACATCTGAGTGCCCCATAGCCCCAGTTTGCTTTATTATATAGCCATATGCAAATCAAGAAAGTCCTTGATACAAAGTTACACATCTGAGACTAAAACAGGAACTCTCCCAAAGCATACACAGGAATTCCCCCACCATGCACAAGTGAAATCAACCAACATCTGAACAAACAAAGAGGAAGAGGAAGGGCATATAAATTGCTTCCAGCAACTTAAGGAAGCAAGTGAAGTGGGTGCAAATACTTAGCATCATAGCCAATATGGAGGTGAAGGGGGGAGACCTTAGCCTTTTGCTAAGCCTTGAATCTACAATGGCTTTTTGCCATTTATGGTCCACAACAGTGGTGCATTCCTATGAGGAATCCCATTTATGCCTCAGATAAGTGGCTTTGTATCAGAGACTACCTTATTTGTATACTGGCTTAAAGGCTTTCATTTTCTACACTATAAAATAAAGGAGATCAGGGGCTCTCGCTTGGTTCCTGCCATTAGCATTGCAGAGAAGAGGCAGCCAAGATGGTGGAGTGCTGAAGAAGAAGCCGGTTTATGCAGAGTTTGTGCAAAGAGAGGGAGATGGGAAACAGAGGTGAATAAGGCTGGTGGTGCCTTTGATTCTAGGAATACTCTGATGAGTCAGTGCCTTTGGGAGACCTGAATGGAAAGGAAACTGTTTCCCAGTGTGTATATTTCTCTCCCACTGGGTGTGAGCTAGGATTAAAGGTAATGGCCCACCAGTTCTTGGCTCTGTTGTTTCATCACCATTTATCCAAATCAAATGCAAACCTGCACAGGCCAGGCGGCTGTGATGGTGGCCATGGCTACTGGTCATACAAGGTTCTAAATACGTGGCTTCAATCTTTTGTATGCAATATTGGGAATTCCTAGAGCATTGGCCATACTTATTCCAAAGGAAATACCAAAATGTATTCCAAATACAAATATTAGTGATTTTTCTATCTGCTTTTATTCCTCTCCAATAGCTTGGAAAATTGAAACAACTGCAAGTGAACTTCTTATTCACAACTAGATAGAACATAGAGCCTGCTGAATTATTCATGCTAATTGTAAAGAAGGAGAATAAATGTTATGAATAAATTAAATTTACAGATGAACAAAAATATCTGTATTTTCATGGCATATTGTATTTATCATTGAGATAGACTATTTCACAATATATTATTATTTATAATGTTTTTTTTTTGTTAGACTTGAAGTTTTGAGAGCACCCAACAATAAGGAATTAAGGCAGGCATTACAACTATAGAAATTGCTGGTCGTGACAAGTTGGTCATCTCAAGAAATTTAGTGTTTTGTGGAAGTCATAGATAAGAATATTAAGGGTTACAAAAAGGTAAAATAATTGAATAGGACAGGGTCAGAGGGAGGAGCTTAGAGGAATCAAGAAATTTCATAAATATCTGAACTGTGATGGCACAGTTAATACAATGTTGACCCGAAACACTGAAATGGCTGGGTCAATCTCATGAAGACAATGACTTCTTGGAGACCATATGGCGTGCACTGAGAGACCTAGGGGAGACCGCCTCACAATCCCCTATACAGCTTTCATGAAAGGTTCCTGATTCCTAGTCCTTACAGTTATATATTTATTGATACACACAAATAGAAGCAGGGACAAGAATGAGGAAGTCAGGAAGCAGAGAAGAGAATGAGGATGTCAGGAAGGGGAACTTCTTTGGAGAAAATTAAAGGGCAAGCAGAGTAGCTCAAATGTCCCCACCTAGTGATTAATCAGAATTACTAATTCTATCCCTAGTGTGCTGCAATCAGCACAGTACTGTGTTCAGTACTTTTGTCAGTAAAGTCACTGTGGTCTTTGCCTCAAGGCACTGAACTCTGTCCCTGTATTATTTTTCTATTCAGGACCTCTACAGTTCAAAACCTAGCCTTCACCAGTCAAAGCATACACATGCAGCAGTCAATGATCAATTGAAGTGAAGCAGCTACGATCTCATTCTCTCTTTCTCTCTCCCTCACTCTCTTAAAGTCAATCAATTATAAAAAACCTAAAAAAATGCTATTAAGAAAAAAAGAAATTTCATAACTAGATAACATGTGAGTTAGACAGCTAATGAGGAAGGTAATAAGTAAAATAAAGAGACCTCAGAGCTTACGAAGAAAACCAGGGAAGTATGGGCTTGGCTACCACCACACTTGAATGGTATCACAAGCAATTAATAGCAGTTAAGATTAAAGTATTATATAAACAACAAAACCACCTGTGGAGTTAATTTTTAAACAAGTAGATTTCTGGATATCACACCTGATCAATAAATATGAGTACTAAAATTGACCCCAAAAATCTGCATTGACAAAAAATTATCCAGATATTTTAAATGTTCACTAAAACTTGACAATTATTACTTTATGGCATTAGATACACATTAGAATCACCTAGAAAGCCTTAAAGCATTCCAATGCCTAGACACATCATTGATATTATAACCCAGGCATCTTTATTTTTTTCATAGTGTATGGCCAGTAGGCGCGGCCACCATCACAGCCACCTGGACCATGCAGGTTTGCATTAGATTCGGACAGATGGTAATAAAACAATGGAGCCAAAAACTGGTGAGCCATCATCTTTAATCCTAGCTTGCACTCAGTAGGCAAGTAAAAACACACACTGGGCTCCAAAACCCACTCATTCAGTGCTCAAAAAGCTACTGACTTATCCAAGTTTCCTAGAATCAAAGGTTTCTAGCTCACCAGCCTTATTCACCTCTGTTCCCCATCTCCTTCCTTCTCTCTGCACAAACTCTGCACAAACTGTCTTCTCCCTCAGCACTCTACCATCTCAGCTGCTTCTCTTGGCCTCCTCCACATAGTCTTTCTTTGCTCTCCTCTCTAATGCTAATCTCAGGAACCAAGAAAGAGCAAGCTCCCAGCCTGCCCCACTTTATAGTGTAGATTCAAAACCTTTAATGCAATATACAAAATAGGGAAGTCTCTGATACAAAGTCACTCATCTGAGTGAGGCATAATGGGATTCCTCATGAGAATGCACCACCCCACATCATGCAATCAGTTAAGGGTGTGGGGGAAAGTTTAGTCTTAAAACTAAGCCTCAGGCTATAACGACCCGACCTGCTCACAGCCTGTCCCCCACACAAAATGCAAACTATAAGTGAGCAAACATATATATCAATTTACAAACTTATTTGACCAACACATAGCTTCCTAGGTAGTTCTATGTGTAACTGTTGGACAAGTAAGTTTGTAAAATGTGTATTTTAGGTTTGCTCACTTATATTTTGTATTGGCCTGGGCAGCGCCATGTGTATGTAGTCTGTAAAAGGCTGTGGTGCTTGTCCTCAGGTGGCAGATTACAAATTGCAGATTACCTTTCTGCTTGGGAGGGGCCATTGTATTGCTAATGTTTGCTGAAGAAGAAATTTTTTTCCCCAGCCTGGATTTTGCAGAAAGAGAAACAGGAGTTTAGCTGTGGAACTGGAGCTGAGGGGCTTTGGGAGCTCCAGATGAGAGGGAAGCAGTCTTCCCTGCCTGTTTGCTCATCTGCCTGTATGAGACTTTAATAAATGGAATGGCCTACCATTTCTTGACTCCACTGTTATTTTACTGTCTGCCCAAATCCAATGAGAACCTACATGGCCACAATAGCAGTGGCCAATGGCCATACATCTGATGTAGTCGGCAGGATTCAGATTAGATTGGTATGGAGCTATAGTCACCCTTGAAAAATAAGGTAGAGGACTGGTTCTTGTTATGGTTCCTCATGGCTATCCTTTTGGGGATTATAGGCTGACTGTTTTTCACAGCCTGCAAAAGGAAACCGAAAGCTCTGTGCAAGAGACTGCCCAAGGTCTGCAAACCGAGCAGCAGCAATGGCAGGAGCTGGAATGATCACAGAAGAAAGAGCTACAGTGTCGGGAGCCGATCCACTAGTGCTGGCTAACAAGGTCACAGCAGAAGAAGATCCACAACTGCTGATTGACAAAGTCACAGCAGAAGAAGACCAATGGCTGCTGGTTAATAAAGTCACCGCAGTGAAGACTAACAGCTGCGGGTTGACAAAGTCACCGCGGAGGAGAGGCACAACGATACTTCCCCCTTTTGACCTTTTTGAATTAATCTGGCCTTATATCCCCCCTTTTCTGGGTGTGTGCTATCATTTATGGCACAGGGATAATAGTACCGTGCTTTCCCTGTAGATTCATAGTAAGTTCTTTGGAAATGAGACAGAGGGTGTGAGTTCCACAGAAAAGCCTGTAAGCCCCTTGAACTGGGCTCATAGACATAAGAGGCTGGCTATGATATTCCTCATAAAGGGTTAAGTTGATAGGAGAACTTCTTTTTATTAATCATGTTAGAAAGAATAGATTGTGACTTATGAATAGGTAGGAAACAGTAACTATACACAGAGCACCTTTCAGCCTTCACTTAATTCATCACTTTTCCTCCTTAGCCTTTTCATGTAGTAGAGTAAAGAAACTTTCCATTCTTCTTGCATACCTGACCTGCAGGTGGTGGAACATTCTGAGAAAAGTAAAGTTAAAACTTAACTAGTGTACGAATATAGTAAAAAATAAAATTTGATTAGACAATAGCATCATAGGTAAGGTAGAGTTGTTATTCAGTACTGACTTTTTAGAAGTCTGTTCCAACATTGTTCTTGCTGTTCAAGTGATTGTACTGTATAACTGTACTTTGAATGACTTACCACCTGATTTGTAGATGTGAGAATAGTGATACAAAAACAATGATTAATCAATGTATTCTGAATATCATGTGATTGTAACTTAGTGTGTGTGTGCATAAAAGGAAAGCTAGACCAGCATTTGGTAGAGATGCCTGGCAGTAAATGCTAACCGGAGAATAAAGAGAAAGAAAAGAATTCGGCTCTCTCACTCGATTCGTGCCGACGCCGTCTCTTCCTGTGGGACCCCTGGATCCTTCCCCCCGGGGCTGGACCCCGGCACTACAGATCCTGAAACTGGAATGAGCACAGGAGAAGGAGGCCACATGGGTTCATGAGCTGCAGTTTGCCTTGGAAGTTGAACATTGGCAGCAGCAGTTGTTGGAGAAACAATGTGGGTTCACCTTCAGGCCAAGAGCTGGCAATTGCAGGACCCTAAGATGGAGCCTTGCCAGTGGAGTGGCTCTGAATCAGTGGGAGCAGGTTTTTCCAGCTCCTTTTCTGAAGATAAGCCATCCACGGACTCCAGAAAGTAAAAGTCCAGCAGCAAAGAGTACTTACTAAGCCCCTGGTAAGTTTTCTGTAATTGTGAGACATAGGGGTGGATGGCAGCATGCTCTCTGGAGCAGAGGTGGAGTTGTTGACCACCAATGCCACATGCTCATCCTTGGAGCAGCGTCTTCAGAGCTGCCATTATGGCAGGAATGAGGGGGGAGACCTGAGGCCCCTTGTGAACTTAGTTGCCTGTAATGGACCTTTACCTTGGTGATTTGCACAAACAGCTGGACTGTCTACCATGGACTGACTCTTGGACTGCGACCAGAGGGAGGCACCAGCTCCCTTGTTGGATGGTGTTGGTCAAATAAGTTTGTAAATATAATACATATGTTTGCTCACTTATAGTTTGCATTAAGTGTGGGGGACAGGCTGTAAGCAGGCAGGGTCATTATAGCCTAAGGCTTAGTTTTAAGACTAAGACTTTCCCACCCTTTAAATACTAAGATCTTCCATTAAGCTTTTCCCCTCACCCTTGACTGTTGTATGATGGGGGGTGGTACACTCTCATGAGGAGTCCCATTATGCCTCAGCTAAGTGACTTTGTATCAAAGACTTTCTTGTTTGCATATTGATTTAAAAGTTTTAATTTCTACACTATAAAATGGAGCAGAGGATCCCATGCTGAAGGAGAGCAGAAAAAGGCCACGTGGAGAAGAGGAGAAGCAGCCAAGATGGCAGAGTGCTGAAGGAAAAGCCAGTTTGTGCAAGTTTGTGCAGAGAGAAGGAGATGGGAAACAGAGGTGAATAAGACTGGTGAGGTTAGAAACCTTTGATTCTAGGAAATCAGATGAGTCCGTGGCTTTGAGAGCCCTGAATGGAAAAGGAAGTGTTTTCCCATTGTGTATATTTCTTTCTTTTTTCTTTTTTTTTTTTTTTTTGTATTGTTCCAAAGCTAGAAACGGGGAGGCAGTCAGGCAGACTCCCACATGTGCCCGACCGGGATCCATCCGGCATGCCCACCAGGGGGCGATGCTCTGACCATCTGGGGCGTCACTCTACCGCAATCAGAGCCATTCTAGTGCCTGAGGCAGAGGTGACAGAGCCATCCTCAGCACCCGGGCAAACTTTGCTCCAATGGAGCCTTGGCTGAGGGAGAGGAAGAGAGAGACAGAGAGGAAAGAGAGGGGGAGGGGTGGAGAAGCAGATGGGCACCTCTCCGGTGTGCCCTGGCTGGGAATTGAACCTGGGACTCCTGCACGCCAGGCCAACTCTCTACCACTGAGCCAACCGGCCAGGGCCCCATTGTGTGTATTTCTTGCCCACTGGGTACAAGCTAGGATTAAAGCTAATGGCCCACCAGTTCTTGGCTGCATTGTTTCATTACCAGCTGTCCAAATCAAATGTGAACCTGCATGGGCCAGGCAGCTATGATGGTGGCCATGGCTACTGGCTTTACAGCTGGACATGCTGCTTTTGGCCAGCATGAGAGACCCTGATAGGGTGGAATGGATGGTGAGGAGCAGGCCAGCTCTGCTGGAGGTCCTCTGGCACTGAAATGCACCAAAAACACTTGTAAGGTTTCCATGGACACAGTCCTGAGACCCTCCAACCTACCATGGAGTAGGGGGCTGAGGATGGGCCTCCAGTTTGTGCTTTAGGCAAAGTGCTCAGAGAGTGTAATGCTAGTAGTCATGGCCACCACCATCACAGCTGCCTGGCCTGTGCAGGTTCGTATTTAATTCGGACAGACGGTAATGAAACAAAAGAGCTCGCACTTGGCAGGCAAGAAATATATGCAGTGGGAAAACGCTTCTCTTTCCATTCAGGGCTCCCAAAGTCACTTACTCTTCCAGTTTTCCTAGAATCAAAGGTTTCTACCTCACCAGCCTTATTCATATCTGTTGGGCAGATAAAATATATTGTGTTCACTTTGTTAAAGATGGCGCTGCCCACGTGGAGGCCGTCGCCCAGGTGATATTAATGTGTGTTGGGGGCAGGCTGTGGGCAGGCAGTATCCTTGTAGCCTGGGGCTTGGTTTTAGGACTAAGCCTTCCCCACCCTTTTTGATGTGGGATGGTACAATCCTATCATGCCTCAGAAAGTGACTTTGTATTAGAGACTTCCCTATTTTGTATATTGGATTAAAGGTTTGGATTTCTACACTATAAAATGGGGGAAGAACAGGAGCTTGCTCTCTTGGTTCCTGAGATTAGCATTAGAGAGCAGAGAGCAGAGAAAGGCCATGTGGAGGAGGCCAGGAGAAGCAGCCAAGATGGCGGAGTGTTGAGTGAGAAGCTAGTTTGTGCAGAATTTGTGCATAGAGAAGGAAGGAGATGGGAACAGAGGTGAGTAAGTCTGGTGAGCTAAAAACCTTTGATTCTAGGAAACTGGGATAAGTCAGTAGCTTTGTGAGCACTGAATGTGAGTGGGTTTTGGAGCCCAGTGTGTGTTTTTTGCTTGTCCGCCGGGTGCAAGCTAGGATTAAAGACTATGGCCCACTAGTTTTTGGCTCTGTTATTTCTTTACCAACTGTCCAAATCCAATGCGAACCTGCACTGGCCAGGCTGTTGTGATGGTGGCCGCGGCTACTGGCTTTACAACCTCTGTACCCCATCTCCTTCTCTCTGCACAAACTGGCTTCTCTTTCAGCACTCCACCATCTTGGCTGCCTTTCTCCTGAAATGCTAGTTTTAGAAACTGAGAGAGCAAGCCCCTGGTCTGCCACATTTCATAGTGTAGAAATCAAAATCTTTAAGCTGGTATACAAATAAGGAAGTCTCTGATACAAAGCCACTTATCTGAGGCATAAATGGGATTCGTCATAAGACTGCACCACCCCACACTATGTAACAGCCAAGGGTGTGGAGAAAAGCCTAGTGTTGACAAGATTTTAGGATTAAAAGGGTGGGAAAGGCCCAGTCTGAAAACCAAGCCTTAGGATATAAGGACTGTAAAGCCAGTAGCCACAGCTGCCATCACAGCCGCCTATCCCATGTAGGTTTGTATTTGATTCAGAGAGATGGTAATGAAACAACAGAGTCAAGAACTGGTGGGCCATCAGCTTTAATTCTAGCTTGTGCCCAGTGAGCAAGAAATATACACAGTGGGAAAACACTTCCCTTTCTATTCAGGGCTCCCAAAGCCACTGATTTACCCGAGTTTCCTACAAAGGTTTGTACCTCACCAGCCTTATTCAACTCTGATCCCCCTCTCCTTCTCTGCACAAACTGGCTTCTTCTTCAGCACTCTGCCATTTTGGCTGATTCTCCGCTCCTCCATGTGGCCTTTCTCTGTTCTTCCCCCACATGGGCTCCTCTGCCCCATTTTACAGTGTAGAAATCAAAACCTTTAATCCAATATACAAACAAGAAAGTCTGATACAAAGCCACTTAACTGAGGCATAATGGGATTTCTCATGAGAGTGCACCATCTCTTATCATGCAACAGTCAAGGGTGTGGGGCAAAGCTTAATCTTAAAACTAAGGTTATAAGGACCCTGCCTGCTTACAGCCTGTCCCCCACACCTAATGCAAAGTATAAGGGAGCAAACATATACATCATATTTGCAAACTTATTTGACCCACAGAGAGACATTGTGAAGGGCACCTTTGTAATTGTTGAAATTGTATAACTTATGCTGTTACTACAGGTTTTTTTTATGTAGCGTACCTCATTCCTTACACAGGAATACCTTTGATGTAGATTGTTGTTGGGCAGATAAAATGTATTATGCTCACTTTGTTAAAAATAGGCGCTGCCCACGTGAGGCCGTCGCCCAGGTGATATTAATGTGTGTTGAGAATCCTTGTAGCCAGGGGCTTGGTTTTGGGATTAAGCCTTCCCCACCCTTTTTGATGTGGGGTGGTACAATCCAATCATGCCTCAGAGAAGTGACTTTGTATTAGAGACTTCCCTGTTTTGTATATTGGATTAGAGGTTGTGAAGCTACAATATAAAATGGGGACGGAGCGGGAGCTTGCGCTCTTGGTTCCTGGGATGATTAGCATGAGAGAGCAGAGGGAGCAGAGCAGAGAGCAGCGGAAAGAGGCCATGTGGCCAGGAGAAGCAGCCAAGATGGCGGAGTGCTGAGTGAGATGCCAGTTTGTGTCGAGTTTGTATTTGGGATAAGGAAGGAGATGGGGAACTGAGGAGAAGAAGGCTGGTGAGCTAGAAACCTTTGATTCTAGGAAACTCGGATAAGTCAGTGGCTTTGTGAGCACTGAATGTGAGTGGGTGTTGGAGCCCAGTGTGTATTTTTACTTGCCCGCTGGGTGCAAGCTAGAATTAAAGAAAATGGCCTATCAGTTTTTGGTTCCATTGTTTCTTTACTGACTGTCCGAATCCAATGCGAACCTGCATGGGCCAGGCGGCTGCTGTGATGGTGGCCCTGGCCGTGGCCACTGGCCTTACAATTGTAAAGCAAGTAAAAGGGGTAAAATATTGGGTAAATAAGTTTGTAAAATGTGTTTTTTAAGTTTGCTCGCTTATATTTTGTATTGGCCTGGGCAGCACCATGTGTTTGTAGTCTGTGAAAAGCTGTGGTGCTTGTCATCAGGTGGCAGATTGCAAATTGCAGATTATCTTCCTGCTTGGGAGAGGCCATTGTATTGCTAATATTTTCTGGAGAAAGGATTTTTTCTCCAGCCTGGGTTTTGCAGAAAGAGAAGATGGAGTACAGATGTGGAACTGGAGCTGAAGGGCTTTGGGAGCTCTGGATAGGAGGGAAGCGGTATTCCCCACCTGTTTGCTCATCCACCAGTACAAGACTTTTTTTTTTTTAAAGGTTTTTTTTTTTATTTTTTATTTTATTTATTCATTTTTAGAGAGGAGAGAGACAGAGAGGGAGAGAGAGGAGAGAGAGACAGAAAGAGAGAAGGGGGGAGGAGCTGGAAGCATCAACTCCCATATGTGCCTTGACCAGGCAAGCCCAGGGTTTCGAACCGGCGACCTCAGCATTTCCAGGTTGACGCTTTATCCACTGCGCCACCACAGGTCAGGCCTCCACCAGTACAAGACTTTAATGAACGGAATGCTCCACCATTTTTTGGCTCCACTGTTATTTTACTGTCTGGCTAAATCCAGTGAGAACCTGCATGGCCATGACAGCACTGGCCACTGGCCATACAGTAATCAAGTTTGAAAATCTCTTGTTTAATGATCAGAGCATTGTTTTTCTTTATTTTTTGCTGACACATTTCCCAATGATATTTTAGACCAAAAAGTCTTAGCTCATTTTTCTATGTACTAAAACCCATTTTTATTAGTGCCATAGTAATGACAATTTGACTTTTGTGTTTGGCAACAATTTAAAACAGAGCTTATAGTATGGTCAGCTACCTAATTATGTCTTTATCCAAAACATAATCAGGATAACTGAAAGAATATTAGAGAACACAAAATCTTTAGGGAGAATGTATCTGGCAGTCTCACATACTGTACATTGAGATGAAATGTTCTATGGGCTCTATTTCAGGTGGTTTTAGAACCTTAGTTTCATGAATACATTCTGACACTCACATCTTTCTACACATGAGAATATACCAACTACTCATTGTAGATTTTAAAGTATGAATAGTTTCTTTCATAGGTGTTTGTTATAAGATGATTTGAGACACATTTATATATTTAAATATTTAAATTAAATATACAATTTAAATTTTTCAGTTTTATTGAGATATGATTGACATACCATATTATATTAGTTTAAAATGTAGAATGATTTGATATAGTTGATATATGTATATATAGCAAAATGATCACCATGATAAGTTCAGTTAAAATTTATCACCACACAGTTACAATATTTTTTTCTTTTGATGAGAACTTATAAGATCTATTGTCTTAGCAACTTTCAAATATATAATACAGTATTGTTTGCTTTTGTCAGCATGCATTACATCCCTAAAAATTATTTGTCTTATAATTGCAAGTTTGTACCTTTTTATTACCTTGACCCATTTCTCCCACCTCTGGTACCACCAACCTGTTTCTGTACTTTTTTGTTTTTCAAATTCCACATATAAATAGGTCATACAGTATTTGTCTTTCTCTGTCAGACTTATTTCCATTACTATAATGTCCTCATGTTATCCAAATTATAGAATTTCCATCAGTTTTATGGTTGAGAAATGGTCCATTATGCGCACATACACACACACTTGTTTTATAATACAATATAAATAATAACATATATCTTTGTTTGCCTGCCTTGGCTATTGTAAATAACATAGGGCCACAAATATCTCTTCAAGATAATGATATGTTTCCTTTAGAGATATGCCCAGAAAGGGGATTATTATATCATCAGGTAGTTCTAGTTTAAATTTTTGAGAAACCTCTATACTGTTTTCCATAGTGACTGCACCAATTTACATTCCCATCAAGAATACACCAGGGTTCACTTTTCTCTACATCCTCACTCAGATTTTTTTTTTTTTTTTTTTTTTTACAGAGACAGAGAGAGTCAGAGAGGGGGTAGATAGGGACAGACAGACAGGAACGGAGAGAGATGAGAAGCATCAATCATCACTTTTTTGTTCTGACACCTTAGTTATTCATTGATTACTTTCTCATTTGTGCCTTGACCACAGGTCTTTAGCAGACCGAGTAACCCCTTGCTCGAGCCACTGATCTTGGGTCCAAGCTAGTGAGCTTTTTGCTCAAGCCAGATGAGCCTGCACTCAAGCTGGCGACCTCAGGGTCTTGAACCTGACTCCTAGGCATTCCAGTCTGATGCTCTATCCACTGCGCCACCGCCTGGTCAGGCCTCACCTAGATTTTCTATCTTTTATCTTTTGATAACAGCCATTCTAGCAGGTGTGAGTTGATATCTCACTGTGGTTTTAATTTGTGCTTCTCCAATGATTAGTGATGTTGCACATATTTGATATTCTGGTTGATCATTTATATGTCTTCTTTGGAAAAATATCTGTCCAGTTTCTCTGCTTCTTTCTTGATTAGATTATGTTGGGCAAACAAGTTTGTAGAGTGTGTTTAGGTTTGCTTGCTTGTATTTTGCATTGGTGTGGGGCAGCACCGTGTGTGTGTGGTCTATGGAAGGCTGTAGGTACTTGCTCTCCGGGCAGCAGATTACAAACTGCCGACTGCCTGCCTCCATGGGGAGGGGTGATTGTTTGCTGTTGTTTGCCAGAGAAGGGGTATTGCCATCTAGTCTGTTTTGCTTGTGGGGGCCTGTAGGTCCAGTGAATACTGAGAGGTGAGTCGTGGCTTAGGAGCCCTGAGAGAAAGGAAAGTGTTCTTCCCTGCCTGTTGGCTCATCCGCCATTATGAGACTGTAATAAACAGAATGGCCCACCATTTTCTGGCTCCTCATTTTTTTTACCATCTGCCTGAATCCAGTGTGAACCTGCATGACCATGGTGGCGGCCACTGGCCTTACAATTATCATTATTATTTTTGCTATTAAGTTGTGTGAGTTCTTTTTATGTTTTAGATATTACCCCTTCTCAGATACATGATTTGCAAATATTTTCTCCCATTTCATAGGTTGTCTTTTCACTTTGTTTTTCTTTTCTTTTGCTGTGCTGAGGTATTTGATCTCTTTTGTGCATTTGCTTGTTTTTCCTAATACCCACAGGAGGCCATCTGTACCTCCCCCTTTTCCTTACACAATGTAAAACCATTGTAGGAAGGTCCTTTTCAAATGGACACTTAGCCCTGAAACCTGCTGTATGGTCGCTACCTGTTTGGCAGTCAATTCCCACATTGTTAAGAAGAGACAAATGAGGCAAATTCAGGCACTGACTTAATTTCCATCTGTATTAGAAAGTAGAAAGAATCTATCTCTACTTGATATGGGTACAAAAATGGTGAGAAAGATAAAAAAATCAATAAGATGGGTATAAGAGGACAACATTCACTTGTTGGCTGAAATAATGGAAGTAACAGAAGTTTTATTACATGTTAATAAAGTTATAGTGAGAATTGAGAGCAAGATAAAGAATAAACAATAAATCATTCTTCTTTATCTTTTGCTGGAGATAGTTCCCAGCTGTTTTGTGTCTGAGGCCAGTGTTATTTGCTATGGAAACTGAGGTTGTTGAATAAAACTTTTCTCAGAGTTGGAATAATTTAGAAAGCATATGTAGTTTATACTTGTTCTACTTTTCTTTGACAGTTAAAATTCCCATTGTCTGCCTCATTGTGGACACATAATTCTCATTTTCTCATTTCATTTAATATGATCAAGTTGTCTTTCATCTTAATTAGCTTTAAACAAGAAAAAAATATCACTAGTCATGTAATAACAATCTCCAAATGCATGTTATTCCATTAGCTTTATGCTTTGGAGACATAATGGCTGCTTGTTACAGAATAGAAAAGCTGGTATAAATTAAATCTCAATGGATAATATGTTAAAAAGACAGTATAAGGTATCTTTTATAGGATACTTTACAGCAGAGTCCTTTAGCTAAATTTAATAATATTTTCTCATAAAATTGTCCTAATGTTTTCCTTGAAGTTCAAACTCATGTCCATTTTAATTATTTTCTGAATTCTTTACTCAGAATCCAGTATCTTGAAAGGAAGATATCAATGCTGATTAGACCTCATGAACAAGCAAACCTAAAACATCAGCCTTGATGTTTCTAATAAAATTCTATTGAGACCTGTACATAATGTTTTTGTGCATGTATTCAATATTTTCTAAGAAAATAATATGTAAAAAGTTGATAATAGCCACTGAAATATAAAATTTATTTCATAGACACTAGTCATTTTTAAAGCAAGTAGTTTAGTTAATACTTTGAATTCTGAAATAACACAATCTTCACCAAGTTACAATGATTAACTAAATCCTTTATACATGAACCCTTTGTAATCTAAAATGCTTCTGGGGTTTCTTCATTCTTTTCTTTAATGGAAAATACAAGTGTTTGCATGTATGCAGCTCTATTTTATAGACACAAGGAGAAAGTCTTCCAGCTATAGAACATCTATAAGTCTAGTAATAAATATTCTGAATAAAAATTATTTCATGTAGTCATTCAACAAAAATGTTCTCTACCTTTTTCATATTCCTGGCACTATATCAAACCTTCTGAGAACAAATATTAATAAAGCAGACATGCTCTCTGCCCTTATAGGGATTGAAACTAGTGCTATTCCTTTATTCCTAAAAATACAATAACTTTTTTTTATCTTTTTTATGCTAGTTGGATTCATATTAATTAATAAGATTTTACAGTATCTAATTGTTACAATTTTAAAAAAATAGGAAATTTAAACATGGTAAAAACTTAAAGTATACATTACTCATTAAATAATTAGTGATTAAGGCATTAGGAGTTTTACAGAATTTGTGATCATTACATTTACGATATAATTTAGTCAATTATATTGTAAAATTAGAAAACAGAAAGGTACCTGATAAGATGATAATTCTGTTTATATAACCATACTTACCTCAAAATCAGGGCTTGTATCTTTTGGGAAGTATTTAGAGAGAGATAAACCCTGAGCCCAGAGGTTTAAATCTTTTCGTTTTCAAGGACATAGTGATATGGAATATATATCATATAATATAAATAAGTAGAGGAGGAGAGGCTATGTCTTCCATTCCCCTATAAAGTGTGAAGTTGTTTTATTTTTGCCTCCTATGATTGTTTCTGCAATTAGCTACAAGGAAACGCTGAGTAATTCCTAAAACCCCCAGAAAGCAGATTAATACTGTATATAGACATATGCCAATTTAGAGGTTAGCTAGTTGACTACCAAATCAATAAACTCAAGAATTACCTAAAATCTGCTTGCTTTTCTACTACCTTTTGGTTCAGCTCAATCTTTTAATTCACCATTACTGAGTCAGTAAAGGATTCTGCTGGTTGTCAAGGAAACTATAATGTAGAGAGGACAGAAAATGGTGATAATCTCATCTCCCATATCCCTGTAAAAAAGAGATAAACTGAATAGAGAAAGCACAAATGTAGTCACTGTACCATTGGAGTAAATAGGTTTGATATTATCCTACAAAGAGATTCTTCAAAAATGGGCATCTTTTTTTTTTCTTTTTTTTCTTTATTCATTTTTAGAGAGGAGAGAGAGAGGGAGAGAGAGAGAGACAGAAGGGGGGAGGAGCAGGAAGCATCAACTCCCATATGTGCCTTGACCAGGCAAGCCCAGGGTTTCGAACCGGCGACCTCAGCATTTCCAGATCGACGCATTATCCACTGCGCCACCACAGGCCAGGCATAAAATGGGCATCTTATTTAACAGGAGGAAGAAAGAAATAGCAAGAATCTGAAGGATTTTTTACTGGGATAAATGATGAAAGAAATGGAATGTGAAGAATGACATGCATTCATTAAATATGCAGGAGGTATTATTTTTTTCTTTTTCTAATTTAAAAACTGGACTCATAAGCTTGTAATTCTGTCCACATTGCTTCACCTTTATTATACCCTGTAACAATTTTATTCACTAGTACAACGTAAGCAACTTTCAGGAAGTTTTATTGAAAACAAAATCTCAGCGGTAGCATTTTCATATTTCATTGAATGGTTTTAGAAATATTCAGAACTATCATATTATTAAATTTTTTTTTTTTTTTTTTTTTTTTTTTTTTTTTTTTTTTTTTTCATTTCTGAAGCTGGAAACGGGGAGAGACAGTCAGACAGACTCCCGCATGCGCCCGACCGGGATCCACCCGGCACGCCCACCAGGGGCGATGCTCTGCCCACCAGGGGGCGATGCTCTGCCCATCCTGGGCGTCGCCATATTGCGACCAGAGCCACTCTAGCGCCTGAGGCAGAGGCCAAGGAGCCATCCCCAGCGCCCGGGCCATCTTTGCTCCAATGGAGCCTTGGCTGCGGGAGGGGAAGAGAGAGACAGAGAGGAAAGCGCGGCGGAGGGGTGGAGAAGCAAATGGGCGCTTCTCCTGTGTGCCCTGGCCGGAAATCGAACCCGGGTCCTCCGCACGCTAGGCCGACGCTCTACCGCTGAGCCAACCGGCCAGGGCCTAAAATTCTTGAATTAACTTAAATGTGTAAAAGTTCCATTTTTCTATATTCAAATTTTGGACTTATAAAATGAAGAAAACATTTATGATGAAAGGAGAGTAGGAAGGGAAGGCAAAAGCGAAGTGTTTGCAATTACATTGGAATCTTGGCATGGTTCATTCTGATCATTTAAAGAGCCAAGTAGAAGTTAGGAGTAGAGATGGAACAGGAAAAAGTAAACTTGCAAAATATTGATAGAAGAGAAAGATACCAAAATCAAGTTTCAATTATTTTACAATTTAGATCCAAATGGATCCTATATAGATAACTATTGTAAAATAATTGTCTATAATATGTAAATTAGCTTTCAGTTATATTCAATGAAACACATTATTAAATCACTTTCTGTGGTCCTGTTTCACAATGCTTAAACCCATCTCTATACATACTACTAAAACTAAGGCCCAAAGCTTGAAGCCCAAAGCTTGCGTTCTGTTCCTCCCATGCTTCCCAGCCTCTCCCTTCACAAACAGCCAACAGAAAGTTAATAAATACTCCAAAAATAAAAATATAATAGACAGGAATAAGTTTAATATTTTTCAAGACTGAGTAGGGAGAAATGTTTTCAGTGCTTGAATTCTTTGCTTGTTCTAATAGAGTGATGGGATTCAGGACACTCTGTCTCTATACATAGTACCTTGCAATACTGAACGTTTTAGCTGAAGGAGTCTGAGAAAACAGGAGAAGCTGGAAGGTCTCTCTAACTTACTTCCCATCACCACCCACTCCTGTGCCTTCTCTTCAGAAACAAGTCATAAAACCTTCTTGTGAGATGGACCCTCCCTACTACCAGAGAAAGAAAGCACCCTTTTCTCAGAAGACAAAACAATACCAAGAAGAGAACAATTGAAGAGATTGTGCTAATTTGTTTCCAGTTTACTGCACTTACCTTATAGTATGCTCTTTGGCTTATCATATTTCTCTACATGACTGTCCACTTTTTATCAAACCTAGCATAAAAATATTCAGAGGCTCCCCTGACACTGATATTAAAGAAATTTTTATGCTTTTCTCCTGTTAATATGGCTTTGTCAGTTTAGTTTCCAGACTCAGCCAGAAACCCTAAGAAGATGAAGGAAAACTTCTTCGCCTACAAGAGATGTTCATATCTTCCAAAATTTATTTTTAAAGTGTCCTTCTCATTGAATAGTTCTCATTTAAAACTAGAAAACTCTTAAAGTTAGTTGTTAACAGAGGTATGAGTAAGACTTAAAGATTTTAAAGGAAAGTTTATTTAGGTTACTTAGAAATTTTTTGATAAATTGGTTCTTTTTAAAAGACAAAAGCAAAGGGAATTGGAATGATGTGATGCACATAAGCTTTCTCTAAAATAAAAATGGCACTTCACAAAAGAAGTCCGATGCCCCACATACATTTTAACAAGAAGTTTAAATTGCTATGTGAAAGATGAAGAAGGAACTCCTCCTCAGCTGCCTCATTTTCTCAATCCCCATATGCCCCCTTCTCAGTACACACCACCTCTCATTCTTACTGGTGGTCATACCTGCTGGACTGTGGGCATAAAAGGACTATGGTAAATTTATGATGAATTTAACACACAGATACTAAATTATTTTTTCAGTTTTGTATTGTGTCAATGTTTTTACAAAAAAAGAAGAATCAAGTAATTATAAATCTAAATAATAATTGCAATCATACAAATTTGCATATCACTTCACCATTTATAAATTAATTTTATAGACATTTTCTCTTCTGATCATAAGTACAAATCACCAAAGCAGACATTGCAATTATTGTCTTCACTTGGCAAAGAGGGAACTCTGACTGAGAGAAGGTTTAATATGCTATAAATGGTCAACTACAGATATATTTAATAATACAGAGAGATACATAGAAGAATTATTCCTATCATAGAAATTCTATTTGTACACTACATGATGATCTCCTGATGAATTAGAACCCATAATATAAGCTATATAAGGTATCTCCTGTTTTTGCTATATTTAGTGATGAGAGAAAACAATTCAATGACCTAACTATAGCTCCAATAATAACAATGTTTGTTATGACAGGTTTTACTATTTATAAGGTGCTACTGAGTCGTGCGTGTGTGTGTGTGTGTATGTGTGTTTAAAAAGATAAATAAGTCTAAAGAATTTAGTAAGAACATTTTAAGATCAAATCATGATTAAGTGGTCATAGAATTATGTTAACACTCTTATTAGGAATTGCTTGTTACTGTGTGAGCTTCATCCCAAACTCGTATAATAGGTAATAAATACCCTTTAGCAAAGTAAAACAAAAAATATTGTTTTCCATTGCTATGACCAAATATTCTACTAATAAATGTCATGAGGTGGGAAGACTTGCTTGAGATGATGAAATGGCATTTTTTCTAGAAGAAGAAATTGGTCAACTATACTGAAAACTCTGCTCCTTAAATTTTCCTTTAGAAGTCCCAGTTAAGTACCTCTTCCCCTTACAATATAAGTAAAATTGTAATATTTTTATTATTCTTCTCTATCTCCATATTTATATGTTTCACAAACATATGAAGAAGCTTATGCTTCACATTTGTATTTCAAAAATAACACTATTTTTGAAAGGCAAATCTGTATTTAACCATTATGTGTACAAAAACTTAAAGTTCAATCATAAAGGTCCCATCAGGAGTATTTTTCTCCCAAATGTCACGTGTTTTGGGTCACAGATGGTTTTGCTTTGTTTTCCTTCCTGTCCTTGACAAGATCCAACCACATCAGAGAGGAATGAAGTCAGCACCACCCTTGGCATCTGGCTTCAAAAAGGCCACTTCTTTGCTAATAAAGCATTGAGAAAACATGGCTATAGATAGAGTCTAATAAAACTTCACTACCAAACCTTTGATGTTTTGAGTTATATTTGTCACTAGAACCAATAAGAAGATGTATAAGACCATGAAGAATAACAAAATAGAAATATCATAGTCAAGTGTAACCACAGCGTGGAAACAAAGCTTTGAAACTTATTCAGCTCAATACAGTACTGAAATGTTTAAAGAGAGTTGAAAATTTAAATTTTGCAAGGCATTATTTTAATTACCCAAAGGTTGCCTTGAAAATCAAATGAAAATCATTTTCTGGCATAGAGATTCATTATTAACAAGATGCAAACATTTCCTTAATTGAAACAGAATATTGAATGATCTGAAGTCCCATCCAAATACACAAAATGATTTTGTACTGACCAAGGCCCCAGTGAGACCCTATTGTAAATGTAGATACTGTGGTAGTGTTAGAATCCATCAGAGTGTAGCAGGCTTTATTGAAAGGAAGAAAGGAACCCTGCCGGGCTGACTCGTGTAAGGAAGAGTCTGGGATTGGATTTTAAGGGTTTTGGAGAGGGGGAGTGAGAAGGGTCGTGGGCATCATTTAATTGGCTGCTGGACAAAGGATCGTCTTTTACTGAAGTTTGCCAGAACTTCTCGGCTTGTGACGTCAGACATTCCTTTGCGACTGGTCATCTGCCGCAAGCCCTGAAACAGACTTACTGGCAGAGTTAAAGAAATTAAACCTAAGAGGTAGGAAGAGGCTCACCTGTGTTCTTTGCTGCCAGGTGAGCACCTACACAAGGGGAAAACACACATTAAGATCAAAACTAATATTAAACCATGCATAGACCCATGACAACTGTGAGGTGGGTGAGTGAAAATAAATAATATTCTTTGACATTCTTTCCTTCAGCATAATTGCAATCATATATTTATTTCATGATTCTGGTTAAATAGAAATTATAAATAAAGTAGCTTAAAATTTCAAACCTTGGGTCCAGACAATCTGAATGTGGGTAATGGGATTTTCTGTGTTGTCCTCATAAAGACTCAGACATGTGGGCTCCCTGGAGGAGTGATGGAGCTGACACAGAGCCCACTTGCACAGCATCCTGGGAAGGATTTCATCACCTGGCTTTGGAGGAGAGATACTGCTCAGATTTGTTCGCGTTTTGTTGTCTAGTCAAAACCACATGATCTATAAAAGTCACTAAAAGAGAATTCCTACAAGTAAAAAGGATTAATTAATTTTACAGAGAAAATGTTGTGATACCCTGGAACACAGAGCTGAAGTGGTCTGAGAGCAAAGTGAAACTCAGTGCCATGCTAAACACTTACTTCTGGAGCACTGCACACAGATCCCTCGCAGACTATGTGGATATTTGAAATACCTGGAAATACTCCCACAACATATCATTTTCAACAGGACCCTTGTGCTATATAGGACATTATTGGAAAAATCAGAGAAACCTGAATGAGTTATAAGGATAAGATACATAGTGACGAGGAGAAAATTCTATGAGATCCTACTTTAAATTACAACAGTGTGGGAAGGAAAAGACAAGAAGGGGTCCATCAATTAACATTACGAGGCCAGCTAGCAGAATACTGTTCACATTCCTGAATGTCTGTTGGAGCTTGGAATCAACATGCAGGGCCTATTCGCCAGCCACTAGGCCATGGCATCCTGCACAAGCAGCAACTTTTAGGATAGTTGCCAGTAACCAATCAAAAGCTTTTAATACTTTTCTTCTTTACAGACTCTGCACCTGTCATAGAACTGCCTCTGCTTCACCATATCTTGCTCTCTTATCTGCAACCAATGTAAATTCTTTTTTTTTTTTTAAGAGAGAGAAAGGGGAGAAAGAGAGAGGTACAGAAAGGGAGAGATAAGAAGCATCAACTCATAGTTGCGGCACCTTAGTTGTTCATTGATTGCCTCTTATTCATGCCTTGATGGGGGGGGGGGGGGGGGGCTCCAGCCAAGTCAGTGATCCCTTGCTTCAAGCCAGCCACCTTTGGGTTCAAGCCAACAATCACGGAGTCATGTCTATGATTCCACGCTCAAGCTGGAGACTCTGCACTCTCAAGCTGGTGAGCCTGCACTCAAGTGGGATAAATCTAAGCTGAAGACAATGACCCTGTCAGGGTTAGAACCTGAGTCCTCAGCATCCTAGGTCGACAATCCATCCACTGGGTCACCACCTGATCAGGTCAATGTAAATTCTTTTAAAACAACTTACATCTTTCTTCCCTCTACTTGATGTATAAAAAAGTGGCCAGTCAACTCCAGGACCTGGTCCTTTATGTTCCAATAAACCCTTTCTTAAAAAAAAAAAAAAAAGTTTTCAGCCATGGAAGTAAGTTTTTTATTTAACAATAGCAGTATTTGTTTCCATTTTTGGGATGATTGTTCCACATTTGGATTTTTTTTTTTTTGTATTTTTCTGAAGTGAGAAGCAGGGAGGCAGAGAGACAGACTCCCACATGTGCCTGACTGGGAGCCACCCGGCATGCCCACTAGGGGGCGATGTTCTGCCCATCTGGGCCATTTCTCCCTTGCAACCGGAGCTATTCTAGCAACTGAGGCATAGGCCATGGGGCCATCCTCAGCACTAGGACCAACTTTGCTCCAATGGAGCCTTAGCTCTCTTCTTGGGGGAAGAAAGAGACAGAGAGAAAGGAGAGGGGAAGGGGTGGAGGAGCAGATGGTTACTTCTCCTGTGTGCCCTGGCTAGGAATCGAACCTGGGACTTCCACACACTGGGCTGACGCTCTACTGCTGAGCCAACCGGCCATGGCTTAGACAGTTATATAGGACAATATCTTTGTTTATATGAAATGCATACTACAGAACTTAGGGTGGTGAAATATCAGATCAAAATGTTACTTTCCAATGGTTGGAGAAAAGAAAAGTTCTTGGTAGTATATACTTGCAATATTTTTTAAGTATGTAAGTTTAAGATAGCTTAAAAATTATATATTATATATTTTTTCATGACTTAGCCTAAACCTACCTTTCCAGCATTTTTACTCATTATTTCCTTTCTTAAATCCTGTACTCCAATCTCTAGTTTGTGTAGTTAATTGGCTATTCTCCCAACATAACATGCTGAAGACTTTACCACTGATGTGACTTTACCTTGTTACCTCCACCCAAGAAGTTTTCCAAAAATATCTACTTATCTATCAAATTTTACTTATCTTTGAAGGCACCTCCTAAATGACATCTCTCCTAAATGGCATGTCTACTCTCCGAGCCCCATTTAATGCCTCATACGTAGTATGTGCTCAAAATATAGCTACCAAATTAAATCACTTATAACTGAAATGGTTAAAGAGATCTTCATAGAAATTGTACATGAGCTGAGACTTTCAAAATTAGCAGAAATCATCAGCCCAAAAGTAGGGAGGTATTTAACCTTTAGTCTACAAACAGAAAACAAAGGAGATTGAAAAGGCCTATATAAAGTAGTTATTTGAAGGTGAATTTGGGCGTGCAGTTTAGCAATTAATGGGATGAAATATAGAAGAGATTTAGATCATAGTAATTGGCAGTAAAGAAACCTAGATTACCAGATAGTAATGTAGAAGGCTAATAAAATTAAGGAGAAATGAAGAGATTTTTTATGTACCAGCTGTTAAAGTAAAACAAGATCCTTTAAATATAATAAACATTTCCTGGTGTTACTTTGTTACTTTGCTCAATTGCTGTAAGGAACAGAGTGCTGGGTCACAGGCAAAGATTACTGAAAATCCTAAAACATTGCAATGGAAAGAACAGCCAAAAGTGAATTACGTATTTCCTAAACATGGACAAGATCTCTGAATTAAAAATACATTATTAGTCATAGTCATGAGAGTTCAAAAATGTAACTACTAAAAAAATAAAGTGTTCTAACTTCTCCCTGAATTTCCTGTATAATAAAACCTAAAAGGAAATAATATGTCATTCCTGCATATCCAGAATATTTCATCAAAGGACTACCAAAACATTATTGTTACCACTTTAATATGAATTTTATATTTTAAGAGGAGTTCCTCATGGATAGGGACAAAAATAAAAGTGATTCCAGTTTTTGAAGAAAAATATTGGAATAATGTCATTTTCAAAAATCAGCAGTTAGGCAAATGCAAGCCTCACAAAACAAAAAGAAGCAATTTCACAACCAAACAAATTGCCAGCATGAAACATCTGGCACTTCACCCTTAACCCTGCACTATTTTCTCTATGACATTTTTATGAGGTTCAATTTTTCCAGCATGCTATAGATCACCTGTTTTTTCAAATATTTTTGCTTTACTAATGATATTGCTACAATACCAAGGAAACAAATCTCTCAAGATCCTTACAAAGTAATGCATTTTTACAAAGATATCCCACATAAAATGTATTAAAATTGATCCCCCCAAAGCTTGAAACTTCTCTATTTGTTTATGCTGTCCTGTTTTCTCTATTTCTAGCCTTTCCCACAGAGTGATACCTTGTAATTTTTGCTAGATCCTTTTATTTCTCACAGCAATTTCCTGAAACAAGTGTGGCTTGAGTTGTAGACCCTTAATATATCGTCTTTAAAAAAAAAAACTGGATACTTCTGATCCTGAGATTCTGTCACTTATGAGTATGGAATGTTCTTGATGTGATCAATTAAAATTAATCATCGCAGGTCTAAGTTCCCTTTAGCTTCTCCTTTACAAAGCCCCAAATTAAAATTAAACTCATTAGAAAAAAAAATTATGTGGCCATTTTTCACAAATAATCATTCCCTTAGGGTATTTTCTCAGAGAGGAGATAAAAGTAAAAGGGCTCATTTGCACTGTAGGAACAAATAATGATGGCTTGTAATGACCATGACAATAAGCAGTAGGTCATGGGGTCTAGGGTTTAGAATAAATCAGGGTGAACCTAATGTCGAATGGGCAGTGCTCCTAATAGGGAGCAAGCAGAGGATCTAATGAGAAATGCAATAGTTTTAGTCATGCTTTTCCATTAATCTGTGGTTTGCTTTCTGTGGTACTGGTTTATAGTAAGCTCTAAGAAATCTCTCTCATGAATGTTTGTGTTCTCTTATTTCTTGACGTGGGATCACTAGATGTTACAGAGGAAGACCAAAAAGAAGAAAACAATATCTGAAATATGTGAAGAAGACCTAAGCAAATATTCAGCCTATCCTCATCTATTTAAGTGAGTACACTAAGCCTAAGCTATTAATAATTGTTGTTGAAAGGGTTGTTTAGTAACACTCAGTAAATCTCTTTCTGCATACAATGTTTCCTGAATGGAATTCTGAGTATTATGTAGATATTTATGAAATTGATGATATCTCATCTCAATTCTTACATAAAAAATATTCTTTGATCAATAAACTGTAATATTCTAAAAACAGCTGTGTCTATACAAACAAAATTCATAGATCATATGGCTTCAACCAGTCCTTTAAAAAAAAGAGCAAGTTTGGCCCTGGCCGGTTGGCTCAGTGGTAGAGCATCGGCCTGGCGTGCAGAAGTCCTGGGTTCGATTCCCAGCCAGGGCACACAGGAGAAGCACCAATCTGCTTCTCCACCCCTCCCCCTCTC
Organism: Saccopteryx leptura; assembly: GCF_036850995.1. Taxonomy (NCBI): domain Eukaryota; kingdom Metazoa; phylum Chordata; class Mammalia; order Chiroptera; family Emballonuridae; genus Saccopteryx; species Saccopteryx leptura. The sequence continues at coordinate 71,483,654 of NC_089507.1, read as the reverse complement.
CTTCCTCTCTGTCTCTCTCTTCCCCTCCCGCAGCCAAGGCTCCATTGGAGCAAAGATGGCCCGGGCGCTGGGGATGGCTCCTTGGCCTCTGCCCCAGGCGCTAGAGTGGCTCTGGTCACGGCAGAGCAATGCCCAGGAGGGGCAGAGCGTCGCCCCCTGGCGGGCAGAGCGTCGCCCCCTGGTGGGCAGAGCATCGCCCCCTGATGGGCGTGCCGGGTGGATCCCGGTCGGGCGCATGCGGGAGTCTGTCTGACTGTCTCTCCCCGTTTCTAGCTTCAGAAAAATACAAAATAAAAATTTTTTTTTAAAAGAGCAAGTGAAAGCAATGTTAACACTTTCAAAAAATAATTAGAGATTCATATTAAAAATTGGTCATTCCATTAAAATAAATTATATATTCTATAAAGCAATGATTGATTTTGTTAAGTTGTTGGAAAGAAAAACTTCAGAGGACTTAGTTTCCTGCTATTTAGATTTGGATACTAAAATTTGTTCCATTGAAGGAAAAAAAATAGTCTAAAATTCATAGAGCAGAGCATACTGCATTGAAATTTACTGTACTTTCAATTGTTCCAATTATTAGAAATGTTATTTTTTAGTTACTCCCAATGAAATTAGTTAAGACAGTAAATAATAGTTATTTGTAGCAAGTGTTTCAAAGTTAATGAGAATTATTAAAGATAATTTTTATCACGTCTTCCCTGCAGAGCCAGTAGATTAATAACTAAACAGGGACATTACCCACAGCCTGGCTGCCAGGAAGAATTATATATAAACTAATTAACAAAAGACCTTGGAGGAAAGTGGTCTCATTTACAATCTTGATAAAAAGAAGGGGACAAAAGATGCTACAAAGAAAAAAATAAACAGATTATTCTATAATAAATACACTATAGAGATTCCAAGATGGCAACAGAGTAGGCAGACATTCCCACTGCCACCTCCCAGGACCAAATTAGATTACAACTCAATTTAAGAACGATCATCTTGAAAAACCAACTTTGGGTTAAATCAAGAGGAGTCTCTAACCAAGGATCGCAGAAGAAGCCACAATGAGACTGGTGAGAAGGGTGGTGCAATGCTGGCGGCCAACATCATGGCCAGGTAGGTCCACACTGGATTTGGGCAGACGGTAGAAAAACTGCAGAGCCAGAAAGGGTTGGGCCATTCTGTTTAATAAAGTTTCACAATGGCAGACAAGCACACAGGCAGGGGAAACTGCCTCTCAGGCAAACAAACAGCAAAATGGCCCCTCACAGTGGTGGGCAGGCGATCAATCCATGTATCTACAATCCCCAATCTCTCTTGAGCGCAAGCACCTGTAGCCTTATATAGGCCGTAAACACATGGCACAGCTATGTACTCACGCACCAATCAGGCATTGGTAGTAATTGGTAACCAGTGAGCAAGCCTGACACAGCTGCCCCACAGACGGAGACCAAAAAGGGCTGCCCTGCTCCCAGGAGTGAGCAGTGGCTGAGGGTCCAGAGGGACTCTCACTGCAGGGAGGGTCACTCTGAGAGGTGTGTGTCCTCAGCCCCAGGCCTGGAGCCCCAGCCTAGAGCCTCAGAGTCTGGAAGAGGTGCCCACACAGCATTTGGTGATGAAAAGAGCTGGGATTTCTGTATGTGAGAAAGCGATGGGCCTCACAGAGAGACAGGCTCTATCTTAAAGGTCCAGCAAAAAAAAAATCTCATTCATAGCCACTCACTTGGGGCTCTGGAGAAGGAAGGGCTGAGAGGATTGAGATTGTGAAGTTAGTGGCTCAGGGAGAGACACCATAGAGGACAGCCACCAGGACCCCTATGCTGAGTCATTCTCTAATATTGTAGTTGCTATATTTCTTGGGTGGAGCAGTTCCCTCTGAGTGGCATCAGCCTGGGAGAAACCCACTGCTCTGCCCTTGAGAGTTTCTCCTACCACCCATGGAGACTGGGCCATTCTGAGAAGCCAGGAAGCAGGGGGCATGTCAGTGACTCAGTTTTCTGGCATTGAGGCTGGAGCTTTCCCCCACACACTCCTAAGTCTATGACTGGTGAGTCTACCTCTCAGAAGACTCACCAGAAACTGTCTAAACTGTGGGAACACCACACTTCTGGTTCTCAGAGATCATACCCACAGAACTCCTGGGAGTCACAACCTACTGAGGTGTGTGAAAAAAGTCTGGACAGACTAACACCTGGGGCCCAGGAGCAGGAGCCACACCTACCATCTTTCCTAATCCCTGAATTGCTGCAAGCCCTAGACTCTATCAGAGTTTTTATTTCAGTGGATGAGCCCTATAAGCAGCCAGCAGACAGAGCCTGCAGGAGGAGGCCTTAGGGAACCTTAGCATTTTGTCGACCTCCCCCAGGCTCAGTGTGATAAAAGCCAGCTTAGATGTGCAGCTTGGTATTTCCCATGTTTACCTGGGCCCAGCAAAGGTAGTCACAAACTCTGGATTGCTTGTAGCTCCAAGAAGTTTGCTGAGAGCCAGTCACCGACAGTGTCCCCCACTGATCTGCACCAAGCTCCCTTAAGAAAGGTCCAGGGCTGGCACGCCCAGTGACCAGCTGTGGAGAGCATCAGTTCAGGACTCAATGACCATTGCTGGCAGCATATCGAAGGGAGGGCTCAACAGAAAGGGCCCAGCTGAAGCAAGTTCCATTTTCTGTGGTTAACACCAACACAGCAGCTCATGTGCATTGGACAGAGTGGAGCTTCAAAGTTAGCTGGCTCAGGTGTTGAATATCCCACCACACAGGGTTAGGTTACATGGGGGGAAGGAAGAGAGGCTTGTAGAATGGACGTTTAAAGGGTGGGTCCCTGTGAGTTGATTGTTGGGTCCAGTTGAAAGGCTTATCCACTTTCTTGGGGGGCACAGTCTGCCCCAGGGGAAGATTCTCTCAGTCTTCCTCCCTAAGACCAGGGGCTCCCCAGCTGAAAAACCTTCGGCAAAGGGGACTGTAAGCCCCACCCAATCTGACCCTGCTGGTCATCTCGCTAGGGAGAAATACAATCAGATATCCAGCAGTGTCTGAGGGATTAGGTTCTGGAATACGGGCCACTTTCCCTGTACTGAACTCCTGACCAAGAGACCCCTAAAGTGGATCTCACTAACATTGTATTCCCAACCTCAGCTGCCCTAATCCACCAAGCTTGCAACCTGTAGACAGGTTGGGAGAGTGAGGCCAGTCTGAACCCATACCGCAGTCTCTCTACAGAAGATTCTGTGGGAAAACCACAGAAAAGCAAGAGGAAATGGAGCAGCTAAAAAGTGGAGGCAAATATTCCACAGCTTGGGGTTTTTATGGAGCTGCTATCAGCTCTAAGGAGGAGGAAGCTGATCCATATACACAGGCTGGCCCCACCCACACTACCCAGTCACAGAAAACACAGTCACAAACAGCAAACAGAGCAGTAGTTCCAGACAGAGAGCCCAGAGCAGGTTAAAACAATGGCTGAGACCAATCCAAGAAGATCCAGAACCAACACAACCAGTAGTGAAAGACAGCACCAATGCTAGACTTAGCTAGCTACACAAGCAGCATGCCCAAAAGAGGAGTTCAGCAGGCACCTGACATTGCAGGGGATAAATATGCCCAACAGGACAGACACTGCACAGTCTCTAATATGAATGATCAAGGTTGATCTATAGAGCCAATGAGCCTGAAGGGATAACCACACCCACAAAAGGACCAACTGTATTCAGTACTCACACACAACAGGAGGGTAAATAGTGCCCTCAAGAAGCATTTCTACAACACAAAACCCAGATGACTTGTATGTCAGTACCACTGAGCCCATCTTCCTCATACAGACATCACAACAAATTTCAATGTCATACAGTGCTACCTAATACACAGACCAAATGAGCAGAAAAAGAAATATGACCCAAATGAGTCAACAAGAGAAATCCCCAGAAAAAGAACTAAATGAAATAGAAATAACCAAACACCCAGACTCACAGTTTAAAATAATGATTTTAGGATGCTTAAAGATCTTAGAACAGTAATAGATGATCGCAATGAGGGAAAAAAAGCATCAAAAAAGACATTAAAATCACAAAAAGGAACCAGTCAGAAATGAAAAATACAATATCAGAAATGAAGACTGCACTAGAAGGAATCAACAACAGGCTGGATGAAGCAGAGGATCAAATTAGCAATATAGAGGACAAGATAAATGTAAGCACAGAAGCAGAGCAGCAGAGAAAAAAAAAAGCTCAAAGACAGAGGAAACTCTAAGAGACCTCTGCAACAACATGAAGAGAAACAACATCCTCATCATAGGGTTTCCAGAAACAGAAAAGAATGAACAGGGGATAGAGAACCTGTTTGAAAAACTTATAGCTGAAAATTTTCCTAAATTGATGAAGGAAAAAGTCACACAAGTTTAAGAAGCACAGAGAGTCCCATTAAAGATGAACCCAAGGAGACTTACACCAAGACACATCATAATTAAAATGCCAAAGTTAAGAGTCAAAGAAAAAATACTAAAAGCTGCAAGAGAAAAGCAGTTATTTACCTATAGAGGAGCCCCCATAAAGATGACATCTGACATCTCAACAGAAACACTTGAGGCCAGAAGAGATTGGCAAGAACTATTCAAAGTGATGCAAAACAAGAACCTACAACCAAGACTACTTTATTCAGCAAGGTTATCATTAAAATTGAAGGAGAAATAAAAAGCTTTCCAGACAAAAAAACAACAATAAAAACTCAAGGAATTCATTACAACCAAACCAGTACCACAAGAAATGTTAAGGGGTCTCCTATAAAAAGAGCAAAGAAAAAAAGAAATTGAGAGACAGAGAATTGTATGTTTATACAATAAAATGGCAAAAAATAAGTACATGTCAATAATAAACTTAAATGCAAATGGGTTAAATATTCCAATCAGAAGACATAAGGAGCCTGACCAGGTGATGGTGCAGTGAATAGAGCATTGGACTGTGATGTGGAGGACTCAGCTTCGAGACCCTTAGGTCGCCAGCTTGAGCATAGGCTCATCTAGTTTGAGCAAAGCTCACCAGCTTGGAACCAAGGTCGCTGGCTCGAGCAAGGGGTTACTCGCTCTGCTGAAGGCCCATGGTCAGGGCAGAAATGAGAAAGCAATCAATGAACTAAGGTGTCACAACAAAAAACTAATGATTGATGCTTCTCATCTCTCTCTGTTCCTGTCTGTCTGTCCCTATCTATCCCCCCCTCTCTGTCTCAAAAAAAAAAAAAAAAAAAAAAAGACATAAGTTAGCTGCTTGGATAAGAAAACAGAACCCATTCATATGCTGTCTACAAGAGACCCAGCTTAGAACAAAAGATACACATAAGCTGAAAGGGGAGGATTGAGAAAAAGTATTCCATGCAAATGGAAATAATGGAGAACTGGGACAGCAATACTTACATCTGACAAAATAGCCTTTAAAACAAAGGCTATAGTAAGGGATAAAGAAGGTCACTACATAATGATAAAGGGAACAATCCAATAGGAGGATATAACCATTTTAAATATTTATGCACATAATATATGAGCATCTAAATATATAAAGCAGATTTTGATAAACATAAAAGGTGAGATCAAAAGCAATACTATAATAGTAGGGGTTTTAATTCCCCACTAACATCAAGGGATAGATCCTCTAGACAGAAAATTAACAAAGAAACAATGGTCTTAAATGACATACTAGATCAACTGGATTTAATTGATACCTTCAAAACCTTTCACCCCAATGCAGCAGAATATACATTATTTTGAAGTGCTCATGGTATGTTTCCTAGGATAGACCACATGTTAGGACTCAAAACAAGTCTCAATAAATTTAAGAATTTTGAAATCATATCAAGAATCTTCTAGGCCCTGGCCGGTTGGCTCAGCAGTAGAGCGTCGGCCTGGCGTGTGGGGGACTCGGGTTCGATTCCTGGCCAGGGCACATAGGAGAAGCACCCATTTGCTTCTCCACCCCCCCTCCTTCCTCTAAGTCTCTCTCTTCCCCTCCCGCAGCCAAGGCTCCATTGGAGCAAAGATGGCCCGGGCACTGGGGATGGCTCCTTGGCCTCTGCCCCAGAGCTAGAATGGCTCTGGTCACGGCAGAGCGACACCCTGGAGGGGCAGAGCATCGCCCCTGGTGGGCATGCCAGGTAGATCCCGGTCGGGCACATGCGGGAGTCTGTCTGACTGCCTCTCCCCGTTTCCAGCTTCAGAAAAATACAAAAAAAAAAAAAAAGAATCTTCTCTGATCACAAAGGCATGAAACTAGAAATCAACTACAATAGAAAACTATTTAAACACTTGGACGCTAAATAGCATGTTTATTAAATAAATGGGTTAGCCTGACCAGGCGGTGGCACAGTGAATAGAGAATTGAACAGGGACACAATGGACCCAGGTTTGAAACCCTGAGGTCACCAGCTTGAGTGCAGGCTACCAGCTTGAGCCCAAGGTTGCTGGCTTGAGCAAGGGGTCACTCGGTCTGCTGTAGCCCCCGAGTCAAGGAACATATGAGAAAGCAATCAATGAGAAACTAAGGTGTGACAATGAAGAGTTGATTTTTCTCATCTCTCTCTTTTCTAGTCTGTCTGTCCCTCTCTCTGTCTCTGTCAAAAAATAAAATAAAATAAAAAATAAAAAATGGGTTAATAATGAGATTAAGAAAGAAATAAAAAATTTCCTTGAAACAAATGAAAATGAACATACATCAACCCCAAATCTATGGGACACAGCAAAAGCAGAGCTGAGAGAGAAGTTCATAGCATTACAGGCATACCTTTAGAAGCAATAAAAAGCTCAAATAAACAACCTAACCCCACACCTAAAATAACAGCAAATAAATCCCAGAGGAGGTGGTAGAAAGTAAATAATAAAGATCAGAGCAGAAATAAATGACAGAGCGGCAAAAAAAAAAAAAAAAAAAAAAAAAAAAAAAAAAAAAAAATTAATTAAAAAAACTAAGGGCTAGTTCTTCAAAAAGGTAAACAAGATTGAAAAACCTTTAACCAGACTCAAGTAAAAAAGAGAGAGGACCCAAATAAATAAAATTAGAAATGAAAGTGGAGAAGTAACTGATACCACAGAAATACAAAGGATTGTAAGAGAATACTATAAAATCTATATGTCAAAAAATTGGACAACTTAGGTGAAATGAATAAATTCTTAGAAACATACAATTGTCCAAAACCCAATCTGGAAGAATCAGAATACCTAAACCGACCGATTACAAATCAAGTTGAAACAGTTATCAAAAACTCCTAGCAAACAAAAGTCCTGGACCAGATGGTTCCACAGGTGAATTTTACTAAACATTCAAAGAAGAACTAACACCTATCCTTCTTAAGCTACTTCAAAAAATTCAAGAGGAGGAAAATCTTCCAAGCTCATTTTATGAGGCAAACATTATCCTCATTCCAAAACGAGGTAAAGACACCACAAAGAAAGAAAACTATATGCCAATATCCCTGATGAACACAGATGCTAAAATTCTCAACAAAATTTTAGCCTACTGGATTCAGCAATATATTAAAAAATCATACATCATGATGAAGTGTGATTTATTCTGGGGAGGCAAAGTTGGTACCATATTCTCAAATCAGTAAATGTGATTCATTACATAAACAACATGAAGAGTATAAATCACATGATTATATCAATAGATGCAGAGAAGGCACTTGATAAAATCCAGCACTCGTTTATCAACAAAATTCTAAGCAAAGTGGGAATATAGGAAACATACCTCAACATAATAAAGGCCATCTATGACAAACCAACAGCCAGCATCATATTCAATGAGCAAAAGTTAAAAGAATTCCCCTTGCCCTGGCCGGTTGGCTCAGTGGTAGAGCATCAGCCTGGCGTGCAGAAGTCCCAGGTTCGAATCCCAGCCAGGGCACACAGGAGAAGCACACATCTGCTTCTCCACCCCTCCCTCTCTCCTTCCTCTCTATCTCTCTCTTCCCCTCCCACAGCCAAGGCTCCATTGGAGCAAAGATGGCCCGGGCGCTGGGGATGGCTCCTTGGCCTCTGCCCCAGGTGCTAGAGTGGCTCTGGTCGCGGCAGAGCGACGCCCCGGAGGGACAGAGCATCGCCCCCTGGTAGGCAGAGCGTCGCCCTCTGGTGGGTGTGCCGGGTGGATCCCGGTCGGGCGCATGCGGGAGTTTGTCTGACTGTCTCTCCCTGTTTCTAGCTTCAGAAAAGAAAAAAAAAAAGAAGAATTCCCTTTAAGATTAGGAACAAGATATAGGTGCCCCCTTTCACAACTTTTATTCAACATAATTCTGGAAGACCTAGCTACAGCAATCAGTCAAGAAACAGAAATAAAAGGCATCCAAATTGGAAAAGAAGCAGCAAAACTGTCATTATTTTCTGATGACATGATACTGTACATAGAGAACCCTAAAATCTCAGTCAAAAACTACTGGACTTGATGAATAAATTTGGCAAGGTGGCAGGATTGAAAATTAATATTCTGAAATCAGTGGCGTTTTTATATACCAACAATAAACTGTCAGAAAAGGAAATTAAGAAAACAATCCCCTTCACTATTGCAACAACAACCATAAAGTACCTAGAAATAAATTTAGCCAAGGAAGTAAAAGACTTATACCCAGAAAATTATAAGACATTGAAAAATGAAATCAAGGAAGATACAAGCAAGTGGAAGCATTTTCCATGTTCATGGATAGGAAGAATAAACATCGTTAAAATTTATAGTACCCAAAGTAATCTATAGATTCAATGCAATTCTTATTCAAATACCAATTCCATACTTCACAGATCTAGAACAAGTATACCAAAAATTTATATGGAACCAAGAAAGAACCAGAGTAGCCTCAGCAATCATGAAAATGAAGAACAAAGTGGGAGGTATTACATTTCCTGATATCTAATTATATTACATGGCTATTGTAATCAAAACAGCTTGGTATTGACACAAGAACAGCCATACAGACTAATGGAACAAAACAGAGAACCCAGAAATAAACCCATGCCTTTATAGTCAATTGATATTTGACAAAAGAGGCAAGAGTATACAGTGAAGTAAAGACAGTCTTTTTTAATAAATGATGTTGGGCCTGACCAGGCAGTGGCACAGTGGATAGTGTCAGACTGGGATGCAGAGCACCCAGGTTTGAAACCCTGAGGTTGCTGGCTTGAGCACCCGCTCATCCAGCTAGAGCACTGGCTCACCAGCTTAAGTGTGGGGTCACTGATTTGAGCATGGGATCATAGACAAGATGCCAAGGTTGCTGGATTTAGCAAGGAGTCACTCGCTCTGCTGTAGCCATACCCCCACCGTCAAGGCATATATGAGAAAGCAATCAATGAACAACTAAGGAGCCACAACAAAGAATTGATACTTCTCATCTCTCTCCTTTCCATGTGTCTGTCCCTACTTGTCCCTGTCCCTTTCTCAGTCTCTCTCACTGTCTCTGTCACAAATAAATAAATAAATAAATAATGTCAGGAAAATTGGACAGGTACATGCAAAAAAATGAACTAGACCACCAACTTACACCATTCACAAAAATAAACTCAAAATGGATAAAAGACTTAAATGTAAGTTGCAAAACCATAAAAATCTTGAAAGAAGGCATAGGCTGTAAGCTCTCTGATACCTCTCATAGCAATATTTTTGCTGATATATCTCCATGAGTAAGTGAAATAAAAGACAAATTAAAGAAATGGGACTGTAACAATCTAAAAAGCTTTTGCACAGCAAAAGACACCATTAAAAAAATAAAAAGACAACCCACACAATGGAAGAACATATTCACCAATTTGTCTGATAAGGGGTTAATAACCAAAATTAATAAAGAACTTCTAAAACTCAATACTAGGAAGGTAAATAATACAATTAAAAAATGGGCAAAGGAACAGAATAGCCACTTTTTCAAAGAGGACATACAGATGGCCAATAAGCATATGAAAAATTATTCAACGTCACTAATCATCAGAGAAATGCAAATTAAAATCACAAAGTGGTACCACCTCACACCTGTCAGAATGGCTCTTTTTAACAAGTCAACACACAACAAGTGCTGGCAAGGATGTGGAGAAAGGGAACCCTCCTGCAGTGCTGATGGGAATGCAGACTTGTGTAGCCACTGTGGAAAACAGTATGGTGTTTCCTCAAAAAATTAAAAATGGAACTGCCTTTTGACTCAGCTATCTTACTTTTATAAATATATCCTAAGAATTTCAAAACACTGGTTCAAAACTAAGATATGCACCCCATGTTTATTGCAGCATTGTTTACAATAGCCAATAGCCAAGTATCTGTCAGTGGACGAGTGGACTAAAAAGTTATGGTACATATACATAATGAAATAGTATGTAGCCTTGAAAAACAAGGAAAACTTACCTTTTTCCATGGTATCGATGAACTTGCAGGTTATTATGCTAAATGAAATAAGCCAGGCAGAGAAGGACAAATATCATATGATCTCTTATATGTGGAATCTAATAAACAAAGTGAACTGAAGAACAGAATAGAGGCAGAGGGGAGATCACAGGGAGCAGAGGGACAGCTGTCAGAGGGAAGCGGATGAGGGGATGGGATCAGAGAAGGTGAAGAGATCAGTGAAATTATATATACATAACACACAGATAGAGATAATAGGACAGCAAATCCCAGAGAGAAGAGGAAAGGGAGTCAGGGGGAGAGGGACAAAGGGCATGTAATGGGGGGATATATTTTTTTGGGGTGGGGGTGTTATATTGAGTGGGACACTTAAATCCATGTTAATGCAATAAGTTACAAAATGTAATTATAACTAAAATAAATGAAAAGATAAAAATATAAACTTAAGCAAAATAAAGAGAAAAAAGCTAATGAAATATTTTCAGAAAAAAGGCAAAATTGAAATTAAACGTAGAAGAAAAATTAGTAAACAAATAAAGGAAAGAAATTAAAAATCTGAAGACATGTTATACCTAATAAGTTTACAAAGTAAAAATATCTATGCTTAAAGAGCATAGATAATTGATAAACATATATGCTAATTGATAAACATTTTAGGATTCATACTATGTGTTCCAAAAATTCTATAAATTTAATATTCTTAACAACAGTAGTCTCTCACTTTAGGGAATTTTCTGAAGTATTACCTAAAAAAACTTATACTCATTTTAGAATTATTTATGGTAGCATAAAACTCTTAGATATTTAGCAATAGGTAATGATTAATTAAATTTTAGCTTATTAACATGATAGAACAGTACTGGGCAATAATTAAAATGTTATTTATGAGAATTCTCTAGCAACATATCATAAATATTAAGTGAAAGTGACTGTTGAAAAACTGCATAGCTATAGGAAATAGAAAGAAATGTGCAAAAGTTAACTCAAAAAACTTTGAGTGGAAATATTGCTAATTCCTTTTTTTTTTTTTTTTTTTGTATTTTTCCGGAGCTGGAAACGAGGAGAGACAGTCAGACAGACTCCCGCATGCGCCCGACCGGGATCCACCCGGCACGCCCACCAGGAGTGACGCTCTGCCCACCAGGGGGGATGCTCTGCCCCTCCCGGGCATTGCTCTGCCGCGACCAGAGCCACTCTAGCGCCTGGGGCAGAGGCCAAGGAGCCATCCCCAGCGCCCGGGCCATCTTTGCTCCAATGGAGCCTTGGCTGTGGGAGGGGAAGAGAGAGACAAAGAGGAAGGAGAGGGGGAGGGGTGGAGAAGCAAACGGGCGCTTCCCCTATGTGCCCTGGCCGGGAATCGAACCCGGGTCCCCCGCATGCCAGGCCGACGCTCTACCGCTGAGCCAACCGGCCAGGGCCTTGCTAATTCTGAATCTAATTTTTGTCCACACTTTGTTCTAATTTATATGGGTAGAAAGATAATAGAATAAAAGATTGCTCGAGGTTCAGCTGGAACTCAATGATTTCAAGGTGGTTAAATATAAACTCTTCTTGCTAAGCCTGGGTTGCTATTTATTTCGAAAGCAACATGGTTCAATTACATATGTACTGCAAAATTGTATTCAATAAAATATTTGGTTAATGCTATCAATTCATGTATGTACATGAGATTTAACTGGGTGTTTTCTTGACCAAACCAACTGGAATGTTTTGGATTGCAGAGCAATAAACTGGGGACTGGTTCAGGTGGAGGAAGAAAAGGCAATACAGATAGAACCAGAACTGTTCTATATAATTAGACATCATCTCTAGGTGCTTAGTAGGAAAAAAGTGAAACCGATACCAGAACTCTTCTCTACATCATTTATAATTTTATCTTATATAATATCCTTTATAATTTTCCTGTATGAGTATGTGTAAAAATTGCTGTGTGAGCCTGATGCAGTGCATAAAACATTGACCTGGGATGCTGAGGTTGCTGGTTTGAAACTCTGGGTTTGCCTGGTCAAGGCATATATGAGAAGCAACTACTACGAGTTGATGCTTCCTGCTTATCCCCGTTCCCTACTTCTCTCTCTCTCTCTCTCTCTCTCTCTCTCTCTCTCTGTCTCCTCTCTAAAAAAATCAATAAATAAAATCTTTTTTTTTTCTAGTGACAGAGAGATTGAGAGGGAGAGAGGGTGGGACAGATAGGGACAGATAGGAAGGGAGAGAGATGAGAACCATTAACTCATAGTTGCTGCATTTTAGTTGTTCATCAATTGCTTTCTCATATGTGTCTTGACTAGGGGACTCAAGTGACCCCTTGCTCAAGCCAGCAACCTCGGGCTTCATGCCAGCGACCTTTGGGCTCAAGCCAGCAACCATGAGGTTGTGTCTATGATCCCACACTCAAGCTGGTGAGCCTGCACTCAAGCCAGTGACCTCAGGGTTTTTAATATGGGTCCTCAGCATTCCAGGTCAATGCTCTAATCACTGTACCACTACCTGGTCAGGCAATAAATACTTTTTTTAATTGCTGTGTGAATTTCATTAGAGTTCAAGCTCACTCTGCCTGCACATAACCTTTCATTCCTTTCTAAAAGACCCAAGTTAATGATTTGTCTCTAAGTATTATATATAAATATCCAAACCAAGCATTAGAACAGGGTTCAAAAGCTAAGACCAACGGGGCTAAACCTAGCTTATAACTTTACATTTGAGTAGTCTCAGTGTTGATGGAAGTTTGGTTTAGAATGCCTTATGGAGTAGCAAGCTATCTGAACTTGTTTATATCCCAGAGACATTTGAGCTGACACCTTTGACAGCTATACCTGACATAGTTTTAGGACCCAGAACTAGTGGGATATTGACTATGATTCCAAGTCTTGTGAATACTCCTATCATGGGAACCCTAATTCATTGATAGCTCGATTTTTCCTTCAAGGTTGTGGTTGCTGAGGTTGGGGAGGTGGGATAATCTCACTCCTACCTTTTATTCCTTTATTCGTTCAGCCCAGTGAGCAGATACTTTGCAGCTGTTTTCTGAAATCAGACCATCAGTGCAAGGTTGGAATTAGTTTTTGGTTAGTTGAGAAAGCAGCTGAGAGCACTAATCCTCTTTTTCTGCCTCCTACAGAGAGAGGTAACTCTTCTCAACCCTTAGTTACTATGAGGCCATAATATTCAAATGTAATGATGCTGGCACTACTGATAGTATAAGAAGAGTCTTCTGCCCTTGTTTAAAAGAAAAATGTAATAATTTGGAACATTTTGCAATTAGGGATGCATTTTATTTGACACCTTTCAGCTGAGAATCTCAGTGGTGAATAAAAATTAGCTGGTTAACATTTCATGAATAAGGTATTTTTTATTCTTAGAGTTACACACCACATATAAAAATCATAAATATAATTTCAAGATATATAAAAAGGGATAGAATAATAAAAAGAAATAAAATTCATTGTCCTTTAATGGGCTTTAAATCTGCCCAATAGGAGGAAACATTGCATTTAATAGATAAATGCATCAGTGGGGCACAGACTATGATGAAGCATCTTTTCTCCCTCTAGCATTTTTTCACTAGTGGATTCAAATAATAATTGCTTTTCTCTGTGACAAGAGCATCTGTTAGGCATTTTTAACTTTTTGGTGACATCTACTGTACAAAGTGAGAAATGCTGTGGAGTCATTCTATATCCAGAGAGTACTTAGAATTTATTTTATTTTCTTTTTTTTTTTTTACTTACAATGCTACAACTTCTTTAATACTTCTTTTCAATATAAATCAGCCTCGTTTTAAAAATTAAGAATATTTACACAATTTTCATATGCATTGCATCAGAGAGGCATAGAAAAATTGGCCTGTGCTGGCAAGTTCAAACTTAATTTTTTGGTAGTGTAGTTTAAAGATGGAATTTCAATATAGAGACTTCATTAAACCACTGTTCAAATGTTAGTAAAAATATTCAACTTGATATTTAGATACATTTTATTATATTTAAAAACAACTAGTTCTGAGGGCTTATTAAAATGTTTTAATATTCTAATAGTAATATATATAGTAGAACTTGAATTTTAAAGGAAATAAAAACTCCTAACTGATCATCAATTTAACTTTCTATTTACAATTCTAGACATATATATATATCACAATTACCTGGTATGTAACAAAAACAAACATCATTTATTCTCCTAATTATGCTCTACTTGTTCCACGACTGAAGGTTTGCAAACACTTCATTTCATAAAGCATGAGTATAACTTGGAAATTCTTTCAGAGGCATTTGATCATTCAACAACAAAGTAAAATATTTTTATTGAGTATCTATTATTTATAGGCATTGTGCTAGATATTTTTACAACTGTAACATGTAATGAAATGGTATAGTTTCTTATCTTAAAATAGGAGGACCTCATGTTTCATAACACAACCTACTCTCATTCCCTGTGGTAAGAGGTGAGCAGTATCTCCCCCACTGACCATGGTTCTCTAATTCTTTGTTTTATTTATTTTATTTTATTTTTAAGTGAGAGTGAGAGAGAGAGGGACAGACAAATGGGAAAGGAGAGAGATGAGAAGCATCAACTCATAATTTTGGCACTTTAGTTGCTCATTGATTGTTTTCTCAGATGTGCCTTGACCAGGGGGTTTCAGCTGAGCCAGTGACCCCTTGCTCAAGCCAGCGACCTTGAGCTTCAAGACCTTTGGGCTCAAGCCAGCGACCAGGGGGTCATATCTATGATTTCACACTCAAGCCGGCGACCCCGTGCTCAAACTGGTGAGCCCAGGCTCAAGGTGGAGACCTCAAGGTTTGAACCTGGGTTCTCAGCATCCCAGGCCGATGCTCTATCCACTGCACCACCATCTGATCAGGCATCCAATTCTTAAAAAATAAAAACAAAACAAACAAATAAAATCTTTACCTTTTAAATCTGTCTATTATAATCCAGTGGGCAGGCAGACATTCCAAATTCATTCTAGGATAAAAAGCATATATGGCTGAAGTAAAAAAAGCTAGTCCCTATAACATTACATGAACAGGCTGAAACTAAGTGATTCCTTCCCCATTGTGATTTCTTTTCCAGTCCTCAGTATCTTTTTTTTTTAAGTAATGACCTCAAGGCCTGAAAAGCTGCTTTAAAGAAATAGCTTATATCAATTACCTGTCATTATTTTTATAATGGTAATGATTTATAATTATATATGTAACTATTAATGAATTATTCTCTAAGTATTTATTGGCAAGGTTGGTATGCCCTGTGAACAATAAAATACATACTGTTTCTCAAGGGTTTACAGCCTAGAAAAAGGACATATCAACAGTTTAAACAGAATGCACTAAGTAACAATAAGAGATAAATAGCATGAGATTAGGATTTAGAAGGCAAAGTACTTCCAGCTGAGAGGACCACAAGAAAGTTTATGTAGAAAGTGATCATGCGATGAAATATGAGGAGTGTGTGCATTTTCAAAGTGATGATGTGGGTGTGCTAAGTAAGGAAAAATTCAAGAACCTTGTCAGCTCAGAGGCAGGAAGGCCTGGATACGTGTCTGGCACTGAGCAACCCACTTTGACAGCTCATTGGATTCTTATGGGCTAGGGAAGGAGCAACTAGGAAACCGAGTCTAAGCCACCTCACAAGGGCCCTGACTTGCAAACTAAAGCGTTTGAATGTCTTCCCCAGGACCGTTGAGTTCCTGTTCAGATACCTAGATCATGGAAAGTCAGTATCTTTGAAGCTGATTATCAAGCCAACTTTTTAGCTTCATCTCAAAGCTGTTGTTCTGCATTGGGTTTTTCCCAGCTTCACTGTCTACACTCTTGATTTCTTCCCGAGCTTAGACTAAGGCTTTTGGCAAGTTATTAGCCATAGATAGTTCTTCCACAAAATTACAAATTACAGACAACCACCATTTTGCCTTGGTAAACTATTTTTATGGTCACTATCAATTTTTAAATACTTTACACTTCCCTCTCCCAGTATAAAATGTTATCATTTCAGCCCTAGACTTTCCCTGAGCACTTCTGATAGGTAAAAGCTATTCTGGGAACATATCCATCATCTCCCGTGACCACAGACAGTGGGAAAGTAGCAGCCTAGAGTAAGGCAGATGTGCAGCAGGGAATATTACCTAACTTAATTCTTACACCAAACTTCCAAAATAAACCCCCCCTCCCAAAAAAAAATCCTCAGTTCACTTAACCTTTGAAATAATACTTTCTGTCACTTTTAAATAAAATATTGATATATAAACAGTATATTTGAAATGCCTAATATATGAGTACAGAAATATTCAAATCTTATTAAATTCAGCTGACAATTAAACTGCAAATCATATATATATATCATATTTTTTTGAGATTCTGCTTAAAAATTTAATTTTCATCCTAATTCTAGAAATAACTAATCATTTTTTCATTATATCTAGTTTAGGGTTCTCAATGCTATCTCAATCAAGTACAATTTTGATTTTATAGTTTATGAGTTTATAATTTTTTTCATTTTATGATTATTATTCTGCTAACCTCAGAATATTAGTAAAATTAAATCAATATCTTTTTTTTTTAGTTTATAGTTTTTAACTTTTCTAACTTCACACAACCAAAGAAGAAAAATTAGTTCAATTGACAGAAAGGATTACAAATATATTTAATGCTCTGGTCAGTTTGCCCAGAGGATAAGAGTGTTGGCCTGGCATGTAGATATCCTGGGTTCAATTGCAGTCAGGGCATACATGAGAAGTGACCATCTGCTTCTCTTTCTCACACTCTCCCACTTCTCTCACTCTTCCTCTCAGCCAGTGGCTTGATTGGTTCAAGCATTGCCCCCAGGCACTAAGATTAGCTCCGTTAATTCAAACATCAACTCCAGATGGGAGTTGCCAGGTGGATTTCTGTTGGGGAGCATGTGGGAGTCTGTCTCTCTACCTCTACTTCTCTCACTTAAAAAATAAGGATTGCCTGGCCAAGCAATGGAACAGTGGATAAAGTGATAAAGTGTTGGACTGGGACACAGAGGACCCGGGTTCGAAACCCTGAGGTTGCTGGCTTGAGCACGAGCTCATCTGCCTTTAGCATGGGCTCACCAGCTTGAGCAAGGGATCGCTGGCTTGAGTGTGGGATCATGGACATGACCCCATGGTCACTGACTTGAGCCCTAAGGTCACTGGCTTGAAGCCCAAGGTTGCTGGCTTGAGCCCAAGGTCACTCGCTTGAGCAAGGGGTCACTCATTCTGCTATAGCCCCGCGTATGAGAAAACAATCAATGAACAACTAAGGAGCTGCAACAAAGAATTGATGCTTCTCATCTCTCTCCCTTCCTGTCTGTCTGTCCCTATCTGTCCCTCTATCTGACTCTCTCTCTGTCCTGTCAAAAAAAAAAAAAGATATTTCACATTTCTATACTGCTTTTATCAGGCAACTTAATTTCAGCTCTGTGCAAATTTGTGTTAAATAAGGAGATGAAATGGCTCCAAAGAGGCCATGATTCTCTCTATAGTCCAATTGTAATCTCTATAATATATACACACACTCAACTGGTTTATCCCCACTTGCTTGACTCTCCCTCACTTAAATTGTCATCTACTGGCAGAGCAGGTTACACTTAAGTGAGATGATAAGAATGACCATATAAGTTGTTGACCAGATCAGGACACTGTTTTTTGTTTGTTTGTTTTTACTAAGACATAGAGAGGGATAGATAGGGACAGATAGACAGGAATGAAGAGAGATGAGAAGCATAAATCATTAGTTTTTTGTTGTGGCACCTTAGTTGTTCATTGATTTTTCCCATATGTGCCTTGACCATGGGCCACAGTAGACCGAGCTCATCTGGCTTTAGCATGGGCTCACCAGCTTGAGTAAGGGATCGCTGGCTTGAGTGTGGGATCATGGACATGACCCCATGGTCACTGACTTGAGCCCTAAGGTCACTGGCTTGAAGCCCAAGGTTGCTGGCTTGAGCCCAAGGTCACTCCCTAGAGCAAGGGGTCACTCATTCTGCTATAGCCCCCCATATGAGAAAACAATCAATGAACAACTAAGGAGCTGCAACAAAGAATTGATGCTTCTCATCTCTCTCCCTTCCTGTCTGTCTGTCCCTATCTGTCCCTTTATCTGACTCTCTCTCTGTCTTGCTCAAGCCAGTGACCTTGGGTCCAAGCTGGTGAGCTTTGCTCAAACCAGATGAGCCCACGCTCAAGCTGGCGACCTCAGGGTCTCGAACCTGGGTCCTCTGCATCCCAGTCTGATGCTCTATCCACTGTGCCACCACTGGGTCAGGCCAGATCAGGACACTTTTGAAAGTAAAAAATTACTTTTTTTCATAGTTCTCATAAACTATATGTTTTTATCTAAAAGTGGTACATATCTGTATAAACTAAGACAAAAAATTTAAAACTTCTCATTCATTTCCTGAACATTAAAAGATAACTTAAGCAGCCTAACCAGGTGGTGGTGCAGTGGATAGAGTATTGGACTGGGATGCAGAGGACCCAGGTTCAAAACCTCGAGGTCACTAGCTTGAGTGCAGGCTCATCCTGCTTGAGCGCAGGGTCGCTGGCTTAAGTTGTGGGGCCGCTGGCTTGAGCATGGGATCATAGACATGACCTCATGGTTGCTGGCTTGAGCCCAAAGTTCACTGGCTTGAAACCCCAGATCACTGGCTTGAGCTCAAGGTCTCTTGCTTGAGCAAGGGGTCACTCACTCTGTTGTAGCCCTCTAGGCAGGGCACATATGAGAAAGCAATAAATGAGCAACTAAAGTACCACAACTATGAGTTGATGCTTCTCATCTCTCTCTCTCTTCCTATCTGTCTGTCCCTATCTGTCCGTTTCTCTGTCTCTGTATGTCACACAAAAAAAAATAACTTAAGCAGATAAATATTCATTGTAAATATTCACGTTACTTAATAGATTTCTTAGTAGTAGCTGTCTCTAATACAGTATCATCTAACTTTTTCTGACATGTATATTTTAACACAATTTTATTATTTTTATATTTTAAAGTTATATTTTGCTGAAACCATTTTTAAAAAGATATTTATTCTATGGTTAATAAATTTGAAATTGTAGTTAATTTCAATTGACTCTTCTCCACAGGCTATAATTAAGAAAATACTTTTCTGCAGCTGCTGGGGTACTTGAGAGTTTTCAGAGTAAATTCTGCTAACTGGCATTATTCATTATATCTAAGACATTTAAACAATCTAACCATCTAACAGATGAATAGATTAAGAACATGTGGTATATACATATATGGAATATTATTCAGTCTTAAAAATAAGGAAATTCTGCCATTTGCAACAAGATGGATAGATCTGGCCCTTATGCTAAGTTTAAGAGTCCAAACACAGAAGGACAAATACTGCATGATTTCATTTATATGTGGAATCTAAGAAAGCAAAACAAATAAATAAAGCAGGCTCAGAAAAACAGAGACCACATGGATGATTACCAGGGTGGAGGAGGCAGGGAGATGGGTAAGAGGGGTAAAGGGAAATACAGTCAATTATATTGTGATAAGTTTGTACAGTGACAGATAGCTACTAGGATTAGTGAGGTGACCACATTATACGGTATAAAGTGTTGAATCACTATGCTCTACAGCTAAAACTAACATAACTAATATACTTTTGTATACTAACTATACATAAATTAAAACAAAATGTAGCTGGAGTTGCCATGCTGGAGAAACTGCCTGACATATCTTATTACTCAAATGTTTGGAATGTTAAAACAGGGTAAAATAACCTTTGGACTGGGTCTAAAGCAACCTCATGTCCCAGAGAACTGTTTGCAAAGGTAACAAGAAAACAATTATTACTAATGGACTGATGACTGCCAGACTGAAAATTATAAACACCGTTTATAATTAACATCACTATGTTATGTTATCTGCACCAATGGAAAAGCCTTCCTCCTATTGACATAATTGTCCCCTTCCCTTTCTCACAAATAACCATTAAAAAAAAACCCTGAAGTTCTTTGTTTTTCTAAAAATCTTATTTATCAAATATATTCTTATAAGTCAAGTCAACTCTCTTGCAGAGTAAAAATATAAATAGATAAACATAATTATTTTGACATATAATTATATTTTTACAGCACGCAGCTTTCTTTGACCAAAATGCATGTTGACAATGGAATACTATGCGACCTTAAGAAGGAAGGAAATCTTACCTTTTGCAACAGCATGGATGGACCTGGAGATTATTATTCTAAGTGAAATATGCTAGCCAGAGAAAGACAAGTGCCATACAATGTCACTCATATGTGGAATCTAATGACCAAAATGAACTAACAAGCAAAATAGAGACAGAATCATATATAGAGAGCAGGCTGACAGCTGGTGGGGGGTGGTGCCTAGATGAGGGGGGTGGAGTAACCGAGCAAAAAAAGATGAAAGAAAGGAAAGAAAAAACTCAGGGACACAGAGAACAGTTTGGTGATTATGGGGGTGGGGCATAGGGGTGGTAGAGAAGGATATAGGGAGGATAAATGGTGATAAACAAAGACCTGGCTTGGGTGGGTGAACACACAATACGGTATACAGAGATGTGTTGTAGAATTGAGCACCTGAAACCTGTGTAATTATGTTAACCAGTGTCACCCCAATAAATTCAATTAAAAAATACATGTTGATTTTTTTAAATTGTCTTCTCTTAAGGTACTGTCCTTCTAAAATTAAGTTGCAGTATAACTATTTATAAATTTAATAAAAATTTATGTATAACTCAGGAGGTTGAGAGAGCGCTTCAGAACTTCTAATGCCTAATTATGACCTAATTTGCATTTCAGAGAGAAACAGAATGTGAGGGTCTATACTCAAAATATAACATCATTTATAACAGAGGAGATAAACTTGGCTTTAATGTTACCACCAAAGTGTGGAAGTTAAAATGCCAAACCAGACAGGTCCTATTTTAACAATCTGTCACAAATATTAAAATGGTTATTTGAAATGAGCATGGTACATATGATTTAACATATGATCTATTTCCAAACATGAATATAAATAGGCTTAGCAATTATATATTCAATGGAGTTTTAAACAAATTATTGACTTTTCTTTAAAATATTTGATTAATGTAGCAAGTCTATAGCAATTAAGTTCCTTTATAGAAAATGTCTAGTAACACTGTTGAGAATATAAATTAATGTTATGGAAAATAAAATTTAACAAACTATAACAATGTTAAAATTGAATTTTATCTGTTTCATTTTTATATCAGTCTCAAATGGAAGACAGAACCATAGATATTAACTGTCTTTCCTTTCAAAGTATTATGCTTAATCATCTATCTATGTAGGACTTGCAAAGTAGGTAGTCAAAGAATATTTTTGCATTTGTAGACTCATTACCTGATTTCAGGATAAATAAAAAGTTGAAGAAACTAAGAAACAAAAGAAAATTTCTTTAAGATAACTTGTTCAAATTCAGTGGCATTTTAGCTACACCCATTCTTTGAGTAGGGAAGAAAGTGCTTCTTCCTCACCTCAAGGCTACTTTATGGATCTTCCAAGGTACTGCTTAGAGAATTTAATGTTTACCTATTAAATTTTGGAGAATATAAGTATCTGGTACTTGCGTCTCACCTGAGAAATTCCAAAGTGAAAGTCTACACCTACACCAGTAGAGTGAAGAAAGAAAGATATATTTTCCATCAGCGGTAGGTCAGGGAAGCACAATTCTTATGCTTAGGTGATGGTCTTGGATGAAAGAGCCACCCAGGCATCACTGTAGGAGGACAACCTCTTCAAGAAGGTTGTTGTCAGGATCAAGGAGCCTTTAACAAGAAGAGGCTGTCCAATGAAGAAGTAACAGGGAGACCAGGGTCATGTAGACAATGCCTATAGAAGAAGAAATAGTCCCCACAACAAAAGAGCTGAATTTGGTGTTTTTCCAAAGGGAGAGAGGATCTATGAAACCCACAAAAATATTTCAGGAGAGAAAAAATCAACACAGAATCAGCTATACTCAGAGGACACTAGCACCGAACACCAAGTTATCATACATCAGCTACACGGGAAAGATTTTTTTATGCTTCTCTCATTCTCTCCAGAACCAACCCAGGAAGTTGTTCTGGTAGTTTATGAACAAAATGATGTTGAGAAGGATTAGAGCAGGGGTCCCCAAACTACGGCCCGCGGGCCACATGCGGCCCCCTGAGGCCATTTATCCGGCCCCCACCGCACTTCCAGAAGGGGCACCTCTTTCATTGGTGGTCAGTGAGAGGAGCATAGTCCCCATTGAAATACTGGTCAGTTTCTTGATTTAAATTTACTTGTTCTTTATTTTAAATATTGTATTTGTTCCCGTTTTGTTTTTTTACTTTAAAATAAGATAAGTGCAGTGTGCATAGGGATTTGTTCATAGTTTTTTTTATAGTCCGGCCCTCCAATGGTCTGAGTGACAGTGAACTGGCCCCCTGTATAAAAAGTTTGGGGACCCCTGGATTAGAGCAAGGAGGCAAATGGGGATATGGCCATCCTCTCCTCCCTTGCTGTGATGGTTAATTTCATGTGTCAACTTGCCTGGACTAAGAGACACTCAGCTGGTAAAACATTATTTCTTCATGTGTCTGTGAGGGTCTTTCCAAAAGAGATTCGCATTTGAATTAGAGTGAGAAGAGAAGATTACCTTCACCAATGAGGTTGGGCATGATTTTATCCATGGAGGGCCTGGGTCTATAGAAAAGAGTTTGAGAGGTGAATTTGCTCTCTTTTCTTGATCTTGAACATCCATCTTCTCTAACATCAGTGCTCAGTTCTCAGGCTTTCAAACTCAAATTGAATTATACCACTAGATTTCCAGGTTTTCCAGCTTGCAATTAGCAGATCAGGGGACTTCTCAGCCTCCATAATTGCATGAACCATTTGTCTATAATAAATCCCTTATCTATACCTACTACATCTACATCTATATCCATATCTATCTACCTCTATCCCTTTATTTATATATTTCTCTAGCTCTAGCTCTTGCTCTTGCTCTTGCTCTTGCTCTTGCTCTGTCTCTGTTATCTATATCAGCTCTGTTTCTCTGGAGAACTGTAACTTTTACACCTGCTATAGACTTCCCAATCTGAAGTATGTGAATGTCAGGGCACTAAAAAAGTGTTTAATTAAAAGATTAGATCATCTTTATTATATGTGGCTTAAGTGTCTGTTTGTCGCCGATAGCTTATTGGTTGCTTGCATAACTGTACTAGCCAATGGGGTGAAGTTGCCATGGCTGAACGCAAATTGAGCGGGTCAGGGGGAAGGTGAACATTTGTTTGCATTGGCAATCATCTGCTTTTGAATCAATTTAAGGCTGAACGCAAATTGAGTGTGTCAGGGGGAAGGTGAACATTTGTTTGCATTGGCAATCATCTGTTTTACATAAAAACTACGTCTTAAGGTAATTTTTTTTAAGAATGCCTCCTAGAAAATACAGCACTGAAGAGGAGAGAAAAGGAGCTAAAGCTGCACAAAAACGGCTTTCTCGACAAAAAGAAACCACTGAGCAGAGAAAGACAAGGCTTGCTTCAGTCGCAGAGCAAATGCGTCTTTCTCAGCAAAATGAGACTGATGAGCATAGAGAAACACAAACGTAAAATTAAAAATAATTGATGGTCCTCTGCAAGGCGAGCTTAAAAATGATGGAAAGATCTATACAAGAAATGTTGTGTACAAAGAGATCTTTGACATGTGAATTAACATTTTATTATTTAAATCACCTTTATTTATTGAGCTAGCGGTGGCTCTTAAATGTACCGCCAGTGGTTTCCTTCATTGCACTCTACTTTAAGCAATTAAGCAAGTAGAAGGGGGAAACCCCGTGGGGCAGTAAGCAAAGGGGTGTCCTCGCTGCCTGCCCTGGGTAATTTAGTTTGAATTAGCAGACACCTTTGCACAAATCATTTTAATTACAATTTATAATATCTAGAACAGCGGTCATTTCGTATGACCGCCGGGCTTTCTAGTTAAATAAAAGCAGGGCATCTTGACTGCAATAGAGGCCCAATGAATAATGAAAATTTAGTGAGGTCAACAGAAACCTTTTTCCAAAACAGGAAAGAGCATGTGCATGTTTTGCCTCTTCTTCACCTTGTTGGTATGGGAGAGATTTCTGCCTTAGGGTTATGGGAATGATTGAACACACAGCATTTGACACCGAAGTAACAGCAGTTTATTATTCACATATACTCACAGCCCAGGGTAAAAGGACATCACATGCCATGGCCACATGGGGGTTGCACTTGAAAACATGAATAAGCAGGGTCCGTGGTGGACAGACTTTGTAGCAACAAGAGGATGAGGTGATCCTTAGTTACTACAGAAGGATGTATCAATAGTTGGTTTGTTTGAATAATTCTTCAGGTTGGTAGGGAACTGAAAGCTGCATACTAATCAAGAATAAGCAGGCATTGTGCCTGGTTCCCATAACAGAAGAGTTGTTTGACTATGGTTCCTTATAGGCAGTAGCAGAGCAGGGCAGGGTAATTTGTGTTTAGGTCATTCAGGGCTCTCCCAATTTTACAGATGTCAAGCTAACATTAATACTGAGTCTTAATTTCAGCCTTACACCACAATGTAAAAAGCCCAGAGGAAAAAATAATTATATACTAAGGGTCTTGTTAGGATTTTGGAATCTCTAGAATGTGATGTGTAGGAACAGAGACTGGAGAGATAAGCAGAGACCAGAATCTGAAGCCTCAGATGCCCTGCTACAGGGTTTTGTCCCCTAAAGGCAGAGGGAAAGCATCAAAGAGTCTTAAACAGAGTGACATTATGAGACTTGTTTTCATTTAGCTCTAATAAATAGAATGTTTAGGAGTAGGGCATGGCCAGAGGCAGGCTGACTAATTAGGAGGCTAGTGGAATATCTCAGAAAGGAAAAGGCACTAAAAGTAATTTGGGGAATAGAAAGCAATGGATTGATTTTGGAAACATTAAGCAGAAAAAAACCCTAAATTATTTTTGGATTTAGCAACTAGATAAATGATAGTGTTCTTCATTGAAGTAAGGAAAACTGGTTAGGCCACAGTTCAAAAATAGAAATGCTCTACTCACAAAACTATGATAACAATCAATGGTAAGAGGATGACAGTCATTTATATGCATTAAAAATGGTAGATTTTCCCATGCCCTGTGTTTATTGAGTACTAAAAATTATAGCACAGGCCTGACCAGGTGGTGGAACAGTGGGTAGAGCATCAACCTGGGATGCTGAGGACCCTGGTTCTAAACCCTGAGGTCACAGGTTTGAGCCCGGGCTCATCTGGCTTAAGCATGGGCTCACCAGCTTGAGCATGAGGTCACCAGATTGAGCATGGGATCCTAGACATGACCCCACAGTAGCTGGCTTGCACCAAAGGTCACTAGTTTGAAGCCCAAGGTCACTGGCTTGAGAGAGGGGTCATTGGCTTGGCTGAAGCACCCCGGTCAAGGCACATATAAGAAAAAATCAATGAACAACTAATGTGTTGTGACTATGAGTTGATGTTTCTCATCTCTCTTCCTTCCTGTCTGTCCCTGTCTCTCTCTTAAAAAAAATTTTTTTAATAAATAAATAAAAATTATAGCACAGTAGAATTAACATCTAGGTAACATGAATCAATCAATAAACATTTTCAACTTACCCACTAGATTTAAAAGATTGCTCTCAGAGAATTTTTACTAGTCAGGTATATTGAAATCAAACTCATAAAAGAACCTGTAGTATAGCATGGTATATGCTAAACACCAAATAATCAAAAAATAAAATAAGTTTTATAAAATTATTCAAAAATGTCTGTTAATACTGTGAAAACTCTCAAAACACAAAATTTTCAATGTCATCTTTTTGTCTAGAAATTTTGCCCCCCAAAATTTATGCTAGAACAATAGTGAAGGATTTATGAATATGTGTGCATAGAATTGTTCTATTTGAGTTTTAACAGTGAAAACTTAGCCATCACCTCCTTAACATCAAAATCGGATTGATTATTTAATAACACCATAATTATACAATAGAATTTATGCCATCATTAAATAATAAGGTAAAACTGAAAGTATTATAAAAAGACATAGACCATATATTAATACATTAAAAAGAAACTAATGGCAGAGTATTATGGCATGGTAATATCTCTATGTATATCTAGAGGTACTAGGAGTTCTGAAAGGAATCACTCAGCAGTTTAACAACAGTTATCCTTGAGGATGTGGAATAGTAGGGTTAGTTTCTCTTCCTATCTATCATTTAAAATTTTAGAAGAATAATATGTTATCTGAAAAAAAAGCTATTATGAAATGACTTCAATTGTTGGCTTCTAAAGAGCTTTCTGAACAACTCTTTTTAGTTAAATTTATTGGGATGACAGTGGTTAATAAAATTATATAAGTTGCAAGTGTACAGTTCTAAAATACATCATCTGTATCTTGCACTGTGTGCCCATCACCCAAAATCAAATCTCCTCCTGTCACCATATGTTTGATCCTCTTTATCTTTTACTACCTCCCCCTACCTACCTCATTTCCCTCTGGTAATCACCATACTGTTGTCTGAGTCCATGAGTTTTTGTTTGTCTCATTTGCTCATTTGTTGCTTTCAGTTTTATATTTGCATGTGAGTTTTTCCATTTGATTTATTTAACTTAGCATAATATTTTCAAGATCCATCCATAATTTCACAAATGGCAGTATTTCATCTCTTCTTATAGCTGAATAGTATTCCATTGTATGTATGTACACACACACACACACACACACACACACACACACACACACACACACCATATTTGGGCAATCTTTTTTTAGACAGAGAAAATCATGCAAGCTAAATGACATAGAAACTCTTTCTTCTATGATTACATCCTAACTCATAAAGCTTGGATGCATACCATTCTTCAGGAACTAGAATTAAAACTAATATATTTGCCACTTTTATGGAGTTTTCTACTTGGCCATCTCATGACTACTTAATGCTTATTTTTCTAGTTTCAAATACTGACAAATTATATAAGGTATCTGATCGTATAAAAAAAGCCTAAATATGGAGTTTTCCTATTTTTATTAAGGTAAACCATCTTCTCAATAACCTAAATTCAAAATTATAGAACCATCTTTAATTTTTTTCTGCTTCCTATATCAAATGTCTAACAAAGTCATTAATATTCTCCTACTCCTTTCTACTTTTTATAATAAAGGTCAGTAGACTTTTTAAATAAAGGGCCAGTTAGTAAATATTTTACCACAACATGCTTAGATCTTAAATGGCTTTTGCTATGGGACAGAAGTCAGACATAAAAAGGCTCGTTTTGTACAATTCCATGTATTTGTTGCTCTGGGAAAGACAAAACTACAGGGACAGAAAACGGGCTATTTGTTGACACTGATAAAGGAGTGAAAATGTGAGGTGGTATCTCATTGTGGTTTTAATTTGCATTTCTCTAATGATTAGTGATGTTGAACATTTTTTTCATTTGTCTATTGGCCATCTGTATGTCTTCTTTGGAAAAGTGTCTATACATTTCTTGTACCCATTTTTTTGATTGGAGAAAAAGAAAAATATCATATGACCTCACTCATTTGAGGAATCCAAGGAATAATGAGAACTGAGGAGCGGAATTGAGACAGAGGAGGGATCAAAGGGACCAGAGGAAAAGAGGACAGAGGGAAAGGGGATGATAGGATGGGATAATCCTGAAGGGAAGGGGGGAGGGCGCTGTAGGGAGGGGGGCAAGGGAGATGTTGAGGGGAATAGGAGGGAGGGGGGATGCATTCGGGTAACCCTAGAATCTATGTAAACACAACTGATTAAATAAAATAAATAAATAAAAAGGAGTAAAGGGAGGTATTGAATGTAAATAAGCAACATGACGGAATCTGGGGGGTTAGAAAACTGTTCTGTGTGCAAGTGTGGTGGTAAATGCATGACTCATTGCATTTTTTAAAACTCAAAGAACTGCATATCACAGTGAATTTTACTGCATGTTAATTTTTAAAAAATCAAATGTGATATGGGGTGTGATGGAATGCAATTGTGACAAATCTAGCTCTGTTACAAATTATCACAGGACCTGACCTAAGTAACTTTGGCAGTTATTTGACTTTTTACTCTAAAAAGACAAAAACATGTGCACACAAACTCAGTGCTCTAGTTTAGGGGTTGACAACCTATTTCAGTAGAAGACAAGAGGGTAAATAATGTTGGCTCTGTCAGACCACAGAGGCGCTGTCACAAGTACTGAAACCTGCAGTTGAGCACGGAAGTAATCATAGACAATACATAAACAAATAAGTATGGCCACTTTCCACTAAAACTTTCTTTATAAAAATGTGTGCTGGTCAGGTTTAGACTGTAAGCTATAGTTTGCCAATTCTTGCCACAGTTGGCAAATTTGTTCTTCACAGGGGTATGGGCTAACAATTCTGAAACTACTTTATGTTTCAAGTTAGGATTAAACTAGGAAGTAAAGATATTGTAGAAATCGAGTTTGGTTTCTCACTGTCAGAGATAGAAGTTACAAACAAGGAAAGGTGGATGTTAGAATATGGTACTAAATTGGAGATGGAGGTATTAAATTGGGACTCATTAGTATTTTTATATCTACAAATAAATATAGAAATAATCATGATGTTTTTAGCTGGTATGAATAAGGGTACATACATATATTTCCCAGCTCTATCCACTAAAAGGTACTAGAAAAGGGTCACCTCAAAAGCATGAGCTTGGCTTCCAAATATCACCCTTTAATGAAAGAAACCAGGGTTTCTTGGAAACCTGCTTCATTCCTGGGCTGGACAGGGAAAACTTACAATAATCCTGGAATAGTTTGTAATGCCAAAATGTAAAGAAGTAATTTAAAATAAATAAATTGGCCATTAAAAAAAGGAACCTTTAGTCTTTGCAACAGTTTGTATGACCCTATAAAAGCATTATGCTAAGTAAAATAAGCCAAAGAGAGATAAGTACCATATGATTTCACTTATATGTAAAATCTAATGAACTAACAAGCAAAATACAGACAGACTCATAGAGAGAGAGCAGACTGACAGCTGTTGGGAGTAGGAGTCTGGGTTAGTGCAGTGGAGAGATTGAGTAAAAAGAAAAAAGAAAGAGAAAAAACTTATGGACACAATCAACAGTATGGGGACTGTCAGAGAATGGGGGTTATGGAGAGGTGGACGTGGGTAAAGGGGTGATAAAAGGTGGGGGATAGAGACTTGACTTGGGGGTGAACAAACTGTACATTGTACAGATGATGTGTTGTAGAGTTGTTCACGCAAAACCTATATAATTCTGTTAATCAGTGTCACCCAAATAAATAAATAAATAATAAAAGATTGAGACATATTGAAAGGCCACAGTGGACAACCTGAGAAAAGCTCCCAATGGCCAAAATTAAAGTAATTTGATTAAAAAAAAATAAGTAACAATGGTATTGAATTGTAATTCAAAGAATGAAAAAGCCTGACCAGGTGGTGGCACAGTGGGTAGAGCGTCAGACTGGGATGTGGAAGGACCCAGGTTCAAGACCTTGGGTCGCCAACTTGAGTGCGGGCTCATCTGGTTTGAGCAAAAGCTCACAAGCTTGGATCCAAGGTCGCTGGCTCAAGCAAGGGGTTACTCAGTCTGCTGAAGGCCCATGGTCAATGAACAACTAAGGTGTCGCAACGCGCAACGAAAAACTAATGATTGATGCTTCTCATCTCTTTGTTCTTGTTTGTCTGTCCCTGTATATCCCTCTCTCTGACTCTCTGTCTCAAAAAAAAAAGGAATGAAAAACAAATATCTACATTAATAAAACAAAATTTGAATAAATAAACAAATAAATAGAGACATACAGGAAAATTTTTTCTTACAAAAGATTTTTAATTAAAAATGTAGAAGGATGAGGAAAATAGAAAATGAGCATTAGAACACAGCAATAATATTTGCCTCAGGCAAGATCCAATGATGGATGCTAGAAATGGGTAAAAGTTTAAGAAGAAATAGAATTTTGCATAGTATCTCTTCTAAAATGTTAAATACGCAAAAAGGGAAAAACAGCAACTTAACAATGGAAAAACCTGGTCAATCATTTGGTCAATGCCAAATGGTAAAGATTAATATCATAAGTAATAAGACATACCAATGTAATTCATTCCTGATATGATGCATTAAGAAAGGTACATCACCCCTGAGATATTCTTTTCAAAAAATGCATCATCTCAATCAGATCAAGAAAAACTCAAATGGAGGAAAATTCTGCAGGATAACTCACCTGTCTTCAATGGTGTCAGGGTCATTGAAAAAAAAAAAGCAAAGGAAGATTGAGAAATCATCTCCAATTAGAACAGAATAAGAAGACAGCAACTATAAGCAATGTGGGATCTGGATTGGATTGTAGAAAAAATAAAAGAGGGGCAGTAGTAAAAAAACTAGTAAAATTTAAATAAATATTGTCATTTAATTAATGTCATCATACCCAGGTTAACTTCCTAGGTTTGATCATCTTTTTCTTGGTCACATAAGATGATGGCATAAGGATATACTAGGTGAAAAGTATATGGGAACACTTTGGATTATTTTTGCAACTCTTCCATAAGTCTAAAATTATCTCAAAATTTAAAAAGTATTAGAGCTAAAAATTCATGTATTAAGCTCCAAATATATGCTAGGTACAGGATTCAATGTTAGGGTTGTTAGAAGCCTATCACACTGGTTTACAAATACCTATGCGATTGAAATTATACTTAAGATATTATCTTAAAGGTTCAATGAATTTTTTCTAAGTGCAATCCATTTCTCATTATGAGCCTAGTGTAAAAGGACATATGATAACCAACTTTAGCATCCAGTTGTGAAGAAATTAGATAAATATAAGAACATACCAGGCTTCTCCTGTTACACCTTGGTGGAAGCCTCAGGCCTCTGGAGAAACCCAGCATTCGACTTGACACCCAGCTCAGCCCAAAACCAACAACAACATTAATGCAGCAGGGCTCTAAACACTATGGATCTCTATGTCCTGTACGTATGGATCCAGAACTATCTACATGATCCAAGATAATATAGACTACTGAAAGGATTAATGGGCCAACAAAGGTTTGGGGGTCCTGGCTATATATCTGAGATTTTAACTCTGGAGACAAATGACTGGAATCATTGACTTCAGAATAGATGCCAGCAGAATGTCTCTAAACACCTTCCAGATGTCGTGACATCCAAGTGGATATCATTAGGGGCTAGATAAGGCCCCACACTTACCAGAAAACCAGCAAGAGGTCACACCTAACTCAATATGCCTCCCCTACTCATTTCTCTCCTGTTTCAACATGGCCACTTGAACTTCCTAAGAACCCAGAAATCCTCTAAAATTAAAGCAGGGGGGAAAAGAAGAAAATTTAAAAGACTGAAAATTTACACCAAAAAAGACTAAAACAAGCTAGAGAGTTTATTTATACTAGGAAAGATTGAGAAACCATTACTTTTTATTCTAGACAATAACATCTCAGACATCTCTCATAGCAATATTTTTGCTGATTTATCTTTTCAGGCAAGGGAAACAAAGGAAAAAATAAACAGATGGGACTACATCAAACCAAAATTTTTTGCACAGCAAAAGAAACCATCAACAAAATGAAAAGACACCCACTGAATGAAAGAACATATGTGTCAATGATCCATCTAATATGGGGTTAATATTAAAATTTTATAAAGGACTTATAAGACTCCACAACAAAAAACCAAAAAACAAAAAACCCCATAAAAAACAGAAAATAATTCAATTAAAAAATGGGCAAAGACCTAAATAGAACCCTGGCCAGATAGCTTGGTTGCTTAGAGCTTTGTCCTGAAGCTCAGAAGCTGACAGTTTGATGCCCAGTCAGGGCACATTACAGGAACAGCTCGATGTTCCTGTCTCTCTCTCTCTGTCTCTCCCGTCTTCTCTCCCTAAAATCAATAAATAAATATAAAAAAATGGGAAAAGACCTAAATAGACAATTCTCTAAAGAGGACATAAGGTTGGCCAAAAGACATATGAAAAAATGCTCAGTGTTAATTTGCATCAGAGAGATGTAAATTAAAACCATAATAAGATATCATCTTACACCTTCCAGAATGGCTATCATCAATAAATCAATAAACAACAAGTGCTGGTGAGATTGTGGAGAAAAAGAAACCCTTGTGCACTCCTGGTGAGAATGCAGACTGGTACAGCCACTGTGGAAAACAGTATGAAGTTTCTTCAAAAAATTAAAAATGAATCTGCTTTTTGACCCAATGATTCCACTTCCAGGAACATATCCTAAGACTCCTAAAACACCAATTTGAAAGAATACGTGCACCCCCATGTTTATTGCAGCATTATTACAATAGTCAAGATCTGGAAACAGCCTAAGTGCTTATCACTAAATGAGTGGACAAAAAAGCTGTGGCATATTTACATAATGAAATTATACTCAGCTGTACCAAAGAAGGATCTCTTACCTTTTGTAACAGCATGGATGAGTCTGGAGATCATTATGCTAAGTAAATAAGCCAGACAAAAACAAGTATCATATGATTTCACGTATATGTGGAATCTAATGAACAAAATAGAACAGACTCATAAATACAAAGAACAGACTGAAGCTGTCAGAGGGAAGGAATTTGAGGGACTAGATAGAAGATAGAGGAATTAAGCAAACAAACAAACACAAAAAAACTCATAGACAAGTGTATGGTGATTACTAGAGAGAAAATGGATGGGAATAAGGAGGAGTTATGCAAAAGAGGAGTTAGTGGGGTTAGAAAAAGACTTTGCTTGGAGCAGAGGGCATACAATGCAGTGTGCAGATGGTGTTTTATTGAGTTGTACACTTGAAACCTGTATAGTTTAGCAAGCCAATGTAATCCCAAAAAGTCAATTAACAAAAAAATAAAATTTAAATAAGTAAATGCAATTCTGCAGCATGCCAAAAAATAAATAAAAAAAATTAGTGAGTGTCAAAATAAAAAATAACCAGAGGAGAATCTAACATGTCTTGATTTGATTTTTCTTAAGAACAGATTTATCAGAATTTAATTAACATACCACAAATTAACCACTTTAAAGCATATAATTCTATGAGTTTTAAATCATCAGAGATGTGCAACCATTACCAGTATCTAATTTTAAAACCCTTTCATCACCTTCAAAAGAAACGTAGTATAGTGGCTTCCAGTTGAGACAGCAGAGTAGATAAATGAGGTGCTTCTCTCCCCCATGATCACATCAGGATTATGACTACATTGTAGAATAACTTCCACCCTTGAAAATCACCTGAAGACTAGCTGAACAGAACTCCTATAACTAAGAATATAAAGAAAAAGTCATATCTAGACAGGTAGGAGGTATGAAAACACACAATGGGCTGGTCCCACACGTGGTGGCTAAAAATCAGGAGGGATATTTCAGCTTCTGAGGTCTCCCATTGAAGAGTGAGTGGTCCTAGGCCCATATGAGGCTTCCCAGCTTAGAACACCTGTGCTAGAAAGAGGAGTCCCCATAACATGTGGCTGTGAAAACCAGCAGGGATCCTGTCCAGGTGAGATGGAGGACTGCTAGAAGCTCAGGTGTCCTTTTAAAACGCCTAAGGAGACTCACACACTCGAGTAGACAGCTGCTTAAGGAGCATCAATAACATACTAGAAAATTTTAATTATTTGATTTCATGGTGAAGGCTGGAAAGGCAGCTTTCTCTTCACAGATGTAAGTGCTAACAGTTTCTATTGTTCCTTTGCTGAGTCTCCCCCAATCCAGCCTGCAGGTGTGGACAGGCACCAAATCTGAATCTCCATCAAACTCACTAACACCACTCACCCAACCCCGATGAGTTCCTGAGAACTCGCCCCACCAAACTTGAACACAGTTCCAAACCCCTTTCAGTGACTGTCCCTCACAAGAGCCTGCCTCTGCCCATGGGGTAGATTTCCTTAAAATCTCTGAAAAGCCCACAAACCCCAAACAAAAAGCAGCTGGCGTTGGCATGCCCTGTACTGTGGGAGACTGCAAGCTGGCGAAGCCCTCGCAGTTTGAGGCTTAGGCAAAGGCTAAGTTCTTCCCCCTCACCTCCTGTGAAGCTGAATATTTGTACTTGTCCCATCCCCTCCCACCTCACTTGCTTAAGTTGTTAGGAGCAATTTACATACCCGTTTTCTCACCCTTCGTTTGTTCTGAGGTTGGTTGACTTCAGTTATGCAGGGTAGAGGGTTTTCTGCACTTGGGAGAATTCTTAGGTTGCCTTGGAGATGTGTGACTTTGTATTGGAGACCTCTTTATTTGCATATGCTCTGCACTATATAATAAAGCAGACCAGGGGCTTTGCTTTGGCTCTTGAAAGCTAGCTGCCTGCATTGCAAAGAGATTTTTCGATCCCATCATTTTTTCTCTCTGAGTTTATTTCTTCATTCTGCACCATCCTCACTCAGGACCTGGACAATTATTATCCACGCTGGTCTGTGGCACTGTACCTCTTGCTAAGTGGTCCCAAGTTCAGCACTTGGTACTAGTGGTAGCTGACCTTGATTCACAGCATAGCTTCTCCCAGATGCCTTCAAGCCCAGCAGAAGCAACTCAGGCAAGGCATAGGCAGCAACTGACCTGGGCCTGCACCACAAAGCCTCCTAAGAGGACCCAGAATCAACACAGCACACTCAGTGTTCACTTTGGTAACACCAGAGCACCACTCAATTAGCTTCACAAATGATACACCCAAGGGATGGACTCAGCAGGCAACAGAGCTTTGTTAAAGCAAATTTTACTGTGTGATCAGTCCAGCACAATAGCTTGCCCACTCTAGCCACAGCCAGTCCCCACAGTCAGTCCCCATATTCAGCCTGAAGGTCAATCCTACCCACTGACATGCCAACAGTAATCAAGGCTCAACTACAACAGGAGGCACACACAACTCATAAAAGGAGCCCCTGTGGAGCACCCAGAGCAGATGACTAGGGAGCCTGCACTACTGGGTGTTACAGATAATCTACTACATAAGACCACCTTACCAAGACTGGGAGCCATAGCAGAGCTACCTAATACACACAAACACAGGAGACAGCCAAAGTGAGGAAACAAAGAAACATGTCTCAAATGGAAAAAAGAAGATAAAATTCAAGAAAAAACAATAAAATGGAGGCAAGCAATCTACCCGATAGAGAGTTCAAAACACTGGTTATAAAAATGCTCAATGAATTTAGCAGAAGAATAGATTGATTCAGTGAGAACTTCAACAAAGAAAGAAAATAGAAAAATGGAAATAGAAAACATAAAAAAAGACCAGTCAGAAATGTAGACTACAATAACTAAAATAAAAACATTATATAGAATCAATAGCAAATTAGATGAAATAGAGCATCAAATCAGCAATTTGAAGGACAAAGTAGCTGAAAACACCCAAACAGAATGGCAAAGAGAAAAAAGAATTTTAAAATATGAGGATAGTTTAAAGGACCTCTGGGGACAACATCAAATATAACAACATTTACATCATGAAGGAACCAGAAGAAGAAAAGAGAGAATAAGGAGTTGAAAATCTATTTGAAAAAATGATGACCAAAATCTTTCCTAAACTGGCAAAGGAAATAGACATACAAATACAGGAAGTACAGAGTCCCAAAAAAGATAAATTCAAAGAGGGTCACACCAAAAAAGATGTGGTACATATACAGAATGGAATACTACTCAGCCCTAAAAAAAAGAATGAAATTTTACCATTTACAATGACATGGATAGACTTAGAGGGGTATTATCCTAAGTGAAATAAGCCAGACAGAGAAAGACAAATGCCATATGTTTTCACTTATACTGGGAGTCTAAAAATTGAAATAAGCAAACAAACAAAACAAAAACAAACTCATAGATACAGAGAACAGGCTGACGGTTGCCAGATGGGAGGAGAATTGGGATGGCTGGGTGAAAAAGGGAAAGGGATTAAGAAGTACAAATTGATAGTTACAAAATAGTCATGGGGATGTGAAGTACAGCATAAGGAATATAGTCAGTATTGTAATAACTATGTATGGTGCCAGGTGGACACTAGACTTATTAGGAATCACTTCATAAATTATAGAAATGTCTAATCACTATGCAGTATACTTGAAAAAAAAAACAGCATTTTGAAGTTATTATAACCTCAGCATCACTGACTGATGAGTTTAAAAATTATCTGTCATGCAAATTGAAAAGAGCCGTTGGCTGAATTTTTATGTCTCTTAGGCTTCTCATCTTAACTAACCTTTTGAAAACACTAATTATTTAGTTTTTGATTAGAAATTGATAAGAATATTTGAATTGTTAACATTATTAAAATCCCTAACACAGGATTTTTTAATATTTGCATAAAACATAATTGCTAAGTTGTATTTTTGACCCATCCATTTAGACATTAAGTAAACCTAAAATGAAATTGTGTTGAGTAATTCATATTTTAAGCATAAAAAAGTGCATAGCTTTAAACTTTTTGAAAATTTTAAGTAGTATTTCTGAATTGACAAAATAAGAAACTATTTTTACATATAAAGTGGACAACTGGAAAATGACTTACTCCCTTTACATTTTTCAATAAAAAAAAGGTAAAAGCTTGCCTTTTATTCATAAGGTAGAGCCTTGATAATATTCATGTTAAATATTTATTCTTCTTATAAAATTGAGAAATGGGGAAATTACAAAACAGTAAATTATTTATGCTGTGATGTTATTAAAGTACAGCATTTGGAGTTGGCAATACTAAGCATAAGAAATTAGATATTATATCATACTTTCCAGTAACTGCTTTAAAAATAAAAACACTTTTTAGGCTAAAGAGCTTAGATCCATATACATTGATTTTAGCAACTCAGACCTTTTTAAGTGTGTGTGTGTGTGTGTGTGTGTGTGTGTGTCACAATGTAAGTTTAAAAATGCTAAATGCATTAAATATGATGCTTGTCGAGATTATCATTTATTTAAAGATTCATTTTATAATCAGGGGTTTTTTTTGTTTGTTTTTGGGAGGGTTGGGGTTTTTGTTTTGTTTTGTTTTGTTTTGTTTTTAGTGAGTGAGAGAGAGAGAGGTGAGGGGACAGAAAGGAAGAAAGATGAGAAGCATCAATTCTTTGCGCCACATTAGTTGTTCATTGATTACTTTCTAATATGTGCCTTGACCAGTGGGCTCCATCTGAGTCAGTGATCCCTTGCTGAAGCCAGTGACCTTGGGCTCAAACCAATGACCTTAGGCTTCAAGACAGCAACTTTTGGGCTCTTGCTGGCGACCCAATGCTCAAGTTGGTGAGCCTGTGCTCAAGCCAGATGAGCCCCGCTTAAGTGGGTGACCTCGGGGTTTTGAACCTGGGTCCACAGCATCCCAGGTGGACGTTCTATCCACTGTACTACCGCCTGGTTAACCTATAATCAGTTTCACATATGTATATATATAGCACAGTCAAATATTTTAATTTCATCTAGACAGCATACTTTATTTGCCAACTTTCTTGCTCAAATATATGAAGAACAATTCTTTTTTTTTTTTTTTTTTGCTAGCTAGCTAGCTTATTTTTTTACAATAATAACATGGCACCTTCTCAACTTATATACAAAGAATTTTTAAGCAAAATTAAAGTATTGTAATGATGTCATTAAGCTATAAAATTCTGTGTGAGGCAAATGGGAGCCACATGCTGGCAATGCACTGCAGATTGCCTTGACACTGATTTCTGAACTAGGAACCTCAAAGAGCCAATAGGGAGTGACTCTCGTGCTTTTGATCCCTGTTTCTCAGCTATCCCACTGACTTGCTCCAACTATTTGCATGTTAGTTTACACATTCTTTCCTTTAATCCAGTGGTCCCCAACCTTTTTTGGGCCACAGACCGGTTTAGTGTCAGAAAATATTTTCACGGACCAGCCTTTAGGGTGGGACGGATAAATGCACAAAATAAAATTATGTGACTGGCATAAAAACTGTGGTATTTTAAAATATAACTGTCAAACTTATGAGACAAGCGTTAAGAGTGAGTCTTAGACGAATGTAACTGAGGGAATCTGGTCATTTTTTAAAAATAAAACATCATTCAGACTTAAATATAAATAAAATGGAAATAATGTAAGTTATTTATTCTTTCTCTGTGGACCAGTACCAAATGGCCCACGGACCGGTACTGGTCTGCGGCCCGGGGGTTGGGGACCACTGCTTTAATCCACAAAAATTTTAATCAAGTCACCCTGAAAATACCCATTCTCTTCCATTTTATTCAACAGACTTCCCATATCTCTACCAAAGTTCTTGGGCAATACAGTGCTATTTCCTTTTTATTCTCATATCCCATTGAGGCAGAGACTGCTAGCTGTCTATTCAGTATCCATACTCCTGTTCTTTGTATTTAACGGGACTCTGATTGGTGTGCCCTGCTAAAATATTTTTCAGTCTTTCTCACAGCTAGGGGTGTTCAATAGGTTCTAATCAGAAGGAAGGTGGACTTTTTAAAAATTGTCTCAAAAGGCAATTAGAATATTGACATGTACCCTCATGCCATTAGTCTTTTTTCCTGTCTACAGTAAAGGTGTGGTGTCTGGAGATCCAGCAGCTATCTAAAACAATGGAAAACCTTCAGGATGAAAGCAATGACCAAACATAATAGAATAGAAAGATAAAAGAGTCTGCAAACCAGTTAGCAATGGAGTTTCATACCCGCTCTGGAATGTCTTCTACCTTACTTCTTTCGTGAAAACAAAAAAACAAACAAACAAAAAATCTAAGTTTTTGATTTCTTATTATTACTTTTGTAAAATTACCAGTGTAACTTTTAACTATACTGTGGCTTTTTTTTCATTAATGTTGCATTGTATGTACATACTTAAACATTCATATATGTAGTAAACTGTGTAATAATAACTATATAAGTGTATATATTATTTAAAGCTTTAAACTTTTGTTTTAAAGTATAAACAGTATTTTAACATAATATAGCTCAGTTTATATGTTATATTTTAATTAGCTGATAATATATATATGCATAAAAATGCAAGAATATAAGTAAAAATGATTTATAATAGCTGTTGTTTTCTGATTTTCATTATTTAAACAAAAATGTTTTGAATAAAAATTACTCACTAATTGTTTTTAAAGTCTCAAAATCAAATAGAGTATAAAAATTAATCTCAATTTGACATTAAAAAAGAATGCACACATTGTTAATATTTAAAATTTTTTAGAAAAATATATTTAAAACTTTAACTGTATAAATCATTATTTTTATCTGAGCTAATTTTAATTGATATAGTTGTGCCACCCTCAACTTCTAAAATGTTTTCTTATCTCCTTCTTTTTTTTTTGAATGCTCTTTTATTATTTTATTTTATTCATTCATTTTAGAGAGGAGAGAGAAGGAGGGGAGGAGCAGGAAGCATCAACTCCCATATGTGCCTTGACCAGGTGAGCTCAGAGTTTCGAACCAGCGACCTAAGTGTTTCCAGGTCGACGCTTTATCCACTGCGCCACCACAGGTCAGGCCTTATCTCCTTCTTATAAAACTCTTCTCTTAGAGATTATTAGTTAACCTGAGTTGCCACATACAATAGTTAAATGCTAAACTGAACAGCTTTATATTGTTTACCTTCTACCTTTACCATATGTACCAAAGTCTTTCAATTCTGTTCTTGTTACATTTTCTTCATTGTTCACAGTTGGATTATTTTTTACTTCTCAGATATGTCTCTCCTTCTCTTTTAATTGATTCCCCTCTGGCACTGAATCTTTGGCTAAACTCCAGATTTTTATGTTGGCTCTCTACCAGATACCTCCACTGGATGGTCTAACAGTTATCTTAAACTCAACATATTCCAAAGGGAATTATTTATTTAAGTAGCAGCAGCATCTCCTTTTCCTACAAAAGAGCTTCTCCCATTTCTCCACTTTGTGGTGTATGACAACTCTATTTCCTGTTCTTGATAGTTGCTTGGGGCAAAACATTCAGTTCTTCACTCACTCCACTCTAGCTTTTTATCTTT
The DNA here is from genome assembly GCF_036850995.1 of Saccopteryx leptura. Taxonomy (NCBI): domain Eukaryota; kingdom Metazoa; phylum Chordata; class Mammalia; order Chiroptera; family Emballonuridae; genus Saccopteryx; species Saccopteryx leptura. The sequence goes on along the minus strand of NC_089507.1, from coordinate 71,443,381 downwards.
TTTGTTGTTGTTTTTGTTAGGTCAAAATCCGAACTTCTCATTATAGTCTACATATTCTCTGAATTTGCCTACTAGTGTTCTCCTTGCTTGATTCCCTCACTTGGTTCTTGCTATATTGTCCTTCTTTCTCTTTCTCAAACAGTAAGTCCATCTGAGGGCCCTTGCATCAGCTTCTCCCTCTGCCTGGGCTATTCTTTCCCCAGTTACCTGAAAGTCTTATTTCCCAACCCTTCAGGTTTCTGCTCAAATACTACTTGATCAGTAAGTCTTTATTATTATTATTATTACTTTTTTATCTAAGCTGAAAGAAAGAAAGAAAACAGCTCCATTATCAGTCTTTCCATTTGTTATTAACTTAATTAGGGTACTCCTAAGCTGGCCTTTGCTAAAAATGTCCTCAATCTGATTGAGCTGCATGTGGCTCATGAGCCGTGGTTTGCCAACCACTACTCTATAGTAATCAGCACCATCTGAATATGTGTTTATTTCTTGTCCCTGTCTCATAAGTCTGAGGGGTCAAAGGAATCTTTCCTGAAAATCTGGGGCTTCAGCTGAGACCTGAGTAGGATTAAACTACCCAAAAATAGGAAGAATCACATTCAGGCAAAAGTGTCAGAACGTGTAAGGCTCTGGATCTGGGAAAGTCAGGCACAGGACACATCTGTAAAAGGATCAGGTGAATCATGCTAAGTGTCGCAGCAACAATGAACTAATTAGAGACCAGATGACATGTTCCAAAGGGCTGAGGGGAGACAACAGTTCTGGTCAGCAGACCAAAAGACTGAAGCCCCATTCCCAACTTTACTCAGATATTTATTAGCCAGTACAAATAACTCAAGGGAGCAGACAGAAGAAAGTAAAGGACAAGAAACACGCTGACTTCTAATTTCTGTTCGGAGAGCCTAAACATTTCTGTTGCTGAATCTTAACCTGCTTTTTTTTTAATTTTTTTTTTTTTACTTTTATTAATTTTTAGAAAGGACAGAGAGAGAGAGAGAGAGAGAGAGAGAGAAGGGGGAGGGAGGAGCAGGAAGCATCAACTCCTTGACCAGGCAAGCCCAGGGTTTTGAACCGGCGACCTCAGCATTTCAGGTCGATGCTTTATCCACTGCACCACCACAGGTCAGGCCTTAACCTGCTTTTATGCTGTTTCTAGCACACACTGTTTTCAGTACGGGGTCAGAGAGGCCCCTGAACTCTCGTCCGCTCAGGGCTTTCACCCTAAGGCGCCTCTAATTCTTCACAGCATATTCCTACAGCTGAAGATTTCACATTTCATCCCAAGCACAATAAAAAATTTAAGAATTAGGATGATATCATTAGAATTTCATTTTGAGAAAATACTTTCAGCTAGTGTGAAGAAATGAATTCAGGGGAGTCCAAAAAAGTGAGGAGAGCCAGTGAGAGGCCCTTGCAATGCAGGTGTATGTCTGCCCTCTGGTGGCTTCTAAAATTTGTCTTCTATTAATACATAAATCTCTTTCAGTTTCTGGTTCCGAATTTCTCTTTCCACTTATTTTGAAATAGTCACATTTTCTCTTGGTTTGATAATAGCTATTTCCCTTGGTTTGGTAAAGTTAATACTATAGTACCTTTAAAATAGAGATTTAACTTTCTCATGAACATATATATATTTTGTTTTATCTTTGCATATGCAATCAAAGATTATACTTGGTTTAAAAACTCTTTTCAATCAGCTTCGTTTTTAGATGTGGGGAATGGGTAAGGAACTTGTACCAGAATCCCATTAAGAACATGTCCTGCTGTTATAAAGAGAAATTGCACAAATAGTCTGATACAGCACAAATTTCAAATCGCATGCATTTTGTTGTGAATGTATTCATGTTTGAAATCCACAACGGGGACAATTTTATCTTACAGGATAATAATGTCCATGAGATGAAGCTCTAAGGGAATATTTCAGTGGTAAAGCAAATACTATTTGCGAATGTCTCCATTCATTTTTTTTCTATAAATGAAGGTGACATAATAATATCCTATGTTTTTGATAATTCCAACTCTAGTGCTTTTAACTGGCAGCTCCTTCTGTAATATAATATATACAGATTCTATTTGCTGCTTTCAACTTCACGTGTGCCTCTTCAGCCATCTGAATTTGACCTTAGTCTGTCATTTTTTAAAAGCATTAAATAGCCTAGAGAACATTGGCAAGGAACTGGTTCATAATAACTGAATTAGTAACTGCCTCATCTAGTATATTCTGTATGGTTAGGAGCTTTGCATGTGATCATAAGTCAAAGGTACTTTGATTTAACAAGAGACTAGTTGAATTCTTGCCTTATCCCTAATCTATTTTTACATGTTAAAATTATAACTATGAATAAAATTTTCATTATGCCTTAGGCATAAAAAATTCTAAGAAATAAAATATGTTTATTTACTGTGTGTGTGTGTGTGTTTGAAATTTCTTTACCAGGTATAGATAGTCTTTGACTGCTTTTTTTTTTTAATGTTCACACTTCTTTAAAAAAAATTATTGATTGATTTTTTTTTAGAGAGAGAGGAACGGAGATAGATGATAGATAGATAGATAGATAGATAGATAGATAGATAGATAGATAGATAGATAGATAGATAGATAGCGAGAGAGAGAGAGACAGGAACTTCAATCTATTCTTCTATGTGTCCTGACCAGGGATCGAACCAGCAACCTCTGCACTTCGGGACAATGCTCCAACCAACCAACCAACTTATTCAGCCAAGGCTTTGACTTCATAATTAAATATGAATCTTAAAATTCATGTAGTCATGGAAAAGTTAACTGTGGAATTATACTTGGTGTATGTGTTATCACTCTGTGAAGAGTTATAATACAACATAATTGCTTAATGACCAAAACTACGCTGATCACAATCTAGGTTTTTTTTTTTAAATATTTATATAAATTAGATAATATATTTTTAAATGATGCTGAGTGTTATCCCAAAGGCGATAAAGAGGGTAGGTACCTACTTCCTCAACCACCCATCCAGAGCTGTTCATTCAAGAGTTACCTGCTTAGTTATAGGGCTTTCAGGTAAAAAAATTTTTGAAGAATGAGTTTTTCAGACTTAAAGTTCCTTAGGTCCAGACTTATTTGAAAGATTGAAAGAGATAATCGACATAACAGAAAGTTGCACTGTATTCAGGAAATGTTAACCTTCTCTTTCCCTTCCTTTATCCTTCCCACTCCACTTACTTTCTCTTTCCCTTCTTTTACCCTTTCTCTGACCCTTCACTCACGGATATTATGAGGTCTCAAATAATAATTTTACATGTAAACAAAATAGAGAAATGGCAATATTTAATATTGAAAAAAATCTGCCCAAACATAGCATTAAAAAAAATCCTTTGATCTGAGATATTTTGATATAGTAGTTCACAGACTTTATCCAGGCATTCTTTCATGTTCCCCTGCCAATGCTGAAGAGCTCAATTGAGTTTCATGTTATAAAATTGTTTAAATAGACATAATTTTTATTATTTTTATAGTTATTGGTACTACAACCATGTCTTAGATCTTTTATTCTTTAACCCTTTGAGTAGTGAGGTTTTTTTTCATGCTCACTGACCCCCAGGAGTAAGTTTTTGTGTTTTTTTTTAAAATAAAATTAGTTATAGTAACAGTTTTACTAACTTAAAAATTATGTTTGTTTGATAACTAATTTATAGAAACAAGAAGAATGTACATTTGCTTTTTTTAATATTGCCTTACACATTTTTAAAATAAATCAATCATACTCTGGGTGGTCAGGAGGCACGAGGACATACATGAACATTTGTACTACTCAAAGGGTTAAAAAACCACATAAATATTTGATAAATGTTTTGCTAAAATATTTTGTGGGACATATAGTCACTTTGGAACTATTCAATTCCCTCTCTGTAGCAAAAAAGGAACCAGAACCAGTACATAAACAATTGGTGTGTCTATGTTCCAATAAAAACAGGTCTTTGTTTTATGATAAGCAGGTATCCAACCTGTAGGCTGTAATTTGTCAACCTCTGTTTTTGAATAAAATGTACTATTAAATACACACACACACATACATGCACACATATGTAAGCAAGATTATTTTTGTATATTTTCTTTATATAATGTGTATTTTGTATGAATAACAATACATTTTGCCGGGGTCCAGCCCCAGGGGGAATCCAGGGGTCCCACAGGAAGAGACGGCATCGGCGTGAATCGAGTGAGAGAGCCGAATTCTTTTTTTTCTCTTTATTCTCTCATTAGCATTTACTGCCAGGCATCTCTGCCAATGGCTGGTCTAACTTTACTTTTATACACACACACTAAGTGACAATCACATGATATTCAGAATACATTGATTAATAATTGTTTTTGTTTCCCTATGGTTACATATTTCTAGGCAACAGTTAATTCATTTCTATAAGCTATAAATCAGATGGTAAGTCATTCAAAGTACAGTTATACAATAACTTGAACAGCAATAACAATATTGGTACAAACTTCTAAAAGGTCAGTACTGATTAATAACTCTACCTTACCTAAGATTCTATTGTCTAGTCAAATTTTATTTATTTACTATATTCATACACTAGTTAAGTTCTAACTTTATTTTTCTCAGAATGTTCCACCACCTGCAGGTCAGGTATGTAAGAAGAAAGGAAAGTTTCTCTACTCTACCACATGAAAAGGCTATGGAGGTAAAGTGATGAATTAAGTGAAGGCTGAAAGGTGCTTCTGTGTATAGTTACTGTTTCCTACCTATTCATAAGTCACAATCTATTTTTTCTAACATGATTAATAAGAAGAAATTCTCCTACAAACTTAACCCTTTACGAGGGATATCATAGCCAGCCTCTTATGTTTATGAGCCCAGCTCAAAGGGCTTACAGGCTTTTCTGTGGAACTCACACCCTCTGTCTCATTTCCAAAGAAATTACTACGAATCTACAGGGAAAGCATGATACTATTATCCCTGTGCCATAAATGATAGCACACACCCAGAAAAGGGAGGATATAAGGCCAGATTAATTCAAAAGATCAAAGGGGGAAGATCGTTGTGCCTTTCCTTTGCGGTGACTTTGTCAACCTGCAGCCATTGGCAGCCATTGGTCTTCACTGCGGTGACTTTGTCAACCAGCAGCCATTGGTCTTCTCTGCTGTGACTTTGTCAATCAGCAGTTTTGGATCTTCTTCTGCTGTGACCTTGTCAGCCAGCAGTTGTGGGTCTTCTTCTGCTGTGACCTTGTCAGCCAGCAGTCGTTGATCAGCTCCCGACAACATTTTTTAGTGCTTCCTTCAGCAGTTTTATTTTTTGCATGTATCTAGTTTTATTTTCATATATAGCACATATATTAAAAGAAAAATAGATTTCTGGTCATTTGTTCTTTCTAAAAGCTTATATTTTCTATAAGTAGAAATATTTTGTTCTGGTTTACTGTACTGGGGATAATTTAATATAAGGACCATATAGGGATTAGGCTAAGTCTGTTATATAATAGCTTAGGATTGCTGGACCTAGCAAGGGGAAAATTGTGCAGCAAACCTTGAAGAGTAAACCATCTAATGATCACAGCTGAGTGATCTATTGAAATACCTTAGTGAGAGCAAGTTGAGAAAAGTTACTTGCTACTTGATCTTACAGGCATGAGTCTCTTAGAATAATGCAGATAGTCAAATATTTATACAAGTGATGTTAATGTACACCACAAGCTGTGTGATTATACAAGGTGGGACAAAAACAGGTTTACACTTTTTCATATGGAACATAATATAATAATAGATAATGATACAAAAGGAAACTCTGTGTTTCACATACAACTGTAAGCCTACTTATGCTCCACCATGTAATGGTTTTGGTTCTTGCCAGAACTTCTAGAATTTGGATTCAGTAACTAGATTGATTTTTGAGTTGTAATTTTTGAGGTAAGGCATGTACATTCCATGTAAGCTTGACATATTTTTTTTAAATTTTTTTAATTTTTAATTTTTGTATTTTTCTGAAGTGAGAAGTGGGGAAGCAGAGAGACAGACTCCCTCATGTGCCCAACTAGGGTCCACCGGGCATGCCCACTAGGGGGTGATGCTCTGTCCATTTGGGGCATTGTTCCGTTGCAACCAGAGCCATTCTAGCTTCTGAGGTTGAGGCCATGGAGCCATCCTCAGCGCTGGACCAACTTTGCTCCAATGGAGCCTTGGCTGTGGGAGGGGAAGAGAGAGATAGAGAGAAAAGGAAAAGGGGAAAGCTGGAGAAGCAAATGGGCCTTCTCCTATGTGCCTTGACTGGGAATGAACCCAGGACTTCCACACATCAGGGTGATGTTCTACCACTGAGCCAGCTGGCCAGGGCCAAGCTTGGCATATTTTAAACCATGTTTTGAAAGTCATTATGTATGACTACAGAGTAGTCTGAGGAGTAAACTACAGTATACCTTGTGTGTGTCTGCAGACTCTATTACCTTCTCTCCAATTATGCCTGATTTCCATTTTGAATTCATATAGTTGTAGGGAGGCTGACTCTTCTCCTGAAGTCCTGTGGTGGATGTGATGATAACTAACAGATTTACATATTTCACTTCTCTCCTGGTAATAAATCCTTATGCTGATTGGTTCAGATGTATAACATAAGCCTATCTTAGCAGAATGGATATTGTGATACTTGCTGAGAATATTCAGATAAAAGACATATTCTCTGGGTCTGGATGGTGTGGGTGTTGCATATGAGCTATAACAGCATCAGCCATTTTGCTGGCCTCAGGGAAGCCAATGTAAGGACAAAGGCAACAACTCAGAAAGGAAAACAAAGCGGAAAGAACCCCTAAGATGCAAAACAAGACTCTGACTCGGATTTCCCCAAATTACCTCAGTTGCTTCAGATGCCCTTCCCGTACTACCAAAGTCAAAGCAAGGACATCGGAGTCAGATTTTATTGCTTCTTTTTCCTCTTCCTCATTTTCTCTTGGTTCCTTCCCCAAAACATGAGAAGTACTTTCTAGTTCTCTTAGATTATGGGGACTGCCCTAACATTATAACCTTCTCTGCATAATGTCTTAGAGTAAAACACAATGATATGAGTCATACGTGGGTGTCTCGATATGTGAAAGTATAAGAATTCCAAGAAAAATATATCTTTCTCTAAAAATTCTGGTACTAAGGTAGTTGTTTTACCAGATGATAAAAAATGTCTAGTTTGACCTTCAAAGCTGAGCAATGGCTGCTTTGTGTTGGTATGCTTGTGATGTTCTGCCATAGCACTCATCCCAATTTGTAACAAAAATTATTTGGGGTGATTATTTGTTTTCTCTCATTCCTTTCAACTAGACTGCAAATTTTCTAAAGGCAGAGACTGTGTCTGAGTTTTCCTTTTCTTTGTTTCTTTAATTACTAGTTACTAAGATTCTTTTTATGGCAATACTGTAATTACATGTTAATATTTATTAGCAAACAAATGTTTCTTCAGTAAATAAAGAGCTGGCTAAATAAAAAACACAAAGTCATCATATGTCTAATTGTTACAAATCTGAATTCACCATCTTCTTTTATTGAGGAAACAACACCTAATTATTAAGGGACAAATTGAGAGAAAAGAAAAAGAGAGAAAAAAGAGAGAATAGGGGAGAGGAGAGGAGCACTAGGGGGAAAAACAAAAAGCAAGAGTATCCTGAATGTTACAGACCCAGGGAGCTCAGCATTTCCCAGAAAAAAAAAAGCATTAATGAGAAGCTAGACAATAGCAGCCCTGTATCTAGGCATAGATATAGTTGTATATTAAAACAGGTATTTGTTTGTAAGAATCTGACCTTCCTAAGGTTAGAAATCTATTGAATCAAATGTGAAACTTTCTTCAGGACCTCCCTGCCTTCCTTGTTCCTGGTATTTACAATTACTTTCTGTGAAGTCTTGAACTAATCAATAGCTAAGCATAGTATTTTGTACTTTCATCTACCTGTTCCCTAATTGTAAAAAAATAACTAAACAAAGGCTGACATTATCACATCATTCCAGAGAATTTGTATCACTGTCTGGATGTGCGTGGATATCAGCTCTGGTCAGTTCTCAGAATAAGATGATGCCAAACTTCCCGACAATGACACAATTGGTTTGAAAATAACATTTAGAAAATGACAAATATTCAGGTATCAATTTCCTAATTTCAATTCATTTTAAAACTAGAGTAATCCAAACAGTATAGTGTTGGAATAAACCAGACATATAGACCAATGAAACAGATTCAAAAGCCCAGAAATATATCCATGCATATGCAGTCACTAATCTTTAACAAAGGTTCCAAGTAAACATGATGGGAAAGAACAATCAATTCAATAAATGGTATTGGTAAAACTAGATATCTATATATAAAAGAATAAAACCAGGCCCTTATCTTACACTATTCACAAAAGTTAACTCAAAATGTAATATTTGAACTTTAAAATTCCTTGAAAAAAATAGGCCTTGGAAATTTTGGGGGAGGTCTAACACCAAAACCACAGGCAATGATAGCAAAAATATACAAGTGGAACTACATCAAACTAAAAAGCTTCTTCACAGCAAAGAAAACCATCAACAAAATGTAAAATCAATCTACAAAATAAAATATTTACAAATTACATATCTATAAAGACTTACTATCCAAAATATATAGGCTCTGGTCAGTTGGCTCAGAGGTAGAGCATCAACCCACCATGTGGATGTCCAGGTCCAATTCCCAGTCAGGGTACACAGGAGAGGCACTCATCTGTTTCTCCAGCCCTCCTCCTCTCACTTCTCTCTCTCTCTCTCTCTCTCTCTCTCTCTCTCTCTCTCTCCTTTCTCTTTCCCTCCTGCAGGCATGGCTCAATTGAAGTGGGTTGGCCTTGGGCACTGAGGATGGCTCCATGACTTCTGCGTCAGGTGCTCAGAAGAGCTTGGTTGCTGAGCAATGGAGCAATGCCCCAGATGCGCAGAGCATTGCCCCCCTAGTGGGCTTGCCAGGTAAATCCTGGTCGGGGAGCATATGGGAGTTTGCTTCTGCCTCCTCTCCTCTCATTGAATTAAAAAAAATCAAAAATATATAAAGAACACATACAACCCAATAGCAAAATAATAATAATAATAATAATAGTAACTCAATTTAAAAATAGGCAAAGGAACTGAAGAGACATTTTTCCAATGAAGACATAAAAATGGCCAATAGATACATAAAAAGGTGCTCAAAATCACTAATCATCAGGGAAATAAAAATCAAAACTAAAATGAGATATCACTTCATACCTGTTAGGATGATGGTTTTCAAAAAGAACAAATGTTGATAAGGTTAATGAGAAAAGAGAACTCTTATACACTGTTGGGACTGTAAATTGGTACATATATCATTAAAGAAAAATGATATATGAAAGTTTCTCAAAAAAACTAGAAGTAGAACTACCATATAATTCAGCAAGCTCACTTCTGGTTATATATCCAAAAGAAATATAATCCATATCTCAAAGAAACATCTACTCTCCCATGTTTATTGCAGCATTATTCACAGTAATCACAATATGGAAACAACCAGTTTGTCCATTGACAAATAGAGAAAGACAATGTACGAAACCTAATAATGTCAAACTCACAGAGAGTAGAATGATGGTTTCCAGGTTTTGAGGGCGAAAAGGTGAGGAGGGAATGAGGAGATGTTGCTCAAATAGTACTTTTCAGTTATACATGAATAATTTTGGGGGTGAAGGGTCTGATGTATAACATGGTGATTATAGTTAATAAAATTGTATTCTCAAAATTTGCTAAGAGAATAGATCTTTTACCACACACACCAAAAAAATGGTAACTATTTGAGGTGATGGATGTGTTAATTAGCTTGATCGTGGTGATTATTTCACAATGTATATGTATATCAAGTTATCCTGTGGTACACCTTAAATATATACAATTTTTATTTGTCAATTATACCTCAGATAAGCTGGGGAAAGTGAAAATAGAAATGACAAATATAATGTGTGCTGAATATAGAGAACTTTGGACCTATGTAATAGAAGCAAAGCAGAATAAAACCACATTAAAAAAATCCAGGCCCTGGCTGGTGGCTCAGTGGATGCAGCATCTTCCCGGCATATGGAAATCCCAGGTTCAATTCCAGGTCAGGGCACAGAGGAGAAGCAACCATCTGCTTCTCTGTCCCATGCTCTTCCTCTCCTCTTCTTCTTCCCTTCCTGCAGCCAGTGGCTTGGTTGGTTCAAGCATGGCCCTGGGCACTAGGGATAGCTCCCTTGGAGTACATCAACTTCAGGTGCTAAAAATAGCTTGGTATGGATCATTGGCCCCAGATAGAGTTGTCGGGTGGATTCTGGTTGGGGAAAATGTGGGAGTCTGCCTCATTATCTCCCTGCCTCTTACCTAAAAAAAAAAAAAAATACATAGATGCCCTGGCCCAATAAATAGATCAGTTGTTTAGAGAATTGCTCCAAAGTGCAGTGGTTGCCAGTTTGATTCCCACACACAGGAACAGATCAATGTTCCTGTCTCTCTCTCTCTCTCTCTCTGCACCTTTCTTCTCTCACTAAATTGAATAAATAAAAAAAATTTTTAAATCCCAGAGACAACCACTCCTTTGCAGGAGAAGCACCCATCTGCTTCACCACCTCTCCCCCTCTCCTTCCTCTCTGTTTCTCTCTTCCCCTCCCACAGCCGAGGCTCCATTGGAGCAGGGTTGGCCCAGGCACTGAGGATGGCTCTGTGGCCTCTGCCTCAGGCGCTAGAATGGCTCTGGTTGCAGCAGAGCCACGCCCCAGATGGGCAGAGCATCGCCCCCTGGGGGGCATGCTGGGTGGATCCCAGTCGGGCACATGTGGGAATCTGTCTGACTGCCTCCCGGTTTCCAGCTTCAGAAAAATACAAAAAAGAAAAAAAAAAGAAATTTTATTGTAAGAAAGTTTATTCCAGGCCTAAATATTGCCTGGAAATCTTTTTTACTTGCTTTCAGATTACTTATTTTCTGTCAAATTAAAAACTTTGTTATTATTTAAATACACAATGATGCCTAATGACTAAATCTCAGGCAGATCAGAGGCGATAAAGGATGCCCACACTGTGTATGGTACCTTAAACTAGACTAGCAAATAATTGACACTTTTAATAATGTTATTCTCAAATACAGTGGTTTGAACTAAACATTAAAAAGGAATCAGAATCAAACAGAAAATCCCAAAGAACTAAGCCTCTTGCAATTCTGCTGACTTTGTGTAAGACCAATTGCCACAGCCACCATCGCTGCAGCCTGGCCCATGCAGGTTCACATTGGATTCAGACAGTCGGTAAAAAAACAACAGAGCCAAAAACTGGTGGGCCATAGTCTTTAATCCTAGCTTGCACCCAGCAGGCAAGTAAAAACACACACTGGGCTCCAAAACCCACTCATTCAGTGCTCACAAAGCTACTGACTTATCTGAGTTTCCTAGAATCAAAGATTTCTAGCTCACCAGACTTATTCACCTCAGTTCCCCATCTCCTTCCTTCTCTCTACTCAAACTCTGCACAAACTGGCTTCTCACTCAACACTCTGCCATCTTGGCTGCTTCTACTGGCCCCCTACATGTGGCCTTTCTCTGCTCTCCTCTCTGCTTTCTCCTCTAATATTAATCTCAGGAACCAAGAGAGCAAGCTCCTGTTCTGCCCCTATTTTATAGGGTAGAAATCCAAACCTTTAATCCAATATACAAAATAGGGAAGTCTCTAATACAAAGTCACTTATCTGAGTCAAGATGGGATTGCACCACCCCATAACCAAAAGGGTGGGAGCCTGACCTGTGGTGGCGCAGTGGATAAAGCGTCGACCTGGAAATGCTGAAGTCACCAGTTCGAAACCCTGGGCTTGCCTGGTCAAGGCATATATGGGAGTTGATGCTTCCAGTCTCTGTCTCTCCCTCTCCTCTTTAAAATGAATAAATAAAAAATTTTAAAAAATGTATAAAAAAAAGGGGGTGGGAAAGGCTTAGTCCTAAAACCAAGCCCCAGGCTACAAGGATCCTGCCTGCCCACAGCCCGCCCCCAACACAGATTAATATCACCTGGGCTACGGCTTCCACGTGGGCAGTACCATCTTGAACAAAGTGAGCATAATATATTTTATCTGCCCAACACTTTGACTTTAAATTCTGCAGTGACCAATTAGACAAGTTCCCACATCCAATATTTCCTTTCTTGCTCACACGACCCCTCACCAGCTACATATAATCTTTAAGAGTAATCCTACTCTTAAATGAATTTATTTTCTTTCATTTTCCTAAAGCACTCTACATTGCTATAAAAATCAATTATAATGGAAAAGCTGAAGTAGACCTAAGTAGGCTGAAGTAATTTTCCCGATTCACAAACTGGAGACTTCTTGCAGTTTAATTAACTTGGGGTAGGTGCCAAACATTTTACTTAATTGTTATTAATTTGAGGATAATTCAACATCATTTCTACTAGAAAACACTTAGGCTCATAAAAAAAATCATAGTTTACATAATTAAGTATTCTTTCTTGAGATTACTCAAAGTATTTGACATTAGGACATATTATTAATTTTTAACAATTGAAATAAAATGCTCCCTTCTTATTACAGTTAATATTTTTACTTATTTTTTTAAAACCTGTTGGTGTTATTGGTTTTCAATACACCCTTTCTAATATATTTAAGGCTTCTGCAATCAAGCACTCATTTGGTTATAATTGTCTCTTCCATTTTCTCAATTTGAAAACAAATAAATGCTTTTATCTTCTCCAGTTTATACAAGAAATTTATGTAATTACACATATGTAATTAGTTCCCTCATGCAGGTACTTTTTAAAGTTTTAATCATAATTAAAAGATTACTGACTTTATTTGCATAAGCCAGTAATTCATTCTAAGTAGTTAATTATAAAAGTGAACTCATAATACATATACTACTAAACCCCATTGGTAAGAAACTGAACACAGCAAAGATTAAATACAACAGGATTTGTAAAGTAATGCTTTTATGTGTTTATTGTTTTGCAAATAAATTCACCCAAGCAATTTTATTCAAATTTTGTTCTCAGCCATTAAATTTCTGAGTTGGGTTTCTTTTTTTTTTTTTTTTTTCTTTTGTTTTGGCCACTAGAGGTCAACCACACCTATCTAGAAAACATGTTCATTTTTTGCTGTACTGCTTAGGGGCTTGCCTGAATATATCCATCATTTCTTCATCTTTTCATGTACTGTTTCATTAATCCACCAGGCATTTATTCAACAATGTTCTGTGCCATCATGGTACTCATTTCAACAAAGGAGGAAGTTGCGTAATTTCTTTTATTTGTGTCTTTCCCTCTATTTCCTTGTACAGAAGACTCCTCATGTCCTGTTCTATCAGGCATCTCCCAACCTCTCTTTATCTTTAACTGCTACTTCTCTCTCTCTCTTGCACTTTTTTGTTGTTGTTTCTCCACTCATTTGCATTTAAATTTCATAATGAGTTTTCTATTCTGAAGTTTTTTTCACTCTGGTCTTCTGGCTACTCATCCAAATCTCACTACTCATTTAGAGATGGGTTCTTACAAAGTCATCAGTATTTCCACTGTCATCTCTCATTCATCCTCTCACTGTTGCTTGCCATTATAGCTTCCCTAATAAACACTACATCTTTGATGGTTATTCTCTTTCTCCCCCTTTTAAATCATTAACTTGAGTCCTGAGGTCATACTTCTTCAATAGTTGGAGAATCAAGACCACTTTCCTTCCTGCCTCCCCTTCATTCAGGTCCTAATCATTTCTCAATCTAAATGACCCACAGCCTTTAACTGGCCTCCTGGTACTAGTGTTATTTCCCTCCAATATCTTATACACCCCTACCAGAGTGACCTTACTAAAATACATTGAACCATTCACCACCCTGCTAAGATCTTTTGTTACCAGTGAAGTGACAAAACCACAATTCTTGTCTTGGTTGGAAGAATTTAATCAAGAGACAAAGTATAGCAAGCAAAGCAAGGGTTTATTGGCCATGCAGGAACATACTTAGGAATACCTGAGTGCGCAATTCACTCATGAGAATGAGTGCCCTACTTAGTTACAGAATTTAAGTATTTCTGGGCTTTACTTCCTGGACTACCTTATTTACCTACCTCCACCCCCTTTTTTTTCTTTCCAGCTTTTACTTCTCATTGATCTGTCTTCATTGTATTGCTGTGTGACTGATACCATGTTAGGAAACTAGATACCATGAGTCTGGGTATGGTGAGGTAGATCCTGCATACCAGGAATGGATGGGGGCAATTCATGCCTCTCTCTCCTTTGCCTCTCCTGAGTCATGTCTAACTAACTACCTAACCTAACATTCCAAATCCCTTCTCAACAGAGTGGAACCCAAAAGCTTTTGGGAAGTTGAAAGGTGAAGGTCTGGCTTCCATAGCTTCATCTTGCTGTTCATGGGCAAAGATAGATGGGTCTCAGACTTTTGCTCACTGTCCAGGACAGGATTAGGTAAGGCAGAACTGGATTCCTGCAAGATCTAGGGCAGTGGTCCCCAAACCTCGGGCCGTGGACCGAACAGGTCTGTGGGCCATTTGGTACCGGGCCGCAGAGAAAGAATAAATAATTTACATTATTTCCGTTTTATTTATATTTAAGTCTGAAAGATGTTTTATTTTTAAAAAATGACCAGATTCCCTCTGTTACATCCATCTAAGACTCACTCTTGACACTTGTCTCGGTCACATGATACATTTATCCGTCCCACCCTAAAGGCCGGTCCGTGAAAATATTTTCTGACATTAAACCAGTATGTGGCCCAAAAAAGGTTGGGGACCACTGGGACTGTTTGGGTCTTTCATTGAGGAAACGGGCTGAAATCCCTTCATGACCATCATCTGAAACTGGATTGCCTAAATTCTGGAAGAGACAAAGTGAATGAGACAATAAAGTATGCATGGACCAAAAGTAATAGAAGGAGAATTGATGTTAAGGGGCCTAGTAGCAGAAGAAACCAAGTCATTTTGGGAATTCTATTTTGTATAGAATTCCAAGTGGTTTTTTCAATGCCCTGTTGGCTGTAGACCTGTAACCAATTAGCATGTTCCATAATTTTCTTGGTTCTCTGTTTAATTTGGCCTGTCGTATTTATATAAAAGCAGCAAGAGATGTTTGCTATAGCACAAATTCCAGCCTTTAATAACCTTCCATCATAGAGTTTGTGGAAGATGAATGAGATCTTCTTGCTTCCAGCCTTAGCATTTTTGATATAATCATATTGTTCAAACCAATTAATTTCCTCCCGGGTATACTGAAGGATTAGGGCCTCCTCTGGGCCTGTTGGAATTAAATGCCCTAAAGGGAAATCTTGAGCAGAAGATGTTTTTTTCTTTTTATCAGAGACTTCAGAAAACTTATTTCCCTGTGTTATTTCATCTGCTCCTTTTTGATGCCCCTCACAGTGTATAACTGCTATTTCCTTGGGTAAGTTTATAGTGTGGAGTAATTTGAGGATCTGAGGCCCATGCTTGATAGGGGCATCTCCGGCTGTGAGGATATCCCCTTTCTTTCCAGATAGCAGTATGAGTATGAAATACTAAAAATGCATATTTGAAATCAGTGTAAATATTGACTCTTTTTCCTTTGCCTAGTTCAGGGGCCCTTGTTAAGGCTATTAGTTCAACTAACTGGGCAGAAGTCCCAGGAGTCAAGGTTCCCACATCAGTGACCCCATTGAGATGTGCCAGTCGCCTGCACAGCAGAGCGGACCCCACCCCTGATGGTCTCCTAGCACAGCAGGCCACGACTGATGGCAGGAAGACATGAATAGGTACCTGTCAATGGGGTGAGCCAGTGTTCCTTTTTACAGTGGAATAAGGGCAGGCATTCCTGGGATGACCCTATCTGATGGAGGAACAAACAATGTAAGATTCACAGGGACAGGAGAGACAGGGCAGAAGAACATGTCACCAAACATTGACAAAGTGTTGTGGCATGCTAAACACAAGAAGGTCTGGAGTTGGCAAGGAGGCTGTGTTATATCTCTGACAGGTCATTTAACATCACTCTATTTCCTACTTTGGGAATGCCACAGGAGTGGGACTTGATTGGTTACACAGTGTGCCTCATTGCATGGACATTTTCTCACAGCTGGCAGGCCACCTAGAGCATCCTGCCCTGGTCCGTGACCCGATTATCCTGTCATGGGAATATTCTAGGGGTGAGCGTCCTAGTGGCTCTGAAGTGCTCCACCTGTGCCTGCAGTGGTACAGCAAATGGCAAGGAGGACGGAAAATGACTCTTACTAGAGGAAAACAGCCTCACCAGAGGGTCAGCCTGAATTCAACTCCAAATGTGAGAAATGAAGAAAAGGGACGAAAAGAATATCCTTCTGGCCAACAGGGCAAGGACCTCTATAAGTCTGAACTAGTAGCCTGACAGGAAAAAGCCACAGGAAGGGCCTTATGTGGTTTTACAGTGTTCCTGATGCATGGATGTTGTCTTGCAGTAGGCAGGATACCTGGTGCAAACTTCCCCAGTCCATGACCGAGTCATTCCACCATGGGAGTCTTCTAGCAGTGAGCTCTCTAGTGGCTCTTAAGTGCTGCTAGACCTGTGCACACAGGTGCGGCAATCCACAGAGAGAAAACCTTATGACCACTATGGGATTCAAATAATTTAACAGTCAATTCTCTACCCTAATGCTCATTTTAAGTATAAAAAAAGATATAAAAGATATACCAAAAGGTAGTTTATTATTTCATACATTTAATACTAAGAACAATAAGAGGTATGCAAAACTAGATTATGTTATGTTTTAAAATTTTAATGAAAGAATATTAATAAATATTAATTTTTTAAAAATGAAAAAATTAATGAAAAAATAATAATGAAAACACTGTTATTTAAGATATATCCAGTGGCAGCTTGCCACTCCCTGGTTGTTTGACACTTTTTCACTTTACTTTATATGTTTGCATACTAAAGTAACAAACGCAAGGGAATTAAAATGTAGTACTTCATCAAAAGTATAATGAGTTTTGTTAAGTGAACAAATAAATATTACAAGCATAGTTCCATCAATTTTTTTCACCTATGGATGGGATAAACATTACTACAGGTGCTTAGAATATGCTGTTGCACAGATGAACATTAAAAAAGAGTAAGGAGTCTCATTTTTATATCCCACCTATGTATGGAATTATATAGATCTTATTTTTTTCTGAATTACTTATTTCACTCAGTATAATGTTATCAAGGTCCATCCATGTTGTTGTAAATGATCCTATGTCATCATTTCTTATGGCTGAGTAGTATTCCACAGTATATATGTGCCATACCTTCTTTATCCATTCATCTATTGAAGGGTTTTTTGGTTGTTTCCATGTCTTGGCCACTGTGAACAATGTTGCAATGAACATGAGGCTGCATGTATCTTTATGTATCAGGGACATGGACAAGAGTGTGGTGGTTACCAGGGGGGAGGGGGAGGAAGGGGGAAAACGGGGTGGGGGAAGGAGAGGGGCACAAAGAAAATCAGATAGAAGGTGACGGAAGACAATTTGACTTTGGGTGATGGGTATGCAACATAATCAAATGTCAAAATAACCTGGAGATGTTTTCTCTGAACCTATGTACACTGATTGATCTATGCAACCCCATTAAAATTAATAATAATAATAAAAATTTTAAAAAGAGTAAGGAATGTAAATTTGTGATTTCCACATTGGGCAGCTGCCCAGGTGCCCACCTTAGAGAGAATCCTGATTACAAGTACCATTTTAATAATCAGTTTGCTGAACTCAACAAAAAATTAGGTATTGGTTCTGTCAAACTGGTGTGAACTGGCTGAATCCCATCACTGCCCACGGCCAGACAAAGAGGTACAAGAAGCAAAGAATACATGATCACTCAAATCCTTCAAGCCAAGGCAGTGAGGACAACCGATCTTACCAGTAACAAGGAAATCCAAGTCTAGGTGCCAAAAAGATGTTACCAGTGAAGTGACAAAACCTCAATTCATGTCTTGCTTTAGAGAAAGAATTTAATCAAGAGACAAAGTCCAGCAAGCAAAGCAAGGGTTTATTGGCCATGCAGGAATATACTTGAGAAGGCTTGAGTGGGCACCTCACTCGTGAGAATGAGTGCCCTAATTAGTTGCAGAATTTAGGTATTTATGGGCTTTACTTCTTGAATTATTTTATCCCCCCCCCCCCCCCGTTTTTTTCTTTCCAGCTTCTTCTCATTTATCTGTCTTCAATGAATTGCTATGTGGTTGATACCATGTCAGGTAACTGGAGACCATGAGTCTGGGTGTGGTGAGGTAGATCCTGCATACCAGGAATGCATAGGGGCAATCCATCCCTCCCCTTCCTTTGTTTCACAGCTCCCATCTAACTAACTACCTAACCTAACACTTTCATCATTCCCTGAGCTTTCAGGAAAAGCCCAAATCCCTAGGAGAGTACAAGAGTGGCCTGCCACAGGCCTCTCCTTTATACCCCGTTGTAAGGCCAGGAGCCGCCATCGTGGCCATTCACATGCAGGTTCCCATTGGATTCGGGCAGACGATAAAGAAATGGCGGAGTCAGAGGATGGGGGGCCATCCTATTTATTGGTGTCTCACCAAGACAGGCAAACCACAAAAGAAGACAAGGGAAAAGCAGAAAACCAGCTCTTCCCATGAAGGGCAAGGGATCAGGGAAGCCCCTGCAATTGTGATAGCAGGAACTGGGTGTCCAAGCTCCTGGTTTGTCCCACTTTATAGTGTAGAAAACCAAAATCCCTTAATCCAATATACAAACAAGGAAGTCTCTGATACAAAGTCACTTATCCAAGGCATAATTGGATTCCTCATGAGAGTGCACCACCCAGATCATACAGTCAGTCAAGGGTGTGGGGAAAAGCTTAGTCCCAAAACCAAACCTTAGGCTACAACGACCTGGCCTGCTTATAGCCTGTCCCCCACACCCAATATAAGTCACAAGCGAGCAAACATATATATCATATTTACAAACTTATTTGACCAACACCCTCCCCTGCATACTTTCTGTCTCTCCCTTTCCCCAGACCTTCACTCCATAAGTTTCTAGCTTGTTCCTTTGTTGTTGATTTTACACCCCACACTTTTCTTCCATGTTGATTTTTATCCTTTAGAGTACTTTTGTTAAAAGCCCATGGGTAATAAACAGTCTCTGTATATTTTTTTTAACAGTCTCTGTATATTTTGAAATACCTTTATTTTATTCTCACTTTTGAATGATAACTTTTCTGAAAACAGTATTCTAGTCTGACAGTTATTTCTCTACATCCTTGGAAGATAAGATTCTATTGTTTCCTAGCGTATAGCATTGCCAATGAGAACTCTGCGCTTACTTCAGTTGTACTTCTTGGTAAATGACCAATTTTTCCTCACCACTTTGTTTTTTAATTCTCATTTTCTTCTTATTGTTTTGCAGCTTTACTTTCCATTTTACTAATTAGAACACAGTATGATTTTTTTTTTTAATCTGAGGGCTCTGATCACTATATTCTGGAAAAATCTGAGGGTTTTTTGTTTGTTTCTTTGTTTTTGTTTTTTTGTCTTTTTTTTAATCTTTTTACTTTAATTAAATATGTAGAAATTCTTTGCTTCTCTGGGAACTCATTTAGTTCCTATTGGGAGCAATCTGCCATGGGACTGTGTTGGGCAGATAAAATGTATTATGCTCACTTTGTTAAAGATGGTGCTGCCCACGTGGAGGCCATTGCCCAGGTGATATTAATGTGTGTTGGGGTGGGCTAAAGGCAGGCAGAATCCTTGTAGCCTGGGGCTTGGTTTTGTGATTAAGCCTTTCCCACCCTTTTTGATGTGGGGTGGTACAATCCAATCATGCCTCAGATAAGTGACTTTGTATTAGAGACTTCCCTATTTTGTATATTGGATTAAAGGTTTTGAATCTACACTATAAAATGGGGGCAGAACGAGAGCTTGCTCTCTTGGTTCCTGAGATTAACATTAGAGGAGACAGCAGAGAGTAGAGAAAGGCCACGTGGAGGAGGCCAGGAGAAGCAGCCAAGATGGTGGAGTGTTGAGTGAGAAGCCAGTTAGTGCAGAGTTTGTGCAGGGAGAAGGAAGGAGATGGGGAACAGAGGTGAATAAATCTGGTGAGCTAGAAACCTTTGATTCTAGGAAACTCGGATAAGTCAGTAGCTTTGTGAGCACTGAATGTGAGTGGGTTTTGGAGCCCAGTGTGTGTTTTTACTTGCCTGCCAGGTGCAAGCTAGGATTAAAGACTATGGCCCACCAGTTTTGGGCTCTGTTGTTTCTTTACCGACTGTCCGAATCCAATGCAAACCTGCAAGGGCTGGACTGCTGTGATGGTGGCCCTGACTACTGGCTCTACAGACTGCTTTGTTGACACATGTGTCTAAATTGGGGTTCACTATTAGATAACTGACTTGCCTATAGACATAAGCATGTTCTTTCTCTAGTCCTATCAGTAATAAGGTGATACTTAGTCCTCTGCTAAAACTTAGCTTTATTTATCAATTGGTTTAAATCTTGACCAGGCAGAGGGAGCTATTTATTGGTGTTCCCTCAAAAAATATCAACACATTTCAGCAGAAGGTAGTAGTCCATGTCATGGTGACTCAAAGCACTCTTTTCTGCTTCTGTCATAAAGTAGCAATGGATTCACTCATTCAACAAATATCTACTGCACACCTATAATGTACTAGGCCCTGAGGGTACATCAGTGAACAAAACAGTCAAAATTTTTGCTTCATGAAGTTCACATTTTAGTGGAAGAGGAAGTGGGAGTTATAAAAATAATAAGTAGAAGACAAGATGGTGATAGAGTAGGCAGACGTACCAACTCCCACCTCCCAGAACCAAAGTGGATTACAAACTAATTTTAAGAACTATAATCTGGAAAAACCAACTTTGGACTAAACCAAGAGGACTCTTCAACCAAGGAACACTGAAGAAGCCACACCAAGACTGGTAGGAAAAGCGGAAACGTGGAGAGGGCTGCCCAGCTCCCCGGAATGAACGAAGCCAGGAGGGACTCACGTGGTGGTGAGTTTAGCAGAGAGGGGAGGGTCCTGAGCCCCAGGAACAAAGCCCTACCCTGCAGCCCCAGAGCCTAGAAGAGGTGTATGGACAGTATTTAGCTGGAAACAAGACAGGATACTGTTTGAAGAAAGAGACTGATTTCTCAGACCCAGGATTCTTCTTAAAGGGACTGCGCAGAACACCTCTCTCCCAACCACTCACCCAGGGCTCTGGGGGACGGGGAGAGAGGAGAGGACCAGAGTAGCAGAAAGAGAGTGTAATCTAGAAGGCACAGGGAGAAACACTTTAAGGGACAGCCACCCTAACCCCTGGGATGAGTCACTTCCCAAATCTGAATTGAATATTTCCCCTGGAAACAGTAATACCAGCAAAGGGAAGCAGAACACCAGCCAAACAAGCTCTCTTGTGGCACTCAGAGCACAGTCGCTTAGAAGGAGGGAGCTTTTGGGACTACAGTAGTGAGTCTTAAGGTTTGAGCTGCAGCACCCCCACCCACACAGCTGAGGGCTCGCCCGAGGGCGGGCGGCGGTGGGATGCAGAAGTGCAGTTCTGTCGGCAAGGGCGGAAGCTGGCTGGCCTCCACTGAGGCCCAGGTGTGAGCTCAGTCTTGCTCGGCTGGGGAGGAGGGGGCATGCAAAAGTGGTCAAGCCCAGATGCAGGCGCCTGTAATCCAGCCTGCAGGGGAAGGGCAGGAACCCCGGAAGGGGTAGAGACTGGCCTTTGAGCAAGGGTGCAGGAGCACAGCCTTCCCCTGCCCTCAGAACCGAGGCTTGTGGCCTGACTTGGGAGCCAGCTCTGCCCACAGGGGTGGAGCCAAAAACCCAGAACAGGCAGGCAGAGTCCCGCTACTGAGCGTGGGCATGCAGTCCCATCTGGCCTGTGGAGCCAACGCTTGCAGCTGTCCCACAAGCAGGCTCCTCTAGCAAGAGCAAGGTGGAAGCCCAGAAACAGGTGGAGACCCGCAGTGGAGCAAAGGTGCTCGCCACTGCCCTCAGGGCCGAACATAATGCCACCCACGGGGGTGGGGCAAAGGCCAAGGCCACCAAGGCTTGTACACCCGAGCATGTGATCAAAGCCACTCCGTGAAGGAGAGGCAGAAACCACAGCACAAGCTCTAGTGGGCAGGCACCGGCAACGCCCATACCCAAATGCCCTAGGCAGCAACAGCAGAGGGGGTGGCAGACCTGCAGACAGACCTAGGGAACAGAGGCCACACCCAGTGGACTCCAGTGGCCAAAACCTTCTTCTACACAGAGAAGATGAGAAGGCAGAGAAATGCAACACAAATAAATCAAGAGAAATCCCCAGAAAAGGACCTGAATGAATCAGATATAACCAAATTACCAGATGCAGAGTTTAAAATAACAATTGTTAAGATGCACAAAGATATTAGAACAACAATAGATGGTCATTACAAACACCTAAATAAAGAGATAGAAAATATAAAAAAGGACATTGAAATAATAAAAAGAATCAGTCAGAAATGACAAATAAAATATCTGAAATAAAGAACACAATGGAAGGATGGATGAAGCTGAGAATTGAATCAGCGAGTTAGAGGACAAGATAAATAAAGGCATGGAAGCAGAGCAAAAAAAAAGAAAAGAGACTCAAAAAGTCTGAGGAGCCTGACCTGTGGTGGCGCAATGGATAAAGTGTCATCCTGGAAATGCTGAGGTCGCCGTTTCGAAACCCTGGGCTTGCCTGGTCAAGGCACATATGGGAGTTGATACTTCCAGTTCCTCCCCACCTTCTCTCTCTGTCTCTCTTTCATCTCTCTCTCCCTCTCTGTCTCTCTCTTTCCCTTTCTCTCTCCTCTCTAAAATGAATAAAAAAATTAAAAAAAAAAGTCTGAGGAAACTCGAAGAGAGCTCTGTGACAACATGAAGAGAAATAACATCTGCATCATAGGAGTTCCTGAAGAAGAAGAGAAAGAACAAGGGATAGAGACTTTGTTCAAGCATATCATAGCTGAAAACTTCCTTCAATTAAGGCAGGAAAACATGTAACATGTTCAGGAAGCACAGAGAACTCCATTAAAGAGAAACCCAAAGAAATCAACACCAAGACACATCATAATTAAAATACCAAAGCTAAGTGATAAGGAGAAAATATTAAAAGCTGCTAGAGAAAAAAAGAGTATCACCTACAAAGGAGCCCCCATAAGGATGACTTCCGACTTCTCAACAGAAACACTTGAGGCCAGAAGGGAATGGCAAGAAATATTCAAAGTAATGCAGAACAAAAGCCTACAACCAAGACTACTTTATCCAGCATAATGCAGAACAGGAGCCTACAACCAAGACTACTTATCCAGCAAGGCTATCGTTTAAAATTGAAGGAGAAATAAAAAGCTTTCCAGACAAAAGAAAACTCAAGGAATTCACTACAACCAAACCAAGGCTGCAAGAAATGCTAAGGGGCCTGTTGTAAACAGATCAAAGGAGAAAAAGAATATAGAAAAAGAGGAATACAGTTTTAAAGAATAAAATGGCAATAAACAATTACATATCAATAATAACTTTAAATGTAAATAGATTAAATGATCCAATCAAAAGACATAGGGTAGCTGCATGGATAAGAAAACAGGACCCATACATATGCTGTCTACAAGAGACACACCTTAAAACAAAAGATGTATATAGACTGAAGATAAAAGGATGGAAAAAAAATATTTCATGCAAATGGAACTGAAAAAAAAAAAGCTGGGGTAGCAATACTTATATCAGACAAAATGAACTTTAAAACAAAGAATATAGTAAGAGATAAAGAAGGTCACTACATAATGATAAAGGGAGCAATCCAACAGGAAGATATAACCATTATAAATATCTACGCACCCAAAATAGGAGCACCTAAATATGTAAAGCAGACTTTGAAGGATTTAAAGGGCGAGATCAACAGCAATACTATAATAGTAGGGGATTTCAATACCCCACTAACTACACTAGATAGATCCTCAAGAAAGAAAATTAACAAAGAAACAGCAGACTTAAAGGACATACTAGATCAACTCGATTTAATAGATATCTTCAGAACCTTTCACCCTAAAGCAGCAGAATATACATTTTTTTAAGTGCCTATGGTACATTCTCTAGAATAGACCACATATTTGGGCACAAAAGCAGTCTCAACAAATTTAAGAAGATTGAAATCATATCGAGCACTTTCTCTGATTACAAAGGCATAAAACAAGAAATCAACCACAACAGAAAAACTAAAAAATACTCAAATACTTGGAAACTAAATAGCGCATTATTAAATAATGAATGGGTAAACAATGAGATCAAAGAAGAAGTTAAAAAATTCCTAGAAACGAACAATAATGAGCATACATCAATTCAAAATTTATGGGACACAGCAAAAGCAGTCTTGAGAGGGAAGTTCATAGCATTACAGGCATACCTCAAGAAGCTAGAAAGAGCTCAAATAAACAACTTGACCCTACATCTAAAAGAACTAGAAAAAGAACAGCAAGTAAAGCCCAGAGCTAGTAGAAGGAAAAAAATAATAAAGATCAGAGCAGAAATAAATGTCATAGAGGCTAAAGAAACAATACAGAGGATCAATGAAACCAGGAGCTGGTTCTTTGAAAAGGTAAACAAGATCAATGAACCTTTAACCAGACTCACCAAGAAAAAAAGAGAGAGGACTCAAATAAATAAAATTAGAAACGAGAGTGGAGAAATAACAACTGACACAACAGAAATACAAAATATTGTAAAAAATATATACTATGAAGAACTGTACACCAAAAAACTAGACAACCTAGATGAAACGGACAAATTCCTTGAAACATATAATCTTCCAAAAATTAATCTGGAAGAATCAGAAAACCTAAACAGACCAATTACAACAAATGAGATTGAAACAGTTATCAAAAAACTCCCAAAAAAGAAAAGTCCTGGGCCTGATGGCTTCACAAGTGAATTCCACCAAATATTCAAAGAACTAATTCCTATCCTTCTCAAGCTATTTCAAAAAATTCAAGAGGAAGGAAGACTTCCAAGCTCCTTTTATGAGGCGAGCAAAATTCTGATTCCAAAACCAGGCAAAGACAACACAAAAAAAGAAAATTATAGGCCAATATCCCTGCTGAATTTAGATGCTAAAAGCCTCAACAAAATATTAGCAAACCAGATCCAGCAATATATAAAAAAAATCATACACCAGGATCAAGTGGGCTTTATTCCTGGGAGGCAAGGCTGGTACAATATTCTCAAATAAATCAATGTGATTCATCATATAAACAAAAGGAAGGAGAAAAACCACATGATAATTTCAATAGATGCAGAAAAAGCATTTGATAAAATCCAGCACCCATTCATGACCAAAACTCTCAGGAAAGTGGGAATACAGGGAACATACCTCAACATGATAAAGGCCATCTATGACAAACCCACAGCCAACATCATACTCAATTGGCAAAATTTAAAAGCAATCTCCTTAAGATCAGGAACAAGGCAGGGGTGCCCTCTTTTACCACTCTTATTCAACATAGTTCTGGAAGTCCTAGCCACCGCTATCAGACAAGAAGAAGAAATAAAAGGCATACAAATTGGAAAAGAAGAAGTAAAATTATCATTATTTGCAGATGATATGATATTGTATATAGAAAACCCTAAACTCGCAGTCAAACCTACTAGACCTGATAAATGAATTCAGCAAGGTGGCAGGATATAAAATTAATACTCAGAAATCAGAGGCATTTTTATACACTAACAATGAACTGTCAGAAAGAGAAATTAAGGAATCAATCCCCTTTACCACTGCAACCAAAAATAAATAAATAAATAAAGTACCTAGGAATAAATTTAACCAGGGAGAATAAAGACTTGTGCTCGGAAAATTATAAAACATTTATAAAAGAAATCAGGGAAGATACAAACAAGTGGAAGCATATACTGTGCTCATGGTTAGGAAGAATAAACATCATTAAAATGTCTATATTACCCAAAGCAATTTATAAATTCAATGCAATACCAATTAAAATACCAATGACTTACTTCAAAGATATAGAACACATATTCCAAAAATTTATATGGAACCAAAAGAGAACACGAATAGCCTCAGCAATCTTAAAAGGAAGAATAAAGTGGGAGGTATCACACTTCCTGATATCAAGTTATACTATAAGGCCATTGTACTCAAAATAGCCTGGTACTGGCATAAGAACAGGCATATAGATCAATGGAACTGAACTGAGAACCCAGAAATAAACCCACACCTTTATGGACAACTGATATTTGAAAAAGGAGGTAAGAGCATACATTGGAGTAAAGACAGCCTCTTCAACAAATGGTGTTGGGAAAATTGGACAGCTACCTGCAAAAAATGAAACTAGACCACCAACTTATACCACTCACAAAAATAAACTCAAAATGGATAAAAGACTTAAATGTAAGCTGTGAAACCATAAGCATCTTAGAAGAAAACATAGGCAGTAAGCTCTCTGACATTTCTCGCAGCAATATATTGCTGATTTGTCTCCACAGGCAAGTGAAATAAAAGACAGGATAAACAAATGGAACTCTATCAAACTGAAAAGCTTCTGCACAGCTAAAGACAATAAGAACAGAATAAAAAGACAAACAACACAATGGAAGAATATATTTGACAATGCGTCTGATAAGGGGTTAAGAACCAAAATTTATAAAGAACTTGTAAAACTTAATACCAGGAAGACAAACAATCCAATCCAAAAATGGGCAAAAGAAATGAATAGATACTTCTCCAAAGAGGACATACAGATGGCCAATAGGCATATGAAAAAATGTTCAACATCACTAATCATTAGAGAAATGCAAATTAAAACCACAATGAGATATCACCTCACACCAGTCAGAATGGCACTCATCAACAAAACAACACAGAACAAGTGCTGGCGAGGATGTGGAGAAAAGGGCTCCTGCACTGCTGGTGGGAATGCAGACTGGTGCAGCCACTGGGGAAAACAGTATGGAGATTCCTCAAAAAATTAAAAATCAAACTGCCTTTTGACCCAGCTATCCTACTGTTAGGACTATACCCCAAGAACACCATAGCACTGTTTTGAAAAGAAGAAATACACCCCCATGTTTATGGCAGCATTGTTCACAATAGTGAAGATCTGGAAATAGCCCAAGTGTCCATCAGGGGATGAGTGGATTAAAAAGATTTGGTACATATATGGAATACTACTCAGCCATAAGAAATGATGACATCGGATCATTTACAACAACATGGATGGACCTTGATAACATTATACTGAGTGAAATAAGTAAATCAGAAAAAACTAAGAACTATATGATTCCATACATAGGTGGGACATAAAAATGAGACTCAGAGACATGGACAAGAGTGTGGGGGTTACAGGTGGGGGGGAGGAGAGGGAGGGGGTTGGAGGAGGGGAGGGGTTCAAAGAAAACCAGTTGGAAGGTGACGGAAGACAATTGGACTTTGGGTGATAGGAATGCAGCATAAGCAAATGTCAAAATAACCTAGAGCTGTTTTCTCTGAACATATGTACCCTAATTTATCAATGTCACCCCATTAAAATTAATCTAAAAAAAAAAGAATTTGTCTCAGGGCTAATTCAGGCAGTTAGAAGAATAGTATAAGGATGCTAATTCTGCTTCTCAGGCCACATCCTGCAAAAGGGGCCCCAAGAAAATTGGTGATTTGGCTCCTCTGATTTTGCCAATTGGATTTAAAAAACAGATCAGAAATGCCCTGAAATGGAACTAACAATACAAGGGCATAAATTTAAAGGACTTTTAGATACTGGAGCTGATGTATCTGTTATTGCTAAGCTACATCGGCCTCCTTCCTGGCCCACTCATGCAGCAGCCACAGAATTACAAGGTATAGGGCAGAGTAAATCCCCTCAACAAAGTTCAAGTTTTTTACATTGGGAAGATTAAGAAGGTCATTCTGGATTTTTTAAGCCTTATGCGCTCCCTGGATGTCCAGTTAATTTGTGGGGTAGAGATGTTTTGAAAAATACGGGAGCATTGCTTGTCAGTCCTAATGGTTTAGTCAGTACTCAGATGCTTGATCCGGGATTTTTGCCCACTAAGGGACTAGGGAAAGAACAGCAAGGAATAAAATAATAATAATAATAATAATAATAATAATAATAAGTAAATGAAGAGAAAAAGCAGGTTAAAGCAATTGGGAGTACCCATTGGCAAAGCGCACCCTCACTGAGAACATAATACTTAAACATTTGTACAAAAAGAGTTGAAAAAAGTGAGGGAGTAGACCATTCAGATATCTGAGGGAAGAGAAAACCACTCTGAGGTAGGAAGAATGAGAAGGCCAGTGGGGTTGGAGAAGAGGATGCAGAGGGAAAGAGAGAGGAAGTTTATGGGATAAGAGGTCAAAGAGGTAATGGGGAGAGGGGAGCAGGTCATGTAGGACAGCGAAGAGTGTTTGTTATAAGGAGTTAAGCTTTCATTCAGCATGATGGTGAGATACATGAGAGGACAAAAGCAGAGGAATAACAATATCTGTTTTAAGTTTTCAAAGGATTGCTGTTGCTGCTGTGTTGAGAATGAACCTAGAGGAGCAGTATAGAAGCAGGGAAATCAGTTAGGGGACTGTGGCAACAAACCAACCGAGTGAAGATGGTGTCTCAGAAACAGGGGCAAGAAATAGTAACAGGTTGCCAGACTCTGGGTATATTTTACAAATGAACCAAGAGGAAGTTCCAATGAATTATTAATTGTATATTAAAACCTGTGCTACTAACTACTTTCCAGGGTAAATGACTCTTGGAAAATACTGAAGAACCCTAGTAACCCTACGGTCCCCACAAAAGCAGGGGACCGTATTTCAATAATTTAAAATAGAGCTTTTTGTAGTTTAAGTTATTCCCAATGTGATTTGGAAATGAAATCTGGTCCAGAAGAACTTATACATTGGGTATAGAAATTATATTAAAATCCTTCCTCGCCAGGTACCAATAGACACTTTTTAGAATATGCCGAGTAAATAAATATATAAAACATATAGCTTTAACAAGAGAATGTATTGATAAGTCAATATCCAGACTGAGAGCCATAGTGACTGTTTAAAGGATATCTATGTATTGCATTTAAGGTTTACTAAAAAGGGACCATGTTTCCGATATTTTGTGAAATTCTGTTCAATTTAAATCTTTACATGCTGTTCAGGAATACTGGGAAAATGTATAATTTCTCTTCTTTTTATAGCTTTAATAAGTTTTCATATAAAAGACCAAATGAGGATCCAACTACTAAATAGGAATACATTAAATGATTGTTTTTTCTTAAAGTCACAGGCCGTTTAAGTCTTGATTACCTCAACCATTAAGACTTGATTACCTCAACCTGTGAGTAGTGATTTCAATAAGATTAGGAAATAAAACTTCACAGACATTTCTTGAAGACTAGTTCACACTCTACTATCTAAGATAAGCTTATGAAACTATTAATTTACCAAGGTAAGTAATAAAATTTGACCAGTTATCTATATATTTCTTAATTATTCAAATGTAACAAAATAACAGCAAGTCAAAAAGCATCATTGTCTTCACACTAATATAAACATTTGTTAGGAACAAAAGGAAAATGCAAATTTCTATTTATTATTTGCAAAAAGTCATCAAAATTAGAATGTGAAGGAAAATTAATCTATAGTCACAAATGTGTATAAATAATGTAATCTGTCCTCCCATTGACAGTTGTCATCCATGCAAATTCCACATCATTTCTTTTTATCTACTATTGTTTAGTGTTTGAAGAAACATCTAAACATCAAGGCATGAATGACCTCACTCTTACCTCCAGGGGCAAAGGCTACAAAAGTAAATGTCAGCATCTCCCTAGATGAACAGGAAGAATGTCAAGGACCTGCTTTTACAACATAGTAATCTGGGGAGTTTTTAATTCAGAGATTCTATTGTTTTTTCCACTGCCATCTGTAACAAAACAAGGAAAGGAGGTTTAAAAAAAAATCAATGTTAAATGTAAACAAATCATTTGGGCTCTACTTGGCTCCATAGTATTTTATGTTTACTTTGCAGATGTAACCTTTCCAGGGATTGGCCATTCCTGTGTGATAAATAAAATTATCTTTAAAATTGGAGTATGATGTCATCGCAAACATGGTATGATGGAAACAAAGATATAGACAGTGCCCATTTATCCAGAATGGTAAGAAGATGGAGAGTTGAATAGTCTCATTAGGTAAGAATGATTGTACATAGATTACCAATTTTCCAAGAAGTAGAGTAAAAATAGAACAGCTTTAAACTCTCTTTATAGTAAGAACAAGTTAACCCATTTGGTTCATAACAGTAACTATGGCTTCTAATAATTATGAGTATAAATTTAGGCTGCTAGCTTTTAACTAGACCTGCAAATTGTTAATTTTAACAAATCTTTGCCAAAATTGCATCATTATTATTTGCCTTTCTTGTTAAAGAGATGTAAAAATGTACATTTTTACAACTCCTATAGTTTGAGCTTTTAAAATATTTTATTTCAGAGATAAGGAAGAAAGGTTAGTAAATACAATAATAATAATCCTCGGCCCTGGCCGGTTGGCTCAGCGGTAGAGCGTCGGCCTGGCGTGCAGGGGACCCGGGTTCGATTCCTGGCCAGGGCACATAGGAGAAGCGCCCATTTGCTTCTCCACCCCCCCTCCTTCCTCTCTTTCTCTCTCTTCCCCTCCCGCAGCCAAGGCTCCATTGGAGCAAAGATGGCCTGGGCGCTGGGGATGGCTCCTTGGCCTCTGCCCCAGGCGCTAGAGTGGCTCTGGATGCGGCAGAGCGATGCCCCGGAGGGGCAGAGCATCGCCCCCTGGTGGGCAGAGCATAGCCCCTGGTGGGTGTGCCAGGTGGATCCCGGTCGGGCGCATGCGGGAGTCTGTCTGACTGTCTCTCCCTGTTTCCAGCTTCAGAAAAATACAAATAATAATAATAATCCTCATATAGGAATAATAGAAAAAAAGGCACATTTTTTCCACATTACTTCTAATTACTAACCATTTTGTGCAAATAGGAATTGTGATTTAAAATATTCAAAAATTCTTGTTGAATTTGCAAAAAATTTACACTGTATATCCTTGTCCTTCATTTGCTTTTCCATTGCAGTAAGAATAAACCTTCTAATCAAAAAGATTGAATTTGGAGCACAAATATGAATATAAATATCCTGGAAATACTTTATGCTACTTTTGTATACATTTCAAATTCAAAGATCAGTTTTATCTTTCTGCTGTGTATGCCAAAGCTTCAAATTCAGTATTCAACATGGAAGGCTGTTTCGGTAGGAAACAAATGCTCTCTGCTCACTTGAGATTTTACTATCCTCCCGAGCAACAAAAGCATCCTCAGTTTTTTCTAGTCTTTGAAAGGTCTGGCAGGAGTCCCCAAACTACGGCCCGCGGGCCGCATGTGGCCCCCTGAGGCCATTTATCCGGCCACCCACCGCACTTCTGGAAGGGGCACCTCTTTTATTGGTGGTCAGTGAGAGGAGCACTGTATGTGGTGGCCCTCCAATGGTCTGAGGGACAGTGAACTGGCCCCCTGTGTAAAAAGTTTGGGGACCCCTGGCTGTAGCTTTCCAGGAATGCAGGCATTTTATGGCCCAGCAGAGCCCAGCAAATTCCAGCAGGAAGGAAAGGCCGAGGACATTCAGACACCAAAAGTATCCCTGCCTACTAAGCATCGTAGATATGAATGTGGAGAAGTTCAGTTTGAGTCTGCAAGACATTGTGCCTTCCTAGATCCTATTTCAGCATTCACCACCTTCTGGTTGCTGTGCTGCCAACAGCTGAACCTATGACTTTCCAATGCTCCCCCTGGAGCACTGGACTTCCCTTGCTGCAAGTGCCTGGAACGTTGGGTGTTCTCCCTTTCCTCCCTCCTCCCCCAGACTACCAGGTCTACCTGCAGCTAATGACTGATTCCCAGGAGGGCACAAAACACTAGCTCTTTTGCCTCCAGATAAGACAATCTCTGAACTGTAATTTATATTCCAGAGTTCCCCACAGGATCAAATTGAGTCTGAAGCTACACCTGAAATCGTACTATTGCTTGGCTTCTTCCCCTTTCTCCTCTCACTTGTTTCTCCAGGGAGTGCCCTTTATAAATCACTTAGACCCGAATCCTTAACTAAAGTTCTACCTCAGAGACAGTTTGGTCTACAACATGGGTGAAGGTCAGTATCCAAGAGTCCCAAACACATTTTTTTCAGTTCAAGCAAATAGGTATCCAAGATAGAAAATAGAAGCAGAAATAGCAGATGGAGCAGGTAATATTCAGAATCTGAATCTGGGGCTAAAAGGCAGTATCAGTGAATTATAATGGCCACTGTCAAAAAGGACTGATATTCAGGGGAGAACTCAATTCTGGAAAAGGATGGGATTTTGGCAAGCTATAAGAATAGAGAAGGGGAAGAAGAACTACTATAGAAGTCCAGTTATCAAAAGTGTGACAAATTTTACAATTTTTTTATGACTTTTTCTGTCATTCCACCTGAAATACCTACTTCCTAATTTCCCAATTTTTGCCTTCTGTTGAATCTGAAAATTTGAATTAATCTTTGAAAATACAGCCTTGATGTCTCCTCCTCTTCTATATAAACCTCCTCTATACAACCTTTGCAGTGCCCATAACACAGGCATAATCACTTTCTCCTCTCTGCCATCTCTTTAATGAATATATAACTCTGTTATTGCAATTTTTACCTAATAGTATTGTTCATGTTTCACCTTTCCTCTCTTTATGAATTATGACAGGACAAGATCTGTCTTATGGATTATTTCAACCCTAGACCCTACCATGATGTCAAAAGCACCCATGATGAATTGATAGGAACAGCTCATAGAACAGTTCAGAATCTCAATTACATGACTGGGGTAAAGCTCAAATAACTATTCAAATAGATCCTTCAAAGCTGGTCTGGCAAATAGAATCAAGGCTGGTGGTAGAGGACTAAGAGGCCCACCTGAGGGGATGGGGCAAGGTGGTAACTGCTGTGGAGTAAAGAACTGGATTGGGTTGGAGAAGCATTTATTTCTAGAGTCATGCCCTTTATCTCCCCAAATCGAGAAATTATATAAAGATATTATTTTGTTTCTACACAAGAAAGATCAAATTTATTTTATATAAAAAGCTATCAATAAACGTTAGGATCCTATCAAGTAAACAGTTATTTTTTCCCCTTCTTCCCTCTCCTACAATTTGATGTTTTGCTTGTTTGATGTTTGAAGTAATGATATTTAAGTTCTATTTGCTACCCAGTTATATTAAATAATTTATTAAAGAAACAAATTTAAATTACCAATTAAATTCATGATTTTACATTACCTGTGCATTTTATTGAGAACATCTTTTTCCCTATAACTTTAACAAGTAGATGGTTCTTTGTACTGAGAATCCCATCAGTGTTTCAGTACCTCGATTCATATAATTATAACCAGTTTACTAACTTACTAAAACATAAACTCTATTGAATTGTGCTTAATCTATAATTTAACAAGTGTGGGACAGAAATAATTTTACGTTACTCAAATTTCTGTCTATGAACTCACTGCATTTAGAATGATATTGTTGTAAGACTTAAATAGCAGACTTTATGTTATCATTATCAATTCAAACAATAGAGTCAGTTGTAGAGACTTAGTTTTCTTTTTTCCCACTGTCATGATTCCCATTCTTAACACTGCAACTCCTCAATGTCAAATGGAATGGTAAAGACAAGTAATCTATAACACATAGACTCTGACTTTGCTGATTCCAAAATGGCTCATTTTGAAGTACTTGAAACTTGAAGTACATTCTGAGATGAACAGAATTTCCTCAGCTTACCCATAACATGAAAACCAGGTCCAAATTTGTTGGTCTTTCTCAATGTCCTACTGTTTGTTCTTCCTGTCCTCTGCCATAGTGAATTCACTAGTTCAGTGTGTCATTGTTTTTATGTGGTGCTATTACCATAGCCTTCTTTCCAGATTTCCTGCCTATAGCCTACTCCTGATATAGCTGCCAAATTTATCTTTCTAAACTATTAGATATATCATGTTATACCCACTAAAAAACTTGCAGTGCTTTCCATTGGTTTTTGCCAGAGTAAGCCTGTGATCACCTTTCTTTGTAGTTTAAGCTATTACCTTCCCTGAGTGCTATTCTCATAGTAGACCTCTGTGGGAAAAACAGCTGTGTTATAATTACTTGCTGGTTTCCCCACCTGCAAGCCCTTTGCAAAATTAGTGCATAGGCATGCGCAGAAAGCCAGGTGTGTGTCTCTATGAAAAGCTATGGGTGCTTTCCCTCTGGGTTGATTTTCCCAGATCCCTCTGCCACCACTGCAAGGTGTGGATCCCTGAGTCCCTCAGCAGCCACAGTGATTGGAGGTTTTCCTGATTCGTTGCCCTCCACTGCTGAAAGCAGTTTTCCTTTGTTTTCTTGCTCACCTGTCTTTGCAAGCCTTCAATTAACTGGCATGGCCTGATGCTTTTCAGCCCCGCAGTTCCTCTCCCATCTGCCTGAATTCAATGCCAACCTGCCTGGCCTCGGCCACTGACACTACAGCCACTTACCAGCAAGGCTCTAAGACAGCAAGCATTTCCGCCTCTTTTTGGCTTTATTTACTCCCACAGCCTAGAATACCCTTTTACCAATAAGATTCCTATTCATCTCTTAATACTCTTTTCAAATGCCATCTTCTTCATTAAATACTTTCCTCCAAGTTTTCTAATCCTAAATTGTAATCACCTCAAGTGCCAAGACTCTGTCTTAATCAGTTTTGTCTTGATTATCCAATACTTAACATTTGGCTTATAAATAATGTCTAATTAATGGTTTTTTTAAATTGAAGTGTTCTCTGAATCTTCTAGCTTATAAAATTATAAGATCTAACTTATACTCTTCAGTCTGATCCTCCTTAAATCTGGACTTGCAACTATTGCCGGAATGACTTAGTTAAAATTTAAATGGCCTTGTCATTCCAATTATGATGTTACTTCCAAAATGTTGAGTTAGTTCAGGGCAGCTTCCCTGTACTGTTAAACTTTGGGACATTGAAACACAGGCTTGGGGAGATGATTGGATAGGAAGCATTGCTCTATTCATTTACCTCCCAGCCTACAAAAATGAAAAAAGAAAAAAAATGTTTCCATGACCCTCTGTGACTCATTCAAGTCATTAAATAAATATTCTTGGAGGACCCAGTATATGACAGGCACTGGGAGTAGAAATATAAGCAGAATAAACGTGATCCTCAACATCATGGCAATTACAGTTTAGTGCAAGATCCATTTAAAACCCACACACTTGCACATAGAGTACAAATTATCTTAACTACATAGAAGGAAGTACAAGATGTACAAGAAAGCACAAGAAGGGATCTGTACCTATCTTATTTGTCTTTTAATCCCATGTCTAAGAAATTACCAGCGTTATTGCCAAAGCTTATTAGTGTATTGCACCAGATAACTCTTGCTGCTTTGCTGTTATACCACATCAGATGAATGTCAAGAAGACTGTCCAGAGGCTTATTCATATCTCATTTTTAAGTTCATCAGAGGAGAAAAGTTCTCAACGCTGCTCATATGGATACAGACAAGTGTATCTTCTATGTAAAAATTCCATATGCTTTTACATGAATCTCACAATTTAAGTATATGTGAAAATGGATAAAAGAGGTAGAAAAGAAATAAATGACAAGAGAAGATAGAAGCATGACAATAAAAAATGAGGGGGGGGGGAATTTAAGAAAAATTATAAGGGGATGAAGAAAATTGGAGTGGACAGACAGAACATTTTCTTTAGTTATCTTCACACACTTTAAAATCCTCACCCAGTAGTTGGCATGCTTTGATGTTTCTCTGCCAAAGCTAAAGCATTAAATTGAATTTCATGTTATAAAATTATTAAGATAGACATGATTTGTTGTTTTTTATGGTTATAGATATCATAATTGTGTCTTAGACTTTTTTCTTAAAAGGACCAGATCAATATTTGCTGAAATGTTTCACAAAATTTTTAATGAGACATATAGTCACTTTTGGAACTGCTCAACTCCACTGTGTAGCAAGAAAGGAACAAGAGACAATACATAAACAAATGCATGTGTCTATGTTCCAGTAAACTTTATTTACAAAAACAAGCATCCAACCTGTAGGCTGTAATTTGCCAACACCATCTTAGAGTAAAATGCACCATTAAATACACACACATGCACAAACACATCTATGCAAGATTCTTTGTATATATTTTGGTTATAGAATGTGTCTTTCATGTGAATAAGGATATAATTTTAGGGTTTATTCTGCATTAAATTATCTATAAAACATGATACATATTTTAATTATATTGTAATCTTCATTTTTCACTTTTCCTGAGACAGCATCAGATTCATATCTATACACTAATCTTTCCTTTTTCATGATATTCAAATTTTAGCAATCCATGATTTTCAAAATCTTTTTTCTGTAGTAATATGGCCTTAATGAAAATAACCAATCTGATATATTTTTGTGTACGTGTGTTATGTAAGCTAATTACTTTTCCTTAACTGGAATATAACTTTGTAAATCCAACTATTACTGTTATTTTATAGACCCAGTTTCAGCCACTTAATCCTTCATATTTATTGTTTTCACCATTAGTAGTTATGCCGAAGAAGTAGGCCAATATCAACCTTTTCCTATAGAAATGTACTGCTGAGTTAATTACTGATGTCCCCTTTCCTGGAGACACTGCAGACATTTTCAGGAGAGTTACTTTAATTGGAAATGCTTTTCGGCCTTTTTTCCAGATTAAAAGCAAATATGTACTTAATTGTCTGAAAAATGCAGTGTTTGGCATTATCTTAGGCTCTTTTAGTTTTCCCAATTGAGAGTGCTATCAGAACTTAGCAGGTGACCCCCTTACTTTCTTTGCAGTTTACATATTTGGAGTTAGTGACTTCGACTCTTTTGTCAGTTTGCTTGGCAGGACTAGAGAACAAACACAGAAACTTTAATGGCCATAAAGATGACTGGATCTTTACAGAATGAGAGCCAAGATTATGCACTACAGAAAAGAGAGAAGGAGTTCTGTTTTGCCATTTGCAGAAACAGGCTCAAAGCCAAATTCATTTCTTCTAAAATGGAAGTTTGTGTTACATGGTCATTAAGTCTGACTTAATGAAGTTGACAGTTAAATTATAAGCAGAACTCACTGTTAGTACTGATCTCATTGCCTTTACTCACTAATCTATGTATGTGTGGAGCTACTTCTGTGTTTGATGTGTTAATGTGATCCTGCCTATTCTACCCAAGCAGAACTCCAGATGAAGCCTGAGAAATCCATCAAGGAATTGAACACAGACAGTATTCAGAAAGGTAGGAAAGCAAGGTGGGGCTTAGGGGTCATGGAAAGACAGCAGGCTTGAATTGGGCCTTTGATATTACATCAATTAAGCCTGACGAGTGTAACAGCAAACCACATTCTTGTCCTAATTTGCAGATTGAGCTATGTCTTACCACAAAGTGAAAGAGCACAGGCAGTCTTTTCTTCAGTTAAGGCAAATAACTGGTTTAAGAAAAAAGTTTAAGAAAAAAATGATACATAGAGAGAGTAATGTGGCCTGGCAGTCTCTAAATTTAGCAATCGTACTAAATGTATTACCATCATTTCAGTTTCAAATCTTCTTTCTGCTTGCATTCTAAGCAAGGGTACCATATTTAGCAATGCCAGCTAAATTTGAATTTCAGATCAATAACTAATAATGTCATAGAAATATATACCCTGCAATAGCTAAGATAAAGTTTTACTAAGAAATTATTCACTTTTCCTCTAAATTTAATCTGGCAGCTCTAATACTTAGTAAAGCATGGGAGATGACAGAGGTGACATTTCATATAAGAATATTAATTATTGAATGGATAAATTGACACTAAAGTCTCTCACGCTGTGGTTCATTATGGATCAATTAAGATCCGTTTATTATTTCATATACAAACATGCATAATTCAGACTAACTGGGGAAGTCCATTCTGAAGTAGTAAAATATTTTAATATAAATGATATAATCAAAGGAAGGAATACAGATTCTAGCTAATTAACCAGGCACTGAAAATATTTATTAAAAGAGTTATGTGGATAAATTGTGTATTATCATAGATGGCATCGCTGTTAGTTAATTGCAGCTGAAGGGGTAGAGTAGTGAATTTATTCCCTTGAGGAAAATGAATAGTTGTCATTTAAAGCTCCTTGAGGGTTGTACAGCAACATGAAAAATAAGAGAAAACAAAAAAGAATTAGAACAAAGGAAAAAACTCTCCTCTTGAAACTAACACAAGATAATAATAACAATTATAGCTAACATTTTATTAAACACATAGTATTGCCCATATATTTGAGTTGCACATTTTGACATGTACTTTATAGGCATCACCATCTCTTTTTTGTCTTTCAATCTTCACAGTATTCTTGTGAGAAAAAAAAATATGCTTAATGTCTCTGTTTTATAGATTAAAAAAAATCAGGGCTTAAGACTGATTAAGGAAATTCACACAGCCCTGGCCGGTTGGCTCAGTGGTAGAGCCTGGCGTGCAGAAGTCCCGGGTTCGATTCCCGGCCAGGGCACACAGGAGAAGCGCCCATCTGCTTCTCCACCCCTCCCCCTCTCCTTCCTCTCTGTCTCTCTCTTCCCCTCCCGCAGCCGAGGCTCCATTGGAGCAAAGATGGCCCAGGCGCTGGGGATGGCTCCTTGGCCTCTGCCCCAGGCGCTAGAGTGGCTCTGGTCGCAACAGAGCGACGCCCTGGAGGGGCAGAGCGTCGCCCCCTGGTGGGCGTGCTGGGTGGATCCCGGTCGGGCGCATGCGGGAGTCTGACTGTCTCTCCCCGTTTCCAGCTTCAGAAAAATACGAAAAAAAATAAATTCACACAGAGGCAGGTCAAAGTCTTTGATCTATATTTCCCCAATGCCATAAAATGTCATGCTCCTAACCATTAATTAATATCAACCCCAACAAGTAAAAGACCAATCTGATGTATATTAGAAAACAGGAACTAGTTAGAATAAAATAAAGCTGCAAGACTCAAAAATCAGAAGTTA
This sequence comes from Saccopteryx leptura, assembly GCF_036850995.1. Lineage (NCBI taxonomy): Eukaryota > Metazoa > Chordata > Mammalia > Chiroptera > Emballonuridae > Saccopteryx > Saccopteryx leptura. The sequence goes on along the minus strand of NC_089507.1, from coordinate 71,404,352 downwards.
GACATGCACAAGCATAAAAAATATAAAGAAGACATTAAGAATCTTTCAGCTGTTTCTGACCTAATTGGAAATTGCTCTGACCATAAGGTAGATGGAATCTTGTGCTAGAGAAGGGAAGGATGCTCCTGTGTAGTTTACAAATGCTCCCAAAGTGAATCAGATTCAGCTCTAGGGGAGAACCCGTGATTTGGACAGATGCACCCTACTAATAGATGCAAGTGATTCATTTGGCCACCATATGTTAGGAATAGTAATTGAGACATAGGGTTGAATGTGATAGAAATGGCACTGTTGTCATTAATTATGACTATGGAAATCGGCTTCCAATTTGGGTGTTTACCAAGTACTCATTGGGCATGGACAGAGCACATGTTAGGAAAACATCATTTTCTAAAAAAGAATAGTTCATTAAAGTTACTTATGGCTTAGTCAGCTATACAGTGTCAAGAGGAAATAAAAAATTTGAATACCCAAAAGAATTTTAAAAGGACGAAATAAACATTTAAATATAATACAGTGGTCCCTGGTCTATCGTGGGGTTAGGTTCCAGAACCACCTGCAATAGGTGAAACTCCGCAAAGTAGCAACCTTATATTTATTTTATTATTTATGCATATTTTAAGGCTTTATTAACCCTCCCCACACTCTTATACACCTTTCCCACACTCTTATAAACACTTCCTAGGCTCTTAAACATTTTCTACACTCTTAAACCTACGTAAAATCCCGTGATCTAGTGAAAAATCCACGATACAAAATTAGATATGGGCCCTGGCCGGTTGGCTCAGTGGTAGACCTCCGCCTGGCGTGCGGAGGTCCCGGGTTCGATTCCCAGCCAGGGCACACAAGAGAAGCGCCCATTTGCTTCTCCACCCCTCCCCCTCTCCTTCCTCTCTGTCTCTCTCTTCCCCTCCCGCAGCCGAGGCTCCTTTGGAGCAAAGATGGCCCGGGCGCTGGGGATGGCTCCTTGGCCTCTGCCCCAGGTGCTAGAGTGGTTCTGGTCGCGGCAGAGCGACGCCCTGGAGGGGCAGAGCATCGCCCCCTGGTGGGCAGAGCGTTGCCCTCTGGTGGGCGTGCCGGGTGGATCCCGGTCAGGCGCATGCGGGAGTCTATCTGGCTGTCTCTCCCCGTTTCTAGCTTCAGAAAAATACAAAAACAAAAACAAAAACAAAAACAAAACAAAACAAAAAAAATTAGATATGTACAATTTAAAAATCCATAATACAGTAAGACCACGAAAAGTGAACCGCAATATGGCAAGGGACGACTGTAGTATCATTTTCATAAAGTATTTAATTACTTTGAAATTAAAATTTTAGTGACTTGTATGATTTTTTAGTTCCCAAGATTTAGAAAGTCATAAAATTACACTTTTTGCATTCACTCCTGTGTTCAAACCCAATAAGAAAAAGGCACAGAGATCAAAGAGATAGATATTAAAATATAAATTTTATTATAATAATTTGGAATGGAAGGCATGACTTGTTTAGACTTATAACCACAACAGGCTTCCTTTACTTCATCCTCCAATTAGACAAATGTCTCCAGCCCATGACAAGCAGCTCTGGACAATCATAGGCCTAATCTTGCAGGTTTATTAGAAAGAGGAGCAAAGAATTCATACTTCCTGCAGGTGGGCTGGATCTAAAATTGAAAGAGAGAAGGTAAAGTAGCACATTCTAAGCTATTGTTCCAAACTTACTCATTTGACAAGCCACTCCTGGGGAGCTTGTCCCTTGGGGGGCAGTGAGTATGGGGTTGCGAGGAGGCCAACAATAGCACTGATGCAAAAAAAGAATGGAGTCTCTCCCAAAACATTGACCTTCCTCTACCTCACTCAAGTGGAAGCCTCAGTTGCTGGAGTAACTCAGTAACTTCTAAGAGTCCAAAAGACTTGCAAATTTTGGAATCAAGACTTTATACTCTTTTGAATTTTTCAATAAAAATAGACATAGTAGAAACTCTGCTTAATGCTTATCATATGATAGGCACAGTTCTAAATTCTTTACAGATATAAATTCATTTAATCATTCCAATTAGCTTATGAGAGACATTCTATTATGGTTCATCACAGAGCAGTTAAGATTAATCCTCCATTTTTTTTTGCCAGTGATCAAGCAGCTTCTTTCTTTGGTCTTTGTATCCACCTTCCCATAGAAGCTCCAACTTCTAAAACTTCCATCAAAAGAGAAAATTGGCTTGGTGGATAGAGCATTAACCCAGAGTGTGGATGTCCTGAGTTCAATCCCCAGTCAGAGGACACATGAAAGTGACTATCTGCTTCTCTTCTCCCTCTTCCCCTTCTCTCTCTTCCACGCTCACAGCCAGTGGCTTGATTGGTTTGAACATTGTCCCCATGCACTGAGGATAGCTCGGTTGGTCTGAGCACTGGCCCCAGATGGGGGTTGCCAGGTGGATCCTGATCAGGGTGAAGGCATGAGTCTATCTCTTCTCCTTTCACTTAAAAAAGGAGGGGGGCGGGCTATACATCTGCCCTTTTTCTAGTCTTTTAAGATTAACCAATCTAACTTTTCTAGATTTCTCATTTTCTCCTCCACAAGCATTTGCTCGGGTCATCTGCAGATCCCTCAAGTGAAATGTGACTCTCGCCTCACAACCCAGCCAGTAATACGAAGCCCTTCTCTATCTACTCTACATGGACCAAATCCTGGTATGTTTAAAATTCATGCCCACTTCCTTGTGAGCTTACCACCTGTCCTTCCACCGAGTTTGAGCCGATTAATGTGTGCATCTTCTTGCTTCCTAAACTTTTTTCTCTCTGTCCCACCTTGATTTGTTCAAGTCTCTAAAATTTGGATTTTGTTTGCCATCTGCTTTCCTTAACTGTATTAAGGAATTCCTAATACCAACTTCAGTCTTTGGCTCTTCTTTCTTGGTTTGTCCTGTTTCTGTCTGTACTGGTAATCCAGTTTTTTCCTTTAGACCAGTGCCTCTCAACACTATAGACCTCAGACTGCTACTAGGCATAGCTAGGGTTTTAAAACATAAGATATAATTAAATGGAATAATTTATAACAGAATACAATTCTGATGATAATTATAAAGCCAGGGGGGTTTTTTTGCGAGTCTTTTTAGGGTGTGTGTGTGTGTGTGTGTGTGTGTGTGTGTGTGTGTGTGTTAGAGACAGCCATGCCAAGGCCAAGGCCAGTGCTGATGAGAAGTAAGCTGGCCCAAGAAAGCCATGTGCAGGCAGAGGAGCTGTACAACAGGAGAACGGAAGGAAGTCCCAGGCAATATTCTTGTTCCATATTAAAAGGAAATAGATATCAGTGAAGATACACATTTCAAATGAGAGTGGACAGTACAGGGGCAAAGCTATTAGATGGAAAGATGTCAAATCACAACAAAAATGGAAGTCATCCTCAGTGGCCTCTAACTGCTATTTTACAGTAGACTTGATTAATTAATAAGTATTTTTAATGTCTTCAAAATGGCACTAATTAAATTTTGAAATGAAAAAAAAATCAGCTTATCTGTTAATATTGTTTAGTTTCCAGTTATCTATTGTTGTGTAAAACACACACACACAAAAAAAAAAACAAATAAATAAACAAAAACTTCAAAACTTAATAACTTAAAATGATTTATTTTGTTCCCAAATATGTAGTTTAGACAGGGCTCAGTGGTGGTATCTTGACTCTGTTCTACTCAGCCTGAGCTGGGTGGCTTCAAGGTTGGGGTCTAGAATCATCTAAAGGTTTGTTCACTCCCGTGCACTGGGACCCTAGCAGTGAGTGAATACCAGAACATCTATACGTGGGCTCTCCATATGGCCTGGGCTTCTTCACAACATAGTGACTGGATTCTTTGGGCAAACATCCCAAGAGAGAGAAAGAGAGGGAGAGCAAGAGGGAGTGCCAGGTGGAAGCTGTATTTCTTTTTTGACTGAGCCTCAAAAGTATCTTTTCCACCTCATTTATTCCTTGGGGTAGCCATAAAGTTCTACCCAAGGTCGAGGGAGAAGAGAAGAGAACCAGACATGCTAAGTTACTTGTACCACATTCTTTTCATCTAGGCAGTCACAATGGACTGCCAAGTTTTAAAGGGAGAGGAAATAGACTTCTGAATGGGGGAACAGCAGAGTGCTAGAACACATGGTCCTGGGAATATTACTTTGGCCATTTTTGGAAAATACAAATTTAGCAAACTTCTTTTGAAAAACAGTGAAGTATGAAAAGTAAGGTCCAATTTCATTTATTTACAGAGAAAAGAAAATCTAAAAGCTTTCTCAAATGGAAGCAAAGAAATAGGTATTGTTACCTTCTTTTGCAAACCACAGATTTCCTGAGGTTTTGCGTCAATAGGAATTCTATTCTAGAAGTTAAAGGTATGGTTTGACCCCCAAAATTTTATGGTTGCATCTCAGCAGAATCTGAGGATATGAGTAAAATGTGCTTCTTCCTGAAGCTTATTTTAGACATAAATAACAGATAAGTCACTAAGCAGCTTATGATTCTGTTTTTATTGATTTATGACTCACCATGTGCTCCTATCTTTCAGGCAAAACTAATGTCTTTCCATGTAGGTGATTTGCTCTGTTAGACCTCATGGGGAAAAAGAGTTCTTTGCTTTATGTTTTACTCTGACAAGATAATGGTTCTTGTCCTGATCTTGAGAGGTGACTAAGATATTGACTTGGAAAAATGCATTAATTTGTGAAGCTATATAAATTCCATGTAATTTTGAAATTATATCTACTTGAGCATTATTACCTGAAAGAGTCAACGCTCTTTCTTGGCAATTTTCTGCTAAAACCCAGGCCTTCCAATGTATATGGGTTTCCACAAAAGGGAGATCCTAGATCCATTCTGGGAAACTGGGCTCAGGAGCAGGATAATGGGAGAGATTACTTCTAAAACACCTATTTTGTTCACTGTCACAGTTAGAAGATGACTCAACTATATAACTCATGGATTTTGTACTTGACTCACACCATTTCCTCTCTCCTGAGTGAGCCCTACTTTCAGTTCAATCATAACCTCCAAGAATCCACCATCAGCCTCTCCATGTTCTCCAACATTATGATCACTTTAAGTCTATCAGAATGAGCCTAACATCAGATTTAATTACTTAATTTAATATAGAATTTTATATATTGTCTCTTTTCCTTTTTTTAACACTTAGCATGACATGTTAAATTATTCTTTATTTTCCTCTACCACTGGAGATATTCATAGTCTTTGTTCTTCTGGTACCTAAAATAAAACCTATCAAATAAAACTGGGCTTCCCAATACTAGCTTCCTCTTACAGTTCCCAAGGGCACTAACCCCTGAAACTCATCTGAAACCAATTAAATCAGAATCCTGTGGGGAAGAGTCTAGGCATCAGGGTATCAGGATCTTTAAAAAAAAAATTTCCTTCATAATCCGGTGGTCAACCAAGATAGAAAACCACCAATCAGAGGATATCCAATGATGTTTCACGAATGAAGTTTGTCTATTAAATATGGACTTCTCATTACAGATTCCTGAAGTGTCTTTATTTTATAGAATGTAAGAATCTTAGTTGGTGCTCAATCTGTACTTTCTTCCTCAGATGGAATAAAGTAGAACTTGGTATATAAATGTACTACATGCATTCTACACAAAGGGTTTTCTACAAAAATTATTTTTTAGAGTACAAAAGTTTAGGTAATGATTTAAGCTGATACAGAAGATATTAAAGATTCTCCAGATGTTATCATATTTAATATGTGGTTAATTATAGAACAAAATAATCTAAGCCATGATTTTCAAATTGTGTTCAGAGGAAATATTTAAGCCAAATTTTATGTTTTGTATATTTTTAATAGCTCACATATGCCATATTCTATAATTTAAAATATTAGTGATTATACCATATTAAAATATATTGGTGGTAAAAATTACTTTTCTGGTGCTTCTTTCATACATATGCACATACACACACACATCTTTCTTGAAATTCAGATCTGCCCTGCCCAGGTCTACTCACATAAAACTGTGCAAGACTGTTTATTACTAAAGCATATGCTGGCAAGATTTAGAAACGTCCTTCTCTTGGCCAAAATCCCCCCTCAAAATACAGTAAAATCAGTTGTCCAGTAACAAGTGAATGCATAATATGTCACAGAGCAATAATATAGTGTCATAAGTAATGTATTACTTTTACATTTTAGGCACTCCTCTACAGACTTTCACATTTATTATAGGGAATACAACAATGCAATATTACTGATGATATGATTTTGACAAAAATATACCAAATACTGCTCTTTTAAGCTTCCAGATCAATTAAATTGAGAAGTATCTGATATTTTTAAGTCATCTATTTTTCTTTTCTAACAATGATTATTTACCTTTTTATAGCTATGAATTTTTTAAGAATTCAGTACATATATGCAACTAAAAATGTATGAAATAAATCATATACAGTTGCTGATCAAATGCAGCAATTCTTATCTGTAACCACAGAATTTATTAGAAAATTTGTCTTCATCAATAAACCACATTGATTTCAGTAATTGAATTTATTATGAGTAAATGCTTACTTGAACTCATATATCACATATATTAACAAAATGCAATTTTTATATTTTATAGATAAGTAGTTTAGATAAATTTTCTTTAAAAGGTAAAAGATTAAAATGCTTTTTAAAAAAATGAAAACCTTAAAAATCTATTGATTTAGGAGACTGGAATTAAATATCTGTCAATTTTTTCCTCTCCTCCCCATCCTCATTACAAAAACTTCTGTTTTAACTCTTCCATTAATCTCTTATCTCCAGTATGACCACCAAAATTTCTGCTTCCCATTACCACCTGAATAATCTTTCTAAAATTTTAATGTGATCACGTCTATTCCTTGATTAAAAACCTCTGTTTCTCCACAGCATACAAGTCAGGTCTGAACTTGGTTAGCATGACATTCAATAGTCTTCACGTTTCCTTATCTAGATCCACCCTCCCCGCCCCCCAAATCATCACAGATCCTCTCAGCCTTTAGTTCACAGGACATCTCCACCATATCACTATGACTGATACAGGTCATTCCTCTAACTGGAGTGTTTTTATCTCTCCTCTTTCTTCCTTAGGTCTAACTAGAGAATTAAAATTCATTCTTCAAAATCCTGGAAAGCAATTTCCTCTGCAAAGCTTTCCTTCTTCTTCTCTCAAACCCTTTTATTTATATGAGTCTGTTTCCCTTCCTAAACCATGAGCTCCTTAGGATCTGGGACTAGACTATGTATATATAACTAAAGTTAGTATAGTAACTCCCGCAAATAGTACAATGCTTAACATACAGTAGGTACTCCGCATCGGTTAAAGCAAGCTACATCACAATTCTTGACTCTCTTCTACTAGTCTTTATGTGGGTATTTAGTTCTGTGATTTTACTCAACACAGTTATAAGTATATTATTACTGAGCATTACTTAGGGTTCCCAAGAAACTAAAGAGAAGCATCCCAAATCAGAGGTAATTGTTTGTTACTTTTCAAACTTACATTGCTAGCTATTGTAATGAGAAGTATGTATGGTAAATATATAGATTCTGCTAGAAAAATCAAATTATCAAATTAAGACTCTAAGTGTGCATTTGGTGTTTCAATAAACTTCTATAGTTTATATGGACTGTGTTTTCCCAGAAAACCAAATCTCCTTCTTAATAATGTATCATTTTTTTCAGATACATCTAAGGGAAGAGATAGGAATTGTCAGCAATGTGTACAGTGGTGGGATCTCTGCCCTAATGACTGTTTTAAGTACAAAAAAAAGGTTTGCCAAAAGGTAGTTTATTATTTCATGCATTTAACACTTAAATAAGAATAAAAGAGGTACACAAAAGTAGAGTTTGTTTTAAGAAAAAGTTTTAAAATATTCATGAAAAATATTAAATAATACCTGTCAAAAAACAATAAAACTGTTATTTAAGGTATTTTCATATTGCTTCTTGATTGGCATCCTCACTTGCAATTCTTTTCACCTATTAACACAATGAACATTACTACAGGCGGTTAGAATATGCTGTCACACAGATGAACATTAAAAAAGGTTAAGAAATGTAAATTTGAGATTTTCACATTGAGTAGCTTCCCAGGCACCTGCCTTAGAGAGAACCATTATTACAAGTGCCATTTTAACAACTGGTTCGCCAAACTCAACAAAAAATTAGGTATCGGTTCTTCCAAATTGGTGCAAACCAGTGGAATCCCACCACTGAGTCTGTATATCAGTGTTGAAAATTATATTTAAAATTGGAGCTAATGGAGGTTTCCTCAAGCCTATTACGTGGAAAGTATAACATTTTTCTGTTGCACACTTTATAATCATATACATTTCAAAATTCACCTCGGATTTGTGAACAGGAGGGACCATGGTAGCCTTCTCTGCTTAGCCACGTTTTCTGAGAATGTCAACTCTTAGGGACCCTCGTTCACTTAATGAACCCCTAAGCCTACTGAAGTAGGCTAATTAGGAAAAAGAACAACAACTTCACATTACTGCCCTTGCAGCCACATCAACCCAAAGTAATTCTCTTATCTTTCCATGAGGCAGGAGGGAGTGCAGAAGCAGGAACTGAATTCAGTATTCTTTGTTACCCATTAGGAATAAGGTTTGGCATCAAAATGTGTCAAGTTTGGCTTGACACCAAGGGCCATTAGGTTTCAATGATTTTTTCCAGGGACCTGGGCAGCTTTTTCTTTTCTAATTCAACATAGAGAACTGTTCCATACGCTCCTGAAAGCATCACTGGCAGTTTTGGGGAACGGAGAAGATTGTATTTACTGGAAGCTGTCTCAGAATAAGTGTATAATGAGAAGAATACTTTAAAGAGCCCCTTAGGGAAATTGGTGGAGGAACCCTGTCCTCTTTCCAGGAGGTGGGAAGGCATTCTGGAATAACCGGTGATTTAGGGAGGGGAGGCAAATGAACTGCAGGGCCTCATTCTGATTCCCAGGGGATTAGGCATTAGAACTGCCTCCCAGGGCCTCCTTCTCTGCCTTTGCTTTGCTGGAGGAGAAGACTCCACCCAGCCACACGGCTGCCTGGACAGAACATGGGGCTTCGCAAGTTATTTACTTTCTTCATTGCTTTTATTCCATTATTTGAAAATAGCAGAACATTCTGCAGAAGTATATTGAGAGGGCTAAATAAATTAACATGCCTAAAATAAATAATACAGAGCCCAACACAAATAAATGTTCGATGACAATTACATCAGTTACTTTTAAAACTTCAAAACATTAGTTCAAAATAGTTCCAAGTTAATCTCTAGCCAGGGATATCTATTTAGTTTTATCTTTTGGACTTTTCCATTTTTGCAGGAATTGAAGGAGGGCAAAATCGCCCAAACAACTTGGTGAAGGAAATAGGATTTATTAAAGCCGGTGGAGCATGTGAAGTTTGTAGCTCCAAAACAAGGGCTCCCGGAATTTGACTTTTTTACAGTTACATACCTTTACAGTATCTAAGCAATGGGCATATGATTTCTTTGTTTAAGGCTTCCCAGGACTCAAGGAGAGGGGAGGGAAAGTTTCAGTGGGGTCAGCAAGGGGGAAGGGGTTTCCAGATCACTGGCCATAGTTACATACAGATCCTGCTGTTCTTGTTTTGTATTATAACTATGGGATATAGATAATTTATCACTGGCTGACTCGGTTACCCCAGCTGGATTTTTTCCCTTGTATTCTTTTCATTTCTTCCTTCTCATCATTACCACCTTTCTCATCATTACCACCTCTATTGTGGTTTATAAGTTTTTGGACCTGAAGGACAAAGTAGCTATAAACAAGTTGTGTAGATTACAAATCTGGGAGAAAAAAATTAAATGTATTTTCTTTCTTGGAGAAGATCAGCTAATTGAAGTTAAAAACATGACAAAAGCATTTTTTCTTGAGAACACATTCTTCCCCCTCAATATACTTGTCTGAAAAAATAAAGCAGTCCTGTATGAGCTATTGAATTTGATTAGATACTAATTTCAAAGCCTCAACCTGCTCTTTTAATTCTTCCAGTGGAATTCTTTAATATACACACGTCCCTTTATGACTGCAACCCGAACCTAGGTCTGTGCTATGGGCAGCACGCATCTCTCCCTTTGGGGCTCTGGGTCTTTGGCTTCTCAGTAACTCGGAAGACTCCCAACACTGATGTTCTCTCCCTCTGTAACATTATACAACATTATTACAACAACTGTAGCCCAGCGATTTGGTGCCACAGCACGCTGGTGTGCCATTAAGAGTTTTTAAAACATGCCATACCTGACTGCTTAGTTAGGGGCACTGGCCTCTTTTCCCTTGGATTGGCAAATTAAAAAAATGACAACAGCCAACACAATAGTCATCCGGTGTGAATTCCCTGTCCTGAACCATAAATATATAGGTCGTGTAAAAGAATTGCATCTTTTTGGCCACGTCATATAATGTTGCATCTGATTTGTTCATTCTTGGTACCAGAAAACCTTACATATAATCATAGATTTCTGATTTTCTTAAACTAATTACTCTGGAGCAAAAAGGGTGGGTAATTACTATTATTATATGTTGTGTAAATTAATCAAAATAATACCTATTTTTTGTTAGATCAACAAAAAATATTTTTTTTGGTGTCTCGCAGAATTTAGTCATTAGTTTATGTATCCCATCAAATGAAAAAGGTTGCCTGGCCAGTTGTGGCACAGTGGATAGAGTGATGACCAGGAGCCCCGAGGTCACCAGTTTGAAACCCAACATCGTCTGTTTGAGCTTGGGGTCCCTGGCTTGAGCCAAAGGTAGCCAGTCAGATCCCCAGTCCAGGGTACGAGAAACAATCAATGCAGAAGGAAGTGGAACAAGTAGTGATGCTTCCCTCTCCCTCTTTCTCTCTTTCACAAAGAAAATAGAAAAGGAAAGAAGTGATAGGTTGAAAATTGCTGCTATAAATTGAAAAACACTTGCAAAAATAGGGTCTTGGCAAGCAGTATAAGCTACTCTCAGCAATCATTTTACAGAAGTGGAAAATATATCTACAAAACAAGATTATCTGTCACTTGCTTCACAGAATGTAGTTTATTTATCTTTCCATTATTTAGAAGGATTCTCAAAAACAAATGAAGTAGATATTTGAAATTTAATTGGATATTGTATTTAGAAAATAAAACAAAACAATATTGTCTGCCAGGTATTGTGTTCTGTGCTGAATAGGGAACAAAATAGACATGAATTCTAACTCATGAATTGTAAGATAAGCCTTTAGTTTCAGATTGAGTGTGCCCAAGAATTACTCAGGAAGCTCGTTTGAAATGTGGTTGCTGAGGACTTGGATTCTGATTCAAACAATCTGAGACAAACCCTAAAATCTGAATTTTTCATCAGTGCCCCACACGATGCTGATGCAGATCATCCAAAAAACACACACTGAAAACACTGGAAGAATGGAAGACCCAGGTAAATTTTGTTAAGGAAAAAGAAAAAGGTTTATGATTAACATTTCCCAAAGTAGTAATTTATGATGAAGGGACACAGAAAATAAGCATTGGCCTCCCACATCACCTTGCAAACGCAGAAAAAGTGTATCGTGAATGAAAAAGGCATAAAGGTTTCACTTTACAGGGAAATTTTGCAGAAGATGCAAGCTTTGTGGTTACTCAGACTTTTTCAGGCACTAGATCTTCCAGCTGTGACCAAATCTCTCAGGACTCTTTAGTACGTGTTCAACCTCTTTCCCAAGCCCCTGAAATGTTCAGAGAACAAGCCAACTGAATCAACAAGAGCTATATTTACCACAAGTGAAAGACTATCAATACTAGAGATAGCAGCAGGGAATTCTGACATCTGGTAGCGCCAGACGACTATGAAAGGCATTTGGCAAATCAATATTGGTGAAGCTTAGGAAAGACAGGTGCTTAATGGGGTCAGGATTAAACCAAACTGGTTAGAGAGAAAACTGTCTCATATAACGCAGGCTTGCCTGCCAGTTTGAAAAACTGATCCTTGATTCCCCAAGATGTCCATCCCTGCAGACAACTATACAAAGCAACTTATGTAAGTGGATACTATTTTTTATAAATGAATATCATGTAAAATTGAATAATCTTTTACAGATTTTTTTTTTCCTTAAGGTTAAAATACTGAGAAACTGTGAATGGCTTTCCTCTTAAGGTTTCTTGTGGAAATTATTTACTTATCCTGAATAATTGCTTACTTATACTGTTGGGGTAACTGCCATAAACAAACAATGTGCCTAGCGTGGTGGTGGGATTCAGCTGGTTTACATTAATTCAGCAGGACCCATATCTAATTTTTTGTTGAGTTCAGGGAACCAGTTGTTAAAATGGCACTTATAATCAGGGTTCTCTCTAAAGTGGGCACCTGGGCAGCTGCCCAATGTGGAAATCACAAACTTACATTCCTTACTCTTTTTAACATTCATCTGTGCAACAACCTATTCTAAGGGCCTGTAGTAAAGTTCATTCCATTTACAGGTGAAAAAAATCGCAAGTGAGGATGCCAATCAAAAAGTAATATGGAAATATCTTAAACAACAGGTTTATTGTTTTTGACAGGTATTATTTGATATTTTAATTAATATTTTAAAACTCTTATAATCTACTTTTGTGTACCTCTTTTATTGTTCTTATTTAAGTATTAAATGCATAAAATAATAAGCTACCTTTCGCTATATCTTTTTTTATACTTAAAACAGTCTTTAGGGCAGAGAACCAGTTGTGAAATTATTTGAATCCCACCACTGGTCCAGTGATAGTGATATTTAGTGAGGCATGGAAGGTAGCCTTCTCAATTTTTTAGTAAGGCAGCCTTTCAAGGATCTTGAATGATCCTTCTAGGAAACATAAAAATTCCCATAAAATTCTCCCCTTTCAGTTAATATATTTATGTCTCTGCAAGTCAGATGGTACCTTCTTTATCTGGGAGCTCAAGTAGCACAGAAGAGAAAAAAAAAGTCTGGAGTTGGTCATCAAGAAGAACAATTTATGAGGCAAGAAAACAACATTTATATCACATTGGACATTAAGCAAATATCAGAGACCCAGCTGATAGAGAATAGAGCAGGGAGGAAATTCAAGCTCTGCTTGACAGGAAAAGGGAGAAGGGGTGGAAAGTAGTTCAGTGTTTCACACACATGACCTTCCACTTTGTGTTGTTAGGCTTTGCCTACTCTTCAATCTAGCATTTATTTCTTCCTTTAGCAAGTACCATATGTCCCTATGTATAAGATGCACCATTTTTCAAAAAATTTGGGGTCTAAAACTGAGTGCATCTTATACAATGGTTGTAGGGTTTTTTAACTTGAATTTCTCGCTTTTTCATGTTTGTTTTTGTGTTCATTGTTATAGACAATTTGACACCAGCTGGAAGAGAGAAGAAACCAACTATCGGAGAAGTTTGTACCCAGGTGAAAAGATTCTGGGATAATATCAAGACTGAAATTGTTGTCAAGTCATATAAGAAATATGACATTTCAAATGTCATAGATGGAACTGAAGATGAGGTAATAAATGAAGAACGTGATTCATCATCAGACACAGATGATGAGAAGCTAATGCATGGGAGTTTTGACAGTAATGAGTTGTATAAATTTTATAACCAACAAAATTTGAGTTCAATACCTTTAGTAATATATTTTTTTTTTTCAAATTTTGGGCCTCAAAATTAAGATGTGTCTTATACATTGGAGCACCTTATACATGGGGAAATATGGTATTTCACCAAACTATCCACAATGTTTTCTGTCCAGTACTTGGTGCTAGGATATCAAAGTGAACAAAATAATAAACAGTCACACCCTGCTCTGTTTTTCCTACATTCCTCAAAATGAGCAGAGTGTGCTTTCAGAAGATTCACTACTTAGTGAGGAAAGCATGACCAAAATGCCGCCATCTCACTAATTCTTTTTTACTTGTTCAAGTACCTTATCAATTGTCTTTATGCTAATTACCAAGAATTTGCTTCAGTGAGTTGCACTAAAACACAACCATTAAAAAAAAGAGATTAAAGCAATTAAATCATTAAATAGTTATGGAATGATTTAGTATAGCTTCCAGGGGGACTACTGATTTTTAGAGAGACAGCGAGAGGATGAAAGAGAAGGGAGAAGGAAGGAAGCATCCATTTGTTGTTCCACTCAGTTGTGCATTTTCACTGGTTGCTTCCTGTGTGCCCTGACTGGGGATCAAACCTGTGACTTTGTTGTTTAGGGAGAACACTCTTACCTGACTGAGCTAAATAAATGGCCAGGGCCAAGACAAACTTTAAAGTAAATAAGCACCCTTGCTTCACATGCATTTCAAAATTATCTATCATTGATACTTCAGAATGTTTTTTAATGTACTAACTCCACATTATGGGCACATTGATGGCATTAGAAGATTTAATATTCCTTTTCAATAACTTACTAACTAACAATATGTCAGGAAATAGTTTGGGTGATGGGAAGACTCAGATTGAAACTATCCTTAGGAGCACAGAGGTTGTGGATTCAGTTCCCTGGCCAGAGCACATACAGGAGCAGCTCCATTTTCCTGTCTCTCTCTCTCTCTCTCTCTCTCTCTCTCTCTCCCTCTCTTAAAAAGAAAAGAAAAAATAAATAAGTAAAGTTTGTCTCATCTATGATGGCTCTTAGCCAATTTAAAGAGTTCAAATAGTCTTACTTAGGCCTTGTTTACTTACCTTAATTACTGCTTTCCATTGAGAACTCTCTATGAAAATTATTTTTAAAGTTATCTCCTTTAAAGGAACAGAGTTCTAACAAAAAGCATCTATATTTTATCTCCTTACACATTATCTAAGTTACCTACTATCCCAATTCTCAAATAGTAATAACAGTTATTATTTACTAAATGCCAAAAATGTGCCAGGCATTGTGCTACATCTTGCATAAGCATTGACTCATTATCACATTCAATTCTATCAGTGAGTTCAATCCCATTTCACAGTAAACCAAGGCTTGGTTAGAGCTGGAGTTTACAAAGCTAGTGAACAAAACCGATAGATCCAAGACAGAGGGACAAGACTCCTTAGTCTGTTTCCCTACCCCACACCACCGTGTCAATACCTAAATAAAGTCTTCTATTAGTTCTCAAGAACATGAGCAATTCTGATAAGTGTCTAAAGCCACAAGGAAAGAACATTTATTCTGTGCTTCTTGTGTATAGAAATAGATATAGATATGAATAATTAATCTGTTAATTTTTGTATTCAATTTCTTTATATGTGATGGGGCTAAAATATGTCCTTTGGGCATTTGAATATTTTAAGCGGAAGGAGTCTGAAAAAACAGCAGAAACGGGAAGGTCACTCTGACCTACCATCCACACTCTTCCGAGAACAGGTCATAAAACCTTTTTGTGAAAGGTGCACTCCCTCTGTAGGGAAAAAGGAGCATGCTTCTCTCTAAAGACAAAGGAATGCCAAGAAGAATCCAAACAAACAGCCTTGCTAAGCTCCCCTAATTTACCACCCTTCCTTTATATCTCTTAACCTCTCACATTCCTTCTTAGCTGGCTACACCTGGCATAAAAATAACCAGATCCATTTAAAGGAAACCAAGGTCTTCCTTTCCTCATGAAGTTTTCTATTTGGCATAAAATATATATCAAATAAATGGATATGCTTTTCTTCTGTTAATTTGTCTTTGCTAGTTAAATTTTCAGACCCAGCCAGGCACTCTAAGAGGGTGGAAGAAAGCTTCGTCCCTTCTCAAAGTATGTTTACTTATTCTTTGGCTAGTCTGTCAAATTATCTCAAAAAATTAAAAGGTCCTTATTAAGCTCATTTAATCTAAAAATATAACAAAACATAAAAAAGTAGAGTAAGGGAGATTAAGAATATATGAAGGAAGTAGCAGATGGTTAACCTAATGAGCAAAGTAGGCCTCACTGAGAGAATGAGATTTGAGCGATGATATGAAGGAGGTGAGAAAGTTAGCTTCACTGATACCTGGGGGAGCGAGCTGTCTAGGCAGAGAGAACAACAGGTAAACTGACCTTGACCTTAAGGTGAGACAGTATCTGGTTTAGTCTTTAAGCATAGGCAATGATGGAAAGTGTGCTAGGTAATGAAGTCAGAAATAATAAGGAAGAGTCAAGTGGATCATCTAAGATCTTGTAGTTTGCTTTGATAGCTTCTATTCTCAGTGAAATGGGGAGACATTGCCAGATATTGAGCAGAGGAATCATAGACATGACAAATGTTTTAACAGCTCACTCTATCTACCCTGTCATAAAGGGACTCTAGGGGTAAAGCATTTTAGTAATTCTGATGAAATCATAATAGCTAGGACCCAGATATTACATTGGCAAAAGTAAGATGTAGATACATTCTGAAGACACAACCTACGTAAATCTCCGGCAAACTGACTACAGAGTATATGAGGGAAAGAGAGAAATAAAGCTTGACTCTAAGATTTTTGGCCTGAACAATTAGAAAAATAAAGTTGTTATTAACTGAGATGTAGAAGTCTAAAAGGATTTTGGAAAATAAAAAGAGTTCAATTTCAGACATATTGCATTTAAAATGTCTATTAAATATCTAAATGAAAATGTCAAGTTAGCGAACGATTGAACCCAAGAGATTACACCAATCCTCAAAAAAAAAGAAAAAAAAAAGAAAAAAGAAAAGAGCCTGACCAGGCAGTGGCGCAATGGATAGAGCATTGGAATGGGATACGGAGGACCCAGGTTCCAAACCCCAAGATTGCCGGCTTGAGTGTGGGTTTACCAGCTTGAGTGTGGGGTTGCTGGCTTGAGCATGGATTTTAGACATGACCTCATGGTTGCTGGCTTGAGGCCAAAGGTCACTGGCTTGAGCCCAAGGTTACTGGCTTGAGCAAGGGGTCACCCACTCTGTTATAGCCCCATGGTCTAGGCACGTATGAGAAAGTAATCAATGAACAACTAAGGAGCTGCAACAAAGAATTGATGCTTCTCATCTTTCTCCCTTCCTGTCTGTCCCTATCTGTCCCTCTCTCTGACCCTCTCTCTGTCTCTGTCAAAAAAATAAAGGAAACAAAGGAAAATTTGTATCTGAAAAATTTTAAAGTCCAAGAGGATTAGAGTCAGTATCAAATTTAATTTTTTTACAAAAATATATTTACATGCCCAAATTTTATGAAATAATTTATATTGATTAGATGTTTTTGTCATTCAAAGAAGAAATAAAACTGAGTGTCTCAGCAGTTCTAGTCTTGAACCATTTTCTTTAACATCGACCATGGCTGAGGTCTGGGTACTGAGAGATGTCACTCATGAGGATATTGAAAGTTTTGCCATAATGGATCTATTTCTACATGCAAAGAAAGTATCAGATATTTGTTTTGAGGTGATAGTAACTTGTTTTGATGACTAGTACTATGATTTGTGCTTTGATTACTTTGGACAGTAGCCTGAAATTTTTCTGACAACAAACCTTTAAAAGAAAATAATTTATTGTCTCTCAACAGTAAATTTAGGCACATGGATTTTTTTTAACTCTACCCATTTCATCATACTTGGTGGTTTTTATTCTTCACTTCAAATAATACTTGAAAATTATTTTATTTAGCAGATTGAGGAAATACAGATATGAAAATATAGGTTAAAAACCCAGTTTGGTAAAAGAACCTCGTGAGGTAGGAGAGTTTATATATGTTGATGAAAATCTTAGTTTATTACCAGATGTATCATTTATGATGGACAAGTCTCAAAGGTACAATGAATCCCAACATAATATTAGAATGAATATAAACAATCCCTTTAAAATATTATATAAGCCTTAACAGAGCCAAAAATATTTCAGGGAGTTTTGTTGTTGTTGTTTTAAAGCCTAGGGAACATTTCCTTATATGAAAATATAAAATTCAGTGTCTTCTAAACCTGTACAAAGGTCTAACATGTACAAAGAGGTCTTCTAGCCTGTACAAACAAAGATACATTTAAAAATTAAGCAGTTCCTTTTTTAAAAAAAATACATAAATGAAAGTTCAAAGCCATGTGCTGAGGATGATCAAATATAAGTAATGTATGTCAAAATATTTTCCGCAACTGACTGTGTGGCCTGCATTCTTTGAACATTTTTAGTCCCTGTGGTCTGGGACAGTCTTACATAATAGGCATCTTTTCCAGGAAGTCCTTGTTAACATCTGTGGAATAAATGAATGAGAGAAAAGAGAAATAAATGAACACCAGCCAAAATGTCCATCAAGTTAAAATATTAACTATTTACATGTAGCAATTTGCTTTGGTCGAATTATTTCATTTACCTATATCCTTAGTAAATTCCTCTTTATAATTTATTTGTCGGTTTTACAGGGAAAGTGTCAGATATTGCCATATCTAGGTCCTTAGAAATACAAAAGTGGGCATAACTGGGCATCCCCTAAATTGAGAAATACATGAAAAACTGAAATACACCTTGAGAGAGAATATATTATGTATTAAATACTTAACAAGGCATTTTCTGAACTGAGAAACACTTGGAAAATTGAAATATATTATAAAATGTGCCCCAGAACAGATAGAGTTGGGGACAATATAGACTAACACCATCCAATAGAAACATGATGACAGAGATGTCATTTTCAATTTTTCAGTAACCACACCAAAAGAGTAAAAAGAAGTGAAATTAAATTTAATGATATATTTTATATATGTAAATATATCCAAATTTTTATATTTTACATCTAACCAACAATAAAATTCTTGAGATACATCTTTTGCAAACTAAGGTCTTTAAAATCTGGTGTGCACTTTCTACTTAAAGCATATTTCAATTGAATCAGGTACACTTGAAGTGCTCAACAGACTCATAAGGGCCATGGCTACCATATTGAGCAGCATAGATAGAGACTGGTACTTACTTTTATTCTGAGTGGTTTCTTTTTCAGAGAGAGGAAGAGAAATATAAACCTCATTTTGTTGATTTTGTTTTGTTAAAAGTGTCATTGTGATCTAAAATCTTAGACACTATGGACACCAAAGTCTAACTGAAGTTATTTGGGAGTTTTGCAAATGTTAAAGCTGCATGACATTAAACGTCAGAACCCAAAGGACATACAATACAGAGAACCAATGAAAAACAGATTTACAAACTGATTAAAATCTGCAGAACTGTCTCACACTTAATCCCATGCTTCTTGATGTCATTAGCTAAAGATATGATCTAGTTTTGACTTTTGAATCTAGGCCTCTGGGCTTTCTGCTGAGACACCGGGAAAACGAACATGGCTTTTAAACCAAGTGGACTTACCATGCATTTGAATAATGCCTCTACCTCATCTTTTATAAAATGGAGCTAGTAACATCTAGGTTGAGAGTTTTTCTTCATCAAATAGGATAATACTGTCTATGTAAATCAATTTTTCCTTTTCCTAATGTACCACAATTTGTTCTCATTGTCTTTTATTTGCTCTTCTTGAATTAACTGCTATCACCTGTCATCAACTCTAACTCCTCTTCTTGTGCTTAATACCCTTTCAGACCATGCCTAGTGCCAGAAGAGGAATTCCTCAGGTGGCCCGCAGACCCAGCCCTAGACTGTGCTACCACCACACCCCTCATCACAAAGGCCTATTTCTTCCAACTCACCAGGATAATTGACAGGACAAAAATTACATGTTAAGAGGCAATTATTCAATTTCTACTTTAGCTCTACCTTTTCCTTGTTCTTTTCATTCCTGTTGCTATTCTTCTATTTATCACCTACCTCACTGGGGAGCACAGAATGAAAAGTTGTAAACATGAATCAGTCTATTTTAGATATTAGCAAGATCATTTTAAAGTACTATAGAATAAGGGTGCTTTAACTGTTGAGAAAAGTAATCCCAATACAGCAGTGGTTCAGGAATGTGTCACGTGGGGTGGGGGGATCCCAGAAAAGATTTGTGAGATAAGGCTTACACAGGGCACGGAGGCACCACAGGCCTCTTAGGGAATCCGCATAAGAAAGTCTGACTTTCACAAGAAAGACAATTTGCACATCTTCAATCACCCTGACAGTTTTCCAACTTTCTTGATGACAAAAATTTGTGTTAAATTCGCACGCGCGCACGCATGTGTGTGTGTGTGTGTGTGTGTGTGTGTGTGTGTCTGTCTGTGTTAAAGCTGGAGAAGGAAGAGAATTTGCCAGTTTTATACAGCACTTTTTGATTAAATACTAAATGCGCTGGTTTAACTTAAACATATTAATATAATTGTGGTTAAAAACTACAATGTAAAACGTCAAATATATCTAGGATTTCAAAATAGGATGTGTATCATATTCCAGGAAAAAAAAAATGTCTCATTGACATTGATAATAAATAATTGACTTTTCAAGTCCAGTTTTAGCTTGTGATTTATTTAATTGTTTAGTGAATACTGGAAAATTAGAGAGTACCCTAGATCTTGGAGTGGAGCCAGGGGAACATGTCTCACTCATGTAGAACAAATTGCAGGCAATAACATTAAGTTTAAAACAGCACAATCGGTACTTCAAATATGAATTTCTAGGTTTTATTTTAGCCTGAACCAAGCTAAGATTGAGAAAAACCTTAGTTTTAGTACTAACTCTGCTAGTTACTAAGTATTGATATATAATTTACATAGCACCTTTGATCCTATATTCCTATATTATACAAATTATAAACTCTGTGTTTTTACCAATTTTATTATCCAAAATAGTGTTTCATGGCTTATGTTTGAAAACGTTAAAATAAATAATTGATACAATATAAAATTTCAGGATGAGGATCAGAGACTCAATTTTATCAGAGAAATAAAAAATACAGGTTTCTTCCACTACCTGAAAGTAGAGCATTCCTATTAGCATTATGTAAAGCAAAATGGTATAAAGCACAGAAATAATTACCTTAGAACCTGTCTTGCTAACAGATGCACAAAATAAATACAGATAAAGCACAAATGCTCACAGACACAGTTCAAAGCTACAGTGACTTGATGCTGAGTGTAGTTCCGGGGGAAAGAGCTTAGTGGGGACCACTGTCACACAGCTTGAGATACAAAATAAACAACAACAAAAAAGCATCTCACTGCAAAACGAAAACTGAATGTTATTTTCACTTTTCACCCTTTTTTCATAGAAGTAAAAATCCTCTGAATTCTTTTCAGTTAGCAAGAACAGGTACTAATATAGGTTTTTCATAATAATAAAGTGGCTCAACAGTAAACTTCTGAAAAGTGGAGGATACAGTACTTGCATTAAGCATCAAAATCTTCAAATTCCTTAGAAGCCAAAGTAAGCAGAAAAAAGAAAGGAAAGTGAGTTGCAACTCCTACTGTATGATAAGAGACAGTTTCTGCTTTACACAGGAAAACACAGAAAAACACTTTGTATGAGATAGTTTTATTTTATGAAGTTATCGGGCTCAATAATTCAATACCAACTCTGTAGATAGTGCAATGTCTTCCTCATAATCTTATGTTGATGTAAAAACTCCATATAAATTCAGAAAAACCATTCATGATCATCTATCTGACTCTCAGGTTATGAGCCCAGGAACAGAGATTATGGTTTGGATTTTACAAGTGACAAAATGGAGATAGCTTTTAGTGATTTCAGTTTTTCTGGAACGTATGACATTGGATGACAAATTGGCGGTCTTCTAGTTCCCCATGCTCTATAAATAGCCATGAAGGAAATAAGAGAGAGAAGCTATTTATACATTGAGAACGGAGGGCCTCCTCATTTATATGGCTATCTTCTCTGAGGAGAATGTTAACCCTTTAAAAAGCATTTGGTTTAAGCTGTTATATGAAAATGTGTCCTCGCTGAGAAAGGAATCAGAATCAATGCAGATGTAAGAAGAAAAGAAACTGCACAAATACTGAACTGAAGTTTGATACTGGCAAGGCTCACAATGTAAACTTCTCTTTCTATTATTTTGGCTTTATGCTTCCTTTAATCTCATAATCAAGATGAAAACATAAGTATGGGACAAAATCCAAACACATTATTGTAAATCTTTTCAGCTAGAAAGGTGTTCTACTCCCATTCAGAACACAGAGAGTCAAAAGAATACCTAAGAGCTGGGGAAAGGCCAAATTTCACTTGTAATTGAATGGCCCATGAGGAGTTTTGGTTGTAGGCCAAAAATTATAAAGTGAAAAATGCTTTCTACACTTTTTTAAAGACCTAACAATCCAAAATACACTGACATCCTAAATTATGCCTTCTTATTAGATTGTTAAATTTCAGTCAAGTACCCTTTAGTCTTGTCTGGCCAGTTAATTTATCTCCATATGTCTTATATTTCAGCATTGATATGAAAATGATATCACTATATCTTCAGATGTTTTGTTTTAAGCTGCAAAGAGATGAAAAATGCCCAACTGCTTTCTTTTTAAAGTTTTTTGTTTTGTTTTGTTTTGTTTTTTAGTATTCCTACTTGGCATCCTTCTCAACTATTCTTCTACCTTGTCAAAGCCATTGGTCCATAGATTCTACAGCTTTTTTATTATCTATTACTCCCTTCATGTGTTTACTTCCCTCCTTAGCTAGATTCCATGTGCAACATTAAAACAACAGTTGTCAAAAGCTTAACTATTTCTCTCATTTCTCTCTTCATCATATTCTCTTAGCAAAATCCCAGTCCTAATTAAACTCAGCTAATACAGTGAGGCTAAGCCCACAAACAATTTCTTCTGGATAAAAACATACAATTACTGGGTCTGAATGTATTACATGGCTACAAAACTCAAAGGGGCATGCAACACTGCTCAGAAATTCTACTGGATATATGACTCTCCCAAATAACTATTTCATGCATTACTATCTTCAGTCTTTCTATAACACTTCTCCCTTAACCCATTCTCAGCTGACCACCTTGCCTCATAATTAAACAAACAAACAAAAAGACAGATTAGGTAATATCTCATGTGTCACGGTGACAATGAACTACTTGGAGACCAGATGGAATGCTCTGAGAGTCGAAGGGAGGCGACAGCCCTGGTCTGCAGACCAAAGGACTGAAGCCCCATCCCCAGCCTTGCTCAGATATTTATTAGCCAATACTCAAGGAAACAGCAGAAATTTTCAAGGGGTGAAGTAAAGGACAAGGAACATGCTGACTTTTTTTTTTTTTTTGTATTTTTCTGAAGCTGGAAACGGGGAGAGACAGTCAGACAGACTCCCGCATGCGCCCGACCAGGATCCGCCCGACCAGGATCCACCCGGCACGCCCACCAGGGGCGATGCTCTGCCCACCAGGGGGCAATGGTCTGCCCCTCCGGGAGGGGGGGGGGGTCGCTCTGCCGCGACCAGAGCCACTCTAGCGCCTGGGGCAGAGGCCAAGGAGCCATCCCCAGCACCCGGGCCATCTTTGCTCCAATGGAGCCTCGGCTGCGGGAGGGGAAGAGAGAGACAGAGAGGAAGGAGGGGGGGTGGGGGGGTGGAGAAGCAATGGGAGCTTCTCCTATGTGCCCTGGTCAGGAATCGAACCCGGGTCCCCCGCACGCCAGGCCGACGCTCTACCGCTGAGCCAACCGGCCAGGGCCAACATGCTGACTTTTCATCTCTGTTCTGAGATTCTTATTGCTGAATCTTATCCTGCTGTTTTGTTGTTTCCAGCACAGGGTCAGAAAGGCCCTGAACTTTTGCCCTAAGGCACCTCTCTGCTTCTAATTGTTTATGCATATTTTCATAGCATACTCCTATACTCATACATCTTTATAAATTGAAATAGCCAGTCTACTTATATCTGCACCCTTTATGAATATATGTAGTGTTCTTTGGTTACCCAAGTCCAGTTTCTTCACTTGTGCTCTAGGTAGAGTCCTTTCCTTTGCTTTCAACAGACTCTGTTACTGCGATTACTTCCTTTGTAACCTGCAACTATTTCTGCTTCTCTAATGAATTATTGCCATTTAACTAAAACATGTTGAGTATTTCCTCTGTTTAACAAAATAAATCTATTTTGACCCTCTTTCTGTTCCAGCTTCTGCCTCATCTCTCAACTCCCACTGACAGCACAGCTTCTCCCTTAAATGGTAGTCCACAGCCACTACCTTTCACCTTTTGACCTTACACCCTTTCTCCAGGTTTTCTGTGCCACCAGTTCACCACTCCTGTTCCAATCAGTTTACTGATGACCTTCATATGATCATGTCCAATGGTCACTTTTTTGTTTTTACCAGATTTTATCATCAGCATTTGCTACATTATTTTTGAAAGTGATTTATGTTTTAATAAGAAAAAATGTGTTTTCTGGTTTTCCTTTCACAGCTTATTCCTTCTAAGTCTTTTATTTTTAATCTCCTGATTAACATGAGATGTTGGTATTGCACAGAACTGTGCCTGATCCCCTTTTCTTCTCTACCTGCATAGTCTTCATTGGTGCCTTCCCTCAAATCTAGCATTTTAGGAATTTTCCCAAAGTTACTTCACCAGACTTGGTCTTTTTCTGGAACTAATGATTTATACTGTATATGCAACTCCTCCTTAATATCTCCATAAGATTTTCTGATAAATATGTTAAAATTAACATGATCCAAACAGAACTATTGAACTGTTTTTACAAATTTGCTTCACTCTCAATTTTCTCCAGTAAGTAGTATAGCCATCCACACAGTTGTTTGAGTAAAAAATCTAGGTATTATCCTTTATGCTCCACCTTCAATAAAGCAAGTCTTATTGAGTCTACCTCCAAAACCTATCTCACATTATCACTTCTTTTCATACACAGTTGAGCCTGAACAACATGAATTTGAACTACATGGGTTTATTTATACAGGCATTTTTTTTCAATATGTACAGTAAATATATTTTCCCTTATGATTTTCTTAATAACATTTTTTCTTGTACCCTACTTTATCTTAAGAATACAGTACACAATAGATATAACACAAAAAATATATGTTAATTGATTATGTTACTAGTCAACATTAGGCTATTATGAATTAAGTTTTTGGGGAGTCAAGTTATATGAGAATTTCTACTGCATGAGCAGATCAGCACCCCTAACCCCAACTTTGTTCAAAAGTCAACTATACATTGTTATGAAACTATGGTCTTCTACCTGGTCTCTTGTTTCTCCTCTACTCTTCTACAACCTCCTCCACAATTCCCTACATGGTAGTCAGAGGGGTTTTGAAATGTAAATCAAGTCATGCCACTCCTTTAAAATCACTAGTGGATTCTCATCATTCAAAGTAAATCCAAAATAAATTAATATGTAAATCCAATCTCCTTAGACACCTTATAAATAATCTAGCTCCTGCCTACTCCTATGACCTTTAGAATTTCTCACTAACTTCATCTACCAACACTACCCCTCCTTGATCACCCGCCTTTGGCCACCTGCACTCTTTTTCTACCTGCAAAGCTTTTTCTCTGATATTCTCACACATGAGACTTGCCCTTTTTTCTTTTAAATAGTATAACTACTTTAGAGTCATTCTGACTACTGTATAATCAAAATAGACACACAGTCATTATGCTCTTCCCTCTCATTTGTTTTTTTTCCTTCAGACTCTTTCCTTCATTGAAATCATCTACTTCTATGACTTTTGTTGCCATTGTCTTTTGATAGTGGTTGAATCTACATTTCAAGCTCTCTCCTCCACCACACCCTCATTTTATTCTATAAAGCATCACTTGTTGGTCCTATTACCCCTCAGCCCAAACCAAACCAAGCTTATCTTCCAGCCTTCGAAATCAAACTTTTGAATTTCCCTGGCTGTAGCAATAACACTGACAGTATCTGAGGCTACTACGCTAGGAATCTGGGTGGATATTTCTCTTTTACTTTATTTCTTTCTTTCTCCAACCAGCAGTTAAACTCTATAGATTCTTCCTTGGATACATTTCTGGATTTGTCCTCTCCACTCAGTTCACATACTCAACATCCTAATCTATACCTTCCTAATTTCAGAGCCAGATTCTTTCCACTATCTCCTAACAATGCTCTAACACCATTTCTTTTCCTCTAATCCAGTGGTCCCCAACCTTTTTTGGGCCACGGACCGGTTTAATGTCAGAAAATATTTTCATGGACCAGCCTTTAGGGTGGGACAGATAAATGCAAAAATAAAATTATGTGACTCGCGTAAAAACTGTGGTATTTTTAAGTATAATTGTTGAATTTACGAGACAAGCGTCAAGAGTGAGTCTTAGATGGATGGAACAGAGGGAATCTGGTCATTTTTTAAAATAAAACGTTCAGACTTAAATATAAATAAAACGGAAATAATGTAAATTATTTATTCTTTGGGGACCACTGCTCTAATCCACTTGCTATTCTACTGCCAAGTTAGTCTCCCTAAAATCTGTTTTCCCTTCACCATTACAAGGAAGGGGGGGGGGATAAAGCTCACTTTATTTAGCAGCTAACCATCATGTTGGCACTTTATTTATGTTGCCTTATGAAGTCCTCTCACCCAATACTCTGAGGCAGATATTAGAATTCCTGTTTCATTTATGGTGAGAGTAAGGATCAGGAAGGTTAACAACCTGCTCAAGATCAACCACAGCTGATCATTAGTGGATCTGCTATTGAACCTGTCCTATCTCAATTATACCCTGCTGATTCAATAATTTTGTTTTTAATCATATAGGTTTTTTTAATTTTTTGTATACAATTTTAAGATATATCATTTGTATATTGCATTGTGTACCCACCACCCAAAGTCAAAACTTCTTTTAAATGTCCCTCATTATCTAGCCCAGTACTCATTGAATTTTTATATTTTGAGCATCTACAGTGTATAAGGAACTTGATGAAAAACAAAGATCAGTGAGAAAGAGATTCTCAAGGAGCTTACAGTCTATGAAGAAAGACAACATATGAAGATAAATTATTAGAAGCATTTTTATCTGGTTTATTCCCTATTGTATCTCCAATATCTAGAACAGTTTTGATTCGTTTCCTAGAGCTAGTGTAACAAATTACAACAAATTAGGTGGTTTAAGACAACAGAAATTTATTCTTTCACAATATTGATGGCAAGAAACTCAAAATTAAGATGTCAGTAGAGCTGGTTCTTTCTGGAGGCTCTGAGAAAGAATATTTTTCATGCATTTCTCCTTACTTTTGGCATTGCTTGGCTTGTAGCTGCAACACTCCAAACTCTGCCTCCTTTGTCACATGGCCTTCTTCCCTGTATAATCTGTCTCTGTTTCTCTTTGTCCCTAAATCTCCCTCATCTTGTAAGGATACCAGTCATTGAATTTAGGGCTCCTACCTGATCTAGCTTGCCTGCATCATTGTCGCTGCAAAGATACTATTTACAAATAAAGTCATATTCACTGGTTAGAAGTGAACATTAATCTGGGGGAGACACTGTAAATAAACTTATTACAGTATATAGCACATAATAGCCACTCAATAAATATTTGTTGCATAAAGAAATAGCATAAAGTAGAAAACGTTTTAAGAGAGGTAGTAATTTTTTTAAATTTCATTGCTGTTCTGCCCTCTAACGGGCAGCCTCGCTCTCCACATTCTGCACTTGCTCCTCCCCTCTTGATGACGTCACCGGTCACCCGGGAAACCGGCTGCTTCATCCAGCCCACCGGAAGCTGGTTTCATGGCAGCGGCAGCGAAGGAAGCAGTTTTGGGGCTGTTAGTGGGGGCAGTGGACCAGGGCACCAACTCGACACGCTTTTTGGTCTTCAATTCAAAAACTGCCGAACTACTTAGTCATCATCAAGTGGAAATAAAACAACAGTTCCCAAGAGAAGGATGGGTGGAACAAGACCCTAAGGAAATTTTGCTGTCTGTCTATGAGTGTATAGATAAAACATGTGAGAAACTTAACCAGCTCAATATTGACATTTCTAACATAAAAGCTATTGGTGTCACTAACCAGAGGGAAACCACTGTAGTTTGGGACAAGATAACTGGACAGCCTCTCTACAATGCTGTAGTGTGGCTTGATCTAAGAACCCAGTCCACGGTTGAGAATCTTGGTAAGAGAATCCCAGCAAGTAATAACTTTGTCAAGTCCAAGACAGGCCTGCCACTTAGCACTTACTTCAGTGCAGTGAAACTTCGCTGGATTCTTGACAATGTGGAAACAGTTCAAAAAGCTGTTGAAGAAGACAGAGCTCTTTTTGGTACCATGGATTCCTGGCTTATTTGGAATTTGACAGGAGGAGTTAATGGAGGTATCCACTGTACAGATGTAACAAATGCAAGCAGGACGATGCTCTTCAACATTCATTCTCTGGAATGGGATAAAGACCTCTGTGAATTTTTTGAAATTCCAATGAACGTTCTTCCAAATGTCCGTAGTTGTTCTGAGATTTATGGCCTAATGAAAGATGGATCCTTGGAAGGTGTGCCAATATCTGGGTGCTTGGGGGACCAATCTGCTGCATTGGTGGGACAGATGTGCTTCCGGGATGGACAAGCCAAAAACACGTATGGAACAGGTTGTTTCTTACTGTGTAATACTGGCCATAAGTGTGTATTTTCTGATAATGGCCTTCTGACCACAGTGGCTTACAAACTTGGCAGAGACAAACCCATTTGTTATGCATTAGAAGGTTCTGTAGCTATAGCTGGTGGTCTTATTCGCTGGCTAAGAGACAATCTTGGAATTATAAAATCCTCAGAGGAAACTGAAAAACTTGCTCAAAAAGTAGGAACTTCTTATGGCTGCTATTTTGTCCCAGCGTTTTCAGGGTTATATGCACCTTACTGGGAGCCCAGTGCAAGAGGGATTATCTGTGGTCTCACTCAGTTCACCAATAAAAGCCATATAGCTTTTGCTGCATTAGAAGCTGTTTGTTTCCAAACCCGAGAGATTTTGGATGCCATGAACCGCGACTGTGGAATTCCACTCAGTCACCTGCAGGTAGACGGAGGAATGACCAACAACAAAATTCTTATGCAACTACAAGCAGATATTCTGTGTATCCCTGTAGTGAAGCCCTCTATGCCAGAAACAACTGCCCTGGGAGCCGCCATGGCAGCAGGGGCTGCAGAAGGAGTTGGGATTTGGAGTCTGGAACCCGAGGATCTGTCAACCCTCACAATGGAGCAGTTTAATCCCAAGATCAATGCTGAAGAAAGTGAAGTTCGTTATTCTGTCTGGAAGAAAGCTGTAATGAAGTCAATGGGTTGGGTTACAACTCAGTCTTCGGAAAGTGGTGATCCTAGTATCTTCAGTAGTCTACCCTTGGGCTTTTTTATAGTGAGTAGCATGGTAATGTTAATCGGAGCAAGGTACATGTCAGATATCTCATAAATAAAACCAAGTCATGGATTCCAACAATGCAAGCTCTTTACCTAACAAGAGACTCCCAACGAGTCTGTCTCTTAATGTGATGACTCCATTCATAGACTCTAATTTTATTTGTAAATCACTTGCTGCATGAACCCTCCAAGTTGACCTGTGGCTTGAAATAAAGAAAATGCAGCAAAAAGAAAAAAAATCACATTGGTGTTTCTGACTACTTTTTAAAGCTTTCCATAATTTTCTTAACCCTATAAATAAATCTTTTCTCTCACTACACTTGAACATAAAACCTATTTGTCAATTGGTCTAATTTCCTTCCTGACACTCATGTTCTCATTCTTGATCCCCTAATTACATTCATACATGACTTATTATTGTTCACTCAAATTCATTTGTTTATGCTACTTCTTTAGCTTCCATACTGACTTCTCCAGTTATTTCCTTCTTATTTATTTTCAAATGTTATGGTCTGAATGTGTCCCTCCAAAAGTCATATATTGAATGCTAACCCCCAAAGGTGATGCTATTATGAGGTAGGACCTTTGGAAGGTGTTCTCATCATGTGGGTGGAATTCTTGTGAGAGGTATTAGTATATAATAAACAGTTTCCAGAGAGACCTCTAAATCTTCTACCATATGAGGACACAGTGAGAAGAGGTTGGCTATAAACCAGAAAGAGGGTCACTCACTTGACCAGAACACTGAGGAGTATATTTCTGTTGTTTGCAAGCCAAAATATCTATGATATTTTGTTATAGCAGCCCAAATAGACTAAAACATCTTCCAAAGCCTATTAAAATATTGTATCTTTCAAGAAGCATTTTCTGATTAACCACCTCCTTTCTCTAAATTTCTAAATACAATTGCATTTTCTTTGCATCACTTGAAATTTCAGTTACTTATTTATATAACTACTCCCAAACTCAGTTGCTTTCAACAACAGTAGGATATAAGGATCCAAGACAACCTCACCCACATATCTGACAGGTGATACTGGTGTTGGTTAGGGCACCTCTCTCTTTCTCAATCCTCTGGTTGGCTAGACCAAATTCCTTCTGTGTCAGCCCAGGGTAGACTATTATGGTAGAAGCTGCAGTTTCTCTCAAGATGTGGACTCTCATACTCAACATAGCATCATTTCCATCATATTCTATGGTCTGAATAAGTCACAAGGCCAGCCCATGCTCAAAGATCAGGGAAATAGTCTCTATATCCTGGTGGGACAGGCAGCAAAGTCACACTGCAGAGAAGAATGGGAGGAGAAGAGAAAAAAGCTGTGGTCATCTTTGAAAACAAATACAACACTTGATATAATGACACACTCTCTTTAAGCGTTATTTTCCAACCACATGTGTTTTAATGTGATTGGTTCATAAATTTTGATATAATTTCCTTGAAATTAAAATTCAAACCACGTTGTCTTGAAATTTTGTAAATGCTTAATACAGACCTGGGCATATATTATATTTTAAATTAATATTTATAATATTAATTATACAACACTTTGCTAGACACTTGTAAGGATGTAAAGTCATTCTAAGTATATTAAGTAATTTAATTCTCACAATGACTATATGAGAAAGGTATATTTTTAGCCCCATTTTACAAAGAAGAAAAGAGAGGCAAGGTATAGTTAAATGCTTTTCTCAGGGTCCACAACTACCAAGTTGTGAAGTTGCTAGTCAAATTCAGGCTTTCTGGTTCTGAATTTCATGCTCTTAACCAATATACTTTATTTGTGCTGATATTATGATGATGCAAATTAGCATCATTGTTTTTATATCTGTACAAACATATATCACTTAAAACTACCTAGAAAATATTTTAGCATCATTGGTATGATAGACAGGCAGAAAAGACAAATGATATATTTCTAGACAGAATGGGTTTGTATAAAATACTGAGTTCTTTTTGAAAACATAGAAAAATAAATCTAATAATCACTGATATCATACCTGAAGTTAAACCCCTCTTTTTTTGTTTTTACATATTTTAAATTAAAAAAATGTTTCAATTACCATTGACATTCAATATTTTATTAGTTTCAGGTATACAGCATAGTGGTTAGACATTCAGATAATTTATGAAGTGATTCCCTGATAAATCTAGTACACACCTTAAACCCTTCTTTTTTTTTCTCTTCTTGGCCCTCTAAAATCTCCCACAATGATGTGAACACTGGGCTTTTTTCAGTATATTTACAGGACAAAGTTCTAGTTAATCAAATCCTCAATGAAGAGTATCTTATCTGAGCTTTGGTAATATCCTTCTGCTGTTCACATTAGCAGGAGATTAGCACATGTCACAAATGAGACCCATACTCGTGTGGGTCAGTTAACATGCCACCATTTCATCTCCTTATCTTAATTGCCCTTAGTCACCAGCAGGATTTGGGATGAGAGACTGGAGTTGATCTGGTCCATCAATTACAGCTTTGAGAAAACCCCAAAGTGCATGCATTTACAGTAAGACAGTTTTTAACAACTTCATATCCAAGGTATGTTCTGTATTAAAAACTTGAGATCACTGAGGCCTGATGCCAGAATTTGAGTAAACCCAGAGAATGTAATACTTGTTTGTCCTCTTCTTTCCTTTGCAGGTATGCAACATATGTTCTTCTCAAGAAAAGCATAGTCTTGAGCTGCTAGATTTTTTTTAGAAACATCTTATTTTTTTCTGTTGTTTCCAGATAACTATGATGTTCCTGGAGCAGTTTCCTTGTGATTTCCCACCTATAAGCAAGGGAATACATAATAATAAACCTAAGTAACTTAAAATGTTTATTGCATAACATGGGCTACTGAGAATCTAGAGATGATCTATTTGATGGTCCTTTAAACTATGGAACAAGCAAGCAGACATAAATCCTGTGACAAAATAATAGCAGGAACTGGTAAGAGTCTTTAGAATCCATGGTAAAAGGTGTGCAAATATCTTTCTCTCTGAGTCAGACATGGTCAAGGATGTTATCTAAGTCTTTTGGCATGATCTAGGTGATGTTCTTCATAAAATCAAGGAGTCTTCTCACAAAATAGTTGTTATTGGTTGAATTGTGTCTCCCCAAAATGATGTTGAAATTCTAACCCCCGTACCTGTGAATGTGATCTTATTTGCAAATAATATAATTAATATGAGGTCATTAGGGTAAACCCTAATTTAATAAGACTGTGTCTTTATCAGAAGGAGACATTTGAATAGAAAGACAAACACACAGAAAGGGAAGACAATATGAAGACACCAGGAGAAGATGGCCATTTACAAGCCGAAGAACATCAGGTAGTGGTAGCAAATCCCTAGAAGCCAAAAGAGGCTTCTCCCTCACTGCCCTCAAAAGGAACCAACCCTTCTGACATCTTTATTTCAGACTTCTACCTTCCAGAAGAGTAGATTTGTATTGTTTATCACTAATTTGAAGAGATATATGCAACATTGTTCACAATAGCCAAGATATGGATGCAATCTAAGTTTTCATTGACAGATGAATGGATAAAGATGTAATATATAGTACTCAGTCATAAAAATAAAATATAATAAAATCTTACCATTTGCAACAACATTGATGGATGTAGAGGGCATTACACTAAGTGAAATAAGTCAGACAGAGAAAAATAAATACCACATGATTTTACTTATATCTGGAATATAAATAATAAACAAGCAAAATAGAAACAAATTGAGAGATACAGATAATAAGTTGATGGTTGCCAGTTGGGGATGGGTCAAAAAGGTTAAAGTGATTAAGATGTAAAAAACTGCCAGTTATAAAAATAGTCACAGGGACGTAAAGCACAGCATAGAGAATACAGTCAATAATATTACAATAACTATATATGGTATCAGATGGGTACTAGACTTATTGGTATGATCACTTCATTAAGAATATATATATTTAATCATTATGTTATACATCTGAAACTAATATAATATTGTATGTACACTGTAATTAAAAAATCAATATTTTAAAAACTGAGTTGTTTAAGCAACTCAGTTTATGGGAATTTATTATAGCAGCCCCAGGAAACTAGTACAATAGTGTTTATATATTCTTAGTGACTTCAGGCCCTAAATGGCTATAGCTCCTAGAGGATAAATTCTGGTACCAGTAACAAGGTACAGATTATTTAGGAAACAAAGAAACTATTGGCCACAGGAATAAACACAATTTTCTTAACCTTATATTCATGCAATTTTCTTAACCTTATACTTAAGGTTAATTTTCTTAACCTTAAATCATGATTCTTTTTTCAGAAGAGAGAACAATTTCCCATGGTAATTATTTAATGAAAACATAACTTCATTTAACACTGTTTTCTATTCCACAGTAATTTAAAAGATATGTAAAGAGTGAAAATAAAATGCTATCTTTAAAGAGTTTATAATTAGTTGGGGATAAGCAAGACACTGACCAAATTAAAAATCAAAAAAGGTCATATCCAATGAATTTGTAAATTAAACAGTGTAAGAGTACTATAAACTCAACATTAGTATGAAAATCTCATAGGAAAAGTAACTTTTTAAATCATATAATATTTAATATTTGCAAGCATAATATGTAATACTGCAAAGAGACATAAACTTAAAAAAAAATCAACTTTACAGTAAAGGTTTTACTTACTTGATCTCTTCATTCTTAACTACCAGCATCTTGACTGCAATTGTGACTTGGTTTGCAAATAATCTAAACACTTACAGAAGATACCTGGAAAGATGTTCCTGATTCTGCCCTTCATGCAGCTAATAGAAAGGGGTGACTGAAAATAAATAAAACTGTAATATGCAATGGGAATTATATGTGGTTTTCTTCTTTTCAGTAAATTTATTATATTACATATTATTATATATTACTATACCGTATATATTAAGCCACAAATAATATATTCACTATATGTTCCTTAAAGGCAAAATATATGTCTTGCTACCACCTAGGATCTAGAATTTTTCAGTATATTGGTTAAATAAACAAAAGGATAAGTGGGTTTCTAAAATTAACTCCTCTATGACAAACATATTTATGCTCATAACCACTTGTTCTGGTGCAATACACATTTTTTTTCTTTTTCTTGTGTTGATTAATTTCTATTGATCCTCTAGTCTAGTCTGTGGTCTACACTGTTCTGTCTCACACCATTCAGTGCTGGGTTATTGACTCCCTGCCTAAAGACTCATAATTATTTGCAGAAAATTCTTGTCTTGGTTGATATGCTTGTTCAAAGTTGGCTTTAAGTATAGAACCATTATCAGTTCATTGTAAGAGAGGCTCTGTTACTCTCTAGTATTTTCTTCAGCAAAGTTTGTTTTCTTGTTTGCTTGGTTTTTTGTAATTGCAAATCAATACCCAGCAGAGGATCAAGAAATTAATCTAGTGGTTTGAGATCAGTTATTTTGAAAAGGTAAAGGGGAGTGGCAAAAAAAGAAAGAAGAAAAGAAGAGGGAAAGAAAGGTGAGAGGAGAAGAGAGGGGAGGAGAGAGGAGAGGACAGGGGAGGGGAGAGAGGAGGAGAGGAGAGAAAGAAGAGAAGGCAGTATGGGTAAATACTGCCTTATAGAACTTTTTGTATTTCTTACTTAGGACCATAGGAAAAAAGGGTGAGAGAATGTTTGAAAGCCACTATTTACCACTACTCTCTATCAATAATGTATAGCCATGGGATGACTTCCTTTAATATTTGCATGACCCCATAACTTTGGCTTCTTTCATTTGAGTTTATTGGGCTAGTACCCAGCTTTCCTGAACTCTGCTCACTTTGCAGCAAAAGCACTTACATTTGTATTTTCTTACAAATGTGACTTACAGAATATGGCCACTTTGAGAATGATCTCCTGACTTGTAGAAGCCACCTATATCAAGAAACTCAGGCAATCTGCTGTATAGTACTTAATAGATGGATGGCACTAGCCCTGGACAGGTGGCCGAGTAAACATATTGTGTTAGACTCTGTCTCTGTCCCTGTGCATCAGCCTAACTATAGGGGGTCTTTGGGTTACGACACAGTTCTGTTACTAAGACAGTGACATAACCCGAATCCTGGTGTAAGTCAAAACACACCCTAGCCTAAGTCACTTACCTATCCTAACACAGTTGTAAAATCGTCATCTAGAGAACATGAAAACACAAAAAAGCTACTGGAAAAGTACGTAAATATACTGTACTGCATATTCTTCCGCTATGTGCAACCAAACTAATTCACCCACGTAGTCTGTAAGTACGACGCTAACCACGTAAGTTGAAACACTCACGTCTCAATTTTTTGAAGTTTTTATGGGAGTGAGTGCCTTAAACTAAAAATGTCCTATGTTGAGACTGTCGTAACCTGAGAACCCCCATATTATCTACTTGCTAACAGCTGGACTCAGGAGTCTGAGTACTTACAGCATCCTAGAAAAATGAGAGGTTCTTTTTTTTTTTTTTTTTGTATTTTTCTGAAGCTGGAAATGGGGAGAGACAGTCAGACAGACTCCCACATGCGCCCGACCTGGATCCACCCGGCACGCCCACCAGGGGGCGACGCTCTGCCCACCAGGGGGCGATGCTCTGCCCCTCCGGGGCGTCGCTCTGCCACGACCAGAGCCACTCTAGCGCCTGGGGCAGAGGCCAAGGAGCCATCCCCAGCGTCCGGGCCATCTTTGCTCCAATGGAACCTTGCTGCGGGAGGGGAAGAGAGAGACAGAGAGGAAGGAGAGGGGGAGGGGTGGAGAAGCAGATGGACGCTTCTCCTATGTGCCCTGGCCGGGAATCAAACCCAGGACTTCTGCATGCCAGGCCGACGCTCTACCACTGAGCCAACCTGCCAGGGCAAATGAGAGGTTCTTAAAGCTGATCAATTCAGCATTATATGCCGAAACTCTATAGCTAAATTTTATTAAAATAAATCTAGGATGTTCCTGCTAAAACTAAACAAGTTCTCCTGTGCTCCCAGCAAGTAAAGGTCCCAAATTAGTTGGATATGACCAACTTAAGTACTGAAATGCCTTTAAAATGTGACTCTAAAGTTGCCATATAGAAATTTTTGTATTTCTTACTTAGAACCATAGCAAAAAAAAAAAAAGAGGGGGGTTAATTACTAAGGAGTTGGGGCCTTGTAATTACTGCAATGTTACAGATTTTGGCTCATAGAGCATGCAGTTCTGAATAGGAAAAATACACTTACTTCTCTTGAAAGTTGCAGGAAGGGGGCTCAGATGCTGGCATTGGAGATAATCCTCCCCGCTAACCAGCTCTATAGAAAATGTTGCTCCTTAAAGCTTTTGAAAATGAAGGCTTATGGGTGGTGGTGCCCTGGCTAGAGTGTTGAGCGTAATACCAAGGACCCCAATTTGAAATCCCGTGGTCACCTGCTTGAGCTCTGGCTCATAAGTTTGAGCACAGGCTTGCCAGCTTGAGTGGGGTCACTGGCTTGAATGTGGGATCATCAACATGATCCCAAGGTCTCTGGCTTAAGCTCAAAGGTCACTAGCTTGAAGCCCAAGGTCACTGGCTTGAACAAGGGGTCACTGGCTCAGTTCGAGTCCCCCCACTTCCATCAAGGCATACATAAGAATCAATCAATGAAGAACTAAAGTGAAGCAACTATGAGTTGATGCTTCTAATCTCTCTCTCTCCCTTCCTGTCTCTCTCTAAAAACAAAACCGTCAACTTGCTTTTATTAATGAAAATGTTTTATTAAACAAAACATATTTTGTTTAATAAATAAAATATTTTAATTTTATTATTAAATGATTGTGTTAGATATATTAATAAATTATTAATAATTAGTAAATTATTAATAAAATATTAAACAAATAAATGTTTCATTTAATAAATAAAATATAATTTTGTTTAATTATGTAAAATAAAATATTAAGGTGACCTCTCTGTGTGGTGAAATGCAGGCTGAGCATTCCTCTAGCTTCACATCTAGTCAGAATTCACTGCTCCCAGTCTATTCATCAATTCAAAATAAATGTTCAAAGCATTTACGTATGCACAGTGGTAGGGACTATGTATCTGCCCTTAAGGCTCTACCTCTCTAGTATGGGATTAGTTAGTAAATAAGTAAACCATGGGGGAACCATGGTGCTATGAAAAGAACAACATGGTATAGAGGTAACTGTGAATTAATTCATGATGAATTATTTTAACATGAGACCTGAATGATAAAAAGAAGCCATTTATATGGTAATGGAGGAAGAATCTTAAGAAATGGGATTCCAGGCAAGGAGGAACTTGGCTGGCTAAAAGAACTGAAGGGAACAATGCATGAATGGCTGGGACAACCATTGGCGACAGTGGAAGAAGAGGAAACTAGAGAAATAGATGGGAGGTGGTAAATCAGAGCCTAATAGGCTCTGTTAGGAAATCTATTTTTTGTTTTTCATTTTAATGAATTTAAATGTTCACCACCCCAAGTCAAGTGCTCATCTATCACCCCTGTACTCTCCTTCGCCTTCTTCCATTCCCCCTATCCCCAGGATTTTATTCTAAATGCAATGGAAAACCATAAAAGGCTTTTAACAGAAGAAGAACCTGATAATATTGAAATTTTTAAAAGCCCACTTTCAATGAGAGGTGGTGAATGGGTTGGAGATAGGAACAAATAACCAAGAAGGACCACGGGGAGACCAGTTAGTGGTCAATTTTAGTAACCAGATAAGGGATGGTGATGACTGAAGTTAGAGCTATTATTAAAGAAATGGGAAGATGACTTTGAAACTAAACTGCCTGAACATTGTGATGGATTATATTTCAGAGAAAAGGATGGACGGATCAACAATGACCCCCTAAAATTCTTATTTCAATATTTTGATGGATAATTGTTGGTATTCAGTAGGACAGGAAAGTCTTGGGGAATCACAGGCTTTCGGGAGAATATCAAGAGTATTTTGGGGGAGGACAGACTAACTGAGATGCCTGAGCAACTTCAAGCAAACTTGAAAAGTAGGCAGTTGTAGAGCCAGGGAAAAACTTCTGAAAAGAGGCTCGCTGTGATCAGGTTGATGTCTCTGCTTCTCCACATAGTTGCCAGGAGCCCCAGCTGCCCCCAAATGGGAAGAAGTGGTCATCAAGAGGAAACTTAATGTTTATTTAATCAAATCACATACACTGTTGCATTTGACTTGGCAACTCCAAGGTGAACTGTTGCCAAGTCAAATTTTTGCCCAGATAGTGAGCTGTATCTATCGCTACAACATCTGCTTCCTGCTTTGTTGTAAATAGAAAAGTTACCACAAGGTAGAATAATAGACAATATCAAAAATGGGAAGCATCTGTATCAGTTGCTGCAATAGTGCAAGTAACACTGAGATGGGAAAATAATATTTAAAAATAAAAAAGTCAGAGAGAACAAAAATGTAAGATAAGAATGCACCTTTCCATTTTAGAAAGGATTTCAGTTGGTTGGCATGAAGAAGAAGGGAGTTCCAAGGCTGTGTGATTGATAAGAGGTCAAGGCAATCAAGAAAAGTGCCACCTGGTACACTTCAGAACTCCCCAAAGAACCAGACTCTCCTGTACTATGTTGATCTCTAGGAACATCTGTACTGGTCTCCCCAAGCCACAATGCATCTTTTTTTCAGTAGGGCAATAAAGCGTATGAACAATTGATCAAAAAAAAACAAAAAAACAACTTGATGGTTTTAAATTTGCATTTGACTTATAGCTGAGTAGAAACAATGGGTTTTATTTTTCCATTGATTTGTGATGGGAGGAAGAGAGAGAAAGAGAGAGAGAGAGAAGTGGAACTCGTTATTCCACTTATTTATGTCCTCGCTGGTTGCCTCTTATATGCGCCCTAATCAGGGATGGAACACGTGCCTCGCACAAGGATGATGCTCTATCCCCTGAGCGACCCAGGCAGGGCCTCATTATGTTTCTTAACTCTTTCCATGACCCTATGTGGTCATCCCTTTTTTACCCATAAAAATTTTAAGAATTAAAGAGGGTGAGAAATGTGTCCAAGGTGATACATCTAATGAAGAACAGAAAAAGCATATAATCCAGGCTGATCTGATTTTTATGCAACAATGTTACTAATGAGAATGTGTCTCAAATAAGTGAGCTGAACAAAGAATTGAAGAATAAGTAGGTCATTAATTAATGAATTTATTATGGTTTCTCATTTTAGTAAACAACTTTGTTTTAATATTAATATATAATTTCTACCTTTCACTCATTAAAAATATACCACAAATATCATTAAAATTTTACAAAAACCAAGTACAAAAAATATCTGTCCAATGGGAAAAATACAGAAGTCAAGGGACTACATAAATTCAAAGAGTACTTTAAGTAATAGCATGTTTCTGTGATACATACATTGAAGGATAAAATGTATACATTGCTAAGTTTTAGTACTGCAGAAAATTTAACTTTTTTTTCAATAAATAAGGACTTCATAAGACGTAAGTAAAGAGGCTTTAAGATGATACCCCCAGGCAATTTCTATTTCCCTTCAGTTGGTCTATTTGCCATCCTCTGAATTTACCATATACTCTGATGTCTTTGCTTCTTGCTCAAACTATTTCTTCTCTCTACAGCGTCCATGGTTTCTTTTTTCTGTATAACTCTGTATACCAAAATCTCACTCATCCACAATGAGTCGAATCTATAATGTCTAACGCAACTTCTCCCATGAACATTCTACTAATAACAGAAATTAAAAATATTTTTCCATTATTTTTTATACCTTTGTCTTGACTGTCTCCTCTAATTTGAAAGCTTCTTGAGAAGCTGAGTTTTATGCATCTTTGTGTCTCTCCCTTTTTGCTGGTCATAGCAGTCATGCTGTATAAAGTCACTGTGAATGCTGTTATAGCACATACTGGATTAGACCATTGTTCCTAGGGGAAATCCAGAGTTAAGTTCCCACAAGCCTCTGGATAGAATGTTTCACCACGTGATCAATATACAATCTTGTTTTATGTGCCTTTCTGCTTAAAAAAAAACCCAACATTATTTAATGTATATTGTTGACTCATTAACATTGAACTCATTAACAACCAACAAACATATAACTCATGCCTGAAAAGTATCTAACATACACATTTTCTCCATAAGGCACATCATAGCTTTTTTGAGGTTAGAAAAACTAGACAGTACTTCAGCAATACCGTTGAAGGCCATTAGAAACAGAAAAATCACCCCAAAACACCCATAAAATATAAAAACATGGCAGTAATTAAACCACAAAAGCACATTTGTTTACAGTATAAGAACAGAAGCAAGCCTGACCAGGCGGTTGTGCAGTAGATAGAGCGTTAGACTGGGATGCAGAGGACCCAGGTTTGAAACACCGAGGTCGCCTGCTTGGGCACAGGATCACCAGCTTGAGCGCAGGGTCGTTGGCTTGAGCGTGGGATCATAGACATGACCCCATAGTAGCTGGCTTGAGCCCAAAGGTTGCTGGCTTGAAGCCCAAGGTTTCTGGCATGAGCTCAAGGTCACTGGCATGAGCAAGGAGTCACTAACTCTGCTACAGCCCCCCCCCCCCCAGTTAAGGCACGTACGAGAAAGCAATCAATGAACAACTAAGGAGCTGCAACAAAGAGTTACAATGAAGAACTGATGTTTCTCATCTCTCCCTTTCTGTCTGTCTGTCTCTATCTGTCCCTCTCTCTTTCTCTCTCTGTCTCTGTCACAAAAAAATAAAATAAAAAGAAAAGATAAAAAAGAACAGAAGCAAGAAGAGCATCGTCTTGTTTGACTTCAGCTGAGAATGTGCATATAAGGTGACTCAACTTTTTGCCACTCTGGACATAAATTATAAATGACTGTGGGCCCTGGCAGTTGGCTTAGTGGTAGAATGCCCACATGGTATGTGGAAGTCCCAGATTCAATTCCCAGTCAGGGCACATATGAGAAGCAACCATTTACTTTTTCTCCCCACCTCCTCCCCCTTCTCTCTCTCTCTTTCCTTTCTGCAGCCGTGGCTCCATTGATTAGAGCATGTTGGCCCTGGGTGCTGAGTATGGCTCTAAGAAGTCTGCCTGAGGCACTAAAAATAGCTCAGTTGCAAGCACAGCTCCAGATGAGAAGAGCATTGGCTCCAAATGGGGGTTGCAGGGTGATTCCAGTTGAGGCACATGTGGGAATCTGTCTCTCTATCTGCACTGCCCTCACTTAAATAAAAAAATAATAAAATAAAATAAAAAACTGCAAAAGTTCTACAAGTATTTGTTTTGAGGGTTACAAATACATTTTAGCAAGTAAGCAAATTCACAAGTCTAGAACCAAAAATAATGAGAAT
The DNA here is from genome assembly GCF_036850995.1 of Saccopteryx leptura. Lineage (NCBI taxonomy): Eukaryota > Metazoa > Chordata > Mammalia > Chiroptera > Emballonuridae > Saccopteryx > Saccopteryx leptura. The sequence goes on along the minus strand of NC_089507.1, from coordinate 71,362,999 downwards.
TGACCATATTTATTTGTTGTGTGATATTATCAATCTCCTTTTCCTGATATTTAAGCTCTCTAACAGAGAAAACTTTTTATTTACTTTTTTACTTTCTCTTCAGCATCTAGGCAAGCACTATCTATTAGAAATATAATGTGAGCCACTAATGCAAGCTACATATGTAATTATAAATGTTTCAGTAGCCAAGTTATAAAAAACATTTAAAATTAATTTTAAAAGAAACATAATATGTTCATTTACCATAATATATCCATTTATTCATAATATATTCATTTACCATAATATGTCCAAAATATTATTTTAACATCTAATTAATATAAAAATATTAACATATTACTTTAAACTTTTGTTTATTTATTCCAAATCTTGGAAATCCAGTATTTATTTTATACAAGCACACTTCAATTTGGACTAACAGCATTGCAAATGTTCAATAGGCATACATGGCCAGTGGCTACCACATTACATAGCTCAGATCTAGAACAACAACTAGTACATAATGATTTCCTAATAACTATTATTGAGTGAATTTATTTATTGCCTTCTCTATCCCAGACATTGTACCACTACAGATACTTTAGATCACTTAATACATACAACCACCATTTTGTTAGCTATCATTACTCTCTTTTCACAGTTCAATGACTGAAATGCACTAACTTGCCCACAAGTACAAGGAATTCCAAAACAAAACTTGAGTACCTAACTATATAAAAAAGTCCAATATCCCCAAATATGTTTTCATTTAAAGATACTAATAAAATTTTACTTAAAATATGTTAACATATTAGTTAAAAGATGCTTGATGATGGGAGAAATCACATGGTTCTATAAGTATTTCAGGTTTAGCTAAATATATATAGTGCATTTTTTTTTCAGAGACAGAGAGAGAGTCAGAGAGAGGGATAGACAGGGACAGACAGACAGAAAGGGAGAGAGATGAGAAGCATCAAGCATCAGTTTTTTTTGTTGTTGTTGCGACACCTTAGTTGTGCATTTATTGCTTTCTCATATGTGCCTTGACCATGTGCCTTCAGTAGACCGAGTAACCCCTTGCTCGAGCCAGCGACCTTGGGTCCAAGCTGGGGAGCTTTGCTCAAACCAGATGAGCCCATGCTCAAGCTGGCAACCTTGGGGTCTCGAACCTGGGTCCTCTGCATCCCAGTCTGACACTCTATCCACTGCACCACCACCAGGTCAGGCTATAGTGCATATTTTAAGAACCATAAAAAGCTATACTTTATTTATTTATTTATTTATTTATTTATTTATTTATTTATTTATTTTAGTGAGGGGGTGGCCAAACAGCCTGGAAGGGAGAGAGATGAGAAGCATCAATTCTTTATTATGGCATCTTAGTTGTTCATTGATTGCTTTCTCATAGGTGTGCCTTGATGGGAGGGGGTGTTTCTAGCAGAGCAAGTAATCCCTTTGCTCAAGCCAGTGACCTTGTACTCAAGCTGGTGAGCCTGTGCTCAAGCCGGAAGAGCCCATGCTCAAGTCGATCACCTCAGGGTCTCAAACCTGGGTTCTCAGCATCCCAGGCCAACACTCTATCCATTGCACTCAGAGGCGGATTAAGGTCAGTTGAGGCCCTGGGGACAGAAGAAAATATTGGGCCCCTAAGGGCCCACCCTTCATTAGAAAAAAGTATAAAGTTGGGGTTTTGCGGGGCCCTTCAGAAGTCGGGGCCCAGGGCGCGCGTCCAGTGAGCCTGCCATTAAATCTGCTTCTGATTGTGTCACCGCCTGGTCAGGCAGGAAAAGCTAATTAATTGAGTTATTATACACCTGAGTGATTAAGCACACTGCTACCCAACAGCCTGTCAGTTGTTCGTGTAACTTGCCAGAGGCTCCCTGGGAAGGCTGGTAGCACCCCCGGCTAGGCATCAAAGCATGAGCATCAGGCATCTCGCTGCTGTTACTGACAATCTGAAAAGTTTGACACCACTACTGGGAGCAATATCAAAAAGACATTTTTATCTTTCAAAACTCACATAGCTCCCTTTTTCGTTTACATATTTTGTGGAAAAACTTTTGTTATTTTTCTTATCTATGAATCAAACATTACTGCATTTTTACACAAAAATATGTTATAAAAAATACTGTGTGACATCTATTTAATGGTCACATAATAATCAATTAAAAATATTTACCTTCTTATGATTCTAAAAAATACTTAGGATGGCTTGATCAATTAAGAATGAACTATGACTGATTAACACAAACAACTTATTTTTTCTGTTCTAATTCTGCTCATATAAGAATCTGCAAGGTTAGCCAGTGGTTATTTGGGAGAGAGCAAAAAGTAGAGATAAGAGAAGGTAAATCAGTCAGAACAGTGTCCAATTATAAAGCTCATGTTGATTCTGGAAAAGTTGAAGAGCCCTGAGTATCAGAGTGAAAACTGCAAGTCATGTTCTCAGTAACCCTGAAGCCAGACTTTGGTTACAGATAATGTTGCACCATCATATCCCCTCGCTTGCAATGTGTTATCCACACACTCGTACAGAAAGTAACCTACACATGCCCTTCAGTGGAGAGAGCACTAGAAGTCTGGACTCTGATGTGGGCAACTACAGACCTGCAAGTGTGGTCCCTGCACCTTATTTTCCTACAGTGAGAGAGCTTTTAAATTCTTTTTAATTTACTTATTCATTTTAGAGAAGAGAGACAGAGAGAGAGAAAGAGAGAAAGGGAGGAGGAGCAGGAAGCATCAACTCCCATAGGTGCCTTGACCAGGGTTTTGAACCGGCGACCTCAGCGTTCCAGGTCAACGCTTGATCCACTGCAACACCACAGAGCTATTAAATAGAAAAATAGCCCTTTTTTTTCCTACTCTATCTATTGTCACTGGGCTTTTTGGTTATTTTAAAATTTTTTATTTTATTTTTTATTTATTCATTATAGAGAAGAGAGAGAGAGAGAGAAGGAGGGAGGAGAAGGAAGCATCAACTCCTACATGTGCCTTGACCAGGTAAGCCCAGGGCTTCGAACTGGCGACCTCAGCATTCCATGTTGACACTATCCACTGCACCATCACAGGTCAGGTTTGTTCTTTAAATAGTCTCTGAATGTGGGATTCCCACAAAATAAACCATTCAAGTGCACAGAGTTTCTAGAACTGAACCACATATTTCCATTAGAGTTTAACATATTCTAACATGGTGAGAGGAAATGCCTGCATCTTCTCTAAGAGGGTCATTATGTTCGAAGGAAATTCACAAGAAACAAACAACTGGAGCTGCTTCTGTCTCCACACCAATGTGAGAAGTATGCTTTCGATGTGATGGAATGGGGAAAAATTAATCCAATATCCACTGCCCATTGATTCTGCTGATTTTGAAAGTCTTCAAGTATCAAACTAAAACAAAATCTCATGAAAGCTGCTTTACAAATTCAAATTTTGTGTGGAGTAGCAGAAAAAAATACAATAATGTGACCCGAAGTCCAATTGTTAATTTTAGTCAGGAAACAGAAAATAGAACATAATCCCAACACAAGTAAGAAAATTACTCTTCCAAAGTCAAATAGTGAAGATGGAGAGGAAAGACAGACTAGCACGACCTGAGGACACACAGGTGGGGAATGAGAGTTCTTAGCTCTCAGCATGATCAGCTCTTAAATCCTTAGCAGCACTGGCTACTAAATTGCTAAATTGGCTACTCTACAGAAAGCTCAACCTGAATTCCCTCCTATGGAACAATGTTGATGATATTCCTCACTTGGTAATCTGTGTTCTGCTATTCCTCACCTCATAAAACCTTGCATAATATCGTTCCTAAGTCCTTTCTACCAAAGTTATTATGATCATTGTGATGGTTGATTTTACGTGTCAACCTGACTGGGCAGAGGAATGCCCAGAAAGCTGGAAAACATTGTTTGTGGTTGTGTCTGTGAGGTTATTGTTGGAAGATAATTAAAATTTGAATCCACAGCCTGAGTAAAGATTACCCTCACCAATGAGGATGGGCATCACCCAATCTGATGAGGGTCTAAACAGAAAGATGAAGGAAGGGTAAACTAGGTATTTCTGCTTGAGCCAGGGCATCCATATTTTTTGCCTTTGGAAATCTATGCTCTTGGTTTTCCGACATCAAGTCTCAGATCAGGACTTACATCACCAGCTCCTCAATTCTCAAGCTTTCACACTTGGACTGAACCGCATCACTGGATTTTCTAGTTCTCCAGCTTGCAGACAATAGATTGTGGGACTTAGCTTCCGTAACCATGAGAACCAATTCTTATATCTCCTTTCATATCTATCTATCTATCATCTATCTATCTATCTATCTATCTATCTATCTATCATCTATCTATCTATCTATCTATCTATCTATCTATCTATCTATCCATCCATCCTACAGACTCTGTTTCTTTGAAGAAACCTGACTAATATGGTCATTATGCATATAGCTGAGATTAGAGAAGCTGTGCTGTGAACATAAAATATAGTTTCTTCACAGAAAAACTTCCATTCATTTACTCACTTCTTTATTGAACACATATTTATTGAAATGTCTCCTATGTGCCAGGCACTTTTCTAGAGTCAAGCATGCAGTAATTTATGTATCTAACAAAACTTTTCATGTTCTGAAACTTTATATCTAGTTGAGAAAGATAAATATTAAATAAAACCATATGTAAATAATATAATTTCAGAAAATTAAAAGCAAGGTAAAGAGTTGGAGCCAGAATGTGAAAGCTTGGATATAGCCCAGACAGGTTAACATTATATTCCAATTTTTAGAAGCTTTGAGGTCCCCCAAAGTGCTGAAGCATAGAATAGGTCTCATCTGATCTAACTGGTTCATGAATTCATGAATGTCTGTGCCAAGCCTAATAAAATGCTGACATAAATTAGCAGTAAGATTCATGGTAAAACTGATTTATGACAGTTGCAGGGAAGGGGAAAATGCATGGTAAGGGACTAGACAGTGACTGTGGTAGTTGTATTCTAAGTAAGGTGGTCAAGAAAGACTTCTGAAATATCAATACATGTACAGAAGCCTGGGTGCAAAAATCTGAAGAAAAGGTGTTATGAGGAGAAGGAAGAATCTGATCCAGATAGCATTTTGGGTATGCAGGAAACTGTAAGAAAGTCAGTGTGTTTAGAATACAGTGAGCAAAGGCATTCAGCCATAAGAGACAAAGGTAGAAGGTTGGCAGAAGCAGATCACAAAGGATCTTGTAGATCAGGGGTCCCCAAACTACGGCCCGCGGGCCACATGCGGCCCCCTGAGGCCATTTATCCGGCCCCCACCGCACTTCCGGAAGGGGCACCTCTTTCATTGGTGGTCAGTGAGAGGAGCATAGTTCCCACTGAAATACTGGTCAGTTGGTTGATTTAAATTTACTTGTTCTTTATTTTAAATATTGTATTTGTTCCCATTTTGGTTTTTTTTACTTTAAAATAAGATCTGTGCAGTGTGCATAGGGATTTGTTCATAGTTTTTTTTATAGTCTGGCCCTCCAATGGTCTGTGGGACAGTGAACTGGCCCCTTGTGCAAAAAGTTTGGGGACCCCTGTTGTAGATCATGGTAAAAAAAATTGGAGGTTATTCCAAATACAGTGGAATGCCATTAAAAGGCATTAAACTGGGAATAAGTTGATGTGATTCAAAATTGTTAAACTCTTGAGAAGAAGACCACACAAAAGGAGGGCATAATCAACAATCAGTTCTCTTTCAGGGTGACACAGGCCCTGGAAGGAAAAGGAATTTAAACAGGGAGCGGGCAGGTTGTACAAAAACAACAATAAGAAAGATTCAAGGACTATCTGACACTGGTGACACAGGTTAAGTTAAAGGACAATGTTACGGAACATACATGCTTATGTAAACACGTGTAGTGGTCAGGGAAGATAATGGACTATCAACATGGTAGAGCCTGCTGCGTCTTGTCAAACCTACTGACCATTACCCACTCCTGGTGCTTTATGTGAGAAGAAATGACACGTCCAAAAGAGACTAGAGAAACATCTTAGTAACTATGATAGCATGGGTCAGAAACTGAAATGTTTATGTGGAAAGTACTGATTCTCTTGTTACCCTTTGCAGCAGCCATGGCAGCATTTCCTTGGATCTTTTCTCAAGAGAGCCTGCTGCCAGTTTCTCTGTTGATGCCATGCCTTCAGGGTCCACTGCAGAGGCCACACTTTCCCCAGGCAACCATCAGCCAGTGACACACACAGTAGGGGCACTGGAGCTTGGCAAATTCTACCCATGTGGAAGTCCTCTGCTGAGCAATCTCCATTGGGATGGCTGAGATGTGCTCAGATGGGCCCCTCAGTCTGAACCTCTTTCTACCCAATCCTGCTCCCTTCACCTCTCCTTTTATAATAGGAGTCAGACCGGGATCACCATCCAAAGTAATTAATCCTGTTCTCTCTCCTCTTTACCATCTTCAAAGCATTACTTCCCATAAATCCCTTGTATTCTTAACTCTATCTTGGCATCTACTTCTCAGAGGACCTGAACTGACACATACACTGACAAGCTTCCACTAAAAGTTGGAAATGGAGAAGAGAGAGAAATATGTTTTCTGTGAGTAGAAATGTGACCTCATGGTGAAGCGCCCATGTGCCCCGTCTTCAGCACCAGTATTTTGTTCTCTTTGACACAATCACAAGCCTTAGGAGGACAGGTGCACGCAGCCAAATGTACTATGAGATACAGCAGCTTCTAGAAAACGTGTCTGATGCATTCAGGGAGATGTGAGAAGGCAGGGACTCTGATGGAAAGAAGGAGGAATCTACAAGGAGAGGAAGACTGAAAATGAAGACAATGATGAAAAAGAAACTGGAGAAAATAATACAAAAATTCTCAGATACAACAGCCAATCTTAAATCTGCACTGGCGACCATCAGAAAACAATGTCAAATGAGGACAACAAATAAAATGATACTAAGAACCAACTTCATAGGGAACATAAGAAGAGAAATAATAGAGATGTGGAGACTCAACCTATAAATTCTGGGTATTATTGAAGTGCAAATATAAACAGGTGGAAAAATATCAATATTAAAAGAAAATTTTGCTAAACTAAACAAAAGCTATGAAAGGTATCATTGTTGTTTCATGAAACATTAATTTTAAAATGGATAAATGACAACAATTTTAAATAAAATGGTAACCAAAAAATTTAGCAATTCTCTAACCAAGGGGAAAAAATGTTTAGTTACTAAGTCTCAAAAATCAGGCTTGTTTCAACCTACTTATCTGTAATATTGACAGAGATAAAGAAATTACCCTATTTGTCTTAATCATTCTACATTGCCCTTCTCAATTGTTTTCCTCAGTTGACAGCTTGCTAGCCACATTAAACTGAATGTAATGCCTTAATTTGCCATACTCAGACCCCGAACCAAGACCATTTGGATCCCCTCGTGATCTTCAGTGCTCCTTGGGATCCTTACTTTAAGAATTAGAAGACCACTCAGCTTCCCCAGGCCATGACATGACCCCGCAGCCCCTGAGCGGCCATATTTTCACCAAAGGTCACCCTGTTAGGTCACTGCTTCTTTTACCCCAAACATACCAGAATTAAAACACTAATAAGAAAATAGTCTCCTACCTTCTTTTTTGTTTCTTTTCTTTTTTGTTTCTTTTCTTTTCTTTTTTTTAATTCAATGAGAGGAGGGGAGGCAGAAACAGATTCCCATATGTTGCTCCACTGAGGATCCACCCAGCAAGCCCACTAGGGGACAGTGCTTTGCCCATCTGGGCTGTCGCTCCATTGTTCAGCAACCAAGCTCTTTTTAGTGCCTGAGGTGGAGGCCATGGAGCCATCCTCAGCTCCCATGGCCAACTTACTCTAATCAAGCCATGGTTGCGGGAGGGGAAGAGAGAGAGAGAGAGAAGAGGGAGGAAGAGGGGTGGAAAAGCAGATGGGCACTTCTTCTGTGTGTCCTGACTGGGAATTGAGCCTGGGACATCCACATACCAGGCAGATGCCCTACCACTGAGCCAACCAGCCAGAGCCACTGTTTTCTATAAAAAACAAATAATATTAATATATTTAGTAGACTCCAAATTTTAAAAAATAATCAAAAAAGAAAATTAGATAACTGAAAAAAATACATGTAATGGCTAATTGTCACATAAATGACAATCACTCTTAGTAGTAATTATATAAACTTATATTATGTGGCTATTGTGTTTTTATCATTTTTAATGATGAAAAGAAATATGTTATATATTCTCAAAGCTGTTCTTGAAAGTGGATTTTGTGGCAAAATTGTTGGAATTAATTTGGTCTCATTTATCAACATTTCAATTAATAATTTTACTCCTAGTAATCACATCTAGTAAAATAATATGAAATACAAGTTAATATGTAGACATAAAGATGGTCATTGTTGAGTTGTCATAGTAAAATAAAAAATAAAAACAATGTCAACATCCAAAATAAAGAAGACTAAATAAATGGTTACCCATAATTATACTGGAGTACTGTGCAGCCTTTAAAATACCATTCACAAGAAATTTAAATAATAAGGAAAATGATTTAAAAGTATAATATGATATTAAGAGAGATAGCAGAACATAAAGCTACTTAGCTAACTATGTATATGTAGGTGGGTGTGTTTGCATATACATATATATGTGCATTTTATCAGTGATCATTGTTAGTCTTACCTATAGAAGAAACACACCAGAATCTCATCTAGTGTAGAAACACAATAGACTTTCTTATTTATAAATTCTTATGATATTTTGTACTCTCAAATTATTTTAAAAGAAGAACGTCCTCATTCCATAATTGAAATTTTATATTTCCACTTATTTTCTTCATAAGGTTCTTGGCTATTCCTAAAAGGATAATACTGAGAAAGTGCTTATAAACTAGAGGTTGTAGGTTGGTTACCTATAGGTTCAATTTAGACTACAGATCTGGTTGTGTTTGGCCTATGGTGTTTTGCAACTTGATTAGCTGCCAGTATCAAAATGTAGAGAATTTCATATAAAAATTTAGACATCTGGCCTACTAGAAAAGCAAAAGATTTCATAATGCCCAAGTTCCCAAGGGACGAAAATAGCTGGAGCTGAACAGCAGCTGGTCCTTTGAGGTGGGGCATGGACTTTCCTTACCCAGCCAGCTTCTCCCATCACGTTACTTGTTCCATTCTCATCAGCATTTGACTTTGCTAGGAATACTTTGGAGATGTAAAGTTTTATTAAAACCAGAGTACTCGTCACAGTGAATGCCACCTCCCAGCCCCAGAGCAGGGAGCTCAGTTGTTTGGCAGCCTGGAATGGGAAAACAATGCCCTTAACTGCTGTGCCATGGAGCAGGTGCACTCTGCCCACTTCAGGACTTCCAAGCTGCTCTGCCATCTGGCTCTCCTCTCTCAGTCAGTGTTTGTTACACATCATCAACGTCTCATCCCTTCTCAGCTGTGCTAAGTCACTGCCGTCATGGCTGAATTCTGTCACTCGGCTTCTTTTACATCTTTACATTCTTAATTTTTTATTTCATAGCTTCCAATTCTTTCTGAAATGCTTTTTGATTTTTACATAAATAGACTTTCATGTATTGATATTTTTTATATTTATATGTATATTTATATATACATAATAATAATATATATATTATTATGTATATATATAATAATATATATATACAAAAATAATATATATATTATTTTTTTTTGTATTTTTCTGAAGCTGGAAATGGGGAGAGACAGTCAGACAGACTCCCGCATGCGCCCAACTGGGATCCACCCGGCACGCCTACCAGGGGCCACGCTCTGCCCACCAGGGGGCGATGCTCTGCCCCTCCGGGCGGTCGCTCTGCCGTGACCAGAGCCACTCTAGCGCCTGGGGCAGAGGCCAAGGAGCCATCCCCAGTGCCCGGGCCATCTTTGCTCCAATGGAGCCTTGGCTGCGGGAGGGGAAGAGAGAGACAGAGAGGAAGGAGGGGGGGTGGAGAAGCAAATGGGCGCTTCTCCTATGTGCCCTGGCTGGGAATCGAACCCGGGTCCCCCGCACGCCAGGCCGACGCTCTACTGCTGAGCCAACCGGCCAGGGCCTGTATATTTATATTTTTATATAATTGGACTTTTGTAGACCTCCCCAGCCTATTGACAAACTTTTTCTTTTATACTAGCCTGTCCAATTACAGATGACTTATTCATTCATTCTACAAATAATAACCCAGCATTAGGAAATAGCAGTGAACAGACAAAGAAGCCCCTATTGCCCCCACCTCTGGTCAGGTTCTATTTTAGTGAGAGGTAGACAAAGATTGAACAAATAATATCTTTTCAGAGAGTGATACACACTATAAAAACAAAATAAAACAACATGATATGATAACAACTAATGGGCCATTCTATATTGACTACATAAAGATGATTCCTCTGAGATAGTGTGACCTTTGAGCTGAATGACAAGAAGCAGTAAGTCAGAAGAACTGGGAGGAACATATTATTGTAAGATGAGGGAAGAGCTGTTAAGAAGGCAATAAAGTGAGAAGACATCTACCAAGGCAGAGTAGCAGAAAGACAAGGTGGGCAAAGGCCAATTCAGTTCAAGAATGTGGAGCCTTACAGGCACAGCTAAAGGATTTAGATTTTCTTCTAAATGCAATGGGAAGCCTCAGAGAGTTTTCATGGAAGCCATTTAAAGAGGCCATTCAAGAGGTTGTTTGCAATAGTCCAGTGGAAGATAATGATGGTTTGGAGCAGGGTACTAGTAATAAGATTCATAAAGTTATCTTTAGATTTTTCTCAATTATAGTCACTTTTTCTGGGTCCTCTGATGCTGTTTATTTGCTACCAAAGAGTGTATAATTAGCCTAAAAGTCAGAAACTTATGGAGGACTGGGTTTTTGAATACCTCATGTTTTACTGTACTACTAATACTCTGGTTTCTCTTCAGCTCGCATAAATCTTTCACCTTTTTACTGTACTTGAAGGAATAAACTATTGGATTTCCTTGACTTTAATATGTCATTTATTGAACATGCACCATTATTTTTATATGCTGCTAAAAAATAAATGTTTCCAATTAAAAAATGATACAAGGCTTCCTTATTACATAGAAATTGTGTTTCACACTTATTAAAAGAGGCCTTTCAGTATTATTTGGACATTAATTTTTTTAAAGAATAAAATTTCATTATAAAGCTAAAGCATATTGTATTCGTTTTGAAGACACATTAAACTGCAATTAAAACCAATGTTATTATATCAATAATACATATAACTCAACAGAATTGGCCATGACAATATGTAAAGCTAGTTTTATATTTTTGTATTTAAAGCCAATGACAACTTTGTCCTAACTATCCCCTGGCAAACAACAGTTGGAAGACACTATTATTTGTAAAACACACCCTGATTCTAGATATATTAAAATATGCATCTTAAAACTAATGATGTAAAATAATAACAGGAAATTCTCTTAGTAAACAAAAAATATAAATAGGTCTAAAGTTCAACCTCTTTATTTATCACTGCGTTATTCTGCAGTTTATAATCAAACAACTCAGAAAACATTCATCTACCACAGATTTCACACACACACACACACACACACACACACACACACGAGTTATACAGGGTGAGCAAAAATAGGGTTACAGTTGAGTATGTGAAACAGTTTATTCTGGTATTACTATTTATTAATTATTGTGTTATTTATTTGTATTATAATTATAAACATACTTTTACCTACCCTGTATGTATGCCCATGTACAAACATATTCATATCATAATTTAAAGGGTTCTATAAATGTGAGGGTAGATTGAAAAATCAATATTTCTTCTTCCTCACTTAGTTCAGTATCCAGCTGAGCCCCTAGGTCAATATTTCATTCCACCATTTCTCTTTGCATATGTTCTATTTTAAAACTGTTCAGTTCCCTCAGCTAAGTTCCCCACTCTGTCACAAGCTTCAGCATGGAGGACAGATGGCCCCAGGCAGAGTCTTGATGTTCCTCATCCTTTAGATCACTCTCAAGCCTGGTAATATGTACAACAAATTATCTGAACTGGGCCAGAACTGACACCACTCTTCTCAGACCTCCACTTACTTTTGGAAAACAAGCCTCCTTAACTGCCAAAGAATTCAAAGTTTGCATGGGACTCGGGAGGCCTGCATATTAAGAGCGCAAGTCTCTCCACACCTAGAGAACAGCAGTAGGACCGTCAGTCTGGTCTGTGAGTTCAGCGGGAAAGAGGGCAGTACAGAAGAAACACAGGAGTTATGGAAAGAGAAATGAAATTGGAAAGAAAAAACAATTTTGGGTGCTCGTGAGGCTTACCTTTGTCACTCCCAACCCCTGGCTCCTGTGAGGTTTTCTCTCTGGGAAGAAAAGATGTGGTTAAAACAAGTTAGCACTAGTGTCCCAAGCAAGGCTTCTCTTAGTTTGTTTGTCTGTTTATTTTGGGAAGGGACTCCTCCAAAAGAGCTAGACATAAAATAAGGGGAAACTTTTTCCTGCTTATGAAAGAGACATTAGTTAAACAAAAGAGACCCATAGGTGGTCAGCAAGAAGTTCTACAAGAGCCAACTCAGCGCGTCAGGGAACACTGGTGTGTGCTGAGGGTGGAGTTGTGCCCTCCTCAAGGAGGTGCTCAAGTCCTTACCTTTCATCTGTGATTGTGACCTTATTTTGAAAGAGCTTTAGAAATATAATAAAATTGAAATCATACTGGATTAGGATAGGCCTTAATTTAATAACTAGTGTGTGTCCTTTTAAGAAGAAACCAATTTGCACATGATACAGGGGATATACCATGTGACTATAGAGGCAGAGATAAGAGAGATGCCTCTATAAGTACAGGGCCAACAGTTGCCAGCAACCACCAGAAGTTAGTGCCTTCAGAAAGAACATGGCCCTGCTAACACCTTGATTTTTCACTATAGACTCCAGAAAGTAATAAATCTCTGTTGTCTTTCAAGCGTGTGGTGATTTGTGATGGCAACCCTAGGGAACTAGTACAGAATGTAAGGGAAGCTCTTTATCCAGAGTGAGAAGTTTCACAGGAGCTTGGGCAGCACCAACAAGACTTGCTCTGTACAGAATCGATCCCCTCTGTAAGGCAGCAGTCCTGCCAGTGTGGTGCAGAGCTGGGGGCAGCCCATGGGCAGAGCCACCCTAGAGGGGCAAACCTACAGCAAATGTGGGGCAGCAGAGTTGCAAAGTGACGGGGAATATTTCAATACATGATTAATGACTTCTAACTTCTCATCACCCCAAAGAGGACTTTGTGGACCACCTTTTTAACTTACTTTCTTCCCTTTACCACATTAGTATTTATTTTAGTACCTGAGTTTTTACTTAGTAAGCCCCAAATTGTGATATATTTTTTTCTTTCTCTCTTCCTCTAGACTATAAATTCTACAACGGCAAATGTCAGCTGGGTCTTGTCCATTATTGATCTCCAACACATAAGAAAATATCTGCAGGCCCTGGCCGGTTGGCTCAGCAGTAGAGCGTCGGCCTGGCGTGCGGGGGACCGGGGTTTGATTCCCAGCCAGGGCACATAGGAGAAGCGCCCATTTGCTTCTCCACCCCCCCCCCCTCCTTCCTCTCTGTCTCTCTCTTCCCCTCCCGCAGCCAAGGCTCCATTGGAGCAAAGATGGCCCGGACACTGGGGATGGCTCCTTGGCCTCTGCCCAGGCACTAGAGTGGCTCTGGTCGCGGCAGAGCGACGCCCCAGAGGGGCAGAGCATCGCCCTCTGGTGGGCAGAGCATCGCCCCTGGTGGGCGTGCTGGGTGGATCCCGGTCGGGCGCATGCGGGAGTCTGTCTGACTGTCTCTCCCCGTTTGCAGCTTCAGAAAAATACAAAAAAAAAAAAGAAAAAGAAGAAGAAGAAAATATCTGCAAATTAGTATGTGCTCTAAAAATATTTTCTTTTCTTTTTTTAAGAACTAGAGATGTATTATGCCTTCTCCAAAGAATTGACGCTTGCTTGCCTATGAACAGAATGTACAATATTAGGAATAGGCATTGTTACCGTTGACCATAATGCAGTTTTTTGGTTTGCAAGTTAGTCGGAGGCAAATTGGTCACAGGGGGCTGTGGCTGCTGGGAACTGAGGGAGAGGACAGAGGACAGGTTGTAGGCACCAGGTAAGTGGCACCCTGTCCTCCTGGGATCAGGATCCTCCAATCAGCAGGGGGAGATATCACTTGCTCCATGGTCTTGCCTCCTGAGTTCCTGAGGGATCCTGTCACATGGAGATTGCTGTAACTTGCTTAGGTGAGTTACTCTTTAGAGGTTGTTTCTTAGGCTCTGTGTCTTTCTTTCTCCTCATAGTACCTGCACATTTTTCAAAAGATTTTTTTGAATGAATGAGTAAATAAATGAAGACATCTATCCACTTGAAGCTCTGAGAGTTAAATAAGAAAGGACAGCACTTCTAGCCTATGTCATGGCAGGGGTAGTACAATATAACTCACAATATAATGGAGTCTAGAGGATTTGGGCTAATGCTGCTCAAGTCCACAATGCTCCAACCATTCTTGGAATCCAAGTTACTCTGACAACAGGCTTTCAAAAGGATGTGTACAAAGTGGATCATGGATAGAAGTGACCTCTAAGACAGAATGATGTTGTGGGATACTATAAAGAAAAGGGAAAGTAGCCTGACCAGGTGGTGGCACAGTGGATAGAGTGTTGGACTAGGACACAAAGGACCCCAGTTCAAAACCCCAAGGTTGCCGTCTTGAGCGCAGGTTCCCCAGCTTGAGCGCAGGGTTGCTGGCTTGCGCGTGGGATCATAGACATGACCTCATGGTTGCTGGATTGAGCCCAAAGGTCACTGGTATGAAACCCAAGGTTGCTGGCTTGAGCCCAAGATCACTGACTTGAGCAAGGGGTCACTCGCACTGCTGTAGCCCCCCCCCCCCCATCAAGGCACATATGAGAAAGCAATCAATGAACAACTAAGGTGCCACAACAAAGAATTGATGCTTCTCATCTCTCTCCCTTCCTCTCTGTCTGTCCCTATCTGTCCTTCTCTCTGTCTCTCTCTGTCACTCACACACACACACACACACACACACACACATAAACACACACATACACACACACAAAATGGAACCTGGAGTGTCTTTTTTTTACTTTTATCACACTTGTTTTTTTTTTTGGTTTTTTTGGTTTTTTTTTTTTGTTTTTTTTTCATTTTTCTGAAGCTGGAAACAGGGAGAGACAGTCAGACAGACTCCCGCATGCGCCCGACCGGGATCCACCCGGCACGCCCACCAGGGGCGAAGCTCTGCCCACCAGGGGGCGATGCTCTGCCCATCCTGGGCGTCGCCATGTTGCGACCAGAGCCACTCTAGCACCTGAGGCAGAGGCCACAGAGCCATCCCCAGCGCCCGGGCCATTTTTGCTCCAATGGAGCCTTGGCTGCGGGAGGGGAAGAGAGAGACAGAGAGGAAGGTGCGGCGGAGGGGTGGAGAAGCAAATGGGCGCTTCTCCTGTGTGCCCTGGCCGGGAATCGAACCCGGGTCCTCCGCCACACTTGTTTTGAATATTAGAGTTCTGTATCAGTTAATAGCTTTTTAAATATTTTTCTACGCCTACACATATAAAAACTTGATTATTTGCCTGTAGTAATGCAATTTTAATGGAGTTTTTGCAGTGTGTTGTTTTCTTGCCAAACATGTTATGAGGTACTTACAAAGCAGGTTTATATTAGGGAGGACACATTGAGATCAGGAAGTAATCCATTTAATAAATGAAGCTACACTGTAGTTTAATGACTTACGACCATAGCTTAGTAAGTATTAAGTGGGGCTGGGATTAGAATTTGTATCTGCAGATCCACTACACAGCACAAGGATTACTTGCTTGGAGAAGAGGGAGTTTGGTGTACTGATTTGCCAATTGGAAGGGCTCACAAAAATGATAAAGTCTCAGGAAAGAACGGCAATAAATTTTAATTTACCAATTTTAAGATAGCTCATCCGAAGGATCTTGAAAGTAAACCTGCGTCTTGGCAAAAAGTAAAACCAAGCTGTTCTGAGAAATGATGAAATTTCATCTAACACAAACCAGAATAACAGAATAAAAATGACAAATGTTCTAATTATCTTGAAATAAAAAAAAAAATAGTACATTGTAGGAATATAATAAATTTAGGATCCCTTCTTCGTCAACATCCACATTTTATTACTTGGATAAAGTAGAGCTTATATAACCACACATGGCTTGGTGGAGAGAAAACTGTAGAAATAAGTATAATGTTACTTGAAAGTTTTGACATTTCGGGCTGGCTGTAAATGCAAATCCTTGCTGGGCTTTCTCTGCATGTTTTGGTTCCCATTTAATTGGGAGGGACAGAAATCCTCTTCACTAAGACATGCTTGTATGGTGCACAATGGTGTGCAGTGCCTTACTCATAGGCAGGGAGAGATATGTGGTAGGCAAAAGAGGGTGATGGAAAGAAAATATGTAAGGAGCCATCTACAAAGTTTTCACTTATCAAAAATGTTAAATCATGAATCATATCATAGAGATCTTTTCACTTTAAACAGAAGTCCCCCAGATTATTAACTGATTTTAACTTTTTTAAGTGCTATCAATAGAGAATCATTTCCCTAATAGAGACACCCCCTCACTGCTGATTTTAACAGCCACCATGAAACAATTGTGATGTCACTTCTACCTGTCAGCTAAAGCCACAGCCTCCATTATCTGATTAGTACATTTCAAACAAGATTAAAATTTAGTAATTCAGTGAAAATGATTTATCACATAGAAACAATGCTGAACATAAGTGAAGTGCTTGCAGCAGTTACTGTAGCTTTCTAGTAATAACCACAATAAAGCTCATGCCACTGGCACACAAAAGGTTATTTTGTTATCGTCATTTCCTAAGTGAGTTCCTAAGCTATTTATGATTCTCATGGGGACACACAGTAAAACTTTGGAGTTGACACGATAACTGATAAGACTGCTGAGTCATATTTGTGTTTATTTCAAAAGCAATTATAATGATTTATGCTTAGGAAGAAAATATAATAAAGAGTGACTCTCCCAGCTTTCCATTCCTCACAATGATAAATTTTAATTGCTTCTTTTATTGTGATTCAAAATGCATTGAAAGGACAGACGTACTTTCTCAAACCTCTGTGTACATATCAAAATCTAAAATAACATGTTAAAATATACTCCGAGGCAGATCTTTGTTCTGATTACACAATTTAATAATGCTATTAGGTTAAGTTCATTAGCTAACCACCAGCTCAGAAGCAAGAACTTTAGTTGTCAAAAGTAGATATTCTTCTTATGTAAATATATATTAACTATTAAGTCTATTTAAATTTGTGTTTGGATTAAAAATGATTAAAATTAAAAACCTTCATTTTGCTTGAGTTATTATACTTGATGTAGCAGAAAAATAGGTTTTCAAAATACAACTCATTCATTTAAAGAATATTATTGAGTGACTGCTATCTCTCAGAAATTGTTCTACTTATACTATTAAGGAAGAAAATATAAGCACCCTTGAGAAATTCAAGAGTCTACAAAAGAAATAAGAAATTCTAGAAAAGATGAATATATGTTGTCCCATAGGAGCACAAAACTGTAAATGAAATAGAAGGGAAACTATTGAATATAGGCTGAAAATGGAACTAATTACCTCAAGTCTCCATTACATTAGAGGTGCTGCTGTGGACATACTCTTCCAAGAAATCTCAATGTTAACTGATGTCTTAGTCAGCTTGGGCTGCCATAACAAAATACCACCGACTAGCTGGCTTAAAAAAAAGAGAAAAAAATTTATTTCTCACAATTCTGGAAGCTTGGAAGTCCAACTTTGAGGCGTTGCAAAGTTTGGCTTTATTCTGAAGCCTCTTTTTTTTTTCTTTTCCTTTTTTTTTTTTTTTTTTTTTTTTTTTCCCCTGCTGTAGGCAGCTACCTTCTTGCTGCATCTTCACTTAGTGGAAAAAGAAAGTTCCAATGTCTTTTCCTCATTTTATAATGACACTAATCCCATTATGGGGCTTCTACACTTTTGACCTTATCTAAACCTAATTACCTCCCAAAGACCCTACCTCCTAATACCATCATATTAGGGATTAGGACTTAATTATATGAATTTAGATGAGACATACACATTCAGTTTATAATAATTGGTCCAACACACGGGCATTAGAAGTTAGAAGAGGATAACAAAAATACTGTATTAAAATTTAAAAAGCTAAAAATAGTTTTTTTCAACTTTTGGAAGATAGATGATATCTGGAGAATTTGTGGCAAAACAATGTACTATAATAGTAAGTTTAAAAGAATAAGTGGAAATTCTTGGAACATTTACCTAAATATTAATACTTTGGAGAAATAAACCTGATTTTGAGAAAAAGTGATTTTAATCATTCAATAGTAAAAATACTTATTATTCTAAGTCTTATGAAAAGTACAGTCAAATATATGACATGATTTTTCATTGCAGGGAACTTCTCATTTGCATCTAATCATAGCATACATCACAATACAAATGATGTATCAATCAGTTCTAAATTCTTGGTCAACACTTTTGTTTCAAGATGTCTGGTTTTATCTTTCCTCCTTCAAAAAATCACATTGAAATGACATTTTAATAAAATCCTCAGCCATCCTGTCAATCCAGGAACTTTGTCATCAGCACAACAGAACAGGAGGGTGTTTCTGATGAGAATAAACTGACGAAAAAAGGCAAAAAAGCTGAATCATGAAATAACACCAACTTCAAAGAATGGGTCCTAGAAAAAGTGACTTGTGGTTCTCCTTGTTGGCTATACTAGTCCCTTTCTTCCAGAAGCTGACCCTGAGCAACTGCCGTCTACAAGTGGTGACCTCTGAAATTGGCAGCTGGGGATGAAGAAGCAGGACTGTGCTCCAGGTGACCTAATGTAGCCATAAAGGACACAAAGTCCCTGAGCTTTGACAATATATAACAAGCATTCCCTAAAAGAAAACCAACCTGTCCATGCTTTTGCTACATGCACACACACTCACACACGTGTGGCACACACACTCACACACGTGTGGCACACATACTCACTCACGTGTGGCACACATACTCACACACGTGTGGCATACACACGTACACACACACACACACAAGAGGGAGGCCTCATTACCTGAATCTGTATTCACTGCCAAGACAACATAAATTTTCATTTAAACACTGAACAACTCTCCTCTTGTCAATAGCAATCTAAAATATCTACTATAGATATAATAGATGACAAATATTTGAGAAATATCAACAATGTGAAGGAAAGCTAAAAGAAATTTATAAACAAAATAACTAATGCCCCAAATAAACAAAGAGCATTTGAAAATAAGTACAACTAGTAACTTCTAAAAGATTCAAAAGAATAATTCATTCATTAAGAATGAAGCTCCTCCTGGCCCGGCCTGTGGTGGTGCAGTGGATAGAGCGTCGAACTGGAATGCTGAGGTCACCTGTTGGAAATCCTGGGCTTGCCTGGTCAAGGCACATATGACAAACAATCAGTGAACAACTGAAGTGAAGCAACTATGAGTTGATACTTCTTGTCTCCTTCCTCTTCTCTCTGTAAAATCAATAAATAAAATCTTTTAAAAAATGATGCTGCTAAGAGAAAAAAAATTATTAAAACAATCAATAAGTGGGTATAAGTGGGTCCTGGCTGGGTAGCTCAGGAGATAAAGCATCATCTCAGCGTGCCAAGGTCCTGGGTTCCACCCCAGTCAGGGCATGAATGAAAGGCAATTAATGAGAGCACAACTAAAGGAAACAACTAAGTGGAACAAGTTGATGCCTCTCTCTGTCTCTCTCACTCTCTCTCTCTCTCTCTTTTCTTCCCCCTTCCTCTCTTTCTCTCAAATCAATGGAAATTTTTTTTAAAAAATCAGTAAGTGGTATGAATAAAAAATAAAATGCAGCTGAAAAATCAATCCTAGATATTATCCCCAAAAGTAGTGTAAATAGTGAAGAAATAAAAGCTAAGTGACCAAAGTATGAGAGAAGGGTTAGGAGACAAGGCAAAAAGATAGATGTAAGAACTCTAATGTCCATTGACTGAGGGCTTTAGTGCAGAATCACAGAAAGCATAGGGAGAAGAGGAGAATAAGAAGAAATAAAGGAAAAAGTCACAGTAAAATGCCCTATTGTTCAAAAAATAATCTAGCGTATAGTTTGAATGGCCTCAAACAATTCTGTTCAGTAAAGCAAATCAAGTTTATCCCCAAACTGGTATCAAAGAGTAATGGATTAGATTTGACAGATTAACAAAATAAAGAGCTTGCCATCTCAGATAGCAAGATACAATAAAATGGAGTAATTAAGACAATGTGGTTTAGGACAGGGAAAGCAAAACAGTGCTCTGGGATCTAGTAGAAAGCCCAGAAACAGAGTGATGTCTTTTGGGAAAACTTGCTATATAACTAAAGTGATAACAATCAGTAAAGAAGGAATGGACTGCTCAATAAATGATGCTGGGACTATTGATTAGCCATGTGGGAATAGGATCCTTATCCCATGTCTTACTAAGCTAGAGACTTAACTTGGAAAATCACAACTTTAAATTTGGAAAAGTAACTGCAGAAATATTTGCTAATAAGGATTTGAAAAATGAAAGGTTATGGTTTGAGTGGAATTGGCTCCACTACTTTGGAGAGCAATCTGGCCATATCTATCTAACATGCATTAATAACAATTTAAATTGAAGATGTGCATATCTTAAAACCCAACAATTCTGTCTAGATATTTACCTTAAAAAAACCAACACATATTCTCAAAATGACATCACAGGTTTATTTAAATGGCAAAAAGTAGAAAAATAAATAAAATAATATGAAATTTGAAAACTTACACATCAATTAATAACAATAAATTGTGGTATATTCATAAATTGTATAATAAATGAAATATTATATAGTAAGTATAAAAACAAACCAGAGTTATTTGTATCAACATCAATAAATCTCAAAAAAGCAAGCTGGAAAATTGGATACATAGCATAATGCTATCTCTTTAAAGCAGAGGTTGAAAACCTATGGCTTGCGAGCCAAAAGTGGTTCTTTTGATGGCTGCATCTGGCTCACAGACAAATCTTTTATAAAAATAATAATAACGTTAAAAATATAAAACATTCTCATGTATTACAATCCATTCATTTTCTACCACTCATGTTCATGGTTGCGGGTGGCTGGAGCCAATCACAGCTGTCCTCTGGGACAATACCAAATTTTTATTGGAAAATGCATAACGTACACAGGTCGTTGTATGGCTCTCACAGAATTACATTTTAAAATATGTGGCATTCATGGCTCTCTCAGCTTCTCAACCCCTGCTTTAAAGTGTAAAAAAATACAAAATATTTACCTGTGTATATATTTAAAATATGGAAGGTCACCCACTCTTTGGAATTTTGCTATGACTCCCCTAATAAACTAATACACACACTTAGGATTGCATTTGGCTTTGCCTTTGTAGACATGCATTTAGTAGATTAGTTGGAGAATAGTATGTGGGTTAGCTCTGTGACCTATTATATATCCACTTTTTATCATTATTTCCTTGGATGTTGTTATCTAGGCAAATAAATGCCTTTCATGGCAATGTTGATCATCTCTAAACATTATTAAACATTTGCAATACACTAAGTGCATTACATAAATTATCTTATTACTCACAAGAACCTTTCATAATGCAAATTTTATTCCCATTTTATAGACCCAAACACTAAGCTTAGTTGGTATTCAAACCTAGGCAATCTGGTTTTAGGACTTGCTTTTGTAACCACTGCCCGTAGCTGCCAGACTCCAAAATCACATCTATTTCTTTTCATCTCTTCTCTATTGTGTCTGCTGCCTCAGGAATATAGTCAAGATTAAATCAGTGTGTTCTCAAATTACTTAAATTCTTAAGTTTAATAGACTAACAAAATTCAAAATGAACTGTCTGTAAGGCTGTTGTTTGTGGCCATGCAGATTCACATTGAATTCAGGCAGATGGTAAAGAAACTATGAAGCCAGAAAATGGTGGGTCATTCTGTTTATTAGAGCAGTGATTCTCAAAGTGTACACCAGGGCACACTGGTGCACCCTAGAAGATTTCCAGGTGTGCACTATGGTATTCCAGAGAAACATGTGCCTGTTGGGAACCAAAAACCAACAGAGTTTTGGAGTTTAGATTTTTGGGGGACAGAGGTGTGGGGAATTGGCTGTAAGCTGACAGTCTGCCCAACTCCCCACCTCACCTGCCTGATTAGGTTGCAAAAGGCTGTTAAGATGTGGTGTTGGAATGTTTACACTACCCCCCATGTTCCCAGGAAAGACTGGAGGCAAGTTTCTTCACTCCTTTGTTTGGTGTAAAGTTAAGATGCTATGTATGGTGGGGGTTTTCTGCACTTGGTAAAATTCTTGGGTTGCCTTGGAAACATGATCAGAGACCATTGATTTGCTAAGTGATGATCAGAGACCATCACTTTGCCCTATAAATAAAGCAAGATGTGCTTTTGGGGACTGCTTTGTTCTTGCCAGCAGTAATTACAGGGCCCTCCCAATCCTGTATTTTCTTAATTCTGCACCGTTCCCACTCGGGACCTGGAATTATTAGCTGCCCTGGTTCGTGACATGCGCCCAGATGTAAAATTAAATACAGTTGCTCTATTATACCATTTCATTATGGAAATACCGCTCTTTTTGTTAACACATCATTATTATATTTATTATTAACACATTATTATATTATTTTTAGATAAATACACCCAAATAAAATGGACAGATTTCTCAAAAAAGATGTGTGATATTGAAGAATCTAATTCTAGAAGTGAGCAAAAGTTAAGTGTAAATAAAATAAGACTTGAAGGCTGACAGGCAGAATTTAATTTATAGCATTTTCCATCACTTAACACTGAACAATACGATTGGATTAGAAACCCATTCATGGAAGCTTCAAGTGATTTTGGTGTAACATTAACAGAAGAAGAGGAATGGCAGCTATATCCACTAATCATGGATTGATGATTAAACATAAGGAATTATTTCTTGAAGCCTTTTGGATTTCTATTAAAGAATATGTGGCAATATCTAAAAAAGGTTTGAACATTTTACTACAATTTTCACATCCTATTTATGTGAATTAGGATTTTCTACCCTCAACACAATTAAGAGTAAAAAGAGAGGAATTCTTCAATGTATTGACAAGGAAATGAGAGTTTGCCTTTCAAATATAAGCCCAAACATTGAAGAAATCACTAGGACACATCAGACTCATGTTTCTCATAAACACAAGAATAAAAAAACTTAACACATTCACACCGGGACCTGTCGAATTTACTAAATCTTACTAAGAATGTATCTCTATATATAAAAAGATAAGCTTTTTGTCATTTTTTAATTTTTTAACCCCTCTTTTCTACAAATTCTGAAAAGCATAACTCAAAAAATGTAACATAAAAATGTTTTTTAATGTCAGAAAAAATTTAATTTTTTCCTATTTATTTCACTTAATTACCATAAAAGCACACTTGGACTTTATATGTTTTCTTTAATATTTGACTTAATTATTATAATGTATTTCTCAGAAATTTGTATATAGTGCACCTACAATTATTTGTAGGATTTTAAATGCACCCGACTTCAAAAAGTTTGAGAACCACTGTATTACAGTCTCCCAAAAACAGTTAGGCAAGAAAGCAGGCAGAGAAAACTGCTTCCCTTTCTCAGGGATGATGAGCAAACAGGAAAGAGGGGGAAACCCCTGCTCCTGCAAACAATAGCAAAAAATGGTCCCTCCCAATGGCGGGGAGGCAATCTGCAACCTACAATCTGCCATCCTGAGGGGCAAGCACCTGCAGCCTTACACAGACGATACACACGTGATGCAGCCCCATGCTCATGCACCAATCAGGCAAAGTACAAGCGAGCAAGCCTAACACACTTGTTTGTCTAACACTGGCCTTGCACAATATTACTAATTTACTCACTGTACCAATAATAATTATTCCTTTGTATAGACTACATGTTATTGAGTTAAGACACCCTGTCAATTATTATTTTGGTATTCTTTTCTTTGGTTGACTACTCTGGCAGCCATACTTTATTCAGAGTGTCAATGTAAAAATACTTCCAAACCTGTGGGAATTTGAGCCAAATGGTCCACAATTGCTAGGAAGCAAAGTCTCAACAGATTGAGAAAGTGCCCTGGAAAATAACAATTTCACCACTTATTTTACACATTAGAAGCAAAGGGGAAGATGTGAGGGGGTTACATAAAGTTGATTGGTGATAGATTAGAGAGGCTGGAGAAAGCAAAGTGGGGAAATCCATGGGATTGGATAAAAAGCACTGAAACTTCTTTTATATAAGCAAGAATAAGATAGCGCATAGTTAGTTAACATGAAAACTATGACAATGAGGAAATTTGTGGGTTCCTGCCCTGGCCAGACAATTGCCCTGGGGATGGGACAGGAAAAGAAGTTTGTCTGCATGTTATCAGGTACAATATTATAGATGCAAAAAACAACAACAGACAAGCTAGATTAAGGTAAGAATTGACCTTTGTTAGAGAAAAATACCTTCAATAAAACATGACTACCCACATGAACTGCTTTTAGTTAGAAAGTTTTAATTTCAGACCATCCTGTGTGTTTACTTCAGGTCCCTGAGTCTGTAAGTCCACGATTCAGGCTTTCCCTGAGCTTGCCAGGGTCAGCATGTGGCTCCTTTTCATCCGCAAGAGTGACAGTAAGCACTACCTTCATCAATACTGATCCTTTTCCTATATCGACATTCTTAATGTGATTGAATACTTACTGCTAGCTTTGACTGAAAGTAGGATATATAAAATATCAAATTCTAGAAAGTCTGAAATTTTGGAAAAGAAAAGAAGCTCATTAGATTCAAAAGGTATTATTTTGAGGGTTCTTTATTTTTCTCCGTTGAACTGTGATCCAAGCAAGCATCTCTTTTCTTTCTCTTCCATTGTTACTCTCTCCTACTTTAATTGAGTAAAGAAAGGGTTTATCTAGTAGTTGTTTCTGAATTATCTTTTGGCCACCTAGCTACTTATACATATCACATGCTCTGGCCACCTCTTTTAGCTCTTTGAGGTCAGAGGTCATTGATGGGCCTACCTTGAATCCTGGACTATAATAAGAGCTTCTGCCTGGACAACAGTGCCGAGGTAAATATGAGTTGTGCCTCATGTTTAGTTACTGTCTTGTCCCTTTATTGTCCACATTGTCAGAATTTAATGTTGGTATATCAGAACTTATTGAAGGATTAAGATAAAAATATTAAATTTGAATATAAATTATTTTAACTGTTCATATGATTTTATCTTTTTTAATAGTCCAAAAAATAAGCATCAAAAAATAAGCCTTTTACATTTGGTCTTTAAAGCATCTGGTTATGCTTTCCATGCCTAGGAGGTTCACAGCCTTAGAAAGAGTATCAGCCCTGGCCGGTTGGCTCAGTGGTAGAGCGTCAGCCTGGCGTGCGGAAGTCCTAGGTTGATTCCTGGCCAGGGTACACAGGAGAAGCGCCCATCTGCTTCTCCACCCCTCCCCCTCTCCTTCCTCTCTGTCTCTCCCTCCCACAGCCGAGGCTCCATTGGAGCAAAGGATGGCCCGGGCGCCGGGGATGGCTTCTTGGCCTCTGCGCCAGGCACTAGAGTGGCTCTGGTCGCGACAGAGCGATGCCCCGGATGGGCAGAGCATCGGCCCCTGGTGGGCGTGCCGGGTGGATCCCGGTCGGGCGCATGCGGGAGTCTGTCTGACTGCCTCCCCGTTTCCAGCTTCAGAAAAATACAAAAAAAAAAAAAAAAAAAAGAAAGAAAGAAAGAATATCAGATAACACTTAAATCTTCAAACCATTGCGAGGAAACTCACTCCCTACCCCAAGGTTGGTTTTCCTTGAAAACATGACCTTATCATCAGACATTTTATGGAGATAGGATATTCCCCAACCACACTGCTGGGCAGATAAAATGTATTATGCTCACTTTGTTAATGATGGTGCTGCCCACGTGAGGCCGTCGCCCAGGTGATATTAATGTGTGTTGAGAATCCTTGTAGCCTGGGGCTTGGTTTGGGGATTAAGCCTTTCCCACCCTTTTTGATGTAGGGTGGTACAATCCAATCATGCCTCAGAGAAGTGACTTTGTATTAGAGACTTCCCTGTTTTGTATATTGGATTAAGGGTTTGGATTTCTACACTATAAAATGGGGACGGAGCGGGAGCTTGCTCTCTTGGTTCCTGGGATGATTAGCATGAGAGAGCAGAGGGAGCAGAGCAGAGAGCAGAAAGAGGTCATGTGGCCAGGAGAAGCAGCCAAGATGGCGGAGTGCTGAGTGAGATGCCAGTTTATGCAGAGTTTGTATCTGGGATAAGGAAGGAGATGGGGAACTGAGGAGAATAAGGCTGGTGAGCTAGAAACCTTTGATTCTAGGAAACTCGGATAAGTCAGTGGCTTCGTGAGCACTGAATGTGAGTGGGTTTTGGAGCCCAATGTGTGTTTTTACTTGCCCGCCGGGTGCAAGCTAGAATTAAAGAAAATGGCTCCATTTGTTTTTGGCTCCATTGTTTCTTTACCAACTGTCCGAATCCAATGCGAACCTGCATGGGCCGGGCTGCTGTGATGGTGGCACTGGCTACTGGCTTTACAAACACATTCCCAAACACCATGATTATGTAATCCAGACTAACCTCTGGGGTAGGTAGAGATGGTTCTAGACAGTCCAGAAGACTTTGGTGAACTTTATGTAAAGTGAGTAATCAAAGATTTTCCTAGTCTTATGGAAGCATCAGTTTAATCAGACACATAGAGCTCTTTCAGAGATAAGCATTCATTCTTACACAGAGTAGAGTTTAGATCCATATTTAGGAAGAAAAGTAGTTTCCTAAATTCAACATGATCTCCACAGGCCCACACACAATAGAAGTTTGGCTTTACACTATTCAAAAGAACGTCAGTCCTGTCTACCACCTCTTCTCAGATGTGGGTTGTTTATAAAAAGAGCACAACTCCAAACTGTCCAGTCATTGGTTCCTAGAAAAAGAAGCATTAACATTTCCCACGTTTCTGTACATTAGGCCTATTCACATTGGCATGCTATTCTCTGTAACAAAATGAGGATTAAATACTATGTCTCCTGAGAACACCCAGGGTGGCAAGAAGGCAAGTGGTCCTTTCTTCTAAATAGAAAAATAAAGGCTCTGGCCAGGTAGCTCGGTTGGTCTTGATACACCAAGGTTTGATCCCCAATCAAGGCACATAGAAGAATCAGCTTATAAATGCATAAAATGAATGCATTAATAAGTGAACAACAAATTGATGTTTCTCTCTCTGTCTCTGTCTCTCTCTTTTCTTTCCTCTCACTCTGAAAAACAATAAAAAATTAACTGGGAAATAAAGATGGCTGTATCTTGGCTATCTGGTGTGTGAAAGATGTGTTTTTCTTTGTTTTAAAAACTGATTTTATCTATTCTTGGATATATTGATAAAATTCTTTAATTTTTTAATCTTGAATGATTTCAAAGTTATTTTTAAAATAATTCCTCAGATTTATAAACAACATAAAATTAAGATATATTTTCAAGAGATCATTTTATATACACAAACACTTGTCTATAAAATGTCAGTTAAATGCTGAGCAGGTTGATATTGTCAAAGAAAAAAGAATAATGACCTCATACCTGAATCGCATCTCCTTCTATAGTTTTCTAATTGAATCATCTTAGTCCTTCACTCCCCCTACTGAATTGATCTACTTTCTTAGCTTTATTACTACACAGAATATTTCCTTGAAAATGAAATTGATAGTTATTCAATTTATAATGTATAATATATTAGGAGATGAGTAGAAATTTGTATTTCAAAACAATTTATTTGCATGTTTTAAGAGATTGAGGTTTCTGGCCCTGGCTGGGTAGCTGAACTGGTAAGAGCATCATCCCTATATGCCAAGGTTGCAGATTTGATCCCTGGTCAGGGCACATACAAGAATCAACCAATTAATGCATAAATAAGTGGAACAGCAAATCAATGATTCTTTCTCCTCTCTCTCAAATCAATAAATAAAAGTTTTTTTAAAAAAGATTGAGGTTTCTAAACATATCATTATTATTTTACAAGTAAAGAATAAGATAATTCAGGATGGAGGACAAGTTCTTCACAATTTGAAGATTTTCCTGATTAAGCCAAATGGCCTAGTTAGCAGACATGAATATGAGTAAGCTCCGTAAGGACAGGAGTTACTCTTGCTTGCTAAGATAGGCCTGAGTTGGTTAGCAATAAATACCTGTTGAATAATTTAAATTATTAATTAAGATCAATATTTTTCATTTATATGTAGAGAATGAAACAAATGATTTGCCATTTTGCTGTCATACTAAAGAATAGGGTCCCATTTGCAGAAGAATTAAATTGTATATCTAGGCCTTTGTTCTTGTTCTGCTCTCACACATTATTAGAGACAGATATTAATGTGAACTACTACTATTGGTAGTTCCTTGAGCAGAATAAGAAACAATTATAAAATTAGAAGAATTGGGGGCATTATAGATATGAAGGGTTGATTTGGGGATTTTAAAATCCTTTATGTCTTGTACTTTTAATGTTTTTAATTCAATATTCAATAAATATTTATTAAATATTGAATGTGTGCTGAGCACAGTTTTAGGCATTGAAAATATAGCAATGATTAACAGGGATGAAGATTCTTCTTTACATTCTATGGGGGTGGAGCGGACAAAAGCAAGTAAGTAAAAATAAAGAAAAATCTAAAGATCAATTGACTAGTGATTTTAAATGATGATAAATGCCAGGAAGTAAGGGAGGGGATGAGCTATTAAGCCTTGTGAAGCCAGTAGCCAGGGCCACCATCAGAGCCACCTGGCCCATGCAGGTTCCCATTGGATTCGGACAGATGGTAATGAAACAACGGAGCCAGGAACTGGTGGGCCATTAGCTTTAATCCTAGCTTGCACCTAGCAGGCAAGTAAAAACACACACTGGGCTCCAAAACCCACTCATTCAGTGCTCACAAAGCTACTGACTTATCTGAGTTTTCTAGAATCAAAGGTTTCTAGCTCACCAGCCTTATTCACCTCTGTTCACCATCTCCTTCTCTCTGCAAAAACTCTGCACAAACTGGCTTCTCTTTCAGCACTCCACCATCTTGGCTGCTTCCCCTGGCTTCCTCCATATAGCCTTTCTCTGCTCTCCCTTCTCTGCTCTCTCATTTAATGCTAATCTCAGGAACCAAGAGAGCAAACTCCCGGTCTGCCCTCATTTTATAATGTAAAAATCAAAACCTTTAATCCAATATACAAATAAAGAAGTCTCTGATACAAAGTCACTTATCTGAGGTATAATGGGATTCCTCCTGAGAGTGCACCACCCTACATCAAAAAGTGTGGGAAAGGCTTAGTCCTAAAAACAAGCCCCAGGCTACAAGGATCCTGCCTTCCCACAACCCGCCCCCGACACACATTTATATCACCTTGGCCATGGGCTTCCATGTGGGCAGTGCCATCTTTAACAAAGTGAGCATAATATACATTTTTTATCTGCCCAATAAGCCTCTTGAATTTAAAAAGTGTCCTTTTCTTTTTCCTTTTACATTGAGGTCCTGATATGACCCCTTCCATTTTTATAGTTTGTCATGTTTAAACTCATGACTGGACCCAAACCTAACATTCCAGCTTTTTGTTTTTCAAGGAAAAGAACCGAAGGTCTCTTTTTCTGTAGCTACTTCCTGCTGGTTTGGGTTGGTGAAATATCTAAGAGGAAGGGCTGGTCTGAGGTTCCGGCTAGGTGGTGAGAACAGTTTTTGCAAGCCCTTTCCAATCTCAAGGGATCATTTCATATCCCGTCCTGAGTGATTCATCTCCTTGGCAAAAGTGCTTTACAAATCGAATCTTCTAAGTCTGAACTTCCCTGCTTCGGATACCAAGGGCATTATTGTCAGATCCTGAGTATGAGGGCAGTTGAATTCAGATCTGACACCCTGCAGCTCTGAGGAGTACCCGTAGCTGTAATCTGAGACTTTGCTGCTCAGGGGAAAGGGAATTCCCCCTGATGGAGAGATGGAGGGAAAGGGAAATCCCCTGGCCTGATCCCTAAAAGTGACCTCCCTGCAAGCATTCAAGGGCTATTACCCTGCGGCTCGTGTCCCTTACCAAATGGGATGAGATGAGCAATGTCCTTTTCCTTTGCCAGGCTTTGGGGGGTTGTTTCGTATGGTTCCTCACATGGAGAACCACTTCTCAATGCGACAATGAACTTTCCAGAGGCCAGATGCTCTGAGGGACTGAGGGGAGGCAACAGACCCCGTCTGCCGACCAAAGGACTGAAGCCCCATCCCCAGCCTTACTCAGATATTTATTAGCCAGTACAAATAACTCAAGGAAGCAGACGGAAGTTTTCAGGGAAGTGAAGTAAAGTACAGGGAACATGCTGACTTTTAATCTGTTCTGAGAGCCTAAAAAATTCTGTTTTGCTGAATCTTATCCTGCTGGTTTGCCTTTTCCAGCGCACAGTGTCTCCAGTATGGGTCAGAGAGGCCCCTGGACTCTCATCTGCTCAGGACCTTTGCCCTAAGGTGCCTCTCTGCCTCTACTTGTTTTCTTAACTCTGCATGTATTCACAGTGTATTCCTACAAGTCAGTTTTAAATGCAACACACTGATGTGCTAGAGAGTGACAGGTGGAGTGAGCACACGTATTAGAAAGGAAAGTCAGGGAGAGCTTTTTGGTATAACAAGAACTTATTCTGAATAATGAGATGGAGCCAGGAGTGGAAAGATATGGAAATGTTTTCTATGTAGAGAAAGAGTAACTGCAAAAGGCTCCTAGACAAAAATAATCCTGACAGGTCCCAGGATCAGATCTTATGTCAGCATAAGCTGAGGACAACAAGCTAGGAGGCATGCAATATTGGGGAATAAGATCAGAAAGGAAGGCTATACAGCCATAGAAATACTGTTTTCCTAGTTCATTGGGCTGCCATTAACAGTTTAGAGCAGGAAAGTACTGCAGCTTGACATTTCCAAGATCATATTAGTTACTTTATTTTGTTTTTTCTGTTGGTGCTTTATTTTTTGCCTGGAAAGTATTTCTAGCTCTAGAGACATAAAGTGATGAAGCCAAGGCCCAGGAGAAAAGAAGAGCTAAGAAAGGACCACAGGAGAGTTTCTTACAAGTTTAGAATTCTTAAGGATTAGCAAGAGCACTTGTTTAAAATACAGATTCCCAGAACTCACTTCTAAGCAATACTGTTTCAGGGGGTCTTGAGTAAAACCAGGAGTTTGAAATTAGAACAGTTACCTCAGATGATTCAGATCTAAGTGGCTTCCAGACCACTTCGGTGTAGTGATCACTTCAAGTTAAAGAGAAAAGGGTTAAAAGTTCTCTAGGTTGACCAACCCAGTGCACCATTAGAGGAACACAGCAGGATTTGGTCAAGGTACCCTGTCAAGAAGACAACTGGACCCTTGATGAGAATTGGATCCCTGATAGAAAAAAAAGGTTTTCAGATCTTACTTTAAAATAGAGATTTCTCAACTCGTATGCCACAAAAAATTTAAAACATGGAATACTTAAGTATTTAGTCAAGGGCACTAACCACTTTTTCCTTAGAGTGTCAAATAAAAAAAATGACAATAGCCAACACAACAATAGCTATCTAGTGTCAATAAATCAAAACTACACCTGTTTTTTTTTTGTCAAATCAGCAAAAAATATATAAGGTGTGCTACAGAATTTTAGTTAGTTAGTTTATGTGTGCCGCAAGATTAAAAAGATAAATATCACTGCTTTATAAAAAGGAGACATAGGCAGAGTATATACATACACTCCATAGTAGTTGGGTTTGGCTGACCTGATGCTTGAAATAGTTCATCACATTACAGCAATGTATTTATTCAATCACTAAGTTTCCTAGCTTGCCCCATGACTTCCACACTTCCATCCTTGTCTCAGTTCTCTCCACAATTGTGATTACAGTTGTCATTACTTATTAAGCTCTGCCTTCTCCTTGAGCCACTACGAGTCTCATTTTTCAAGGTTACAGCTCTTTGATTCTGGCTTTGCAGCTCTCTTTCA
The DNA here is from genome assembly GCF_036850995.1 of Saccopteryx leptura. Lineage (NCBI taxonomy): Eukaryota > Metazoa > Chordata > Mammalia > Chiroptera > Emballonuridae > Saccopteryx > Saccopteryx leptura. The sequence continues at coordinate 71,330,947 of NC_089507.1, read as the reverse complement.
GCAACACACATAAAAAGCTACTGTGCATAATGAGCATTCAGGCTGAACCCAGCTCTTTCTTCTCAGAAGATATGCAAGCTGACTTTTCTTATCTTTTTATAATTGAGAGGAGACACACCAAAGAAAAAGCCATTTTGCACATGCAATCAGGGACCACTTCCCTTAAACACTGTACCCATTTTATTCTGCAAATGTAGTGGCAGAAATTCAAATCCAACCTTCTGTCCCCAAGAAAACAGAGCCGAGCATGAGGTTCTCTGCAGAATTTGACACACATCCATGAAATGTGGTCTAAAAAAATGTTGCCTTGAGCATATGACTTTGAGAAGGGTTGGCAACTTTCCTGTGTGTCAACTAGATCTGGGTGCCATAGGCAGACAGCCAGGCCAAACTGCGGCATATTGTCTACACCTGTAGGACAGGCTGGGCAACAGTTTATCTTAATAGCCTGTAAGGTCAAGGCTGCAAACTGCCCACCATCAAATTTAAAATTAAGACAATGCAAAAAAAAAAAAAAAAAGACAATGCAAACTGAGATGTTTAGTCTTGTGACATTTAGTCTTCTCATAATTAGAACAAGGCACGTGTCCTCAAATATTCCATTTATTTTTTTATTTGTTTTCTTTACATAATACCTGCAATTTTTTTATAAGGTTAGTTCTATTTTGTTTTCTGTATTTTGCTGATACAGGTTTCTCTGCTAATGAAAAGCAGAGGATCCCCATGAGAACTTTCCTGAGCTGAGTGGTGGACAGCAAAAAACATCCCCTGCTTTCTGAAAGTCCACTTTCAGAAAGTGAAGTCAGGCCACTTCACTTTTTAAGAAAAACCTACATTAATATCGGTTTTCATTAAACAAAAGAAATCCAAAGAGCATTTTCACTTTTCCAAAAAAAAGCCTTTACCATGCTAATGTAGGTCTTTAAGAAAAGTGAAGTAGCCTAATGCAAACTTTTGGAAATGAGAGGTCACCTATGCTGTGAATGAGCGTTCCTTTTTTTACTTTCCAAGCGGAAATTGCTAGAATAACACAGGGTTATTGTTAAATGTTTTTCACATGTGCCATTTTACTGCATTTTATTTATTACTCACACATTTTCAAGGTATATCTTCACATCTTCCAAGAATAATATTGTCTTCACTTTTCCAAAACGTGTGTACAACTTATTTCTATTTTAGTCTTATTACATTTACCAGAAGTTATAGAATGTTACTAAATGATAATGTGATTGTCAGCAGAAGTATCTATTTTTAAACCTTTCTGTGTGGCAAAATGGAAACAATTGCAATGCTTCCTAGCTCTCTTATAATTCAATCGAAAGCCAGAGGAGAAATAATGCTATGGGAAAGATGGGAAGTGGGAGAGAGACAAGCATATGCATGGAGCGACACATGGAAAATTGAGAAAGAACATACAAAAGGAAAATCTGGGGTCTGATAAAATTTGATTGTGTATGAATTATTGGCTCCAGTCTGTGCTCTTAACTTACACATGAATGAGTATACCAGACCCTTCCCTGAAACCAATCTTGAGAGAGAGAAGTAAAGAATGAATGCGAATGTTAAATAGTATTGTGAGTGGAATATAAAGGCAAGTGGCAGATGCTGAAGAAAGGAGAGAGTGGATCATATAAAACAATGTTTATCTTCCTCATGATTTCACTTGATCTCCAGCTTGCAAACGCATATAACATATGGTATGGTGTTAATTTTCAATATTAGCGTAATGAGTTCACATATTTGATCTCTGTATTCCTATTTTGAGTAAAAGCAAGTTTTTGTTGTCGCTGCCTTAGGCATGATAAATTTAATTCATTATGGGAATGGGACAGTTTTTCTGAGGAATTTGTGATAAGAATAAAGATGAAGCTCAAAGTCAAAGCAACGAATAATTGAGAGAGGCGGAATGAGGTTTTCTTACAGGGACAGCTTGATTTTTTTTTTAATGGAATCGATATATTGGCAGAATTTACTGGAAGAGGAGAGATAATTAGAATTGACTACCCAGTCACACTGGATGCACTTTCATAATAAATGTCAGACTCGCCAACAGGACCTGTGGTCCTAGATTTTTTAAGTTGAGGTTATTCTTCTGACAGAGAAAAAGCTCTAAAGATTCAGGAAGATGTTCCCCACAACTGATGATTGGGAAGCTCTTCTTTATAGAAAAAGGCCCTTTTCCAGTCAGTTGCTTGTTTTTCAGAAAACTTAATTTTAGGGAACAGGGTTAGGGCAGTAAGAGCAATGAGTGGAAAGAACATGTGTTTTGAAAGCAAAATGTCAGCTTGAATCATAGTATGCCCTGTATTGTGCTTAATAGTTTGGGTGAGTAACTTGAAACTCTGCACACTTCAGTTTACTTATTGGTAAAATAGAAATAAAACTACCCATATAATAGTGCAGAGATTAAACAAAATATATAAATTTCATGACCTGATGATATCTGGCACCCTTACAGTAAATTAAAAGTGTTGGCTCTCCTTTACTGTTACTTATATAGCCTTCTGAAATATGTTCTTACTTTAATATTTGTACTTTTTCAATCTTTGTTCACAATCCTCTTCTTAGCATTCAGAAGTGTCCATTACCCCCAAACAGTTTTGTATCTTTATCGCTGGGATGCAAACATAAGGAAAAAAAAAGTTCATTTCTGGACTTCCAAAATAGGCAGTTGAAGTCTATTTTTGAATCAGTGGTCCTGAAATCTTATCTTTGGATTGTAACTTCTAGACATTTGTGATTTAAAAAAATAGAATTTTAAATTCCAAAATCTTCTCTTTAAACATCAAGGAACAAGCTTGGAGATTAGAATATAGTGTTTTTATTATAAGTCATACACCAGGACAGTGCAGGATACAGCACAAGTGAGTACCCTACAGCCAGGAGATCATAATTGTTAGAGCATATGCATTCTGTATTCCAAGTACTTTAGATATTGTTGGTCAAATAAGTTTGTAAATATGATGTATATGTTTGCTCACTTTGGGTGTGAGAGACAGGCTGTAAGCTGGCAAAGTCATTATAGCCTAAGGCTTAGTTTTAAAACTAAGCCTTCCTTCCCTTCTAATACTAAGGGTCTTCTCAAAACTAAGCTTTTCCCCACACCCTTGACTGTTGCATGACAGGGGGTGGTGCACTCTTATGAGGAATCCCATTTATGCCTCAGATAAGTGACTTTGTATCAGAGACTTCCTTATTTGTAAATTAGCACTGAAAGGTTTTGATTTCTACACTACAAAATGGGGCAGACTGGGAGCGCTCTCTCTCTCTTTCTCTCTCTCTCTCTCTCTCTCTCTCTCTCTCTCTCTCTCCCTCCCTCTCTCGTGGTTCCTAAAATTAGCATTGCAAGGAGAGGCAGCTAACATGGCAAAGTGCTGAAGAATAAGCCAGTTTGTGCAGAGTTTGTGCAGAGAGAAGGAGATGGGGAACAGAGGTGAATAAGGCTAGTGAGGTAGAAACTTTGATTCTAGAAAACTCGGATGAGTTAGTGGCTTTGGGAGCCCTGAATGGAAAGGAAAGTGTTTTCCCACCATGTATATTTCTCACCCCCTGGGTGCAAGCTAGGATTAAAGCTAATGGCCCACCAGTTCTTGGCTCCATTGTTTCATTACCGTCTGTCCGAATCAAATTCAAACCTGCATGGGCCAGGTGGCTGTGATGGTGGCCGTGGCTACTGGCTTTACAGATATGTTACTCATTCATCTGCACAATAACCTTTTGTAGATAGATATAAGGGAAATTATTCTCAAAGAGGTTAAGAAAACTTAACCAAATTTACAAAGCTTATAATTGATGTCTGTGGTATTTTATCCTATGGGAACTGGCTCCAGTCTGTGCTCTTAACTGTTGCACCATCGTGCTATAAAAGCTGGTCCTGGGCTTGGGATGAGGTGCTTGGAGAGTAGTAGTGGAAACAATCTAAAATCCAAATGCTCAGAGAGTGTGGATTATAAAAAAATCCAGTCATGTTTAGAAATTCCAAAGCAGAGAAAGCTAGGTAAAGATGGCCTCACAGAAGGGCCCACACCCATGCCCCCACCCTGACACACCCACAGCAGCATGGAAGCGGTAGACCAGTGACACAAAGCATTTTTTCAGAAAGAAAACTTGTGGTAGCATGCTCTCTGCTTTCCAAATCCTACATGCCAGTGGGGTACCCTGAATGTCACTAGGGTATCAGGTGCTTCTGGAATTCAGGAATGGGGAGGTATGTGAAAATGTACATGCTTGGGGAACACTGATTGTAAAGCCAGTAGCTGCCTGGCCCATGCAGGTTCGCATTTGATTCAGACAGATGGTAATGAAACAACAGAGCCAAGAATTGGTGGGCCATTAGCTTTAATCCTAGCTTGCACCCGGTGGGCGAGTGCACAGTGGGAAAACACTTCCCTTTCCATTCAGGGCTCCCAAAGCCACTGACTTATCCAAGTTTCCTAGAATCAAAGTTTCTACCTCACCAGCCTTATTCACCTCTGTTCCCCATCTCCTTCTCTCTGCACAAACTGGCTTCTCCCTCAGCACTCCACCATCTTGGCTGCTTCTCCTCTCCTCCACATGGCCTGTCTCTGCTCTCCTCTTTAATGCTAATCTCAGGAACCAAGAGAAAGCAAGCTCCCAGTCTGCCCCATTTTATAGTATAGAAATCAAAACCTTTAATCCAATATACAAACAAAGAAGTCTCTGATACAAAGTCACTTATCTAAGGCATAATGGGATTCCTCATGAGAGTGCACCACCCACATCAAAAAGGGTGGGAAAGGCTTAGTCTTAAAACTAAGCCTTAGGCTATAAGGATCCTGCCTGCTTACAGCCTGTCCCCCCACATCCAATACAAACTATAAGCAAGCAAACATATACATCATATTTGCAAACTTATTTGACCGACACTGATCTGAAAGCTGGATGGGGTCTGGACAGGGAGAATGCAGAGTCTCTGCCTTGGGCCTGGAGTCGAAGCCCCCATCCTGTCAGCACACAGTGTTCACCAGTCACACGGCATAGGGAGGGCAGGGCCGGGTACGTAGGACCTGATGCTTGTGGCAAGTCCTCTGAGGTAAAAGAGTACAACGTGATAAATATACTTCGGAGAAGTAAAGTGAATGTTTCTTTAAATTGACAAAGAAAACATTCTTATAAAAGCTAATAAATGATTCCGTCTCTCGTAGTCAGAAACCCAGCTCTTTTCACAGCTAAATGCTGTCTGAGCGCCTCTTCTAGGCTCTGGGGCTCTAGGCTGGGGCTCTGGACCTGGGGCTGAGGACCCGGACCTGGAGACTATTATGCTAAGTGAAATAAGCCAGGCAGAGAAAGAAAATATCCTATGATCTCACATATATGTGGAATCTAATGAACAAAGTGAACTGAAGAACACATAGAGGTAGAGGCAGGGTCACAGGGAGCAGAGGGAGAGCTGTCAAAGGGAAGGGGAATGAGGGGATGGGATCAGAGAAGGTAAAGGGATTAGTGAAAAAATATATACATAACACAGAGCTATAGATAACAGGACAGCAAATCCTAGAGGGAAAGGGGGAGGGAGTTAGGGGGAGGAGGGCAAAGGGGGTATAAAAAGGCACACAGGGGTGGGAGGTGAGGGTGTTGTTGTTTTTTGTTTTGTTTTGCTTTTTTTTTTTTTTTTTTTACAGGGACAGAGAGAGAGTCAGAGAGAGGGATAGATAGGGACAGACAGACAGGAACGGAGAGAGATGAGAAGCATCAATCCTCAGTTTTTCGTTGTGACACCTTGGTTGATTGCTTTCTTATATGTGCCTTGACCGTGGGCCTTCAGCAGACCAAGTAACCCCTTGCTTGAGCCAGCAACCTTGAGTCCAAACTGGTGAGCTTTTTGCTCAAGCGAGATGAGCCTGCGCTCAAGTTAGAGACCTCAGGGTCTCGAACCTGGGTCCTCTGCCTCCCAGTCCGATGCTCTATTCACTGCGCCACCACCTGGTCAGGCAGTGAGGGTGTTATATTCAGTGAGACACTTGAATCCATATAAACACAATAAATTAAAATTAATAAAAATTAAATAAAAATAAATAAATAAGTAAAAACACACACACACAAAAGCTAACAAATACAAGTATAACTAAATTTATATTATAAGTTTTATAAATTAATTACAAGAGGTCTTTAGGTTACAACACAGTTTTGTTCCCATGATAGTGATGTAACCCGAATTTGGGGGTAAGTCGAAACATACCCTAGCCTTAATCATTTACCTTTCCTTACACAGTTATAAAATCATAATCTAGAACATAAAAACACAACTAAGCCACAGAAAAATGAAAAAGTCATAAATATACTGTACTGTACACTATACTGCAATAACAAAAAAAAAAAATGACAAAAAAGATGAATGTAAAAAAAATTTCCTTATCTTTACTCCTTGTAAGGCCAGGAGCCGCCATCGTGGCCATTCACATGCAGGTTCCCATTGGATTCGGACAGACGATAAAGAAATGGCGGAGTCAGAGGACGGGGGGCCATCCTATTTATTGGTGTCTCACCAAGACAGGCAAACCACAAAAGAAGACAAGGGAAAAGCAGAAAACCAGCTCTTCCCATGAAGGGCAAGGGATCAGGGAAGCCCCTGCAATTGTGATAGCAGGAACTGTGTGTCCAAGCTCCTGATCTGTCCCACTTTATAGTGTAGAAAACCAAAATCCCTTAATCCAATATACAAACAAGGAAGTCTACGATACAAAGTCACCCATCCAAGGCATAATTGGATTCCTCATGAGAGTGCACCACCCAGATAATACAATCATTCAAGGGTGTGGGGAAAAGCTTAGTCCCAAAACCAAACCCCAGGCTACAACGACCTGGCCTGCTTATAGCCTGTCCCCCACACCCAATATAAGTCACAAGCGAGCAAACATATATATCACATTTACAAACTTATTTGACCAACACTCCTGTGTTTGTCTTTCACACTGGAAGGGGCATGTAAAGCCAGAAGGCACGGCCAGGGCTACCAGGGCCACCATCACAGCAGCCGCCTGGCCCATGCAGGTTCGCATTGGATTCGGACAGTCGGTATAGAAACAACGGAGCCACAAACTGATGGGCCATAGTCTTTAATCCTAGCTTGCACCCGGCAGGCAAGTAAAAAACACACACTGGGCTCCAAAACCCAGTCACATTCAGTGTTCACAAAGCTACTGACTTATCCGAGTTTCCTAGAATCAAAGGTTTCTAGCTCACCAGACTTATTCACCTCTGTTCCCCATCTCCTTCCTTATCCCAGATACAAACTCTACACAAACTGGCATCTCACTCAGCACTCCGCCATCTTGGCTGCTTTTCCTGGCCTCCTCCACGTGGCCTTTCTCTGCTCTCCTCTAATGATAACCTCAGGAACCAAGAGCGCAAACTCTCCTTCCGCCCCCATTTTATATTGTAGCTTCACAACCTCTAATCCAATATACAAAATAGGGAAGTCTCTAATACAAAGTCACTTTCTGAGACATGATTGGATTGTACCACCCCACATCAAAACGGGTGGGAAAGGCTTAATCCCAAAACCGAGCCCAGGCTACAAGGATTCTCAACACACATTAATATCACCTGGGCGTCGGCCTCCATCTTTAACAAAGTGATCATAATACATTTTATCTGCCCAACAGGGCATTGCAAGGTGGGAGAGAGTGACCTATTGGGAGGAGGAAGCTGGAGAGGCAGGAGAACCTGCAGAAGGTGCTGGAGATACTGGGTCAGGGGAATCAGGATTGCCTAAGGAACATGCAGGAGATGCTGGAGATGATTCTACCTGATTCTAACTACAGGTGTTTCATCTCAAGAAGCAGCTGATAAAGAAGGTCTAGGATCTATTGCAGGCCTCTCTGCCTTCTTAAAGGATTGTTCCAGGCTAGCCTGGAACGTTGATGACTTCTTCTTTTCCAAATAGCATTGCAAGGCATCCATAACAGCTCTGTAGACCTTACTGAATCTGTCATCGCTGGGGTCCTCAGCCTGAAATTTTGCCAACCCATCCTCTACCATAGGAAAACCTTCTGCCAAACCCATGGTAGTAAATCTCTTGAGTTCTGGGGTTTCTATCTCTTCCTCTTCAGTCAGCTGCTTCTCCAGCTGAATGAGGTCCTCAGCTGACAGCTCTTCTCCATGTGATGCCAGTAGCTCTGTGACATCCTCAGCTGATTCTCCTTTTTCTGATCGCTTTATAATGTCTAATTTCACTTCTATTGTCATGGCTTTCCTCTTCTTTGAAGCACTACCATCTGAAGACTCTGACTTTTGTTTAGGAGCCATGATAAGGGCCAAAAAGTCACCAAATAAAGCAACACAGTTGAAATACTTGTGCTTTTAACAGTCCAAAATGGCTTAGGTAAGCGTACTGGGTGAGCCAATTCCCTTACTCATAGGCTGCGTTACTGCGTATTCGTCCACTGCATGCAACCAAACCAGTTCATCTACATAGTCCATAGTACGATGCTAATGGTGTAAGCCAAAAACTCATGTCTCAATTTTTTAAAGATTTTATGGGAGTGTGTGTCATAAACTGAAAACATCATATGTTGAGTCTGTCACAACCCAAGGACCCCTGTACTTGTTTGTGCCTCTATAAGATATTTTTCTTATGTTATGGGCTGTGGACTCTGATTATCTTTTGAAATAGTAATTATTTTGTAATACATTCTGTAGAGAAAATAAAAAGTTAAACAATTTCCTCAAGAATAGTTGATTGACATTTATTTTTTTATAACTGGTACTTAGAAAACATAAATTATGTGGCCTCACAGAGATGTGCCAGCTTTTTTGCCTGTGCCCTACAAACACAAGAATTTTAAGTTCTATTTTGGATAACTTCCATCAGAAATAAGATCTATGTAACACTTATAATTGTATATGCTGCATTATTGAGTGTATGCTGGCCTGAAAAATCTCTGTATCAAGTTGTCAATAAAAACTAAATCCTCTGCGTACAATTTTACCCACTGGCACCTGGAGGAACCTTCCATAGGCTTTTCCCCAAGCTTTTTTCTCCTACATTCCTACACATTCTAGCGCCGGACATTGTAGGCATCACATCCTAATACCATCCCTGCTCTGCATATTTCTGAGGTGGTGGAACAGTTGACAAGTATATTTCTAGAAGCCATTTCCACCCAAGGTTGACCCGCATATAACTTAACTATTCACAAAAGTAACTGTAAAGTAAATATTACACTAAATACAAATTGAATGTACCCTCAGGTCAACTTCCCTTTAGTCAGAGCCTCAAAGTTACTTCAGCCACTGCAAAGCCACTATACACAAGGTACAGTTTTGATGAGTGGAAATCAAGTGGCAAGCAACAGTATTTTTAATTAATTGCTGTTAATTTTTTTTACTTCTGTAAATGTTGTAAATATGAGCATGTGAACACATCATCGCAGCCTCTTCCAAAGGCTCAGAGGAAGCCCTGCATGTGAGAAGCCCTGAAGTTTAAGCTTCATTGACTGTTCATCTAACTCTGGGTAAAAGACACCTCAGGAAGACCAAGGAGGACAGGAAGAAGAAATAAGGACTGGTGGCCTTTCCCCAGGGGTTAATTCTCACACTGGGGGGGGGGGGAGATTAAGGGAGCAGAAACCCTGACTTACCCTGGAAAAATGAAGACAAATTGAAAGTGACTAAGAAAAACTAGGCCCTGGCTGGTTGGTTCAGTGGATAGAGCATTGGCCCAATGTATAGATGTCTCAAGTTCAAATCCCAGTCAGGGCACACAAGAGAAGCAACCATCTGCTTCTCACTTCTCCCTCTCTCCTTCTCCTCCTCTTCCTCTCCACTTGAATGGGCAACTTCAAGTTCTTCTCCATTCCTGACCAGAATTTTGGGGCTCATGGGCAAGTTGAGTTCAGTTACTGAAAATAAAATTATAACTCTGTATTCCTAAGCAGTGACTTTAAATATAAATCTCATTCCATATGAAAAGGAAATGAGTGAAACAGAAAAAAAGCCAAGGAATTTAACCTTCTGCCCTAAAAACATTATAAATTAATATAAAATGCTTTAAAAAGAAACAGATAACAGTTTGGATATCTTTTGATAATTTTCCATGGTAATCTCTAACTCCCCAAGGTTTGAGATACTTTTGACAGAGACATGGCCCCATATTGGGTTTCATGTGCCTTGGGTTGAACGTGACTACTGTTTGTGCTGGGTTAGAAAACAGTACCTGGTGATTGGCAGGGCCACTTATCCCTATTTTTACCCTTTTCTCACCAGAAAAGGTGATGGATGAAACTGAAACAAACTAGTCCATCAAAAGACAATGCAAAGAAATAAATTCAGTTGGTCCCTGCTACGTGGGCTGATTGGCATCTCTACCCCCTGCCCCAAGAAAAAATTTTGTGTGTTGAAGTCCTAACCACCGGTATCATACAATGTGACTGTATATAGAGACAGGGCCTTTTAAGAAGTAATTAAGTTAAAGTGAAGGCAGATAGGTGGTCCCTCAACCAAAATAACTGGCATCCTTATAAAAAAGAGGAAATTAAGACACAGGCAACACAGAGGGAGGACCATGTGAGGACACAGTGAGAAGACAGCTATGGAAACCTTGGCAGACCAATACAATCCCCCACTGGGTCTGAGTAGAATAGAAGCTTCCCTTTATGTTCATAAATGGCCAGGATATTCATGAAACAAAATTCTTAATACTTTCACATCTGTATCTACTGTATTCACCAACTTTTCTCCCATATCTACGAAGTCCCTCTGGGTAATGGTAGGCCATTTTAAAGGAGAAATGTCCTAAAAATTAATGTTGCTGTCATCCACACAGTGTGGATCTCGAGACTAGTGACCATTTCCATGCACAAATTATTCTTTCTCCGTGATTTCTCTTACTTTCACTAGCAATTTAACACTTCTCTGGGAATTTAATATTTTTCCCTTTGAGGTAAATGACTGAACCTATATTTGAGATGAGATTTCTCCTATTTTTATAAAATGGACGAGCATGTGCATTTTTGTTTGTTATATAAAATGTCAACACTTCATTTTAGTGTCAAAAGAGCTATGAGAGTTTGAGGATGGGCACGTTTTATACATCAAATGATGGGAAGAGTTAACTCAGGTTCTATATTTTACAAGCTTATGTGTAAAAGTCTCCCTTTCCAGTAGAGAGTCACCATTTCAGCAGAGTCTATTGTGGTTCCCTGTTACGCATTCCACAGGTGCCATGGCAATGATGAAAAGTCTCACTAGAAAACATCTAGAGGCCAGGATATGTCAGGCCTGCTGCACTGCCCCTGCATGAGCTTCTGGTCTACATAACAGGGAGTGGAAGGCTAGAGAAGTCCACACCTTAACCCCCAGAACATTGGCTATGTTCCCAAAATGATAAAAAGGGACATCACAGGAGTGATTAAGTTAAGGATGTTGAGATGGGGAAATTATCCTGGAACACCAGGTGGTGTGATGTGATCACAGGGTCCTTGTAAGTAAAATGGAGACAGGAGACTCTGAGTGGGTGTGACCATGGAAGCCAAGGTCTGAGAGAGAGAGAGATAGAAAGATTTGGGCCCTGGACATTTGGTTCAGCAGAACATCAGCTGGTGTGTAGAAGTCCCAGGTTCAATCCCCAGTCAGGGCACACAGGAGAAGTGACCGTCTGCTACTCCATCCCCCGCCCCCCGTGTCTCTTTCTCTCTCTTCCTCTCCCACAGCCATGGTCAAATGGTTTAAGCAAAGTTGGCCCCAGGCACTGAAGATGGCTCCATGGCCTCACCTCAGGTGCTAAAATAGCTCAGTTGCTGAGGAACAGAACAGTAGCCCAAATAGTTTTTTTTTTCACATTTGAAAAAAAAAAAATTAATTCTATTTAGTGAGAGGAGGGGAGGCAGAGACAGACTCCTACGTGCGCACTGACGAGAATCCACCCAGCAAGCCCACTAGGGGGTGATGCTGTGTCCATCTGGGGCATTGCTCTGTTGCTCAGCAACCAAGCTCTTCTCAGCACCTGAGGCGAAGGCCATGGAGCCATCCTCAGCACCCGGGTCCAACCTGCTCCAACCGAGCCATGACTGTGGTGTTGCAGTGGATAAAGCATCAACCTGGAATGCTGAGGTCACCGGTTTGTAACCCTGGGCTTGCCTGGTCAAAGCACATATGGGAGTTGGTGCTTCCTGCTTCTCCCCCTCTTCTCTCTCTCTCTCTCCTCTCTGGTGGCGCAGTAAATGAAGCATTGACCTGGAACGCTGAAGTTACCAGTTCAAAACCCTGGGCTTGTCGGTTCAAGGCATTTACCTGCTCTTTGCCCACCACCTTTCTCTCTCTCTCTTCTCTCTTCTGGTCTTCAGCCTTCAGAAGGAATGGAGCAAGGGCAATCAAGAGCATTGCCTGGTAGGGGGCTTGCCAGGTGAATCATCACTGGGATGTATGTGGGAGTCTGTCTGCCTCCCTGACTCTCACTCAATAGGAAGGAAGGAAGGAAGGAAGGAAGGAAGGAAGGAAGGAAGGAAGGAAGGAAGGAAGGAAGGAAGGAAGGAAGGAAGGAAGGGAGGGAGGGAGGGAGGGAGGGAGGAAGGAAGGGAGAGAGAGAGAGAAAGAGAGAGAGAGAGAGAGAAAGGAAGGAAGGAAGGAAGGAAGGAAGGAAGGAAGGAAGGAAGGAAGGAAGGAAGGAAGGAAGAAAGAAAAAAAGAAAGAAAGAAAGAGAGAGAGAAAGAGTGAGATAGAGAGAAAGAAAAAAGAAAGAAGAGAGAGATTTGAAAATGCTCTACTTTGCAGGTGGAGAAAGGGACCACGTGCCAGAAATACCACCGACAAAGTCAAGGAAATGGCTTTTCCCCACAGAGCCTCCAGAAGGAACGCAGACCTGTCAACCCACTTTAGACTTCTGGCCTCCTGAATAAATTTGTGTTTTTTAAGCTACTGAAGTCCTGGTGATTTGATACATCAACAATAGAATCTAATACTCAGTGTGGGCTGCAGAGCCTTCCTGCAAGCCCAAGGCCCCTCCTGGTGCTGAAAGCATCGTGAGAAACCCTCAGTTCTACTCACTATTAGAACGTGAATTAAATTATGCCACTAGTCTGACCCAGTAAAGAGCTCATAGGAAAGAAATGTGGTGATTTTGTATTCCTTGAATTCACAGCACTTCCTGTCTACTCCTTCCACGGTCTATGTAGGCCTCATCTGAACACAAAACTCCTAACTCGACCCCCATTGTCCTGTCTTGACCAAGATTCTTGGCTTTCAGAGCCTTGACTATATTAACTGTCATAAACCCAGCCAAAAGGCACACTGGAAAGGAGGTTCTCATACTGACGTGGAGCAGGGTCTTATTTTAACAAAGCAGAATGGAGAAGCCAAATCCCTGTAGTGAAGAATCAACAGCTTAGCCTCAAGGCTGAAAGCAACTTCTTAAGGTCTAGTCTGGTGAAAGGACACAAATTATAGCTAACTGTGGGACAGCTGTGTTAGGCTTTTTTGCAGGGTTACCAGCTGGAAGCACTTTGCTTGATTAGTGCGTGAGCACAGGGCAGAGGCAAGTGTGCATAGCCTATATAAGGCTAGGTGCTTGCACTCTCTTTTAAGAGATGAGAGATGGGGGATTGCAGATGGTGGATTGCCTGCCCTCCACTGTGAGGGGCCATTTTGCTCTTTGTTTGCCTGAGAGGTGGTTTCCCCTGTCTGTGTGTTTTTCCACCATTGTGAGACTTTATTAAATGGAATGGCTCAACCTTTTCCAGTTTCTCTACCGTCTGCCCAAATCCGATGTGAACCTGCCTGGCCTCAGCCACCGGTATTACATCTGGTGTAGTTGGCAGGATTCAGAGCAGATTGGTATAGAGCTGCTGACACCCTTGAGGGGTGGAATAGAGGAATGGCTGTTTCCAGTGGCTCCCCTGTTGGGGACTGTGGGCTGAGTGTTTTTTACAATCTTTCAAGAAGATACCAGGAGCTCTGTGCAAGAAGCTGAGTGAGGTAGAAAGTTCTGGGATGAACTGCATACTGAGCACCAACAACGGTGTGAACTGAAGAGAGAGCTGGAAAAGGAGGCCAACCATGTTCGAGAGCTGCAGAGCAGCAATGGCACCTGGAACTGGAGCAACCTGCAGGTTCATGAGCTGCAGTTTGCCCTGGAAGTTGAACATTGGCAGCGGCAGTTGTTGGAGGAACAACTGCGGGTTCAGCTTCAGCAGGCTGAGAGCTTGCAGCCACAGGCGCTGAAGATGGAGCTGTGCCGGCAAAATGGCTCTGAGTCAGTGGGAACAGGTGTTTCCAGCTCCTCTTCTGAGGATGAAGACTCGGGCTGAAGCTGCCAGCCACACACTCAGAGCTTGGGCAGTGGTCATCCAGGAAGGTAAAAACCCAGCAGCAAAGAGTACCTACTGAGCCCCTGGTAGGCTTGCTGCAATTGTAAGACATAGGGATGGATGACATCATGCTCTCTGAATCAGAGGTGGAGAGGTTGGCCACTGTTGCCACATGCTCCTCCTTGGGGCAGCATCTTCAGAGCTGCCATGACTACAGGGATGAGGGGGAGGCCTGAGGCCCTGTGTGAATCTAGTTGCCTGTAATGGACCTTGGTGATTTGCACAGACAGCTGGGCTGTCATCTATTGTGGACTGACTCTTGGACTGCAACCAGAGGGGGCACTGGCTCCCTTGTTGGATGGACATGTCACCTTTGGACAGCGTGAGAGACCCTGATTGGGGAGGGGCAGCTCTGGTGAACATCCTCCTGCACCGGGAAGCTGCTCTCACCCAGCTGCAGAGATGCACCAGGGATATTTTTTGTTTCAGTGGACATGGCCCTGGACTGTACAGGCCCCCACCTGTGATGGGTGGCCTTGTTGGCACAGTGCAGTGGGGAGTTGAAGATGGGCCTCCAGTTAACTCCCTGGGCAGAGTGCTCAGGAGACACTGTGAAAGGCACCTTTATAATTGTCATTTTTGGAATGTATGTAATATACCCCTTGTGAGGCAAGCAACCCTAATGAGGTGGAATGTGGGGCAGATGTATTAGGCTTGCTCACGAGGTTACCAGCTGAAAGCACTTTGCTCGATTAGTGTATGAGCATGTGGCAGAGGCATGTGTGCAAAGCCTATATGAGGCTGATGCTTGCACTTGAGAGAGATTAGAGATGGGGGATTGAGGATGGCGGATTGCCTCCCCACCACTGCAAGGGGCCATTTTGCTGTTTGTTTGCCAGAGAGGTGGCTTACCCCCTGTTTGTGTACTTATCCACCATTGTGAGACTTTATTAAACAGAATGACCCCACCCCAGCTCTGCAGTTTGCCATCTGCCCGAATCCAATGTGGACCTGCCTGGCCTCGGCCACCAGCATTACACTAACATTTCTTTGAGTGCCCAGTTTGTGCCAGAAACTTTATATACATTGTTTTTTAATCTTCATAGCAATACCTATGAGGGGGTATTTTATTACCCTCATTTTACAAACGAGGAAACAAAGGATTCAGGAAGATAATTAGTTTGCCTAACATTACACACCTGTAGCTTGAGCCCAGATAGTCTAACGCAACACATCTGCAGAGACTTCTAGCCAGCAATGCATTGAGGTCATGGGCAGGTGTATTTTAGGACTACACAGATAATGCAGTCAACACTTATCATCCCCTTGGTGACAAAGCATTAAGAAGCTAAGTTTTAGGGCCCCAGATAATAGAGATGGAGCTCAACACAGATCTTCAGTGCCAGAGAAGTCAAGAATGAAGGCAGAAGAGGAAACAGCAGAAAGATCAGCCACAATAGGACCTGGAGCAGAGTGAAGCAGCAGCCCTCACTCACCAGGGGACCCAGGTAAACTAAGTTCCTCCTGAGCACATTGGAGCAGTGAGGAGAGCAGCAAACTTTTTCAGACTTCACTGACAATGAAGAAGCAAGTCCCTCTGTTCATATTGTTTAAGTTTAAACGAATGTCCTAAAATCCTGGAATCATTTTTTATTAATGAAATATCTGAAATATTAATGTATTTTGTACATAACCAAGCATCTATTTTTCACAAAACAATTCAAAAGATTGAAGGTGAACACAGTTCAGCTATGGAACTTAGTCTTATATTGAATGACTTTGTCCTTCAATATCAATCTCGTTTTGAAAAGAAATTTCTTCCTTTAATTATAAAAAAGAAATTGTCAGACTTAGAGGAATCAAATCTGGGCATAACAGAAAAATTTATCAAAGAAGTGTAGAATTTTTACCAGACATGTTTTCAATATATTGAAGAATGGTCTGAAACAAACATCACTGGAAATAACAGTTTTCAATGGTGTTTTTACTTCATCGCAAGTATATTGGACAGGTATTGAATCTTGTCTTGAGTTTTTATCTAAAGAAATGCCAGGCATCAAAATAGATGATAATTGTCTCTTTGAAGAAATTAGAAGACTGAATGTATATTTAAATTCTGAAAAATTAATACAATGAGAAAATGAACATGTGGAAATTAATAAAAGATGGGTGGAAATATTCAGCCATTTCAAAAATGAACATATTCCATGTGAAAATTTATTTATTCTTGTTCAATTTACCTTGTGCTGCCCTAAAACTAATGCAGCAATTGAAAGACTTTTTTCAATTGCTAGTGATTTTTGGACAAGTGAGAAATCAAGATTGAATGTTGATATTCTAGCTGCAGCACTTGCTGTAAAATTCAATATGAAAGATATTTCTTGTTCAGATATTTTCAATATATTGTTACAGGATAATATATTGACAAAAAATATTCATTCAATGGTAAAGTACTCATTTAGATAATATCTTTTCCTTACAATTATTATTAAAAATTAATAGGCATATAAGCATAATTACAATATAAAATATTACAAATGTTTTTATTATGCATTTATCATATTATAGTGTATTATTGTTGAAATGAATAAAATGATTCTTTTAATTATGATACTGTTTTCTTCTGTTTATTTTTGTCCTCCTTTTCATTGTAAAAATGTTGATCACGTTATTGTTGGGCCACTTTTACTGGAAAGGGTTAGAGGTGGACAATTAGGTATGTGGTAGAGTGCTAATGAGGATAGTCAATGGAGGTCCTCTGCCTGGGCTCCAAACCTACCCTACTGGTTAGGTAGGAGAGATTAAGCAAGTTACTTAATCCCTCTGGCCTTGGTTTCCTATCTGCAAAGTAGGGGTAACAATAGAGCCTGTGTGTATTGCTCTTGGTTGAGGAAGGTTCTCACTGAATTCAGGCAGATGGTAAAAGAACTGCAGAGTTGGAAAGTGTCAGACCATACCTGTTTATTGAAGGCTCACAAAGACAGGTGAGTGAATAAAAAACACAAGGGAAAGAGCTAATAAACAAAGAAAAATCTGCTCTTTGCAGTGGAGGGCAAGTGAGCAGGGAAAATCGCACCTCATGGTGGCTGGAGAGGGATCTAGATAGAATCACTGCTGAGGAAAGACACCCACAGCCTCACATAGACCACACACATGTGGTGCAGCCGTGCACCCATGCACCAATCAGACAAAGTGCTCGCACCTGGTAAACCTGCGAGCAGGCCTAACACAGCTGTTTTTCCCACATTCCACCCGTTTAGGGTTGCTTGCCTCACAGTTTATGTGACAGGATTCTTCCCTGATGATGCCTGTGCAAGGAGTGTTTCTGTTACACAAACAGAAACAGTACAGACTACAGAAATACAAGCTGTGGGTGAAATGAGAGAGTGGTTAGTAGCACTGTGGGGCAGCTGTGTTAGGCTTGCTCTCAGGGCTACCAGCTGCAAGTACTTTGCCTGATTGGTGTGTGGGTGCGTAGCAGCGCCACATGTGTATGGCCTATATAAGGTTATGGGTGCTGGTGCTCAGGGGATTGCTGATGACGGATTGCCCATCCGCCACTGTGAGGGGTCATTTTGCTGTTTGTTTGCCTGATAGGTGGTTTTCCCTGCCTGTGTGCTTGTCTACTCATTGTGAGACTTGATTAGCAACAGAATGGACTAATCTCTTCTGGCTCTGCAGTTTTTCTACCATCTGCCCGAATCCAATGTGAACCTGCTTGGCCTCAGCCACACTGGCATTAAAAGCACCAGGAGAGACAAATTTATCTCTTCTGGCAGAATACAGGCCAGAGTTCTGTCTGCAGAGAGCACAGTAGCTGGTACCAGAGGCCGCCATGGGTGGGCATATCAAACTTTATTGGCCTGCACACCAGGATGTGCTGTTTCTATGTGCAACAAAATGGGATAACTCATTACTGGCCATAAAAAAATCACAAAGGTGCCCTTCATAATGCTGTCTCCCTGAGCACTCAAGGGATAATACACTTTTGTCTTAGGCAGCCCGGTGCTGGTTGCCCAGGGAGTTAACTGGAGGCTCACCTCTAGCCCCTTAGCCCATGGTGCTTACAAGGCCACCCATCATAGGTGGGGGGCCTGTACAATCTAGGCCATGTCCATTAAAGCCATTGGCTTTTAAGGAAAACTGTTGGGGCAAACAAAAGCACATTTCCCTGCCATCCAAATCCCAGACTGAATAATAAGTCCTTGTTGCGTTTCTGCAACTGGATGGGAGCAGCTGCCCAGTGCAGGAGGGCTTCCACCAGAGCTGGGCACCCACGTTGAGGTCTCTCATTCAAATTCCAGAGTACTGTCCACAGGCAGTGTGTCCATCCAGTAAAGGAGCTGGTGCCCTGCTCCCAGGATGGGCTAAAGGGGTCATGCCCTGTGACAATATACTGTCACCTGCTTCTGGTGTTCTATTTCCCATAAGTCTTGCCACATGGCCTGACCCCATAGCAGACAGTGCATTACCATCCACTGGTTAATGTGCCAAGTAACAATCCAAAGGGTCAGTTCATGATAGACAGCCCAGCTGTTGGTGCAAATCACCAGAGGTGAAGGTTCATTATGGGCAACTAGTCATATAGCTCTTAATTCCACCCATTGGCTGCTTTGGCCTGTACCGTGTCCATTCAAATAGTCTCAGTGGCCTGATGGATGTCCACTTGGCAAGTTGGCCCCTGCTGGAACCATCAGTATGCCAGGCATCCTCAGAGATTGGCATTCGCCCCTCATGGTAGGGACTGACTTCAGGTTCTGCCTCCTGAGCTCCAGCTGCATTTGATTCTAAGGTCGCATAGGTGCTGGACCCAAGACTCTCTGCAGTTTGGCTCTTCCTGGGCTGGTGCTGAGAGCTCAGAGTTGTTGCAGGTAGGCACCCCACTTGGCCAGGGTAGAGGTTTGGGCTGTACCATTACGAGGTTTGGTTGCTCAGTCTCTCACCCATCCTGCAATAAGGTACATGTGGTCTTGACTGTAACTGGAACTGTGGTCGTAACACTCTCAGTGGCTAGGAGGGCAGCATACACAGCTGCCAAGTGTTTCTCCAGTGATGAGTAACAGACTTTAGTGCTTTTCCACAACTGGGACCAAAACCCAATAGGTTGCCGTAGGTCAGGGGTCCCCAAACTTTTTACACACGGGGCCAGTTCACTGTCCCTCAGACCGTTGGAGGGCCGGACTATAAAAAAAACAACTATGAACAAATCCCTATGCACACTGCACATATCTTATTTTAAAGTAAAAAAACAAAACGGGAACAAATACAATATTTAAATTAAAGAACAAGTAAATTTAAATCAACAAACTGACCAGTATTTCAATGGGAACTATGCTCCTCTCACTGAACACCGATGAAAGAGGTGTCCCTTCCAGAAGTGCGGTGGGGGCCAGATAAATGGCCTCAGGGGGCCACATGCGGCCCGTGGGCCGTAGTTTGGGGACCCCTGCCATAGGTGCTCTGTCCATTGCCACAAGCCCCATCCAAACCCCTCAGAGGTTACATTGACATCCAGCTCACAGGGCCTGGCAGGATCAAACACATTCAAGACCTGTGCCACCTTGACAGCTCTCTTAGCTGCAGCAAATGCACCTTGTGCCTGCTCAGTCCAATCCCAGGGAACTCTCTTCCAAATAAGGGGTGCAGTAACTGAGCTAAATGGGGTATGATGCTTGCCAATACCCCAACAGACCTAGGATTCCTGTAACTGCTTTACCGTAGTGAGCGTGGAGTATGCTTCAATCTCATCTATCTCTGCGTCAAGGATAACCTTTGTCTTACCTGACCAGGCAACCGCAGGAACTTAACAGATAACCTGGGTCCTTGTAATTTGCCCTCATTGACCGCCCAGCCACATGCTTTTATATGAGATAGCAGGGTAGGGACTGCTTGCTCCAATTCTAGAAGAGAGTCACTAGTTAGCATAATGTCATTGATATAATGACACATATGAACTGCCTCTGGTTGTTTCCATTTAGCCAGGTCAGCAGCCACCAGCCCATGACACAAGGTGGGGCTGTGCAAATAGCCCTGGGGTAATACTGTAAAGGTCCATTGTCTCCCTTCCCAAGTGAAGGCAATCTGATCTTGACTCTGTATAGTTATACCAATAGAGAAAAAGGCATTAGCCAAATTGGCCACAAAGTGGTATGTCCCCAACTCATGGCTTAGTTGAGCTGTCAGGTTAGCTGTTGAGGGAACAGCAGCATGCAAAGGAGGAACAACTTTATTAAGTTCTCTGTAATTTACTGTCATTTGCCAAGTTCCATCTGGTTTGTGCACAGGCCATCCCAGGGAGTTGCAAGGGCTGTGTGCTGGACAGATGATCCCCACATTTTCTAGTTCGAGGATCATCCCTGTGATTTCTTCATAACCACCTGGCAAGCAGTACTGCTTTGTTTGTGCTAGTCACACACCAAGGAACAGGAAATTGCAAGGGGGGATGTGCTGCATGTCCCCACAACACTGCCTTCATGACCTGGACCTGCAGGCAGAACTCCCTGGCTGTGTTTTCCAACTCCAGTCCTTGTAAGATATCTACCCCCCAAATATATTCAGAAATAGGAGATACATATACATAGATATATACCTTGTATGGCTTAGGAGGCAGTCTTTCCTATCCCCAAGGAAATAGTTATTGGCTTCAGTTGAACAGTTTGGCCCCCATAACCATCAATGGCACTTGGGTCCCAGCATACTATTCTGGGTTTCCATAGAGGAGGGACACTCTGCACCTTTACCCATGAAGGCCAACACCTGTTGTATATTAGAAGAGGACCAGTGGATTGCTAGTTCCACATGGGGCCTTTTATCCCCACCCATTTCTGTAAGACAGGTCCTTTGGAACTAGCAATCCAAAGGTTTTTTCCCTGCTCACTTGCCCTCCACTGCAAAAAGCAGATTTTTCTTTGTTTATTAGCTCTTTCCCTTTTGTTTCTTATTCACTCACCTGTCTTTGTGAGCCTTCAATAAACAGGTATGGTCTGACACTTTCCAACTCTGCAGTTCTTTTACCATCTGCCTGAATTCAGTGAGAACCTTCCTCAACCAACAGCAATACACACAGGCCCTATTATTATCCCTATTTTGCAGTTAGGAAACCGAGGCCAGAGGGATTAAGTAACTTGCTTAATCTCTCCTACCTAACCAATTCAAAAGGCCCCGTGTGGAACTAGCAATCCACTGGTCCTTTGGCCTTCCCCCTGTTTAAATTGGAACAATGAGTTTTGAGGATCCTTCTTTCCCTGAGCTATCCCCATTATATAATCTTGTAACCATACTACCCTCACACCAACCATTTTAGTGGTAGTTGCTGGGGCCATTTTTCTCAGCGGATGGTACCTCTGTTCTGATTTAAGCTGCTGCCAAAACTCCAAAAGAACTTTATTAGACTTGCCATCTAATTTCTCCCTATCTTCCCCAGCCACAATTAAATCTACCCACATCTGGGTTCAGGTAACCTTTACAGGCCCATTTCTCTTGTTAGTTATGGGGGCAGCATGGGCAACAGCTCTCACAGCTTTATGATTTCATATTGCCTCTACCTCACCCAAGTCTGCTACTATCTTACTATCTGTGTAACCATGTTGATGGGCTGCCACACATAGGGGCCCAAGATAGCTATTAGTGACCCAAAGAGGGCTGACAGGGTACTACAGAGAATAAAATCCCTCATCCCTGCCATAAACACTTTCACATCTAGTCCATGGGACCTCGAGTTGAAAGCGGCATTCTTCATACCTAGTTTTCAGAGTACTTGCTGTAGCTCTATATATGACTGCCACTAACTCATTGCCCCCAGAAGTCTCCAGCATTCTGCCAGACCATTCAAATGGTAGCCATCACCCATTCTAATGGGGTATGGTTTCCTGAGTTGTCATGGCAGTTCTAAAGATGCTGCCTCAGGGAGGAGTGCATGGTAATGATGGCCAGTTTCTCCATATCTGCTCTGGAGAGCATGATGCCATCCTCCCTATGTCCCACAACCACAGCAACCAGGCTACCAGGGGTTCGGTGGGTTTCTGCCTGAATTTTTCCCCTAACTCCATCAGCTCTGCCTGAGTGTAGGGCCAGACCACAGCATGCTCCACTACCTGTGGAGGGGGTTGTGCTTACCCCTGAGGTGCTCTTAGCTGCTGGGTTTTTACCTTCTGGACACCACTGTCTAGGCTCTGAGTCTGCAGACGGCAGTTTCAGCCTGAACCTCCTCTTCAGAAAAGGAAAAGTTGAAAATGCCTGCTCCCACTGACTCAGAGCCACTCTGCCAGCACAAATAAATGCAGCTCTGTGTTTAGCACCTGCTTTAGTTCCTATGGCTACTGGCTCTTAGCCTGAAACTGAAGCTCAAGCTCTTGAACCCACAGTTGTTTCCCTAACAACTGTTGCTGCCAACATTCAGCTTCAAGGGCAAAGTGCAGCTCATGAACCCATAATTCCTTCTCTAGCAACTGTTCCAGTTCCAGGAAGCATTGGTGCTCAGCCTGCACCTCACATTACAGCTCTCAAGAGTGGTCAGCCTCCTTTTTTAACACTCATTCCAGTTCAAGCCATCACTGTTTCTTATCCTGTAGCCTGACCTGCAGTTCTTGAATCTACAACTTTCTCCAATGACTGTTCCAGCTCATGTCACTGTTGTCACTCAGTCTGCAGCTCATCAGGGAGCTTTGACCTCAGGAAGCCTCTCACACAGAGCTCTCAATTTCTTCTTGCATGTCTATAAAATACATCCAGCCCACAGTCCCCAAAAGGACAGCCACACAGAACCATATGCTTCAGCACAATGACCACTCCTCGACCCCACCCTTCAAGGGTGTTGGCAGCTCCATAACAATCTGATCTGAAGCCTGCTCATAGTGCCAGATGAAATGCTGGTGGTTGAGACCAGGCAGGTTCACACTGAATTTGGGCAGATGGTAGAAGAACAGTGGAGCCAGAAAGTGTTGGGCCATACCTGTCTATTGGAGGCTTGCAGAGACAGGTGAGTGAATAAACCAGGAAAAGCCACTTTTCATAGTGGAAGGCAAGGGGTCAGGAAAATTGCCCCTCACAGTGGCAGATGAGGGAATCAGGAAACTGCACCTCATAATGGCAGGAGAGCCATATGAAAAAAATCACCTCTGAGAGAGAGCACCCAGCGCTTTTTATTGAGACACACACATGGCTTTCTGCCCACATGGAGAAGGAAGGTAGGAAGAGAAGCCTCACAAATGTAACATAGGAAAAGATCAGACCTTAGGCTAATAAAAGATGTGCCTCATTTTCTGTCAGC
Source organism: Saccopteryx leptura (assembly GCF_036850995.1). Classification (NCBI taxonomy): domain Eukaryota; kingdom Metazoa; phylum Chordata; class Mammalia; order Chiroptera; family Emballonuridae; genus Saccopteryx; species Saccopteryx leptura. Next base: position 71,307,415 of record NC_089507.1, on the reverse strand, counting down.
AATCATTAACGAGGCATATATATTTGCTATGCTACCCTTGTTCAAAATTCCCAATAAAGCATTAGGACAAAAGAGCAAGGTTGAGCCCTGGAGGCCTAGAAAGCACAAATCAGTGATGGAGAAACTTCTCTCCATCATTGTTTGTAAAAATGGCAGATGTTTTGACAGCAAGGAAAAAAAGTAATAAGAAGAGAGGAACAAAAATATTGAATGAGAGTAACAACAACACTTACAGGCTTGGAATGATCTAGAGAAAGAACATGAACTCCCCAGAACCCTCCAAGTGAGAGAGGAAAGAGACTACCAGGGTCCCCATGAGAATTCTGGGGAGGGTGCAGGGGAATCAGAAAATACTATTGCAATCATTATACAGGTTCTCCATGCCCTGCATTTTGGCAACGTAAAGGTTACCATGCACACTGGTTTATATTTACAGAACCTTCTCAGAATATTCGAAATGAACTGAGATCCATTTTTTCAAGAATTTTGCTGCCTTAAAAATTACACCTGGGAGGCCCTCTCAAGGTCCCTTATTCAAGTCTCGTGAGTTTTTGTGCCGATAATGGTTTTGTGCTGAGATGATAACAAGACAATAAGATTTCAAACAGAACAAGACTCACTTGTGCTGATTTGATGCAAACAAGAGAAAGCTTAGGTACTTCTGTCAGATTGTTCCTTCCCTTCTTAGTTTACCTGGCTTCAGATGTCTTCTGAAAAGAATGAATCAGGGAGTTATTTAGCCATATTCTCTCAAGATAACACTTGAGAGAAAGAAACAAAATAGAAAATTTAAGAAATATTTTCTTCATTCAAGGAAAGTAGTATTTATTACTGAAGCAACCAAGCCACCTTTCTCTCTTAAGTAAATCGCTCTTTTCTTTCCTTTCTTTTTTTGTAATGTGTTAGGATTACACTGTTTTTTTATTTTGTTTATTTGTCTGTCTGTTTGTTTTAAGTGAGAGGAGGGAAGATAGTGAGACAGACTCACACATAAACCCCAATCAGGATCTACCCAGCAAACCCCAACTGGGGCCAGTCAAGCTATGCTTGGTGCCTGGAGCTGCCATTTGAACCAATTAAGCCACTTGCTGTGGGAGGAGGAGAGGGAGAGAAGGGGGAGAGGGAGGGGAAGAGAAAGAGATGGTCACTTCTCTTGTGTGCCCTGACCAGGAATTGAACCCAGGATTTCCATATGCTGGGCTTATGCTCTACTGAGCCAACTAGCCAGGGTCAGGATTATACTCTTAAAAAGAAAGGTTATGTCATATGAAAGATTGAAAAACCCTAAGAATATTTGACTTACTCATTTAACTATTTTAAAATACCAGGGCTCTATTTAAAGATACTTCGAACTGTTTTGACTTTGATATTAAATGGGTCAAGAAAGAAACAATAAAAAAAATAAGTGGAACAACAATAACAACAAAAAAGAAAGAAACAATAGCAATAAAAACAAGAATTCATTAAGGCCTATGTTTACAGTGTGCTGAGAAATCATAAGGAATTTATAAGGAATAAATACCATATTTTTTAAAGTCTTAGCCTCTGAGTTTTACCCATGTATTCTTTTACTATTTATTCATACACAACTACAATGTCTTTATCCATGGATGACTCAGTTAAGCTGATCCCAGATAATCTATACAATGGGAGCTAGTTGCCTTTTAATATACATACATAACTTGGAAGAAAGGATTCTAGTTCACATTTCTTACAGTAGTCTGAGCTTGGGAAACTGCAGATAGGATAACTGGAAATAGTTGTGTGGGTTTTTTTGTAGAGCTATATTTAGTTTTATTTGTTTATCTTCCTTGTTGCTTAATTGAACTGTAAACATAAAATAATATGTTTTCTGGTTTGCCAATTTATATCTGCTAAACAAAAAACAATGGGATGCCCTTTCTGACCTCCAGGGTTCTCTGAGCTGGGAAGGGCAGTTACTTGCACTCGAATTACCCAGGGATAAAGGGCAGTGCGCTGCTTTCCTTTGACATCAAGAGCAATTGTTTTTTGTAATTCCCAGAAATAGCAACTTGTGAGATTAATAATACAGGTAACACAATGTAGATTTTTCTGCTTTTTGCTTTTCTTAACAAATAAGGGCAAGAGTTTAAAGATATATTAAGCAAGTGTTACTCATGAAACTCATACACTTGACAAGCTCCAGCAACAACAACAAAACAATTGCGTGGCTAAATCCTGTTTTTCCATGAATTGTTTTGACTCCTGGGTTTATAAGAAGTCCTTCTATATATCAGGAGACTGGATTTTTAAAACATTTTTTAGAAATTGTGTCCTTCCCTTTACTAGTCTTTCTTTCTCTCTACTTGCCAAAAATAAAAAGTAAAAGTATAACCTATAACACAGAACAAAAACACAAGAATTTAGATTCCATTAAATCCTCTCATTTCATCTTTGCTTGAGTAATGGTAGACAAAGTATCTATGGTTACTCAGAATTGAGAAGTAGAAAGAGCCTTGACATCATCTGCTCTATGCTCTCTCCTCCACACCCCATATCTTGCTTTCTAGGCAAGGACTATGCCTGGTTTCCTCTCCACTGAGCCCCATTATAGAACAGGAAGTCCAGACCCAAGAATGATGACTGTTATCACTCCGTTAGCCATTAAGAACATAGGGCTCCTAATTTCCTGACCAATTTTTATTTCCTGTACCCAAGGTCCCAGAAGGATGTGAAGAGTCAGAACAATAATCCAAATAATGATGTTCAGGCTAGAAGGAATGTAGTCATCTCATCAATATCCAATATTTTCTATGTAAAAAATATAAAACCCAGATAGATTTTTATTTGTGTGAAGCCATTTGCATTGCTGGAGGAAAAACAACCCAATAGTGTCACCCCCACCCCCACCCCCAGCCCCACCCCTACCCCACCATCAGAAATCAACATAGCTCTCTACAGTGGAACTTAGAAATGTGAGGCCAAATCCTGGGAACTATCTGGCTCTTTCATCTTTCATCTCTCTCTCTCTCTCTCTCTCTCTCTCTCTCTCTCTCTCTTTCTCATAAATGATTTCTGTGTAGGTGGCTTTCAACCAATGGAAAGAGTTAAACTATGTCAAAGGCCCAAATAATAAAGTTTGTCAAAATACTCTTAAATTTTGGGGGTTAATGATGCCAAACAATTGCCCTTTGAAAGGAAACACATTCATCTGCCTCTCATTTCTCCCTCCTTGTTACATATCAAGGATGGAGCCATCTTCTGTCCCAGCTTGGATTACATTCTGGATAGTCCAATAGAAAATTGAGATTGTCAGGTGCCATTGGAGCTCTAATGTAATTTTTTAGCTAAAAAAGAAAACAGGTTCTAGAGGAGAAGCAGTGCTTACTAGATCAAGAGCTGACTTACTTTTAGTTATACTTTTTACCTAAGCTATTACAATGGACTAAATGTTTGTTTCCCCAAAAAATTCATATACTGAAATTCTAATCCCACAATGTTATGGCATTAAGTGATAATGCCTTTATAAGGTAATTGGATCATGAGGTTGGATCCCTCACAAATGGGATTAGTTCCCTTATACAAGGGGCCCCAGAGAAGTCATTTGCCCTCTTTCCCCTCTTGGAGGCTACAGCAAGAAGGCAGTTGTCTATGACCAAGTGAGTCTTCATCAGAAATTAGTTCTCCCAGAACCTTGATCTTTGAGAACTGAAAGAAATAAATGTTTATTGTTTAAGCCACCTAGTCTATAGTACTTCTGTTATAGCAACCTGAACAAACTAAGACACCTATAGCCTACATTTTCAATAGGAATAACAATGCAGTTCAGATTATTAGTCCCTAACGGGGTATGAGGGGATGCTGGTGAAATAAGCATTTGAGTGGGTCTAAGATGTTTGAGCAAAGGAAAACTTGGAGATGGAAGCGTGACACTTCTTAATCAGAATAATATTTGAATCTAAAAAGTGGAGCAAAAAATAAGTACTAACTATGGAATAGAGTAGGAGAGAAGAACAATAAGATTAAAAAACATTTTAGAAACACTAAGTAAAATAGAAAGAATGTAGGAGGTGATGAGGGTGATAGTGTGATTGGCAGGGGTGGAGTTCTGGCATAATTTTAAGTGTATACCTAATAAGATTTAAACATGAGCTGTCAGAGTAGTAGTTTCTAGGTTAGAGCAAATATATACAGAGACTCAAAAGGATCAAAAATGTATTACTGTCTCTTAAATTCTTGTAAAATATTATAATTATTTTGACTCCCCAGCAATAAAAATTGACCTACCTATCACATTAACATGAAGGTTAAATCTTGTCCAGGGTTATTCAGCAATCTTGTAACATTGAGATATTAACCAAGAACACTTGACCTTTATATTTCTAGTGATATTAATGACTGAGTTGGTTTATATATTCAATACATGCAAAAATAGTGTTTCTCAGTCCAGTGTCTTTCTCTTATTGTAGTGATCAATTTAACCCTCATTCTATATTTTTTCTTAAAGACAATAATGGACTAGAAGGACTAAAAATGAAGAATATATGCATCATTAATCCATAAGTAAAAATTGTATTATATATATTTCCTAGGACTCAGCTGTGAAGCAACATATAAAAGAGAAAATCTTGTTGCTATTTACCCTAACTTTTATAGACCTTGTTACCATTGTAATTATATTGGTAAAAGCTGCTCTGAAAATTCCCATTTGCTATAAAGCAATAAGTAGGTAGATGATAAATGTATGTATTCAATATTATGTATGTATGTATGCATAGATAGATACATATATACATATAGTTAGATGATAGATACATATATACATAGGTAGATAGAGGCAAAGATATGCATATATCTGTGCCTGTGTGATGTTTGTATACTTTATTGATCAAATTTTGGTTAATTGAAGTATTTCTAGACTTCATAATTTTTAAATACTTATTACTGGGCTCATATATGATTATTTGTAGTCTTTGGGGTTTTGGTATTAAAATATCTTAAAATTACAAAGTAATCTATATTGCCAGAATCACCTTTGTGTGGTATTCAGCTTAAGTTTAGGATGAGTCAATTTATCCCAATATATATATAATAGTTTTTAATACTATTTTGTAATCATTTGGTGATACAAATGTGTTTCACATGTTCCAAGGCTTATGTATATTCTTGAAATTCAGAAATTTACCATCAAAGAGGTGTCTTTATATTTCTGGAAGCCCTATGAAATGCTCTGACATCAAACAGATTTCTCTGACATCAGATCAATGGAATATCTGAGGAAATAAGTTCATCATATTTAAATTTTCCTTTAAGAGCAAGATAGAAGACAAGGAGACTGAACTCTTCTCATGGCTTGAAACTGGTAAGGGTTCTAAAAGAGAAATGCTTTAAAACATTTGATCTCATCTACCTCAACCCCTGTGGTGAGCAATGTTACTCAACCAGTCCGGAATAAGACATGTCTTTCTTACTATTACTAAGTAAGGTTGTTCTGTACTCATTTTTATATTAGCAGTTTATACATGTATTTTTTATTTTTTATGTAAAACATGAAACAAATTATCACTGCATAGATTTACCTTTTCATCTTATTGATTATTTTGTTTCTAAGCAATACACTCTAAAATCATTAAAAGTGCTATAAGAAATCAACGGGTATTTTATTCTTTTCCCTTCCATAATTCTCTAATTATGTTTTACAGAATGCCATTTCTGGGCATTTTGCCTTCTACAATGACTCTCTCCTAATGAGCCCTGAAGCATCTACTGTGCAGAAGTTATAGTAAGATGTAAGTAAGTAGTTTTAAAGAACTTTATGCTGTATGTGAAATACGTATTAGAAAGCCTACACAGGATCACAAATAGTAAGCCATTTGGTCAGATATTTGGAGAAGAACACACAACACACAAGCAACAGTTACTGAGTTCAGCTGAGGATGCAAGATAGCTATGATACGATTCCTGCCCTCCATGGGTCAGGTTTATTATTCATGACATATGAAGAGTTTAGCAACAAGTTAATATGTGGTATAAGTGGAGATTAAGAATGAAGTAGAGAAGAATCAGTGAGAGGACTTATATTTTAAAAAGCAATATGGACTTTTCCATTCCATGAAATAACTTGGCTAGGCATCATCTCGTAAGTGAGCAGTTGACAAATATATACTCAGAAGGGCAGAATAGCAAATAATTTAGGCTTTCCAGTTCATACAGTCTCTGTCACAACTATTCAACTCTGCCTTGTTCCAAGTAAACTTAATTTATAAAAACAAGTGGCAGCTAGAGTTAGCCCAAGGGTCAACGTGTGCTGAACCCTGATATAACTTATTATGGTTTAAAACTGATATCATTACTAGAGAAGGAAATAAAAGGAAATGTAGATTTTTATTAGGAAAAACAATGAGTTTGATATGACAAATATTTCCAAAGCACTTACTGTGTTCTAGGGATGGTATTAGGTATAAGGGATAAGAAAATGGACAACATGTGAGCTCTGCTCTCAAGAAATTCACAATCTATCGTACAATGTGGTAAAATCCACTCCATGGAGCCTAGCCTTAGAGCAATATTGTGTCCTGGAATAAGCAAGCCATGCTCATGAACTCAATAGAGTGCCTCCATTCAGACCACTTTAGTCCACAGAGCACACTCATGGCTCAGTGAGCTGGGCTGAGGTGGCAAGCTGAAGTATTGCCAGTGACTGTTGGCAAAGTGAAGATAGGAGCGCTTGATGAGTTTTGAATCATGTGGATGGAAATGTAATTTAAAAATCCAGACAGATCAAGGCTAAATTGTTACTGGCAGCAGAAATTATGCTTGTTCCTCTAAGAGAAGTAATGGAAGTTGGAATGGGACATGAAACTTTAAGTGCAGAAATATTATAAGGATATTGATAGTTTAGATAAACATATCTACTTTAAACAGGGTATGTTCTGTGTACCCCAAACCACCATCTATAGAAAGAGAAAATGATGTACAACCGATATGCCATAGAGTTGGCCTACATGTCATGTTTGTGTTTTTTGAGGAAGGAGGGGAGTATACCAGTCCCACTCCTGATGAAATTGTATCATTATGATTATCTAATTCAATGATTTTTAGGATTTGACAAATATGTAAGCCCTTAGAAAATCTAATGAAAAATAGAGGTAAGCTTGACCTGTAGTGGTGCAGTGGATAAAGTGTTGACCTGGAATTCTGAGGTCATTAGTTCAAAACCCTGGGCTTACCCAGTAAAGGTACATGCAAGAAGCAACTAGTACAAGTAGGAGTACTTCCCATTCCTATCCTCCTTTCTCTCTCTAAAATCAATAATAAATTTTTTAAAATATTTTTTTAAATAGAGGTAATATTCTCTCAAAAATGTGTGTTTATACATACAACAAAAGTTTTTATGTAAATAGAGAAAATCAGAGATTTACTGCTCTTGTATGCATTCCTGAGAAGTCTGTGCACCAAAAGTTGAGAAGTTCTGCCTACAATTAGCCAAATTCTTTTCATAGTTATTTAAGTTCGTCCTCAGACAACTGAAAACAATAGTTGACTTAGGTTCTATTATCATTTTAGAGAAATAAATAAAGTAGGAATCACAGAGGCTTAGGAATTTGTTTCAGATCGAAGGGTGGAAAGCGGTGGAGCCCATTCCTGAACACCCTACGCCAGGGGTCCCCAAACTTTTTACACAGGGGGCCAGTTCACTGTCCTTCAGACCATTGGAGGGCCAGACTATAAAAAAAACTATGAACAAATCCCTATGCACACTGCACATATCTTATTTTAAAGTAAAAAAACAAAACGGGAACAAATACAATATTTAAAATAAAGAACAAGTAAATTTAAATCAACCAACTGACCAGTATTTCAATGGGAACTATGCTCCTCTCACTGACCACCAATGAAAGAGGTGCCCCTTCCGGAAGTGCGGCGGGGGCCGAATAAATGGCCTCAGGGGGCCGCATATGGCCCACGGGCCGTAGTTTGGGGACCCCTGCCCTATGCACTAGTACAATGGAACTCGCACAGGCCTTCATGTTGCAGCACCCTACCTGCCAATTGTGATAAAGAAAATGTAACTGTTCTTTTATAAACAACTTTTATGACACTCCAACTAAAGCTTCCCCCAACAGGAAATCATTTCTTTAGTCTTAAATGTTGAAAAAATATGATAGATTGCTCAGTGTGCCCTCTCTTCCCAAAGATATCCAGTCCTAATCCTCAGAACCTATGAATTTCCATATGTGACTAAATTAATAATCTTATGATAGTAACATTACCCTGGATTATCTTGGTGGGCTAAATAAACTCACAAGGGTCTTTAAAATAGGGACAAGATAGAGGAGAGGGTACTACAATGATAAAAGCAGAGATTCGAGTGATTTGGCCACAGGCCAAGGCAGAGCAGCAACCTCTAGAAGCCGGTAGAGATGAGGAACAAATTCTCCAGGTAAGTCTCAGGAAAGAGCCAGCCTGCCTAAGCCTCGATGTTAGTCCCGAAAGTCTCTTACAGACTACAGAATTATAAAGAGAATAAATTTGTATGGTTTTAAGTCCCTAAATTTGTGGTAATTTTTTTTTTATCATGGCAATAGGAAACACACAAAAAGTAAAACCAAACACAGTAATACTATAAATATTTTTTTTTCCTCCTGAGCTCCATGAGATCAGAGTTGTATATTCCTCAAACCTAGAACAGTTTACAAAACAGAGAACATGCTCAAAAATAAAAATAAAAAATAATGAAGCAATGAATGTTCATTTTAGTACCATGAGACTGAAGAAAGTTAAGAAAATTAAAAATAAAACTAGAGGAACATTTCTGTGAGAAAAAAATGTTTTAAAATGCTGCTGGAAACTATGAAAATAGCTATATCTTAGCCATGTGCTTACACCCAAAGATGCAGATGTGAGAGAATTAAATATTTTTTAAGGTGAATTTATTAGTTATTCAACCAAATTCTCTAATAACCAAGTCCTCTTCTTATGTAATCTTTTGTTATTTATAAAGATAGTCAAAACTTTAGTTCTACTTAATAAACAACTACATTTTTTCTTCTTCCACACTTCTGATCACTTCTGCTATTCTTGGAACTGGGCAGGGAAAGAGGAAATCAGGGATTTGTTGTGGGGAAAGGCTGAAGCTTATTATTCATACAAGCCTTGACATTCATGTCCACACCACTCCGTGTCACTGAAACAAAGAACGGTGAGTGTTCCCTTACTCTTTTTTAAACAAAAGCCTTCAGATTGACTATGTATGGCACTTTGCTTCTTTAAGGTTTTCCTAATTGGGTAGTGGGGGAGGCAGGAGTGCAGATATAGAATAATTTAAAAAATAAGCATAAATATCAAAATCAATAGATGGTTCTTCTAAAACTTTACCTACTACAAAGCTTTATTAGTTAGAGTCACTGGCTGCTGTCACACTACCCCCAAATCTTGGTGGCTTAGCATGGTTAACTGTCTTTTGAGCTAAAACAAAGTCCAAAGTAAATGTTCCTAGTCAAAGATTGTTCTCTTATGAAGTTATTTAGAGAGGAGGCCTTTGAGTACTTCATGAGATGGAAAAGTCAAGAGAAGAAAGACTCCTACAGAACATGCATGTGAGTAAGTCTAGAAGTCTTCTACAGCATTTTCACCACAGTCAAGCAGGGAGAAGTCTTTTATATGGCTACATAGCTGTAACTGCAAGGAATTCTGGGAAATACTTTGCAGTTATGTAAATAACTAGAAACTAAGGAAACAGTTTTGGTAAATAGAAAGGTTTTATGTAATATGGCCTCTGCCGATTACTAACTAATTTCTTGTTATTTCTCTCATTTAGGGTGCTCTAACAATTTTGACCTCCTTTCTGATCTTTACACATACCAAGACAAGGTCCTGTGTCAGAACCTTTGTACAAGTCGTTCTTAATATCTGAAATGCTGTTCCCCACTTCATATTCATATGGCTTTTCCCCTAACTTTATTCTGTTCAAAACCACATCTTCAGAGAGAATTTCCCTGACCACTGCCCCAACCCCACATCTAAAATAGCACCCTATCACTCTTTAGTCCTTTACTCTACTTTTTGTCCTTTAAGACATTCATCACTATCTGATATTGTACCATATATTTGTTTGTTCATTCATTTTTTTTAAGTGAAAGGAGGGGAGATAGTGAGAGAGACTCCCGCATGTGCCCTGACCGGGATTTACCTGGCAACCCCCATCTGAGGTCAATGCTTGGACCAGTTGAGCCACTGGTTGCTGGAAGGGAAGAGGGAGAGAAGAGAGAAAGGGAAGTGGATGGAAGCAGATGATCATTTCTCTTGTCTGCCTTGACCAGGAGTCGAACTCAAGACTTCCATATATAGGGCCAGCACTCTATCCACTGAGCCACTGGCCAGCGCTTGTTCATTCAATTTTTATATGTTTCCCCTACTAGAGTGTAAAGGTCAGGGACGTTTTTAACTGTTGGTCATTGTATTTACAGAGCATAGAACATTGCCCCATACATAATAACACACTCAGTAAGCATAAACTATGTTCCCTTTTTAAATTTTATTTTAAAAATTAAATATAACAGGGTGGCATTGATTAATAAGAGTACATAAGTTTCTTAATAAGGACTTCCAATATGTAAATACTGTAAAGGCTCTATTTTCTTTCTTTCTTTTTTTCTTTAAGAGGAGGGGAGGCAGAGACAGACTCTGCTAGCGTCTCAACAGCGATCCACCTGACCAGCCCTGTATGAGTGGGTGATGCTCTTCCCATCTGGGGCATTGCTCCATTGCTCAGCAACTGAGCTATTCTTAGCTCATTTGGAGGCCACAGAGCCATCCTTAGTGTGGGGGGCCAACTGGCTCCAATTGAGCCATGGCCACAGGAGGGAGAGAGAGAGAAGTGAGAGGGAGAGAGGTGGAGAAGCAGATGAACACTTCTCCTGTGTGCCCTGACAGGGAATGAAACCTGGGACATCCACACATCAGGCTGATGCCCTACCACTGAGCCAATTGGCCAGGGGAAAGGTTTTATTTTCTAATGACCCAAACTTCAGCATAGCCCAGGTCACCCTCCCTCTAAAATATCTCCTATTCTTTCCACTTCCTCATCCTACTAATTTCTATGCAACTTGAATTTAAGTTTCATCTTGAGGATCTTCTTTTTTTCCCCCAAACCTTAACTACCCTATAATCTATAGTGCCTTCTACATAGCTCATGTTTATATGGAAATCAACTGCTTATGCATCTGTCTCCCTCGCAGGACTGTGAACTCCTCCTGGGCAAGGTTATGTATTATTCAATTTTGGGTTCTCATTGCCTGATATGGTGTCTGGCATATGGTAGAATCATAACAAAAGTCTGCTAGTCAAAACTGTTCAATGATTTTGAAGATGACTTCTTCTAGCAGCAAGAAAATATATTAAGAAAAAAATATAATCTATTCAAACTTACTAAGAAGTTTTAGTAAGAATTTGGCAAAACACTGTTTCTCTCAACTCCTTCTGAATCATAAGAATCTAAACAAAATTATCCTTTGAATTATGTATAATTAATGCTCTAATAATGGTTATTAGAGCTGGATTATTTGTTTAAAATAAGTCATTATAATACAGTACAGTTATAATAGTTAAGTGTTCTATATGTATGTTGTAGTACATTGAGATTTCTTGAATAATTGATATACCCATTCACATTACTTTATAGACTTTACTCATTTTATAGAATTTAGAAATTAATCTTATTTTAAATGATTGTAGAAATTTTAGTGTTTGTTAGTTTTTAACTGTGAATCATTTTATTGTTGAACTCATGACCAAAGAAGCCAGGTCTAACAGTAAAATTATTGCCACAGGGGGAAAAGGTACACTTCACAATGATATGCTTTTTTGATATAAATAAATTATATTATCATGGAGAATCTTTATAGTAAATGTATAATTAGGGAGATAAGTTTTTCCTGGAAATAACAAGTTTAAACAAGTACCCATTAAGTGATTAAAGAAAATCAAGTTTTTGTTTGTTTATTTTTAACTAAAGATGTCTTTTCTTACATTCATCCTTTCTGTGTATAAAAGGTTTCAATAAAATCTGGCAACACCTAGACAAATGTAATCTTGTCAGTGACACTTTACTATATTAATATTGTAATATATTAATCTATGTCTCTATACTTCAGGGATCTGTGTATATGTATATACTCTTTGATATTTGTACACACATAAACGTGTTTATATGCATAACACATTAAATGTATTATATATGAAATCTTCATGTTTAGCATGGCTAAAACCATGGCTCCTAGGGTAGGATATCATGTCTTTAAGAAGTTCTGTTCCACCATGTTTCTTGTCACTTCGTGGACTGATGTTTCTGCCTTCACCCATGCCAAGAAAGCAGGCTTAATACATGGCAGTCAAACTAAATGTGAGCTCTCAAAATGTATTTGGCCCATTTCTGTTCTGATTCCCACATGAAACTCTGCAATGTCTCAGCTACCGCAGCATGGTAAAGTCCAGCATCGAAAAACTAAGCCAACCGAATATTATAATGTTAATATAGTCATCAATGCATATGAGTCTATAAATCTGTGAGAACCACATATAGCCTAAATTTCTCTGGGGTCTATAAGACATCAGCTCCATTGATTTATTAATAAAAAGCACTGTAGTGACTTCAGATTTCCAAAAGCAAAGTGAGATACCGGGAAAAATTCTTCACTTGGACAAAGTTAGAGGGAAGATAGAATGATGAACTACTTTTCTTTGCAGTTCCTGGTTCCCCTCCATTCAGGATGAGCTGTCAGACAAATTAGACTTTCCATCTTGTACAAATCCAGAAGGCACAATTCACATAGAATACAATTTATGTTGTACTTCTTAACGTTGTGCAATTTCATAATAACTAGATAAACTTAACCAATCTGGAGCAAACAATACATTCATTAATCCATAAACAGTATGCTTATGACATTAGTTTATTCATTTATTAATTCAGTACTTATTAATGATTAATGTAGGGGTAATGAAAATGCTAAATCACTGCTTATTTTTACAAAATTTTATATCTATTACAAAAAACAAAGTTGGAAATTTTATCTTATTTTTAATTTCTTTCTGGTTTATTTTTCTTTTATGGTGCGATATTACATATTTCTATCAGGAATATTGATCATTCTGCATTCAAAAATAATATTCTCCCCAATATGTTATATAGTTAGACCTGGCAAAAAGAAAGAACAAGAGGCCAGCTGGCTGACTAGCTGGCTATTGTAGGCAGGGTCTCTTGGGTATATAATGCCCGAGCAAGGCTAACATAGGTGAGGTATTTAGTTTTGCAGGTTGGTAAAATCAATTATACCATTTCTCCCCAAATGTGATCAAACTCTGGGGAAACTATTTGAACTAGAAAAACTCACAAGAGATGAACATGTGAAGCAGAGTATCAGTATACTTCTTTAGATTGATATACTTGGCAGGATGAGTGGCACTGATCAGTATAATGCACCAAGGAAACTTAATTGTAGATGAAAAGGTTGCTCTTGAACTCAACCTTAGAATAACGAGAGTTAAAATTTCTAGAAAAGTATTTCATTGGGCTAAATTACCCTAGTTGTTAAAATGATATATTTTAAAAGTTTTATTGAAATATAATTTATTGAGATACAATTTAATAAGACATAATTCATAATTCATGTACCATATAAATCACCCTTTAAAATTCTACAATTCGGTTTTTTAATATATCCATAGGGTTGTGCAAACATCACCCCTTTCTAATTTTAAAATCGTTTGACTTCTCTAAAACCTATACCCATCTCCCTCTTCCATTTCCTCCAAGCATTACAGCCCTGGGAAACCACTAATCTACTATCTGTCTTTTTAAATCTGCCTATTATGGTCATTTTTATCAATGAAATTCTACAGTATGTGGACTTTTATGGCTTGTTTATTTTACTTAGCATAATGTTATTAAGATTCATCCATTTTGTAGCATGTATCAACACTTTGTCCCTTTTTATTTCTAAATAAATTTCTTTTTTATGGATATAGCATATTTTATCCATTCATCAGTTTATAGGTATTTGGGTTTTTTTTTACTATTATTAATAATGTTGCTATGAACATTTGTGTACAAGTTTTTGTGTGGATATATGTTTTTAATTCTGTTGGGTATATATATACTTAGGGAGGAATTGCTTAGTTAAATGGTAAATCTATGTTTAACCTTTTGAAGACCTGTCAAACTTTCTTTTTCCAAAATAGCTGCACCATATTTTATTTCCATCAGCAGTTATGAGTGTTCCAATTGGATTGTGGTTATAATTGAAGCCAGGTGCTAGTTGCATTCTCTTTCTAGTAAATTCATCCAATTTAGAGTTGGACTTTACCAACTACTGGAGAAAGTTGCACCTAGGTACCATCAGCCCATTGCCCTTAGAGAAAAAGGGTTAGCAAAGCCTAGAAAGGGTTAGAGTCTCAAGCAAGCAGACTGGAGTGACAGCAGATGAAACATTATTGGGAAACAAGACAGAAGTGGGACCATATAGACCAAGAAAACTTGGGTGAGAACAGAGAGGAAGGTTGATTATCATTGCAGATGTGGTGGTTCAGGGCCCATCTCAGTCATTGCACATCCAATGTGGAATTTCAAAGAGATTATTTCTATTATCCACCAATAGGAGGGTGTGAGTCTACTATCTGTCAGACTTGGTTATGGGACTGAAAATTTTGAGGTAAAAAGCATGGGATCTGGAGTGATGTGGAGCAAGAAAACTGCAGGGGCTTTCAAGCCTCTCCAGGCAGAGAATACCTTCCGTACTAACTTGTCTGCCTGTTTGTCTCTCTGTCTACCTATTTCTTTTTCATTTTGTTTATTGTTCTCATTAAAAGAAAGTACTAACCCCTTTTGTTTTTTGTTTCTTTTTGTTTGTTTGTTTTTTGACAGAAAAAGAGTCAGAGAGCGGGAACAGACAGACCAGAAGGGAGAGAGATGAGAAGCATCAATTCTTCGTTGCAGCTCTTTAGTTGTTCAGTGATTGCTTTTTCATATGTGCCTTGACCAGGGGGCTACAGCAGAGCAAGTGACCCCTTTCTCAAGCCAGCAACCTTGGGCTCAAGCCAGCGACCTTTGGGCTCAAGCCAGCAATGATGGGGTCATGTCTATGATCCCACACTCAAGCCAGATAAGCCCGCACTCAAACCAGCAACCTTGGGGTTTTGAACCTGGGTCCTCTGCATCCCAGTCTGACACTCTATCCACTGTGCCACTACATGGTCAGGCCTAATTCCTTCTTTGAACCCTTTCTTCCAGCATTGGAACAGGTTCCTGAACCTTTCATCTAATACCAAATGAGGCAGGTTGATTTGTGTTGAGGGGCTATATTGTATGGAAAAAATAGCCTTCAACACCAGAACTATCCCCAGTCTGTTAAGAAGACCCCACTATGAGAGTCCTACTGAGGGAAAAGCAAGTTTAATTTTTTTTTATCTCAAGTTAACCCTGGGTCAAATGGTAAATGGTGGAATGTCATGAGAAAATCCCTGTACTATAGGAATTGTCATTTCTCTATTTTACTCACCCCTCCCCAGTACTGTGTATTTATATTGACACAAGTTGAATGTACATACAAACTTTCACTATTCTACTCAGTTTTCTTTACATTAGTTATGTTCTAGTCTTTCTTCCCTGAATACACCCTGAACACATTGAACAAACTAGTTCTGGAGACTCCTTCTTCTTTTGGTCAATGGCATTTTTCATAGAGACATAGGATATGCCTTAATCTCACTGGGAACCATTGTACTCTTGTATTCAATAATTAACAAATATTGTTTTTAGTGTCCACTATGTGCTAGGTACTGTGCCAGGTACTAAACACAAACTAAGAAAAAAATCTGTCTTCAAAGAAATTATAGTCTAGTGTGGCAGACAGTAAGTAGGTAATGAAATACAAAGTGATGAACAGGTAGGTGCTTCAGGAACACAAACAGAATAAGTACTTAACCCAATACCATAGTCTCAGATAGCCTTTCTAGAAAAAAGGGCATTCCCTGAGGCTTATTACCCAAATGAAGCGGTCACTAGCCCGGCAGGAAATCATACCAGAAGGAACAACCTGAAAAAAAGCACTTGATACATTTAAGGGAATGTATTAGGCAGTCAAGGAGATATATCAAACAGCCAATCAGATTCTCTTTCTTGGGAAGTTTAAACTTAAGTTGTTTAGAGAGAAAGAAGATTCAAGCAATAGTATTATAAGCAGAGAAACAGAAAGAAATGTGGTTAAAATATCTTTCAGAAGCTTCAGAAAAATAAGCAACAGCAGATGACTGCTCTAAAGGGACAGTGGAACCAAGTCTTCAGAGAGCTTGTCGTTGGACCATAAACATCACTTTTAGTTCCTGGGTCTGCTGCTATGTCCTGAGAGATATATGAAGTCTCTCCATACATCTGTTCTAAGAGCCTATGAGAACTGTTCAGTTGCAAGAGACAAATCCAATTTGAAAAATAATTAAACAATGTAAAATTCTGTGGTAGAATGAGTTCAAGAATTAGTGACAGTAGTAGTTTAAATGATACCTGAACGAGAACTGCATCTGTTTCTCTCCATCTCTCAGCTCTGCTTTTCTTTCCTTTGTCTTCATGTTGTCCTCATGCAAACTTTCTCAAGGTGGTCCCCACCAGCAGTTCCAGTTTTATATTTTATTAAGCAGAGGACCTCACTTTTCCCAAGACTTCCAGCAAGAGTTTGGGTCTTGCTTCCATCAGGAACTAATCACTGTGGCCAGGGACTGGTGGTTCTATATATCTCTGTCGTAAATCACGTGTTCACCCATGAGTCAGGGTCAGCCCTACCTAATTACATGAACTTAAGTATGGTTCTTCAATGGGAAATTGAGATGCAGTCATCAACAAGGGATAAATGGAAGCCGAGAAGATAGAAGTGCCAGCTGCCTTCCATAAATGGTTTGTTATGTGTCTTTACATCTCTATGTCCATTAAACAAATCTTAAGTAGCTGAGGTCAACTGAGTACATTTTTGCTCTACATAGCCTAATAGTTCCTAGCAAAAATAATCATTTGAAAAATAGTCCTATATGAAGTGGATTTTTTACATGTATGACATACAACTTTTAAATAGAAGGCAATGGTCATCTACAAGTGTAGATGTCTAAAATAGACAAATGCAAGCATCAAACACTTTCAACATTGTGAACTCGTGAAGACAGCAGAGACACAACCAGTTTTCAGAGCCTAAAGCAAGTAAGGACTCCTCCCTTCTCTTAAAGTTAGCTGAATACCTTTTGTTATAAAATAATCACCCCCCACCTTCTTTCACTCTAATTAAATCCAGTTATATATTTTTAAATGCTTAGCACAACTAGGGCAGAGTAAGTCCTTTAAAAAATTGAGTTTGCCTTAATCCAATTAAAAATGGGTAAAAGGACTGAGTAGACACTTTCCAAAGAGGACATACAGATGGCCAATAGGCATATGAAGAAATGTTCAACATCACTAATCATTAGAGAAATGCAAATTAAAACCACAATGAGATATCACCTCACACCTGTCAGAATGGTGATCATTAACACATCAACACACAGTAAGTGCTGGCGAGGGTGTGGAGAAAAGGGAACCCCTTGCACTGCTGTTGGAAATGCAGACTTGTGCAGCCAATCTGGAAAATAATATGGTATTTCCTCAAAAAATTAAAATGGAACTGCCTTTTGACCCAGCTATCCCACTTTTAGGAATATATCCTAAGAATCCCAAAACACTGGTTCAAAAGTAAGATATGCACCCTCATGTTTATTGCAGCATTGTTTACAAAAACCAAGATCTGGAAACAGCCCAAGTGTCCATCACTGGACAAGTAAATTAAAAAGCTGTGGTACATATACACAATGGAATAATATGTGGCTGTGAAAAAGAAAAGAATCTTACCTTTTGCAATGGCATGGATGGATCTGGAGATTATTACGCTAAGTGAAATGATCCAGGCAGAGAAAGACAAATATCCTATGATCTCACTTATATGTGGAATCTAATGAATACAGTGAACTGAGGAATAGAATAGAGGCAGAGGCGGGGTCACAGGGAGCAGAGGGACAGCTGTCAGAGGGAAGGGGGATGAAGGGATGGGATCAGAGAAGGTGAAGGAATTAGTGAAATTATATATACATAACACATAGATACAGATAACAGGACAGCAAATCTCAGAAGGAAGGGAGGAGGCAATAAACGGGAGGGGGGAAAAGGGGGTATAATGGGGGACATGAGGGTGGGGGTGAGGGTGTTATATTGAATGGGACACTTTAATACATGTTAACACAATAAATTAAAATTAATAAAAAACAATTGAGTTTGCCTTTAAATTCAACAAATGTTAACAAGCAAGGGGCAATATAACAAGTTTGGTAATAGAAACTAATATAAATACAAAGTCTTGATCCTCACAGGACTCAAAGGTTATTAAAGGAGAAAAGTAAATAAAAACACAAATTATGGCATAATTTGTTAAGTGTAACAAAGATTGATACCAGATACAGACGTATCACAGAGGAAGAAGTAATAAAGTATGGGAATGGCTTGTGTGGGCAAGGGCTCCTGAAGGAGGAAATAGTTAAACTGGATTTTGACAGATAAATAGGAATTTGGTAAGTGGCTATAAGGAAAGAGCATTTTAGGAGGAAGGTAGAAGAGGATGCAAATAAAAGCAAAGTTATGATGTTGTGGAACAATAAACTAGTGTGTTATAAAAACTACTATTGCAGGAATAAAAAATATAAAATTTAGGGAGCAAGAAAAGATGACATGAATTGGTGAAGCAGTGACTTCAGCATCCCTTGTTCAATCAACCGAACAAGCCAATTTAAAAGTATTTCAAAAGGAGATAATCTAAATATTTGACAGTAGGGCATTGATGAAGTGTACAACAGAATACTAAGAATGACCAAAAAAAAATGATTCTGCAGAAGACTGTGTAGTATCAGGGAAGGGGGAAGAAGTAGAGGAGGGGAGAGAGAGACAAAAGGAGGGAGGGAGGTCGGGGGCAGAAGAAAATATGCAGTAGCTTGACTAATAGGGCTTGCATGGTCTTCCAGAATCCCAAAAGTAGTAAGGTAACATCAAAATGAACCTTAATGTGAATCTTCACTGTTTCTGAACTGATTCTCTTTGAAAAGGGATGATCTTAGAGCCTATCTTTCTTCTCTCTTACTAATAGAGCCTCAGTTTTTATTGGGGCACTAAGATGTCTAGCCTAGAAAAATCAAGGCAAGCCCATTCCTCCTTGCTAAGTGCTCACTTTCACAGCCTCCCTGAGTGGTTTGTTGACCAAATTCTAGCCAATAAAGTAGGAGAATGGGTTCTGGGAAATGTTTTTTCTTTCTTTTCTTTCATGAACAAAATATAGAGGTTCCCATTTCCACTGAAATTCTTTTCTTCCTATTGTAGAGGAGAAACAAACAAAAACCTTTTTCCCTCTACCTTCCTAGGCTACTGACCAGGGCCCAACAAATTAGACAAAAAACAGGTAACTGGAGAAAAAGAAACAGAATTTGTTAACATATGCAGTCTATTCAGATACAGGAGAAAGTAGATGATGAGTGTGGCTCAAAGCATACTCAAGTCAGAACTTGAGCTTATATAGCATCTTAACAAAGAACAATAAATTTGTAGAGAAGTGATAAGATGAAGAAATGAGGTATAGACTTAGAGGGGTGGCAAATTGTGGGAAGGGGAACCTAGTGGAAGGCCTGGGTTATTTTAACATGACTTAGTTCCAGACCCATTTTGATGCTGACTTTCCATCTTTATGGCCATAAAACTTCCCCAGAAGGGAGGATTTATAGCTGTCCTCATTTAGCAGAAGTTTCTGCTTCTAGTCAGATAAGGGAAGCTCCAGGAAGGCTTTTTTCTGTATTTGTTCATTCTCATTTGCCTCCAATTCAAGATAATCCTTATTCCAATGTGGTGGCATATTTGGATTCACTACACTGTCTCGAATGAGGTTTGTAAAGGTATAAGTTTTAAAGAGATGGCTGACATCTTGTAACCAAGCCATGATAAGTCTGTTTAGATCCCAGTTTGGGTCAGAATGCAGGGATATAAAAGAAATAGAGGTGATGGTTTCTGAATCCAAAAATCCTATAATACAAAGTGTCAAGGTACATACATGGATTAACTGGAGAACAATTACAAAACACTTACAGTGTACTCAGTGCCAACTGACGTAGACCTGATGGCAGCAACTCCATGCTGCCAGTGCTTCCTGCCAATCTGGCTAACTGATGGCATTTTCAGGAAAGATGTGACATTTAGAGGAGATTCTAGGCTCAAATTCTTACCTTTTTAAAATACATTCCTGCCCTTGTTTAAACACGACTAATAAGCTTACACTCAGAAAGGACACATAGTATCAGAAAAGCATTTGGCTGGGTGTTCGGGTTTAGTATATATATTTTTTTATAATTTAAAATTTTTATTTAGAAAATTAACTTTAACATGGTGACATTGATCAAAAAGACTATATGATTTTCAGGTAAACATTTCTATAGCATTTCAATTCTTGATTATGTTGTATACACATCACCCAAAGTCAAATCATTTTCCATCACCTTATATTTGTCCCTCTTTACACCTTTTCCCCACCCCTCCCCCACACCACCTTCCCCTTGGTAACCACTTATCTTTTACCTATGTCTCTGAATCTCAGTTTTATATACCACCGATGTGTGAAATCATACAGTTCTTAGCTTTTTCTGATTTACTTATTTCACTCAGTATAACATTCTCAAGGTCCATCCATATTGTCCTAAATGTCACTGTGCCATCATTTCTTATGGCTTGGTAGTATTCCATTGTATATATGTACCACATCTTCTTTATCCAGTCCTTTATTGAGGAACACTTTGGTTGTTCCCATGTCTTGGCCACTGTGAACAATGCTGCAATGAACATGGGTGTGAAATGTGTCTTTATATACCAACATTTTCAAGTTTTGGAGTAGATATTCAGTAGAGGGATTTCTGGGTCATATGATAATTCTATTCTTAATTTTTTGAGGAACCACCATATTTTCTTCCACAATTGTTGTACTAATTTGCATTCCCACCAGCAGTGAATGAGAGTTACTTTTTCTCCACAGCCTCTCCAACACTTGTATTACCTGTCTTGTTGATAATAGCTAATCTAACAGGTGTGAGGTGTTATCTCATTGTAGTTTTGATTTATATTTCTCGAATAGCTAGTGAAGATGAGCTTCTTTTCATATACCTGTTGGCTATTTGTATGTCCTCTTGGGAGAAGTGTCTGTTCAGATCCTCTCTCCCTTTTTAAATTTTTTTTATTTTTTGACAGAGACAGAGAGAGAGTCAGAGAGAGGGACAGATAGGAACAGACAGACAGGAAAGAAGAGAGATGAGAAGCATTGATTTTTTGTTGTGGCATCTTAGTTGTTCTCTGATTGCTTTCTCATATGCTGCAGCAGAGCAAGTGACCCCTTGCTCAAGCCAGCAACCTTGGGAATCAAGCCAGCAACCTTTGGGCTCAAGTTAGCGACCATGAAATCACATCTATGATCCCATGCTCAAATCAAACACCCTGTGCTCAAGCTGGTGAGCCCCTGCTCAAGCTGTATGAGCCTGTGGTCAAGCCAGTGACCTCAGTGTTTTGAATCTGGGTCCTCTGGCTCCCAGTCCAACACTCTATTCACTGCACCAATGTCTGGTCAAGCCTCTCTCCTGTTTTAATTGGATTATTTGCTTGTTTGTTGCTGAGTTTCCCTCTCCATACCCTTCAGAAAAAATCCAGAGAGCCTGAGCTTCTTTCCTCCCAGTAGTTCAGCAGAGGAAAAAAACCCAGTCACACTGGGTTTGTCTCCTCAGAGCTGACCACGAGTGCATGCATTCTATCTTCCGCCTTCCTTTTCACCCTATCCCACCTTTAGTTCATTAAGTGCCTGGATCTTTCAGATGCACCTGAAAGTTGAGCTAGGGTCCCTTCACTGTTCAATTTGTTGAATTTTCAAGGGGAGAGATCAGGAGTGTCTCTCATGCCGCCATTACTCTGACATCATCAACTAGGGGTTTAGTCTTAATAAAGACACTTAACTGCTATGGGACATGGTGGTTCTTAAATATCCAGCATTTTGGTTCCTGATTTGTAAATTGGGGATAATGATTCATTCAACAAATACTTTCTGAGCACTTATTAAGTGTTGGACACTACTCTAAGCAATAGGAATAAAAAAGTGAACAAAAGAGACAAAGTCCCTGCCCTCATAGGCATATAATAAATATATACTCTATCAAGAAGTAGTAGTACATCCAATGAAAAAACATAAAGCAGGGTAAGGAGAACAGAAGGAATAGCAGATAAGTGGGGAAGAGATCTGCTATTTTACGTAGAGTGGTCAAGAAAATCTCTTTGAGCCCTGGCGGGATAGCTCAGTTGGTTTACTCTA
Source organism: Saccopteryx leptura (assembly GCF_036850995.1). Taxonomy (NCBI): domain Eukaryota; kingdom Metazoa; phylum Chordata; class Mammalia; order Chiroptera; family Emballonuridae; genus Saccopteryx; species Saccopteryx leptura. Next base: position 71,285,009 of record NC_089507.1, on the reverse strand, counting down.
TTTCAGTTTCCTTCCCTGTAAAGTGAAATTATACCTGCCTAACAGTGTTGTTATGAAGACAGACACAATTATTCATGTGAGCACTTTGTAAAGTGTTTTGTGTTGTACAAATGTTAGGTATAAAACTTTGACTTAAGGTTTTCATAATGAGGGTAAGAACTGGAATGAAGACATCTGTCCTTAGTGTGCAGATACCTAAATATTATAACCATTCCTGTAACAAACATGCTGCTTTGGAAGTGGCCTGCTGCAGGGACGGCTATCCAGCATACTGTCACAACCTTCCCTCTATCAGCCAAATTGAACATGGCTAATTGGTTGCACAATCCTCTGCCCAAGAGCCTTAGAATCCTTCTTAACTCACTTTCAGGAAGTGGTTATCAATCACCTAGAGCTGACACGAAAGAAGAAACTTAAAATGTTTTATCCTTTGGTCAGCAGCATGGGCATCACCTGTGAGCTGGTTGGAAATGCAGATCCTCAGGCCCAAACCCAGATTCACTGAATCAGAATAGCATTTGACAAGATCCCTGCGTGCATCCTGTGTACCAGTTGAGAGAATATATTTTGGAGTGGTTTGAATTCCAGCTGTGCAAGTTACTACTGTGTGACCTCACACAGTGCCTAAATCATCGAAGCATGTTTTCTCGTCAATAAAGTAGAGACTAATACTCACCACAAAGGTTTGACATAAGAACTAGAGAGGCTGCATATATAAGGCATTTTGCACAGGGCCTGCCAACAAATACTCAGTTAGCAATAGTTCTTTTCATTGTATGATTTTGCACCATCTACAGCTGCTAACCAGGCTACACATTCAGTCAGTATTGCTGAAGCCTCTCAAAAAGGATGATTTCCAAAGCCATCCACGCCCACGGAGGCAGGAGAATGTTGGAAGGTGTAGGGAAGGGAGACAGCAACAGTGTCAGCAATGCCATCTCCAAATACCCAGGATACTGTACATTCTGCAACACGTATAAAACGTCAGGTGGTCACCTTGCTTTACGTCTTCGCTGCATATGGCTTTATTAGAAACCGTCTGCTAGAGTCTAGACACAACCATGGAGTCTGGTGACCTGTGGGGAGAGAGCAAAGGCCATAATTCCTGCTGAGTCGCTCTTGGCCCCAGCCCTCTACCCAAATTCCTTTCTTAACTTTCCATCTGCAGCACAACCCCAAAAAGCCAGCCCCTGCCCAGCCACCCCCTGGTGCGCAGCAGCAGCCGCCGCCGCCGCAACCCTTTTCCCCTGGACGGAGAAGGCTGGGAGGGGGTGCGGTGGGGGCGGAGCTCCGCGTCCCGCCGCCGCCGCCGCTGCTGCTGCTGCTGCCGCCGCCGCCTCCGTGGCTGCCACCTCCTCCCCTTGCTCGGATGCTCAGGCCCCGCTGCACTGCCCTGCGTGGACAGAAGGCTGCACGCCGGGCCTGACGGATGCGCAGCCGGGCACCTGAACTCCCACCTCCAATTTGGCTCTGTGCCCGGCGGAGGCGACTGCAGCCCGGCGGTCTCTGCCCGGCTTCTGCGCGCCGCCTCTACTCTTTGCATAGTAATTTCAGTTCCTGCAAGCACTCAGCTCGCTCCCGGAACAGGTCTGAAAACACCGCCGCTCGCGAGCACACCGGAGCATCAGAGTGGCGCCCAGAGCCACTGCTTGGGATATGCGACGGGAAGCCCGGCCACAGCGCAGGCAGTGGCCCCGCCGCGCGGGGGAGAGCCAGGCGAGAGCAGGTAAGCGACCAGCGGCGGGAGGAGACGCCCCCCGCAGCACCTCTGCCCAGTGTCCAACCCCCGGGGATCCGAGCAGAGGTGTGCTTGGTAGGGATGGAGGGTGGATTTGGTCCCACATTTTGCCTGGTGATCCTTTGCCTGTTGCTCTTGTCCACATCCCATCCTGCAGTCCGGGAGGGTCTCTCTTTCTCGCAGGTGAATTTCTCTGCAAGGTCATTGCTCCCTTAGGTTCTGGCTTTGAAGGTAAATGGGAGAAGGCACTGCTGTTCTTGTTCTTAGGCAGGAGGATTTATAATCAATGAGGTTTGCACACTGTGAATATTCCAATAGGTAGGGGTGTGTGTGTGTGTGTGTGTGTGTGTGTGTGTGTGTGTGTGTGTGTGTGTGTGTGTTCCTACGTTTTTTCCCTTTAAAGTCAAAACACTATAGTTATACATAAAATATATGCATTTCTGTGTGTGTATATATACACACGTTTACATATGTGTATCTTTCTTGAGACAGGCTGAGGGAGAAGGGAGAAGGGCAGAGGCAGATAAAGGGAAATCACTGTAGAGACCCATTCAGTATCTAGAGGTGAACTTTGGAGTCAGATTAAATCAGGGGAGAGACTAGGGGCTATAAAATGGTTCTTTAGAAATGGATTCTAGAAAAGAGCTAAAGAACAACCAATACATACAACAAATCTTCATACTATCCAGGCAGTTCTGAAGGATATAGGCAAAATTTCAGACGCAACAATGAACAGTCAAAGGGGAGGGAAAAGGAGAGGGGTATTTAGACACTGTAAAGTAATTCTGAATGGTGGGAAGTCAGCCTGTCCCTGTGAGGTTTAAAGGACCTGATGGGGGGGCATTGGACGAAATCTCTGCTTGGAATTTAGGCGGTTCAAGGTTAAGATAATGTGAATGTCCAGAAAGCAACCGAGGCTGTGGGGGAAAGGCAAGGTTTGGAGGGGGAGGGGAGAACCAAAGCTCGGAGAGTCACAAAGAGGCAGCCACCTTTCATTGAGCTATATTTTTTCTTCTTGTTAAATCAATACCTTGGATATGCTCCATCTAAAAAATTTTCACAACACGTTGGTTAAAGATCCATTGGTCCATGTTTTTACATTTTGTTTTTGCAAGGAATTTAGGTCATGGTGGGACGGGAAGAAACTGAAGTGTTTACAATGCCAGCAAGATTTGGAGAGAGAGTTGATTAAGGCTTAGCTTCATGAAATATTTACACATCTCTTGCGTGGGCTTTTGTTTGCTCTGCTTGGTGCTGCTGCATATTTTAGTTTGATAATGATTTGAGTGTACTTCTTCCAAATGTGCTTATTTTCCAGTTATAAACTATTGTTTCTTTCCCATTGGGCTCACCATTGGTCTGCCCTGAGTAACTACTGTGAGTATAAAGAGGCATGAGTTACAGCATAAAGGCTAAAATCCTTTCTGTTGCTACCTGAAAATGGCAGGAGTTTGTATTATTGAATATTCTTTTTAACAGAAATCACAAAGAACATTTTTTCAAGTATTTGTGTGTGTTCAGTTGGGGGACAAGGTTGTTGATTCATGAACAGAAAAATAAGTAGTAATTGCCATTATAAGTCTAGATGTTATATCATTGGAATTTATTTTGGAAACAGTGCAAAGGAAGTCAGAGAGAGCCATGTAGAATGTGTTGTGGTGTGGTGAGGCTTTACCTAATCACTAACTAGACTTTTATGAAAATGCTAAAATCTTAAGTGCATAGTTTCATATGGGAAGTAGAGATTGAAATCATGATATGAATCAGATCAGTCTTAATCAGAAGTTGGGGTGGGTTCCAACAAGCTGTTTTTGAAGTTTGTATTTTTTTAATTGCCCAATTATACTTAATTATTTGTCTCTTCTACATTTCTTTGGTTATGCCTCAAATACATTTAAAATAATATATTAGGTACAGCTATTTTTCACTGTATGAATTTTTAGTCACAAAACCTACAGCTTACAGGGAATAGCAGTTATGGAATCACAAAATCATAAAAGATTGGCCCCAGAGAGTCAACATATTCGATTCCAGTCCCAGCTGACACTTGGAGCCCTTTCAATGGCAGCTTTTCTACTCTTTATACATTCATTCATTGATTTATTCATGCATTCAACATATATTTATCCTGAACTGAACACGGTCCAGGATTGTGGAATTGAAGAGTGAACAAGGCACAGTCTCAGCCTGCAAGCCTTGGCAAAGAGGTAGTAACAGCTAGTTAAGTGCTATGACAGGGCAAACACAGGGTGCTATGGAAGTCAGGTTGTGACGGTGGAGAAGACAAGGACAGATCCCAGGGACGTGAAGAATAAGAGCACCTAGTCTGGTAAGGAGGAGAGAAAAGGGCAGTCCTGGTATAGTGACCAAATATGCAGAGGCCCAGAAAGAACAAGTCGCTCTAGGTGGTTGAAAAGCTGCGAGTAGGTACAGATGGAAAGATGGAGATGGAGAAGGAAGTAGATCTGTCTCAGGCTGAAGTCCAGAAGAGCTGCTAACTCATCTGCTCAATCATTTGATCTGGAGAATTTAGGTAAATGTGTTCCTATTGAGGCTTTATGTTGTTCACATTACTCATGTTTATATGCTTTAAATAACCAGAAACTATGTTTACCTTGATTTATAATAGTCTGATTAAAAGGGAAAAGTGTCCTTGAGAAAATCATAATTCTCTCTGCCTCAATTTCATCCAGAGAATATCTACCACCAAATTTGCATATTGTAAAAATAAAAAGGAATAAGGAAATGGAGATTTGTTTTTTATAGAAATTTGTTTTATAAAATGCAGGGAATCTCATTTTTATGACAACAGTGCTCAGGGAAAAAGAATAAAAAATACTGTATATTCTAAACATTTCATTGTCCCAGATGACTCCAAAGGAGAAACTGAATGAACAAAAACGCAACTCAGAAACATCAGCTAAAGAAAGCCCAAAGGCCACATCCAATTTAAAATGATTTGTTTAAGTGAAGAAAACATGTACGACAATCCCATAGTAATCAATAAGTAAGTACCCTTCTAGAACTAGTCACAACCCTTCGTTAAGTTCATTTACTGGGTATGATAGCATTTGTTTTTTATTTATATATTTGTTTATTTAGTATTTTTCCAAAGCTGGAAACGAGGAGGCAGTCAGACAGACTCCCGCATGCGCCCGACCAGGATCCACCCGGCATGTCCACCAGGGGCAATGCTCTGCCCATCTTGGGGCGTCGCTCTGCCGCAATCAGAGCCATTCTAGCGCCTGAGGCAGAGGCCACAGAGCCATCCTCAGTGCCCAGGCAAACTTTGCTCCAGTGGAGCCTTGGCTGCGGGAGGGGAAGAGAGAGACAGAGAGGAAGGAGAGGGGGAGGGGTGGAGAAGCAGATGGGCGCTTCTCCTGTGTGCCCTGGCCGGGAATCAAACCCGGGACTCCTGCATGCCAGGCCGACGCTCTACCGCTGAGCCAACCGGCCAGGATAGCATTTTATTTTCAAAAATAAACTAGAGTAAAGCCTGACCAGGTGGTGGCTCAGTGGATAGAGCATTGGATTGGGACACAAAGGACTTAGGTTTGAAACCCTGAGGTCGATGGCTTGAGTGCGGGCTCACCAGCTTGAGCATGGAGTCGCTGGCTTGAGCGTGGGATCATAGACATGACCCCATGGTTGCTGGCTTGAGCCCAGAGGTTGCTGGCTTGAAGCCCAAGGTTGCTGGCTTGAGCCCAAGGTTGCTGGCTTGAGCCCAAGGTTGCTGGTTTAAGCAAGGAGTCACTTGCTCTGCTGTAGCCCCCTGGTCAAAGCACAAATGAGAAAGCAATCATTGAACAGCTAAGGTGCCACAACGAAGAATTGATGCTTCTGATCTCTCTCCTTTCCTGTCTGTCTGTCCCTATCTGTCCTTCTCTGTGACTCTCTCTGTCTCATCAAAATATAAATAAATAAACTAGAGTAAAACAGAATAGAAGGATAACATAGTTCATTGAACTTTAAATTAAATATATATTTATATGTAAGTACCACAGGACTGACATAACAATGTATGTCTTATTATGCATCATATTCCCAAAAAATCTGAAAGCTCCTGCTTTAAGTGAATCAAACAACAGATGCTCTCCAGCCCAAGTATCCATCTGTAGATGAGTGAATAAAAAAGCTGTGGTGCACTTACACAGTGGAATACTACTTAGCTGTTAAAAGAAAGGAAGGAAATCTTACTCTTTGAGACAACATGGATAGACCTAGGGAACATTATACTAAGGGAAATAAGCTGGTCAGAGAAAGACAAGTACAGTACGATTTCACTCATACATGGAATCTAATGAACAAAGTGAATTCACAAGCAAAATAGAGACAAACTCATAGATAAAGAGCAAGTTGGCCCTGGCTGGCTAGCTTAGTTGGTTAGAGCATCGTCCTGAAACCCAGTTCAATCCCCAGTTCAGTTGCTGGTTCCATCCCCAGTCAGGGCACATACAGGGACAGATTAATGTTTGTTTCTCTCTCTCTCTCTCTCTCTCTACCCCTTTCTCTCTCTAGAATCATTAAATTAACATTAAAGAAAAAGAGCAGACTGACCACTGTGGGTGGGGGCTGCTGGGAGGAGGTAGAAGGATTGACAAAACAACAACAGAAAGACAAGAAAATTCATGGCCATGGACAATAGTTTGGGGATTGCCAGGGGAAGGCAAGGTGTGGGGAAGTGCAGGAGGGTACCGGGAAAATGGGTGATGGACAGAGGCTTGATATAATTAATATACAGATGATGTGTTGTAGAATTGTACACCTGAAACCTGTGTAATTTTGTTAACCAGTGTCAACCCCAAACATTTAATAAAAAGGGAGAGAAGAGATGCTTTCAGTATGCACAATTCCAAGAGTCAACTAGGAAATTGGATACATGAGCATTTATGCAAAATTCTGAAAAACAGAATTGTCTGGAGAAAAGCAAGACATCATGACTTTCCAGTGAATTCATGGTAGTGAACTTGAGAAGACGGAGATCCTTGGGGACTGAATTAGCCTGGAAACCTTCAAGGAGAAGGTGGAACTTGACTAGTTTATAAAAGACGGACAGATCTGGTGGGCAGTGAGGAAAAGGTGCTATAAAGGGAGGAAGTTACGAATGAGGTGGCGTAATGTGGGGCTTATTTAAGAATCATTTATAGAAGAAAAAACAAATATCAAGTGTGGGAAGACAATTGCAGCAGAGTTTCTGTTCAGACTAAAATATTACTCAAGAGCTGCCATCTATTTTAGATCTAAGATTTCTTTTCCTAATACAGCTAGTTTAAGAAAATCTGGACAGAATGGCCATAACATTGTAAATCTGTTATTTCCTGCCATTATTTTATATCTTTTGCAATAGTTTCCAGGCTAGGCCTTGTTTCAACTGAATTTAATGGTTGAACTATTGAAATCACGTGATAGGCCACAACTGTAGCATGATTATTTCATTTCTGAGAACACAAGTACAATCTTTACCACAGGGGGCAAAGGCGATCAAGCCATACATTGACAAAATCCTTCTATTTTCTTCAACAGATCTCTAGTTTTGAGTGCCTCATAGTTGCAGAGCCTGGTGCTAGGCACGACCTGCTCTGTGAAGGTGAACCAGAGCTCTCGGTACCGTGATCCCCAAAGGAAAGGCAGAATCTGTTGGATTTTCTTTTTCTGGTTCTCTGTGACTTGTTCATCATTTTAGTTAAATATAAACTGTGCCTGACTTACAATAATGTGACAACGATTTTTCGACTTGATCATGGTGCAAAAGCCGACAGATTCAGCAGAAACCATTCTTCGAATTTTGATCATTTCCTGGAACTCTCGTAAGCAGCGTGACACTTTCCCATGAGGCTGGGCAGCGGCAGGGAGCTCAGTTCCCATGCAGCCGTGCGATCACAGTCACAAGGGTAAACAACCGATACCCTACAGTGTGTTCATTGTATGAAAGGGCTTTGCCCATCTGTAAGTCACTGTGAGTGCTCTGAGCATGTTTAAGGAAGGCTCGGATAAGCTACGATGTTCTGTGGGTTAGGTAGATTAAATGCATTTTCAACTTGTGATAATTTCAATTTATCGTGGGTTTATCTAGACGTAACCCTATCTTAAGTCAAGCAGCATGTGTATTTAAATAAGTTTGTATTTATTTTTAGAAACTCACACCAGTATTTTGCTGTAGCCTAATGGTTATTTTGAGGAGATCAAATCAGGGAAGAAAGGCTTTAGCTGTGTTTCTGAAAACCTTTGTTGAGCTCTTTCAGCTCTTCTGTCTTTCCTACAAAACGAAACAATGTTGTGATATTGATATCCTTTTAGGTGAAGCTATACCTTTACCCAGAAGGACAGTGACAGTTAAAATAGAGACTTATGTGCTTAAATTAGTTGATTTGGAGTGCAGTCAAATATGGAGATTCACTTTTTAATGAGGATGTCTTGGATTCCTCTTTCATCTTCCTTCTCCACATCTGAATTTTTGGATTAATGATAATTAATTTTTTTTTTGCATAAGAGTCAACCCTGAAATAATAAAAAACATCTAGTTGACTACATTTGCATTGAAAAGACATTTATTAAATTTCATGGAGAAAATGTATATGCTTTATATTTTAGATTATTTACTGCCTTGAATGCCAGTGGAAAAAAATTTCAGAGCTTTTTAGCCAGGCATGTTGGAGTTGGCAACACAGTAACAGCGTTCTAATTTTTTTTTTTATGTTTGTAATTAGATTGTTGGCTTTATTTTGAAGCTAGAAGCATAATTTCAGGTCTGAATTATTATTGCCAAGCAATTATTATTATTATTATTTGATCTTCACTGGAAAGTGACATGCTGTGAGCTATTGAATCTGAGTCCAAATTTAGAAAGCATAGCTTAGAAATCTGTATTTTACCTTGATCCCAAAAGGACTTCAGTAGCCAGGTGTGGAAATCACTGTTTAGTCTTGCCTTTTATTAACAAGGAAATAAAAAGGTTACAGAAAAGACCCAGACAAGTTAATTAACTTGTCCTAAATCACTGTCAGAGCTGGGGATAAAATCTAGACTTTCTCTTAGCTGACTGTCAGCAAAGGGGAGGAAGAGCCGGACCTTAAGAGAGGTCTGAGCATCTCCTCAGTGGTGGGGGAAGGAAATCAAAATGCTCATGCAGCCCTTCTTCCAAAATTAAGAGTAAATGCTGTGGGTCTTTCTAAATGACAATGCAGTGATCTCTGTCCCCAGGGTCTGATGTGGCAGAAAAATTGTGGGGAGCAGCTGTGTGATCTGAGGCAAGGCATTTCTTTGGCTTCACACACCAGATTCAATTTAAAAATGGTAATTCTTTAATCTTAAACCCAGTGAAGACCCAGGCCACCACCAGGGAGATTGCTTTGGTAAGTAGTCACAGCCTGTGACACTTGCAGGACCAAGCAAACCCTGAAAAAAAAAAATCTCAAGGTGAGAAAGTAAAAATCTATAGTCACAGGCACCTCCAGGGACCTAAGACTCATTACTAATTCAGTGGACAGCTGGACAGAGAGCTCCAGAGCTTCTTTAAAAATCACATTTGCATCTATTAATTTCTGAAGGAAAAAGGAGTTGCAGCCCAAATTACCAATCTTTTGGCAAAGTGGGAAATAGAGTTTAGGGGAAATCATCAAAGTGTTTTATGTGGATGGATTCTTGATTGTCTTTACAGGATATTGATTCCTAAATAGCCTTAAATTAAAATAACCATTATTGTGTCTATGATACACTCTTTTCTTTCTTTATAATGTACAATTTTGGGTAAATGAAATGCTTGAGGGAGTTCAGTGTGTTCGCTATATTTTCTTTATAATCAGAGCATCTTTCTCTTTCAATTCTTGTCAACAGTTTTTCTAAAATGTAATAGCCCATGCCTATGCCTCTGCCTTAATAAGTATAATATGGAAGATAGCATCAGGGTTCACAATTTTGCATTGCCTCTGGGTTTGTATTCTGAGTTATGGCTGTGTAGAACAGGGCTGCTGAATATAATATAAAAATTGTGCGTTGTTTTCTTCTTTATTTTGATATGAGTTTGCTTTTTTATGATATGCTTTAAAAAAAAAACTGTGTTGCTCAAAATACAAAATATATTTGATTCATTGCGGGTTCCACTTTGTTGACTTTTTGGTCCTTGCCCTTGACATTCCTTCATTTTGGAATGCTCATTTCTTCGTTCTGCTTTCTCAGGCCCTCCAAACACGGTTTAAAACTCACATTTCAGTAAACTCGTTGTTATTCTTACAAGCTGTCTCTAACTACTATTTTATACATAGCATGAATTTTTCATTTATACTTAGTTACATTGTTTTCTAAGCATACCTTTCTTCAAATCCTATAAATTATCTGTCCTTGAAAAATACAGGGAATAATGAAGCCACGAGATATTTTATGCTAATAAGAATTTTAATCAGAGCTGAGGTTAATAAATGGACGTATATTTCCCCTGCATCTTTGAGTGAGTAAAAATTGCTTATGAAAAATAGGTGTGGAGGACTGGTCTCGTTTTCCTGTTGAACATGTTCTGAAAGCAGTCAGAGAGCCAAAGTCTGCCAATGTCAGGTCAAAGGCTAAGCTCTGATTGAGTGAGTGAAAGATGCCTGTGCAACCTCCTTTCCCATCATGCGTGATTTCTTGCCTACACATATAGATTCTCAGAGTAGAACAGTGCTTTGCCATGAGCATCTCTGAGAGCTGGTGCACTTCACTTAACTGGCCTGGATGTAGGTACAAGATCTGAAATTGGAAACTGGCAATCTGTGAGTCCAGCAAGAAGATTGTATTCTATATGGCCTGCAGATATTTATTTTTAATTAAGCCAATAGTTAAAAATCAGAATACTTATTATTAAAAAATGAAACACCAACCCACATTCTCCAGGCTGGAGCTGAATAACAGTGTGTACTACCTGTTTGTTACACTAAAGTCTCCACTACACCCTACTGTCTCTCTAACAGTGAGGCTTCAGAGAGGTCACTCAACAGCTTCACTTACTGGTATGTGTTAGCTACCTAGCACTACCTAGAACCCATTGGTACCGAGTTTGTGAAGTCTGGACTAGATGTTTTCTCACTTCCATTGAGCTCTACAATGATCTAACTGTACTCATGAAACTGTTACTGTACAAAGTAGAGAGATCATTGTACTGAATGTAGTTACCTTCCATAAACTATACTGAGAGTCTAAAAACATTCATATATAGATTCTGTGAAAGATTAATGAATACAAACTGAGTTGACCTGGTGTATTAGTAAGAGAATAGTGGAATTTTTTGTTTGTTTGAACACTAGCTTTTTACTGTACCACATGTGGCCCAAAAAAGAGAGAACAGTTTTTCTTCTTTAATTTGACCAGTGACTACAATTTTACATTGAATCGCTTTATGAAATTTTAAATGGACCATGTCCTTATTTTATGGACAACTCTTTAGGTATACACCAAACTTGCTGAGAGCCCAAAGCATATTTCAGTCTTCCAAGTAATGGTGCATTCCATTTGAAAGTGTTGGCAGTTGAGACTAAACTCTCAGAAGTAGTATTGATTCATATCCCAGTTTGTGGCTCTGTCTGTACAGCTGAGACATGCACATCTAACAGTTGCAGTTGGCTGCTCTTTCGAGCCCTGTCTGAAGCTAGTCAGATCACTGCACAGCACAGCATACTCCGGCCACTTTATTGTGTGCAACTATTCCTAAGGCTAAAAGTTAGGTGGCTGAGTTAGGGCCAATTCATTCATGTTGTAGATCAAGATGAATGCCCTTCGAGACAACAAGATGAAAAACGCAGGCGGAGCTCTCAAGTCTTAATAGCTCTCTGAAATCTCTCCTTCTTTCTCAACTTCTGCTGCCACTTTCCTTTTCATGCACCCTTCACTGCATACTGCCCCCACATTGCACCGCCTACTTGACTTCTAAAAACATCCTCACATCTAATTATTAATCTTATGGTGTCAGTGCTTCTAGCAGCTTCATTCCAAGAAGACAGTACTGAGAACACAGTGTCAGTGGAGGCCAACAGAGGACACAGTGCTCTATCGTCGACTGTGCTTTCCTTAGAGAGAGTGCGTTTGCGTGTGGAGGGATGTTCAAGTCTTTCAGCCAAGTCGTTCGGTGTCGGGTCACTTGAAATGTATTGATGATATATCAAATACCAGAGGTGTTAACAGATTCTTTAAGGAGAAAGTAAATTTTCTCTTTGTGGTTTTAAAAAATGTAAATTTAGTTACACTGAAACTTTTATGCTCTCTGATTAAGAAGCTCTTCTCCTATTCCCCTGGTGGTTATTTTGATGTTAAAATTGTAATGTTGGGTTTTTGGAAGATCATCCCACTGGGGTTTGTGGCTTTTGAGTGGTGAGTCTAAGTCACAGGAAAGGATGCTCCAAGGTAACAACCTGAGCTGGCTCAGGAATACCTAAGTACTTCTGCTTTGCAAATCAAGGAAGAGTGTTCCTCAAAATGGAAATCGAAATTTATTTAGGAGATGAAGTACAGAATGAGAAAGAGGTTGGTGGAAGGCCCTGACTTAGGGAAGATGGGTGCTTGGATCATTTAATAAATTTGTACTGGAGTACTTAACATATATATTAGATCCTGTGCTGTGTACCAGAGACTAAAGTTGAATATGAGAGTCTGAACTCTCAAATAATTCCCAGACACTGAACTAGCTACACTTATTAATAGCTATGGCTCAGTAAAGTTAGAGTGGACTCTTTTACTGGTCAGGGTCTTTGGGAAATCCCCTAGCAGTCTAAAAAATGAGGCTCCTTTCTCTGTCCCAGCCAGGCACCCACATACCTCTCTCTCCCTTCCTTCCTGTAGGCTCTAGCAATTCAGACTAATTTCCGTTTCTCTTTACAACTTCACCACCTGCTTGCCACATCTCGGTTCCTTTTTGTTCCCAGCGAGGCCAACTTGAAAATGACAGCAGTTTTTCCCACACTACATTTCCTTAATGTCATTGAAAACAAAAACATAGACACATGTATTTTCTACTTTATTCTGCTGAAAACAACTAGGAAACGGAGGGTAGCAAAAGTGACCAAGATACAGCATATTTAAGGTTAAGAAATTTTCTAAATTTCTGCTAGTGGCTAGTCGATCTAATACAGGAAATTTCCTCCCCTGGCATATACCTGAACCTCAGTGTAATTTCATTCCCCCTCCTTTGTTTCATTCAAGAAAATATCTACAAAGGCAAATGAGATGAATGAGGGTAACAATATTGTAGAAATTACTTTATTACAAAGATTAGCATAACCGAGAGAAAACTGCTCTAAATTGTTCTTTTAAGAAATCCTTTGTCATTGGTACTTTATCGTTGCTCATAAATGGCTTGTGACACACTAGTGTATTTTGGTTTAAAGGCTACTTTGAGATTACTGCTTAGATTCTCAGGGATCACCTCCACTATTGAGAGATAATCTTAAATCAGATCATATTGAATAATGTACCCATTTCAAAGTACTGAAAATACCCAGCTATTTTCATAGCTACTCGGTGAAATACCTCATGCCTTCATGCTATCTTGACTAAGATGGCTTTCATTATTCTTTCTTGGTCTTCTTCTCCATGGTTAGGACCCTGGAAGTCCAAGTGGCAATTCATGTCTCTGGGATGCCTGGTGAGTGATTGCATCTCTTGTGTATTTATTCCAACTGAGAGGTGAACTTTCTTGCCTTGCTGCCCAGAAGGTAGTGGCACAGGGGAAATAAGAGAAGATGAGGGTACCTAGATTACAGAATAAGTGATGATGAGTAGAAAAGAACAGACCAACCAAACACATGGGGGAAGAAGAAGTAAAGTCGGGTAGAGAGGGAACAAGAGAATAAAGGAGCCAATCATGGCACTTTGCCATCTTGGTTCTAGGAAATATGAGAACTCGAATACATTTCTCTTTATCTCCTTTCCGTTGTAAGGAAATGGGTAATGGAGAGACTATAGATATGTAGAGTTAATGAGCTCCTCTTTCAATACTTTAGATTTCTCTACCAATGGCATCCTACATAAAACATGTAAACAAATCTATGCAGTTCATGCTTTTATTTTCCCCATATTAGAGATCAGGAAACATATTAAATAACTTTCCCAAGGTCCCAAAGATAGTAATTCCCTGAGCTATATGAAAATTTAGAGTTAGCCAATCTCAAAGGCCACAGGCTTCACCATTGTACTGTATTACAAAATATTGTATTTTATTAATATTAATTCTCTGGACACTTTATTGACAAGTCAAAATATGAAGAATAAACAGGATTTTATAGGCTGATTTCACTTAGCTTGGATTTTATATTGTGTTGTGTAAAAGCCAAATGTGAAAGCATCTAATTCAGTGATAAGTCATTTTTGTAAACAAACATGATGAGTTTAAGGACAATTTAGGTTAAAACTTTATAAATCATTGTACAGGCAGTGCAATTGGAAAACAAAACTTTTTATCAAAATACCCAGATGACACATATGTTCAGGAAAAAATCTTTGTTTCTCAAAAAAGCTGTAACCAAATCCATATCAGAAATTCACATGCACAAACACGTGTACATACACACATACAAGAAAAAGCAGACGTGTCTGTGCTTAGCCCTACCTGTGGACTTTGGACTTGGAAACTATTTATAGAACTAGTGTTTCTGAGATTGATGTTTTAATCATAGACATTCATTTACTTATGAAAGTTGAGTAGTTCCTTATTATAGCTTGCAGCTAAGTGTCCTAGTTACAAATTGAAGGATAAAAAAGGTAATCTATGTACAGGAGGCCCATTTGAATCGTGTTTATTCTTAAAACAATATTTCTAATAAACTAATGGCACTTGACAGGAAGATGAATATACGTATCTTTGTCCATTTTAAAAATGAAAATTCACTAATTGTTTTTACATCTGCCTTAATTTTTTTTTAGTTCCTTAATAAACAATTGATTTTATTCTAGTCAAAAATAAAAATGACAGAAGTCACCTATAGTCTTAATCAGTGGTGGGATTCAAATAATTTAGTAACTGGTTGTCTGCCCTAATGACCATTTTAAGTATAAAAAAGATATACCGAAAGGTAGTTTATTATTTCATGCATCTAATACTTAAACAAGAACAATAAAAAGATAGACCGAAAGGTAGATAATTATTCATGCATTTAGTAGTTAAACAAGAATAAGAGAGGTACACAAAACTAGATTGTTATAAGAAAGAGTTTTAAAATATTGATGAAAAAATATTAAATAATACCTGACTAAAAACAATAAAAATGTTATTTAAAATATTTTCATATTGCTTCTTAATTGGTGTCCTCATTTGGAATTTTCTTCACTTTTTTTTTTTTTTTTGTATTTTTCTGAAGCTGGAAACGAGGAGGCAGTCAGACTCCCGCATGCGCCCAACCGGGATCCACCCATCACACCCACCGGGGGACGATGCTCTGCCCATCTGGGGCGTCGCTCTGTTACGACCAGAGCCACTCTAGCACCTGAGGCAGAGGCCATGGAGCCATCCCCAATGCCCGGGCCAACTTTACGCCAGTGGAGCCTTGGCTGCAGGAGGGGAAGAGAGAGACAGAGAGGAAGGAGAGGGGGAGGGGTGGAGAAGCAGATGGGCGCCTCTCCTGTGTGCCCTGGCCGGGAATCGAACCCAGGACTTCCGCACGCCAGGCCGACGCTCTACCACTGAGCCAACCAGCCAGGGCCGGAATTTTCTTCACTTTTATCTGAGCATTATCGGCTGTGTGATTTATCTTTAACTATCTTTTCACTGTAGGAGTAGGATCCCATTCCTTTTGCAGGCATCCC
The DNA here is from genome assembly GCF_036850995.1 of Saccopteryx leptura. Taxonomy (NCBI): domain Eukaryota; kingdom Metazoa; phylum Chordata; class Mammalia; order Chiroptera; family Emballonuridae; genus Saccopteryx; species Saccopteryx leptura. The sequence goes on along the minus strand of NC_089507.1, from coordinate 71,269,510 downwards.
CAAACTACGGCCCATGGGCCGCATGTGGCCACCTGAAACCATTTATACAGCTCCCGCCGCACTTCCAGAAAGGGGCACCTCTTTCACTGGTGGTCAGTGAGAGGAGCACTGTATGTGGCGGCCCCCCAACGGTCTGAGGGACAGTGAACTGGCCCCCTGTGTAAAAAGTTTGGGGACCCCTGCTTTAGAGGTAGGCCAGTTAGACTAATAGTCATTGTGTTTGATATATTAGAAACAGGTGACTTCTCTGAATGTATTTTTTGTTCATCTCTGAAAAACCCCTTTCCACTTCTGCAGAATTTATAGCAATTGTTCTGACAATATTTTTAGTTCTTTGAACACTTTCAGGAATTTCATAGTTCGGGGAATTTTTTTAAAAATTTACATGAAGTTTCAATAATCATTAATATCAATTTGGTAATTTAAAATGTCATGAAGTACGAGCAATTGTTCTTCAGCTGCTTTCCATGGAACTAGTGTTTCTTCATTATTCTAGTAATCTGCACTGTTGCACAGATGCATGTTAAAAAAGAGTAAGGAATATAAATTTGTGATTTCCACATTGGACAGCTGCCCAGGCACCACCTTAAAGAGAACTCTGATTACAGGGCTCGGTGAACCATTTTAACAACTGGTTCACCAAACTCAATAAAAAATCAGGTGTCAGTTCTGCTGAACTGGTGTGCACGGGCTAAATCCCGCCACTGGTCTTAATACCGAACTCTTGCCTTCAATCTGAAATGGCTATACCTCTTTGTCTTGTTTCAGAATTGGAACTCTTTGTGACAGGGGCTGGCACAGTAGAATGCACTGCTTTTCTAAAGTGCAGAAGATTTTCATCTGTGATCTGTTAAATGATCTTAGTACATAAATTTACTTTTTATTTTAATAGTTATAACTTTAATATAACGTATTCAGAATAAATGTAAAAGTATTTTTAAAAACTATCCTTTTGCCTGACCTGTAGTGGTGCAGTGGATAAAGCATTGACCTAGAATGCTGAGGTCATCAGTTCAAACTCTGGTCAAGGCACATATGGGAGTTGATGCTTCCTACTCCTCCTCCTTCTCTTTTTCACTCCCTCTCTTTCCCTCCTCTATAAAATAAATAAGTAAAATCTTAAAATTTTTTTTAATAAAAAAATAACTGTCCTTTGTGAAAAATATATTGTTGGCATATCAAACCTCATTTTACAGATAACATTTTTTAAGACGAGGCTAGTTTTTTCAACTAGTGTAACAGTTACAGTAAAATGAATGAAAAATATTAAGTAAAAAATAGTTTAGATAAGAAGTACATAAAGCAAAAATCATGAAAGAGATACAGAAATGTCACAATCTGTGGAAGTGGCACATGAAATTATGTCATTGCTCCAGGCATCTCAGGTTCTCTAGAAATGAAAAGGTTAGTCTAAAAATCCCTGAGATCAATTCTAGCTCTAATGCTCAAATTTTTTTAACAGTCTTACATTTTTTCCTTCAGCCTTAGGCCTGTTTTCTGAATCTTAGGTCTCTTCAGCCTTTTCTGGAATTTAGAAATACCCTTTTTCTTATCTCCCCCTCTTCGTCTCCGGCAAGTGTTTGTGCAAATCATTCATTTACGCGGGGACTCACGAAACCAACATACTGTGCTGAACTTACATATTCGGTAATGTGGGCATGCAGGAAAGATTACAGAATCCTGTTCCTCTGACTTCTGCGTTAAATGGGTCTACATGTCTCTGATTCCCGTTGAAGTTAAAGCCCTGGAAAGCCCTGGACTTCTGCCATAATCATTTCTTTGTACTTCCTGAATGACTAAGAGATCTTCAATGGAAAGTCCCTTCATTGATAAAAACACATTCAAGGCTCATATTACAAATTTAAAACATGTGTTGTGCAAATCCTGAATGGGATTATACATAAGAATGGACAAAGGGGTTTCTATGTTTCATAGCTAGAAAGGTCTAATTCTTGGGCCATTTTGAATACAAAGAGGAAAAAATGAGTACTTTCATGATTTTTGAGTAGAGGGTAGTTCATCTGTGGTCAATTAGAAATTCTAACAGGTCTGAGTCAAATGGAGAATTTTAAAATTTACCAGGTTTATAAAAATCAATTACCTCAAGGAAGAAATGAAATTTTAGTGGCATTTGTTGTTCTTTATCACTTACCCCCAACAAATGGTTAAGGCAGGGGTCCCCAAACTTTTTACACAGGGGGCCAGTTCACTGTCCCTCAGACTGTTGGAGGGCTGGACTATAAAAAAAAAAACTATGAACAAATCCCTGTGCACACTGCACATATCTTATTTTAAAGTAAAAAAAAGGGGGGGGAACAAATACAATATTTAAAATAAAGAACAAGTACATTTAAATCAACAAACTGACCAGTATTTCAATGGGAACTATGGGCCTGCTTTTGGCTAATGAGATGGTCAATGTGCTCCTCTCACTGACCACCAATTAAAGAGGTGCCCCTTCCGGAAGTGCGCCAGATAAATGGCCTCAGGGGGCCGCATGCGGCCCGCGGGCCGTAGTTTGGGGACCCCTGGATTAAGGTGTGACCATTATTATAACTATGTTTTCTTGGAAATTTATCCTTGAAAAACATTGCTTAAATTTTGTAAAGCACCTTACTGCAGTGAGTGTAAATTATCAAAAGCATCTATATAATGTCAATAGAGCAGTTTTATGCTTGCTAGCGATTCATAAGACTTCTATACTGGTAAAAAGGATATAGCTGTGGTTTCCTGCTGGAGTTTCCATATAATAGTGAAAAAAGCATCAGAGGATACAATTGGTTTTGGTTGTTTGCTCACACTGCTGCGCTTTTCTTTTTCATAAAAAACAGGAAGCTGGCATTTGTTCTTTACTTAGTTTAATTGATGTTTAATAAGGACTTAGCTGTGTGTCACTATAGGAGGATGTAAAGATGAAAAGATATATCCTTGTCTTGAAAGACTATAAAATCTTAACGTTAAAGAACATTAAAGAGGTTTAAGCACTCATAGGAGTATTAATCTACTGTTAATGCACATACATTGTGATAAAAATTGATTAACTGAATTTTTTTTTCAGATTTTTAATGTCTGTGTTTTTCCATGAATAAAGATAATTTTCCAAGTGTCACATTAAAACGTATTTTGAAGAAACAGCTAATTAGCTCAGGTGGTTTATAACTCTAGTAATTGCACCAAAGTTCAAATTAGTTTGATAGTTTTTCTCTGTTCTCTGATTATGGGCCAAACTCCTAATTCCCCAGCCTGGTAGTTTTGAGGAGAATTGGGCAAAAGATTATATTCCATGTCCCTTTCCCCAAAACAAGGTAAAATAAAATGACATATTTAGACTTAATAAATCAGTCCAATATCATTTAATACTATCATAAATTTTTTTAAAAAAAGGAAGTCACCCACAAAAGGAATATCTGTAACCAAGTACATATTCTGAGTGCAAAAGATTTCATGTAAGTCATATCAGTTTGGAAAGCAGAGCCACAATGATGATTTATTATAAGTTTTAAACCTTGTACAATGATGGGAGCTTATAAAGAAGTTTATGGGAAGCAGATGCCTTTGCATCTGATGCTGGGCCTGAAATCATCGTAGGTTTGCAGAGCTGGTAACTGGGAAGAAAAGTTGGATGTCAAGTGGAGCTGAGCAGGAACAGACTGGAATCTATAAGAGTCCTGCCTCCTCCAACCCCAGGGCCCTGGGAGAACCATAGATGGGGCTGGCACTGTTCACTGGGAAGGTATTCTTGAACCCACCCAGAGTTAGGGATGGGCATCTGGTGAGAGGCAAAGGACCACAGTCTGAATGCCATCTGGCATCACCAAGGTCAGCTGAGAGACCAGTACACAGCACCTGTTGCACCAGCTAACTCAGAGCTTACTGCCCCTCTGAGCTTAATAATGCTGCTGCTTCCTCTGTCTTCAGATCTCGCATAAATTTCCCTATTAGCCAACTGTAATGAAGAACCATCTAGAGAAGGGAATTCTGGGAATGGATTTCCACCTGAGCTATATTGACACCTTCTACAAAATCAACATAGAAACCTACCAATAGAAAGAGAAATATCTAAGGGCAAAAGTCTCTTGCTTTAGAATTCTACAAGATTCCTTTCAACTATAGGACTCAGAATCTAATCTGCCTATTAATTTAGGCATTTTCTTATATATTTTAAGACATTTTCTTATATATTTATACAAATTTTTTCCTGTACACAACTTTAAGTTGTTGGTTTACTTCCATTCAAAAACTAAAGTTTCAGGAATATCTATTTTTAAAAATTTCAAGATTCATGTTATTTAAGCCATTAAACTCATCTCTTCAAAATATATATATCATCTTGCAACATAAAAGTTAATGAGATTAACTCAGCACATGGCTGGATGATGTAATGATGAACATATTTTCTGCCACAATAGATTCCAAAACTCCATTTTTAGATTTCCGTAGGTGTTACAGAAGGTTTGTATAATATAATGTTGAGAAAAGCAAAAGCTCAGAACAAAGCTGTCTTCCCTGCGTTTCTTTTATTTATTTATTTTGTTCTGAGACTCGTGATTCTAAGGATGTATGCACTGGTACTATATGAATTGGTGAGCTGCCAATATTGAGAGTATTCAAGCAGCTGTTGTAACCAGAAGTCTTGCATGACTGGGAGGCTGGCCGACAAAACTTTTAAGACTGGTTCCATTTTTGAGATTCTTTGAGTCTTTATCAGTGACTTTCAACCTCTTTTCATGTCCCAACTCACTTAACAAGTGATGTTTACAGGAGGGTTCCACTGTAATTCCAAATTTTTCCCTCTCATCTAAAAAACAAAACAAAATGCCAGTAAGTGGCAAAACAAACAAACAGTTCAATTAAAAAATAGTCAGGCCTGACCAGGCGGTGGTGCAGTGGATAGAGCGTCAGACTGGGATGCAGAGGACCCAGGTTCGAAACCCCGAGGTCGCCAGCTCGAGTGCAGGCTCATCTGGTTTGAGAAAAAAAGCTCACCAGCTTGGACCCAAGATTGCTGGCTTGAGCAAAGTGTTATACTCAGTCTGCTGTAGCCCCCCAGTCAAGGCACATATGAGAAAGCAATCAATGAACAACTAAAGTGCCACAATGAAAAGCTGATCATTGATGCTTCTCATCTCTCTCCATTCCTGTCTGTCTGTCCCTGTCTATCCCTCTCTCTGACTCTCTGTCTCTGTAAAAAAAAAAAAAAGTCAGAAGAGCTGAACAGACATATTTCCAAAGAAAATATTCAGATGATCAACAAGTACATGAAGAGGGGCTTAACATCACTAGTTATAAGGGAAATGCAAATCAAAACTACAGTGAGATCTCATCTGTTAGAATGGCTGTAATAAAAGAATGAGAGCTAACAAGTGTTGGCAAGGATGTGAAGAAAAGGGAATCGTGGTGCACTGTTGGTGGAAACATAAATTGGTGCATCTACCATCAAAATAGTATGAAGGTTCCTCACAACTTTTAAAATAGAACTACTATATGATTCAGCAATTCCACTTTTGGGTGTTAATCTGAAAAAGACAAAAATACCCAAAAAGATACCTACATTCTTATGTTCACTACAGTATTATGTATAATAGCTAAGACCTAGTAGTAGCCTAAGAATCCATTGATACATGAATGAAGAATATAACATATATATGTATACAAACACACACATATATAATGAAATATTATTCAGCCACAGAAAAGAGAAAAGGAAGTCATGCCAGTTGTAACAACAGCGATAGGCCTTAAAGGCATTGTGCTAAGTCAGATAAGTCAGATAAAGAAAGACAAATACTACACAACCTCACTTATATGTGGAATCTAAAAGAAAAATGAGAGAGAGAACTCACAGATATGGAGAACCAAATTGCAAAATGGGTGAAGGAGGTCTAAAGGTACAAATTTCCAGATATGAAATAAATTAAGTCCTAGAAATGTAATGTATAGCATGGTGACTATAGTTAATCATTCTCTATTGATATAATAGAGTATGTGATAACACTCCATTGTATACTTGAAAGTTGCTAAGAAAGTAGATCTTAAAAGTTCTCATCACAAGAAATTTCTAACTAGAGTGTGGTAACAGAGCATAGCTGGACTTATTGTTGTGATCATTTTGTAATATATCATAGCTATCAACTATTATGCTGTACACCTGAAACTAATAAAATTTTATGTGTCAATTATAGCTCAATAAAAAATACAAGTTAGTGATCTAGTTTGTAAAATAAATACCGGTAAGTTATAACTTCTTGCTTAAGTACTAATAAGAAAAATCTTATCTTTCACATGAGCACAGAAATATCTTACTTAAATATTTCATCATCCAGCCCTGGCCGGTTGGCTCAGTGGTAGAGCGTCGGCCTGGCGTGCAGGAGTCCCGGGTTCGATTCCCAGCCCGGGCATACAAGAGAAGCACCCATCTGCTTCTTCACCCCTCCCCCTCTCCTTCCTCTCTGTCTCTCTCTTCCCCTCCCGCAGCCAAGGCTCCATTGGAGCAAAGTTTGCCTGGGCGCTGAGGATGGCTCCATGGCCTCTGCCTCAGGCGCTAGAATGGTCCTGGTTGCAGCAGAGCTACACCCCAGATGGGCAGAGCATTGCCCCCCAGTGGGCATGCCGGGGGAATCCCGGTCAGGCACATGCAGGAGTCTGTCTGACTGCCTCCCTGTTTCCAACTTCAGAAAAATACAAAAAAAAAAAAATACAAAAAAAATTATTTCATCATCCAAACCATATTTTCTAATTTATTACTTGGTGAAGCAAGAATACCAAAATATTCAATAGACTTGTATGATCTTGGGTCAATTTTAGATAAATAGCTACAAAAGCATACGAGGAAAGAACATAATTTTATTAAAATTTCTTTGGTATACAACAATTGAAAAAATTAGGCAATGCTCTATTACATTTTAGGTGCATTAGTGTCCTTGTGTGTTGATCTAATCTGATCATAAAAAAGCATTTGTTTAAATAGCATGTATTATTTGCCTGTTGAAAATTTCTGCGCTTAGGATGGAATGGCAGTGCATCATATATACAAAGATGACTAAGACTTTTTTCCTTACCCACAAATGACTCTGTAATCTAGTGGAAAAGATAATACAAAGATCCAAGTGAAAAAGTGGGAGGAGGAAGTGTTGAGTGTGGATTTAATATGGAAACAGAAATATTATGGTTCTAAAAAAAAATGAGGTTTCAAAATTTTATCCCACACTGCATATCTAGAATGTCAAAGACAGAAAAAAATTTTTTTAAAAACAACCCTGATGATACCAAGTGTTAGCAGGGATGTGAAGTAACTAGAGCTCTTGTATGTTATTACTGAGGATACAAAATAGGACAGCCATGATGGAAAATATTTTGGTATTTTTTTCTAAGGGTAAAAATTCACATACCATATGTCAAGGCAATCCCGCTCCTATTTGCCTAAGTGAAATAGAAACCTATGGTAACACAAGTTAGCATAAAAAAGCATAGTGGCTTTATTCATAATCACCAAGAACAGGAACTACTCCAGGTGTTCCTCAACTAGGGAATGAATAAACAATGGCACATTTGTGCATGGAATACTACCCAGCAATAAAAAGGAATAAACTATTGATACATACAGTAACACAAATGAATTTCCTATACGTTATACTAAATAAAGGAGCCAGAGTGAAACAACTATGTACTTTTATGTTTATAGGACATTCTGGGAAAAGCAAAACCAGGGTGGAAACAGATGACTTGTTGAGAGTGGGGAGAGTATGAGTGCAAAAGAACAGTCAAAGGGAATCTTCAGGGGAGCTGATGGGATTGTTCTGATCTTAATTATAGTTATACAACAATGCACTTGTCAAAATTCATACAACTATCTACTAAAAAGAGTAAATATAACTGTACCTAAATTTTCTTAATTCTTAAAAAAAATTCAATGTAGGCAAGACTCATGGTCTACAGTTTAGCATCCTCCTGGTTCTGGGGTCAGAAAAGCAGGCCATATGGAGAAGATGCTAATTCTATTCCCTGTTTATTGACACAGAAAAATGTGCAGACTGAACAGATTTGTGCTCTCTGATGTCCAGAGATCTTGGGTCAGTTTTGATCTCAAAACTCTCTTTAAATGGATAGAAGCAAGTATCAGGGGACCCTGGATTTCAGCTGGCAGTTCTGTTGCCTAAAATAATGTTGTGTTAACCATCTGGTGGGTGGGGGTGAGAGTGCTGTATACTCCCTGTGTCTGCTACTGTCTGTGTGTGAATGGGGTCTGTCACTCTCTCTCTCCCTGGTCTCATATTCACAGACTCTGAGAGAAATTCTTTATTTCATTATTATTTATTGCGGTCTTGTTATATGAGAAGTACAGTTCTATGTACTGTGGGGGCTAAATATTGAGATACTTACAATCTCTGTCAAAATTGGAGCTTACAGCTTAGGGTGAGAGATAAGAATGTGACTCAATAACTGTAATTCAATCAGGGTATGATAAAACCCACAAAAGTACCTCACTGTACTGAGGCTGATGAGAGAAGGAAGTCATCACTTTCTACAGGGAGTATCAGGAAAGGTTTAGTTTGCAGTGTGGCATTTGTCCTGAGCTTTAAGAATTCAGTAGATCCTAAACTCTTTGAAAATGAATCCTTTCTGTTTTATTCACTACTTTTTCCCAGATCTAGCCCACTTCTCGACACACTATTAATACGTTAGTGTTTCAGAATTAATTAACGAAAGAAAGAAAAGACAGATGGCATTTTCAGAGGCAGAGAACACATCCTGGGCACCATGGCCTGAGCAGAGGAATGCAGACAAATGTTTGAGAAACAAGTGAGAATGCTGCACTTCGGCTGGAGTGTTGGGGTGTTATGGAAGCAATATTCCAAGCTGTTGAAATCAAACTGTAAGGGGTCTCCAGTGCAAGGTTAAGTAATTTGAACATTTTCATAATAGGAAGGAAACCACTGAAGGATTTTGAGCTGACAGGAATGGGATCAGATCTGTGTTTTAAAACAATGTCAATTTGAGCCTGACCAGGTAGGTGGTGGCGTAGTGGATAGAGCGTCAACCTAGGACGCTAATGACCCAGGTTCAAAACCATGAGATCGCTGGCTTGAGCTCCAGGCTTACCAGTATGAGCATGGGGTCTCCACCTTGAGCTTGGGATCATTGACATGATCCCATGGTTGCTGGCTTCAAGCCAAAGGTCACTGGCTGGAGCAAGGGGTCACTGGCTTAGCTGCAGCCCCCCCTGTCAAGGCACATATGAGAAAGCAATCAATGAACAACTAAGGTGCCCCAACTATGAGCTGATGCTTCTCATCTCTCTCTCTCTTCCTGTCTCTCTCTCACTCTCTCTCACTCGCTTAAAAAAAAAAAGAGAAAAAATATGTCAATTTAACAGTGGTTATGAGACAGTAACTATTAGTGGTTTATAAACAGTATTGGAGCAAAGTAAACGGACAGTGCCTGAAGCACTGTACCAGCTAACGTGTGACTTGGAGAAGGTAGTCATTGGAATATTGCACTTGGGAAATCTCCGGAATCAAGTCCTGATTCTGCTTCTAAACTGCGGGATAAACCACATAAGTTTCTGAAGCCTCAGTCTTTGTATCTATGAGGTTAATGTGGAAATTATAAGAAATAATACCTGTGGAAGCTTTGTATGTTTTAAAGAGCTATACAAATGTAAGCAGTATTGTTATTTGAGTCACTGTTATTGGAAAGAAAGTTGCAAATACCTCTGGCACAATTGTGACAAAAATTGGTGACTGCATGTTTATAGGGGCAAGGGAGCCGAAACTGTCAAAACGACTCCAGGATTTTAAGTCAGACCTGACTGGCAGAACATTGATGCCATTAACAGAAATGGAGATCTCAGGAGGAAAAGTTCATTTTTAGCCGAATGATGTCAAATCCTGGCTTGGACACTGGTATGCAGGACACTGGTACTATATGCAGGAAAAGGATGGGAATGAGGGAGGGGGAAGAAGGCAATGCCTGGAATTACAGCCATTGTATTAACACTGTTAAGATAGACTGTGTGAAATAAATTGCCAAGGACAGGAAAGGAGAGGACCAATGAGGAGAATTCCTGGTAAAACCCCTATATAGGGGTCAGAAAAGAAATAAGTTGGATCTAAGACTACAAAAAGACCATCCAAAAGCAGAGAAAAAAAATCAACAGGAGAGGGGATCAATAGTGAAAACAATGCCAGTATTCAAGGTGGATGAGGAATAAAATTCAGTTGCTTCCTTTTAAAATTGAGAAAATTATACCTCCTTACTGGCTTGTTGTCGAAAGTAAATGAGAGATAGTACATAGTGCAATATTTTATATGTAGGAGGTTAAAAAGAAAATCTATTATTAATATTGTCATTGGAATTTAATTCTCATTTTAAATATCCTTTAGGAATTTTAAAAAATGTAACCCAGACCTTGTAAGTTTTGTATGCCTGTAATGTTGCCTTTTTGAAAGATAAATCATGGGCTAAATTTGCTGCACAACAACGTCTCCTGACCTTTAAAGGGTAAAATGTATTTCCACCCCAATTTTAGAAGATCTCCACACTGTTCTGACAACAGTTTTTATTTTTTGGTAACTCTCATGAGGGTTCCCTGCGTGGAAAAACAAATTTCTCCCATCTAGGCTAAAGTTGGATCACAGCAAGGTACACAGGATAAGAGCTTGCTCATCTGCTTCTGCCCTAGTGCCGAATGGATAATTTATAGGGAATCAATGCTAAATTTCAGTCCTGAAAACTTAGTTGACCCAAAAAATCATTAGGTAAGCGGTAAAAACTAAAAGAATATGGGTTTTATGCATACTTTTTCATTATCTTATGGCTAAGTGACTAAGATGGTATAGAACCACCTTCAAGTCTATTTGTATCATGTAGATTATTTTAAAGTTTTATTTTTTTTATCTAAGAGCCTGAGCATCTCTGCATTGATTCATATAACAGCCAGTTTGCTTTCCAAAGAGAAAAACAAACAAACACCTGCCTTCCTGGATCACAACTTGTCTCATCTCAAATTGGCCACCTTGCAAATGTTTGCAATTAAGGAAACAGAAAGCAAAAAAAGAGTTAAAAACATCTGCAGTAACTCTGGGGAAACTGTCTAAAGCAAGGAGCTAGTTCATGATCTTTAAGGATTCTTGTGGTTCTAGAATTTGATGACACATTATTCAATGTATTTAAATGATTAATCAAAAATTGTGGGAACTCCCAAAGAATTTGAGAAACTTCTGTGGTTGTCCTTTGATATCAGCATACTGACTCAGCAGGGAAACCAGAGCAAATTTTCTTTTATATTTGTAGTCATCAATAAAAATCAGAATTATCGTGGAATCATGGAATTAACTTTATTTTTTCTTATGAGTTTCCTAATATACAAAAACACTTCTAAACATAACATTTATTCTGTTTCATTCCGCATTTCAGTTAATAGTCATTCATTTTTCACTTGTTTCAAGTTCTAGAACTTTGAAATAATTTCTGCAATAAAATCTAATTTCTGAAACTGGCATTGAAGCCTATTCATTATATAGACTTGGGCCTAGAACCTTGTTTCCCAATGAGTATCCCAATCCATGCCCCATTTGCACCCTACTCCTAGCTTTTTTCCTTTAAATAATTTCCTGTCTTTGAATCTTTGCCTGGGCTTTCCCCTCTGTTCCAAGGCTCAGCTTTTAAAACCCAACTTAAATCATTACCCTGCTCTAGAAAATAGCACACAGCCTAATTTGGTCATTTTAGATGTATTAACCACAGTAAACTAACCTCTAATAATCTATAACCCCAAAATTTCAATTTCTTAAGGAAATAAAATTATACGTATATATTTTTCAAACCATTACCAGCACTTCTAAAAAGCCATTTAAGGTCCCCTGGTGTAGAGTATTTGCCCTCCTATACTCCCAGAGCGCTTTCGTCTGCATGTCTAGTATAAGAGGTGTTTTTTACAGATGTATCTTCCCTAAAATGTTCAATTTTGGAGTGCACCAACCAGCTTTTATTTATCTTTATATACCTTTATATAGCCACCACAAAACTTAGCACAATGCCCAATACATAGGAATCCTTAGTAAAATTAGTAAATGTTTATTGCATTTAGTTTCCATTGACATCAATACTGAATTCCTTAAGAAATTGAAAGTAGAAAGGAAACAATTTTTTTTAATTTGCTTTGTAAGTATTTTTGTGGTACTATCTTCCAAATCTTTGTGAGATTAACAGTTGGGTTTGTTGTTAAGTCTCTATATTATATCCAAGGTTGTTATTGTATTTAACATGAGAGAAAGCACGTACAGTATCTTCCATCTCGGTACTTTGGTGATTTTTTCCTCTTTTTGAGATTTTTGTGTCCTAATCATCCCTAAAGCTGAGAAGTTCCTGGAACCAATGACAAAGAATAAAAGAAAAATAGGAAATTAATGTTTAAAAGGAGATGTACATAGGAGATGGAAATATCAAACATGGAGTCTCATTTTATAACATGAAGAAAAAAAGACAAAAGAGCTATCATATTGTTTTAGTAAGCTTTTTGAATATAGGGTGGGTCCTGAGAGGCAGTGGCGCAGTGAATAGAGCGTGGGACTGGGATGCAGAAGACCCAGGTTCAAGACCCCGAGGTTGCCAGCTTGAGCGAGGGCTCATCTGGTTTGAGCAAAAGCTCACCAGCTTGAGCCCAAGGTCACTGGCTCGAGCAAGGGGTTACTCGGTCTGCTGAAGGCCCGCGGTCAAGGCACATATGAGAAAGCAATCAATGAACAACTAAGGTGTTGCAATGCGCAATGAAAAACTAATGATTGATGCTTCTCATCTCTCCGTTCCTGTCTGTCTGTCCCTGTCTATCCCTCTCTCTTACTCTCTCTGTCTCTGTAAAAAAAAAAAAAAAAAAAAAGAAGGTATATCTGATCAGATAATGACAGATAGTGACAGAATATAGGAAAGCAACCATGAAAGGTGAACTTGGCCAAAAGGAAAATATCAAAGCTGTTCTGATACAAGCTCCAGACAGAGAATAAAGAAATAAAAATATTGACTTTGAGGTTTTGGGGATCATCATTGTACAGTGGATATAATGAGCATTACCCACCTGATACTATCATCTGTACAGTTTTAATAAGATGATCAGCAAAAACCATAGTTGAGTTGAAGCAATCTGGGCTTTTGAAATGAACATTTTCATATTTTGTAAATGAATGCTCCCCTGACTTCTGCTTCCTTTCACTACTCCTGTTAAAACATTCAGAGAATATGACAACTACTTAAGCGTCATGTCCTCTTAATTTTTATGTATATATTAATGAGATAAACATATTCCTCCTATTCAAAAAAATTTAGTGTGATTGAGCAACCTCTACAGAAAAGAAAATGTCAAATAGTTAAGTAAAAAGATGTGTTCTGCAAAAGAAAAAGGGAGAGAGCTGAGAATATAAGCAACTGATGAAGTCAAGCTAGAAAGTGGGTAATCTAAGTGAAAAACTAGTTATTACTTCTTTTTCCACTGAGGATAAGTTAAGCAGCTAGAGCAGCAGGTTATAGATTTAGGCAAAATTAGGCATTCTAACAAGCTACTTATCCATGGTGATTTTTCCCCAAATACCAGTTCATCTACCATTCTTCTTGTATCACTGATTTACTTTATTGTTTAAATTTATTTTTATTTTTTATTTATGTTTTTCAATTATGGTTGATTTTCAATTATTATTTAGTTTCAGGTGTACAGCATAGTTCTTAGACATTTATATAATTTATGAAGCATCCATTTGTAAGTCTGGTACCCACGTGACAGTGTACATAGGTATTACAGTATTATTGACTAGTATATTCCCTATGCTGTTCTTTACATCTCGTGACTGTTCTGTAACTACCAATTTGTACTTAATTTCTTCATCTTTTTCACCCAATCCACCCACACCCACCCCTCTAGCAATCACCAGTTTATTCTCTGTATCTATGAGTTTGTTTCTGTTTGTTTATTTTGATTTTCAGATTCCACATATAAGTGAAATCAGATCGCATTTGTCTTTCTCTGACTTATTTCACTTAGCATAATTACGCTGATTTGCTTTATATGCCTTTTCCCCATCAGTGTCAATTTCAGTTTATATACAGTTGAATCTTTAGTGATTTCTTTTAGGAATAATTATGGAGAAAGGACACATTCAGACATAAGTAAGGATATTTGTGAAACGTAAAAAGATGGGATGGATGATAGTAGAGAATTGAAATTCTTTGGAATGCAACCTGAGATTTCCAACACATTTGCAGAATTGAAATGTTAAGTTACAGACCAACAGGAACCTCTGTTGATGGTGTGATGATGGGTGAAGAAAAGGGACTAGGAGGGAAAGGGCGGTGTGCTTGAGTAGAGGAAACACCCAGTGGTGAGTTTGTATTAGTAAGAAAGCCCAAGTAATTCTACCGCCGTCACTAATAGTGCTGCTGTTGCTGACTCTGTGGGCCAAGCTGTCTTCCAAGAGCTCACAGCAACCATATGGGGTGGAGGCTATGTTCCCCCGTGTTACAAGTGTTATAAGCTTCAGGAACAGAGAAATTAAGTAATTTACGCGAGGCCACACAGCTCTAAGTGTCAAGCTGTGTTTGAGTCCAAATCCACCTTACTAATACAGCCTCTCAACACAAGGCAGTGTTTCTGGAAAGTGAGGGACGGAGACGTCCTGAATGTCTCTGATGCATTGTCTCTTGCCTCTCCTTATTCTGTTTCCCTTGTCTTAAATAGTCTCATTCCCCATGGCTAACTCTTCATTCTTCAGGTTTCAGCCCAGGGCTCATCCTGCTCTGCAAAGCTTTCCAGAAGCCCCCTCAAGGGGTGGAGTCCCTTGCCGCACAGACTCATGTGGTACCATGTGAATACATACGTCAAAGGCAGCTTTGCTGTCACTTTCACTCAGAGGCCCCTCTTTTAGATCCACCGCAACTAACAAACCGTGTGCTCTCATAATGCCCTGGACCTCAGTGAGCCTCTCAAGGGGCTCACTGCCTCGTATTCTAATCATTCTTTTATTATTCTACTTCACCCCTAGCTAGAAACTTCTGAAGGTTAAGACTGGCATATTCACC
Organism: Saccopteryx leptura; assembly: GCF_036850995.1. NCBI lineage: Eukaryota > Metazoa > Chordata > Mammalia > Chiroptera > Emballonuridae > Saccopteryx > Saccopteryx leptura. Next base: position 71,254,447 of record NC_089507.1, on the reverse strand, counting down.
ATGACAGTCTCCATGTCTCCGACATAGCAACTACTTAATAAATGTTGGATGACTGAGTTAATGAGTTAATATACATGTTAAAATGTCACATACGTAACTACATATAAATAATATTATTTCCACCTTTCAAGCCTGATGCTTTACTAACTCTCCTTCCCCCTTACCCCTTACTCCTCATTACACCTGGAATCATCCCCAAACCCCACCTTGTATGTGCCGGAATCTGTGTGATTACTGACACACGGTTTCTGGTGCTTTTTCCTTCCCATTACTGTACCAGATTACTACTGTTTCCCCAGGAAGGCTTCGCAGGTTGCAATAGCTGGAATGAGTCATTCTCCTGTGTTACTGTTACTAAATCTCTAGCACTGAAACTGTCTTTCTCCACAAAAAGATACCAGTCGCTGAAGGCAAGAATTGAGTCCCACTCATCTTTGTTGCTTTTAGACACTACCATAGGCCCAGCACTAGGATACGCTGAACAATTTGGGACAGCCAAAAAAGGTACTATGTTTCATGTTTAGTACTTCAGGTGCTTTGTTTAGCTGCATAGGAGTTGAGTGAATAAGAAAATTAGTTACTGTGAAGGCCCTGCTTGAATCTCATCTCATAGTCTTCACTTAAGCACAAGGTTTTATAAGCAAAACACTGAAGTCCTTGACTAGCTTTGTTAAAGTAATAACAGGTGGTCTTCTTAAGCCTGAACATATGTGGCTGATGTTCTTATCACTATTAGAAAAAAACACAACCCTCTATTATCATCTGAGGGTAATAAAAGTACATGTGTGGCAAATAATCAGATTAATGAATTCTTAAAAGTAAACAAGTCTAGCTTGTTTTATCTCTATTATGTGAATTTCCAAAGACTTGTGAGGTCTTTAACATAAACTCTGAGACTGATTCATAATTCCCATGATAACAACATGGGAATAACCTAAGCCCTTTCAGGCCAGGATGAGATCATTTCTAGTGAGTAAAGTGCTGATACTTCTGACAAGTGACTTCTCAGACTAACATTCTACACACTTAGAATTGGTCCTTTCTTAATGAACTCTTATAAACCTGTGGCTGTATCCCAACAGAGGATGCAGACCACGAAAGCAAGTAAGGATTACAGCTGCTCAATGATCAGGCTAATAAGATATGAAGTAAACTTTCCTGACTTCCATTTACTTTTATTATTTTTGAAGTATAGTTTGTTACTTAGATAATCATATAATATTTATTTTGTTATAAACTAGTCTAAGCAGTAAAAAAAATGCTAAGCAAACAATTTATGATTTGAAATAGCATGAACACAATTCTCTTTGTTGCTAGTGAATAAAATGAACTTCAGTAACAGAAACAGCTCTTCTTTTATGTTAAAATAATTTTGTTGGCAGTGCATTGCATATTATTGGTCTAATGTGAGATCTTATTTTTCTCATTAACTTATATCCACTCTACTTTATGATTTTCAATATTTAATTTGAAGGAAATAAAGATCACACTTCTTTTGAGGCACGTTAACATTCACCAAGTGTTAACTGCACACCCTTTTTTTTTCTTCTTGCCGTTCTTGTACAGGATACTGGCGCTGCCAGATAGGCACTGTCTGTACTTTCTTGGAGCTTACTGTCTAACAAAGAAAAAACAATGGTGAAAGCATAGAAAGGCATTCTAATACAGATATGCATAGACACAGAGGAAGAAGCATCTGAATCAGGGGTGGGAAAGCACAGTGCAGGTTTCCCAGAGGGGGAGAAGCCAAGCTGAATTGAGGTTAGCACGGGAATAAAGATAGGAAGGACATATTAGTTGCCTAGATCTGCCAAAATAAAATACCACAAGCTGAGTGGCTCAGCACAACCATGATTTGTTTTCTCATTGTTCTGTAGGCTGTAAGTCCAAGATCAAGGTGTTGGCAGGGCTGGGTCCTTCCAGTGACTCTGAGGGAGAATCTTGTCCATGTCCTTCTCCTAGCTTTGGATGGTTGCCAGCAACCCATGGTGTACCTTGGTTTGTAAATACAGCACTCCAGTCTCTGCTTCTGTCTTCACAGCACTTCCCCCTATGTCTGTGTTTGTGTCCAAATTTCCCTCTTCTTATGTCACCAGTCATCTTGTCTTTAGGACCCACCCTAAGCCAGTATGACCTCATCTTCACTTGATTTTATCTACCAAGACCCTTTTCACAGGTTCTGGATGGGTCCAAATTTTAGGGAACAGTATGCAACCCAGTTCAGAGAGCATTCAAGAAACAGGAAGCATCGTGGACGTAGGTAGAGAGGTTTTGATATGTGGTTAGATCGAAAGGCTCTCGAGTTCCAAACAAGTTAAGAGCCTTATGAGGTAGCAGGAGTCTCATCCCAAAGAGCCTGTGTGCCAAGCTTAGGAATTTGAGCTTCCTCAGGAAGTCTGTGGGTGTTACTGAAGGATTTTAATTCTGGGAGTTACATGATTATATTTGCATTTTCGAAAACTCGGCAAAAGCAGCATGGAGAATTGAAGAAGGTACAGACTGGAAGCCGAGAGATTATATAGATAGTTCCTGAAATAATTCTGGCAAGAAATGAAAAATGCCCAGACTACATCAGCAATAAGAAGACTAGAAAGGAGGTAGATGGTAGATAAAGGAGATATTAAAAGGAAAGACCTATAAGACTTGGTGGTTAGTTAGATATTAAGAATCAGAAGAGAGAGGAAAGTGTCTTTCAAGTTTCTGGTTTACGTGAGGATATGAATGTGCATTCCCTGAGATAACTAAGGAAGAACATGTTAAGAGGTAAAGTGGATGAGTTTTTTGGAAGTAAAATTTGAGGCATTAATAACACTTATAGACCCTGGCCAGTTGACTCAGTGGTAGAGCGTCGGCCCAGTGTGTGGATGTCCCAGGTTCGATTCCTTGTCAGGGCACACAGGAGAAGTGACCATCTGCTTCTCCAGCCTTCCACCTCTTCCTTCTCTGTCTGTCTGTCTCTTTCTCTCTCTCTCTCTCTCATTCTCTTTTTCTCTCTATCCCTCCTGCAGCCATGGCTTCATTGATTTGAGCTTGTTGCCCTGGGCACTGAGGATGGATCCCTGGCGCCTCTGCCTCAGGTGCTAAAAATAGCTCAGTTGTGAGCATGGCCCCAGATGGGAAGAGCATCAGCAAGACGGGTTGCAGAGTGGATCCCGGTTGAGGCGCATGTGGGAGTCTGTCTCTCTATCTCCCCTCCTCTCATTTGGAAAAGAAGAGAAAAACAACACAAGTAGAGAGCTGCTATTTTAGAGATTGATAGTTGTGGCTGGAGATGGATTTGGAATTCACGATGTATAAGTAACTATGTTCCCCAGGTTGAGTGTATAAAGTAAGAAGAGCAGGAGGTCTGGGAAATGCCAACATTTAGGAAATGAACTGAGGAAAAAGAACCAAAATGTGTTAAGGAAAAGACTTCTGTTCAGAAAAGAGGAAAACGGAGTGAGAGCATATCAGAGATAAAAGAACCTGCACAAGGACAGAGTGCTCAGAATGTCAAATGATGCAGAAAAGTCAACAAATGGAAGAAGAGGAAAGTGTTTACTGTCATGAGTCACTTAACGATGGGGATGTGTTCTGAGAACATGCATCTCTAGGTGATTTTGTTATACAAACATCATAGATTATACTTACACAAACCTCTGTTATAACTTACTACACACCTAGGCAATGTGATATAGCCTAGTGCTCCTAGGCTACAATGTGCTATAGCAATGTGATTGAATACTGGAGTCTATTGCGACACAATGGTAAGTTTTTGTTTACCTAAACATATCTAAACATAGAAAAGGTACAGTAACAATATGATATAAAAGATAGGGCACTTATACAAATAGAGCTTGCAGGACGGAAAGTTGCTCTGGGTGGGTCAGTGAGTGAGTGATGAGTGAGTGTGGAGGCCGAGGACGTTACTGCACACGAATACAGTACACAAATACTGTGTACGATACAGTGTACATGAATATAGGCTTTATAAACTGTACGTTGAGGCTATACTGAGTTTATAAAAAATATTTTTCTTTCTTTGATAATAAATTAAACAGCTTAGTATAACTTTTTACTTTACAAACTTCTTAATTTTTTAAACTTTTTAACTCTTGTCAAAATACTATTTTGAGGTTCTTTTTTTGAAATATCAAGTAATCTTTAAATTTTTATTCTATTTTAAAGTATCAAAACTGATCATCATAGAACTAAATTATGGATGTGGTTCTGTAGATTCTAATTAGTGGACTCTTACTCAAAAGAAAGACTTGGTTTGACATTACAGGATTGGTGAATGGATGTACATGTAAAAATTTAGGGTATGATAAAACATTCAAGAACAAACTCTGGCCAGGTGGCTCAGTGAATAGAGCATCATCCCAACACGCTGATGTTATATGGGTCTGATCCAGTCAGAGCACATAAGAGAAGCAACCAATGAGTGCATAACTAAGTTGAACAATGAGTTGATGCTTCTCTTTCTCTCAAATAAGTGGAAAAGTAAAATAAATAAAAACATTCAAGAGCATGAATAATTTGTTTTATATATCTTCACTTTTAACTGACTTTTTTTTTAATTAATTGTGTTTACATAGATTCTAGGTTCAACCCAAATGCCTCTCCTCTCCCCCCTATTCCCCTCAACATCTCCTTTGCCCCCCTCCCTACAGCGCCCTCCCCCCTTCCCTTCAGGTTTATCCTATCCTATCATCCCCTCTCCCTCTGTCCTCTTTTCCTCTGGTCCTTTTGATCCCTCCTCTGTCTCAATTCCGTTCCTCAGTTCTCATTATTCCTTGCATTCCTCAAATGAGTGAGGTCATATGATATTTTTCTTTCTCTGCCTGGCTTATTTCACTCAACATAATAGTTTCCAGGTCCCTCCATATTGTTGCAAAAGGTAATATTTCCTTCTTTTTCATAGCCCCATAGTATTCCATTGTATATATGTACCAAAGCTTTTTAATCCACTCGTCCACTGATGGACACTTGGGCTGTTTCCAGACCTTCGCTATTGTGAACAATGCTGCCATAAACATGGGGGTGCATTTCTTTTTTTTCAGTCGGTGATATGGTGTCCTTGGGATATATTCCTATAAGTAGGATGGCTGGGTCAAAGGGCAGTTCCATTTCTAATTTTTTGAGGAATCTCCATACTGTTTTCCACAGTAGCTGCACCAGTCTGCATTCCCCCCAGCAGTGCAGGAGGGTTCCCCTTTCTCCACATCCTCGACAGCACCTATCATGTGTTATTTTGTCAATGAGCACCATTCTGACTGGTGTGAGGTGGTATCTCATTGTGGTTTTAATTTGCATTTCTCTAATGATTAGTGATGTTGAACATTTTTTCAATTGTCTATTGGCCATCTGTATGTCCTCTTTGGAGAAGTGTCTATTCATTTCTTGTGCCCATTTTTGATTGGATTGTCTGTCTTTCTGGTGTTGACTTTTACAAGTTCTTTATAAATTTTGGTTATTAATCCCTTATCAGATGTATTGTCGAATATGTTCTCCCATTGTGTGGTGTGTCTTTTTATTCTGCTCATATTGTCTTTAGCTGTGCAAAAGCTTTGTAGTTTGATATAGTTCCATTTGTTTATCCTCTCTTTTATTTCATTTGCCTGTGGAGATAATTCAGCAAAGATATTGCTGCAATAGATGTCAGTGAGCTTACTGCCTAAGTTTTCTTCTAGGATACTTATGGTTTCACGATTTACATTTTAGTCCTTTATCCATTTTGAGTTTATTTTTGTGCATGGTGTAAGTTGGTGGTCTAGTTACATTTTTTTGCAGGTAGCTGTCCAGTTTTCCCAACACCATTTGTTAAAAAGACTGTCTTTACTCTAATGTATGCTCTTATCTCGTTTGTCAAATATCAGTTGTCCATAAAATGTGGGTTTATTTCTGGATTGTCAGTTCTGTTCCATTGATCTATATGTCTGTTCTTATGCCAGTACCAAGCTGATTTGAGTACAATGGCCTTGTAGTATAACTTGATATCAGGAAGTGTGATACCTCCCACTTTATTCTTCTTTTTCAAGATTGCTTAGGCTATTTGTGTTCTTTTTTGGTTCCATATAAATTTTTGGAATATGTGTTCTATATCTTTAAGTATGTCATTGGTATTTTAATTAGTATTGCATTGAATTTATAAATTGCTTTGGGTAATATAGACATTTTAATGATGTTTATTCTTCCTAACCATGAGCACGGTATATGTCTCCATTTGTTTGTGTCTTCTTTGATTTCTTTTATCGATGTTTTATAATTTTCTGAGTACAAGTCTTTAACCTCCTTGGTTAAATTTACTCCTAGGTACTTTATTTTTTTTGTTGCAATAGTGAAGGGGATTGTTTCCTTAATTTCTCTTTCTGACAGTTCATTGTTTGTGTATAAAAATGCCTCTGATTTCTGTGTGTTAATTTTATATCCTGCCACCTTGCTGAATTAGTTTATTAGGTCCAGTAGTTTTTTGACTGAGACTTTAGGGTTTTCTATATACTGTATCATATCATCTGCAAATAATGATAGTTTTACTTCTTCTTTTCCAATTTGGATGCCTTTTATTTCTTCTTCTAGTTTGATTGCTGTAGCTAGGACTTCCAGTACTATGTTGAATAAGAGTGATGAAAGGGGGCACCCCTGCCTTGTTCCTAATTTTAGGGGAATTGCTTTTAATTTTTGTCCATTAATTATAATGTTGGCTGTGGGTTTGTCATAGATAGCCTTTATCATGTTGAGATATGTTCCCTGTATTCCCACTTTGCTAAGAGTTTTGATCATAATTTGGTGCTGGATTTAATCAAATGCTTTTTCTGCAGCTATTGAAATAATCATGTGGTTTTTCTCCTTCCTTTTGTTTATGTGATGAATCACATTAATTGATTTATGAATATTATACCATATTTTGATGTTCTTAGGATATACTCCCAGAAGTGCGATAGCTGGGTCAAATGGAAGATCCAATTTTAATTTTTTGAGGAATCTCCATACTGTTTTCCACAGTGGCTACACCAGTCTGCATTCCCACCAGCAGTGCAGGAGGGTTCCCTTTCTCTACACCCTTGCCAGCACTTGTCTATTGATTTATTGATGATGGCCATTCTGGCACCTAGCTCACTGTGGTTTTAATTTGCATCGCTCTGATGGTTAGTGATGTTGAACATTTTTTCATATGCCTGTTAGCTCTCTTTATGTCTTTTTTGGAGAAATGTCTATTCAGGTCCTTTCCCCGTTTTTAAATTAAATTGTTTACCTTCCTGGTGTTGAGTTTTAGAAGTTCTTTATAAATTTTGGTTATTAACCTCTTATCAGATGTATCAGCAAATATTTTCTTCCATTCAATGGGTTGTCTTTTCATTTTGCTGATGGTTTCTTTTGCTATGCAAAAGCTTTTTAGTTGGATGTAGCAGGGTATAAATGGTGTTATATTTTTTCTTTATCGATTTTTTAAAATTTATTATGTTAACATGGATTCCAATATAACACCCTCACCCCCAAACAATGTGCCCCCCATTACACCCTGTGCCCCACTCCCTTGACTCCCTTCCCCCTTCCCACTGGGATTTGCTGTCCTGTTATCTGTATCTATGTGTTATGTATATATAATTTCACTTATCCCTTCACCTTCTCTGATCCCGTTCCCTCATCCCCTTCCCTCTGACAGCTGTCCCTCTGCTCCCTGTGACCCAGCCTCTGCCTCTATTCCATTCCTCAGTTCACTTTGTTCATTAGATTCCACATATAAGTGAGATCATATGATATTTTTTTTTCTCTGCCTGCCTTATTTCACTTAGCATAATAATCTCCATGTCCATCCATGCCATCATGGATAAAATTTCCTTCTTTTTCACAGCCATGTAGTATTTCATTGTGTAAATGTACCACAGCTTTTTAATCCACTCATCCACTAATGGACACTTGGGCTGTTTCCAGATCTTGGTTATTGTAAACAATGCTGTAATAAACACAGGGGTGCATATCTTTTTTTAAAACAGTGTTTTGGGATTCTTAGAATATATTCCTAAAAGTGGGATAGCTGGGTCAAAATTCTGTTCCATTTTTAATTTTTTGAGGAAACGCCATACTGTTTTCTACAACACCCACACAAGTCTGCATTTCCACCAGCAGTGCAGGAGGGTTCCCTTTTCTCCACACCATTGCCAGCACTTATTCTGTGTTGATTTGTTAATGAGCGCCATTCTGACAGGTATGAGGTGGTATCTCATTGTAGTTTTAATTTGCATTTCTCTGATGATTGTTGATGTTGAACATTTTTTCATATGCCTATTGGCCATCTGTATGTCCTCTTTGGAGAAGTGTCTATTTAGGTCCTTTGCCCATTTTTTAATTGGATTGTTTACCTTCCTAGTATTAAGTTTTAGAAGTTCTTTATCAATTTTGTTTATTAACGCCTTATCAGATGTATTGGCGAATATGTTCTCCCATTGTGTGGGTTGTCTTTTTATTTTATTAATGGTGTATTTTGCTGTGAAAAAGCTTTTTAGTTTGCTATAGTTCCATTTGCTTTATTTTGTCCTTTATTTCAGTTGCCTGTGGAGATACATTCAGCAAAAATATTGCTACAAGAGAGATCAGAGAGTTTACTGCCTATGTTATCTTCCACAATATCTTTTATGGTTCATGACTTACATTTAAGTCTTTTATCCATTTTGAATTTACTTTTGTTAATGATGTAAGTTGGTGGTCTAGTTTCATATTTTTGCACATACCAGTCCAATTTTTCCATCACCATTTTTAAAAATTTTATTATTATTATATTTTTTTGTGACAGAGATTGAGAGAGGGACAGATGAGGACAGACAGGAAGGGAGAGAGATGAAAAGCATCAAGTATTTATTGCAACACCTTAGTTATTCATTCATTGTTTTCTCATATGTGCCTTGACTTGGGGCTGCAGCAGAGCAAGTGACCCTTTGCTCAAGCCAGCAACCTTGGGCTCAAGCCAGCGACCTTGGACTTCAAGCCAGAGACCTTTTGGCTTAAGGCAGCAACCATAGGGTCATGTCTATGATCCCACACTCAAGCCAGTGACCCTGTGCTCAAGCTGGTGAACCTGCGCTCAAGCTGGATGAACCCACACTCAAGCCGGTGACCTCCGGGTTTTGAACTGCTTCCCAGTCTGATGCTCTATCCATGGTGCCACTTCCTGGTCAGGCCCAACACCATTTATTAAAAACACTGTCTTTACTCTATTGTGTACTCTTACCTTCTTTGTCAAATATCAATTGACCATAAAAGTGTGGGCTTATTTCTGGGTTCTCTGTTCTGTTCCATTGATCTGTATACCTGTTCTTATGCCAGTACCGACCTATTTTCATTACAAAAGTCTTGTAGTATAACCCACTTTGTGATACCTCCCACTTTGTTCTTCATTTTTTGTTGTATATAGCCTTTATTATATTGAGGTATGTTCCCTGTATTCCCACTTTGCTCAGAGTCCTCTGCTTCATCCAGCCTGCTATTGATTCCTTCTAGTGCAGTCTTTATTTCTGATATTGTATTTGTCATTTCTGACTGGTTCTTTTTTATGATTTCAATGTCTTTTCTGATGTTTGCTATCTCTTCATTTAAGTTCTAATTGTGATCATCCATTGTTGCTCTAAGATCCTTGAGCATTTAAATCTGCATCTGGTAGTTTGGTTACTTCCATTTTATTTAGTTCTTTTTCTGGTGGTTTCTCCTGTTAATTCTTTTGGGTCATATTTCTTTGTCTTTCCATTTTGTCTGTGTATTAGATATCACTGTCTGACTTTGAAATTTGTTGTGGTGTCTTTATGAGGAAGATGGGCTCAGTGATACTGACCTCCAGGCCACCAGAGTTTCTTGCTTTAGGAATGCTTCTTGAAGGTATTATTTATCCTCCTGTTGTATGTGAGTATTCAATGCAGTTGGTCTTTTTGTGGGTGCAGTTATCCCTTCAGGCTGGCTGCCTTTAAGGGTCAACTTTGATCATGTGTATTAGACTCTGTGCAGTGTCTGTCCTGTTGGGTGTATTTGTTTCCCCAAGTGTCTGGTTCCTGCTGGACTCCTACTTTAGGCATGCTGCCTATGTAGCTAGCTGAGTCTAGTGTTGGTGCTGTCTATCACCCACTACTGGTTGTGTTGGTTCTGGGTCTTTTGGGGTTGGCATAAGGCATTGTTTGTAACCTGACATAGGTTACCTGTCTGGAGCTACTGCTCTGTTCACTGTTTGTGTCTGCATATTCTGTGCCTGAGTAGTGTGAGATGGGCCAACCTGTGTGTAAGGATCTGCTTCCTCCTGCTTAGAAATAACAGAAGCTCCATAAAAACCCCAAGCTCCATAATATTTGCCTCCACTTTTTAGCTGCTCCACCTCCTCTTGCTGCTATATGGTCTTCCCACAGAGTCTTCTACATAAAGACTGTGGTGTGGGCTTAGACTGACTTTACCCCACCTTTATAGGTTATAGGCTTGATGGGTTAGGGCATCTGAGGTTGGGAATATAACGTTAGTGGAACCCTGTACTTCAGGGGTCTCTTGGTCAGTAGCTCAGTACGGGGAAAGTGACCCCCTACTCCAGAGCCTAATCCTTCAGACACTGCTGGATACTCCAATTCTATTTTTCCCCAGCAAGATAAGCAGCAGGTTCAGATTGGTTGTGGCCAACAATCTCCTCTGCAGAAGTTCTTACAGCTGGTAAGTCCCTGGTCTCAGGGAGAAAGACTGAAAGAGTCCTCCTCTGGAGCTGACTATGTCCCCTCAGAAAGTGGCTAAGCCCCTCGACCCAACCCAACAATAGGCTTGCAGGGACCCACACTTTAAATGTCCATGCTCTAAGCCTCTCTCCTTTCCCCTGAGGAATCTAGTTCAGTGGGGCAGGATAGCCAACACCCAGACCAGTTGACTGAGAAGCTCCACTCTGTTCAGTGTGCATGAGCTTCTATGTTGGTGTTGACCACAGAGAGTGGAGTTCGCCTCAGCTAGGCCAGGTGTCCAGTGGGCCCTCCCTTAGTACACACTGCCAGCAAGGGTTGTTAGCTCTCTGCAGCTTGCCACTGGATGTGCCAGCCGTGGGCCTCTCTAGAGGGAACCCAGAACAGACCAGTGGGAGACACTGACCATGACTGGCCCTCAGCAACCTTCTTGGAGCTACAAGCAATCCAGAGTTTGTGGCTGCCTTTGCTGGGCCCAGGTGCACATGCAAATACCAAGCCACACACCTACGCTGGCTTTTACCCACACTGGGCCTGGGGGAAGGACTGCAAAAGGCCAAGGTTCCCTGAGCCCTTATTTCTGTAGCCTCTGTTGGCTGCTTGTTGGGTTCAGCCACTGACAAAACCTCTCATGGAGTATAGAGCCTGTGGCAATTCAGGCTCTATAGCCTGAATTGATGGGTGTGGCTCTGTCCCTTAGCCCCAGGTGTCAGTCTGTCCAGACTTTTATCACAGACCTCAGTGGGTGTGGCCTTAGGAGTCCAGTGGGTGTGGCCTCTGAGACCCAGAGATGTGCTCTGCCCACAATCTGGACAGTTTCCACTGAGTCTTCTGTAAGGTAGAAGCACCAGTCATATAGACTCGGGAGCATGGGAAAGCTCTAGCCTCAATGCCAGAATACTGAGTCACTGATGCATTCCTGCTTTCCGGCTATCTTCTCAGAATGGTCCAGTCTCCATAGGGTGGGGCAAAAGGGATTCCTGAGGGTGGGGCAGTTGGTTTCCTCTGGGCTGAGGTCACATGGGGGGGACTGTTCCACCCAGAAAAGATGGCAACTGCAGTATTGGAGGATGACTCAGCACAACGGTTCTGGTGGTTGTTCCCCACGGTGTCCCTCCCTTGGCCACCAACTTCACACTCTCCTCATGCAACTCCAATCCTCAGCTCTCCCTCCACTGGAGCCCCAGGTAAGTGGCTGTGAATAAGATTTTTTTTTTGCTGGCCTTTTAAGATGGAGCCTGCATCTCTGACACCTCTGTCTCTTTCTTGCAGACAGAAACCTCTGCTCTTTTCACCGCCGAATGTTATGTGGGTGCCTCTTCTAGGCTCTGGGGTTCTAGACTGGGGCACCTGTCCTGGGGCTGAGGACCCTTCCCTCTCAGGGTGAACCTCCCAACAGTGAGAGTCCCTCCAGACCCTCCTAGAAGCCAGAACAGCCCTTTCTGCATCTCTGTCCTTCGTACCAGTCTCAGTGTGGCTTCTTCTATGGTCCTTGGTTATGGATTTCTTTTCATTTAGTCCAAAGTTGGTTTTTCAAGATGATTGTTCTTAAAATAATTTGTAATACAATTTGGTTCTGGGAGCTAGCAGTTGGAACATCTGCCTATCCCATCACCATCTTGGAATACCCATCTGCCACTTTTTTATGCTCGATGTTATATTGAGTTTGACACAAAACCTGTAAGATTTGGTGAACCAGATCATCCCAATAAATTAAAGATAAATTAATTGAATAAATAATAATAATAACAGCTTAAAACAAAAACACATTTTACAGCTGTACAAATATATTTTTTATGTCCTTATTCTATAACCTTTTTTCTATATAATTTTTAAAAACATTTTGGTTAAAAACTAAGACACAAACACACACATTAGCTGAGGCCTACACAGGATCAGAATATTAATATCATTGTCTTCCACCTCCAGATTTTGTCCCACTGGAAGGTCTTCAGGGGCAATAATACACATGGAACTGTCTTGTCCTACAAGAATGCTGTCTTTTCTGGAACACCTCTTATAGGACCTTCCTGAAGCTCTTCTTGAGGAGGTGTCAGTGAAGAAATATTGCTTGGTTTGTTTCTTTTTTTATCATAGATTTGTTTGTAAGCAGATAATAGATTTGGAACATGCTTCTCTATTAATGAAAACCTTTCAGTGTTGGGATTCATGTTTTCAAACTTTTCAAGGAACTTGTTGAAGTCTTCAAAAGTTTCACTGTGAATTTTTTGAGGGGTCCTTCTTTTTCTTCTCCTATAGTTTTCTTTTCTCTGGCCTCTTCTTCAGTTTTACATTTTTATTCCAGTTCCAACAACTCCTCTTTAGTCAATTCCTTAGGAACTACCTCCAGGGGGTCATCAACGTCATCTTCATCCACACCCAGGTTAAAGTTGTTTGCCATTTTAAACACAGCTTGTTGACTGTTTGCAACTTCCTCATTCTTGGAAAATCCTTTGAAGTTATGGACAAATCTGTTGAGTGAATTGTCTTTTTCCAGATGCTATTCTTACACTCCTTGATAATATCACCCCAAGCCCAAGCAAGATTCTTGGTATCATCATAGATGTTGTAATCCTTCCAGAATTGAATTAGTGTCTTCTCAGTATCCTCCTCAAGTGTAGCAATAGCTGGGACAAAGGTCTTCCTCAGAAAGGCCTTAGCGCTGCTATAACTTCTGATTCATTGGCTGCATCAAAAAGGAGGTGTTTAGAGGTAGAAACACCACTTTGATATCAGAATTAAGAATACCAATAAATGGAGGATGTCCCAGAGTATTATCAACAATAAGCAAAACCCTGAAGTACTATTCTACAAATAGTACTTCTCCATTTCTCTGGCATAACAATTCAGGAGGTCCTCTGAGCAGAGAAGCTGGGTAGTCCCTGACTTATTACTAGCCCTGTAGGACACTGGCCGGGCGGTGTCTGCTCACTGATGTGCTGCAGGCCCTGGGGTTCTCACTGGGCCAGACCACTAGGGTTTCAATTTGTAGCTTCCAACATTGCCCTCAAGCAAGACTGTTATCCTCTTCTCAAAAGCTTTGATACCTACCATTGACTTGGCCTACTTATGGATGAAAGTCCTTACAGGCACCCATTTCCAGAATAGGGAGGTTTCATCATTATTGAACATTTGTTCTGGCAACTAATTTTCCTCCGCAATTAGTTTATCTAGAGTTTCCAAAAACTCTTCAGCTGCCTTCACCTCAGCGCTCGCAGACTTACCACTCACTTTCACATTATGTAATAAATAATGATTCTTGAATCATTTAAACAACCCAGAGCTAGCAGTAAATTCAATATTACAGTCAAGTGCAGTCTTTTGATATCACAAACAAATTCTTTGCTTGTCACAGTGATAAGAGGAATACATTTCTATACCTGTATCTGGTCTTCAAATCAGGTCATTATAAGTTTTTCCATGTCTGATATAGATCCTTCTTGAATTTTTGTTATTCTCACTGGCTTTCATGAAGCAGATCCTTTAACAGCTTCTACCCCTTTGTTTTTGTTATAAGGTCATAGCTGTGGTGAAATGGGACATGCCTGATTGCCAAGCAATAGCCATCACTGATTTTCCACTTTTGTAGTTCTTAATCACTATTAATTTCATTTCCAGGTTAATGATTCAGTGTGACCTTTTACTGGAAACATTAGCAGTGAATTTTATATGCTTAGGGGCCATAAGGAACAAAACAACATGAGTTTAAATCAAGCACAAGAGAAAATGAAGCAATCAAGAGACATAGTAAACACAAGAAGTGTGAGGCTACTGTCTGCATAACATGGCACACTGTTACAGCAAACTTTTTTTAAAAGTAAAAGAATACACACTAAAGTAATTATTAGAGTATAGTATAGTAAATTCATAAAACTTTAACATAGTCATTTATCATCATTATATGTACTGTACAGAATTGATGTGCTATCCGTTTATACAACTGCCAGCACAGTAGGTTTGTTTACACCATTACCACAAACATGTGAGTAATGAATGCATTTGCGCTATGACATTTTCATGGCAACAACATCACTAGGCGGTAGGAACTTTCCAGTTACATTATAATCCTACAGGATTACTGTCATATATGTGGTTTGTTGTTGATTGAAACATCATTATGCGATGCATGACTTTATTTATTTTGGAAAAATCCAGTGAATTTTGACAAAATTTAGCAAGGGTAGTTTTAATGGAATGGAAGGAAAGATAGAGGAAGGAATAAGATGATAACAGATTTGGGAGTGATCATGCAGAAAGGAAGGGGTGTAGGGATTGTAGACCGTCTTTGTAAGAAGTGGGATTGGGAGGGAAATCAGCTACATAGGAATCAATAGCTACATGGCGTTAAGGAAGAGTTTTCTCTGATGATAAAGGTTTGAACAGACTGTCATCCAACTCAAGTGGGAAACATGGGCTCTACAGAGTGGACTTGAGCTAGGGGATAGGAAGGAGGAAAGGGGTAGGAACACTTCTTTCAAATAATAGCATCTACCAAGGTCCTACTCTTAAGAAAGTTGAAGGATTTCTCACACAGTTGCCATTGTGAACTTTTTGTTAATATGAATAAAAATATTTCTTCATGCTTTATGTAATGGGAATTTTTTGTTGCCCACACTTCTCATTGTCATTCCCCTTCATTTTACAGCAGAATTTTTATTTCTTCTTGGAAAATTGATTCTTCCCCTCTGTATGCAACATTAATAGAACTCATAGACAAGGTGCCCTGCCCTTACCTAGGCAAAGGCCAGCTGAGCATCTCTCCCAAGATTTCAAATCTGGAGACTTTAACTGATATTGAGGTGGGATGGGGCGATTGGAATTAAATTATCCCAGTGACAGTTCTCTTCTATGCCCTGCTTCCATAGCCTACCCCTCAATTCTGTGACAACCCATATCCTTGGATAGGCTGCAGTGTCTAAGACTCTGGAACCACAAAGCTTGGGTTCATATTCAGGTTTGGTCACATCCTAATTGTGTGATCTGGAGCAAGTTACTTAACCTCTGTGTTCCTTAGTTTTCATACTTGTAATGTGGGACTTGTAATAGTGCCTACATACAGTCATATGCCATATGACAACATTTCAGTCAATGACAAACCACACTAGAAAACTAAATAGAGAGATATTCCATGTTCATGAATAGGAGGACTCAATATTGTTAAGATGTCTTAGTCAGTAAATGTCTAAATAAATACTGTATATGTATCTATAGATTTAATGCAATCCCAATCAAAATCCCAGAAAGGTATTTAGTGGATATCAATAAACTGATTCTAAAGTTTATGTGGAAAAGCGTAAGACCTACAATAGCCAACATAATACTGAAGGAGAACAAAGTTAGAGGACTGATGGTACCCAAGTTTAAGACATTATACGGCTATTGTACTCAGGACAGTCTGATATTGGTGAAAGACTAGACAGAATATCAATGAAAAGTTTATATGTAATCAGAGTCTAGAAATAGGCTCACATAGATATAGTCAACTGCTCTTTGACAAAAGAGCAAAGGCTATACAATGAAGCAAAGATAAATCTTTTTCAACAATGATGCTAGGATAACTGGACATCCACATGCAAAAAGAAAAAATGAATTTAAGCACAGACCGTATGCACTTCACAAAAATTGATTTAATTGGGATCATAGACCTAAATGTAAAATGCAAAACTATAAAAGTTGCAGAAAGTAAGATAGGAGGAAACTTAAGTGACCTGTATGACAAGAACATTTTAGATACAATACCAAAGGCATAATCCATCAAAGAAAGAATAGATAAGCTCAGCTTCGTTAAAATTAAAAATGTGTGCTCTGAGAAACATACTGTCAAGAGAATTTGAAGATAAGCCACAGACTTGGAGAAAATATTTGCAAAAGACACATCTGATAAAAGACTATTTTATTCATAATATACAATAAACTCTTAAAATTCAACACTATGAAAACAAACACATCGGTCTTTAAAAAGTGGGCTAAAGATCTTAACAGATACTTAACTAAAGAAGATAGATATATAGATAGCAAATAAACATATGAGAAGATACTTCATATTATATCTCATAAGGAAAATGCAAATTAAAACGACACACCATTATACACCAATTGGAATGACTGAAATTCAAAACAAGCACACACCACCAAATGCTGGCAAATGTGGAACAACTGAAATTCCTGTTCCTGGTAGGAATGCAAAAATGGTACATTTTTGAAAGGACATTTGGCAGTCTCTTACCATATGATTGAGCAGTTGTGCTGCTTTGTATTCACCCAAAAGAGTTAAAAACTTCACACAAAAACCTGAACATAGATATTTATAGCAACTTTATTCATAATTACCAAAACATGGAAGCAACCAAGATACCCCTTAATAGGTGAAACGGATAAATAAACTATAGCACACCCAGACAATGGAATATTATTTAGTGCTAAGAGGAAATGAAAACCCATAAAAAGACATGGAGAAACCTTAAATTCATATTACTAAAGTGAAAAAAGCCAATCTGTAAAGGCCACATATTATATTATTCTAAATATATGACATTCTAGAAAAGTAAAGAATATGGAGACAGTGAAAAGATCAGTCTTTTCCAGGAGTTGAGGGGTGGGATAGGGAGAGGGATGAATAGGCAAAGCACAGAGGATTTCTAGGGCACCTGTAGGATACTGTAATGATGGTTACATGTCATTATGCATTTGTCTAAACCCAGAGAGGCCTAACACTGAGAATGAAGCCTAAGCTAAACTATAGACATGGGGTGATTTAGGTTCGTTGTAACAAATGTATCACTCTAGAGGTGGGATGTTGACAGTGGGGGGAAGGGAGGCCATGCATGTGTGAGGAGAAGGGTGTATAGGAAACTATATCTTTCCCTTGATTTTGCTGTGAACCTTAAACTGACCTAAACAAAAGTCTTAATTTTTAAACAAAGATTTAATAGTGTTTTTGGATAGTGAGACTAGGGATTTAAAAAATTCTTCTTTAAATTTTTTTGTGTTCTAAAGTTTAGTTATACTTATTGTTGGTGATTGAATTAGTCATACTTCTCAACTGATTTTAATTTATGAACAATGGTCTGTAAAAGAGTCTGTCTCATTTAATTGATTCAATAATAATTCATTTCCCTTCATCTTTTTCTTCCCCATTTCTGTCCCACTCTTTATGAATCACAATGGCTTGTCCTTTTTTTATATGTTCTTATAAAATAGATATCATATAAAATATTTATTTCTATTGTATAAGATTTAAAATAAAAAGCAACTGCTAATTGTCCTTTTCAGCTCCTCTTTCTGCATATATAAACAATTAAGAAAGGAAAATAAAAATTCTAGGTAATAATAGAAGTAACTAGTGAAATAATTAATAAAAGGGGGTCTATAATTATTAATAAGTATAGATTGCATTAAATATAAATTAGAATATTATTAGCAAAAGCTGGAATAATCTAAAGTAAAAATATTCTGAAAAAATATTAAGATCAGTGTAGTAAATGAAAAACAGGAGTAGAATTTGTATAAAATATAATTATTCATGAGCATACCTAGTACACAGAAGGTGATCAATAAATATTTGTGAAATAATGGTTGCTGTATTCAAAGTTTATTTCTGGTATAAAAAATACATTATATTATTTGCTATGATGTAAACAGGCAAGCTCTGAGAGAGGTCATACTGTTTATCCCCTTTCTACTTATTTAAGTAAGAATTTCCTAGAATTCAATTCTCCTCAGGCAAGTTAGGGTCACAGAATCTTCCCTTCAAATTGTGGGTTTGGCCTAAGTCAATTAAAGACATTCTTCATTGTGGAACTGAGAGCTCCACATAAAGGGGATCCACTGCTAGAATCAGGCAGATTGGGAGTTTGTTTTTCTTTTTTCTGTATGAAATGTGTCAGCAAATATTAACCAGTCTGATTAGGATCCCAGATTGCATTACAGTGACGATGGTATAGTTCGTCACTACTGGTGACGTGGACAAGGAGGCATACAAAGGGCTGCTTCACTAAGGAAGGAATAAATAACAACCGAGAAGGGGGTTGCACAATCCCCTTTCCCGCAGCTCTTTGCAGGGCTGGTAGGAAAGAGTGAGGAGGAAGGAGGGCAGCATTCTGCTCCTCCTCTAAGAATGGCTGCAATGTATTACTGTGTTAGCCGGGCCACAGACCTGCCACGGCAAATCCTACCCCACTGTCAGGCAGTCTTCTGAAGAAGGAAGAGGAAAACTAGTCTTTTGTCTTTTATCTCTGTTTCGATTCCTTTTCTTAAAATAGTGTGTTAATTCCATCTAGCATTGAGGGGTTGCTGGGTCTAGGCAGGATGCTGTTGTTTTATTATTGATTAGACCATCATGAATAGCAAAATGTAGACGTCATTGGTAAAAAAAATTTTTTTAATTTGATAGTTTTTGTTCTGTTATTCCAATCACAGGACCACACCTGTTCTGTATTTTTCTCTTCTAGGACAAAGGCACTGCTTCACTCTCGAGTTAGTTGCCTCCCACCCCCACCTCTGTGTATGGATGCACACACCAGACAGTGTGTGGATGCACACGTGTGCGTGCAACTACACACACATGCACGCACACACACATTTGTTTGGCCCCTTGCTGGCAAACGTAGAAGTCATCAGACATGGTACTTGCCAAAAAATGCCGAAGCATCTCTGGCCACATCTGTAGCTCCTGTGCCTGTCCTGCTTCAGGGTTCATATTTGACCCAACCCCAGCCATCTATAGCTACTTCCTTTATCCATCAGTGATGGACCATTCCCAGGTCAGCCACATGCTCTTCATCCCTCCACCTCAATGCTGAGCTAAGAAGCTGTGAAAGGTTATCAGGAAGGAGCAGCACTGAAAAGACAAGGAATTAGGGGAGAAATAACTGCTGACAGAGTGGCCTTATTTTACTCTTCCCAACCCTTAGCATCAGCCTGCCTGGCCCTATAAATACCTGCCCTTGAATCCTGCTGACCTGCTGCCCACCCCAGCTCCTTATACCTCCATTCCCTGGCCCACTGCCGACTCTCCAATTCCGTTCCAGGCAAATGGCATTGTGCTGATGGTTGGGTGTTAAGGGAGTACTGGTCTGGACTGCTTGGTAGGTGGGAGAGGAGCCGTCGCTCAGGAAGTGTGTTCCTTCAAAGCTCCTTCATAGGAAGCCAACTCCTAAGTTACCTGGGGGTGTGTTCACCTAGTAGCTACATGACGTTAGATTTTTCCATGTGTGTTTTTATTGATATTGTGTCTGCAATGGATATTTGATAATACCGACTTAAAATTTTTTTTTGCAGCCATGCTTTATGGTCTTAGTTAAGAACATTTTGGATCAGGGGAAGAATAGTTTTCTTAACAGTTTTGACTCCATGAGCAAAAGTCCCTTTGGCAGGTGAGATAACCTACTATCCAAGCCAAAGGTTTACTAAGACCACCTGATATTTCATAGTAGGTTGTGAACAACCCCCTCCATCTTGGCTGGCTTTTACATGGAACTGCTCTTAATTAACACATTGATTGATTCTATAGAGCAGGACAAGCATATGCTTCTTTAAAGCTTTTCAGATAATTCTAATTAGGCCAACCCTTTCATTTCCCATATGAAGATACTGAGGCTCTAACAAAACATCAAGCTTTATATCTTCTAAATAACAGTGTGCTTCCTCCTGGCCCCTGCCACATTCCTGAAAACTTCCTTTTAGAAATGTCTTCAAGGACACCATGAAATTCAGCATTATTACTATCAAATAATTATCCTTTTTGTGCCATAAATGCAAATATCAACATAGCCAAAAAGGCAAGTAATTTCCTAGTGCCTTTATGAAGGGAGTTCTGACTTCACAGACCCTCAGAAAGAGACTCCCACAGACTAACCATAGAGAACTTAACTTCCTAGCTGTGATTCCACACCTTAATGAGCATAGCAGCATCAACAAGCAAAAATAAATATGCTTCATCTTAATATGCACAAAGAATGAGGAGTTTGTAAAAAAGCTTCTGTAATCACTAGGCACATTTTATAAAGTTACTGCATATTCTAGAAATTATAGCTCTGTTGCTCTAAGTCTATTTTATTCCCAATTAATTTTTCTTGCAGCTTGTTAAAGTTCTCTAAATCAGTGATTTTCAACCTTTTTTGAGCCGCAGCACATTTTTTACATTTACAAAATCCTGGGGCACACCACCTACCAAAATGACACTCTAACACAGTACATGTTATACATATAGTTAATAATATAGTTTCTAAAAGTATTTATACTCACTTAGTGTGAAACCTGGGCCTGTTTCGATGAACACAAAAGGGATATCCTGGCAGGAATGGTAGAAAGACACACACGAAGCTCTTCCTCAACAGTTCTCAGTCTCTCTCTGTTTTTAGTTTTTATCGCAGTCAAGCTTGAGAAGCTCAGCTCACATAGATATGTGGATGAAAACAGGAACAATGTCAAAATAGCTTTGTTAGCCAGAATGGGGAACTCCTTGGCAACAGATAACCAAAAACTGTCCAAAGGAAGATCAGCAAACTTTAGCTTTAAATTTAGATAACATTGTGATGCATTGTATATCACCCTCTGCAGGGGCCTCTTTTAAAAAGAAAAAAGTCAAATATCTATATACACCATCAGGATAGACATAACCAGCTGAGGCTGAGGCTTCATCCAGTGGTGGCAACATTTACCTCCAGTCCTGACCAGGATTAGAAATCGGGACCATGGGGAGGAGTAGCAGCTTCAACTACTCGCCAGGGCCACACAATGACAAGTACAGGGCAGCCCAAGCGGGGACCTTCCTGGGTGTGGATGAAAGGCTGCCTACTATTGGTTCATCGCTAGTGGTCAGGATGAATACTAGAAGGTGATTGGTCAGTGAGTGTTCCCTGTGCCTCCACTCTTCCTGTCAGCTGATAGCTGGAGGGATTGTGAGGGGAATGTTTATGTTTGGATGGAGGCGGCTGGCGGTGGGCTGGATAAATAGCCTCCACGGGCCGTAGTTTGGGGACCCATGTTTAATTTCCCCACGGCATACCTGACCATGTCTCACGGCACACTAGTGTGCCACGGCACACTGGTTGAAAAACTCTGCTCTAAATCACTATAATATTTTGATTAGATATGAACATGACCTTCTGGAGATTTAAACCCAAATTTATAGCAATTATTGGATTAATACTATAATTGGGATTATCTATTAACTTGAGTTTGGGACTTGGGAACAAGTTTACTAATTTGGCAGGAGGTAAAAACTCAGTGAGATTGCCACGTAATGATTTTATTGAATGTTTCTTAAGAAACAGAATCTATCAAAGACATGATTTACTCTCTCTTTCTTGTTTTCCACACTTCCAAAGCTCTGTGTGCTAGACTCTGTCCTGGGCACCAGAGGGCCCAAGGTGAACATGTGGTTACCTCATAGGTGGAGCTCGGAGATAAGCTCCCTGTTCTTCAATCTGTGGGTCACTATGGGTATCAATTTGGTGGATTTCAGTCAGCATTTTTAAATGGAATGAAATTGAATAGAAAATATCAGAATATAAGTATTGTTTCAGTAACATTTTATTTTAGTGGACTAGATATACAGTTGGATATGAAAGTGTGTATTGAGTTACAATTTTTTTACACAGAATTGCCTCCAAAAAGCCTGAAATTCACTGTTATAGCTGATATATTGACAGAGAAAATTTGTCATATCCAAATATTCCATTGAAGTAAAAATCCCATTAATTATAATTTTTAAAAAATATTTAGAAGCATGACAACATAAAAGTACCAAACAAAATTGGGAGAAATAGAAGTTTGAGTTGAACACCCAAATAGTAATTAAGAATGTGAAAAGATAATTTTATTTTCAGAAACCTTAAAATAGTGAGTGCTATGGTCATCTCAACAGCCATAATGGTATGAGTGACCTTAAAACTCCAAATGGAAATTACTTATGGGATTACCCGAGGTGTGTGTACTATGGTACCTTGTGATCCATCTCAATAACCAAGTCTAGTAATTGCCATCTTGTAACAACTGCCACCCTTTCTACCCATTCCCATAGTGTTTTAGTAGAAACCTAATTTTTACAGACTTCTCACCAATATATTGTCCTTGTTTTCTCCATCATCCTCCCTAGTCAGTTAGAATACAAGTCCTGGTAATTCTTTGTTCAAAAGATATATTGCATCCATCTTTTTCTTGCTACTACCCTTCTCACTGCTTGTACATACTTTGTCTTAAACACCTGCACATCTATGTTACCTCACTCCCTCTGTATATCCTCTGTGCTGCCAGCTGGTCTTTAATGCTGCCATTCCTACTCTGTGCCCTTCATTTCTATCTTAGCCTTTTACAAGCTGAAAGATTTCAAGCTTTAAAGTTAACAGTATCACTTATTAGCTGTTGACTTTGGGCTCCAGTTTTATCAACTCTGAAATATGAGTTAAATGACTACTACCTCATAGCATTATTGTGGGTTTTAAATGAGATAATGCTTATGAAATCTTTAGGTTTTAAGAACACCTAGAGCATAGTAAGTGCTCAATGAAATATGTTTCTACATCATAACACATCACTAACCTCTAACTTATATGATGGGGTGTACACTCTTCAAGGCACTGATCAACTTTTTTTAGTCTAAAATACTATATTTGTAATATTAGTCAAAGCCTCCTGATTCACAGCCTGACACATTCCTAAGCATTGTAGTGTCTGAAACATTTGTTTTCTCCCTCAGTTGCTACATCTATAATGTATACTCATCCTTTATGACTGTACCAAGTTTCAACTTCCATATCATACTTCTTGTTTCCTTTCATTCACTTGGCCCTTAGCAATATATATGATCATTGTTTCTTCTGTGTGTATTTTGATGCATGATTTTATATAAAAGATGCCATAGCTAACAAAAAAAGTATATATGACAAGTTTGGTGTGATATGTGTGTGTGTGTGTGTGTATAGAGAGAGAGAGATGAAAAATATGTTTGAAAAAATAAGAAACATTGTATATGACCCATTTCTGTTACCAAACTCAGTGAGGTACTATATTTGTTTGGCAACCTTTTTTAAAAAATATATTTTATTTATTGATTTTTTAGAGAAAGAGGAGTGAGAGAGAGAGAGAAGGGGGAGGAGCAGGAAGCATCAACTCCCATATGTGCCTTGACCAGGCAAGCCCAGGGTTTCGAACCGGCGACCTCAGTGTTCCAGGTCGACGCTTTATCCCACTGCGCCACCACAGGTCAGGCCTGTTTGGCAACTTTAATAAGTTAATTTGATTATAGTTAACTGACCTTTGTTCTTAGCATAGAAGCAAATTGCAGGGAGACACTTAGTAACTGGATTTTATGTAGACCTCAGAGTTAATCAGTGTAAATCCACCTTTGTCATCCCTGAGAAGTTGTATGGCCACCACCAGATCAATGGAAGCCCTTTCTCCTTTTTAAGGTGAATAAATTTACCACATTTCTCTCCTTTCTTTATACTTTTTTGTCACTATGTATTCTGTTTTGGTAACTTTCAAATGGTAATTAATCAATACCTGTTGTACAATATTTTCTACCTGAATGAGAATTAAACTCATTCGAACTAAGAGAATGAATACTCAAGATTTACATGCTATTGATTGAGTAAATTAAACCAACATTTCTAAGACAACATTTTAAGTAAAAGCAACATTTATTCCCTTAATTCCTCAAATATTTGAATTAAGACTGAGTGCAATGGAACCCTACTGCTACAAAAACATATTCCTGTCTTTCTACAAATGTTTTTGAGCATCAGTTATGTACCAAGCTACATAGTGAGAGATTGGATTCTTCAGTAATGCCTAATAAATTTCTTGAGAATTAGATGAGAATCCCTGTTAACCAATCTATAGTGATTTTTTTCCCACACACTTGAGTAATCTTGAAGAACTGTGTTTTGTCCTCTGTTGGAGAATATGGTTCTAAATAACAGCTATCTTAACCTTAAGCCAACTAAAATGTTATTTAAGCACAACCATCTCTCATATCCTGCCTGCTCTGGTTAACAATTTCTGTAATACATTTCACAGTTGAAAGATTAAGCCTTAGAAATGATTCATTATGAAAAGAATAAATATAAACCACACTTGCCTTTTGAAGAAGGAAGAAGACCAGGCAGATGGGGTTGTGGTGGGGTGGAGTGGATGTTTTCACACAGAACAAGTGCTAGAGAGGGGCCCTGAGAAAGAAGTTTGGTGATATACTATTGAGGTGATTTTAATCTCTTTACTAACTCCTTCAGACATCCAGCCTGCTAGCCTGCTGAAAAAAGTCATTGTTGTTCAGCTGAAGTGTTCATCTAATTTGTAGAGGAAATCAAAGAGAACTGTTAAAACAGGAGGAATGAGAAGCAGGGACCACCTACAATAGTCATTAGTACATCAACAATAAATTGAAAAACATTATTTCTATAAAAATTTGTTCAATATTGTTTTAAAAATCAGAAGATATTTTTCCCTTAAAGAACCAATGACTAACCCAGAAATGTTTAGAGATTCCTTCTAACTGGGAATAAATTTTGCCATTATACTTTCCATGAACCTATATGGCCTTGTCTATCAAGCATACTTCAAAATCAAACGTGCTTTTCCTTCTTCTCCTTTCAACTCTTAGTCTTAAACTTTACCTTACAATCCTTTAAAGACTTAAAGACTTGTAAAGTTCACTGTTTTTCTTACATTTATAGCCAATTTTTCAAAAGGGTTATAAATATTTAACAACTAACTCTGGGAAAACAACATCTGAGTTTGCCAGTTTCTGTGATATAACTATTCCCACCATGGCCAATTTCAAGTTACCAATATGATGTTACTGATCACAGAGTTGAAAAGAACACAATCAATTTTTTCAGCCAGCTCCAGCTCACTGCTGGTTGTAGGCATACTATTTCCATCTTTTATTATGTATATTCCTTAGTAGTAGCTCCAGAATTTTTTTTTTTTTGTATTTTTCTGAAGCTGGAAACGGGGAGAGACAGTCAGACAGACTCCCACATGCGCCCGACTGGGATCCACCCGGCACGCCCACCAGGGGGCGATGCTCTGCCCCTCCGGGGCGTCTCTCTGCCGCGACCAGAGCCACTCTAGTGCCTGGGGCAGAGGCCAAGGAGCCATCCCCAGCGCCCGGGCCATCTTTGCTCCAATGGAGCCTCGGCTGCGGGAGGGGAAGAGAGAGACAGAGAGGAAGGAGGGGGGGTGGAGAAGCAAATGGGCACTTCTCCTATGTGCCCTGGCCAGGAATCGAACCCGGGTCCCCCGCACGCCAGGCCGACGCTCTACCGCTGAGCCAACCTGCCAGGGCCCAGAATTTTTATATAAATGGCAGTTGCAATTCCAACCTAATTGGGAGGGGAGGCTGCACTTTCTTTACATGATTATATGTTTAATTGGAGTGAAGTAGGTGGCAAGGATAGAGATAGCAGTGGTAAGAGCAGCTGATGCTCTCCCATCCATGTCACTCAGCCTCTCTGGGCACGGCCACCCATTAGAAATCTCCTGGTCCAGCCTTGTTCCCTGTTCTTGAGTCATTTGGGAAATTTCCCCAACATTCTCCAAATCACTCTGCTTTGAAATCTTGGGATCATCCTTGATTCCTTCCCTAACCTTGCTTCATACCACCAGTCATTAAACACTGCCAATGCCACCACAGCCATGATCTTCATATCCCTTTTCTCTTTATATTCTTTATATTAACAACAGTGAGCCTGGCCAGGTAGTGGTGCATTGGCTAGAGCATCAGACTGGGATATGGAGGATCCAGGTTCAAAACCCTGAGGTCAGCAGCCTGAGCCCAAGGTCGCTGACTCGAACAAGGGGTCACTCTGTCTGCTGTAGCCCCCCGGTCAAGGCACATATGAGAAAGCAATCCAAAAGCAATTGAGGTGCTGCAACAAAGAATTGATGCTTCTTGTCTCTCTCCCTTCCTGTCTGCCTGTCTCAATCTGTCCCTCTCTCTGTCTCTTTCTGTCTCTGTCACAAAAATAAATAAATGAAATAAAATAAAAAACAATGAAGGGTTCCTCCCTACCTCTTATGTGGCAAAGGCCTTGTAGTTGGTCTCGTACCTGTGGATTCTTCCCTACTGGTCAGTGATACTTGAAATCTGTTCTTTTGTAAACTTTCTAATCGTTTCATTGGCCTGTTGGCAAACTTCTAGTAGATTCTTACTGTCCTCCAAAAAGGCTCAAATTTGTTAACAAAACCATTAAGGCTTTTCAGTCTCACCCAATCTAACATCTCGGCTTTTAGCTCCTGATAGCCACTTTTATGTAACTACATACCAGTATCAGTTATTGTACAAATAGCATCCAATCTGAAAGTCAGGTGCATCGAAGTATGTACTAACTGACAAATATTTCTAATGATTTAATTAAACAATATTTTTAATGCTTATGAGGCACTGTTTAAACTTAGGAACAACCCACACTTCCATGAATTAATGATATGTTCCACCACCACTACCAACCCCAGTGTCTGCACTCAAAATCATCCCTATTATTCAAGTTTGAACTCAAATGCACTTAGCACTTATAAACATTAAAAAGACAGAAAAAGGAAACAATACTTCTTAAAACCAGAAGTAAAAGATAAATAACTGGTTTCTAAATGGCTCACACCAGAAGCCAGAAACTGACTGGGGTCCCAGTAGGAAAGAATTTCAAGAACCAGTGAGGAGCAATGGTAAGCAACTTCTAGGAATGATATATGAATGCTACTGAACTAGAGCCAATCACATGCCTTGAAACCGGAGTGGTTATAAGCTAGTTAAGTACTCTAGGGCAGCAATGTAAAAAAGACCACCTCGTTGGGCAGGATTAACCCCAGATTTCTTAGATATCTAGTGGAGTCTAATCATATGCTTGGGGCTCATGTGCAGAACTAGTTTAGACAAAGTAAAGAGCTAGGATAATATCCAAAAACCCAGAGAATGCATCAAGATAAAACAAAATCTAAAAGTGAAACTTTACGAAGGAACAACGTTCCCATTTTTGTATCATGAATATTCTTAACAATGGGAAACTCAAGGTTTCAAACACAGATTATAAAATGCAAAACTTTGAGGCTTTAAGGTTCAATTTGGTAGGAATCTTGTTTCTCCATTCTTACTCTTCTTTACATTTTTTGCTACTTTTTACATAGTTGGAATAAAACTATGTTTCCTGGGTTTAAAAATACAAAAGAATAGGCCCTGGCCAGTTGGCTCAGTGGTAGAGCGTCAGCCTAGCATGCAGAAGTCTCAGGTTCGATTCCTGACCAGGGCACACAGGAGAAGCGCCCATCTGCTTCTCCACCCCTCCCCCTCTCCTTCCTCTCTGTCTCTCTTTTCCCCTCCCGCAGCGAGGCTCCATTGGAGCAAAGATGGCCCGGGCGCTGGGGATGGCTCCTTGGCCTCTGCCCCAGGCGCTAGAGTGGCTCTGGTCGCAACAGAGCGACACCCGGAGGGGCAGAGCATCGCCCCCTGGTGGGCAGAGCGTCGCCCTCTGGTGGGTGTGCCGGGTGGATCCCAGTTGGGCGCATGCAGGAGTCTGTCTGACTGTCTCTCCCCGTTTCCAGCTTCAGAAAAATACAAAAACAAACAAACAAAAAAAAGAATAGAGGTTTGTTTGTTTTTTATTTAGATAATTAAATTTAACAGGATGACATTGGTCAACCAGAGTACATAGATCTAAATGGTTGACCAATAATAAAGTTTTTAAAATCAGCTACAATCCCACTATGTATTAACCCACTAATAGTATATTTCCTTCTAATGTTTTCTACATATATATATTTCCTTTATGTATATTATATTAGATATGTATTTCTTATATATAAGCCCATAGTGTCACAACTCTTTGATAAGAATGATCAAAAATTATAGAAAATAAGGCATTATAAAACTAATACATATATGTCTAAGTGTCTTCTTTCAGCTTAAAATATACTGCTCACAAAAATTAGAGGCTATTTTATCACTTCATATTCATTTTGAAATAGCCTCTAATTTTTGTGAGCAGTAGATTTGTATTCACATTATTCTTGAGAATAGAACCACTGGTTAAGCTTTTACATCCTCTTTCTTTCATAAACTCATAATGAACTCTCAATATTTTTCTACTTGTTTTGTTACAGTTGAAATAAAGCATTGTTAATTAAATAATTAATTGTAATTATTTTCCTCTTCTACAGCTGTCTCACTCACTCCTAATTTAATAGCTACATTTTTTAGCAACCCGTCTTTGTCAAGTCTTACCCAAGCATTCAACTTAGTTCCGAAAAATCAGACGTTTCCCTTCTTTCATCCTTTCTATGTAATGTAGTTGTGGTCAAATTATATGGTAACAAGAACATGGACAACTGGCATGAACAAGATCAGGAAGAGCCACTGACTCTTGGTCTATATACGACCTAAGTGATAGGAGCCCATTTGAGAGGCTGGTTCAACCAGCTGCCAAGTCCTGGCTTCATCAATAAATCTTTCACTGGGCATGGGAAGCGCATCACCTGGGGAGAAGTTACTCAGAGAGCTCCTACTTATAACCCTACAATGAACTTCATTGTTCATAAACCTACCGGTTTGTGTGTGTGTGTGTGTGTGGTGTGTGTGTGTGGTGTGTGTGTGTGTGTGTTTACTTCCTTAGACTTAATTCCCAGAAGTATAATTACTGATTCAAAGGCTATAGATATTTGTAATGTCTGGAACTGTTCATCGATTTGGACTCACATAAGCAAGACTGAAAATGCCATTTTCACCTTACCCTTGCAACCATTGAACATTATTTTTTCATTCTTGCCAATTAAATAAACAAAATTATGGTGTTTTGTGTTAGCTCACTTGAATATGGAATTGTATAATATGGTAATTTTCTACTCTGCAGGCTTGTCAGCTTCACCTGGAAAGAGTCTTAAAATTTTTTTGTAGCTTATAATTTTAGCTGCAAAGTATATTACATTGTTATAATATAAGTGAGAAAATAGCATTGATTTATTTTCTTGCTTTATAATCTATAATAAAATATTGGTAAATAAATTATATTAGTCCTATACCAACAAAAAATAAGTGAGAGAGGAGAGGGGAAAAGAGGAGGAGGAAGAGAGGGAAGGAGAAAAGCAAGGTCGGCCCAACAGCAGTATAGAAAATAAGCATTAGGGGAAATGTTATTGGAAATCAAACAACATTATATGTTTTACTTTATACAGAAATCATAGTAAGCTAGAATTTTAGTCAGTGTAAGTCCCTAGCCACTATTATCTTAGTAAATTCATCACAAACCTTTAAATGTTACAAATAAGGATATTAGGAACAAATATAAATATAAATATTCCCTAAGTTGGAAAGACAAATCTGAAAGGATAGTTTAATTTTTTACTTTTTCTATAAATTAATTTAGATCATTTCTCCTAATTATTTTAAGCAAAAAGGGCCATTATAATCAGTTACTTATAAGCCTCCAAATTACCCCAATGAAAAAATAACTGAATATATATATCCATATATATAATACATGTTATATATATTTATAATATATATCTATATATATCTTTTATATTAAGACCATATCTTAAATTAAATTGAAGAAAATATAAGAATACTTGTGGTGACAACATAACTCAGTATTTTGCACTGCAGTTATCTTCAAAACATCCAAAATATATGGTTACCTTGCCTATATAAGTCTTCAAAGAAAAACCTATCCTTAAATGCAACCCATAAAAGTTAAATGAAACCCTAGAAACCATGGCATACTATGAAGGCACACTAAAATGAATAAGGCAATAGTCAATACATGTTCACTGAAAGCTTATTATGAGCCATTCACTAATCTAGGCACTTCAGGTGCACCAATGAGCAAAAGTAGACAAATGTTGAGCTGTTGGAGCCTGCATTCTGGCAGGGGATGACCGGCAACATACAATACTCACAGTGAGTGGATAAATGTTTTGGTATTTTGGAAGGTGATTAGTGCTATGGAAAAACATATATGTAATATATAATAAGTAGGCACAGGAGGGCTTCAGAAGTGACAGTGGAGTCACAGTACTTGCAATTTAATAATAGCCTGATCTAGAGGAACCTCATTGAGAAAAGACTTAAAGAAACGCTGTGTGATCTTCTCCACCTGATTTTTCTCCCTTCCCCTGCTATTTCAGCTCCTGCCGCCATGCTAACTCTTCACTCTTGCCCACAAGTTCCTGCCTTTGCTCTAGCTGTGCCTCCTGCCCACAGAACAAAGGTTAAGGCAAAATGTGAGACATACCCTGAGGTTAGTAAAGCAATCAACAAACTGCTACAGGAGATGAGATAGAAAAATTGCTCTTGGTTGATGTAATCAAGAGAGGCCTGAAGGAGGAATGATATTTCAAAAATGCTTTTCAAATTTGTCCCACTTGCTGTCTTGTCTCTTATCTGCATACCTTGTAAGCTCATTTTTATCTCCCACTGTGTCCTCTTGGAGGCAGCAGAGTTTGGGAATCAGACTCACCTGGTGTTGAATTACATCTCTGCCACTTACTAAATCTGTAACTTTGGTAAGCTGTATTTCTTTGAGCCTCAGTTTTTTCATCTGTAAAACAAGACCGTAATTCTTCTCTGAAACTTGTTGTAAAAAAAAAAAATAAGAAATGTACAAGGTCTGGTAAATGATAATGAGAGGGGATACCAGTCTTGAAAGAGAAATGGATCAGGTAGGAAGGACAGTTTTTAGACCATGCTAAGGATAATGGACCTTATTTTATAGGTAATGGAGAACCTTTAAGGGACATATTTATATGTTTTTAGAAAGAGAACATTACCAGTAAGTCCTCACACTTGACAGCAAGACCAACTGGTATGATATTGCAGCGTTGTGAGATACGATGAACAGAGTTAAGCCTGGCAGTGACAGAAAAAGTAAACTTGATAACTGGCCATTAAAATAACTTTTCTAAAGTTTATATCTAGATATTCAGTCAATTCTCAAAATATAGACAAAAATAAATAAATTCATCTTAATCATTTTTATTGATGTTTTGATCCAATTTCATAGAGTTTGGCTTTTCCTTAGATTTATTGTTTGATGGATGTATGATTCGAGGACCAACTGCTAGAGCTACCAAGAATAGAAAAGAAGGGAGGGAAAAAATCAACTGATAAACAGGAGTCAGAGAGTCTGGGAAAAGAAACTTAAGTAAACTTTATTTTGTGGCCCAACAGACATCACTTTAAAAAAAATTTCTCAGCTGTTGACTTTGAAAAATAATTGTATCCCCTAGCTTTTAGCTTGTAGATAACCTAGATGGATAAGGAAATTATGGTTTCCTTTTACTAGTTAAATGTCTAGGCTGACCCCCTTGCATAGCACGGAGCAGATGGAAAGAGTGTGGAAGGGAAACCAGTAGAAATCCATCAGTCACTGATAGAAAAGCTTCAGGATGCATGCATGTTCAGTTTTGCCCAAGTGAGAACCAGCGGCTTTTAAATTTTTATTATTTTGGAATCGATAATAGATTCATATAGTTTAAAATTCAAAAGGTAAAAAAAAGATACAGAGTCAAAAGTCTTCCATGTATTCTATCCCTCACACACCTAGTTTCCCTCCTTTGATAGCAATATCTTTGCTGATAGCAAATAATATTTACTCTTCTCTTTTTAATACAAATGGTGGCATATTAAACATACTGCTTTGTAATCTTAGGGCTTTTTATTATTATCATTGGGCTTTTGTTTTGTTTCAGTTGTTGTTTTACTTAATATATATATTTTGGAGATTATTCCACACCAATACACAAAGAGGGTTTTTTTTATTATTTAATATGGCTGCTTAGTATACCATTATATGGAGGTAGTGTCATAATTTTTGTAACTAACCCCCCCTATTAATA
This sequence comes from Saccopteryx leptura, assembly GCF_036850995.1. NCBI lineage: Eukaryota > Metazoa > Chordata > Mammalia > Chiroptera > Emballonuridae > Saccopteryx > Saccopteryx leptura. Next base: position 71,221,940 of record NC_089507.1, on the reverse strand, counting down.
AGATATTTAGATTGCTTCTAATCTTTTATTTCATGTAACGAGTAACCTTGTACATATATCAATTAGCACATTTATTTATTTTACTTATAAGGTTGCTACCTAAAGTAGAATTGCTGAGTCAAAATGTATGTGACCATGTATCTTTGACAAATAGTGCCAAATTGTTCTTTACAGAAGCTATACTAATATGCATTGTCAAACGGAGAGTAGGAAGAGCACCATGGTTGTCAAACTTGAGAGCAGAAAACTGTATCATTAATTCCGATCTAGGTAGAATAAGTTCAAACTCTCTTATAGCAACTCATAGGTTGTCATTCTAAGGGCGTTTCTATCAAAGGTGAATATACTCCTCTCCTAGATTAGTAGTCAACTGGGGCCAGTTTCATCTCCCAGGAAATATTTGGAAATGTCTGGAGACATTTTTCATTGTCACAACTGGGGTGTGAAAGTGCTGTTGGCATCTAGTGGGAAGGGCTCATGGGTGCTGTGACACATTCTGCAGCGCTCAGGACAGTACACCCTCTTTTTCTCTCCACAAAGAATTGTCTGGTCCAAAATGTCAGATTTAATGAGGTGAGAAAATCTGTCCTTGATAAACATTTACCTCCTCTCGATCACATCAAATAACATCTTACAAAGCTTAAGATTCTTTACTCTCGATAACCTAACGTCTACGTCAAGTAAAACAAGTCCTCTCTGTATTTCCATAACACATTTGTTTGTGTTTCCTCTGCAACATTTATATTATTGAAATTAGTGATTTGCAGGCACTGTGAGTTCCTCAAAACTATGAATATATCTTATTTCTATTTGTATCCCAAATGTTTGGCACAAACAAGGCACTCAGTTATTAAATGAATGACTAGATGTTAACAATACTTCCTAATTGTCTCAGTGTGAAGGGATTTTTTTTAATCAAACGTCTTTTTTTTTTTTTGCTCTACTTGCTCCACTTTTGTTTTAATTTCAAATATCCATTTTTCTTTAGTCTTACATAAGCACTTTTTTCCTAGCCAAAGAAAGAATTGTGTCAGGAAATGTCAATTGAATAAGAAATATTTGAACTTCTATAAAATGTAGTTTACCACACACAACATCATCACTCAATTATATACTATCTTGCTCACATACAGCTTTTGATTGAATCTGTTTTGTCTCCTTGAATGGATTGAAATTTCCTTAAGGGTAAAAATCAAAACTTTTAAGTAGTTCCTGATCCTGATGCCTAACTTAGTGTTTTACAGACTATAAAGCAAGGAGAGTGACAGGTTGTTTGATTCATTTCTTTTCTTTTTTTTTTTTAATCACAACTCACAGACCAAACCCAAAAAAGATCCAGGCTATTATTCTTGGAAGCAGAGGACCCCCATTTTTCTCAGATTCTGCAGTCCTTACAAAGAGCACAAGGTCAACCCTGCAGAGCATTCAGACCACAGCCCTGAGGAATATATATGTCTGCTTCATAACTTTGCCTTCCATTGGTTTCCCCGAGTATTCTCGGAGTGGAAGAGCCCCACTGGCCAGCTCTGTGCACAGCTCCCTGTTCACATCTACGTTCATCACCCCAAGTACTTCCCCCAGACACTTTCCCATCATTCAACATGAGTGAGGACCAAGTGTGGGAACAGGAGGAGAGACTCTGGGCTGCTGTCAGACATGAGCTAAAAGCAGAAATCACTAACAAGATTGCAGCCTGAGGCCAGGTAGCAGGGGTCTCTGATTGGGTGCCCAGCTCCGCACTTAGGAGTTGCCTTTGCCAGGAAAAAGGCAGGTGGAGTCGAGGCGTGGTTTGAATGAGAACCCAAGGTGTGGGGGCCAGTGTGGCAGCCAAGGAAAACAGCAGCAGATCATCCAGGTCTGGGAGGAATGAAGCAAGGTCAAGAATACTTTTTGTAAGGATGAGTGGCACTAAGTATATCCAGCAAAAACTTGGGATGCAGGGCAGCTTAGATCATATTTAACACAGGATTTTAAAATGCAAATAAAAAAACAATGCAAATGCAGAGCTGCTTAATTTATTTCTTATAGCTTGTTGTTTAACTGCCATTTAGCCATGCGATCCTTGTGCATGTCTTTGCAATTAGAATAAGCTTGCAGTTGAAATCCTTCAAAGCTGAGTTGCAAAAGAAGGAAAACATTCTAATATTTGTCAGGAAAATCAAGTAAATGATCAAAGCCAGTTGATTAGAGATGAAAAATAACAAAACAACTACTTTATTTCTTCTTTAGAAGAGTTTGGATTTTTTTTTTAAATAACATATTTGGACACTTTTAAGCAGCAACTTTGATATTAAGCTATGAATTATGTCCACAGGTAGGCAAATGGAGCTATGAAAGGGTTAGTTTTTATGGTAATCAAAACCTGAGTCTTGGCTTTGCTGAGAAAAAATAAACAATCCACATCTCCCATATGATCTAAAATAAACAGAGCTCATTTATTGTACTAATCTTCAAGTTAGCTAGAAGTTTCTTCTTCTGTTTTCTAAATGGTAGTTTTTAGGTGGGTGTGGACTCCCTATAAAATATATTGCATAGGTCCTCCCTTCTTCACTAAGTGATGTCACACTAATAATAATCCAAGACTGTGTATTTGTTGTCTTCCGAAAACCATGCTAAGTATCTAACTTCTTTCATTCAAGCTTTATAACATTTTGAGGCAGGTACATTTAATTTTGTGGCATTCTGCCTTAGACAAAAGGATATTAATGTGTGGCCCTGGAAAGGTTTCCAGGCACGAACTCTCTAAAATTAACAACAAACAAATACATAGGTGCACTTGTGCACTACTAGAGAAGGCTCATAGTTTTCATCAGTTTCTCAGGAAAGTCTGTGGCCCTTAAAATTGGACTCAACATTATTGGACCCAAATTGGACTCAACATTATGAAGAACAGGAAGTTCTGCCTAAATGACCTCTATTAGCTTGAATTAGTAAAGGCAAGGCTATGTTCTCTGAGTTTTTCTGTTGGTTTCCTTGTTGTCCGATTCTGCTTCTTGCCCTAGTCATTGAGCTTGCCTACACACACACACACACACACACACACACACACACACACACACACACACACACAAAGCCCCCATCTCTCCCTGTGTAGAATTGGTTAACAATATGGACTCTAGAGCCAGAGAACCTGGCTTTAAATCTGGTCTCTTACCACTTACTGCATGTGTGGTGTTGCCTATGTTTCCAGATTTGCAAAGTGCAACTTATATTAGGCACATCCTCACAGAGTTATTCTGAGGATTAAATAAGTTCACATAGAGAAAAGTGTCTAGAATATAGCAGGCATTAAATAAGCACTTGCTGCACCATGTATGTGATTTCATTCTGTTGTGAATTTAGAAGCTGTTTAAATTGTATTTGACGTAGCGGGACGATATGTTTGGGGTCTCCATGCCCTTTTCTACTTGGTTTTTGTCCAGTTCTGCTTCCAGTGGAATTCAATGAGATAACGAGACGTGCATTCATTTATCTAGAACAGTGTTGAACAAAAAAAGAACTGGAGAGGGAGAAGGGACAACTGCTCATTTTTCACGAGCTTTTATTAAAGTCACCATTAAAATTGAAAGTCCACAGGACACTGTTAGTGGCATTAAGCAAAGCAACCTTCTTCTCTCCTCAGCCATTCTGATTTGCTTTAGACATAGTTACAAGGGAAGAACCAATTTTTCTACTAATATCTTTGAAAAGTGCATTTAAGGCAGCTGTTAGTGTGAGGGTGTGATTTTTTTTTAAAGAAATAACTGCTTTTGTAGCCTGTGGGTGTTTCCTGGGATTGAATTATTTCTCCTTAAAACTGTGCACTGGCAGGACCCGCTGGGTTCAGAAAGCAAGTGATCTAGGAGGCAATGATACCCAGATAAAGGGAGCAAGTGAAACAAAATGGAATAGGATGACAGACGACATTTTTTAATAGTCTCTTACCTCTTGCCCTGCTGTTCTCTAAGGGTCTTTGTACCATCCATCTGAAGGCTAAAAGCTGCTGTCAGGTGGCTGGAGACAGAGGTACTCACTGTGTACCTGTAACACTTGCGTAGAGTTGCTAAAGAGACGCAATGACATCCTAGAGCCCTTGCTCTAGCAAGGGGGCAGTGCTGTGGTGGGCAAAGGCCCTTATTGCCCACCGGATTACTGCCCTGACCTGTAGATCAGCATCCCATGGGTCCAGGACTGCCAAGCCTCTCTCTAGTCCCGTCCAATGAATGCTTTTTCCACCAAAGCAGCTTTGGCACAAGTCACAAAGGGATGAGATTCCCTGCTGCCTGTCTTACTAAGCGTGGGTGTCTGTAATGAAAATAGACACCACAGCATAGTAGTGGAACCCAATGTTTTCAGAATTAGCAGTGGTGGTGTCGGCCTTCAACAAGCCAGGCCTTTCATAAAGAAAGTAACCAGTTGTGAATATCATTTTAGTGGCTGTTACTGTCATCCTGGCTGCCCCTGAATTGCAAACCCCCTGTGAAAAAAAGGCTCCCTCTCCTCTGGGACATACATATATATAAGTATGTATATACAGAGGGCAAAAGTGGGTTTACAGTTATTCATATGGAAAATTATAAATAATAATATAATAAACTGTTTTGTGTACTCACAACTGTAAACCTACTTTTGCTCACCCCTGTATTTTTTTTTCTTTTTCTTTTTTGTGATAAAGACAGAGAAACAGAGAGAGGGACAGACAGGAAGAGAGAAGAGAAGCATCCATTCTCATTACAGCACCTTCATCGTTCATTGATTGCTTTCTCATATGTGCCTTGACCCGGGGGGGCTACGGCAGAGTAAGTGACCCCCTGCTGAAGCCAGTGACCTTGGGCTTCAAGCCAGCAACCTTTGAGCTCAAGCAAGTAACCATGGTTTTATATAGACATGATCCCATGCTCAAGCCAGCGACCCCGAGCTCAAGCTGGTGAGCCCATCCTCAAGCCGGCAACCTTAGGGTTTGGAACCTGGGTTCTCTGCATCCCAGGCTGATGCTCTATCCACTGCACCACCACCTGGTCAGACTCATTCCTGTATTTTTTAATTTTTCCTTGTTTTCCACCTTCTTTCCAGAGTCACAGATAATAAGGAAGAAGCACCAAGGGAGCCAGGCATTAGCATTCATCAGAATTTAGTTCAACGGGAATTAGAGGTATTCAGCCTTGAGGAGGCTACTTGACGTCAGGGTCTCAGTTTCCTTCCCTGGAAAAGGTGCATGTTGTTAACCATGCAGCCTTCCTGCATTGCCAGAACAAGGCTTTACATTTTTGCTCATGATTTTAAGGGCAGAAGCACCAAAGGAACCTGCTTTCAAGAGTCCAGTCGCCATTAAACTTAAAGACAAACTCACTTTGTGACCAATCCAGAAAGAATTCATAATGCTATACAGCCAATCTTATAAGGAAATTCCTATTTGCTAGTGCAGATATAAAAAAAAATCTTTAGCCAGGCTCCTGTGGACTCTCCTCTGCAACAGGCCATAATCGTAGGCTTCCATGTCCGTCCTTGCAGAGTCCAGTTGTAACAAGACTCCTGCCAAGCCAGTTAGAGAGACTCCTCCCACCCCATGTCTGATCATCCTTAGTACCCAATCAAATTCCCTTACCATCCCCCAGGTGACAGTTGATCACCTAGCCAGTCTTCAGCAAGAATCCTATTGAAGTGGTTTAGCAAGAATTTCCCTACCATCGATGTGTCCTCATAGTACTTTTTCATCTACTGACCCCCCACCCCGAACCTGCTCCTTGGTTATAAATCCCCCCATTTGTTCTTGTTGTATTTGGAGTTAAGCCTGATTTTTCTTCCTTCCTGTGATAGTCTTTTTTTTTCTTTTTTCTTTTCTTTTAATTTGAGGCTGACCTGTAGTGGCACAGTGGATAAAGCATCGACCTGGAATGCTGAGGTCGCCAGCTCAAAACCCTGGGCTTGCCTGGTCAAGGCACATATGGGAGTTGATGCTTCCTGCTCCTCCTCTCTTCTCTCTCTCTCTCTCTCCAAAAGTGAATAAATAAAAATAATGTTAAATTGAAAAATGTTTGACACATAACACTGTATAAATTTGAGGTATACAACATATTTGATACATGTACATATTGAAATATGATTTCTATTGTAGTGATAATTAGCACCTCTATAATATCACATAATTATTATTTCATTTTTAGTGGTTGGAATAATTAAGTTCTAGTCTCCTAGCAAGTTTGACGATTATAGTACAATACTGTTGTCCAATTTTACTATACTGTGCATTAGATGTCTAGGACTTATTTACTGCCTGTTGCAAGTTTGTACCCTTAAGCATTATCTCTCCTATCTCCCCCACCCCTATCTTTCTGTGACTACCATTTACTGTTTTTATGAGTTTCACTTTTTTAGATTCCTCATATAAGTGATATTATACAGTATTTGTCTTTGATTTCTCTCACTTTGCATAATGTCCTCAAGGTCCACCCATGTTGTTGCCAATGGCAGGATTTCTTTTTTTCTCATGGCTGAATAATATTCCATTGTGCGTATATATATCACATTTTCTTTACCCATTCATCTGTTGACGGGCACTTAGGTTGTTTCTGTATCTCGGCAATTGTGAGTAATGCTGCAATGAACCTGGGAGTTTATCTATCTGTTTGATATAGTATTCAAAACAGTATAAATATCTAATAAATTTATCATCCCCAAAACAATAAATGTGCCTTAGTGCAATAGTTCAATTATGAGAACATAAACTTGTGAACATTTAATAACCTAAATGCCAAGATGGAGGGTTAGTTTTAAATAAAATAGTCTGCCATAAAATGAAATACTAAACTTATTCACCTCCTGAGATTGTCTTGACACCTATCACAATAGTCCTAACTAAAGTCCTCCTAACCATTTTAACAAGTGTCAGAATAGTTTTTCCTTTAACACAGATCATGCTTTTATAGTGAGGTTTATTAAGAGGCTAACACTTCAGGGTGCTTAATATATGCCAAGACATTATTTGTTCTAAACGTTAGATCTGTTCTTTACAACATCCCAGTGAGGCAATTCTATTACTATTATCCTCGATTTGTAGATTAAACTAAGCCTCTGAGAGTTTGTTTGCCCAAATACATAAAGCTAGAGTTAGGGAGTAGAATGGATACTGTAAGCCAGGGATTCTGGCCCTGCTTCCATGTTCAGAAACGCAGTGCCAAATAGCCTTCAGAGGACTAAAAATTAGGTTGGGGTTTCATACCTGTCAGTGCTTTTTGAGCAAAGCTTTCAAACTCAGCAGCCCAGATAAGTAATGTGAAGGAGTGAAACAGAGCAGGTGAGGAGAGTCCCTGCCATTGAGCAAAACAGCCCTTATGCGCGCCATCTAGTGTTGCTTTCTGGAAATGCATACCTTCCAAGTTTTTAAACAGATGCAAAAGAGATACCTGGATTTTTAAGAAACATCTTTTCAATTAAAAAAGGACAAAGAAAGAAAAGAAAGGGGAAGAAAAGAAGAAGGAAGGGAAGAGAAAACCATTCAGGACACGCGCGTGCGCACACACACACACACACACACCCCTGCAGAAGGGATTCAGTCAGTATGTGGACCACCTGTTTGCAGCCTCTAAATTTTTAGAGGTTAAATCTGATAATGGACTCTGGTTGAATTTTTTTTTAATCTGGTTGACTTTAAAACATATTCTCACTCTAAACTACCAAGTAATTATACCTTTTAAATGTCTTATGTGTCTGACCTTTTGGAGACTAAAGGTTTCCGCTATTTGTTGGGGAGGGGAGGGGAAAATGTTCAGGGTATGGGGCAAAGCAGTACAAGGTTGTGAGGGAAGATTGTTTCAGAACTTAGGCAGTCTCATCTGGTACATGGAGATTCGGCGACAGCAAGTTGTGTTGACTTCCCATCTACTTATAAATCAAGAGATTTAAAAAAAAAATTCCATTGATTTGAAAAAGGGGAAGGAGGAGAGAGAGAGAGAAAAAGAGAGAGAGAGAGAGAGAGAGAAGCATCAACTGGCTGTTTTCTCACTTAGTTGTTTTATTTAGTTGTGCACTCTTTGATCTCTGCTCCTACATGTCTGATTGGGGTCGAACCCACCACCTCTGTTGTGTACAGTGGATGCTGTATCCACTGAACCACCTTGACCAGGGCCTAAAGCAAGATAAATTTTAATTACAGGTGTTAGCCAAGCAATCTTGGTTCTTCTTGATTCTTCAATTGATAGATAATTTAACCTCTATTAACAAAGCAAACAAAGGCAAACACCCTTTCAAAGTTAAATTAGTACAATTAGCTATCTGGGAAATGGAATTAAACACAGAGACTGAGAGTTTTATGAAGTCCATCTTTTTCTAAGTCTTTCAACTTTCAGTTGCTGAACTTTGAGCTATTTAAAATTTATAATCCTCTTGGCAAACCAGGTTTCTTGGCTCTAGGCATAGGACGTAGGAGGCATTCTGTATTCTTGGCTTTCTGAGACCTTCAGATGTCCAATGTACTTGTTTTTAATTGCCTAAACCTAGATTACAGGTACATATAGTTTAATAAAGAAGATGCAACTATTTTCTTCCAGACACAGAACTCTTTTTGTATTGTGTTTTCATTCATATCTTACGCCATAGGTTTAAATTTCTTCTTATCTTGAAGTTTGGTAGCATATTAATAGTGGCCATTTTGGATGGAAATGGGGGATCAGTTAATGCCTTTTTATGCATAAGATTCTGCTCTGTGTCCTGTGAACAGATAAGAATCAATAAGCTTGTCTCCTTCCCTCCTGGAGCTTGAAGTACTTTTGGGTAAAAGAGGCATTTATACAAGTAACAATAGTACAAAAACTTCATAAAAAGCAAACTACAAAGGACACTGATGACCGTAGCTATAGGATTTCTAAACGAGGGAGAGACTTTATGACTTGAAGGCTTTAGAGGCCTTCAGAAAGGAAATGGTGTGTAAGCGGGACCATGAAGAATGAATAAGCTTTTTTAGGATGAGGAGGGCAGAGAGTGGAAGGAAAAGTATAATAAAGGCAGATACGAAAGAGGGAGAGGGAAAGATGGGCTTGGAGAACAGCAAGTGAATGCAACAGAGACTTCCAGTAAGGAGAAAATGGAATGTAAACCTGGGGAAGTGATCTGAATGAGCAGAAAGTAGTCAAAACCAAAGATGGGGAAATATTCAACCCACTATCATTAATAATGAAGTTACAAAAAAAGGCTGACTTAAGGGAGAAGTTGGATTCACTGTTAGATCCCATATGATTGTGGATCAGCCAAATAACTTTAAACCAACAGATAAAATTACATATATTCAAAATCTGGGCCCAACCAAATTTGCCTTTGCCTTATTTTGACACTTTATAGCCTGAGCTAAGATTGTGCTAGTATTCGTCACATGCAAATACGTAAGATCTTTGAATTTGGGAACAAGAAGGGTCCTTTGAAATCATATAATTTATTTTGCCAATGAGTTAATTAAGGGTCGGGAAAGATTAGGTGGTTCACATGAGGTCCCAGAGTCTATGAGAAATAGACGTGATACCAAACTATAGTCGCCCACTAATTTCTGAGCCATTGCTTTACTCACATCACCTGGTTATCCTTTCTAAAACACAATGTTTATACATAAAGGCACACAAATAAATTCTTAGGTATATATTTTTAAATTTAGTATTTTCCCACCTGTGGGTACCTCCATCTCTCTTCCCTGGTTTCCGGCTCATCACACTTCCTCCATTTAACATCTAATATGTCTTCTTCAAAATGTTTTTAGAATTTATATAATCATATACAAACACATCTGTACACACGCAGCACATGCATATGTAGTATTTTAGGTCATTGCTTTTCAAGAAGAAAAATCTGTGTACTCTTCTATACCTTGCTTTCCTCATTCAGCTATACCCTGAGGAAATCTCTCTCAAGTGACAAGTTACAGCCTAATTAATTGTTTCTTTTTGTGGTTGCATAATGCTCTACATATGATATATGGCATGATTTTTTCTACCATTCCCCCATTCATGGAGACCAGTTTGCTTGCAGTTTTTTACCTCTACAAACAGTATTTCAATAAACTTACTTGTACCTAAATATATGTATGCTGGCATTTTGTTTCTGTTGGGATCATTGGGTCAAGGTTATGTATTTTTAGTTTAAAAAACCAAACTGCTTCCCTAAGAAAGGTGTAATAAAACACATTTATACCTACAATTAGTAAAAATACTTTCTTTAGCTAGGTCTCCCCAGACGACGATAGTGTTGTAACTTTTTAAAAGTTTTTCCAAGAGCAATTAGTGTCAAGTAAAATCTAATTGTTACATTTTTGTATTTCTTTGACTACAAATGAATTTGATCATCTTTTCATAAGCTTGCTGGTTGTTGAATTTCCTACCTTGCAGATTGCATTTTCATATTCTTTATCTATTCTGCAGTAAGCTATTCTGTCTCCTTGTAAATCTTTAAGAGAGCTTCTGCTGTATTATAGATATTTTTGCCAGTCTTCTAGAGTTGCAAACATCTATTTTTCAAATCTGTTGTATTTGTATGGTATTTTCTGCCATGCAAAATTTTGAATTTTATTTAGACACTTAACGTTTATATTTTTCTTATAGTTTCTATATTTTTTGCCTTTCCAAAGGAAGCTTACCCTCCATGTCCCTAGATTATATTTATGGTTCCTGGAGTCTCTTACAGGATGTTTGTTTATTTATTTATCTTTTTAAATTTTATTTCATGTTTTAATCCATCTAACTTCACCTAGGATTTATTTTTGGAATTGGTGTAAGATAAAAGCTTAGTTTCCTTTTCTTCCAGATGAATAACCAGTTTGCCAGTCTGTTATATTAAGTAATCCATCCTTTTGCTTCTATATTGGAATGCCTGTCTTGTTATATATTAAATCCTCACTTTTATATGGATCTATTTCTAGATATTCTATTTCATATGTCTGTGAAATAGACTGATTTGATCACAGTAGCTTTACAGGATTTTCTGACATCTTGTAAATCAGATTACACAAATAACTCTTAAGGTAGTTATCAAATGCTAGGTAGATACATTACAAACCTGTTTGCTAGACAGCAGTGAGACGCTAAAAGAAACTAATATACATCAAAATAATACCGGTACACTTAAAATATTTTTTTCAAAATCTTACTTTCCAAGAACTATATATTTTTATACAAACAGATTTAGGAAGAACTTCAAAGTACTTATAAGATCTTACACAAATGACGGGTGTATTTTCAGTCCTTAAATGCTGTACTGTATTTATTGATGGTTGTTTCCTTGATTTCGCAGAGGCATCATCCCTGACTGTGTCTTCGCTCTGAGCTACAACTGCTTCCCAGTGGGAGCCCTGCTCAGGGGAGAGCTCTGAGGTTTTCCTGAAGAGAAATTCCATGGGGACTGTACCTGACCCTCTAAGATCAGCTAAAACTTCCCTGATCACAGCTTCTGGAAAAGAAGAGGACCTAGGAGAGGTACAAGCTGCCTCACCTCATCCTCGACCAGCCCTCCCGTGTGAGAACACCAATGGCCTTTCGGGCAATCCCACAGAACCAGACCTCAGCCCCAGGGCAGCTTCCGAGGCCCTGATGCAGGCCTGCGAGCATGAGACCACCCAGCCAGACATGTCTTCCCCTGGCATCTTCAATGAGGTGGGAAAAGCATCCCCCACACTCAACTCCCCTGGCAATACCCAGCAGCCAGGAAACTGCATGCCCATAGCACCGGCCCCGTGTTCCACAGCAGTTCAGAATCTTATACACACAACACTGATGATGCCAACCAGTCAGCACACCCACCAGGCCATCCCTGGCGACCAGCCCCATGCCAGCACCTCTTCAGGATCTGAAGATACCCTGGGGAAATCACAGAGAACCTCAGATGGAGAGCAACCTGAGAAGTCAAGCTGTCCTATGGGAGGCACTTACAGCAGCAGCAAAGATCAAGCGTCCTGTGATTTCCCTTCTCCAGAAATAATCCAGGGAATGGTGCAAACTGCAAATCCAGCAGCCAGGGTGTTCAGTCATGCCTCCTCTCCTGTAGGCAGCCCTGACAGGGAAAAGCAGGGAACCATTTCTGACTCCAAAACGAGGTCCTGCGAATCTCCTGCACGAGAAGATGGACGTTCAGGGAACACACGGCTCTCTGCCGCCACCTCAGACACTCAGGCCGTGAGTTCTGTGGCACCTCAACCATCCCACCTCACTGGCAAAGGTCTGGCGTTTCCTCCAGATCCGGAGAAGACGCTGTTGCAAGCACAGCATCCAGTGTCAAGGTTCAAAGAAGCAAGTACAATGACCAACCAGGCTGAGAATAAGATTCAGGACGTTCCCAACAGGGCTCAGCAAGACGCTGAGGTGCAGGCGGTGGCGAGTGTCGAGAGCAGATCCGTCTCCACTAGCCCCAGCATCCTCGCTGCATTCTTAAAGGAAACCCCTGCTCCCGAGCCACTGGAACAAGAGCAGCTGTGTGTCATCTGCCATGGCAGTGGGAGCCACACGTTGGAGCTGTCAGTCAACAACACCGTAGCCCCCCAGAAGTCGGGGCAGTGCCCTGGCATCATGACAGAGGTGCACATCCAGGCAGCTGCAGCTGTTTCCACAGCTTTCCAAGAGGATACTAAATTGGTGAGCCTACCAGTTGAGGTCCTCAATACCTCATCAATCTATGTGACATCTAGTAATGCTCAGGATACATGTACAGAAGATGGGAGGTCAGCAGGAATGACCCCAGCAAGGGTGGAGCCCACCTCTAAAAAGCTTTCAGGTACTAATTCTAGTTCCCTGAAAGCTAGCCTCATTGACCAGATTTCTATCAGTGTGGGAAGTCAAGGTGAAACGAGTCAGGGATCTGGGAAACTTGAAACCAAGCACTCTGAGCTTGCAAAGAAAACCGCAAATGGCCATAGAACAGACCCAGATTGCACACCCTGGGATTCCTGTGGCCCTGTCAGCAAAACTGACCAGCTTAGGAGCGTGGATCCCACTAATAAAGGAGATATAAGGGAGAAGAAACCTGCGTCTCCTCAGATAATAAAAGAACAAAGATCGGGGGGCACGGATAGCCTCGATGGGAGGGCGAGGGCAGAGCCAAAAACCATACTGCTCAATCCTAAATCTCAAGAAAGTGGAGGCACAGGGTCAGCTGCCAGCCCCCTCCCCTCCCCAGTCAGAAACAGCCAGGAGGGCGTCGTGGAAGAGAGCAGACAGACCAAGACAGCCGCCAGCCTGAGCCTGCCGTCCGAGCCCATGGGCGACTCCAGTCCGGGGTCGGGCAAGAGGACCCCTTCCCGCTCCGTCAAGGCCAGCCCACGGCGGGGAAGCCGCGTCAGCGAGTTCCTCAGGGAGCAGAAGTTAAACGTGACGGCGGCCGCCGCGCAGGTGGGGCTCACCCCGGGGGAGAAGAAGAAGCACCTGGGCGCCGACTCCAAGCTGCAGCTGAAGCAGTCCAAGCGCGTCAGGGACGTGGTGTGGGACGAGCAGGGCATGACCTGGGAGGTGTACGGCGCTTCTCTGGACCCCGAGTCCCTGGGCGTCGCCATCCAGAACCACTTACAGAGACAAATCCGGGAGCATGAGAAATTAATCAAAGCACAAAGCAGCCAGGCCCGGAGATCCATTTCCTCAGATACTTCCTCCAATAAAAAGCTCAAAGGAAGGCAGCACAGCGTGTTCCAGTCCATGCTACAGAACTTCCGACGGCCCAACTGCTGTGTCCGGCCAGCCCCTTCCTCCGTCTTAGATTGAACGGGAACGTGGGCGGGAAAACTGTGTACAGTTAGAGGCTTCCCAAATGTCGTCCATGCCAGAGCTTACTTAGTTTTTTCCCTGAGAGACCAGGCAAAGAAAGAAAATTTCTATGAACTATAAAAAATTGTTGTTAAGGATTGTTGGGTCCTTTGATTGGGGCTCCACAAATTAAAATATCATTTCAATTTGAAAGAAAGAACAAGAGAAAAGTATGCTTCCCTTAAAGTTTAATACTTTAATTAAGAGGAAGTAAGATTCACTGGTTTGTTGTGGGGTTTTTTTTTTAAATATACTGTTGCTTATAGAACCAGCATTGTCATTCTACATGTGTCATTTTGTGTTACTGTCTCAATTTATCATATTGTGGTATTTCCACTGAAATCCCTACTTTGTGTTAAAAACACTATTAGCAAAACCGCTGTTATACTTTCTAATCCTATTGCTATGAGAATGCTGTTACCACACAAAATTTAAGTAGCTGATAAGAACTATAATGTAAAAAAAAAAAAAAAAATTGAAACAAATTTGCCTTGTTCAAAGGCCAAATATGAATTAACATCTACAGGTAATCATTTTTATAAACCCTGTTATACTCTTTAATAAATTTAAGAAAGTTATATTAGGAAAATTAGCTATGCTTTGAATATGAATACTTCCCCCATAAAACATGAATTTATATATACACAGTGCCCAGTGCAGAAGGCAGGGTGCCTTTCTGTACTTCTGACAAGATTAATTTCATATGCCCTTATGCTAGAAAATATATGTGACTGAATTCTTGAAAAGAGCCACAATACTGAACATAATACTAAATTTTATGTTATGCAGGTGTTCTCCAAAAACATTCTACTGAAAAAGCTCTGGTAAGGAATTATAAATAACCAGTTAACACACACTCTTCCTTCTGTGTTGAAAAGGAAAGCTTCCTGAGTACAGAAACAATATCTTCAATTTAGACCCCTGCAAACAAAATACAGTGTGTGTTTTTCTTTTGATTTGGTTCAGTAGCTTCTAATAAAAAATGCATTCAACAGCAAATAGAACACAAGTTTTCTTACAGCTTTGGTATGGAGACTAATATCATGTAATTGCTTAAGTCTCTATAGCAAAAAGGTACCTCTGCAAAGTTATTAATTTTAATATTTCACCCTGCAAACCCAATAAAATAGAGACCTTCAATAAAACACTGAGCTTTGGTCCTTGAGAACATAGGCACCTGTTTGAGCTCAGGCCTCACCTGTCTCCAGAAATGGACCCTGTCCATGGAAGCCCTGAGTGTTGTGCAGGGTAGTGGGCTAGGATGGCCAGCAGTGGCTTGAGAATTGGGGTAGTACAGAAGAGGGGAATGAGCTAGGGTCCTGGAAAAGCTTCCCCTCCTGGATTCATTGTAGCAAATCATTGCTTACCACCTTGCACTTATAAAATCAGATTGTTAGATGTTGGGAGGTACTAGTGACCTTCTCTAAACTCATTTCTCTAAATGAGACAGATAGGCATGTAGTCTCTCTTCAGCGACTCATAAATGCCATTTTTGCATGAACTCCAAATCTCTGTTTTGGCTTCTTTTTTTTCTTTTAATTCTTTTTTGCAGATGCTGAACATATGGGGAGAAATCACACCTGAACTTTAACACCACAAGCTACACTGGAAACAACCTAAATTAATAATAGCCATTGATTTCTTTCAAAGCAATTAGACTATGTATAAGGCTTGCCTAAGTAGACCACAGTCACAGCCTTCTCAGAATCTGAGAATGGTACTTAACAGTGACTGTAGTTGGAATTTACAATGGAATTTTTAGTGATACAATTTACAGATTCTTACCAATTGGCTTCTATTAAAAGTGCTGTCTAAAGTAGAAATTACCATCAAATTAGCAATTAAAATTATTATTAAGGATTAGAGTTTTGGTCTAAAACTCTCTTTTGGCCTTAAATATTCATTTGTAATCATGTTCATTTCACTTCTGTTGGAGATGCCTTTTCCAGGATGTAATCCTGCTTCTGTCTCTCGCTCACTGGCTGGCTGTCACACGTTGGCATACATGTTGTGTATACACAGAGAACACCCTGTGTACATAGTGGCAGATGTCAACAGTACCCACTCCAGCTGGGTGGGCCCCAGGTAATCCTCTGCTGCAAAGTGGCTAGAACAGGCTGTTCCTGCATTAAAATACGCAAAAAGGAAGAATTCAGCATCTGGTAATAATATCTATTTTCATGAGTTTGGAGTAACCACATGATTTATAAATAGTTAAATGAGGCAGAGGCCTCAAAGAGAAGTAGGCATTTGTTGCATATTAAATTAATTAAAACTAAATTTGGTGTTGTTGTGCCTCATATTAAAACAATGTTTAAGGGAGTAGCTTGAGCTGGTTTTCATTGGTGCTAGAACTAACATTCTTAATCTTTAATTTTTTGTTTTTTATCTTTACTTTTGCCATACTGTAGAGATTGTCACCACATATTACAAAAGCTTTCTTGTTTTGTTGCTTATTGAATCTTACAGAAGGAACAGCTTTTAAAAACAGGAACGGAAACAGATCATCAAATGGATAAATAAGATAAGAGCCTGCTCAAGACAACCACGTTTTTACATTATGATACCCTAAGTACCTCTTACAATAAAACCTTGATTTGAAAATTTGCCTTTCTCTTTGATCTGTGACACAGCATAGACATTTAGTACATCACTCATGACTCCTTAGGTTCACCCAACAAATGTAGTTGCAAAACAATTTTTACGTCAGACTCTTTGAACTTGTTCGACTATCCCTTAGGTTGAAAGTTGTTTGTTTTTGTCCTTAATTTCTTTTGGTTATGTTTCGGTCCTTCTTAATGCATTTTAGTTGTTGAAATAAATGAAGAAGAATTTTTATTTATTAATTAAATAAATAGAAAATATTTCTTGACCCAGTAGTACAAGGGAGATGAGTTAGAACACAGTGTCTGGAAGATAATGAAACATTTAAAAATGTTAAGATGCTATCCAGCTTACCCAGTGAATACTAGAATTTTTAATTTAAATATTGATTTTTCTATTTTTATGATGACAAGACATTATCATCATCTCTTCAGCTGTCATATGTTTATCTTTAGTAATTTTCTAATTATGACTTTCTTGATTATTGGTTTTAATGCACAGAACAATTACTTTACATACAATAAGATCCTAATTAGCCACTGTGTATTTTGGATCAGTGGCATAAGTTGAATATATTGTTAAGTCAAAGTTAACCAAAAACCTTTTTGTTTGCATCTAAAATGAAATATATATAAAATATATGAGTATGATTTAGTACTTTGAAAAGTTCAGCCATATTGAATATTATTTAATTTTTTATATTTTTTTAATCTTTAGAATTGTCTGATACTCATTATTTTGGAAAGTAATGTTCTCCATGCTATAGGTTAAATATCAGAATTTAAGTAAATTGGACTGAATATGCATGTGTAACATACACCCTATAGCTTGAATTTTGGAACTATATCCTTAATAGGATTCATCTTGCTGTCTTAAAATAGAAAGCTGAAAAGGAGTTCCTATCATTCTGGGAATACCTGTATATACCACGTGAAGAATATACTATGATGTGACTTTAAATTTGTTTACAGCGGATATATATGAGTATGCTAGGAATGTAAATTGTTTGACCTTTGCTGTATCTGCTCTGTACTGTTCTACTGCCTAAATGTGAGAAATAGTCTTCTCTTCTTCCAACATATTGTGCAAGTGTTAAAAGATTTGTCCACTTCTAGTACCGTATAACTCACCAAATCCCTTGTCTACTTTTTAAGAATCAGTATAAAGAAAAACAATGCAGTAGAATAAGGTTTGCATATATGTATATGTGTTTTACTGAAGACTGGGTACTTGTAGCCTTCTGTAGGTCTGTACCTGTCTGATTTACTATTATCTACAGTGCTGCCATAGAGATGATGCTGTTTACTCTCTCCTGCTTTGTCCTAAATGGCGTTTGAGAAATGAGGCTGTGAATTTCCCTTTGTGATAGTAACACAGTGAACTCAGCAGTATTTGGATAAATGAGATGACCATCTTGTCTCCACACCTGTTTTGTCTATACAGTAAATAAGTCTTATCCACGTTTGCTTCAGTGTTTACTATTTTATATTCATATCGGAGTATTTTTTTCTGTGAGCAATGTTCCTTGTTTGTGGCCCTTTTGGTTGAGTCTCTCCAAGTGTTGGTCATCTGCTGTCACTTGGCAAAAAGCATGTGATATGCTGAATCTCCTGTCCAACCTTCTTACGGAAATTCCGCAACTGGCTGAGTAATTATAAATGTCATCTGTGCAAACACATGGGCTTAAGGATGTCTACAAAATTTTAGTCATTTTTGCAAAAGGGGAAAAAATAGTCTTGTAAATATTGAAACAGATTTCCATAAACTTTATCCTAGTCTTGGGGGAAAAAATCATCCTTGGCTACAGAAATCAAACTTGATTTGCAACTAATGACCAAGGACATAAATGAAGCAGAAAAAGGTGGAAAAATTCTGTTATGAGTAATCAGTGACATCTGCCAGAGGTCATTACAACTCCTTTTAACTGTGAACACTGACCAGCTAACCTACTCACTTGCCACAACCAAATAACCTCTCTAAGTAAACCCAGTACATCTGTATATATGTGAAGATAGAAATAACAAAGTATCCTTAAAAATTACTATTGGTTCTTAGGTAATCAAGGTGATGATAATTTTAAAGAACATTTAAATAACTATGGGCCTTCCTGAAATGACTGTGGGGGCCAGAATGGTACAACAAGATGTTATTTACAAGTTTGGTGTTTTCTTTTTTCTTTTTTAAGTCCCAGATATTTCAGATAATAATTATGAGAATAAAGACTGTTGAATATGAAATCAAAGCCAAGCAATAATGTGCCAAAAAAGAGGCATTTATACCAGCAAGTGCATCTATTTGGGGCACACCATTGTATAGTTATGGTCTGCCCATGAAGACTGACTATAACCCACGGATAAAATAAGTAAAAGCATCATTTCTCCTTTCTGGGAAAGCTTATTTGTGAGTTTCATAAAGAGGTGCAGCAATAGTGAGCATTATTAGGGATATGGTTAACAGCCAAGAGAAGAAAGGAGTCAAAAAGTCTTGCTAGCTTAAAACTCAAGACAGCTCCAACCAGAAACTACTGAAATGGAGAAGTTGAACATATGATAATTACTCTTCCTGGATACTTGCATGTAGAAAAACAATTCAGTTAACTCTGCCTGGAGGATTACCAACCTTAGCTATGAAAAATGGGTTCCCAAATATAAAATAACCAAAACGTGAGTACTCGTGTCAAAGGGGCCTCAGAAATGCCTAACAGAAACAAAAATGATGTTCCAGATGGCATTCCTAAATATTCTTTGTCAAGTATCTTCTTGGGTTCAAGTTCAAAATCCACTGACTGCAAAACAATAGGCATAAAAGTCACATAATTTGCACTTCAGAAAAAGGTACTGATGATCAACCAGCATGCTGATAATTATGATGAGAGGTTACCCCGGTGATTTAAGTGTGTTCAAGAGAATTAAATGGGAGGGAAAAGTTAACTTCTTTTTTTTTTCATTTCTTAAGATGTGGGAATGTCATCCACTTATTTCTGGGGTGAAAATTATAGCTTGCTTTTTGACATTGCTGCTAGCATTACTCTTTGTTACTTTAAAAATAAAATTGTTCTTTAGAAAAACTTTTAAGCAGTTACATAATTTTTTTCTAGTTTGTATCATTGCTTTTAATATCATGCAAATACTATGTATAGATCAAACTATATTGAATGAGTAAAAGGAGCTTGCCCAGCTTTATCAGTATCTTTTAATAATTTTAGATTAGATTCCTTAGCATTTATTTTAACTGTGTCTTTGAATAAGTTATTTTTCATAATGTTTTCCATCGTGTCTTAAAATGATGCTTGGTAAATCAGGAGATTGCAATATTATAGTCATACTCCTGAATCCCTCCCTATAGGAGAGGAAAGACTAATTCTTGTTTTAAGGGCATCTTGAGATACCTATACTGAGGTCAAGAAAGGTCAATGAGGCCTGAAAACTTAAGAAAGAAATGTATTAATAATTACTAAGTTTCTAAATGTATTTATCTCTGCTGTACTAATGTGTTGTAAACAATATGTTGTGCATAATACTGTAGGAGGTGTGGTATGTCAATACATTCTATAAGTGTGTATAGTCTGGAGTGGTTGGTTTTCTATTTTGATGTGTAGAAAAAAAATAATATTCTGTATCCCATTTTAAGGCCAAGTTCTGTCATAAGGTAGGCACATCTATGAAAGTGAGTAAAGCCAACAAAAGTATACCTGTGTATTCAGTAAAAGTTCTTTTATTTTTGAAGTTCAGAAAAGCTGTTGGCTTTTTTTAATCATCTTCAAGAGTAGATAACATAATTATCAAACAGGATGAATATAGTAATCAGTACATTGGCATGTTACTAAATATGCCAGGGCTAATTAACCATGCCATTAGTCACAGGTAAGGTCAGTTCTTTGACCACTGGGATGATTTACATTTCTCACACATCCTCTCTGTATTAAACGTGTGACTAGGATGTACATACTATGGGTGTTATTGTATACATACCTCTTATGAATTATCTAAATCCTCAAAGCAGCTACAGGAAAGCAGGAAGAAGAAACAGTTGTACAAAAGCCTCAAAAGGGCTAATCAATGTGTGCTTTCATTTTCTAAACATAAAAAAAATGTGTACATAACATTCTGTAAATAGCTTACCCACATATATATGCACACAAATACATTTTATTCATACTGGTACATTTAAGGAAATCACAAAACAACTAATTGAAAACTGCAATTTTGTATTACTGTTCTGTTTTACATATACTAGTATGAGGTCCAGTGCTCTCCATTACATTGTGCTACTCTCTGATAGCAGGTTTGGAAATCAGGGAAGCTCCACTGGGCTATGGAAATCTAGTTAGCATCTTACTGAGGCCCAGGATGTACCTGAGCAGGTTTGAGGGTTGAATGTTCTTTCTTTAAGCACCTGATATTATATCTGAAAATGACAAACACTGGGGGAAACCAATTATGTTTTATAAACTCTATTTGTACATTTACTAGTGTGTTTATTTGCCCAGGCTGATCAAAGCCACACTTTTTTTAGATATCCCTAGATTTCAGGAATTTATGATCACATGCAGTGAAAAATGAGATCAGCAAAACAAAGTTTAACAACACCAAAGAAGTCGAATAAAAAAATGTTTTAATCATAGATAATGTTGGTAGTACGTTCGAAAATGAGCAATTGTGAGTTCCTTAAGATGGACTAAAATAAATTATTATTACTGATAACAGGTGATACTATGTGGATTTGATAACAAGATTAGAGTCATCAGCCAGCTAATGTGGACAACATATTTCAAGTTACCACAATTCCAATCTGTGAACTGATATAGTTTGAGTTCCTCTCATTTCTTCTGAAAAGAAATACACTATTATAATCAAAAAGTCTGATCTGATTCCTAAAACCTAATATGATTTGACTCCAATTCCTTGACACCAAAACTCATCTTGGCTGGATATTAGGTTGAAGATATGAATGGAAATACCAGAATTTCCCATTGATAGAGAATTCTGTATGGCAAAATGCAAATATAATCCTTCTCAATAGAAAGTTAATGATACAATTTAATACCTATTTGTGTTTTGGAGAAAAAAATGTGTGATCTTTATATATTAGATAAAAATAAAACATTAACCAACCATAAGAACACTACAGTTGTAACTATAGCTGGCTGTGTTTTTTAACCACTAAAAGCATACTTGTATACTTGTTTATAAAAGCAGCATACCTGAAATTTTGATGTTTGTCAATATTTACTGTTGCTTACAAGATAAATTTTTGTAATTATTTTGGAAAATGTGTATTAATTTAAATGCCACCCCCAAAAAATTTAGCTGTCAATGTAAGAATCATTGATGTTTGTAAATAGTCCACTGAGAAAGACAAAGTGTAGTATAAGGTAAATCACTGAAGAAATAGTAATATCAAAATGAAATTCCTTTATGAATGTATCGATAATAGAAAATAAAATTATGTCTTCACAATGTCTACATACAAAGATCATTAAATGGTTTATTCAAGGAAGTCCCCATCCTGTAGAAATTGACCTACTAATTAAATTTTATTTCCTAGAAAAAAAAAAGATGAAATTTTATGATTTACATAAGACTAGATCAAGACTTTGGAATTATATACACTTCCACCTTCATTTTGGGTTTAATTTTTGAATGAATGAATGAATGAAATTTAACTGATGACTTAGTTTATCCTTGAAAAAAATTCAAATACTTTTTTTGCATTTCATTTTCCATAATAAACTTAATATAGATCAAAATGTACAATTTTGTTGTTATTATTGTTTTTGCCACTGCTGTTGAAATTGTTCTTTTAGCTCTAGATGTTTAGAATCAGTTGATTTTTGGTGAGACACACTTCTGCTAGGAATCTACAGTGGAACTGGAAGTATTTACAGTAAAAGTAGAATTTCCATAGAGTCAATAATACCTGCAGGTCATCAGAAGCATTCAGTGGTTTTTCCTGTTCTTGATGACACCGCAGTGTGTGTGTGTGCGCGCACGCGCGCACATGCGCATGTGCATTCTTTTGTTCTTGGTGGTGAGACGGATGAAAGCCTGGCATGCATGGAAATACGGGAAGGGGTGAGGGTACGGGGAGCGTCTACTCTGTGGTGGCATGGACCACCTGTATTCAAGCTTATATTGTCTCCTGTCTGGGCATACCTACCTCTTTCTCAGAACATTCAGGGGTGTGCTGTTCCAGCTTCTCTGCTTACTCCTGGGTCAAGTTGGGATACTGTAGTCTAGGTTCTAAAAGATAGAAAACAGAACTAGGCCTTCCAATCTAGCTTAACCAATAATAAAACTAACACTGTAATTGGATCCCTCTTTGCCTCCTGGAGTCTGACTTCAACTCGTCAAGGAACTGTAGAGAAGGAAGGGTACAAGATTTATGAACACCAAATCTCAAAAAAAATAATTTAGTGAATTTTACGTGAACTTTCAACAGTGGTTGTTTCAAAACTTCCAAAGGCCATATTCTTTCTCAACTACTGTGTGTGTATAAACACACACCATTTCAGACTACAATGTTGCCCTTGGGCTGCCGTTATCTAACTCATATACCTAGAAATTCATTCTTGATAAAATTAAACCTCATAGGCTTTCAAAGGTATAACTGCTATTCATGGAGAGGTTAGATCATGCAAGAGTCATCATCAAGGGGGCTAAGGTTGTTTGTGTTACGCCGGAAGCTGTTTATGTTCCACTGGCAGGTGTTTTCCATATTAGATGCCGTTCCCAGCCAACTGTTCTCACTTATCCACATCTTTTATATTGAGTAGTAAACACAAGAGCAGTCTTCTTGGCATAACTGTACTTCACTGGACTTATTGTGAACTCAAAACACTTCTTGTTTCTTGTGAAGAGTCTGCCTTTTGTACATCCTATAGATCACTTTCAGACTACCATACATCCTAATGAACTCAAGAATACAACATTCTTTAATTTTCCTCAACACCATCCACGAGTGTTAGTGACCTGAATTACAGAGTTCTAAAACCTTTAGATGCTTAGAATGATCTAAATGTTCTGCAGCCAGTTTTTCTAAATATATAACAGAGGAGTAGCATAGTCAAAATTCAGATTGTCAGGATGGAAACTGAAAGTGCCTGAAGAGATTTCTGGTGGTAGCGTCAGCACCTCAGAGATATTTCCTACATCATTTTCTATTCCCACTTGACACCTCTCAATCAAACCTCACAGGAACCTTGACCTGCTCTTCAAATTTAAAAAAAAAAATCTAAGCAGAATGTCATTGTCAAAGATATTACAGGTGTGTAAAAACAAGATAAGATTCCTAAAAGGGGTGGAAATTATTTGCTTGTTATCCACATTCTTTTTAGCCCTGAGTCAATACAAAGAATAATGACTATGTGCCAGTCATTCTGCTGGGCACTTTCACATATGTTTCACCCTTGGCAGGTATTATATATAAATCCAAACTGGTTTTCGGTCATTTTTTTCAGAGCTAAAGCAGTACTTAAGACATATGAATTGGATGTTCAGAGATATACTGGTAAATATTCAGACTTAGAACCAAAGAACCCTGAATTCAAATTTTAACTTTAAAGCTAAGTTCCTTGGCCAATTCATTTAATGTTTTTGAGGCTCACTGCATTCATCTCTAAATTGCAGATAACAATACACATTTTGTAAAATTGCAATTGAATGACAGGCAAAACAAATGTTAGTTCCTTCTCCTACTCCTGAGTTTTGCTTTCTTATTTGCTTGAACTTGATTGCTCTATTATAAACAGACTGGTATTCTGCCATTTTCTTCCATTTAGCAAACCTTTTATAAATCTTGGTAAATACTAAGAAAGGTTTTAAATATGACAATAAGATACCTAAATTGTGACTTTGCATTTCCCTTTTTGTTTAAACCATGAGGATAATACATTCAAGTATTTAGAGTTGTCAGGTCTTCAAGAATTTAAGTTTTTTTTATTATGTTTAACTTTGTCACACAAATATAATTTAAAAAATATATAGTTAAATGCTAATAAAATATTACCAGTACAAAAAAGGAAGAAAGAGAGAAACAACTGGTAACTTTACACAAAAATTTAGCTATGGTAAAAGATTCCATATGCAAATGAAGTCATAACTTACAAAATATTAGAATCTAGAAAACTAGAAAGAACACTGTGGGGTAAATTGTGTTAGGCTTGCTCGCAGGTTACCAGCTGCAAGCACTTTGCTTGATTAGTGCGTGAGCACGTGGCAGAGGCACGTGTGTATGGCCTATGTAAGGCTATGGGTGCTTGCGCTCGAGAGAGATGAGAGATGGGAGATTGTGGATGCGCAGATTACCTGCCCACCACTATGAGGGGCTCTTTTGCGGTTTGCCTGAGAGGCGGTTTCCCCTGCCTGTCTGCTCATCTGCCATTGTGAGACTTGATTAAAAGGAATGGTCCAACCCTTTCCAGCATCACAGGTTTTCTACCATCTGCCTGAATCCAGTGTGAACCTAACTGGCCACGACAGCGGCCACCGGCATCACACACACCTACAAGTAAGTGACAAAAGGATGAACAACACAACAGACACTTGTCAAACTGCATAAGCCAGCATCATATACATATGAAAATATTCTCAACCCAGTCACAAATCTCTCTCCCCTGCAGCTGAATGCTGTTAGAGAATACCTTTCAGACTTATGAGGGGGCTGAGTTAGAAGCTTTATGTCCAAGACCTGGAAGAGAAGTTTAGCTACATTAAGAGATCTGCAGCCCTGGCTGGGTAGCTCAGTTGGTTAGAGCATCAGCCTGAAGCACAGAGATTGCCGGTTTGATCCCCGGTCAGGGCACATACATGAACATAAAGTAAGAATTAAAAAAGAGAGAGACATCTGGAAGTTGGAAATCCCCATTAGAGATTCCTGGTGATGGATTTATGTGAGAGGGCAAAGGAGTGAGAGTGTGTGTGAGTGTGTGTGTGTGCGTGCGTGCGTGCGCGTGCACGCAAACACCTGCACACATGCTCAGGAGAGCAGATTAGATGTAAATACCTGCCTGTATAAAATTTTCAGATTCTCTTTGTTTCTCTTTCTCCTTAACCTTCAACCAGATTGGCAGAGATAGAATCTCTAAGAAATAGAAAGAAACAATCCAAATCAAATCTCATTGTAAAAAAAAAAAAAAGCTGGCATTTTGCTTTTTTCTTCCATTTACTAAACATTTTATAAATCTGGATAAATACTAACTCCTCTATCCATGTGGGTCTTTGTGACAAGAGAGAACTTTCAATTGTAAAGAATTGACTAATGATTATTATATGAGACTGGGCATTTAACATTTGAAATAATGAGACTGCTTTTGCAATTTTGAATGAACTGTGCCTGCTGAATCCAGGGGGAAGCACCCCAGACTGAAATAGACAGTTACTAATAATGACCTTGCCACCTGACATAAGGTTTTGTGCGGACAGAAAATATTGGGAGTTCATGAGACTGAGCCATGCTACCTGTTTTGCCTCTGGGGGCTTTGGCAGTTAGTTACCTTGAGTTTTAGCGGTCAGAACATCTCGCCTTCCACAGGTTGTGAAGAGAGAGTCCCAGTTGACTCTAGTTTGGCATATTCAGGTCCACTGCGATAGCAAAATTCTAGGATGGACGGCCTTCAAGATGCCCGGGCCCTGATGTACACACACCTGCCACCAGTTATTCAATCGACCGCTGCTGTGAGGTGATTTTGCAGATGTAGCTCTTCAGGTCCCGAATCAGTTAATATAGTCAAAATAGATTATCTGCATGGGCCAGACCTAATCATGTGAGCCTTTCAACAGCTAATTTTCTCCAGCTGGTCCAGGAAGAAGTCTGAGAGACACGCTCCAGCCAGCTTGGAAAAAAAAAACAAGCATGCATGTTGTGAACTGCAAATAGAGGCTACCTGGCCGGAACGGCACACACCTTCTAGCCGCTGAGAGAAAGCTCTAGCTGACAGCTAGGAGAAAAACAGCAACTCAGCCCTGAAACCTCAGGGAAATGACTTCTGTCAACACCAAGTCAGCTTGGAAAAGGAGCCCTAAACTTCAGGTGAGAACTGCAGCCCTCACCAACACCTTTTTTTTTTTTTTTTTAGCAACTCAAGACCCAGAGAAGAGAATCCAGACACACTAGGCCCATACTTCTGACCCACAGGAATTGCAAGATTAATTGGTGCTGTTTTAAGTTGCTAAGTTTCTGGTAACTTGTTACACAGCAATAGAAAACTACAATGGCAATGGAAAACTAATACAGCATTCATTTAGGGATTTGAAGTCGCCAAAGATCAATTTTGCAGTCAAGGACTTGTTTATTTCTATACTGTCCAAACCAGGACATAGGAACCCTTCCATCCTGAGGTACTCAATTTTCCTGAAACAATTGATGGCAGTGTTAATGTAGGTCGTGATGGTAGGTACTTAAGTCACTTTAACATTGAAGCAAACATAAATTTATGTACCCGTGCTGGACCTCTTCCATTTGCTCTTGTCTGTCCACTCTTCCTCATCCTGCCCTGCACCCTTAGACACTGACTTGTGTAGACAAGTTCACAGGCTCCCTTGCCAGGCTGCTACCCACTGCTTTCAGTTTATCAGAGGTGCTGGTGGAAATGAAAGACAAGGAGGAGAGTAAGTGTGGGGCATTTATTTCTAGATCCCCCCAGTTGGGGACCTGGTGTTGGCTGTGTCATACTCAGCAAAGCTGGACCCTCTCCATTAGGCTGGGTCCTGGTCACCCCTTTCCTTGCCTCCTCAGGCTTCAGAGTGGTCGCTTCACCCCAACCTGCCATAGGCTCATGGTACAGCACCTGTAACTGCTACTTTGTAACTGCCCTAGAGCCTACCTACTCATATATATATATATATATCATCTTTTTATAAAGTTCTCGACTACCAAGTTTAAAAATACCAACTGTTTCTACAAGAATTTTACTGATAGAGTCAAAAGACAAGTTCCGCATCTTTAAATGATAAAGCATAGACTTTGGGGAGATATTTTGCTGGCTCTTCCAGCTATGCCCCTTTACCTTCCAGTATTATTAGTTTATTATTCTCACCAACCATTAGGGATAATACTGCGTACAATCTGAAAATGATTTTTTGGTGTAAATCCTATAGATAAAATGCATATACATTTTTCTTTACTATATGATAGTGTCATTTTCAGTAAAGGAGAAACCTTTTGGTGTGAAATAGGCACTATGTTGTTAAGGTATCTTCAGGTATAGTGCTTATCTCAGGGTCCTTAGGATAAATAATGAAATTATGCCTCAATTTCTCCATATACAAAATAGGACATTTGGTATTATTTGTCATTTGCTCACAATTAAATTTATGTGTGAATGATTATACATTAGCATTTTCCCCAAACTATTATATTAATAATAATAGCAAAAATATAGTGAATGTTTAGTACACACTAGTCATTATTCTTACTTTCTCATATATACTGCTCACAAAATTAGGGGATCAGGGAACATGCAGATACTCCTGTACTTTCAGCCTTTTGTATAGTGCATTTTCACCAATGAAATAAAAGTTGATTTTGTATCTCATTTGCACAATTAAACAACTTTCTTTGACTTGTTTGCTTTTCTGATGTACTTGTTTAATAAAAAAAATCAAATGCTTTTTTTATCACTTCATATTCATTTGGAAATATCTCCTAATTTTTGTAAGCAGTATATATTATTACTCTTCACAATAACCCTAGAATGTATTATTAGTATCCTGCCCATTTAACACATGAAAACTACAATGCATATAGCTAATTAGTGGTGGCACCATGATTCAAACCCACTCAAGCCTGCTGCCACCTACTTACCTAACAAGTTCACTGAGGCTGCCTTACTGTACAAAAAATGCTAACAAAATAGAGATTATCAGTGGGGCAGATACTACTTCAATAAAACTTAATGATTTTCTCAGTGTGACCTAGCTTATTCTTCTACTAACCCATACAAAATTTTATTAACTCAGGCTATTAGAGTATTATTTGGTGCATCACTAATAAATGATTTTTCCCAAATCAAAGGTGAAATATAAAAATAAGGAAAAAATGAAGTTTATTCAAGTAGATTGTCTCTAAAATGCATGTATAATGGGAAAAATAAAAGGAATAAACAGGTGAAAATATTAAAATATTCATTTATACTCTATGCAAATCTCATATTCATAATAACAATTTTACGCGAAAACTGCAGAGAAGTAAGGGACTACTTACTGAAACTACATAATATTGGTTGTCCTTTTCTATAAAAAAGGAAAAATATAATCTGTGTTTGTGATGTCATTATTTTCTGTTCAATCTGAAGTACAGTTGTACAGATTGACTCAAAGTAATTTTTTGTTTCATTGCAAATGAGATTGTTTTCTACCCCTACAGTGTTTTAATAATTAATTAAATTTTTATGAACTTTATGAAAGTAACTCATAAAATATATGAACAAGCCTTGGGCATATTTTAAATCATTAATAAATTGTTGGAAGGTATGAATTTTTCATTGTAGCCTTCTCTATGAAAGAAGTAACTTCTTTATTCCCTGGAAGGTGAAATGCTCATCTAAAGATACTAACCCTAATAACATGGGCCAAATTATGCACCAACACATTTGAAGTAATTATGAATTTATAAATGATGTAATCCTTTTATTTTGAGGTTTTTAAATTTATTTCCAGGAATTATATTGTGACAGAACAGGAATCACCAATGTGTTTGATGTGGATAAAGTAGGAAAGAAAGCCACAAACACTGTATATTAATACTTTCTGAGAAAAATATTAGAAGTACGTAGGAAATAAGCTTAAACTCAGATAATTTGGCAGATAAATTCTCAATTTGGAAAAAGCAGAAGCAGAACCTGGCTTAGTGGTAGTGTCCACTGGCATGTAGATGTCCTGGGTTCGATTCTCAGTCAGTGCACACAGGAGAAGTGACCATCTACTTCTCCACCCCTCTCCCCTTCCTCTCCTCTCTTTCTCACCTCCCTCTCTCTTCCCCTACCACAGCCATGGCTGGATTGGTGAGCAGTTGACCCTAGAGCTGAGGATGGCTCTGTGGAGCCTTGGCCTCAGATGCTAAAAATAGCTCAGTTTCCAAGCAACAGCCCTAGATGGACAAAACATCACCAGTAGGGGCCTTGCCGGGTGGATCCCAGTTGGTGCGGGACATGTAGGAGTCTGTCTCTCTGTCTCACCTTCTCTCACTTAAAAAAAACAAAAAATAAAAAACAGAAGCAGATTACATCTCCTTCTAGGAACTTTCCAGGGCCTAATAACCAGCTCCACCTATAACTGGAAGAATTTTTTCTACTCTAGGTCAATGTCAACAGAACCTTATTCTAAGAATACAAACTAGATTTGAGCAAAATGACATCAAAAGAACCATTCTTTCATTCTGTAGACATAAGTTAAATACCTGTACCAAGCATATGTGTGACATGCAGGTATTCAAAATATGAATGACCCACAACTCTTACACTACAGAAGTTTCAGGATATGTAAACCACAGAACAGCAATGTCAAAAGGGCCATAAAGGAACGATTACCAATAACTGTATGATCCCAAAAAATGAAGCACTGACACTGCCCTATAGAGTTCAATCTAGAAGATAAAGAGTGGGACTAGGAATACACAGTGAGAGAATGGCAGGGTATATATTTGCACTCCTGTGTATTTATATTATCTTGTATTGTGATGTCACAAATATTTGTCACATATACCATAATTTACATACCAAAATTTACCATACCGGCAAATTTTAATGTACTTTGTTAGTCACATTAATTGTGAGATGTTATAGTTTGAAGCTTCTGACAATACCCTAAAAAAGTATTGGGTGAATGAACACTGGGAAAAAAAACAACAGTATAATATAAATTATATAAAATATGTATATATAAAAATGTGAGAAGATGATATATGGTGAGATACGATATAAAAAGATGAACTTCCTTTATCTTAAACCTCTAAATCATGTTTAAAACCAGTAGTTGAGGAGAGTGTATCTGATTCAAAATAATTTTTAACAGTACACTGCTTTTCTGTAACATGTGGCATGTGGAGTCCATTTTTTCCTTGCACTTTTGCCCATTGTGTTTGTAATCTTTGGAACATCAGAATAACAAAGACTACCAGATGTCACTGCAGGATCCTTTTAAATGGCCTACCACTTCTATGTTTATTAATACAAAAACAATAAACCATATGGTATTGTTGGGTGGAGGTCATGTGGGTCAGCACAAACTCAGTGTGAAGCAGGAATGTTTACTTCTTATGCTCAGTGTGGGATTCTCTAATGTAATTCAGCCCTAGGTGCTCTGTATGCCCCCTAGGAATTATGTTGGGGGAGGCGCATGTCCTCACAGACATCAGTAATTGGGTGCATAAGGATCTGAGACAGAAGCCATGTATGACTGCATTCATGCAATAGACAACACAGAATCATGTTAGCCAACCTGTTCAGACGATAAGGTTCCTCAGGGTTCGTGTCTCGCTTGTCATTGATAAACCACATAACGAGGTGGCAAAAAGCAACGAAAAATAAATCAGAAATGATGCCATGAATCAATAACTATCTAATTTGTCCTTTCAAGTTCTTGAAAACAACACTGTTATTTTCTAACCTTGAACTAAATGGTCAAAGTTGCACTGTTCTATCTCATGTCTTAGTCATGGAGAAAGGCAATGTGACTGTGGCCTGGCTTTATTCCTCAGTCTCTCCTTCCACTCTGAGATATTGGAGGGTCTTCAGGATGAAAACTCTCTCAGTTTAATTGAAAGGCTGGGGAAGAGTAAACCTCCTCTTTTCACTATTTGACTCTTTAATCTATAGATTTCAAGGAGTTTCTGCTCCCACAACATGAATTGGATTAATATCTAAGTCCTCTGAGACTAAATGCTGCCTGTGGTATAGGCTAGCTCCACAGATGTGTTGAAGTTTGTAGCTATCAAAACCACTCCTTCCCCAGTGCCCCATGAATCTGGGCACACACACCTATATTTCTCCAGGAGGCCGAGAGAGGCAGAAACGGCATCCTTTGTATGACCTAGCTTTCCATTTTATTATTTTCAACTACACAGTTAGTTAACAAAGAGTTGTAAGCTGTGGGCTTGAATAAATTATTATAGAGAAGGAAAAAGAATTTTCTCTCTACCATTCTGAGTTCTTAGCAGAGACCCCTCTATTAGAAGACAGATTAACAAGTAAAAACAAATAGAAGGTTGTTACCATGTACACCTCATGTATACATGGGAGAAACCCAGGGGAAAAATGAGTAACGCTGAGCTGGTTTCAAATCCAGGCTTTAGTACCATCTTACTAGGGAAAGGGGAGATGAAATGTAGACCTTTTAGGGGAAAGTAAATGATACTTAGGAAAGATGAATTGTCTCTTTGAAGAGATGAGAGGTATGTTAGTTTGTAACAGTTTATCAGGTATGGTATGAACTTCTAGTCTCCATTCCTGTGATGAAAATTCTGAGGATTTAGAACAGTTGAGTTCCTTTTGAAGGATCTGTCTTTAGACAGATAAGTGGAGTTCAAAAAAAAAAAGCCTTTCCCTGCATTTGCTGTTTTCAAGTGCCCACAGCTCAAGGTAATCAATATATTCAAGGGTATATTTTGAGTGGCATGTTGTGCTACCCTTTATCATCAGTAATCACTAGCATAACAATTATCTAAAGAATAAGTGCCTTCCAGGTGTTTTAAGTCCCTTAAATAGGTTGATATTTTTCTCGTACATTTCTTAAATTTGTTAAATACTTAAAAATTTCCACCTTCGGTCATCTATACTTTTTTCTCTCTTGCAAGAAACTTTTAGTTAAGTAACCATAACTAACTGCAGTCAAGCCTTTGTAAAAATCATATTCTGAATGGACATATTCCAAAAAGAGCTTGAAACAGGGAAGAAAAAAGAAAATTTACGTGGATGGACCTTCACTTCCATGCCCTGCACAAGAAAATGTAGATAGATTTCCACCAAAGTCCTCTCTGGAATTTGAGACCCAAATTTCCTCTCTTTGGATTGGGGAAGACTCCCTCTGCATAAGAAACAGAGCTACCTTATCCCATACCCTGGGATCCAGAGTTGGCTCAGACCTGGAGGTGAACCCAAGAATTGAAACCATGGGTTGCCTGAGAAAAACTAAGCTATGACTGCCCTCTGTTGGCAAGGCCTGGGTGACCAGCCTCTCTGAGACTGGAAGGACACCGTTGCCACTTCCTCTTCAACTGTCCTTCCAGCCAACTAAGTCCATAAATATTCTCTCTAGACTAGTTGCTATAACCTCTACCCTACCTGTTCCAACTAGCCACCATGATGGTCCTTTCTTTTGAGATCTATAATGTGGCTTTCTTAAGTAGTGCTAAGTAAGCAAGCCTTGGATTTTTACTTTACCTAATTATTAACCAAGATGACATTGTGCCACAAGCTTCAGACATTTCTCAACTCTACCCAAAACACTGGGTTATTTCATCTTTAGAGCTGAGATGAGTGAAATGGGCTACCAGTGGATCTGGCTGTTGTACAGTTCACTGATTGCTCTATACATTTTCCAAATTATCTTCTTGTAATACACAGCTATGAGCTATTTATATTAAAAATGACTAGAAGGAACAGCACAAAAATAGAAAAACATTGGGTTAGAAAAAGAAAGCTTAGTTTTAATACTAGCTTTATCCCTCTGGATCTCATTTATACATATCTGAGTAGAAAGGGATGAACTATATGCTATTTCTAATTTAAGGTTCTTAGACATGCCCCCTCAAAATTCTAGAATGTAATAAAAAAATCTATAAAGTATAAGGGACTTATGTATTAATGACAAGGCACATGCTAACTATAACATATTTCTAAAGACTTTAATTCAAATTGTTTAATTATTAAAAAACATTTAATTTTAATTATTACTTTTGTCCTAAATTAATTATTTTTAATTTGTAGATTATTATTTACATAATTCAAAAATCTTGGGCCTTCACCTCTCTGTGGATTTAATGACTTTACATTATCATTTAAGCCAAAATTTATCTTATTCATCATTTTTATAACTATCAGGCATATCCTTAATCATGTCTTTCCATAGTTACTTCTGAGAATTCCTGGGGAGTTACACAAATGCCTACAAACCACTGAAATTCTATTCTGTCCTCCTGACAACTGGAAAGTGTCTACTGCCTGCAAATTCATCTATGATTGTAAATACTACCAAACTGGCTGCAGACACCTTCCAAGGATGTCTGCCAAACCCATGAGTTGTCATCTCCTTGATAATCCAGTACTACAGAACCCTTGAGTTGCTGACAACCTCATGTATTCTTTAGTATTTACTGCACTTAGGCTAAGCCAGATTAAGCACAGGAGAGAGAATGGCTTCTCTTCATACAGTTCAGGTAGAGCCATGGACACTCACCAAGTTGAGAGCCAGGGAAAAGTCCACATGCCCTCAGCCTCTATTTTACAATCTCTGAAACCTCCCCCCCTTTCCTCTTCATTCTTTGAAGAGAAAGGAGAAAATGCCATTCTCCTCTCCACACTCTATTTCCTCACACAAATTAGTTAACTCACTGTCATATCAGATCTCTTGACCAAAAAGCCCTTCAATAGAAGACTGGATAAATTTAGAAGATGTGGCACATATACTACTCAGCCCTAAGAGATGATGACATCAGATCATTTACAACAAAATGGTGGGATCTTGATAACATTATTCGAAGTGAAATAAGTAAATCAGAAAAAAACAAGAACTGCATTATTCCATACGTAGGTGGGACATAAAAACGAGACTAAGAGACATTGATAAGAGTATGGTGGCTACGGGGGGGGGGGGGGGGGGGAGAGGAGGAAAAGGGAGAGGGGGAGGGGCACAAAGAAAACTAGATAGAAAGTGACAGAGGACAATCTGACTTTGGGTGATGGGTATGCAACATAATTGATTGACAAGATATCCTGGACACGTTCTCTTTGAACATATGTACCCTGATTTATTAATGTCACCCTAGTAAAATTAATAAAAAAATAAAAATAAAAGAAAGATCTCTTGGTGAACAGATTTACTCAGTGGAGAAAGATGTATTGAAAGAAAATCTTGGTGGTAATAAAATTTGAGTACTCAGAGCTGAATAGTGCTTATGCCCTTTACAAGACTTTTTGGATGGTATGGTCCTTCAAGCACCTATTTGCCCTCACCAGAAATGTGGGAGTTTTCCTTCTCTGGCTTTCCTGGAAAACTTCCTTCCTGGAAAACGTCACCATCCCTACCACCACCACCACCTCCTACCAACCCAATACTTGTTCTGAATTCTTTCCTCTCTTGTCCTAACAAACATGACATATGTTATCTAGAAGTACAATCTTTATTGTCCACATCGTTTTTAACTTTCCTACTCTCAATATCACCAAAGAGCAATTTGAGAGTTTAGTATTGACATCTCTTTATATACTATATTCTAAAAAGATAATATCCACAAATTTATTGAGTGCTTATAATAAGTGCTTTAGAGATGCCATTTTTTAAAAATGTCATACTGTGATAAACACATTCCTATGCCCATTTAGAGGATAAAGGAAATGGATTAATTTGTTCACAGCCAATAAAGATGGCAGAGCAAGGGTTCAAAATCAAGTCTGTCTGCAAACCCATACTCTTAAATCTCTGTCCAGAAACAAACTAAGAACAAGAACACAAAAAGAGGCCTCTCCAACCAAACTAAATTTTGTGTAGTTTACACACTAAAACTTATTAACTCATTTTTACAGGGATCCCTCAGGCTCTTAATCAGAGCCTAAATAATCAGTTTAAAATAATCACAATTCTAGATTATCTGTTTTCTAAATCTGTTAGATTAGAAAGCAGCATGTTGAAAGCAGTGAGAAGAATAAAAGATGCAATCATCAGATTCAGAGAAAAAGAGACTATAAAAGTCTCAGAAACTGAAAATTTTCTAACAGAATGGGACTATGTGGGGGAAAATAGCTCTACATTCTAATATCGGATTAGTACAGCAATCAATGTTCATAAATTCAGGGACATCTTTTTGTCACCCTTTATACCTCACTTATAATAACCCCATTAAACCTCTCAATAGACAAGAATCAGAAGCTACATGTTCTGTCTTATACTCTTTCTTACTTAAACACAACTTTTTGCATTAAGTATTCTAATTGTTTTTTTATTAGAAAACAATTGGTTTTCCCCAATATGAAAAATGAATTAATGAGAGTCTATTGAAGACTATACAAAATATAAATTCATTTTTGCAAAGCTCAAGAAGCAAAACAAATGTATTGTTTAGGAATACATGATAGAATACTTTTTTACTGAGAATATATTATAAAAACAAATTTTTAAATGCAAGGGAATAGTGGCTCTAAAATTTAAGATAGTGCTTCTCTCTGAGAAGAGACAGAGATGGAATAAGCAAATATACAACTTAAAAATGGACAAAGGATTTTAATAGACATTTAACCAAAGAAGCTATACCAATAAAATGTACCAACAAGCCAATAGGAAATGAAAAGATGTTCAACATCATTACTCATTAGGAAAGTGCATATCAATGCCACCTTTCTCAACCACTAAGATGGGTAAGTAAAAAAGACAATGATGATTTTTGCTCAGATGTGCAGAAACTGGAACCATTAAACCCTGCTAGTGAGGATGTGAAATGATGTGAAATACAGCTTGGCAGTTTCTTTAAAAAGTTAAACAGACTTCTCACATGACCCACAATTCCACTCTTAGGTGTCTACCCAAGAGAAATAAAGACACATGTCCACACAAAAACATGTATGCAAATATTCATAACAAAATTATGCACAAAAGCCAAAAAGTAAAAATAGCTTAAATGACTATCAAGTGGTAAATAGATAAACCAAATGTGGTATATCCATAAGATGGATAACTATTTAGCAATTAAAAGGAATGAAGTATTGATACGTGCTACACCATGAATGAACTTCAAACCATGATCAGTAAAAGAAGCCAGACACAAAAGAACACATAATTTTATTTATATGAAATGTTCTAGAAAGACAAATATATAGAGAAAAAAAGTAAATTAATAATTAGGGCTAGAAGTGGGAATAGAAAGTGACTAAATGGGCACAAAATTTCCTTTTAAAGTGATAAAAAAAATTCTAAAATTAGATTCTGGTAGATGATTGCACCATTCTGAAGATATACTAAAATTCATTAAATTGCATAATTAAAATGGGTGATTTATATGATATGTAAATTATATCTCAATAAAACTTCTTTAAAGCATAATAGATTTCAATTTTTTTCTCTATAACATTTTAATAGACTACTCATGTTATTTGAAGTCCTCATAAAATTTGTCTTAATTGAAGCAACAGCTTGATTATGCTGTTCATCTCCTAGTTTGCATAACTGTCAGGTGGAAAGAAGAGGCTTAATTACCCAGAAATTACTCTCATTATCATTCCTTCCAATTTAAACAACCATAGTGTGATTATGAGTCATGTCACTAAAAATGTGCCAGTTTGCAGTCCCATCAACAACAGGAAATAGTGATGACAGATGACCTTTGAATCATTGTTCATGATAACATAGGTACATCTAGTTTGCAGCCTTGTTTCTGCATTGGGTCGTGTGAGAATATATCACATTTTACGTTAAAGTCAAAGATAAGATGTTGACAGTAGCTCTTTTATTGTTAAAAAATCAACTTTGCTTGATTCACTTTAAAAATTACATACATATATACATGTTTGTGTGTGTGCATATATGTATAATATATATACATATACACACAT
The DNA here is from genome assembly GCF_036850995.1 of Saccopteryx leptura. Lineage (NCBI taxonomy): Eukaryota > Metazoa > Chordata > Mammalia > Chiroptera > Emballonuridae > Saccopteryx > Saccopteryx leptura. The sequence continues at coordinate 71,184,839 of NC_089507.1, read as the reverse complement.
ATATATAGCGTGTATCCTATAAGACAAGATGGAAAAGTAGATTAACATGGCTGAAATACATTAAATCCCATGAGAAAAATGAAAATTAACTTAGAGACATATTTGTTCTTTCTCTGAGGAAGGAATCTTTCAGTTCTTCACATAAAATTTGGCAAGGCTCAAGATTTTATCATTTATATTTCTCCATGGTCTCAGATGAACGATTCTGTCATCATTATTTTTAATGAAGACCTACTCTTTACATTTATGTCCAGTGTATTATTGCTCTATGGTATTTGTGGTCATTGCTTTTTTTTAACATGGCTGTTTTGAAAGCCTTTTAGAAGACCTAGGGTGAACTTTAATGGCTTTATTTATCTTTTTTTTGTAGAGTAGATTCTTTCTACCCTGCAAAATAAAAAAGTTACTTGGGGAAACACAACATAAGCTGGCATATTTTTCTAGCTCTGTGTGGTATGTTGCAATGAGGCCAGAACCGTCAGACCAAGACAGAAAAGCCATTGAGAGTGCATTAGCACTGCAATGCGCTCAGCCTAATTTTCTATTACTGGTGATGCAAAAGGAAAATATAGCAGTGCACAAGGGAGTAACAAATTATTTTCCTCTTTATTTATCACTTTATATTCAACCAGAGCTGACTGGCAGGAAAAAAAAACAGCAATAGAGAAATTTCCACTTGTTAAAAATTTAGATTTAATAAATGTTAATGATCATCAAAGAAGTGCCCTGGGCTATATTAATGTTCATTATTCCGGGACTTTCCTTTTCCTGGAATATCTTCCTCTTATCTTCTGATAAAATTCTCTTCCTTGGAGACTGGAACAGAAAAAGAACATTTGAGTAAAATCTAGAGAATAGTATTGTATTCACTAGTGATGCTTGTAAGGTCAGCGGATAATGGGGAAAGGTCAGGCCCGCAAACTTTTGCTGGGACTGCCCACAACCAAGCATGCCAAAAGAAACTTCCCAAGAGCCCTTTGGAAAAGAGCAACACCTCTGTCAGCCAGTGAGATTTCACCACATCATATTAGCTCGACCACCCTAGGGACCCTTTAAGTATCTCCCATGCGGGTCACTCCTTGCGACTTCTCTGAGCCCTGCCCCCTAGGACCAGAGAACCTCCTCGGGCGGGAAGCGCTCTGTACCCAATAAAGCCTTTTATTATTCCATACTTTGTGGCTCCAGCCCCTTCCTTCCTTCTCAGTGGGGAAAAATAACTTACATTTTGGTGCCAAAACCCAGGAGGAGTTGAAGTCTGCAAGGACCGCTCTTCTCCCCGTTTCCTCCGAGACAGAACCAGGATCTCCGACCTTCCACCCACTTCAGCGCACAGTGCGGTAAGTCCCCTGCCTCCAGCCACCCTTGAGTTCTTTCCGCTGAGACTCCCTGTCCAGAAACCGTAGCTACGTCAGGGAAGTCTTTCCGTTCCAAGTGCATGTGCCTATGGAGACGTCCTGAGCACATCCACTTGACCTTATCCGTTCATGGCCAGAGCTTGAGTTTTGGGATGCCAGTTCTCAACTCTGACTACTCTGATGACTGAGGGCAGCCATGGGGACACAGAAATCTCCCTCCCTAAAGAAGAAAAAACTGTTCTTCTTCACTGTGGCCAGGCCACAGAACCCACTGAATTAGCCTCCTGAAGGGACTTTCCGTTTTAACATGCTCACCAATTTAACTATCACCAAAAAAGCTGGGAGCTAGTTGGAGATCTCTTACATTAACAGCTTTTAATTATTCGAGTGCCCGTCCTTAATCTCTGTACTGCCTGTTCCACCATGCAGGCCCTTTTTCTGGCCAGAGAAACCTCACCTAAAACCTCCACTCCTGATCTTTCCTTCTCCATGGACTCCCAACTCTCTCCCCCTCCTGCCTGACCCCCAGAGGCTGCCCCTCTCTTGGGACTCCCCTCTGGTCCCTCTGCAGACATCTTTCACTCGGGTCTCTTCCCTCCGAGAGCCCCCTTCCCTCCCTTTGCAAAATCCTGTTTCTTATTCACCACTATCAGTCTCTCTTTCTCCTCCCCTGCTGGCCAGGGGCCACTCCCTTCTCCGCTGTACTCCACCTACTATTGGCTATTACACTGGTTTGCAGAACCCCAAAGCCCAACCCCAATTTTCTTGCAGGAAGTTCCTGCCCTGTCCTGCCTTTGGCTCCAGCATTTCTGGCAGGATCTGGGTGCCGGGTTCCCCATGAGCCCCCCTCCTCTTATTCTCAATCCCCAAACCCCTATCTGGAACCTGTGAACACAGTATTTAAAGTTTTTAATGGTCCCAACTAGTAGAAACAGGCCCAGGCTGTTCGCCAGGCCTGCATGCAACAGAAGGTAACGCTCCAAACCCAGGCTCTTGTGGCAACCCTGAGGCCAGCACAGCAACAGAGGCAAGACACAGGAGGTGCCCCAACCCAAGTCCAAGCCACGAAGAGGAATCCCACCAGCAGCTTGCTTTAAGTGTGGCAAGCAGAGTCACTGGTCCCAGCAGGGCCCCTGCCCGCAGCTGCCCACTGAGCCCTGCCCTGACAACAAGCAGCTCGGTCACTGGTGGAACAATTGCCCCTTTGGGCAACAGGTTTCTCCTCAGCGCCTCTACGTGGAGGACAAGGCGCCTGAATGGGAGGCCAAGCCAGCCAGGTGGGCGCATCACTCAAACTCCTAAGACACGGCCTGGACTCAGAGAACCCATGGTATGCTGCAACTAGTGGGTAAGTCCATCTCATTTCTTGTGGACACGGGAGCTGTCTTCTCTGTTTTGTCATCACACTGTGGACCTCTAATTTCCTCATGGGTCTCGATTATGGGAATGGATGGGACCCCTTCCTTTCCCCTTTTTATGCCACTCCTAACATGCAGTTTTGCCTCAAGCTTGCCTCCATACAGGACCACTGGCAGTCAGAACCACTGGACTCCATACATCCAGCTCACCAAAAGGCTAAACCCTGAAAATTCTCCTACTACTCATCTTTCTTTTTTTAAATCCTTACAGGACTACATCCGTGAAGTTTTTCCAGTCATGGCCAAATAGATGTTCCTCCTGACACCCTTCAAAGCCACCACCTTCCAATCTCCCCCTCCCCATGATGCCCCTAATCAGCAGGAAGTAACCAGACAAATAAACGGTGCCCCTTTTCTATTTAACACAAAAGGTCAGAATGTAAGGTCGGCGGATAATGGGGAAAGGTCAGGCCCGTGAACTTTGGCTGAGACCACTCACAACCAAACACACCAAAAGAAACTTTCCAGGAGCCCTTTGGAAAAGAGCGACACCTCCATTAGCCAGTGAGATTTCACCACATCATAGTAGCTTGACCACCCTAGGGACCCTTTAAATATCTCCCACGCGGGTCACTCCTTGCGACTTGTCTAGCCTCTGTCCTCCAGCCTAGGGAACCTCATTGGGCAGGAAGCGCTCTGTACCCAATAAAGCCTTTTATTATTCCACACTTTGTGGCTCCGGCCCCTTTCTTCCTTCTCAGTGGGAAAAAATACCTTACAATGCTGACATGAGGGAATTGAGTGAAGGGTCTAAGAGAATCTTCTGTATTATCTTTGCAACTCATTAGTAAATCCAAGTATATTTCATAATAAAACCACTAAAGAAAAAAAACCCTCAGAAGTTACTACATTTAGAACAATAACAATTCTCCTTATGTAAGAGCTGAATCAGGTATCTCCCACATGATGTTTGCTTTTATCCCTCACAGTGAGAAGTAAAGCTTTATATTACATACTCGTGGCCTTTTGTGTGCGTATAGCATGTATCACATTCTAACTTTTATCATTGATGTACATGTATAATTTCTTCTGTTAGGAAACCAGAATGGGCTAGAAGCAAAAAATATATATACATATGACTTTAAATCCTAGTTAAGCAACCATGGACAAATGACTTCAACTCCCTGAACCTAAGTTTTCTTGTCTCAAAAAAAAAAAAAAAAAAAAAAAGGCGAGAATAACAAGTTAATCATAGATAAGTTGACATTAGATGCATAGAAATCTTTGGAAAAAACCTAGCACATAGCAAATGCTCAAAATATGAATTTCCATTATAGTTCCTATTATCATTATTATTAGACTAAGTATTGTGGCATCCCTGATCTTTTATTCCAGTTCACAGAAGCCTGAAATGTAGAAGGGTACTCAACAGTGTGCTAGTGAGTTTGAGTGGTTCCAGCATGTGCTCTTTCAGGTTGATAATTTTATCTAACATGCTCATTTTACTCAGTATTCTCTAAATTAGCATTGTCCTCTTTACAGTGTTTTTAATTCTCAGGTGTACACATGTATTCTAGTATATCTAGCCCAACCCAGTTTCTCATCAAATCATAGTTTATAGGAAAATAAATGTTCTCTTTTCCCCCATAAAGTTATTGAGTAAAACCTAAATGTCTCCCTTTTTTTTTATCTCTTTGAAGCAAGACTTTACCTCTCAGGACCAGCTCGCTAGCCAATGTCACAGCCTTGGGCCTGTCAGAACCCCTTTTAGGGGACCCTGCTCAAAATCTGCAGTGCTTTTACTGGTTCTTAATATCTTTCTTTCTTATTTTTTTTTTTACAGAGAGAGAGAGTCAGAGAGAGGGATAGATAGGGACAGACAGACAGGAACAGAGAGAGAGATGAGAAACATCAATCATTAGTTTTTCATTGCTACAACTTAGTTGTTCACTGATTGCTTTCTCATATGTGCCTTGACTGTGGGCCTTCAGCAGACTGAGTCACCCCTTGCTCGAGCCAGCAACCTTGGGTCCAAGCTGGTGAGCTTTGCTCAAACCAAGTGAGCCTGCGCTCAAGCTGGCGACCTCGGGGTCTCGAACCTGGGTCCTCCGCATCCCAGTCCGACGCTCTATCCACTGTGCCACCACCTGGTCAGGCGGTTCTTAATATCTTTATTCCAAATCACAAAGCAAACTTTATGTACTCTAACCCTATGTATACCTATGTGCTTTGGAACTTACAAAAAAAGGATCGTGCTAAACTAAACTAGAATGACATTTTCAAGTACTTTTCATATAAATATTGTGAAAATGTTTACTAGTAGGAATTGTTATTTTCTCATCTGTTCTCTCTTTCACAAAGGGCGATTGATTAATACCTACTGGCTACTAAGCTAAATACTGAAAATACAAGTTTGAAAAAAACAATGAGCTCTAGGAGCCTCAAGGAGGCTTCAGGAGCTCGTACCCTCTAGGGAGACAACCTTGTAAACATTGTGAAGTGTGCAATCATAGAGATGTTACAGAACATGATGGGATCATAAGACAGAGAAATCTGGGAGAAAAGGAGCATCATGACTCTACAGCAGTGTTCTCTGTCTGAGTTGCCACGGAATTCCCCTGGGGAGTATTCAAAGTACTGATTTCTGGAAGCCACTCCCATAAATTTTGTTGTAATTGGCCTGAGGTGTTATGTAGACATCTGACCTTTCTCAAACCCTACTGTTCTAAAGAATGAGTAAGAAACTAGAAGGCTGAGGACAGGGAGGTTGGGGAAGGGCATGGAGAAAATGGGTGTGAAGCAAAGAACAGCATGAGCAAAGGCGCTGAGGGAAGAAACAGCTTGGTGTGCAAGATGAAGACAAGCACACCAAGATGTAAGAGGGCCAGGTTGTCAAAATGCTTTTATTTTTAGGAGAGCAGTGGTTGGTAAAGAAGTTAGCAAAGTGAGCAAGGAGGCTATGTGCTGCTTTCAGAATAAAAGATTTGGGGCAAAGAAATTACATGATCAGATGTACATTGTAGAAATCTTTCTCTGTTAGCTGAGTAGAGGGGGGATTTTAGAAAGACAAGCCTGGAGGCAGGGAAGTGAATCAGATAGACCCAAATAAGATATGATTAAGGCCAGAAACTTGAAACAGCACTAAGAAGAGAGTACAAAGCTGTTCAGGAAGTCATATTAGCTGGTGTCAGATATTGTTTGGATGTGGCAAGAGAGGCAGAAGGAAAAATATAATGAACAGGTGGATGGAGATTACTACCTACTGAGACAAAGAGGATAGTAATGGTAGCAGGCTTTGGAGGAAATATAATATTCTCAGGTAGAACACGATATATTTGAGATGCCTGGGGAGTGCTCACGTGGAGATACTGTACTAGGTAGGCCACTTGCTCTGAGTTTAAGGATGGATGAGAATATTGAGTTGGATTCATTTGAGGTTTCTTTGGCTTGCTCCTGAAGCAGCAAATAAGCAATGCAAAGATAAGGATGCAAAAGGCTTATGCATCTCTTTTTATTGTAAAGAAATGCATTGCAAATTCAGTATGTTTGCAATCCGGACAATTTGTCTACAGAGAAAAAAATAATTATTGCTCTATGGGATCACTTTTATATTCCCAATAAATGTCAAACCCAGTAACTTTAGATAACATCTGAAGCAACAGTTCTGCTATTGCACAAATTAATATTCTTTCTCTGTTAGCACTGGGGAAAACACCTATCTCCCCCCAGTCAGTTTGGTAATATATAAGTCTTAGGTACTTTTTGGTATGTCTCAGTAACCAAAAATATTTGGAAGTGAGTGGATAAAGGCTAATCCTCCTTACAACTTCAATACCAGGTTACAAAGAAAGCAAGTTTCAAGTCAAATTCTGCCATAAACACAGACATTGATTAGTGTTTGGCTATTCTCATAGCAAAACATTATAAAACTCAGTGGGCTGAAAAAATAATCTTTTTTTTTTTTTTAAGAAAGAGGAGGGGAGATAGTAAGACTCCCGCATGTACCCCAACCAGGATCCACCTGGCAACCCCTGTCTGGGGCTGGTGCTCTGCTCATCTGAGGCCCATGCTTGCAACTGAGCTATTTTAAGTGCCTGAGGTAGAGGCTCCGTGGAGCCATCCTCAGTGCTTGGGCTGAGGTGTTCAAATCAATCAAGTCATGGCTGCAGGAGGGGAAGAGAGAGAGAGAGAGAGAGAGAGAAGGTGGGGGACGGGAGGAGAAGCAGATGGTTGCTTCTCCTGTGTACCCTGACCAGGAATCAAACCTGGAACATCACATGCCAGGCCAACGTTCTACCACTGAGCCAACTGGCCAAAGCCAAATAATCTTACTGTTAATTTCTCACAGTTCAGAGGTATAACTGATCTCAGCTATGTGTGGGTATTTTGGGGGAGGGTCGTTTGTTTGTTTGTTTTTGAGAAGATATCTCTTAGGAGTCATATCTGGGTTGAATTTTCAAGTTAGCTCCTCACATAGCTGGTTTTAATGCGGATTTTGGGTTGGAGCCCAGCAGAGACCAGTACATCTATGCATATCCTCTTTATGTGGCTGGGGTTTTCCGCAGCCTGCAGCTGCAAGTAAAGGAGTTAGGGCTATATCCAGAACTGGCAGAGTCATTTCTGTCGAATGTATCGCCAGGACAGCCACGGTGTCCGTCCATATTGGACAAAGTGAACAAACTCCTATAAGTTGATGGGAGAGTGACATGGTCACATTGCAGAGGGTCATTTAGTGTTCTGTGGAAAACAAAATCTGCCACAATTAGTAAACCAGCACCATACTCATACAACCCGTTCTTTAAGAACAATGAGCTTTTAGCTCTGTGTCTTTCTGTTGCTCCAAAAACACTTCGTTTAAAAAAAAAAAAAACTCACCTGAGGCAAGTGTAATATCATCCCACAGATAGGATTTGGCTAACCATTAATTATATATATATATATAATTATATATATAATTATAATTATATATATATATGGTGAAAGAATATGCACTACCTGAGGCCCAATAAACTTATATGCCATGTTTATGCAAGGGTGGTGAATGCCTCATAATATTAGCACATATATACTATTTAATTATGATACAGCATTTTAAAGTAATATGCAAATATCATCATAAGGTACTAGGATTTTTCCACATATGTTTACATTAGGGTTTCTGAGAGTAAACTTGTACCTCAGCCACTATAAACTCCCAAAATACATAAATGTCTGAGCCTTTGCTGATACCTTAGGATTGTAGATTTTAATTTATAAAACATCAGAATTAATTTTTTTTTTTTTTACAGGGACAGAGAGAGAGTCAGAGAGAGGGATAGATAAGAACGGACAGACAGGAATGGAGAGGGATGAGAAGCATCAATCATCAGTTTTTCATTGCAACACCTTAGTTGTTCATTGATTGATTTCTCACATGTGCCTTGACAGCAGGCCTTCAGCAAACTGAGTAACCTCTTGCTTGAGCCAGCAAGCTTGGGTCCAAGCTGGTGAGCTTTTTGCTTAAGCCAGATGAGCCCGCACTCAAGCTGGCGACCTCGGGGTCTCAAACTTGGGTGCTCCGCATCCCAGTCTGACACTCTATCCACTGCGCCACCACCTGGTCAGGCCAGAATTAAATTTTTAAACCATTTTTTACCTATTTCAAAAAAATATATGAGGTTGTATTAACTCAACAGGAAAGGTGAGTACTATGGGAAAAGCAGTGGTTCTTGGTCAATCTCTGTAATTACCATCAGTTTAGGGGTCCCCAGAGGAAGACAAACCCTCTAGAAGTCAGAGGAAGATTATGGGTATAAGAATAAACTTTATAGACAATTTCCAGAGACAGTGTTAATCAGCAATTTTTAAATACAGTGAGGAGGTCTAATCAAACCAAAATTAAAATGTGTTTACTTGCATTGGCAACTAGAAGTTACAAGTGGCCTTAGCAACTGCTCTTTAATGAACTGTGGTCAGACGATAAGTAGCCCAGGCTTGAGGAGTGTGTGCAAGACAAGGAAGTTGAGGCTGACTCTTTAAGGATGTTTGGATATAAAAAAGAAGAGAGCCTGGCTGGGTGGTGGCACAGTGTATGGAGTGTTGGACTGGGGCACAGAGGACCCAGGTTCGAGACCCCAAAGTCTCCAGCTTGAGCGCAGGCTCATCTGGTTTGAGCAAGTCTCACCAGCTTGAGCCCAAGGTTGCTGCCTTGAGCAAGGGGCCACTCAGTCTGCTGTGGTTCTCTAGTCAGGGCACATGTGAGAAATCAATCAATGAACAACTAGGGAGTCGCAACGAAGAATTGATGGTTCTCATCTCTCTCCCTTCCTGTTTGTCCCTGTCTGTCCCTCTCTCTGACTCTCTCTGTCTCTGTCACAAAACTAAATAAATAAATAAATAAATAAATAAATATCAATATTACTCAAGAGGGACAGGAGATTAAAGGGCAATTTTTAGATAAGGAGAAACTTAAGTATATTTCTAGTGTGAGTAAAGAACAGAAAGAAATGTTAAGGATGCTATAAAAAGAATAGATGTTCTTGATAGAGGTTTCAGAGAATAAAAAGATAGTGGGAGGAGGTAAGAGTCAGGGTTAAGAAATTACCCTAAAACCTAAAGAAAGAAAGAAAAGATGGATACAGATGCAATTAATAACGGTAGGATAAGCAACTAAATTGTAAGTGTGTTTTGTTCTTATGAAATTGTTCTCCTTTTCAGGGAGATGGACAGGTATTTGCATTCCTTTCCTCAGGGGCATTTGCATAGTGCAAGCAGAAAGCAGAAGTTTCTTTTTCTATCTTTTTTTCTTTTGAGCACAATTTATTTTGTTCCTGAAATGAAAGTCCCATAATTTTGAAGTCTGAAGTATCCTTGTTAAGAAACCAGTACAATAATGATGAATAATAGTGGAATACAAATGTGTAGATGCACAATGAATTTGCAGCTAAGAGTAGAGAACAATGTACTTTTCTAAACTCATAAGTTAAACTTTTATAATGTAAAAAATAATTCATATAAATGGATGACAAATTAATTAGGGTATAGGCTAGGCTGTGATAACAAAGAGGCAATAAAGTGGTATGGCTCTAATCAAACAGCACCTTAATTATCCTTTTTTTTTAGATATAACTGACATATAACATTATATTGGTTTCAGGTGTACAACATAATGATTCAATATTTGAAATCTGAAATGATCGCCACAATAAATCTAGTTGACATTCATTACCACACATACCCATTTACTTTCTTGTGATGAGAACTTTTAAGATCTAACCTCTTAGCTACTTTGAAATATATTTATATAATATAGTATTATTAACTAGCCACCATGCTATATATTACATCCTCAGGAATTATTTTATAATGAGGAGATTGTAACTTTTGACCTACTTCACCCATTTTGCCCATCCCCCAAAACCCACCTTTGGCAGCACCCACCTATTTGTTCCCTGTCTCTATAAGCTTGTTTTACTTTGTTTTTCGATTCCCCATAGAAATAAGATCATTTGGTATTTGCCTTTGTCTATCTGATTCTACTTAGCATAATATCCTCAAGGTTTATCTATGTTGCAAATAGCCATATTTCCTTCTTTTTATGGCCAAATAATATTCTAATATTCCATTGTGTGTGCGTATCACCTTCTTTATTCAGTTATCCATCAATGGACACTTCTACGTCCTCGCTACTGCAAATATGCTGCAGTGAGTATAAGGATGCATCTATCTTTTCAACTTAGTGTTTTTGTTTCCTTCAGATAAATACCCAGAAGTGGATTGCTATTTTTAAATTTTTGAGGAATTTCCATACTGTTTTCCATAGTCGCACCAATTTACATCCCCACCAAGAGAGCACAAAGGTTCCCTTTTCTCCACATCCTCACCAACACTTATTTCTTCTCTTTTTGATAATAGCCATTCTAACAGGTGTGAGATGATATCTTATTGGGATTTTGATTTGCAGTTCCCTGATGATTAGTGAAGTTGAGCATCTTTTCATGTACCTGTGGGCCATCTCTATGTCTTCTTTGGAAAAATGTCTATACATGTACTCTGCCCATTTATTAATCTGATTGTTTAGGTTATTTTGCTATTGAGTTGTATGAGTTCTTTATATATTTTGGATATAAGTCCTTTAATCAGATCTATGATTTGCAAATATTTTAATCTCATTCAGTAGGTTGTCTTTTTGTGTTGCTAATTGTTTCCTTTACTGTGCAGCTTTTTAGTTTGATGTAGTCCCACTTGTATATTTTTTGCTATTGTTGCCTTTGCTTTGGATGTCAGAACTAAAAAGTTACCACCAAGATCTATTCAAGGAGCTTAGCATGTATGTTTTATTCTATGAGTTTTATGGTTTCTCTATTTACATTCAAGTCCTTAATCCATTTCAAGTTAATTTTTTTTAATTAACTCTGAATTTTATTGGGTTGACACTGGTTAACATAATTAAACAGGTTTCAGGTGCACAACTCTACAACAAATCTCTGTACACCATACTGTGTGTTCACCCTCACCAAGTCATGTCTTTGTGCATCACCATTTATCCTCTCTACACCTTGCTCTACCTTCCCACACCAGCAATCTTTACACTGTTGTCTGTGTTGTATCCATGAAGTCCTTTTGTCCTTTTTTACTCTCCCCTCCACCTCTCTTCCCCAATCTCCCATACTCTGCCCAAGTGCTGTCAGCCTGCTCTCTATGTATGAGTCCGTTTCTATTTTGCTTGTAAATTCATTTTGTTCATATTAGATTCCACATATGAGTGACATCATATGGTACTTGTCTTTCTCTGACTGACTTATTTCACTTAGAATAATGATCTCCAGGTTCATCCATGCTTTCACAAAAGGTAAGATTCCCTTCTTTTTTATGGCTATGTAATATTCCATTGTGTAAATGTGTCACAGCTTTTTTATCCACTCATCTACTGATGGGCACTTTGACTGTCTCCAGATTTTGCTTATTATAAATAATGGTGCAATGAACATAGAGTGCATATGTTCTTTTGAATTAATGTTTCAGGATTCTTAGGACATAGTCTCAGAAATACAATCAGTGGGTCAAAAAGCAGTTTCATTTTTAATTTTTTGAGATAACTCCATACTGCTTTCCAGTGTGGTTGTACTAATCTGCATTTTCACCAAAAGTGCATGAGAGTTCTTTTTTATTCACACCCTCGTAGCACTTGTTGTTTGTTAATATATTGATGATAGCCATTCTGATGTGTGTGGCTATCATCAATATATTAACCAATATATGATAGCCATCAGGTGTGAGGTGATATCTCCTTATGGTCATTTTAAGTTAATTTTTGTGCACAGTGTAAGATGTAGTCCAGTTTTATTTATTTGGTTTTGGGGTTTGGGTTTTTTGTTGTTGTTTTTTTGCATGGGGCTGTCCAATTTTCTCAACACCATTTATTAAAGAAACTGTCTTTATCTTAATATATATTGTTGCCTCATTTGTCATAAACTTAATTGACCGTATATATGTAGGTTTATTTCTGGGTTCTCTGTTCTGTTCCATTTATTTATATGTCTGTTGTTTTTTATGCCAGTAGCAGAGTGTTTTATTTATTGTAACTTTGTAATATAGTTGAAAGCAGAAAGTGTGATGCCTCCAGTTTTGTTTCACTTTCTTAATATTTCTTCAGCTATTCAGGGTCTTTTGTGGTTTTATACAAATTTGAGAATTAGTTTTTCCTATTTCTGTGAAAAATGCCATTGGGACTTTAATAGGGATTGCATTGAATCAGTAGATGGCCTTGGTTATTATGGACACTTTAACAATATTAATTCTTCCAATACAAGAGATTTCCATTTATGTGTATGCTCTTCAATTTCTTTCATCAATTCTTGACTTTTTAATGTACAGGGTCTTTCATCTTCTTGATTAAATTTATTCCTAGGTATTTCTTATACAATTATTCCTTATATAGTTTTAGGATGAGAAGGAAATTGAATTTCTCATAACCTTGGTAAATGGGGACTCAAAGGCATGCTAAATTTGTAATTTAGTTTAGAAAAACAAAGGGAAATGAAAAGAAGTTAGAGGGAGATTCTGTCTACATCCTTTTTTTCTGGGATAGGGACTGAATAGAAAGTTTGTAGAAATGGCCAAATTTGGTAAAAGTTGTTGAGTTGAAAAGAATTATGACCCAAGACTTCCATAAAGTGAGAAAGGCCTAGTGAGTATGAAAATCATGGCTTTTTGGTGGTACTAGTCAAGCAAATAGTATGATTATCTCCAGTAGCAGTCACCCATTCTAATATAGCAGTGGAGAAAATGAACTGCTAAACTCCTCTGGTGTTGAGGTTTTGCTGAGTGGACAGAGCATGAGAAAATGTGTGAAGCAAATAAAGGTGTAAGTAGAAGATTGTTTCTCATGATCAACTGTGGGTTTTAGATTGGCCTCAGAAGGCAGATGGCTAAGAGGCGCTGATCACCTGTTGGAGAAAGCAAAAAATAAGAGTCTGGACTTTTGTTAATGCCTTTGTTCTTTGTTTTGTTTTTGTTTCCGCTTTGTTTCTGGACTGGAGGAGCAGTGCTTCGGTTACTGTCATCACAGTTCAATAAGGCAAAGGCAGCTGTCCCTAAAGGATCTCTTCTCAAAGTAACTCACAACCTGGACTGCTTCTATCTTATAACTCTGTCATCTTGAATATCTTTACATCCAACCAAGAGAAAAGAAAAAGAGAATGTAGAGAACCCACATTCTCCCTTGACTATTTCAGATGAGAAGTGGCACATTACATCCACTCATATTTTCTGTTGACAAAAACTTAGTTTCAACCTAAATACAAAGAAAAGATGGTCTTTCTTTGACTCAAGAAAGGAAATTATGTGAAAAACATATTAAGTCAGCCACAGTAATGGAAGTAAGGGCATGAAGATTTCTAAGATGAAACAAGCCAATGCAATAACAAAATACCCAGTAATGTTTTGAGTTTCTTGGAAGAACAGCATTTGAAGAACTAAAGGCTAATTTGTTGGGTGGATAGTTGTAGTGGATGCTGTGGTGTGCCACCCAGATTCCCGTAGCTGTTGAGAAACAGCCCCAAGCTATAAGTTCTCTTTATAATTTTCTTGGCTAAAAAAAAGTGAACTCTCTCAAGGCTATTCCCTCTTGGGGTGTCTCACATCTGGTGACAGTTAATGCAGTTGTATAGAAGGCTGCTCCCTTGTCTCAATTTAGAATAACTCTAACGGCCCCTAACATTAGAGTTCCCTGTGGAGCTGGGGAAGTCTTCATGGAGCCTGCAGCAGAATTCAGCTTCTCCCCTACAAAGCGTCTCTTTCATCCTTTCACTTTCACAAGTGGTGATACCAACAACAATCCCCAATAAATCTCCTCTATGCTAATCTCCATCTCAAACTCTGCTTCCTAGGAATCCTAACTTGTAACAAAAGTCAGGTCTGCCTATAAATTTTGTAAGGTCCAGAGCAAAATGAAACTTGCTCAAAATTAAGAACTTTAAAATGGCAAGAGCTGAACTGTTGGGGACCAAATAAATAAACAGGGTATTTTTGCAATCTGGACAGAGGTGCTGGGCCAAACCCCACCCCATTTGCCTAGTTAACAAAGAGCTACACCTGATTCTCATTTGTCTCACCCATGTTCTCCGGAGGAGGCTGGAAGCTAGTTTCTTGTTAGTGTAAAGTTGATTTGGATGGTATGGTGGGGGGTTGTCTTTGAGTTGCCTTGGAAACTTAATTGAATTGCTGATGGACCACATTTTTTCTAAATAAAAGTGGATGTGCTTCTGGGAGCAGGCACGTTACGGCTAAGGAATAGTAGAGACTGTTTGCCGTGGTGTCCTCCTGAACCCATCTGTATGTATATATATCTTTAAGTCCCTGTCTATCATTTATTTCAATTCCATACCTTTTCCCATTCGAAGACCCCGTAATAGACTCACTGTGGCTGGACCGCGACACTGAACATTTCACCATGTGTTGGAGCTGTGTGCAATGGCACAGGTCAAACAACCACGAAATAGGTTTATATAGTCTTTCAAATTTCCAGTTGTAGGAGTTGAGTTGGATGAATCACCTAGGTCCCAAGATGTTGAATAAACAAGGGAAAGAGGTTGGAAGGTCAGGCCATTGACAGAAAAGGGATTTTAAAGGCTCTAGCTGAATACTTAAGTTTCACAAAAGTAGAATTGCCAAGGTCTGAAAGCAATGAAGAGCCAGAAGAATGCCAGTCCCACCACACCCATTCTTTGGCATATGAGTTGCTACATAGAAAGTAGTACCCTCTGTCAAGACCCAAATTCTAGTCAAGGCAATGAGGGAGGGAGAGCACTTTCATAGTTACTATGATTTTTAAAGACCTTATTTCAGAAGATAACTGGCTAAATATTTAATTTTGTTCAGCTACATGGAGTCTGTTTTCTATACTGATAACCAGTTTAATAATTGCAATGCCATCCTCCAAAAACTTTGACACATGGGACTATGAGAAATCTACTTTAATAGATTTTGATCTGTTCATCTTGTGCAAAAGACCAGTTATATTTTTCTTTAAAAGAAAGGGGGGACTTTGTTTTAATTATCAGATTTTATTTAAGATGACAGGTTTTTGTTTTGTTTTGAGAGAAAGAGAGAGAGAGAGAGAGAGAGAGAGAGCGAGAGAGAGAGAAGCATCAACTTTGTAGTTGCTTTCACTCTAGTTGTACACTGATTGCTACTTCTATGTGTCTTGACCAGGAATCAGACCTCGGGTACAAACCAAGCCATCATCCCATTGCTCAAGCCAGTGATCCTGTGCTCAAGCTGACTAACTCGCTCTCAAGCCTGACACCTCAGGGTTTTGAATGGGGGTGACCTCAGAGTTCAAGGCCAACACTTTATCCACTGGGCCACCAAATGGTCAGGCTTAAGATGGCAGGTTTTGAATTGTAGAGGAGATTTTGAAGATAAGTGTTTTTTCTGCTCTTGAGGATATGCTTGTCCTAGTTTCATCTGTTTCTTATTTTCTAAATAAATGTACAATATATTGAAATTGCAGCTTGCAAGGGATGCTGTGAAGCTAATTATGAAAATAGTATGTATAATATTAGATTGTTGTCTCTCTGTGTCATCCATTTAAATTATAAAATTGGCACCCCCTTGAATGCCTTACTTGGCGGAGACCACTAGTCCCTTTGTGAGGGAGATTAGATCAGCAGCAAGTATAATTTTCCACCATTCTGAAGATGAAACAAAGTGACTAATGACTAAGTAACTTCCAAGGACAGTAGTGACAGGAACTGCAGCAGTGCTCAGAATCTCAAATTTATCATTCCCTTAGCTAACGTTCACAGCGTCTGCTCGGCAACTTTTCCACTTCTCCTTGAGCAAAGGGCAGGGGAAACAACTAACCTTACTTCTTCCAAAAGAAAAGCTCTGTGTGATAAATATGCCAGCAAAAATATGTAATTTCAAAAAGTTTATGATATGAACATCATTGGTGAGCTTTATGCACAGCAGTATATGAGAGCTGATAAACTACACTCTTGCTCATCATCTAGTCATAATTTTAATCCTAAATTGGGTTACTATAATCAAAGTTTGTGTGAGGAAACAAGAGAATATGGAAACAACAAAGGAAAGCAATTTACTGGTGATCTTGCAGTGTTGCCACATAAATTTGTCGCAAACTAGGGCTATTGTTTGCAACATAGGAACAAAACCTAAATAGAAAGATCACCTTACTTTAAATGTTTATTTTAAATATGCATAAGTACTTTTTTTATTACAAGTATATATACATAAAGAACTTATATTTTATTAGCACCATTGGAAGCCATAGTAACCAGATTTCTGCATCTAAAAATGCAAAAAAGGTAGGTGGCACAGAGTGCTTGATAAAGTAGTTGCCTTGTCAAAGACTCCTTTTATTCTCTTTTCATATGCACAGACATTCATTTTATATTTGTTTTTCAGCATTAGAAGATATTATGGTAACCTATTTTCCTTCCGGCCAAGTAACATGTCTAATAAGACAAACATCTACTTGGCAGATACTCAAAGGTCACATCAGCTTAGCCATATTGCAAGAATCCTGTTTTTTACAAGCAGAATTTCCTCTTGCTAGGAAAGGATTTAAGCAAATACATAGCATGGTCAGAAGTTTTGCTCATACTTTGCAATACAATAAAACACACCCTCTTTACCTCAATTTGCCTTCCAGGGTGTCTTTGGAAAGGGGAAGAACATGGATGAAGCCAGTGCCCTACTGCTGCACACATGTGAGCAGCTGTGTTTCTTCAGGAGGAAGGAAATGAGGAAGCTATTTCTCTTAGTGCAGTTTTAAGTTCAAAAACTACTGAGATAGAAATGGTATCAAGATGAAAGGGGAGGAAAAGTTTTCTCAACCCTCTTAGTATCTCTGGCTGGGTCTGAAAATTAAACTAATAAAGACAGATGAACGGAAGTAAAGCATATGAATTTATTTAATAGAGTATTACATGATGCAGGAGCCTTCCGGAGGAAATGGTGACTCACAGGAACAGTTAGACCTGGGTATTGTGCTAGGTTTGCTGAAGAATGGATAGTCATGGAGAAATACAGGAAATGAAAGGATGTGAGGTAAGTGTAGCAAATTGGGGGACTCTTAGGAAAGCTGTTTGTTCAGATTCTTCTTGGCATCCCTTTGTCTTCAGAGATAAGGGTGCTCCTTTTCTCTGGGCACATGGAGGGCACCTCTCACTGGAGAGTTTTATGTCTGTTTCAGGAAACAGGGTTGGAAGGAAAGTCAGAATGACCTTCCTGCTTCTGGTGTTTTCTCAAACTCCTTGACCTTAAAATATTTAATATGTCAAGGCGTCATAATTGAGGTACTGTGTCCTGAACTCCAGCATCATAGAAAGATATTGTCTTTATACCCCATTTCACCTTCTCCACAGAAAAAAGAGGAATTGATTCAAGTTAACTTGGAGAGGAAGAAGAAAAACAGGAAGGAAGAAAGAGCAGGGAGGAGAGAGAAGGAGAGAGGGTGAGGACAGGGGAAGAAAAAAAGGAAATAAAAAAATGAAGTACCATTTATGTGGATTTCTATACTATAAGGAAAATAAAATATAAATTAGTATCTGTATGTCACATATATTATCTCATATAAGCCTCACAGTAACCCTATGAGAAAGGTACAATTTTATTCTCACTTAATAAATGAGCAAAATGAGGCCTAAATATTTTAAGTGTTCTTCTCAAGGGTATACAGCTAGTAAATGATTAAGTCTGAATTGAAAGAAGATCCACTTAATTCTACATCCATATTACTAACTATCACAAACACAGCTTCTTTAACAGAAACATTACATCATACTTTGAATGCAGTGCTGTATCTAACAGCATATCCAGCTCATAAAAGGTACTGAATAAACATTTACCAATTCAGTAACAAGTACACAGTAGTTTAACACACTTTGATTTTTTTCTAAAAAGTATTTGTCCTCAGTATTATTCCCAAATAGATTTCCCAAAATAATGTTTTCCCCCCAAAATCTGATAATATAAAACTTATATAATATACCTTTTCTTGAAATGCAAACTCTTTTAAACCATCCACTAAATCAAAAGATTGTTCGGTAAATTCATTTTAGCAGACATAAAAGAACCCAAACCTGTAGAGAACTTTTATAAGAGTTTATTTAACCTAAACTGATGAAATATGGCAGAGAGCAATATTTTAAATGCTCTGGAGAATAACAGTTTTGTAGCTTCTTAAAAGCATTTGAAATTAAGGAGGGACCTAAGGAAGAGTAGAAAAAGCAAGGTGGGGATTAGATTATAAAATAGTTAACAAAAGTATGTGCCTTATTGAGGGTTAATCCCCTTTGAGGAATATTATTACTTCTGGTATTTCAAAAGTGTGTTGAACAGACTCTCTTTATCCCATTGTATATTCTGGCTTCCTTTGTCAAATATTAACTGCCCATGTAGGCATGAGTTTATTTCTGGGCTCTCTATTCTTTTTTATTAATTTATATGTTTGTTTTTAATCCAGTACCATGCTTTTGTGACCAGCATCACCTTGTATAGTTTGATATCAGAATGCATGATTCCTCCAACTTTGTTCTTCTTTTTCAAGATTGCTGTGGCTACTCATTGTATTTTGTGGTTCCATAGAAAATTTTTGGATTATTTGTTCTAGTTCTGTGAAATAGGTCATTAGTATTTTGATAAGAAATTGTATTGAATCTGTTGATTGCATTTGGGTAGTACGGACATTTCAACAATGTAAATTCTTCCTAAGAGCATGGTATATGCTTCCATTTATTTGTACCTTCTTCAATTTCTTTCTTCAGTGTTTTATAATTTTTCAAGTATGGGTATTTTACCTGCTTGGTTAAATTTATTCCTAGGTTGTTTTTTTTAAATGATGCAATTGTAAATGGAA
This sequence comes from Saccopteryx leptura, assembly GCF_036850995.1. Lineage (NCBI taxonomy): Eukaryota > Metazoa > Chordata > Mammalia > Chiroptera > Emballonuridae > Saccopteryx > Saccopteryx leptura. The sequence goes on along the minus strand of NC_089507.1, from coordinate 71,165,760 downwards.
TTGTTTTCTATTTCTGATAAATGAGGTTTGTAAAACTGGACAGATTTGTGCAAAAAGAAAAGGAAACTAGACCACCTTCTTAGACTATATACAAGAATAAAGTCAAAATAGATTAAAGACTTAAATGTAAGACTACATACCATGAAAATTCTAGAAGAAAACAGTCAATAAACTCTCTGACATTTCTCTTAGTAATCTTTTTTTCTCATGTATCAACTTGGGCAAGAGAAACAAAAGAAAAAAAATGAACAAATAAGACTACATCAAACAAAGTTTTTGCACAGCAAAGGAAACCATAAACAAAATGAAAAGACAACTCACTGAATGGGAGAACATATTCACCAATGATACATATGATAAGGGGTTAATATCCAAAATTTATAAAGAATGTATAAAACTCAACACTCACACACACAAACTAGCAATCCAATTAAAAACTGGGCAAGGGAACTAAATAGACACTTCTCCAGAGAGGACATGCAGATGGCAATAGATATATGAAAAGATGCTCAGCAGCACTAATCAGCAGAAAGATGCAAATTAAAATCACAATGAGATAATCACTTCACACTTGTCAGAATGGCTATCACCAAATCAACAAACAAAAAGTGTTGGCAAGGATGTGGAGAAAAGGGAAAAATGTGGTACATTTATATGATGGAATATTACTCAGCTGTAAAAAAAAATAAAAATAAAAAATAAGAAATCTTACCTTTTCCAAAAACATGGACTTGGAGAGTATTACACTAAGTGAAATAAGCCAGTCAGAGAAAGACAAATACAATGTGGTTCACTTATATGTGGAATCTAATGAATAAAATAGACTAACAAACAAAATAGAAACAGACTTATAGACACAGAGAACAGACTGATAGCTGTCAGAGGGGAAAGGGGTTGGGTGCTGGGAAAAATAGGTGAAGGGATTAAGCAAAAAAAAAAAACAAAAACAAAACACAGACAATTGTATGGTGGTTACCAGAGTGAAGGGGGGAGGGGGACAGACGCAGGCAGATGAGAATAAAGGGGGATGAGTACTGAAGGAAGGAGACTTGTATTTGAGTGGTAAACACACAATACAATATACAGATGCTATATTATAGAATTGTACACTTGAAACCTATATAATTAATCAATGTAACACCAATAAATTAAATAAAAATATATGTTTTTTAAAGTGTACTAACCTATATTCACAAGAACAATAGACAGGACTGGCTTAAAACCTTTCACTAAATATATGACAGGTGTGGGGCATGGCTACCAACCATCACCTGCCCAGTTAGGAATTTCATGATCAAATCATCCTGGCAGATACTTTCCAACCCTTTATCCACAAACAAAATTGTTTGTCAAAGATCACTGCAAAAACTGGTCAGAAGTAGTAGCAGAATTGAACTCAAAGCTATATGTATCTGTGTACAATATATATACAGTATATCCATAGATCAAGTAAATAACTTAAGAGGAGATTAAGGTTTCACATTGTTATGCTGACCAAGAAAACCAGGTTCATAATAAATACCAACAACTGTCTTCTTCCAAAATTTTAGCCTAGTATTTTAGAGTTAAGCTTAGCTACATAATATCAGATGGATTAGTTGAATTATCTAATATATATGACTATATAATCTAATATATATATTTGATCTAATGTAGGATTATATATCATCTAATTCATATATATACATTATAATCTAATGCAGTATCTTCCAACTGCTGGTCTGCAGACCACCTGCCAGAAATTTCACGCCAGTCTGTGAAAGATTTCACCACCCTGATGCTGTGTGAAGATTATAGACCCATTGATCTCAGTTGAATTCACTTATACTCAGGGTGACTTCTGCCCTAGTGGTCCCCAAAATAATTCTCCTATTTTCACCAGTCCCCAAGTGTAAAAAGGTTGAAAAGCACTGGTCTAATGCATATATAGAGCCTAATCTCTATATAGTCTAATCTCTATATAATATAATACATTTAAACTACAAAGCATTCACTCAGTCAGTCATTCAACAAACATTTGTTTAATGCCTATGATCTGCAAGGAGTGTAGCAGGCTCATGGGATGCATCAGTGAACAATTAAAAATCCCTGCTCTAATGGAGTTTGCAATCTAGCTGATAGAGACAATAAACAATAGCATAATAAAAAACTAACTCATGTAATTTATTAGAAGGTCACAAATACTATTGAATAAAAGGAAAAGTGGGCAGAATAAGGGATGAGGTGAGTTGCAGTTTTTGAATATAATGGTCACTATAGGCCTTATTTGAACACAGCCTTGAAGAAATTGAAAATAAGGTAATTTTAATTTTATAAATATGACTATATATAATAAAATATCCCTACTTCTGTTAAATACTGTCTTCTACATCAATTTTTCTAAAATGAGTTAATTATCCTGTATTATTTATGTGTTTTCTCTTTTGTTAGATTCTCATCTCCTTGAGGAAAAGAACTGAGTCCCAGTCATTGTGCTTTCTGAGCACTTGGCACTGTGCTTGATACGATGTTGGGACAATGTGAATTGAGTCATTTAATAAGTTATGTTTAGAAACGGAAATAGTTAATGAGAGTTCTGGCAATGTGATTTTAATTATTAGAATGAAAACCAACCAGTGCCATTTTTTCTCATACTATTTCTTTAGCACTTTATATAAACCACAATTAGTAAATACCCTAATATTACTATTTTCTCAGAACTGGGAGAAAAACCCTTAGTAGCAGAATCCCAGTATGCATGAAGGAAAATTGAATAAATGCTAATTTTGTTTTTTTAAGTGAAACTAGTAAAATACATTTTAAAACATTTGGCCTACAAAAGTGAATATACAATACTTAAGTAAGAAAAATCAAGCAATCTAACTTCTTAATATTCTAAGTTAGACGCCATAATTTTGGGTAGTAGCATAATTCTTAGGTGTTTGGACAATTACTATATTCTCCCAATGTAGGCACCTTATAACTTCATCACTGCTGAAAGAGAGGGAATAAGGATTTCTTGGCAATAGTCATAACCTGTTTCAGAAAGGGAAATCAAATACCTTTGGAGGTGGGTTGAGAAAGTAACCTTTAAGAAAATATGATTAGAGATATGCAAGAAAATAATCATCCCAACAATAGGCATTAAATCTATGAACAAGAATCATGAGAAGAAGAGGATTAGACAAATAATGCAGCACAGTAAAAAAAAAAACCAAAAAAACTATGTTTATATATCTGTATCTGCATCTGCATCTGTGTCTATATCTGGATCAACTATGGACATAAATCTCTGTCCTACTCTTGGTCTCAAAGGATTCCTGCAGCATCCTTATTATACAGGATTGGACATTAATACCAGAACTACACTATATTCTTTGTGCTTTGTTGTGTGTATCCAAAATTGATTTAATGTAATAATAAATTGCATAAAGGTCATGACCATCATAACAATTCTTAACTAATAGCCTTTCTCATCTAAATTGTTTGGGTTTTGTAGTAACACGAGTTAAAGAATGTCATATTAATTAAAGATAAATATTGGCTTTGACTAGAGCCAACTGAACATGGCAGTGCTTTTACAAGTTGTGTTACTGTAGGCATATTAATATTTTATAATTATTGGTTAAAGAAAGAAAATATTTAGAGTAAATTCTCTCAATCTAGCAATCTAACACAACAACAAAAAACAACAGCAAGTCATTGTTGTGGCATTTTAGTTGTTCATTGATTGCTTCTCATATGTGCCTTGACTGGGCAGCTCCAGACAAGCTAGTGACCCTTTGCTCAAGCCAGTAACCTTTGGGCTCAAGTCAGCGACCAAAGGGTCATGTCTATGATCCTACGCTCAAGCCATCAACCCCACGCTCAAGCTGGTGACCTCAGGGTTTCAAACCTGGGAACTCAGTGTCCCAGGTGAATACTCTATCCACTGCACCACCACTGATCAGGCTCAACATTTTATACTTTTGGGTTTTTAATACTTGGTTTCCATTTCTGATAATGCCAAAAGCATACGTACTATAGAAGTTGCTAAGCACGTTGACATAAGTGCCGCATGTTATCAGCAGGGACCAATTTGATCTTCTGGATGTGTTTGACACAGCAACTATTGAAATATGTACTAAAAATTCCTGAGAAATTTGTAGCAAATTCCTTGTAAATTATTTACATCAACAATTTCAGTCTTTGCTTATAAAACAGGAGCAGCAACTGAAATGACAGACCTTTTCCAGTGCCACCTGGAACTCGAGAGGTCTCAGTAGTGCCAAGGGAGAAGGAAATTTCCTGCCCAGACTGGAACCACTTGTGGAAAAGAGTAACAATCGATGAACAGCATAAACTTATTTACTGGCATTCTCTGAAGAAAGGAAAAGGGGAAAAAAATTCAAAGGGTCCAGTTTTCTTTTTAGTTGACACCATTTTTAATATATAAAATTATTGTTTCATTTTTAGCCCTGTCAAAAGATGAGTACTTATTAAAAGTGGAATAAAAGAAACAGCTACCAACCACCAGTCTAAACCAATGATCTTTTTCTCTTTTTGTATAAATAAAGTCCTCACTTTCTTACATTGTACAGTATATGTTAGAGTCCAGGGGCATCTTAGGCTTTAATTTTGACCTCCCAAGAGTTCAAGTACTTAAACAATGCATGTTTAGAACAATAAGACACCCTTGCACACCTGTTAGGGAGTTGAAAATCCAAAACACTGATAACACCAAATGCTGGTGAGCCTGTGGAGCAACAGGGTTTCTCATTCATTGCTGACAGGAATGCAAGTTGGTATAGCCACTTTGGATAAGTTTGGTAGATTCTAACAAAACTAAACATGCTCTCACCATACAACCCTGAAATGGTGCATCTTAGTATTTACTCAAATAAGTTAAAATTGTTATCTCCACAAAAATTGTGAATGGATGTTTATAGCAGTTTGTTCGTATTTGTAAAAACTTGGAAGCAACCAAGATGCCCTGTAGTAGGAGAACGGATAAATAAATAGTGCCATATTTATACAATGGAACATTATTTAGGCCTAAAAAAGAAATACAACTCATGAAAAGAAATGAAGGAAACTTAAATGCATATTGATAAGTGAAAAAAAGCCTACATACTGAAAAGTCTATATGGCATTCTGGAAAAGACAAAATTAATAAAATAATAAAAATAGTAGTGGTTGCCAGAAGGTAGGGAGGAGAAAAGGATAAATGGGTGGAACACAGAGGATTTTTAGGGAAGCATGGTAGTTTTCATATTTTTAAAAATAACTACTTCCTGTATTTGACAGTTGGAATAATGTCAAGATCCCCTGAATTTTTAGATGGTTGATAATAAAGGAGATACAAGGGAAGGATTCAATAGTAGAGACTATCTCAAGATTATTTAATGTTAAATAGATTGGCAGTTATCTCAAGAAATCTTTATTTCAGTGGCAACTTTATAATAGAAGAATCATTTGTCTTGGAAGGTGCAATGGGTTACTTTAAGAACATTCCAGTGATTGGAGAGGGTGTGCATCATGTGTGGAGGAAAGTCCCAGGGAGATTCCAGACCCTGCTTCGGAGTTGGGTATAAAGCCAACATTGGGTAAAGTGCCTTACATGATATGGGTGTTCACTAAGACAAAGTCAGGATCACTCAGATGAAAGGGACCTTGGAGATCAAGGTAACTGATTATGGTTGAGTTCTTCTCTCCTGAGAACATATATTAGCAAAGTAAGTTTTCACACATTTTGTATTATCACTTATATCTGCTTCTCTGACTTAGGACATAAATCAGGAGTTTTCAGGATACTCTTGTAATTTAAGAAATGATGTCATATTTTATTGTCTGTTAATGAAAACTATTTCTCACTAGTCTGATATCCCTTTCTATAGCTTTAGATGAATTAGGTCACAAAAGCCATTGATTTTTTAATCAATATTACGAATTTCCATCTCCCTGAAATCACAGCTGTCAAAATTTCTATTTTATTAACCAGTTATACTTAAATTTAATGTTCTTCCCCAAAGTCTTATTTTATACCAAATAGAGCTAACTTATTTTTCTAACTCAGACATAAGACAAGATGAGATAGCCTGACCAGGCGGTGGTGCAGTGGATAGAACATCAACCTGGGATCCTGAGGACCCAGGTTTGATGCCTTGAGGTTGCAGGCTTGAGCACGGGATCATAGACATGACCCCATGGTCACTGGCTTGAGCCCAAAGGTTGCTGATTTGAGCAAGGGTTCACTGGCTCAGCTGGAGCCCCTTGGTCAAGGCACATATGAGAAAGCAATCAATGAACAACTGAAGTGCTGCAACTATGAGTTAATGCTTCTCATCTCTCTCCCTTCCTGTCTGTCTCAGTATGTCCCCACCCCATCGCTAAAAAGAGAGAGAGAGAGAGAGAGAGAGAGAGAGAGAGAAGATAATGAGGTATAGAGCTCTATTGGCCGGTGTGAGTCATTGGGCATTTTCAAGTACAGGGAATCCTCAGGTCACAACACAGCTCCATTTCTACTACAGAGACATAACCCAAATTTTGGTGTCAGTTAAAACACACCCTAGCCTAAGCCACTTACTATCCTAACATAGTTGTAAAATCATAATCTAGAACATAAAAATACAACTAAGCCACAGAAAAAAGAAAAGGACATAAATATACTGTATTGTACACTATACTGTAGTAACAGAAAATATGACATAAAATGAGTGTAAAAAATTTTTCTTACCTTCATTCCTGTGGTTGGCTTGCACACTGGAAGGGGCATTGCAAGGTGGGAGAGAGAGTGACCTATTGGGAAGAGGAAGCTAGAGAGGCAGGCGATCCTGCAGAAGGTGCTAGAGATACAGGGTCAGGTGAATCAGGATTGCCTATGGAACATGCAGGAGACACTGGAGATGATTCTACCTGTACTACAGGTGTTTCATCTTGAGAAGAAGCTGATGTAGAGGCAACAGGACCTGCTACCTTCTTAACCCTTTGAGGAGTATGTTGCATCTACCGGGTACGAGAACAAACATCGGAGACTTTCAGGAGTTTAGATGTTACTTTATTGGCCAGTTTAACCTGCGCAGGGGCGAACTCCCAAGATGTCCAGAGACACCGTACTCACAAGGAGCTGCAAACGGGAGTCGTGCCTGGTGCTTACAGCTAGGTCCTTATATATCCTAAGTGAGCAAGCATTAAACAGAAGCAGATGTGGCAGTTAGCTATTTGCTAGGGAGCTATTCGCTAGGGAGCATGCAGCATAGCAACAGGGGCTGGCATAGCAACAGGGGCCAGGTTTAGCTTAGTGGCGAATTTCAAACATAAACTTCTGATAAGGGTCTCTGACCTTCTTTGTTCTCAGCCTCACAGGGGCCCTATCAGCACTCTATGTTCCTGCTCCTTCAATAGTTACACTCTGGGAGCCACAGCACATCTCCCTGAATCTAACATTGATTTTGGGCATAAATCAAACCCTTGATTCTTTATCAGTTGGGAGACTGGTGTAAGGTTGGGACAGAACCATTAACTTTACTACATCTATCCTCCCTTTACGAACACAAGGAGCTTGTTAAGGATTATTGGTCCAAAGGTAAGAGCCAACAATAATAATAATAGGAGGGGTCCAGCAATTGCAGATATGAGGGTAGTTAACCAAGGAGAAGTCTTGAACATAGAGGCATACTAGCTAAGGTTGTCTTCTTCTAGGTTCCTATTCTTTAATCTGTTTTCAAGTATCTTGATATTCTCTCTAATTACTCTAGAGTGGTTAGCATAAAAACAACATTCTTCTCTTAAGGCAGCACACAGTCCTCCTTGCTCAAAGAGGAGGAGGTCTAGCCCTCTCCTATTCTGAAGGGCTACCTCAGCTAGGGAGTCTATTTGCTTCTCGAGATATATTACCTGGTTTTGGAGAAGCACAATATCTTTGGAGAATGTCTTGGGTAGCTGTCTGAGGGTAAGTTCCCCTTGAATGAGGGATGCTGTCCCTACTGCTGCTGACCCTACAATTCCTATGGTAGCTATGATAGGGATAAGGAGTGGAGCTCATTTTTCCCACCTTGGGGGAGCAACAAGGAATTCGGGGTTTCCCCTATACAGATATACCTGTGGAATAATATAAGCACTTACACAAAGTTCAGGATGAGTGGGGACTATACACTTGAAGATACCTTGAGTGCACACAAACCATAGTCCTTCAGGTGCCTTCATTACTTTTTGGCCCCCTACGGTGGCAGGTAGGGTGTCTTGGTTAAGGCAATAGTCACTGTAATTGGAATTACCTAAGGTGAAATTTGCCAGGAGGTAGCAGGTTCCTTTCCCAGGTGTTATTCTGTGCTATAACTGTGCTATCTGCTGTCCTGATTAAAACCTATTTCTGCAACTCTAGTCCCTTACTGGGTAAACAATAAAAAGTCATTAGTCCTAAGTGGAGGAGAAGGTGAGCTTTAGAGGCTCTCCAGGGGTCTGCTTGACTTGCTATCTCCGAGATCCTTCGTCGTGTGGTTGGGCCGGCTTCACGTGGGAGAGGTGGACCCAGTAGGGCTTTTCAGCTACCTTAATAGCTGTGGGTGTACTCAGGATCACCTAGAATGGTCTATTCTACTGTGGCTCAAGGTTGCCTCGTCGGTGGTTGAGAATCTACACCCACTGTCCAGGCTCTGGTGGCTCCAGTAGCTAGAGCAGGTAACTGTGTTTCGCATTCGATTGGGCTGATCTCTGGAGGGCCTGCACCTCGCTTCTGATGTGCTGAAGGGCCTGCAAGGACTTGAGGAAATTATGATTAGAAATCTCTAGTTCCCCTCTGGTCAATCGAGGTACAAGGGGCACAGGTTGCCCAAATAAGATTTCATAAGAGGTCTATTTATTGAGATAGGGGGTACATCTGGTTCTAAAAGGGTGAAAGGGAGGAGCTCAACCTAGTTTTCACCGGTCTCCCCTCTCAGCTTAATTATAGTTTCCTTCAGAGTCCTGTTCATTCTTTCTACCTGTCCTGAACTTTGGGGCCTATAAATGCAATGCAATCTCACACAGACCACACTGGTTTAAATGGGATGGTCCATCTAAAGTGCTGTATAATGGTGAATACTTAAGTTTATCACTAGTCTTAAACCCCGGCATGAATTCATTCCAGAAAGGACATAAAGACTGTTGCAGACTGTGGAAGCAGCCTCTCCTCGCGTGGGGAATGCTTCTACCTATCCTGAGAAGGTGTCTACTAATACTAATAGATACTTATAACCTGACTTCCCAGGGGTCATCTCTGTGAAATCTATTTCATACAGTTCTCCTGGAGCTTTCCCCCGATACCTCACAAAGGGGGGTAGCTTCTTATTCTGCACATTTACTCTGGCACAGATGCTGCACCTCGAGACAATGGAGTGGACAATATCCCTGATGTTGGGCCCTACATAATACTTCCTGATAAGTTGTTCTAGCTTGTTTTGTCCTAGATGAGTACTAGTATGAATATCTCCTACTATTTCTCTTACTATTCCCTGGGGTAAATAGAGCCGGGAGTCAGGAAGCTCTATCTATCCCTGCTGATTTTTCTTCCCTTTCAACTGCATCCCTTCCTGCTCTTCTTCTGGGGAATATCTAGGATCCGGAGGTAGCGTTGGCTTAGGCAGCAATGGCAGAAGGCTTTCTTGTGGCCCAGTGGCTGCCTCTCTCCTTGTATATGGCTCCGTGGACATGGGCAGTGGCGAATGCATACTGGCTGTCAGTGTAGATATTGGCAACTTTTCCCTCTGCTATCTGTAAGGCTCGGGTTAGTCCTATTAGCTCTGTCCTTTGTGCAGATGTTCCTGCCAGCAGTGCTTTCTGCCACAGGACCTTATTTTCTGTGGTCACCACTGCCCCTGCATGTCGCTGTCCATCCTTAATAAAACTGCTCCCGTCAGTAAAGAGGGTCAGGTCTGCCTTCCCATATGCTTGATCCCTTAAGTCCGGGCGGGAGCCAGTCACTGTGTCAAGGATTTGTTTGCAACTGTGGACCAAAGTGGAGTCCGGTATTGGCAACAGGGTCGCTGGGTTCAGGGCCGCAGTTTTGAGGAACTGAACAGATGGAGGGTTCAGCAGCTGAGCCTGATACTGCGTTAGCCGCACATTAGATAGCCACCTGTCAGGAGGTGCTCACAGCACTTGCTCTATGTAGTGTTCCTCAATGACTTTGATGTCCTGCCCTAAAGTTAATTTACTAGCCTCCTTGACTAGTATGGAGGTGGCAGCAAGTGCCCTCAGACATGTTGGCCATCCCGAGGCTACAGGATCAAGTTTCTTGGGCAGAAGAGGCGACAGGCCTCTTCTACGGCCTAAGTTCCTGGTTCAGTACCCCTAAAGCTACCCCTCCCTTTTCTGCTATAAATAGCTGAAAGGGTTTGGCCAGATCTGGCAGGGCCAAAGCTGAGGCAGTCACCAGGGCCTCTTTAAGCGCTTATCTGTTTATGTGGACTGCTCTTCCTTACCCTTGGTTAGTTCATGCAGGGGTTTAGCTAGTTCTGCAAAGCCTAATATCCACAGTCGGCAGTATCCTACTGCACCCAGGAATTCTCGTACCTGCCTCTTGTTAGTAGGCTCAGGGATCTGCAAGACCATCTGAATTCGCTGGCTGGACAATGTCCTTTGCCCTCCCTGTAAGTTATACCCCAAATAACTTACAGTTTGCGTCACAATCTGGGCCTTATTGGCAGAGACTCAATATCCTATTCGCCCGAGATCTTGTAGCAGGTCCGAGGTAGCTTCCTCACACTCTCCTTCATCCTTGGCAGCTATGAGGATGTCATCCACATACTGGAGCAGTACAACCGATGGATGGGAGGAGCGGAAAGCCTGCAGATTTTTGCTGAGGGCTTCATTAAAAATGGTGGGGGACTGCATGTGTCTTTACGTATCAATGTTTCTGAGTTTTTGGGGTATATACCCAGTAGAGGGATTGCTGGGTCATAAGGTAGTTCTATTTTCAGTTTTTTGAGGAACCACCATACTTTCTTCCATAATGGTTGTACTACTTTACATTCCCACCAACAGTGTATGAGGGTTCCTTTTTCTCCACAGCCTCTCCAACATTTGCTATTACCTGTCTTGCTAATAATAGCTAATCGAACAGGTGTGAGGTGGTATCTCATTGCAGTTTTGATTTGCATTTCTCTAATAACTAATGAAGATGAGCATCTTTTCATATATCTGTTGGCCATTTGTATTTCTTCCTGGGAGAAGTGTCTGTTCATATCCTCTTCCCATTTTTTTATTGGATTGTTTGTTTGTTTGTTGTTGAGTTTTATGAGTTCTTTGTATATTTTGGATATTAGGCCCTTATCTGAGCTGTTGTTTGAAAATATCATTTCCCATTTAGTTGGCTTTCTGTTTATTTTGTTATCAGTGTCTCTTGCACATATGCACTATGGAATACTACTCAGCCATAAGAAATGATGACATCGGATCATTTACAGCAAAATGGTGGGATCTTGATAACATGATACGAGGCAAAATAAGTAAATCAGAAAAAACCAGGAACTGCATTATTCCATACGTAGGTGGGACATAAAAGTGAAACTAAGAGACATTGATAAGAGTGTGGTGGTTACAGGGGGGAAGGGGGGAAAGGGAGAGGGAAAGGGGGAGGGGGAGGGGCACAAAGAAAACTAGATAGAAGGTGACAGAGGACAATCTGACTTTGGGTGATGGGTATGCAACATAATTGAATGACAAGATAACCTGGACTTGTTATCTTTGAATATGTGTATCCTGATTTATTGATGTCACCCCATTAAAAAAAATAAAATTATTTAAAAGATTAAAGAAAAAATGGTGGGGGAATTCTTAAACCCTGTGGTAGTCTGGTCCAAGTGAACTGCCCCACCAGTCTATTATCTGGGTCATTCCATTCAAAGGCAAAGATCTCTTGGCTCTGAGGCACCAGGGGAATACAAAAGAAGGCATCCTTCAAATCCAGGACAGAATAATAGGTATGGGTTGGGAGTAATGAGCTCAGTAAGGTATACGGGTTGGGCACCATGGGATGAATAGTCTCTACCTGTGCATTCACCTCCCGCAAGTCCTGGACCAGATGATAGTCTTGGCTCCCTGGTTTCTGGACAGGAAGCAGCAGGGTGTTCCAGGCTGATTGGCACCTTCGGAGGATGCCTGCCTCCAGCAGGCATTACAAGTGCTGGGCGATTCCCTGTCTAGCTCGGGCTGGCAACGGGTACTGCCTGATCCTAACTGGTCTAGCAGTGCTAAGCAGTTGCACCAGGACAGGTGGTTGGTGAGCGGCCAAACCTGGGGGGTTGGTTTCCGCCCAAACCTCAGGTACCCGGGCACGCAGGACGTCTGGAACCCCTTCCTTGGCCTCCTTACCTTCTAGGATGGTGGCAAATAAGTGTTCTTCAGACAGTGAGACAGTTACTTCTATGCTGACCTCTGCCTCTTTGCTCCCCATGGGGCTTTCCTCCTGTTGGAAGGTTATGGTGGCCTGAAGTTTCTTCAATAAGTCCCCTCCAAGCAGTGGGTAAGGACAGTCTGGAATGACTAGGAAAGAGTGGGTGATGGTGCCTGGATCTAAGTCAGTAATTCCTGCAGTGGCCCATGAGTAGGCTTCTGCTTTGCCCGTTGCCCCTATTATCTTAGTAGTTGCCTTCTGCATCTGGCCCTGTGGTTTCTTTAGGACTGAATAGGTGGCTCCCGTGTCGACTAGGAAGTCTAATGGTTTTCCTTTGACTGTTAAGGTGACCATGGGCTCCTGGGAGCTGACGGGAATGGAGCCCTGGCCCTGTCAGTCTAAGGTTTGGAGCATGACCTCTGGGGCTTGTTTTGGCCTCTGGCTGTCGGCCCTCAACTTTGGGCACCCTCTCTTCTAGTGTCTTTTCTCCTTGCAATAGGTGCATTGATCCTTGTCTATTAGCTATCCTTGGCCCTTCCTCTGTCCCCCTTTTCCTTTGGGGGGAGGTTTCTGAGCAGCAATCAGGATCCTGGCTACCTCCTTTGCTCTGCCAACCTCTGGATCATCCCTGTTAATATATACTTTCTGGGCTATTTCTAATAGCTTACTCCTATTTTCTCCTTCAAATCCCTCTATCTTCTGAAGCTTTTTCCTAATATCTAAAGTGGCCTGAGTCACAAAGGCTATATTTACTAGTCTCCTGTTCTCTTCTGCCTCAGAATCTAGAGGGGTATATACTCTATAAGCCTCTATGAGTATTTCTAGAAAGGCTGCTGGGGATTCCTCTCTTCCCTGGATGACCTCACCTTGCTAAAGTTGGTTGGCTTTCTAGCTGCTGCCTTGAGCCCTCTCAACAGAGCCCGGCGATACTGGAGGAGCGCGTCCCTTCCCCCAGCGGTATTAGGGTCCCAGGTAGGAGGTTGAGATGGGAGAACATATTCTATTTCCCTTCTTCCCTCCCAAGTTTCCCTTTCTTCTCCTAATACTGCCTTAGCAGCTTCTCTCATTATTCTGTCCCTTTCTTCAGAAGTGAAGAGGGTTTGTAAAATCTGCTGACAATCGTCCCATGTGGGCTGATGGGTCCTAAAAATGGTCTCAAGGAGAGATATCAGTCCCTGAGATTTCTCGGAAAATGGGGGATTCTGATATTTCTAATTGTATAAATCACTAGTGGAAAAAGGCACATAGATGAGGTGAGGAGGTGCCTGTGGGCCAGCAGCTGGTGCCAGTGGCGCCTCTTGGAGAGGCAAAATGGTGCGCCTCCCAGAGAAGGAAGCAAAATGGCTGTATCTACCCACACATCCATATACAGGCATTGGTCTGGGTGGGGAGCCCTATAGACCATGGCTCTGACAGCAAACAAAGTTGGAAGGTCAAAAGTGCCTTCTGCGGGCCATCCCACATTAAACGCAGGCCATTCTAGCTGGCTCAGGGTCCGGAGGAAACCTGGACTCAGCTGTGGACCTCTGTACCCCTGAGCCCTCTTCTGGAAATCAGAAAAATTCTTCAACAGGCACTCAAGCAGGGATCCCGGCACAGACTCCTGTTGTCCTATCCTAGATGACTCAGGAATAATGAGAAAGGGTAGGATACAGGCAACACACACTATTAACACAAGGAACACACTTATCTCTGTCACACTCAACTCAGTCATTCGAGCTCAGACAAAACACAGCGCAGCGCGGCGAAAAACGGATTCCTAATGTGACCGGTCACTCCCAAAGTTAACAAATCCAAATATCCAAATTTCAGAGAGCGGCATCCCGCTTCTGAAAACCCTGGGTAGGTTACCGGCAGCATGCCACCTACTATCTCAGGATTGTGCGCTCCGGAGCCCAAAAGCCAAACCAAATGAGGATCCTCAGTGAATACTTACTCAGCTCGAGCTGTCCTTCCGGTCTCCGACCCAAAACTCTGCCAAGGGAGAATCCCGGATGAGCCCCTCAAAATGTTGCATCTACCGGGTACGAGAACAAACATCGGAGACTTTCAGGAGTTTAGATGTTACTTTATTGGCCAGTTTAACCTGTGCAGGGGCGAACTCCCAAGATGTCCAGAGACACCGTACTCACAAGGAGCTGCAAACAGGAGTCACGCCTGGTGCTTACAGCTAGGTCCTTATATATCCTAAGTGAGCAAGCATTAAACAGAAGCAGATGTGGCAGTTAGCTATTTGCTAGGGAGGTCGCACACAGCATAGCAACAGGGGCCGGCATAGCAACAGGGGCCGGGTTTAGCTTAGTGGTGAATTTCAAACATAAACTTCTGATAAGGGTCTCTGACCTTCTTTGTTCTCAGCCTCACAGGGGCCCTATCAGCACTCTCTGTTCCTGCTCCTTCAATAGTTACACTCTGGCAGCCACAGCACATCTCCCTGAATCTAACAGAGTACGAATATTCATATGCATCCTCCTGCTTCCTGACCATCCAGAGTATGATTGTTTTATTTTAAAAATGTATAAGGCGGAGTGACGTCACGGAAATGGCGCTGTGAGCAGCGCGTCCGACAGATCTCCCCAAAATCACAACAAATTTATCAACTAGAAACAGGAAAATTTATCTTCGGAGCATTACGGAGTTCCACACAAACTGAAAGCAAAAGGACTGTTATCACTTGAATCTGAGAGACGAGGGTGTGGAGGAAGCTACGGCAGGGACGTTCATTCAAGCCGCGAGGAAGTGCGCCTGTGGTAAGTCATCCCGCACTCGGGAGCCGCGAGCAGCAGCCGCGAGCAGCCGCCGCCAGCCGCCGCCGCCAGCCGCCGCCGCCAGCCGCCGCGAGCAGCGCCCGGGTCGGTTGCAGAGCGAGCACCGCCCACACTCGGGAGCGGCGAGCAGCCGCTGGCGCGCGCCCGGTCTGGTTGCAGACCGAGCATTGCAGACCGAGCACCGCTGACGTTCCCAGCGGCCCGCGCACGGGGAGCGGGAGAGGCCCCAGGGCGGTATTCCCTACTTGGGAGATTCTCTCCGCGGGCGGGGCACCTCACCCAGCCATTCAAGCTAACAATCAAGCATTGGGGGAGGAGCGCGCGCAGGCAGCCTGAAATACCTTCGGGAGCACAGCTGCGACCCAATTACTAAAATTAACTTAACCCGTGAAATCTGCGCACCCTCGGTTCTAATTGATAAGATCTCTCTCAGTTCACCGACCCAAGACAAGAGGCGTGATATTTTTTGGTGCCTCTCGCTAAAGGGGCGGGGGCAACTTCTGATTGATAGAGCCTCCATATTCAGGGATAAACGCTAACAAGAAGGACTTGGCAGATAATAAGATCTATACCACACTAGTCGCAAGCAGAGACTAGTGCCTCTTCTTACCAGCCAAAACAGGCTACAAAGTGTGGAAAGCCTGGGTTGAGAGGTCCAACGGAATGCTAGGCGCTAAACAGTCACCTTGACAACAATTGACTCCCACCCCCGCCTGATTACACTGGAGGCCCTGACTGCCAGAGCCCTTCCCAAAGCCTTGCACTGAGTGGGGATAGAGTGGGGATTTCCCAGCTCTTTGAGCCCTTACTCCCCAGGCAGAAGCAGTGGCAGCCTTATAGCTGGATCACCAGGCTGCTAATTCAGGAAGGGGGGACTAGGAGAGAGAATCCACGAAAGCAAACTCTCTCATCGTTGGACCCTGCAAACGCCAACAAGCCTTGACGACCAGCAAGACTAAAGCCAATTATATGACATTGCCATAGAATCCCATCAACTGCAAATCCCTACCTAAATGTGACACAGGGGCAGAGCTTGGGGTACAGAGTCACCGACCAGGAAGAGGGAGAGAAAAGAAAAAGGAAGAAGTTAACATCTCAAAATCAAGAAAAATCCACAGACTTTACAACTTGTTCCACTAATTCTTTTTTTGTTGTTGTTGTTGTTGTTGTTTGTTTCTTCTATCTTATTGCCTTTATTTCCTCCACCTCGGTCCTTCTATTCTCTGCCCATCTTATGCTTCCCTTTTCTTGAACTACACTACCCATAAGTGTTACATTTTATTTCTCTTCTTCATCCTCACCCTCCTTTGGGGTTATACTCCAGGACACTTAACTCTCACTCTCTCCTCTTTTGTTTTTATTTTTTGTTTTGTTTTGGTTTTTTTTTTTTTGCTTTATTTTGTTTTTTTTCTCTTCCTTTTTTATTTCTTCCTTCGTTTTTCTCTTTTTCTTATTCTTTCCTTTCTATTCGTTTTTTCTTTTCTCGTTTTACTTTCCTCCCATTTAATCCTCAATCACGAAAAAATTAGTTAATTTCGGACTCAAGGTTTTTTTTGGTTTTATTTTTCTTTTTCGCTTTTGTTTTTGTTTTTTTCTTGTTAGTTTATTTTTGTGGCATTTTGGGTCCTCCCAACCCAAGGTCTCCATTGTATTTGGTCTTCGCTCCACTTAATACAACAGATTTTTACTTATTATTTTTATTTTTTTCTTCTTTATTATTCCTTTTTTTGTCCTTTTTTCTGGTTCCCTCTTATCCCTCTCATTATATCTCTTAGTTGACCATCACCCGCAGGCAGATCAACTTATGCTTGTCTAAGATTTTCTTCCTTTTTTTTTTTTTTTTTTGCATTTAGTAGGTCCCTACTCCCCTTTTTTTTTTGCCCCTTGAACTCTTCACCGCAAACCAGGCCCTCCATTATAGGCACGATATTTCCCTGAGGAGGGGAGAGGAGGGAAGGAGAAGAAAGAAAAAAAAGGGGGAAATAATAAATTATTACTGCTTTTTTTTGTGGGGTGTTTTACCCTTTGGTTTTTTTTTTGTTTTTTTTTTTTTGTTTTTTTTTTTACTTTTTACTCTTTATTAATTCTAATTAGTGCTATCAACAAGACCACCCTCAGATGCCAATAAGAAAGAGGAAATCCCCCTTCACGATTGCAACAAAAAAAATAAAATACCTAGGAATAAACATAACAAAGAATGTAAAGGACCTATATAATGAAAACTACAAGGCATTGCTAAGAGAAATAGAAAAAGACACAATGAGATGGAAAAATATTCCTTGTTCTTGGATAGGAAGAATAAATATAATTAAAATGGCCATATTACCCAAAGTAATATATAAATTTAATGCAATTCCCATCAAAATTCCTATGACATTTTTTAAAGAAATGGAACAAAAAATCATAAGATTTATATGGAACTATAAAAAACCCCGAATAGCTAAAGCAATCCTAAGGAAAAAGAATGAAGCTGGGGGCATTACAATACCTGACTTTAAACTATATTATAGAGCCACAATAATCAAAACTGTATGGTATTGGCAGAAAAATAGACACTCAGACCAATGGAACAGAATAGAAAGCCCAGAAATAAAACCACATATATATGGTCAAATAATCTTTGATAAGGGGGCCAACAACACAAAATGGAGAAAAGAAAGCCTCTTCAACAAATGGTGTTGGGAAAACTGGAAAGCCACATGCAAAAGAATGAAACTCGACTACAGCCTGTCCCCGTGTACTAAAATTAATTCAAAATGGATCAAAGACCTAAATATAAGATCTGAAACAATAAAGTACATAGAAGAAGACATAGGTACTCAACTCATGGACCTGGGTTTTAAAGAACATTTTATGAACTTGACTCCAATGGCAAGAGAAGTGAAGGCAAAGATAAATGAATGGGACTACATCAGAATAAAAAGTTTTTGCTCAGCAAGAGAAACTGATATCAAAATAAACAGACAGCCAACTAAATGGGAACTGATATTTTCAAACAATAGCTCAGATAAGGGCCTAATATCCAAAATTTACAAAGAACTCATAAAACTCAACAACAAACAAACAAACAATCCAATAAAAAAATGGGAAGAAGACATGAACAGACACTTCTCCCAGGAAGAAATACAAATGGCCAACAGATATATAAAAAGATGCTCAGCTTCATTAGTTATTAGAGAAATGCAAATCAAAACTACAATGAGATACCACCTCACCCCTGTTAGATTAGCTATTATCAACAAGACGGGCAATAGCAAATGTTGGAGAGGCTGTGGAGAAAAAGGAACCCTCATACACTGTTGGTGGGACTGTAAAGTAGTACAACCATTATGGAGGAAAGTATGGTGGTTCCTCAAAAAACTGCAAATAGAACTACCTTATGACCCAGCAATCCCTCTACTGGGTATATACCCCAAAACCTCAGAATCATTGATACGTAAAGACACATGTAGCCCCATGTTCATTGCAGCACTGTTCACAGTGGCCAAGACATGGAAACAACCAAAAAGCCCTTCAATAGAAGACTGGATAAAGAAGATGTGGCACATATACACTATGGAATACTACTCAGCCATAAGAAATGATGACATCAGATCATTTACAGCAAAATGGTGGGATCTTGATAACATTATACGGAGTGAAATAAGTAAATCAGAAAAAAACAAGAACTACATGATTCCATACATTGGTGGAACATAAAAACGAGACTAAGAGACATGGACAAGAGAGTGGTGGTAACCAGGGGTGGGGGGAGGGAGGACGCAGGAGGGAGGGAGGGAGAGTTAGGGGGAGGGGGAGGGGCACAGAGAAAACTAGACAGAGGATGACGGAGGACAATCTGACTCTGGGTGAGGGGTATGCAACATAATTTAATGACAAAATAACCTAGATATGTTTTCTTTGAATATATGTACCCTGAATTATTAATGTCATCCCATTAACATCAATAAAAATTTATTTAAAAAAAAAAAAAAAAAAAAAAAAAAAAAAGAAAGAGGAAATCGAATATTATGGATACAAAAGAAAGAGAGGTAACACAAATAGATGTGGAAAAATCTATGGAGAAAAGACAACATATTGGAAGCCTTGGAGCTAAATGACAGAGAATTTAAAATAGAAATCTTAAAAATACTCAGAGATATACAAGAAAACACAGAAAGGCAATATAGGGAGATCAGAAAACAACTCAATGAACACAAAGAATATATTACCAAGGAAATTGAAACTATAAAAACGAATCAAACAGAAATGAAAAACTCAATTCACGAGCTGAAAAATGAGGTAACAAGCTTAGCTAGCAGAACAACCCAGATTGAAGATAGGATTAGTGAAATAGAAGACAAACAACTTGAGGCACAACAGAGAGAAGAAGAAAGAGACTCAAAAATAATAAAAAACGAGAAAGCCCTGCAGGAATTATCTGACTCCATCAGAAAGAATAACATAAGAATAATAGGTATATCAGAGGGAGAAGAGAAAGAAAATGGAATGGAGAATATACTCAAACAAATAATAGACGAGAACTTCCCAAGCCTGTGGAAAGAACTAAAGCCTCAAATTCAAGAAGCAAACAGAACACCGAGTTTTCTTAACCCCAACAAACCCACTCCAAGGCACATCATAATAAAGATGACACAAATCAATGACAAAGAAAAAATTCTCAAGGCAGCCAGGGAAAAGAAGAGTACAACATATAAAGGAAGGCCTATTAGATTATCATCAGATTTCTCAGCAGAAACTCTACAAGCTAGAAGAGAGTGGACCCCAATATTTAAAGCCCTGAAAAAGAGGAACTTTCAGCCAAGAATACTATACCCATCAAAGCTATCCTTCAAGTATGAAGGAGATATAAAAACATTCACAAATACAGAAAACATGAGAGAATTTATCACGAGAAAGCCCCCACTCCAGGAAATACTAAAGGGGGTTTTCCAACCAGATTCAAAGAACAAAAGAAAACAACACCACAAGTAACAGCTCCACCAAGAACACAATAAAACCAAACTTAAACTGTGACAACAAAGGAAAAAAAAAAGGGGGGGAGAGAATGGAGATTAACAGTAGCAAAGGACGATGAAGTGCAGAAATACTTATAAGATAGGGTACTACAATGAATATGGTAGGTACCCTTTTCATTACTTAATGGTAACCACCCTAGAAAAAACCACCACAAAAACACATGACTTAAAAAAGGTAGCAACAGAGGAAAGAAGTATGGAACACAAACAAACAGAAACAAATGATAGAAAAAAAAAAAGAGAAGAATCAAACTAGATACAAAACTAACAGAAAGCAATTTATAAAATGGCAGTAGGGAACCCACAAGTGTCAATAATTACACTAAATGTAAATGGATTAAACTTACCAATAAAAAGACACAGAGTAGCAGAATGGATTAAAAAAGAAAATCCAACTATATGCTGCCTACAAGAAACACATCTAAGCAACAAGGATAAAAACAAATTCAAAGTGAAAGGCTGGAAAACAATACTCCAAGCAAACAACACCCAAAAAAAAGCAGGTGTAGCAATACTCATATCTGATAATGCTGACTACAAGACAGAAAAAGTACTCAGAGACAAAAATGGTCACTTCATAATGATTAAGGGGACACTGAATCAAGAAGACATAACAATCCTTAATATATATGCACCGAACCAAGGAGCACCAAAATATATAAGACAGCTACTTATTGACCTTAAAACAAAAACTAACAAAAATACAATCATACTTGGAGACCTCAATACTCCGCTGACGGCTCTAGATCGGTCATCCAAACAGAGAATCAATAAAGATATAGTGGCCTTAAACGAAATACTAGAACACCTGGATATGATAGACATCTACAGGACACTTCATCCCAAAGCGACAGAGTATACATTTTTCTCTAGTGTACATGGAACATTCTCAAGAATTGACCATATGTTGGGCCACAAAGACAATATCAGCAAATTTAGAAAAATTGAAATTGTACCAAGCATATTTTCTGATCATAAAGCCTTGAAACTAGAATTCAACTACAAGAAAGAGGGGGAAAAACCCACAAAAATGTGGAAACTAAACAACATACTTCTAAAAAATGAATGGGTCAAAGAAGAAATAAGCGCAGAGATCAAAAGATACATACAGACAAATGAAAATGAAAATACGACATATCAGAATCTCTGGGATGCAGCAAAAGCAGTAATAAGAGAAAAGTTCATATCACTTCAGGCCTATATGAACAAACAAGAGAGAGCCGAAGTAAACCACTTAACTTCACACCTTAAGGAACTAGAAAAAGAAGAACAAAGACAACCCAAAACCAGCCGAAGAAAGGAGATAATAAAAATCAGAGCAGAAATAAATGAAATAGAGAACAGAAAAACTATAGAAAAAATCAATAAAACAAGGAGCTGGTTCTTTGATCAACAAAATTGACAAACCCTTGGCAAGACTCACCAAGGAAAAAAGGCACAGGACTCAACTAAATAAAATCCAAAATGAAAGAGGAGAGATCACCACAGACATCATAGATATACAAAGAATTATTGTAGAATACTATGAAAAATTATATGCCACCAAATACAACAATCTAGAAGAAATGGATAAATTCCTAGAACAATACAACCTTCCTAGACTGAGTCATGAAGAAGCAGAAAGCCTAAACAGACCAATCAGCAGGGAGGAAATAGAAAAAACTATTAAAAACCTCCCCAAAAATAAAAGTCCAGGCCCAGACGGTTATACTAGTGAATTCTATCAAACATTCAAAGAAGACTTGGTTCCTATTCTACTCAAAGTCTTCCAAAAAATTGAAGAAGAAGCAATACTTCCAAACACATTTTATGAGGCCAACATAACCCTCATACCAAAACCTGGCAAGGATGGCACAAAGAAAGAAAACTACAGACCAATATCTCTAATGAATACAGATGCTAAAATTCTAAACAAAATACTGGCAAACCGAATACAACAACATATTCAAAAAATAATACATCATGATCAAGTGGGATTCATCCCAGAATCTCAAGGATGGTTCAACATACGCAAAACGGTTAACGTAATACACCATATCAACAAAACAAAGAACAAAAACCACATGATCTTATCAATAGATGCAGAAAAGGCTTTTGATAAAATACAACACAATTTTATGTTTAAGACTCTCAACAAAATGGGTATAGAAGGAAAATATCTCAACATGATAAAGGCCATATATGATAAACCATCAGCCAACATCATTTTAAACGGCATAAAACTGAGGACTTTCTACCTTAAATCAGGAACAAGACAGGGTTGTCCACTCTCTCCACTCTTATTTAACGTGGTGCTAGAAGTTCTGGCCAGAGCAATCAGATAAGACAAAGAAATAAAAGGCATCCATATTGGAAAAGAAGAAGTAAAGGTATCACTTTTTGCTGATGATATGATCCTATACATCGAAAACCCGAAGGACTCCACAAAAAGATTATTAGAAACAATAAACCAATACAGTAAGGTCGCAGGATACAAAATTAACATACAGAAGTCCATAGCCTTTCTCTATGCCAACAATGAAATATTAGAAAACGAACTCAAAAAAATAATCCCCTTCACGATTGCAACAAAAAAAATAAAATACTTAGGAATAAACATAACAAAGAATGTAAAGGACCTATATAATGAAAATTACAAAGCATTGTTAAGGGAAATCGAAAAAGATACAATGAGATGGAAAAATATTCCTTGTTCTTGGATAGGAAGAATAAATATAATCAAAATGGCCATATTACCCAAAGCAATATACAAATTTAATGCAATTCCCATCAAAATCCCTATGAGATTTTTTAAAGAAATGGAACAAAAAATCATCAGATTTATATGGAACTATAAAAAACCCCGAATAGCCAAAACAATCCTAAGGAAAAAGAATGAAGCTGGGGGCATTACAATACCTGACTTTAAACTATATTATAGGGCCACAATAATCAAAACAGCATGGTATTGGCAGAAAAATAGACACTCAGACCAATGGAACAGAATAGAAAGCCCAGAAATAAAACCACATATATATGGTCAAATAATCTTTGATAAAGGGGCCAACAACACACAATGGAGAAAAGAAAGCCTCTTCAACAAATGGTGTTGGGAAAACTGGAAAGCCACATGCAAAAGAATGAAACTCGACTACAGCCTCTCCCCGTGTACTAAAATTAATTCAAAATGGATCAAAGACCTAAATATAAGACCTGAAACAATAAAGTACATAGAAGAAGACATAGGTACTAAACTCATGGACCTGGGTTTTAAAGAACATTTTATGAACTTGACTCCAATGGCAAGAGAAGTGAAGGCAAAGATAAATGAATGGGACTACATCAGAATAAAAAGTTTTTGCTCAGCAAGAGAAACTGATATCAAAATAAACAGACAGCCAACTAAATGGGAAATGATATTTTCAAACAATAGCTCAGATAAGGGCCTAATTTCCAAAATTTACAAAGAACTCATAAAATTCAACAACAAACAAACAAACAATCCAATAAAAAAATGGGAAGAAGACATGAATAGACACTTCTCCCAGGAAGAGATACAAATGGCCAACAGATATATGAAAAGATGCTCAGCTTCATTAGTTATTAGGGAAATGCAAATCAAAACTACAATGAGATACCACCTCACCCCTGTTAGATTAGCTATTATCAACAAGACGGGTAATAGCAAATGTTGGAGAGGCTGTGGAGAAAAAGGAACCCTCATTCACTGTTGGTGGGAATGTAAAGTAGTACAACCATTATGGAGGAAAGTATGGTGGTTCCTCAAAAAACTGCAAATAGAACTACCTTATGACCCAGCAATCCCTCTACTGGGTATATACCCCAAAAACTCAGAAACATTGATACGTGAAGACACATGTAGCCCCATGTTCATTGCAGCACTGTTCACAGTGGCCAAGACATGGAAACAACCAAAAAGCCCTTCAATAGAAGACTGGATAAAGAAGATGTGGCACATATACACTATGGAATACTACTCAGCCATAAGAAATGATGACATCAGATCATTTACAGCAAAATGGTGGGATCTTGATAACATTATACGGAGTGAAATAAGTAAATCAGAAAAAAACAAGAACTACATGATTCCATACATTGGTGGAACATAAAAATGAGACTAAGAGACAGGGACAAGTGTGTGGTGGTTACCAGGGGTGGGGGGAGGGAGGACAGGGGGAGAGTTAGGGGGAGGGGGAGGGGCACAGAGAACTAGATAGACAATCTGACTTTGGGCGAGGGGTATGCAACATAATTTAATGACAAGGTAACCTAGACATGTTTTCTTTGAATATATGTACCCTGATTTATTAATGTCATCCCATTACCATTAATAAAAATTTATTTAAAAAAAAATGTATAAGGCAACATTAAAAAAGACAACTGTAAGTTCTTCTTGTTTCTATAAGTTGGTTATCAAACAAACATGATTTTAAGTTAATAAAACTGTAACTGGAACTAATTTCATTTTTTGGAAAAAAAAAACAAAACTCACCCCCGTGAATCAGCGAGCATGAAAAAAACTCACTACTCAAAGGGTTAAAGAATTGTTTCAGGCTAGTCTGGAAGGCAATGTAACACCTTCACTAAAGAGATTTGCTGCTATTTATTAAAAACTGGGCCAAGAAATATCTTGATGAAATAAGAAGGGGCAGGACAGCTGTCTAAACTTTACACTAATTGTGCTTTTACAATGCTTTCTCTAACCTCTTCCAAAATCTGCTTCTAGCACTGCAAGGCATCCATAACAGCTGAAATACTCACGTCTCAATTTTGTCAAGTCTTTATGGGAGTGAGCATCGTAAACTTGAAATATCAGATGTCGAGACCGCCATAACCCAAGGACCCCCTGTAAATGGAAAATCAAGAGCATCTCTGAAGATATGTAGGAGACGAAAGGCAAAGCTTCACTGTAAAAGAGCTGAGCTTTCACATATTTGTAATACGTGAAGTATTACCAAATTTACTTGATATACTATTTTACTTATTTTAGTAACACAAGAGCAGCTAACCTATTCTTCTGGTTTTCAGTGTCATGCAGAAAAGAATGACTATAAAATTTTCCAGCCAGTTTCGAGCCAGACTTACATGGAGGAAGACATCATTGCCCTGACCCACACTCCCGAGGGCACCCAGATCGCTCTCTAAAACACAAATCCTTGTTTGAAAGGTTTTAAGCAGGAGGTGACTAAAGTAAATATACTTTAGGCTGCTAATTTAAAAAAAATACATATATATTTGTTTCTTTATTTAAATATGGTCTTGGCTTCAGCCTCTAATTAAAAGACTATCTGAGTATTTTACTAAACAGCATTTCCCTGAGCTAGACACTGTTCTGTTCTAATATTAACCCATTTATTCCTTACAAACAACTCAGTTTGGTAAATACTGAAATTGTGATCTCCAATATACAAATGAATAAATTGAGCCACTGAGTATTTAAGTAATCTGCCCAAGGCCACATAGCTAAGAAATGACAGAGGAGAATCTGAACCCAAAAAGTCTAGCTCCAGAGCACAGAACCATGCACTGGCCCATTATGCTCTGCTGGCTCTCTCACAGGTACACTGTGCATTATATTGATAGATGCAACATGTAGTTTACATCACTTACTGTGTGCTCACTGGGTGTCAGGTGCTTTGCTAAAAACTCTTTATGTGATTGATGTTATTTTCTTCCTATTAACCCTATAAGACAAATACTACAGTTAACTGACAAAGAGCTTAGGAAGGCACAGTCCTTAGCTCCTTCTCACCCTGCTAGTGAGTGACAGGGATGAGACCTAGCCTAGTTTCGGCTGCGTAATGTAACAACTTCACTAAAAAGATTTGTTGCTATTCATTAAGAACAGGGCCAAAAAATACCCTGATGAAATAAGAAGGGGCAGGACAGCTGTCTAAACTTTACCCTAATTGTGCTTTAAGTGTTTTCTCTCAAAATGTTGACAATGAAATCATTCTAGAGTACCTTTACTACATCTATGCCCCAACCCCTCTTTTTATTGATGAGGACCTGAGACAAGAAGAAGTCTCTCAAAACTACAGATATGCAAAGCCAGAACCAGTCCCTGTTCAAGCTTTGTTCCAGAATTCCATACAGCAGTTTGTATTATGAGTGGATGCACTGTATCTGTTTCTAAAATTCTTTTGTTATCTATGTAGAGCTCAGCCAATGTCCCTCCTTTGCTGAAATGATCTTTTTTTTTCCAAGTGAGAGGAGGGAAGATAGAGAGACAGACTTCAGCATGGGCCCCAACCTGGATCCACCCCCAACCCCCATCTTGGGCCATGCTTCCAATGGGGTTATTTTTAGCACCTGATCTGGAGGCTCCCTGGAGCCATCCTCAGCACTTGGGTCCTCTTCACTTGGACCAATCAAGCCATGGCTGTGGGAGAGGAAGAGAGAGAGAGAGAGAGAGAGAAGATGGAGGGGGAGCGGTGGAGAAGCAGATGGTTGCTTCTCCTGTGTGCCCTAACTGGGAATCAAACCCAGGACATGCCAAGCCAATACTCTACCACTGAGCCAACCAGCCAGGACCTGATCTTTGTTTTTTTTAATGCTTGCGGAGACATTTTCAATGAATGCACAAAAAAATTTATGTATACACAGTTTCTTGCTTCGTAATGTATCCTCCTGGATTTTAAAAAATTTATTTGCACTCCTTCTCATCTTTAAAGATACTATTTTATTAAAGAAAAAAGACATGCTCCTTAAACAAAAGCCTATAAATCCTCCATGCTTTTAGCTGTGATATTTAATTAACAAAAGAGGAGAAAAAAGCTTTTGAGACAATTAGCCCTTTCCCCCCATTCATTGTATGAGCCAGGTTCATTTCTCTGCTAATTCTCCATACACTTCTCAATTCTCTACTTCCTTTGTGCATCCTTTGGGATTCTGAGATTACTGCCTCCCCATTCCTAATCGTTTCGAGGACATCTGCCATGTTCCTCTGTACCTTGACCCAATGTCCTTGCCTGGGTGGGGAGAGTGGATGCAGGAAGCAGCCTAATCCTTTGCTCAGTGTGGAGATTTCTCTAGTCCTTCAGCAGTAAACAAAGATGGGAAACAATAACAATGGCAAATCTACCGTGACTATAACAAGACAAGACAGAATTCTCCCAGGTCAACTACTTGACCACCTACCTGATTTTCTTAAGACTTAACGTAGCAGTTTGGTTTGTTATAACTGTGACAATGGAGTTTGTTTCTAACTTGAGGGAACCTCAGTTTGAGCCTAGCTGGTATTTTACTGTTGAATTTCCAGATGTCAAACTGACAGAAAAGTTATTTATGGTTCAGATTCTAGTAGGAGGTAAGGTTGGAAGAAAAACAGGTGTGTGGATAAGCAGGAGGAATTTCTCAGCACAAGGAACTCACTTAATACCTCTAGAAGTTTTGTGGAGAGATGGTGATAGATGGAAAAGAGAAAAAATAAAGTGGTTGCTCAAGAAGAATAAAGTGGGGTAAGAATTGAAGGTATCAACGTCTCCTCTCGAGGCTAATAAAGATTTCTTCTGCCTCTGTGTCTGAGAAGCACTGGAGCTCTTGCTGGCCCTCCTCACTGTCTCCACATGGGGCCAGTCTCAGGGCATGGCCACTCCTCCCCTGTGCCTCTCACTGTATGGGGCGGGAGTAGGGTGGTGGAGAGAGGCAGAGGGCATGAGAGGTTCTGTTCCTGTTGGCATTTTATCAGAGAACTTGAATTGGAGTGATTCTGTCTTCAGTATGTCTCTGTCTGCCTAAAATGGGATGGGCGGGTCCCTAAACCAGATGGCATTTGTCAAAGTCACAAATTACCAGCACAGAGTCTCAGAAGGGGGCGCCTCATGTTCCCTCTGCTGAGGTGTCCCCATTTAGGAAATGTGAACTGAAGTAACCTTGCAAGATAAAGTTCTCACATGTAACAGATATTTAATGCTCCTTTGTTTCTTCTCTTTAAAACTTCAAAGAATTTTTTTCTCCATCTTCACACGTTCTTGCCTATTATGAAGGAATTGAGACTTTTGAAATGTCATTGTCAGCATTTTCAGGCTATGATTTTCCTGTCTGATTAACAAAAGTCTCCTCTTGTACTTTCCCCCTTCAGAAAAGTGCATGCACTTGATTTATTCTTGATGTTCACATGTATCTCCCAACTTCAGCTTCCCACGGCTGACTTTTTGAACTTGACCTTGAAATGGTCTCAAAATTGAATGTGTATAGATAAGCTGGTGTGACATACCCTTTTGTTGTGTGTGGAGAGCATTCACATAGAAGAGGGAAATTTTCTTTTGCACCTCTACTTTCTTATTTTAAAAGTGTCTCCCTTCATCTCTTAGAACTGATACAGATTTTTACCAAATGGTCTTTTTGTTTAGCACTGGCCAAGAACAGCCGACAATTGGAAATTTTGACACAAACTAATCTCTGGAATGCTTCAGGCTAATAACAGTGTGCTTCCTTGAATATTTACTGTGTCAGTCAATGAGATGAAAGTTTTATGTATTTCATCTCGTGTAATCCTCACAACACTATGAGGTAGGTCACCAATTTTCCATATAAAAAACTAAGGCTCATAGACTGTCTTTTGCTCACAGTAGTCACACAGGTAACATGTGAGGGAGCAAGATTTAAATAATATAACTGTTTGATTAAAAAGCATCTCAGTGTAGAACATATGCCCAGTGGTGAGAATCAGCCAGTTCACACTGGTTCAGCAAAACTAATACCTAATTTTTTGTTGAGTTCGGCAAACCAATTGTTAAAATGTCACTTGTACATCTCTGCACAACAGCATATTCTAAGCACCCATAGTAATGTTCATTTCATCCATAGGTGCAAAAAATTTAATGGAACTATGCTTGTAATATTTATTCATTTCATAAAACTTATTATACCTTTGATGAAATACTATACTTTAATTCCTTCATGTCTGTTACTTCAGTAAACGATATATACCATAAAGAGATAAAATGCCAAACAACCAAAGGGTGACAAGCTGTCATTTTTTTCAACTTTGTCTTATGCCCCAAATTTTCCTGAGATATGAGTGTGCTGGTGTTACTGAAAAAGTGAAACCAATAGAAAGCTAGGACACAATGAACCTATAAAAAGATAGATTTCAAGGGTTGTCTTATCACCCATTTCAGAAGCCATAGAAGAAAGCTCACAACTTTCCTGTGACAAACAGGTTTGTCATACACATTATTCGATCACATTTAATCTGCATAGCCCATGCCATTTATTAATTCAGCCTAGAAATTTTTATTTAGTATCAATAAAATGTAGAAAATATATATTCTGACCGATGTTTATTAGTAGTATAAGCACAGTGTTTTGTTTATAAGTTTATGATATGACCGCACATGGACAAAAAGTTCTCCTGAGAGTTTGAAGACAGAGGTCTTAGAGCAAACAATGTAATAATTTTTAATTTTTGGGAATCACCACATCAAATGGAAGATGCTGAACAAGTAAAACCTTTGTTCTCTAAAATCAATTCTATTGATGTATCTGGGATTACAGGTCATAGACTGGGTTAACCAGCTACAAATAAAATGTATCCCATGCAGGTCAAGCTGAAATGCTCAAAAGATGCACTGCACATTCAAGGTATTTTTAACAAAAGCATCAAAATGTTAGGTTTTGTTTATCACTTCATGAAGTATTTTTGTGACATTAATGTGTTAAGGATCCTGTACTGTACCCTCGTTCAATCTACCTTGAAATTTAACACAACAGTTTGGAACCCATATTTTAAAAAATCATCAAAATAGC
The DNA here is from genome assembly GCF_036850995.1 of Saccopteryx leptura. Lineage (NCBI taxonomy): Eukaryota > Metazoa > Chordata > Mammalia > Chiroptera > Emballonuridae > Saccopteryx > Saccopteryx leptura. The sequence continues at coordinate 71,135,890 of NC_089507.1, read as the reverse complement.
AACAAAAGAGTACAACACAAGTTCTTAAAATCAGTATCCTATAAATGTAGCCATGTTATGTATGGTGTACTTTACCATGATGTTATGGAAGTACTTAACCTAACAACATTACTGCACAGGAGGAGGATCATTGATGTAAATTTCATACACAAACTGTAATAATCTTGTTGAGTGTCCTACTCTCCTTGAGACCCTATGTTTCAATGTTCCTAAAGTCATAACAAGATAAAGCAAAATTTTTAATGTAAATTTCTGTAGAAGAAATTATGCTTATTTTAGTGCCAGAAGAGAATGGTCAGAGAATATAACAAACAGCCTCTTGATATAAATATAAATAATTTATCATTATGCAGCTTTTAAAATATTTGTTTTTTATTACTTTGCTATTTTCTGTTAATGTTGTAATAATTTATACACTTTTATTGCCTATATTTAAATATAATTGCTATTGTGATTCTATGTATGTGTTGCCATGTAACTTTCATTGTTGATACTTTATATTTTTTCTATTTTTTTCTATGCACTGTGATTCTATATTCTTTTGTACCCTTATATATTTGTTCTTTATTCCTGAAATACCTTATTTCTAAATGCTGATACTGATTTAGTTTATATATATATTGTTTGAATTATAATCTTTTTTCTACTTGAGCAATACCAACTTATTTTTGTGATATTTTTGTCTTGTCCCAGCTATTAGCTTATCTTTTACAATTTTTCCTTTTTTTTCAATTCTAATTATTGCCTACTCTTTATTCTATAATTTTCTCTGGTGATTGTAGTAATACATTATAAAACTTTTCATTCTTTATTACATATCCTTGCTTGGTTATTGATGCATACACTTTTCAATAAGCTTTTATACAATATCTTGGAATCTTCGATAAAGGGTATGAATGCTTGTAAATAAATATTATTAATATTATTACATATTAAAATAAAATATTTAAAAAAAATTTGCAGTAGCCCTTAAAAGGATGAAAAGGCAACAGAGTTTGACGTATTTTTTTAACAAGAAACCAAAACCTGGCCCTGGCCGGTTGGCTCAGCGGTAGAGCGTCGGCCTGGCATGCGGGGGACCCGGGTTCGATTCCCGGCCAGGGCACATAGGAGAAGCGCCCATTTGCTTCTCCACACCCCCCCCCCCTCCTTCCTCTCTGTCTCTCTCTTCCCCTCCCGCAGCTGAGGCTCCATTGGAGCAAAGATGGCCCGGGCACTGGGGATGGCTCCTTGGCCTCTGCCCCAGGTGCTAGAGTGGCTCTGGTCGCAGCAGAGCGACGCCCCTGGAGGGGCAGAGCATCGCCCCCTGCTGGGCAGAGCGTTGCCCCTGGTGGGCGTGCCGGGTGGATCCCGGTCGGGCACATGCGGGAGTCTGTCTGACTGTCTCTCCCCGTTTCCAGCTTCAGAAATAAGAAAAAAAAAAAAGAAAGAAACCAAAACCGGAATCTATTATATCAGAATTGGGCTTGGATGGTACAAAACAGTCAGAAGCACAACCACTCCAACGTGAAGAAAGCAGCACATCAATCATTGAAATAAAAAACAATAAGAACTCCAAAATTGGATATAGTCTCTCTGAATGCTGGTAAGTGCAATAATATAACAATTTTAAAGAAAAATATGATGAACTGGTAATTTCTAACCAAAAGTTGGGTTGTGAGCATTGTGAAAAATATGACTTCATAAAAGAGAAAAGTGTTTATGTGTCAAAAGAATAAAAATGTTTTCAGATTGAGGCATCAGGAAAATAAAGAGGTACAACAACCTTCTCTAAAGAAAAAACAAAAGAATATTTTTCTTCAAAAGCTTATAACATTTGTAAAGAAAATGTAAAAAAATGTAAGCAGATTCAGTAACAAAAGTAATGGATACAATGAATGAAAAATATTTAAATACTACTTGTAGAGTATTTAATACAGTTTACAGCCTAGCAAAACGATGTAAACCATTTTTAGACATAGAAGATGAGATAGAAGTGCAAATTAAAAATGGGTTAGATATGGGAATAGGATTACATTCACGTAAAACTTCTGTAAGAGTAGTTGATTTCATTACAAAGGAAATTAAAAAAGAAATATTTGCCAAAATTATTGAAAACATGTTTGATTATTGACTGAGCTTCAACAATATCTTGCAAACCAGTTATTATACTTTTCTTAAAAGATGAGGATTCAGTTACAACACCAACAATTTTCATTGAACTGTTTAGATTGGAAAAACAAGACACAGAGACAATTATGTTCTTCAATTATGGAAAATTGAAAAAATGTTGGGCTTACTAAGAACTATGTAGGAAAAAATGTCATGGGATTTTGCTCTGATGGTGCCAGCATTATGCTTGGGAGAAAATCTGGAGTGAGCAGTAGGATAGCAAAAGAGTTTCCAAACATAATAATGTGGCACTGTTTAAACCATCACCTCTACCTTCTTTTAGATGATTTGATAAAGAAAATAAAGTAAGTAAATCATTTAAAAATATTCATTGATAAAATATATACTATTTTTTATCAATCCAGTAAGAACCAAATTGAAATTACCAAAATATTTGAACAACTTGGAATTGAAATTATAAAGATGCTACATCACTATTTTTATTCAAACAAAAAGTACTTAGATATGGGCTACCCATCTTGGAAATACATATTTTATAATTGATTTGGCATTGATGATTGATATTTTACATGAAATTTCTCTTCTTTCAAATGCACTGCAAGCAAGAAAAATAGACATAGTAAAGGCTGAAAAACTTGTGATAAGATCTATTAAAGCATTTCAAATGCTTGTAAAGAAAAAGAGTCCATACAAAAAAAAAAAGTTAATGAATTAATTACTTCAGAAACCTTCAAAAATATAAAACTTGTAGAAAATTATAAATTTTTTAGGCTTCCTTGGAAAAGACTTTTAGAAAACATTGTAACAAATTTTAAAAAAGACTAATGGATTATGAACATTTAGAAGCAAGTTGTAGCCAATTCAAGATAGAAACAAATTACAATTTCTCAATTTTGTGGAGCCAGATTACTGGAATATTGAGGAAGTACTAATTCCATGGAGAGCAGCTGAAAAACAATTGCTTGTATTTAATGACATTTTTAATTATCAAATTGATATTAATAATTATCAAGCTTTCATGGAAAACATTTTTAAAAATTCCCAGAACTATGCAATTCCTGAAAGTGTTCAAAGAGCTAAAAATATTGTCAGAACAATTGCTGTATGTTCAACAGAAGCGAAAAGGGGTTTTTCTAAGATGAACATAATATGTTCAGAGAAGAAAAGCCGCCTACTTCTAATGTATCAGCTACAATGACTATTAGTCTAATTGGCCTTCCTCTAAAGGAAGAGGATCCTACTCCTACAGTGAAAAGATGGTTAAGGATAAATCACACAGCCAATGATGCTTGGATAAAAGCAAAAAAGAATTGCAAGTAAGGACGCCAATCAAGAAGTCACATGGGCCTGACCAGGCAATGGCGCAGTGAATAGAGCATAGGACTGGAATGCAGAGGACCCAGATTCAGAGCCCTGAGGTTGCTGGCTTGAGTGTGGGCTCATCTGGCTTGAGTGCAGTCACCAGTTTGAGCACGGGGTCACTGGCTTGAGTGTGGGATCATAGATATGACCCCATGGTCGCTGGCTTGTGCTCAAGGTCCCTGGCTTGAGCATGGGGTTACTCGCTCTGCTGCAGCCCCCTGCCCCCTGTCAAGGCACATATAAGAAAGCAATCAATGAATAACTAAGGTGCTGCAACTATGAGTTAATGCTTCTCATCTCTCTCCCTTCCTATCTGTCCATCTCTCTAAAAATAAATTTTTTTTAAAAAGCCAGGGGTGCTAAAAGCTTTTCTGTTTAATCAAGTACTTTCTCTTTCTACCCTTGTCTGACTTACCCTGTACAGAAAATGTCAGGTGTGAAGTGAAGTCACTTGATCCACTTAAACCCTTTTTTTTCTTTGTCAAGTCCCTTGGCTTTCAGTGATACTATGTGGGCGTGTCACCGAGCTGGGAGGAGAAAGCAGGGTTCCTGAGCATCTCCCAGGTACTGGCCACTCAGAGGCAGATTAAGGTCAGTTGAGGCCCCAGGTGCAGAAGAAAATATTGGACCCCTTAAAAAAAGAGAGAGGCAGGGAAAATAAAAATATATCTTAATCATATTTTTAAATAAATAAAAAAATTATGTACTATTAATGTTAAAATTGCACATATGAAACCAAACTTGGTGTCATTAGAAAAAAGTGTCAAGTTGGGGTTTTGTGAGGCCCTTCAGAAGTCGGGGCCCAGGGTGCAGGCCTGGAGCGCCCACCGTTAAATCCACCTCTGTGGACACTGTGTTTGTCATTTTCTCTCAACTAAATGCCACATCAACCCCATGAGCTGAGGGATGCTATCCCTAGTGTATAGTCGAGGAAACTGAGGCTCAGAGAAGTTAAGTAGCTTCTAAGTGGCAGAACTGGAATTCAAACCTAGGATTATCTGTTGTTGATTAATTAAGTATGAAATATGGTTCATAAAACAGGATTTTAGATGAGTTACACAGTTTTTTCAGAATGCAATTTTCATAATAACAGGGAAGATTTTACTTGCCATGAGGAGGCCATACTTAATTAATTTTTAAAAAATTTGTTACTGTAGATCAGCCTTACCCACAGTTTCACTTAAAACAGTTTTGGTTATCCATAGTCAACCACAGTCTGAAAATGTTAAGTGGAAAATTCCAGAAATAAACAACTCATAAGTTTTAAATTGGACATCCTTCTGAGTAGCATCATGAAATCTTGAGTCATCACTCTCCATCCAGCCTGGGACATGACTCATCCCTTTGCTCAGTGTATCCATGCAGTATTCTCTTCTTGCCCATTGGTCACTTAGAAGCCCTCTCCGTAATCAGATCAGCTGTTGTGGAATCACAGTGCTTTTGTTCAAGTAATTCTTCTACTACTTAATAATGGCCCCAACGCACAAGATGCTGGCAATTATTCCAATTTTCAAGTGATGCTGACAATTCAGATATGCCAAAAAGAAGTCGGTAAGTGCTTTTCTTCGATTGAAAAGTACAATAAAGTATTTCTAGAGAGAGACCACATTCACATGACTTTTATAACAGTATATTGTTACAATCTATTTTTTACACCTGAAACCTATATAATTTTATCAGCCAATGTCACACCAATATATTTTTCAAAAATACATTTCATAAAGGTATAGCTGCCATAAATTATGATTCTTCTGATGGACCTGGGCAAAGTAAATTGGAAATCCCTGGAAAGGATTCACCATTCTGGATGCCATTAAAAACATTCATGAGTCATAGGAAGTGATCAAAAATATTACTATTAATAGGAGTTTAGAGGAGATTGATTCCAGCCCTCACACATAACTTTGAGGAGTTCAAGATGTCAGTGGAGGAAATAACACTATTAGCCTCTGGACTTGAATCCTTAATTTATGAGAGAATTTATTCATTCATGCAGTATTTAGTTCTGGGTGTTTTGGTGAAAGCATTAAGTACATAAAAGGGCATAAGACTTCTTCAAGAATTTTTTAAATCTTATTTATATCCATTTTGACTTCTTTGTTAAAGTTATGAATGGTGGGTGGGTCCCGGCAGCCAGGTTTTGCAGGTCTACAGGCTCTTTTTTCTGGTCAACAGCTGTGACACTAGCTACAACCCCTTTGAGCCAAAGAATCCTGAACAGCCTCTGGCCAAAGGGGCAGTTTTCTGTGCTTTCGCCAGCACTGCCAGCCCTGATGAAGAGCTCAGTGATGGGCTCTTTGTTTTCCTCCTTCAGCTTATTCAGCAGCATCGGCAGCACCATGACCACTGTGCTGAGCAACCCGGGCAGTGCTAGTGTGGCTGTTGCTGCTCGGGAGTGCTCAGGTGTGGGTTTCCGTGGCACGGCACCTTCCTGAACAGTCCGCGCCCGGCTCACCTCAGAATGGGCTCCTCAGCCTCCATTTTATTTTGAATTATGTGTTCTTAATCTCTTACTGTGCCTAATTTATAACTTAATCTTTACCTTAGGCATGTATGTATAGGAAAACAATATATTTAGGGTTTGGCACTCTCCACAGTTTCAGGCATTCACTGAGGAGGAGGGGTCTTATAACCTGTCCCCCACAGATAAGGAGAGAACTATTGTAACTTGTTTTCAAATCCAATGCTTTGCTATTAAAGTCTAGAGACAGACCTATGTATAAGCTTTAATTAAACAGTTTGCTTGAAACATGAGCATAGTATTTGCAGCTTGGCACTGAAAATTACAAAATGAAACACTAACAAATATGTTGTTTTAAACCTGGCTGTTTGCTTAGGGGTGCTGTCAACATTTATAAGCCACGAGCTGATAAAAAGAAACGCTGCTTTCTGTGACAACCCTGAAATATGTACCATAGAGATTTCCTCACTTGCTGTCATTTTTCCAATTAATGAAAGCCTCTGTTCATTCATGTTCTGGTTGATAGTTGTGAAAAAATTATTCCCATCCAGGACTCAATCACACAGGGACAAAATAATTGCCAGTCTCCAGAACAAGAGAACAGTCGGAAACCATCTGTTCGAGAGTGGACTTGTAATATCCAAGAGTTTCTATTGGAGTCATTTTGAAATGGGACAAAAGCACTGGAAGGGGATTGTATGTATTTTATGTTACCACGTCATTCCAAAATTTATCATTAGACTTCCAAAGGTAAAAAAAACTGATTTTTCTGTCCCCATTTTTTTTTGCTATGTTCTCTTTTTTTGTTTGTTTGTTTGTTTGTTTTCAAGTGAGGGGTGATAGAGAGACAGACTCCTGCATGTGCCCTGACCAGGATCCACCTGGAAACGCCCATCTGGTACAGATGCTCTGCCTGTCTAGAGCCGTGCTGGCAACCAAGCTATTTTTAGCACCGGAGGTTGAGGCTCCATGGAGCCATCCTCAGTACCCTGAGACCAATGACCTCGAATCCACAAGCAATGGCTGCAGGGGTGTGGGGGGGAGAGAGAAGGAAACAGAGAAGAGGGAGGATGGGGAGTGGAGAAGCACATGGTCGCTTCTCCTGTGTGCCCTGACTGGGAATCGAATCCGAACATCCACACACCAGGCTGATGCTCTACTATTGAGTCAACCAGCCAGGGCCTATGTTCTCTTATGAAAAGAAACAATTTTGCCATTTCAAGAGTTATTTCTTTTGAATTCTGCTCAGCTATATTGTACATGAATTAAATAGTAAATGTGGCAAGAGAAAAAGGCTCAGGCCTGAAGGCATGAGGACAGAGTTCTAACCCTAACTCCTGTGAAAGTTCTAACATAAGCTGTGATTGTGGCCCTCAGGTGTCACAAACATGACCATCTCACACACTTCCCGGCATCTTCTAGCTTCTTTCTTTGTCATTGTGAGTAAACCTCTATGGATTCTGATCTATGTTTTAAGCCTGTCAATTTTTAAATCAGAAATTCTGCCTGCTACAGTCAAGAAATGATTCCAAAAACTAGAGTTGCTAATTAGTGATCTTTTTCATGGGAGTTTCTGTAGTTACCTCAGAATTTGCTTATTGGATATTTATATTATTTCTCCTGTCCTATTTGATTCAATAGTCTAGATTAAAAGATATAACTAAAGATTACATCTTTCAGTTAACTAAATTTAGAAAACAAAAAAAATCTGGGATTAACACTTGGATTGTACACATATACTTACAAAATTACATCATATATCATAAGCAGTGAAAAATCTTCCTCCTACCCCCACTCACCCAATTAACCGCCTCTGTAAATAGTACCCATGCTATACTGGATATTGTTAATATTTCTTCTGCACAGGGGAAACTACTTTGGTAACTGTAAAGCCAGTAGTCGTGGCCTCCAACAGAGCTGCCTGGCCAACGCAGATTCCCATTTAATTTGGACAGACGGTAATGAATCAATGGAGCCAAGAACTGGCAGGCCATCCTTTACTCCTGCTCACAACTGGCAGGCAAGAAAATACACACAGTGGGAGAACACTTCCCTTTCCATTCAGGGCTCCCAAAGCCACTGACTTTCTCCAATTTTTGCTAGAGTCAAAGTTCTCACCAGCTTCACTCAGTCCCCCGTGCAATGCTTATGGCAGGAACCGAGCGAAAGAGCCCCCAGTCTGCTTTATTTTATAGTGTAGAAAATTAAAGCCTTTAAGCCAATATGAAAATCAGGAAGTCTCTGATACAAAGCCACTCATATGAGGCATAAATGGGATTCCTCATAAGAGTGCACTACCCTCCACCATGCAACAGTCAGGGGTGTGGGGGAAAGCTTAGTTTTGAGATCTTATTATTAGAAGGAAATTGAAAAGGTCTTAGTATTAAAAAAGTGGGAAAGGTTTAGTCTTAAAACTAAGCCTTAGGCCATAAAGACCTTGCCAGCCCACAGCCTGTCTCCCACACCCAATGCAAACTATAAGCAAGCAAACATATACATCATATTTACAAACTTATCTGACCAACAGTAACCATGGGTCCAGGAAATGGCTTTTGGCTTTACAAGACCAAAAATTCAATTATTTCAATTTATTGAGAGCAGATAATGGGCTGTAGGAGATTGATTCTATGCTATTTAAAATTTCTAAATGCTTAATGTTAATCTAGAAATTAAAACATTGATATTTACAACAGGAATCATGCTTTTCAAGGAGCCTGGAGCACATATCTAATCATCAGGAATATTCTCCCTTAAATAATACTGTAAAACAGGATATTCTTCAACTATAACTTGCTTCTTCCTGGACATTAAGAAATTTTTACATTAACATAATCCTGTGGATAACCTGGTTATAAATTGATCTATTAGCTCTTTGTTTATGGTTTATTTCTTATGTATAGGTCCAAGATAATTTAAATGTATCACATACCACACAAAACCTCTACACATTTTTTCACAGTAATATTATTCATAATAATTAAAATATGGAAACAAACCAAATTTCTATCAACTGACAAATGAATAAATTAAAAATTTGCATACATTGGAATATTATTCATTGCTAAAAAGAAATAAAGTACTGGCTGATGCCACAACATGAATAAATTTGAAAACATTATGTGAACTGAAGTCAGTTCAAAAACACCATATAAGCTAAGATTTAATTTGTAGACAAATCTATAGAAGCAGGAAATCATGAGTGGTTCCCAGGGGCTGGGGAAGAAAGGAATGAGTGATTGCTGATGATGGGATTGTGTGCCAATAAGAATGTTCTACAATAAAATTTAAAAGTGGTGATGGTTGCTTAATTCTGTGAACATACTAAAAACACTGAACTGTACACTTTTAAAGTGTGAATGTTTGGGTATGGAAATTATATCTCAATAAAGCTGTTATTAAAATTTAGATCAAATGAGTTTGTTCTCAATACCAGTTTCTGCAGTATTTCTCCGTTTGTTTCCTGTGGTCTGTAGTAATATATATATATATATATATAGACTAGGCTAATTTGGAATTGGCTATCAGGCATAGTTCCCCCTAGGTGTAGCACCACCAGCAAGAAGAACATCGTGTCAGTCCATGAAGCTAAACCTGAGGCATATAATTGCCTAAACATATTTGTGTTCTGGTTCAAAGATAATGAGACCTTATGTGATTCAAAATACCCCAGATTCCTCCCCCCTAAACTCAAATTAGATTAATCCAATAGTAATAATAATAAAAAAATTAAAGATATTAAAAGGATATGAATTAAATGTAAGAAAAAAAGCCAAAAAAAAGAGCAAATGTAGGAGATGAATTCACAATCAAGGAGTAAAAAGAGACCTATGTTGCCTTCGGGGCTATATATTTTAGGACTCTTTTTCTCTGAACGTATGAACTAGTCACAGAGAATGTGAAGTTCTTCCCAAGTCCCACAGTGAGTCAGTCACAAAAGGGTATCTAGAACCCAAGTTTCTTGATCGTTATCTCTACTTTTTTCTATTTCACTATCATTTAACCATTTGGATACTCTGTCTTCTCATATATAAAATGAAGACAAAAAAGAACTTTTCCACTACCTTCCTAGAGAATTAAATAAGAAAACATGTGGAAGCAGATAGCACAGTGGCTAGAACATTATTAAAGCTCTATAAATTTCTGTTGAACAAATGAGTGAGTGAATGAATTAATAAATATTTTTTCTCTTTCCTTTAGGTGTCAAATCAAACTTCCTCTTTCCCCAGTTTCAAATAAAGAAGAAACAAGAAATGTCTTCACAGGTAAGAAGAAGTCAAGTATTATTTATTGTTTTGTCCAAACATATTAAATGATTTGTCTAAAGTCTCATAGTTGTCTGACCTGTGGTGGCACAGTGGATAAAGCGTCGACCTGGAACACTGAGGTCACTGGTTTGAAACCCTGGGCTTGCCTGGTCAAGGCACATATGGGAGTTGATGCTTCCTGCTCCTCCCCCTTCTCTCTCTCGCTCTCTCTTCCTCTCCCCCCTCCACTCTGAAAAATTAATAAAGTCCTTAAAAAAAAAAGTTAAAAATAAATAAATAAAGTCTCATAGTTATCAAGTTAAGGAGTGATTTACCTTATCTCAGTATTTTTAGATTCCCCCTCCTATTAAATTACCCTACCTCTGTTAAAATTTTAACATACATGTTGGTCAAATAAGTTTGTAAATATGATATATATGTTTGCCCTCTTATAGTTTGTATTGGGTGTGGGGGACAGGCTGTAAGCAGGCCAGGTCATTGTAGCCTAAGGTTTAGTTTTAAGACTAAGCTTTTTGCCTGACCTGTGGTGGTGCAGTGGATAAAGCATCGACCTGGAAATGTTGAGATCGCCAGTTTGAAATCCTGGGCTTGCCTGGTCAAGGCACATATGGGGGTTGATGCTTCCAGCTCCTCCCCCCTTCTCTCTCTCTATCTCTCCCTCTCCTCTCTAAAATGAATAAATAAAAAAAAATTAAAAAAAAAAAAAAAGACTAAGCTTTTCCCCACACCCTTGACTGATTGCATGATCTGGGTGGTGCACTCTCATGAGGAATCCCATTATGCTTCAGATAAGTGACTTTGTATCAGAGACTTCCTTATTTGTATTTTTATATTGGATTAAGGGTTTTTGATTTTCTACACTATAAAGTGGGATAGACCAGGAGCTGGCTCACACAGTTCCTGCTATCACTATTTCAGGGGCTTCCCTGATCCCTTGTCCTTCATGGGAAAAGCTGGTTTTCTGCTTTTCCCTTGTCTTCTTTTGTGGTTTGCCTGTCTTGGTGAGACACCAATAAATAGGATGGCCCACTATCTTCCAACTCCGCCATCTCTTTACCGTCTGCCCGAATCCAATGGGAACCTGCTTGTGAATGGCCATGATGGCAGCTCCTGGCCTTAAACTTCGTGTATGTTAAAATTATGTCTATTTTTTGTCAAGTACTTGATTTGTTGTAAATCACAGACATTTTAGAGCTAATAGATATTGGATACCCATTTCTATGTCAGGGACATAGCTGAAAAAGCATTAACACTGACACTTTGCTTCTCCAGTATTTGAGAAGATGTACTTGTGGTATATTCACATATAGTTTTTCCAACCTAACTTGGGTTTCTTCTGTTTTATAACTGAAAACTTGACCGAATAAAGTGATTCCTTGTGCAATGCAAAGAGATGGGTTTGGGAGTTACACAGACTGAGTCTGAAACCCAACCCCCATCACTGGTCAAATGTGTGATAGGTGCAAGCTACCTAACCTTTTGAGGGGTACTGATACCTACCTCATAGAGTCATTGAGAGGATTAAGTGATACAAAAAATCTAGCATAATATTGGTACAATTTAGACACCCATCAGTTATTAACTTGCCTTCTTGTCTCTCCTGTTGAATATGAGATAAATATAGCACTTAATTCATTTGCATTTATTTGCCTTTTTTTTTTTTTTTTGTATTTTTCTGAAGCTGGAAATGGGGAGGCAGTCAGACAGACTCCCTCATGCGCCCAACTGGGATGCATCTGGCATGCCCACCAGGGGGCGATGCTCTGCCCATCTGGGACGTTGCTCTGTTGCAACCAGAGCCATTCTAGTGCCTGAGGCAGAGGCCATGGAGCCATCCTCAGTGCCCAGGCCAACTTTGCTCCAATGAAGCCTTGGCTGTGGGAGGGGAAGAGAGAGACAGAGAGGAAGGAGAGGGGGAGGGGTGGAGAAACAGATGGGCACTTCTCCTGTGTGCCCTGGCTGGGAATTGAACTCAGGACTCCTGCACACCAGGCCGACGCTCTACCACTGAGCCAACCAGCCAGGGTGGAACCATGACTTTCTCATTGAACCATAATCTCTTTGAAGATAAGGATTGTTTTCATTTGTTTTTCACAGGCAGAGTGGTGCTCATAGCACTATGCGATGATAATTATCTGAATATTTACATCTTGGCTTATGCAAAATTCATTTTGGTAGTAGCTGCTATGAATACTATGTTAAAAACGATTCTGAAGTCATGAGAAAGAGTTCTGTGGTTCAGTGTTGCCACGGGCACAATGGTTAAAGGCAAAGATGGCACTCTTGCCACAAATGAGCCATTCTTGTTATGAACCTGTGAGGGAAGGAAATTATGCTAAATTAACCTATGAAGCCCTGAAAATGAAAGTAACTTTCCAGGAATGTTCTCTCAACAAGCTCTTCAAGACAGTCAATTAAGGAAAAGAGGTGAATATTTGTTATGTAAAAGACTCTAGACATAATTAGAAAAAGGAGAAGAAAAAAGTGGTGACCTTGGATAGAACTTTGGTGTTTCAAAAAATGGATTTTTCTAGATATTTTGTAAATTGAGGATAGACCTATTTATAAATGTTCTTTTTTATGTTGTTCAGTGGGTGACTTATATAGCTAAATTAAAATTCATCTAGCCTTGGCAGGTTGACTCAGCGGTAGAGCATCAGCTCAGCGTGTGGAAGTCCCAGGTTCGATTCCTGGCCAGGGCACACAGGAGAAGCGCCCATCTGCTTCTCCACCCTCCCCCCCCCCTTTCTCTCTATCTCTATCTTTCCTTCTGTTGGTCAAATAACTTTGTATATATGATATATATGTTTGCTTGCTTACAGTTTGCATTGGATGTGGGGGGACAGGCTATAAGCAGCCAGGATTCTTATAGCCTAAAGCTTAGTTTTAAGACTAAGCCTTTCCCACCCTTTTTGATGTAGGGTGGTGCACTTTCATGAGGAATCCATTATGCTTCAGATGGGTGACTTTGTATCAGAGACTTCCTTGTTTGTATATTGGATTAAAGGTTTGGTTTCTAAGCTATAAAGTGGGGCAGACTGGGACCTTGCTCGCTCTTGGTTCCTGAGATTAGCATTAGAGGAGAGAGCAGAAAAGGAGAGCAGAGAAAGGCCATGTGAAGGAGGCCAGGAGAAGCAGCCAAGATGGCGGAGTGTTGTAGGAGAAGCCAGTTTGTGCAGTGTTTGTGTAGAAAGAAGGAGATGAGGAACAGAGGTGAATGAGACTGGTGAGGTTAGAAAACTTTGATTCTAGGAAACTTGGATAAGTCGGTAGCTTTGTGAGCACTGAATGAGTGGGTTTTGGATCCCAGTGTGTGTTTTTACTTGCCCACTGGGTGCAATCTAGGATTAAAGATGATGGCTCACCAGTTCTTGGCTCCATTATTTCATTACCAACTGTCCGAATCCAATGTGAACCTGCATGGGCCAGGTGCCTGTGATGGTGGCCATGCCTACTGGCTTTACACTTTCCCACAGCCAAGGGTCCACTGGAGCCAAGTTGGCCTGGACACTGAAAACAGCTCCATGGCCTCCAACTCAGGCACTAGAGTGGTTCCAGTGGAAACAGAGCAATGGCCCAAATGGGCAGAGCATTGCCCCCTGGTGGGCTTGCTAGGTGGATCCTGGTCAGGTGCATACGAGTCAGTCTGTCTCTCTGCCTCCCCGCTTCTCACTTCAGAAAAATACAAAAAAAAATTTTTATCTAGAAAATCTTTATATGAAGCTATTTCTCTTCTCTTAGTTTGAATGGTCTTTTATTTAAATGTATGAGGACCTAATTTTCTGATACTGTCTTGGCATAAGATAGAAATTAAGCTACTCTGTACATATTGAACTTCTAGTTACACAAAAGTGCCATCTATACATTAATAATAAATTGCATAAATACTTGTGACTCTTGCCTCTTTCAGGATCATACAGTTAAGGGATCTGTAGTCCAGCAAATGACAATGAGGAAAAAGTGATCAGAACATTGAAATCACTCATATAGGATCATGAATAGTCAGTGGCAAAGAGTTTCCTAGAAACCGCATAGGCTAACACCTGACTAAACTGGATTCAAACTCTCTCTGCCTACTACAACTGTGTGAACTTACTCAAATAATTTACCTTCTTTGAACCAGTTTCTTTATATATTTATATTTATCATTGTAAATAAAACTTTGATTTTCTCATAGTTAAAGATGTTATATAACATAGAGATGTTTGTAAAATGCTTACTATGGAGCCCAGCACAAATTAGGTAGTTAAAAATAATGGTTGCTATTGTTATTTTATCAATTTTATTATTCTCAGTCTAATAAAACAAAACGTTAATAGTATAAAGGTTTATTTCAGTGTTGTATTTTGAATCAATGATGAGCACTTCTCAATGCTACCTAATAGTCATATAAAAATGTTGCAGTAGTCAGTATCCAAAATGGCCCCAGAGTTCCCACCTCCTGCAGTTCACATCCATGAATGGTTCCCTCCTGCATTGTACCAGTGTTGATTGCTGTGATCAGTATAATTTTCCTTTTCTTTGCTGGACACAGGAAGGGAATGCAGGAAATGACACATTAATACTAGTAAGTAAAAGCAATGCAATCACTTTCTGTATAATTCCTAGTCTCTTGAGAATTGTGAGTCATTTCAAACTCCAAACTTCATTTCTGATCAGCAGCCCGTCTTACATGTTTTCCTCTGCTCTCATTCTCCCCAGAAGAGGGTCTCGATCCAAAAAGCAGCTTACATTATGTCTTGTAATGGGGTGAATCACCCCTTTGATCTGTGCGTTAGCCTCTTATCTTTATTGGCCTTCTCTAAGCTGCAGCAGGTCTAACCTCATCTTGGGGTATTCTGTCTCCTAACTACATTGGCTGCTGACACATTTAAGCCTGGTATCACTGGAGGGCACTGGTCTCTTACACAGTCAGTTCATGACCTCCTCACTTTCAGCATTGCCCCCACTCGCTCTTGCCCTTGGCCTTTGCTGGTGCTGCTGATCTGCTGAAACTTTGCCATGTTACCAAGTCTACAGCCTCAGAACAGCATCCACTCTCTCCCTAAAAATAGGGACCCTCTGTCAGGCACACGGAGTCTCAGTCCTCACAGAGCTCCGTGAAAGTAGAAATTGTCTTGCTTCTCTTCTGCCTGCTCCAGAACTGAGGGGCACTTGGGAGGTGGGGACTAATTTGCTAAGTGAGGCTTCTCTTCCCCAGCAAGTTGGAGTGCTGCACAATTTTCTAATACCTCCTTGTTTATACGAAGACAGTCGCAAATCATTCTCTTTCCAGGAGGAAGGCTGGAAGGAACTCTTTCCATATTTCAGATGTTCTATTTAGCCAATTATGGGAAACCTTGTCATTATCAAGTTAATCTTCCATCTTGTAGGTAAAATTAATAACATGAGCAATTTGTAAATTCATCCTCTATGTATTCAATATGCAGCAATGCTTTTAAAAACCTTCTTCTTGACTCTGGTCGGTTGGCTCAGTGGTAGAGTGTCGGCCTGGTGTGCAGGAGTCCTGGGTTTGATTCCCAGCCAGGGCACACAGGAGAAGCGCTCATCTGCTTCTCCACCCCTCCCCCCTCTCCTTTCTCTCTGTCTCTCTCTTCACCTCCCGCAGCCAAGGCTCCATTGGAGCAAGGATGGCCCAGGTGCTGGGGATGGCTCCATGGCCTCTACCTCAGGCGCTAGAATGGCTTTAGTTGCAACAGAGCAACACCCCAGATGGGCAGAGCATCGCCCCCTGGTGGGCATGCCGGGTGGATCCCAGTTGGGCACATGCGGGAGTCTGTCTGACTGCCTCCCCGTTTCCAACTTCAGAAAAAAAAAAAAAACCTTCTTCTTCATGCCACAGTGTACATAATATTTTGTTTATTATGGTAAAGCATACCTATTTAAATCTTCAACAGAACAGCATGCATACCTGCAGTGTATCATGTGTCAGACCACACACGGTTTAGTACGAAGTCATGATCATGTTCCCACCCAAAGCCAGCCCTCCAGGTTGGGAGAAGGAGGAGCTCAAGGCATCCTGAAAAGGTTTAGCAATTTAGTCTGTGAAAACAATAAAAGAAAGAATGGAGAAAATATTTAAAAGTCTTTGCAGCTCTCCTTAGCCCAGATCTCATGCTGAGTTGGGCCACCAGCTTTGAGAAGTGTCCCTCAGGAGAAAACTCTCAGTCGGGGAAGGCTGTCCCAAGAGACAACAGTACTTATCACTAGCACTGAGCTCACCACACAAACCATTTTCTCCTTTCTCTTTCTCTCCCTGCCTTCATCTGCCACTGCTCATGTCTTAGCAGTATGAAGAAGCAGTTAAGAGCACAACTTCTACAGACATCTTTGATTCAAGTTCTGACTCTGCCACTTACTAGTCATGAGATCTTGGTCATGTGCTTAGCCTTCCTTCCCCTTGGTTTTCTCATCTGTAAATAAAATGAGTTTGCTAGTGACAGGCTGTACCTCACTGGGTTGCTGTGGGGGACTGAGTAAAATCACATCTGTAAAGTCCGTGAATGCTAGAAAACAATAATTGTTAGTTATTATTATTTTTTCCTATTTTGCCTCTCCATTTTGTAGTAGTCAGTTGGGGCCACTATAACATAATACCATAGACTGTGTGACTTAAACAATAAAAATTTATTTCTACAGTTTTGGAGGCCGGAAGTCAAAGATCAAGGTGCCAGGAAGGTAGGTTTTATTCTGAGGCCTCTTCTGCTTATAGGCGGTTACCATCTTGCTGTGTGTTCACATGATCTCTTTGTGTATGGGGGGGGGGGGGGTCAAGAGAAAGTACAGATGCACACACTGTTGTCTCTTATAAAAACAATCCTATTAGGGCCTCGTCCTTATGACCTTATTTAACCTTACTTGCTTCCTTAGAGGCCACCTTGATAGGGGAGTCCAAAAGTTAGACATTTGGCTTCAATAATAGTAACTTTAGTTGTAATGAATAGGAGATATGTAAGGGTTAGGTTAGGTAATAGTTCATCTGCTTGCTAGTCTCAATATCTCCCTGGCCTTTACTTTGAAATGTAGTTTGCCTTTGTAGGAATGTCAGGAAGAGCTTACATTGAGAAGAGATCTGACAGTTAAGGGAGTTTAAATCACAATAGTTGTTTATAAAAGCCTAGTCACAGGATTTACTGTGAAAAGTTAAAGTCTATAAATTAATTAGAAACTTAGTTCACCAATCTTAAATCTTTACTTTGTACTGTAAGAAAACAGGGAGTCTTTTCCCAGATACGGCTATTCCCAGAGGGAGATGGGCCCAGAGGCTCCAGGTCCGGGCTGTTCCTGGGAGACACCTGACCCTGGCTGTCTTGATGACTTACCAAGGACACCAGAGAGGGCCATGCTGATTGGGCCTGTGCTACATCAGAAGAACTTGCAGAGGAAACGTTTCTGCAGCTGAAACACCACCTCCTGCACCTTGTCACGTGACTAACTGTATGGACTTCTTACTTTTTTTTCCTTTTCCCCTGAACCCTATAAAAACTGCCAGCACCAGGGGAGTGTGAAGGCAGCTCTGTGGACAGGACTCCCCTGCCCCCAGGGTACCGGTATTTCTGATTCAGCTACACATCTTGTACCTACTTGGTCCTTGTCTCTTTTTGTTGGCATTAAGGGTGGTGGGTAGTCCCAAATCTGGCTCTGTTTTCCAGTTACAACCTTTCCAAGTATTGCCCACATCAGGGGTTGGGGCTTCAACTTATGAATTTGGAGGAGACACAAACATTTATCCATAACACATTTCTCTCCATACCCATATTCAATTTCTTCTTTTATCCCTCTTTCTATATCTAAAGTCAAAACTAGATTTACTAAGTTTCCAGATTTACTAAAACATTCAGTAAATGTCACACAGGTCAACATATCTAATGCAATGGATGATGTCAGTGGTGAGAGGTATTTCACAGTTTTTGTTGCAATCATTGGTCCTTTACACATACCTCAGAACACTTTGTTAAAAGATATCTTGAAGATTGGTCAAGATATTTTGTCTAGTTAGTAACAAAGAATAGTCTGTAACAGTTAACAACTCTGCAAACAATACTTCATAAGAACACAACCCCTAAACTCAGCAGCTAAAAATAGTAAGCATTTGTCACTCATACAACCGGAGTCAGGCATAGTTGTCCTGGCCTCCGTGGCCTCTCTGTCTGGACATAGACTGACTGGTGATTGAGGTCTTATTTTTTTCTGGAAATTATCTGGCTGGAGCAACTTAGCTGTGCTTCCCAGGTCTTATCCTCCATGTCTCTCACATCCTTCCAAAAGACTAGCACAGGAACGTTCTCTGATGAGCCGCAGATGCGAAAGAGCCCGGCCGACCGCTGGAAGCAGACAGCAAAAGAAACCTCCAAGGTGTCTTAAAGCTTAAGCTCCGAAGCGGCACACTATCACTTCTGTCACGTTTTACTGGCCCAAGCAGGCCACAAGCACAGTTCATATTCAAGAGATGGAGAAACAGACTCTGCCTCTTCTTGGGAGATAAGGAATTAGAGCCATTTTGCATTCTGTTCCCCCATCTTGTCATGTCCACCTCACCCTCTTTTCTTTTCCACTTAAATAAAATAAAAAATTTATCTGCAGAAATTTTTTTTTTAGAAATTAAATTTAATGATATGACATTGATCAATAAGACTTTATATGTTTCAGGTGAACATCTCTATAGCATTTCAACTATTGATTGCCTTGTGTGCCACCCAAAGTCAAACCATTTCTGCAGACTTTATTTACTGATTTTGGATGAGAGAAGTGATGCAGGGAGGAGCGGGAAGCATCAACTCGTAGTAGCTGCTTCTCATATGTGACTTGATCTGCCAAACCTGCGGTTTCGAAATAGCAACCTAATTCATCAGTTACCCTTTGGGCACATAGACCATATTTGTGTGAATAAGACCACTGTGCCTACAGTAGGAAAAGAGTCTTTTTTTCATAAGGGAGGTTTGTTTGGGGGAGTTTTTTGTTTGGTTTTTTTATTTGTTTGTTTGTTTGTTTTTATTTGGTTTGCTGGGTTTTTGTTTTTATAAAACAAAAGTAAATTCTAAAAGTAAACTTTAAAAGTAGTTTAACTTAATTTCTTGTGCTTCTCAAACTGAGAAGCTTTTTTTTATGTGTGTTGCATATTGCACAAAAAAAGTAAATATACTTATATAAACTAGAAGGCTGAGAAGTATCCACAGCTATTTTTGAAAGTATATTACATTCTAATTATCTTGTAATTTACACTTAGAATGCAGATATGGCCAGGGACGAGGGAATCTGATTTGGGGAAATTAAACTACAATGTGCTGCCATCTTGTGTACTATGCCTGTAGGTACCTTTATTTCCCATTAGCATCTCTAAAATACTAATCAGAAAAAAATATTGCAATGAAGGGAGACATTTTGTCCTTGTAGAAGGCAGGGTTTTTAAATCCTTTTTGTGACCATGGGACTCCTTGGCAATCTATGGACTTCCTTTTATAACAATATTTTTAAATGCATTAAATAAAACAACAGAACTAGAAAGAAAACTATACTGAAATACAATTATCAAATTCAAGTATCAAAATACCATTTAAAATGACAAATGTTCAATAATGTATCTGCTTCCAAATTATCATATTAACAAAATCTACTGGAAAGTCTAACAGCGGTTCTCAACCTGTGGGTCACGACCCCTGTGTTTTGGTCGTTGGACCCCTGCCGGGGTCGCAACCCATAGGTTGAGAACTGCTGGAATAACTACTATGATCTTGAATTAGTAAATAGTAGTAACACTATCAGGTATTGTTTTTTAAGTGAAAGGAAAGAAAATAGAGAGACAGACTCCTGCATGCCCCCCAAACAGGAGCCACCCAGCAACTCTCATCTGGGGCCAATGTTCTGTCCACCTGGGGCTATGCTTGCAACCAAGCTATTTTTATCACCTGAGGCAGAGGTCCCACTGAACCATTCTCAGCGCCTGAGCCAATGCGCTCAAACCAATCAAGCCGTGGCTGCAGGAGGGGAAGAGAGAGAGACAGAGAGAGAGAGAGAGAGAGAGAGAGAGAGAAAGGGAAGAAGAGGAAGGGTAGAGAAGCAGATGGTCGCTTCTCCTGTGTGCCCTGACCAGGAATTGAACCCAGGACTTCCACATGCCAGTCCAACGGTCTATCACTGAACCAACTGGCCAGGGCTGACACCAGTATTTTGATGTGAAAATGTATGTCAAAAGCTAATACCACTGTGGTTTGTGGCCTATATTCATAATTGAAGGAAATGCTAGATTGCAGCTAGAACTTAGTAGAAAAAATATTCTTTCTTTCTTCAGTTTATGAGTTTTAGCCATGGGCCCCTGGGTATACAAAGACTATAAATTAATCATTCCTGACCTCTAATATAGTTTACCTTTTGATCACTAAACAAGGAAATTTTAGATATCAACATTTCAAAAATAAATCTTCAAGACCCTACAAATCCATGGAAAGGTTCACTGAATAAGTTATTTTAAAGACTAAAACATTAATTTTTCTTTCACAAATCCTGCTTTTCTACACTGTGCTATAATATAATGAACATTTATCTGATGCAGGATATTTCTAATTTTTAATAATCATATATTACCAAGCATAGGTCAAAATACGTTGGGTATTTTTATGTGATTTCTTTTCTTTTTTTTTTTTTTGCATTTTTCTGAAGCTGGAAACGGGGAGAGACAGTCAGACAGACTCCCGCATGCGCCCGACCGGGATCCACCCAGCACGCCCACCATGGGGCGACGCTCTGCCCACCAGGGGGCGATGCTCTGCCCATCCTGGGCATCGCCATGTTGCGACCAGAGCCACTCTAGCGCCTGGGGCAGAGGCCACAGAGCCATCCCCAGCGCCCAGGCCATCTTTGCTCCAATGGAGCACTGGCTGCGGGAGGGGAAGAGAGAGACAGAGAGGAAGGCACGGCGGAGGGGTGGAGAAGCAAATGTGCGCTTCTCCTATGTGCCCTGGCCGGGAATCGAACCCGGGTCCTCCGCACGCTAGGCCGACGCTCTACCGCTGAGCCAACCGGCCAGGGCTAGTTTTATGTGATTTCTTAAGGAACCCATAAGATTACCTGGATGCTAGTCCAGGATTGGTCTTGTATTGATTCAGTGGCCTTATACAATTCTCTTCTTCACCTCCCTCTCTCTTTCTCTTCCTTCTTTTTTCCCTTTCTATCTTTTCTTTGCTATCCTTCTTCTTTCCTCCTTATTACCTCCATCCCTTTCTTCTCTCTCTTTATCCCTCTCTCCCCTCCCTCCTTTATTTTACTTTTTCTTCAGTCAAAATATAATAAGAGATGAATATGTGCTAATAACTGTGCTGAGCAGTGTGGGTAGTGGTCTCAGGAAGCTCATAATCAATCATAATAAAGCATAATCTAGACAAAGATTTACCCTGCACCTAAAAAGCTTAAGCTTCTGTGTATTTAATTTTCATGTTTCCCAAGGGACTTAGCAATGGTTTTACATGTTTAATTTTTTTTTTGTAAAAATAAATTTGTAAACTGAGAAAATTAAACCACAATCAGTGAAGACCACTTTCTCTTTCAATTCCTGCTTCCCCTCATGTTCATTACTTTCTGAGTGTTTAGACATTTTGAGATCCTGCCAAGCAGAAATTGAAAAGGGGATACATTTAATTTGGGTTTAGTAAAATCTATTTACGTGCATATTTATTTTCATACATAGAGGAATATCTCAACTTCATGGGTACACATCAATAAATGTTTAAGAATTTTATTTAGTCGGTTTTTGTTTTGCATATTTATGAAGAAATCTACATCTGATTTGTGATTTTAACTTCCAAGAAGGTAGTTTCCAAGTCTCGGTGAATGTGAAAGTCATTACATAGGCCATTCCTCCCCCAGATAAAATTCTCAGAAGTGATGACTATATGGTTTTGCCTACTTGAGGCACCAGACTCTTACCTGGACTAGTCAGAATCCACTCCATTTAAGTATCTCTCTATATACAAACACCTACAGCATTCTTTGGTTGTTTTAAAACATGGCTCTATTAAGTTATTAAAGTCTGTTGCACATGACAGAAACACCACTCTGCAATGAGACTAAGGTGCCTTTGTAATGTGCCCACTTGGCTGGGCTGAACTCCATTTCCCAGAGCTCTCTTTCCTGTATATTTCTGCATAGGGTGAGCCCCACCAGAGATGCTGGTGTGAGATTTAGAGAGTGGACATGAAGCAGGAGCTTCATGACACATTGTCCTTTATCTGCTTTCTCTCCTCATTGGTGTGAAGTAGCAGCCAGATCTATCACTGCCCCACCTTCCCCAGGACCCTCCTGCAGCTCCTCCAAATCCTGGCCCTGCTTGTATGTTTAGCTACATGATAAAGGGTCCCAGCTTCTGCAAGACACAGAGCTGACACAGGTTTCAGTCTCTCCTTCTGGGCTCTTGCTCAAGCTTACAGGTCCATCTTATTCATGCCCTCCCCCATTTACCACCCACATTCTTTTCCTGCAGCCTACCCTGTGGATTCTAAACTCCAGCATCAGACCCAAGAATGACAGCTTTACAGAGACTGTTTTACCAGCTCCCACAATTGCATCAAATCAAATCCTTGTAGCAAATCTCTGATTGTTACAGATACATAGCCTAATGGTTTTGCTTCTCGAATTGAATCCTGAGGAACTTATACATATTCATATGCCATATATTACAGTGTCTCTGTAATTAATCTTCCATCCTTCTCACCTAGGGAAGTAATGATGGTGTTTAACCAGTATGGTTAAAGGATGGTTTCTGTTCTGATCCTATCTGTACACCTCATCCCCGGTCCTGGGTTTCCCTTGTGCCCGGTTGTCCCACAACACGCACACTGGAAACTCTTCAGAGACGATAATCCTCAGTGTCCTCGGCCTGAGCCTGCTGTTCTTTTATCCTCCTCGCTCAGCATGCTCTTGGGCATTCAGCATTCTCTTAAAGCTGTGGTACTGGGACGGGTATTTAAAAACCTAGAAGAGTCGCTAGGGATAAAGCCACCCACTCTGCAGTACCTGTGACATGCTCCGTGTTCCACCATTGATCACCGCCTGGCAGCAGAAGCTTGGGCATGCTCAGGCTCCTCACTGTTTAATCACTTTATGCCTATCATCCTGGGGGTTATTGCAGCTCCTGCTGTTAGTCCAGTATTTCCCCAAAACACACACACACACACACACACACACACACACACACGGCCAAATTAGATCTATAAATATTATTATTTAGAATAGTATTCAGTAGACATATATTTCCAAGGGCATGCCATAGGACAGGGGTCCCCAAACTACAGCCCTCGGGCTGCATCCAGCCCCCGCCGCACTTCTGGAAGGGGCATCTCTTTCATTGGTGGTCAGTGAGAGGAGCATAGTTCCCATTGAAAGACTGGTCAGTTTGTTGATTTAAATTTACTTGTTCTTTATTTTAAATATTGTATTTGTTCCCATTTTGTTTTTTTACTTTAAAATAAGATATGTGCAGTGTGCATAGGGATTTGTTCATAGTTTTTTTTATAGTTCGGCCCTCCAACAGTCTAAGGGACAGTGAACTGGCCCCCGGTGTAAAAAGTTTGGAGACCCCTGGTATAGAATGTTAGTGAGATGTACTGCTTCAGGGTCATTTCCAAACTTATATAGCTATCAAGGAAGACTGAGCCTTTTATTTCATATCCCTATTGTTCCCAGGGAAAATGGTGTTGTTTCTCAGAGTTGCAGAGAAGGAAATCTATAGGACTCATGTATGGAGGGAATAAGGATTTTGCAGTAAGATTTATTCAGGGTTGAAATGGATTCCAGTCTCATCTTTGTCCATCCCGCCATGGGAAACATCTGCTAGTCTTTATCAGGCCCAGAAGAAAGACCGGTGTTCAGAAATTCTGCAGTATGGTTCAATCCATATCAAAGCCTAGTCTACTCTAGGTGCCGCTTGCAGCCTGTACTTGAGAGTCTGCACAGCTGCTGGCTTGCAGGAGGTTTTCAAGACCTCGTGGATGCTTGAAAAACACACGAATGAATGGGAAAGTGTGTTTTTCCAAACAGGAAGAGAGAAGGGCAGGTTCTTTGCTAGGTCTATGTTTATATATTTTTTAAACCAACCAATAAATTTTTAAATCTTTTGTGGGTTTCTCATGGTTCCTCCCCTTCTTCCAGACTAGACGGACAGGACTCTGTAGCTGCCATCCTGGCTTCTACTGTGCATGTCTCAAAGAAGGAGTACAGAAGCACCTCCCACCCTAGTTTGGGGATTGAGAATTGTATGCTGAGGGACATTGTTAGTCCCCTTAGTGGGGCAAGGCTGTGATCTGTTGGGGTGTCAGAAACTGTAAATACTATAGCTTCCTAGCAAATGGAACGCTGTAACTTCCTACTGAAGCAGCCTTTCCCGTTTATGATGCCTTCTTCCTTAGTTTATGATGCTCAATATCTGAGTCCCTCTACTCCATTTCCTTATTTACAGTATTTAGCTACGTATGTTAACACTACTGCACATCCTTTAAACAGTAGCTTTGTTAATGTAATAGCTCAGCTACCATCTCCTATTTGAGATCTTCCTCAATTGCTCCAGACAAAGCTAATGTTTTCTTTGTCTAGTACATAAAATTATCATAACAAAGCCTATTGTATGGTGACTGTATGTTTGTCCAGCCCATCCACAAAACTGTAATGTCTCAAGGTCAAAAGTCACACTTTAGTCAGCTTTGCCTAACTAGTGAGTAGAATGAGATCCATTTTCAAAGGCATAAGGCAATACTACAAATGTGAAGACAAATTAAGATTCAAGAGAATTGCAGGATAAAAAATATAGAAAATAAAATTTGTTCTCTACTTAACACTCATGATTTGGGCCTACATATTACATTTGCTACAAGTTGCTTAATGCATTTATTTATACAGATGTGGGTTTAAACCTTAGGTCCAACACTTACTAGTATTTATGGACAGATTCTGTGTTTTAATCTGTCCTTCAGTAAAATGTAATCATCATGACTTTTTATATTAAAAAGTATTTAGAACATTAAGAACTCGATAAATATTAACCTCAATAAAGGCAAGTTTGCCTAATATTAGGAGAAATTTTTCTGAAATTCTTAATATTCAGGTCTCTTTCTTTCAGTTTATTTCTTAAAATGTAAATCTTGATATATGTAATCTTCAAAATTATCTTCTATTATTTTTCACATATAAGCTTTAGCAAGATAAATCAGGACAATTACAAGACTACAGAAAGGGCAATTTTAAGAAATTGTTATTTTGAGTCAAATTAAAATTTTATTCATGGCCATGGAAGTGTCTAAGAAAATATGCAAAAATAATTAAAACAGTAAATTTAACAATAGCAGAAATAACCATTTACTAGTGAAACAGAGTAGCAATTGTTCATTTTATATTACAACTTGAAGTTTTAGTGAAATTCTAGTTAAAATTTGAACGGGGCCCTGGCCGGTTGGCTCAGCAGTAGAGCGTCGGCCTGGCGTGAGGGGGACCCAGGTTCGATTCCCGGCCAGGGCACATAGGAGAAGCGCCCATTTGCTTCTCCACCCCCGCCCCCTCCTTCCTCTCTGTCTCTCTCTTCCCCTCCCGCAGCCAAGGCTCCATTGGAGCAAAGATGGCCCGGGCGCTGGGGATGGCTCCTTGGCCTCTGCCCCAAGCGCTAGAGTGGCTCTGGTCGCGGCAGAGCGATGCCCCGGAGGGGCAGAGCATCGCCCCCTGATGGGCAGAGCGTCGCCCCTGGTGAGCGTGCCGGGTGGATCCCGGTCGGGCGCATGCGGGAGTCTGTCTGACTGTCTCTCCCCGTTTCCAGCTTCAGAAAAAAAAAAAAAATTTGAAGGGTTTTTTTTATTATTATAAATAACAGAAAGAGGGCATCTTTATTCTACTCCAGAATTCCTGTAGAAGATGAATCACAGGAAAGAGAATCAGTAGTGACAGATGGAAAAAAAAAAGCAGACCAAATATCTAGGGCCTGCAGGAAAAAGGGATTACACTGAAAGCTGACCCCAGATGAAAAGATGACCCAAGTGTTTAACCAGCAGCAGGCCCCTCTGTTACCTACCAGCAGGGGCGATGCCCAGTCTGGGATCTGAACAGTTCTGTGATTAGACAATAACTGGAAATGCCCATTGGAATTAAACAGATTTAAGTGTAAGACTGGGCTCAACTATACTGCTCACAAAAATTAGGGGATATTTCCAAATGAATATGAAGCGATAAAATATCCCCTAGTTTTTGTGAGCAGTATATTTGCTAGCAATTCAACATTAGGTAAGTTTATAAACTCTCTAAACTTCATTTTCATGACTGTAAAACAAAGATAAAATTACAGTTTCTTATAATTTTGTTGCATTACAAAAGATAACATCTAAAAGTGATTAGCACAATTTCTGGCAGATAGTGATTTTTTTTTTTTTTTTTTTTTTTTTTTTTTGTATTTTTCTGAAGTTGGAAACGGGAGGCAGAGAGACAGACTCCCACATGCACCTGACCGGGATCCACCTGGCATGCCCACCAGGGGGCGATGCTCTGCCCATCTGGGGCGTTGCTCTTTTGCAACCAGAGCCATTCTAGCGCCTGAGGCAGAGGCCATAGAGCCATCCCCAGCACCCGGGCCAATTTTGCTCCAATGGAGCCTTGGCTGCGGGAGGGGAAGAGAGAGACAGAGAGGAAGGAGAGGGGGAGGGGTGGAGAAGCAGATGGGCACTTCTCCTGTGTGCCCTGGCTGGGAATCGAACCCGGGACTCCTGCACGCCAGGCCGACGCTCTACCACTGAGACAACCGGCCAGGGCCAGATAGTGAATTTAATAATATTACTTGAAGAGAGATCTTTAATTACTATAAATTAATAGATATTAATTAAACTGAACTACCAGGTAGGATCTGTAAACTATGAATTGACTAATAATTCTAGAAAAAGTCATTTATTAAAGATATTATGCTTTTTCTCTTTTTTAAATCATGGTAGTTTTTCTTAGATCCTCTTTTATTTTGGTTTGTTGATCTTTCTCACGACCTCTTCACCCCAAACTTTCAAAGTCATCTATGATAGGAAATGAGGGCATGCTAAAAATGTCTATGTGCTTCTGAAACTCAGGGCCAGTCTCTACTGATATTTAGAAATATCTCTTCTTCCTTAACCACTCTAGAGAAGGCTTCTGCCTTGAGAAAACAGTGTATCCTTACACGTGCTGGATGCAAAATGTTATACCTATGACAAGAAACAGCCAATCATATATACTACCACATTCAAGATAACTAGCAAAAAGTGTTCTTTCCAATAAAGTTATCAGTTACTGTTTTGTAGGCTACTATGCTACAAGCTATAAAAAGGATAGAAAAAAAGATCCTGAAAATCTGTATGTTAAGTGTGATTTCAATTGTGTCTAAATCCCTGGTAAGTGATGCAGAAAGGAAGGCTGTAATAAGTGCAACCTTTAGACTGTGCATCAGAAGTCTAAGCCACTTAACCCCCCTTGACCTCAGTTTCCTCTTCTAAGAAATAAGGCAGTTGAACTACCTGATCTATTAATTCCATGCTGAAACAACTACTGTGTATTTCTCTGACTATGGCAGGCCCTTAAGAAGCTAAAGAGAGTTTAGTTTACAGATGCATTTATCTATCAGAATATAAAAATAGGTCATTTTGGAAAATAGCAGTGGTTGTTAAAAACAAAAAAGATACAACAAAGACAGCCCTTAAAAAATATATCAGTAAGAGCCTGACCAGGCAGTGGTGCAGTGGATAGAGCGTCGGACTGGGATGCGGAGGACCCAGGTTCGAGACTCCGAGGTCGCCAGCTTGAGCGCAAGCTCATCTGACTTGAACAAAAAACCTCATCAGCTTGGACCCAAGGTCGCTGGCTCAAGCAAGGGGTTACTTGGTCTGCTGAAGGCCCGCAGTCAAGGCACATATGAGAAAGCAATCAATGAACAACTAAGGTGTCACAACAAAAACTGATGATTGATGCTTCTCATCTCTCTCTGTTCCTGTCTGTCTGTCCCTATCTATCCCTCTCTCTGATTCTCTCTCTGTCCCTGTAAAAAATAAAAAAATTTATATATATATATATATATATATATATATATATATATATATATATATATATATATATATATCTCAATAAGAAAAGATGGAATGAAAGAAGAATTAGGCCCAAGCACTTGGTTGTGACACTGGCAAATCACCTATCAGCTACTTTTTCATTCACTGATTAAAAATAATTTCATTAATTTATTCACATCTAGTGTATGGTCCTCAAGAAAAAAAGAGGGGGGCAATAATTCATCTGTAGCTTCCTCAGTTCTTAGTTAGATGTCGGGAAAAGCAATCAGAAAGTGGGCATACCTATACATTTGTGTATATTTCCTAGGGCTTCTTTAACAGAATACCAAAAACTGGGTGGCTTACTCAGTGAAAGTTTGTTGTATCACTGTTCTGGAAGCTAGGAGGTGGAAATCAAGGTGAATCAGGGTCATGTGCTCTCCGAAGGCTCTGGGAAATGCCTCTCCTGGGTGTATTTGCCAACCATCCCCAGCTTTCCTCAGCTTGTAGGGACACTTCAGTCACGTGGCCATCTTAACATCTTTCTTTCCTGTTTCTCTGCCCAGATTTTCTCTTTCTATAAGAACACCAGTCACACTGGATTAGAGTCCTCACAATAAACTCATCTTAACCTCATTAAATCTCAAAGACACTATTTCCAAATGAGGTAGGGCTCTGATATACTAGGGGTTAGAGCTTCAGTGCATCTTTTTAGGGGGACAGAATGCAGCTCATCACAATATTATCTCCCCCTGTAAATATAGCTCACAATATAGCTCCCCCTGTAGCTCATCACAATATATCTCCTCCTTTTTCAGGGACCAGGAACTGAAAGAAATGTCAGACAGGGCTGTCATCACTTGTATAAACAAGATACACCTTACCAGAATGATCAGGAATTTAAGAGATATTAAGATGGATTTTTGCCTAGCTGGCAGAGTTGGTATCTTGTCAATAAAATATTGTAGGAATAAATATTCATATTTGAAAGGCAGAAACTGCAGGATGAACCAAAACCATGACTGGTGTGTTTCAAAAGGAAAATTTCTTTAGAAAGCTCCTGGATACTACATACAAGCAGACTGAGACCAGCAAAGTCTCACAGCCCTGAGCTGTGGGAGTGAGCATTACATATAAGGGTTGTTGCAAGCATTTGCTGGCATGGCCACTTGTACCTAGACATACTCAGATTAGCATATCAGAAGGTTGTGGCTTTGATTACTGACTTAACAATAAGCAGGAGGAGGGGAATTCTGCAGAAACACAAGTTCTCTTTTTTGTTTTGGCTTAAAGCTTAATCAGCATGGTCCTTAGGTGTCCTTGGTAACTTGTGAAGACAGCCAAGAGGTCAGTCTCCCAGGAATAGCTGGGACCTCAGTCTGTGACTAGGCTTTTACAAACAACTGTTGTGATTTAAACTCCCCTAATGGTCAGGTCCCTCCCCAATGTAAGCTTTTCCAGACATTGCTGGGAAGGTAAACATTTTGCTACATTTCAAAGTGAAGGCCAGGAAGCCATTAAGAGGGAGAATAGCAAGCAAATTAACTACAGCCTTACAGTGGGGGATGGAAATGTTCTGGTTTGAGCCCAGGGCAGAAGTTGGGTGAAGGGAATTTCAGTTTTACAAGGGCTAATTTAACCCTCGCAATATTCATAATAGTTTGAATTTTCTAGATTCTGACCTGCATTATATGTAAATTTAATCCTTTCCATAACCCTGCAAAGTAGAATTATCTGGTATCTAATTTTCATAGAATCTCTATTTAACTATAAATATAAACAATATTTTTTAAATATAAAAACAACATGTATATGTTATAAAGAAATGTGTTTTCTAAGAGTGCTAAGTGAATTTTGTTTTAGACCTTTTAGCCAAAAGTGTCTATCTAGGACTCTTGGTAAAAACAAAATTGTTTTTAAATTATCTATATACTTTTAACATAAAAACATTACTATTTATTGATTTATATATTCCTTTTAAGTGACCGTAAAAGTGAATGTATTGCCTGACCAGGCAGTGGCGCAGCAGATAGACCATCAGCCTAGGATGCTGAGGACCTTGGTTCGAACCCAAGCTTGCCAGCTTGAGCATGGGATCATAGGCATAACCCCATGGTTGCTGGCTTGAGCCCAAGGTCACTGGTGTGAGCAAGTGGTCACTGCCTTGACTAGAGCCCCCCTGGTCAAGGCACATACGAGAAAGCAATCAAGGAACAACTAAGGTGCTGCAACTATGCATTGGTGCTTCTCATCTCTCTCCCTTCCTGTCTGTCCCTGCCTGTCCTTCCCTCTCTCTCAATTAAAAAAAAAAAGAAAAGAAAAAGAAAAAAATATATATAATTTTAACCTCAATGCTTTAAAAATTATTAAATTTCAAAATTGTAGTTATAATTCTTGAACTTTTAATTTGTTAAAATTTCTGATTGGCCATTATTTTAAAACTAAACAAAAATATGTTAAGATAAACAAAGCTTTAGTGCTGATTATGTTAGAGTCAATTTTTAGTGCACTCAAAGGTTACATCCATAACTGGAACTGAGTGTCCCAAATGTGCTGAATTGCATGTATTTCCTTAAAATCAGCAGTTTATGTCTGGTTTCTTTATTCTGTTGTGTACACTGATGATTGCCAAACTGCTGTGCTGTACTTTAAGACAAACTTAGGTTGAACTTAATTGTACTAATCTTTTAACTTCATTGTTCTTTCTGTGCTAACTTTTCACTGTAATACTACTACTCACTGTAATATATATTATTATTAGTTCAGACATGTTTTATAAGGCACTGTAATTCATGTTTAAAAAGTAATGTCAATAATGAAAGGCAGTTAAGTTTTGTATGCAACAGAAATTTCTCAATGACCGCTGACTTTGAAGGTGGTAGAACATTGTTGGCAGATAATTTTAGAAACTGGAACATGTCAAAGTCATAAAGATAATCATAATTTTTTTCTAGCTGAATGCACATGAATTATTTTTAGAGAAGCCATATTTTAAATCTACTAGTGTTTTCTGAATTATATTCTACATTTATCTTAGCCATAAGGCCAAGAAGCAATGCATTATATTCTAAAGGAAATACTTAATATTGTACTCTGCATATTTATTTCTTTTTTTTTTCTTTGAGAGGAGGGGAGATAGAGAGACAGATTCCCACATATGCCCTGACCAGGATTCACCCGGCAACCCTTGTCGGGGGCCAATGCTCAAATCAACCGAGCTATCCACAGTGCCTAGGACCGACACTTGGAACAGCAGAGCTATCTTCAGTGCCCGGGGTGGGCATTCAAACCAGCTGAGCCACTGGCTTCAAGAGGAGAATAAAGAGAGAAGGGGGAGAGGGAAAGGAAGAGAGCAAATGGTCATTTCTCATGTGTGCCCCACTGAGCCAATGGGCCAGGGCCTTCATATTTCTTTTACAGCTCATTGTAAGCATTTTATTATTGCATTGCTGACTTTTTAAACATGTCTATATGTTAAGAAAAGTCTTATAAAATGAAACTTACTGTTGTAACATAAATACATTCCCAGTTAAGCCAGTGAATGATTTCCTGAGTGAAATAGCTTCATTACTGGATCCCAAATACCATTTTGTTTTACATCAGGGAAAAAACTTTGTTTCATTAATGTTAATGGCATAAGCTAATCACATTAAGGGTTATTATGTAAGCCTTTATGTAGATAAAATATTTTTTTTAATCAATGATGCCTATGTTGCATACCCATCACCCAAAGTCAAATTGTCTTCTGTCATCTTCTATCTGGTTTTCTATGTATGCAACATAATCGAATGTCAAAATGTTTTCTCTAAACCTATGTACCCTGATTGATCAATGTCACCCCATTAAAATTAATTAAAAAAAATAAATGATGCCTTTGTTCACAAAACAGTTTCTGTCAGATTAGCATACAAAAATATGTTCACAGGCTACAATAGCTGGTATGGATATCACCTGAGATTTGGGGTCTTTCATTTTTCTCTGGCTTATGGCAGATGTAGTCTGAAAATATAAACTGAAATAAATCTTAAAGTAATGTTGGATCAGAGGGGGAGCAGGGAAGGGAGGCTATTTTTTTAAGTGAGAAATTTAATTATGATGATATTACCATCATTGTAGATTTATCACTTTTAGATAAGTAGTTTTATAATATATTGCCAATATATAAAAGTATTTTCAGCCCTGGCCTAATAGGTTGGTTGGTTAGAGCATTGTCCCAAAGCACAGAGGTTGCTGGTTTGATCAGGGCACATACAAGAACAGACTGATGTTCCTGTTTCTTTCTCTCCCTTCCTCTCTCACTAAAATCAATAAATTTAAAAAAAAATTTTAAAGGCACGTACAAGAACAGATTGATGTTCCTGTTTCTTTCTCTCCCTTCCTCTCTCACTAAAATCAATAAATTTAAAAAAAATTTTAATGGATTTTCCTTAGCTTGGATAAATCTATGGCATTATAAAGTTGAAATAGAACTGAGCACATCTTAATTTTTTTATTTTAATTTTTAAAGATTTTATTTATTGATTTTACAGAGAGAGGAGACAGAGAAGGGAGTGGAGCAAGAAGTATCTACTCATAGTTGCTTCACTTTAGTTGTTCATTCACTGCTTGTTGTATGTGTCTTGACCAGGCAAGCCCTGGGTTTCAAATCAGTGACCTCAGCATTCCAGGTCAACAATTTATCTACTGTGCCACCATAGGCCAGACAAAACCGAGCACTTTTTAAAAAGGTAGTTCTAATAACTACTTCTCTAAGTCACAGTAAAAAAACCCCCCAAAAACAGTAACATTAGACCAGTGTGATTCTAGAATCTAGAAATGTTTTGACAGAAATTCTTACCTAGGTGTCCAGATAACTTTGTGAGTTGACTATCATCATATTTTCCTATTTTGGATGAGTCAGTAGCAAATACAAAATATTCTTCTCTCCAGTTCCTCCCCTTGTTGCCCCTAAAATTTTGTCTATTCCAAGAACTTACTTTTGGAGGCAATACAGAGCTATTTAATTGTTGGCCATTGTGATTATATTCTGTTAAGCATTTGAGTTAAACAACACCTTAACAGTGGTGAAAAAAGATCATAAAGTCCTGTTGTGCCATATAAAACCTGAAGAAGTTATTCAGCCCCTTTAAGCCCTAATTTACTTATCAGTAAAATTAGGATAATAACAATATCTATTTTACTGAATTATTGTGAGGATTAAGTGAGGTAAAGAAACTGAATTATTCAAAGTATAAAGTGCTTAGGCAATACATATCTTATTTTAAGTGTTGTTATATTCTGAATTACATGAATAAAAATGCATTATGTCAGTAGAGGCTCAGCCGTGAAGGCATCAACTAATTCAGAAGGATGTCAGGCAGGATCTGAAAATGGAGGACTGGATGAAAGATTGAATACAAAATATTTGGGCAGCCAGGGCTCTTCTCCCACGTGGGCAAGTAAGCAGCTACCCCTAGTACCTCCCACATCTCCTAACCCTTCTCTTCTCTCCAACACTTATTCTCTAGAGAAGAGGAATGAGGAAACTCCACGCTTAAGGACACCGTGGAAAGATGCAGTGAGATAAGGGATTTCAAGTAGGGGCATTAAATAAAAATGTACATGCTCATAAACACAGACAACAGCATGATGGTTACCTTAGAGAAAGGGGGGTGAGGGATAGTGAACAGTAGAGGGAATTGAAATTGACTGTATGGTGATGGAAGATGTGACTTTGGTTGGTGATGTGTCCCAGAACAGCACACTTAAATCCTATATAATTTTATTAACCAATGTCACCCCAATGAATTTAATATAAATAAATAATAAAATGCACATGCTAAACTGTGACAGCCTCAGTACCTTGATTTTGTTTCATGTTTTCCTGTATTTCTTTGACAATGATACAAATTAATTTATGAAAAGAACTTGATCTCAATGCAAGATGCAAAATGACTTTATAAAATAGTGCTGAAATGAAAATTATACCAAATCATCTTTGCTAATAATTAGAACTACCCTTTACTTAGGGTAAAACTGTGTTGAACAAAGTAGTGAGCACTTTGCCCAAGTTTTTGCATTTAATTCTTCTTCTAAGCAGGTATTATGATTGCTACTTTCATAGATAAAGTAAACAGAGAGATAATATGACTTGCCTAACATCACACAGTTAATGATCAGGCATATTTATTTCAGTGCAGAACATTCTTCAATACTATACTTTGCTCTTCTCTTGGCCTTATCTTGAGAGCCAATTAAAGCAAAGAATTATTTTCCCCCTTCATTGCTTAAAACCCAAATCATTGCTTTTTCTCTTTTAAGTCTGTGAACAGTAGTCCTATCTTACTCCATACATAAATTTTGTCTAAATAACCTTATAAAATTTTAGAATCCCTCTAGGGTTATAAGCTAGCCTTTTAACTCTGAAGGACAGCAAGACTCTATCATAGATCCCATAAATCATATAAAGGGCGAGGTAGATGGAAACATAGGAAATAGCTTTTAGGGTGGGCTTCTGTGTTGGCAAGAATTGGACTCAGCTTCTTTTAGCTGCAAAGTGAGAGCAGAAAACTTCAGTTTCAACACAAAATATAGCACCCAGAGGATCAAGAAATTAGATGAGATTGAATCGAAGCATGTCAGAAATAGCCTAGAGTACTCTTTTTCAATCTTTTTACCCTGGAGGAATTTTTGAAATAATTTTCAAGTCTCAGGGAGCCCCTACATAAATATTTTTATAGCTACAAATCACAAAAAGGTAATGTGATTGGTAAGCTATTGATCCAATAACAATTTTCACTAATTGTTAAAGAAAATGAGAATGATCTTTTATGAATATTGTGGATAACTTGTTTACCTATGAATAAAAGGCCTAAGTGAGAGGCAACAAGCATTTATTTGAGATCAAGAAAGAATAGCTATCCAGGAAACATTGAACACCCCCAAATAGTGTTCTGATTAGGGGACTATTAAGCAAGGGGTATTTATGAGACAGGGGAGGTAATAATTACATCAGTAGAAGAAAGACATTTCTATTGGTGCAAATAAGCTAACATAAAGACACTAATTCTAAACAATGTATTTAATTTTCAGTCTGGTAATAATCAGTTCTATAGTCATAATATTTGCTTTCTTGTCATCCTTGCAAACAGTTCTTATGCTTCAAAGGTTTGAGGCATAAGATGTGCAAAGTAATCTCTCTGGGATGGCATGTCTGACCCAGTTTTAAAGTGCTTTACTTAATTAATTAATTAAACTATCTATTTATTTGTTGAACCAACTTACTAGCCTAGTATTTTTGTGTGGTTCACTCCCCCCACAAAAGATATCAACTCTAAGTTGCTAGCACAAATTTAGCTATCCTTTCTTTTTATTTCCTACTTGATTTTTTTAACCATATCTAATATGTTAGTCTAAGTCCTCCAAGACACCAAGACAGGATTAAGCATGCAAGGAATTTTATATGGAAGTATCTTAAGAGATGGGGAAGGAGACTGGGAAGACTGGGACAGCCATCAGACCCTCAAGCATGGATGACCCTGCATGAAGAAGAAAGGAAGGAAAGTTGGGCAGAAGTTGTCTAGATCAGTGGTCCCAACCTTTTTTGGGCCACAGACCAGTTTAATGTCAGAAAATATTTTCACAGACCAGCCTTTAGGGTGGGACGGACAAATGTATCATGTGACCGAGACAAGCATCAAGAGTGAGTCTTAGACGGATGTAACAGAGAAAATCTGGTCATTTTTTAAAAATAAAACATCGTTCAGACTTAAATATAAATAAAATGGAAATAATGTAAGTTATTTATTCTTTCTCTGTGGACCGGTACTAAATGGCTGTGGACCAGTACCGGGGGTTGGGGACCACTGGTCTAGATGTATTCAAGAAGTATACCTTATATTCAAGGAAGGGTCAGCAAGGTTGTCAGAGAGTCTTTCAGCCAAAGTTGGCCAATGGTTTGATGTCATCCAGGTGTGGGCCTGCCTCAGTATTCCTGCTGTACTCAGTCACCAGCAGAGGTCAGTTCATGGGAAGTGTGTCCTTAGCACCAACAGAGTGATGGGGTTTAGAGCACTGCAGCTGGGGCCTTTAGTCAGTTAAGTTCCCTGTAGTGGAAGATCTGCAAGGTTCATTCTTAAGGCCACCACATCCAATGCCTAAATGTCTATAATAAATGTCTACTCTACAGGTAGTTAATAAAGTTTGAGTGTTTCTCTTTTTTTTATTTAAAACTAAAATTACTTCTTATTCCAATTTTTTTTTTTTTTTTTTTTTTTTTTTTTTTTTTTTTTTTTGCATTTTTCTGAAGTGAGAAACAGGGAGGCAGAGAGACAGACTCCCGCATGCACCCAACCAGGATCCATCCAGCAAGCCCCCTTACTGGGCATTGGTCTGCCCATCTGAGGCCTTGCTCCATTGCAACCAGATAGAGAAAAGGAGAGGGGAAAGGGTGGAGAAGCAGATGGGTGCTTCTCCTGTGTGCCCTGGCCGGGAATCGAACCTGGGACTCCTGTACGCCAGGCTGATGCTCTACCACTGAGTCAACCGGCCAGGGCCCCAAATTTCTTGAAAAAAAAAAAAGTTAGGCTTAGCTTACCTTTCTTAAAATTAATATCTTTTCCTCTCATAAATTATAAATATATAACATAATTTCATAAATTATAAATATATGCAGCAAACATTAAAAGTTTTAGTTAAATAGCTAGCTTATACAAAAAAAATCCCTGTGATTTTCATTTTCTTGAAGTAGGCTTGCTTGATTTAAGTAAAAGTTATTTAGTTCTTATTTATAATGTGAAAATTATTAACAATGCAGATAGTAAAGCTACTATACCATAAGCCAAAAGAGCATGAATAAAAGTATATGTTAAGATGTTAAGATAGATTTTAATGCAAAGCTTTGAAAAACTAATTTTTTCCTGATCATGGTCAGACTCAAATACAGTCCTATAGACCTTGCAATTATAAAATTATTATACATAAATTTTGACTATTAATATTCTATTTTATATACCTACTTATGCATAACTTTTTTTTTTGAAGCTAGAAATAAAAAAAAATAACTTGAAATTTGTGCTTCTTTTTCTACTGCTCAGTTAACTAATTCTGGATCAAACTTGAAGTAAGCACACATGGATTTCATTTTCCGCCAAAATGAGATAATTTTCACCCTTCTTTATGATGATTGTTAAACAAGTTAGAGCTTGCTCACATTTGTATGAAGTGGAAAACTGCAGTGAAGGGTCAGCTGTTTTCCTATGAATAGCAATGTACTCTTCTTTTACAGAAATCCAGAACTCATCTAAAGGAGTCTTGACTGTATGATCAGATTGCAGCTCACAAAATCCCTGCTCTTCTTTCAAAGACAGGTTCTTAGGCTAAATAAATGGTTAAGAGAAGGGGTCTTTCAACCTTGTGTTGAAAGAAAGAGAAAATAGTGTTCTGTTTTGTTCTGTGGTTCTTCCAGGTAGTTTCAATAAAGCTTAAGACTTGCAAATATCTTTCTTTATTCTCAAGCCTAAGCAACAGTGTGAACATCTCAAGATTTAATATTGCAGTATAATTTTTCCAAAGATTTAGATTCTTATAATTTGAAGAATCTTGTCATTTGAAGCTAAACTACTTTCTCCATTATCTTTTGGATACTTGTTCAATTGGTTCACCTAATGAAAAAACTACCTGCTAAGTAGTTTGTTGCTGTAGGCTTCTTTTTAAAAACACTCAACAAAATCTGGCTACTTTTTCTTTAAAATCCTCCTTTAATTCACCTTTGAGCTAAAACACACTGTTGTAAATAGTTCCTCTCCTTAGCCACAAGATTTCAATATGAGAGCCTCATCCAAATGATAACACAATTTTAAAACACAATTCTGGAGAGTACTGGTATTTGTTAAATAAAGTTAACCATTTTGACACTTCACTTAAAACTTTTTTCATTTCCTCTATAAGAGCCGTTGACATTAGTACCACTCTGAAGAAAGCAGTGTGTTGTAATAACTTTCGATCGAAGAAGCTCAACAAACCCAAGCACAAGAAGCATGAAGAAAATTAAGTCATATTACAATCAAAATTCTTCAAACCTATAATAAAGAGAACATTCTATCAACAAGAGAAAAAGGCTCATTACATACAGAGGAGCAAAGTTATAGATGACATCAGATTTTCATCAGAAATAATGTCAGTGAGAGGAGAGTACAACAAAATCTTAAAGCAGTGAAAAGAAAATAAGGTCAACTTAAAATATCATAGCTCCCAAAACATCTTTCAAAAATGAAGGTAAGGGCGGCAAGATGGTGATGGAGTAGGCGGACATACCAACTTCCACCTGCCAGAACCAAAGTGGATTACAACTTAATTTTAAGAACCATAATCTGGAAAAACAACTTTGGACTAAACTAAGAGGACTCTTTAATCAAGGAACACCAAAGAAGACACACTGAGACTGGTAGGAAAAGTGGAAACGCGGAG
This sequence comes from Saccopteryx leptura, assembly GCF_036850995.1. NCBI lineage: Eukaryota > Metazoa > Chordata > Mammalia > Chiroptera > Emballonuridae > Saccopteryx > Saccopteryx leptura. The sequence continues at coordinate 71,097,218 of NC_089507.1, read as the reverse complement.
GGCTGCCCAGCTCCCCAGAGCAAACAGCAGCCGAGAGAGACTCGCATGGTGGGAAGTGAGCTTAGTGAAGAGGGGAGGGGCCTGGGTCCCAGGAACAGAGCCCCAGCCTGCAGCCCCAGAGCCTAGAAGAGGCATATGGACAGTATTTAGCTGTGAAACAAGTCAGGATACTGTTTGTGAGAAAGAGACAAATTTCTCAGACCCAGGATTCTTCTTAAAGGGACCGTGCAGAAAACCTCTCTGATCACAATGGCATGAAACTAGAAATCAACCACAACAAAAAAACTAAAAAATACTCAAATACTGGGAAATAAAATAGCATGTTACTAAATAACAAATGGATTAACAATTAGATCAAAGAAGAAATAAAAGAATTCCTAAAAACGAATGATAATGAGCATACATCAATTCAAAATGTATAGGACACAGCAAAAGCAGTCCTGAGAGGGAAGTTCATACCTTAAGAAGCTAGAAAAAGCTCAAATAAAGAACTTGACCCTGCATCTAAAAGAACTAGAAAAAGAACAGTAAGTAAAGCCCAGAGGTAGTAGAAGGAAGGAAATAATAAAGATCAGAGTGGAAATAAATGACATAGAGCAGGGGTCCCCAAACTATGGCCCGCGGGCTGCATGCGGGCTCCCTAAGGCTATTTATCCAGCCCTAGCCGCACTTCCGGAAGGGGCACCTCTTTCATTGGTGGTCAGTGAGAGGAGCACAGGATGCATCCTGTGCTCCTGGAGTACTGTATGTGGTGGCACCGCAAAGCACAGTGTTGCTCACGTATAGTACTACTTCTGGTGACATGGGACGCACGTGTCATGGCTCTGGAAGCACGTCATATCACTTGTTACGGCTAGCAGTGACAAATATGGAACTGGACATTGACATTCTCATTAGCCAAAAGCAAGCCCATAGTTCCCATTGAAATACTGGTCAGTTTGTTGATTGAAATTTACTTGTTCTTTATTTTAAATATTCTATTCGTTCCCATTTTGTTTTATTACTTTAAAATAAGATATGTGTAGTGTGCATAGGAATTTCTTCATAGTTTTTTTTTTTTATAGTCTGGCCCTCCAACGGTCTGAGGGACAGTGAACTGGCCCCCTGTGTAAAAAGTTTGGGGACCCCTGACATAGAGGCTAAAGAAACAATACTGAGGATCAATGAAACCAGAAGCTGGTTCAAACGTAAACAAGATCAATGAACCTTTAACCAGACTCACCAAGAAAAAAAGAAAAAGGACTCAAATAAATAAAATTAGAAATGAGAGTGAAGAAATAACAACTGACACAACAGAAATACAAAATATTGTAAGAAAATAGTATGAAGAACTGTATGCCAAAAAATTAGACAACCTAGATGAAATAGACAAATTCCTTGAAACATATGATCTTCCAAAAATTAATCTGGAAAAATCAGAAAACCTAAACAGACTGATTACAACAAATGAGATGAAAACGGTTATCAAAAAACTCCCAACAAAGAAAAGTCCTGGACTTGATGGCTTCACAAGTGAATTCTACCAAATATTCAAAGAAGAACTAACTCTTATCCTTCTCAAGCTATTTCAAAAATTCAAGAGGAAGGAAGAATTCCAAGCTCCTTTTATGAGGTGAGCAAAATTCTGATTCCAAAACCAGGCAAAGACAACACAAAGAAAGAAAATTAGAGGCCAATATCCCTGATGAATATAAATGTTAAAATCCTCAACAAAATATTAGCAAACCAGATCCAGCAATATATGAAAAAAATTACACACCATGATCAAGTAAGATTTATTCTGGGGAGGCAAGGCTGGTACAATATTTGCAAATCAATCAATGTGATTCATCACATAAACAAAAGGAAGGAGAAAAACTACATGATAATTTCAATAGATGCAGAAAAAGCATTTGATAAAATCCAGCACCCATTCATGATCAAAACTCTCAGCAAAGTGGGAATACAGGGAACATACCTCAACATGATAAAGGTCATCTATGACAAACCCACAGCCAAAATCATACTCAATGGGCAAAAATTAAAAGCAATCCACTTAAGATCAGGAACAAGGCAGGGGTGCCTCTTTCACCACTCTTATTCAACATAGTTCTGGAAGTCTTAGCCACAGCAATCAAACAAGAAGAAGAAATAAAAGTCATCCACATTGGAAAAGAAGAAGTAAAACTATCAATATTTGCAGATGATATGATATTGTATATAGAAAACCCTAAAGTCTCAGTCAAAAAACTACTGGACCTAATAAATGAATTCAGCAAGGTGGCAGGTTATAAAATTAATACTCAGAAATAAGAGGCATTTTTATATACCAACAATGAACTGTCAGAAAGAGAAATTAAGGAAACAATGCCCTTCACTATTACAACCAAAAAAATAAAGTGCCTAGGAGTAAATTTAACCAAGAAAATTAAAGACTTGTACTCAGAAAATTATAAAACATTGATAAAAGAAATCAAGGAAGATAAAAACAAGTGGAAGCATATAGCGTGCTCATGATTAGGTAGAATAAACATCATTAAAGTCTAATTACCCAAAGCAATTTATAAATTCAATGCAATAACAATTAAAATACCAATGACATACTTCAAAGATATAAAAAAAAATTTTCAAAAATTTATATGGAACCAAAAAAGAACACGAATAGCCTCAGCAATCTTGAAAAGGAAGAATAAAGTGAGAGGTATTGCACTTCCTGATATCAAGTTATACTACAAGGCCATTGTACTCAAAACAGCTTGATACTCGCATAAGAACTGGCATGTAGATCAATGGAACAGAACTGAGAACCCAGAAATAAAACTGCACCTTTATGGACAACTGATATTTGACAAAGGAAGTAAGAACATACAATGGAGTAAAGACAGCCTCTTTAACAAATGGTGTTGGGAAAATTGGACATCTATCTGCAAAAAATGAAACTAGACCACCAACTTACACCATTCACAAAAATAAACTCAAAATGGATAAAAGACTTAAATGTAAGCCGTGAAACTTAAGCATCTTAGAAGAAAACATAGGCAGTAAGCTCTCGGACATCTATTGCAGCAATATATTTGCCGATTTATCTCCAAGGGCAAGTGAAATAAAAGACAGGATAAACAAATGGGACTATATCAAACTAAAAAGCTTTGCACAGCTAAAGACAATAAGAACAGAATAAAAAGACAAACTACACAATGGGAGAACATATTCGACAATATGTCTGCTAAGGGGTTAATAACCAAAATTTATAAAGAACTTGTAAAAGTCAACACCAGGAAGACAAACAATCCAATCAAAAAATGGGAAAAAGAAATGAATAGACACTTCTCCAAAGAGGATATACAGATGGCCATTTTTTCATATGCCTATATGAAAAAATGCTCAACATCACTAATCATTAGAGAAATGCAAATTAAAACCACAGTGAGATATCACCTCACACCCGTCAGAATGGTGCTCATCAACAAAACAACACAGAATAAGTGCTGGTGAGGATGTGGAGAAAAGGGAACTCTCCTGCACTGCTGATGGGAATGCAGACTGGTACAGCCACCATGGAAAACAGTATGGAGATTTCTCAAAAAATTAAAAATCAAACTGCCTTTTGACCCAGCTATACCACTTTTAGGAATATACCCCAAGAACACCATAGCACTGTTTCAAAAGGAGAAATGCACCCCCATGTTCATGGCAGCATTGTTCACAATAGCAAAGATTTGGAAACAGCCCAAGAGTCCATCAGTGGACAAGTGGATTAAAAAGCTTTGGTACATACATACTATGGAATACTACTCAGCCATAAGAAATGATGACATCGGATCATTTACAACAGCAGTTCTCAATCTGTGGTCGCAACCCCAGCGGGGGTCGAACGACCAAAACACAGGGGTCACCTAAAGCCATCGGAAAATACATATTTATTATACAATACATTTTTAAATAAAATATGTATTTCCGATGAATTTCCCATGGCTTTAGGCGACCCCTGTGTTTTAGTTGTTCGACCCCCACCGGGGTCACAACCACAGGTTGAGAACTGCTGATTTACAACAACATGGATGGACCTCGATAACATTATACTGAGTGAAATAAGTAAATCAGAAAAAACTGAGAACTAGGCCCTGGCCAGTTGGCTCAGTGGTAGAGCGTCGGCCTGGCATGCAGAAGTCCTGGGTTCAATTCCCGGCCAGGGCACACAGGAGAAACGCCCATCTGCTTCTCCACCCCTCCCCCTCTCCTTCCTCTCTGTCTCTCTCTTCCCCTCCCGCAGCCGAGGCTCCATTGGAGCAAAGATGGCCCTGGCACTGGGGATGGCTCCTTGGCCTCTGCCCCAGGCGCTAGAGTGGCTCTGGTTGCAACAGAGCGACGCCCCCGGAGGGGCAGAGCATTGCCCCCTGGTGGGCAGAGCGTCGCCCCTGGTGGGCGTGCCGGGTGGATCCTGGTCGGGTGCATGAGGGGGTCTGTCTTGACTGTCTCTCCCCATTTCCAGCTTCAGAAAAAAAAACAACAAAAAAACCCTGAGATCTATATGATTCCATATATCGGTGGGACATAATAATGAGACTCAGAGACATGGACAAGAGGGTGATGGTAACAGGGGATGGAGAGCCAAGGGGGGTAGGGGAGGGGCACAAAGAAAAGCAGATAGAAGGTGACAGAAGACAATTTGACTTTGGGTGGTGGGTTTGCAACATAATCAAATGTCAAAATATCCTTGAAATGTTTTCTCTGAACATATGTAGCCTGATTTATCAATGTCACCCTGTTAAAATTAATAATAAATTTATTTTATTGAAAAAAAATAGATAAGATTCCATGTGAAAATAAATTTTTTATTAATTCTCCTAGCTCAGTGGTCGGGAACCATTTTGGCTGAGAGAGCCATGAACGCCACATATTTTAAAATGTATTTCCATGAGAGCCATACAACGACCCATGTACATTATGCATTATCCAATAAAAATTGGTGTTGTCCCGGAGGACAGCTGTGATTGGCTCCAGCCACTCGCAACCATGAACATGAGTGGTAGGAAATGAATGGATTATAATCCATGAGAATGTTTTATATTTTTAACATTATTTTTTATTATTAAAGATTTGTCTGCAAGCCAGATGCAGCCATTGAAAGAGCCACATCTGGCTCGCGAGTCATACGTTCCCAACCCCTGTCCTAGCATCTGGAGTTTAGTTTTGTGGTTAATCTATTGTTAGTGGATAACTCATTTTATTAAAAATCTTATTGAAAAAAAAATGAAGGCAAAACAGTTTTCAGACATATGAAAGTCAAACAATTTCATTAACAACAAGCCCCACATTATAAACAACAATAAAAGATATTCTTTGGTTAGAAGGTAAATGATAACAGCTGGAAAAAATGAAAATATAAATCTGTATTAGAAGTGGTAAATCTGCCTGAGTAGGCAGTGACGCAGTGGATAGAGGGTTGGACTGTGACACAGAGGACCCAGGTTTGAAACCCTGAGGTCGCTGGCTTGAGCGTGGGATCATAGACATGACCCTGTGGTCTCTGGCTTGAGCCCAAGGTTGCTGGCTTGAACCCAAGGTCACTAGCTTGAGTAAGGGGTTACTTGCTCTGCTCTAGTCCCCTGGTCAAGGCACATATGAGAAAACAATCAATGAACAACTAAGGTGCCACAGTGAGGAATTGATGATTGGTGCTTTTTCTCTCTCTCCCTTCCTGTCTGTCTGTCCCTCTCTCTCTGTGTCACACAAAAAAAAGAAGAAATGGTAAATTCATTGTTTTAAATATTTATTATATATAGAATATATTTTCTTTAAATTTCTTATTATAAAATCTGTAATTAAGCAAAACTATAATGTAACATGTGGTTTAAAATATATGTGAAAATAGAATACATTACAACAATAAGTGCAAAGGTAGGGAAGGAGAAAATGGAAGTAAACTATTGACATCTTATACTACATCATCTTATCACATGAAGTGATATATCATTTGAAGATAGACTGTGGTCAGTTAAAATATATATGCCATATACTCTAACACAACTAAACTAAAAAACAAAGCACTACAGATAATTAGCAATCAATGAGATGAAACAGATTCAGAAAATATCTAATCTGAAAAAAGAAAAAGCAGAAAAATAAAAAACAGGAGAAAAAACAGAAAAATTACATCTATATAATCATATTAACAAATACCTTAAATGAAAATAATTTAAGTAACCCAATTAAAAGATTAGGACAGTCAGATTGAATTAAAAAACAAGATCCAGTCATATGATACATATAAGATACCCATTTCAAATATAAAGAAACAATTAGGTTTAAAGTATGGGAAAAGATAAATTATACTAGTGCTAATCAAAAGAAAGTTGAAGTTACTATATTAATATCAGAGAAAGAAAATTTAAAAGCAGAGAATGATGCCAGCAACAAAAAGTCATTTCCTGTGGATAATGGTGTTAATACATCAAGATGACATAACAATCCTAAACATTTATGTACCTAGTAACAGAGCTTCAGTGCACATGAAGGAAACACTGGTAGATCTGAAAAGATATATCAACAAATCCAGAATTGTTTTTGGAGATTTTAATATGCCTGTCTCAATTATTGAAAGAACAAGTAGACAGAAAACCGGTAAAGTTATAGAAAGTATAAACAATACTATCATACAACTTAATTGGGATTTATAAAATGCTCCACCCAACAGCAGAATATAAATTATTTTCAAGTACACAGAGAAAATTTACCAAGATAGATCATATTGTCAGCCATAAAATAGGTCTCAATAAGTTTAAGATGGTTCAATTAAAACAAAGTTCTTTGAACAAAATGGAATTAAATTAGAAATCAATAACATCTCTGCAAAATCCCAAATATTTGTATACTTAATAATACACTCCTAAATAACTCATGGATCAATAAAAAAATTAAAATGAAATTAGAAGTTTGAGTAGAATAAATATTGAAAACATATCAAAATTCTCGAGATGCCAGTAAAGCAGTGTCTAGGAGAAAATTTGCAGCACTAAATGCTTATATTAGAAAAGAACCTCTCAAATCAATAACCTCAGCTTCCACATTAAGACAATAGATGAAAAAAGAGCAAATTAACCCCCACTTAAGTAAGCAGAAGAAAAGATATAATAAAGATCAAGGTGAAAATCAATGAAGTAGAAAATAGAATAACAATCAAGAAAGTCAATGAAACTAAGAGCTAGTTCTTTGAGAAAAATCAATGAAATTGACAAACCTCTTGCCTGCCTGATACGGACAGAAAAGAAAGGAAGAAAACACAATTTGACAATATTAAGAATGGGGGAAGTGACATCATTACAGCGTTGACAATATTAAAAGGAAAAGAAAAGAATATAATTAACTACTCTATGCCAATAAATTCAAAACATAAATAAAATTTTGCAAGACACAAATTGTCAAAGCTCAGTCAAAAAGAGATTGGAAAGGTGAATAGTCACATATCTATTTTAAAAATTAAATTTCTAGTTGAAAACCTGCAAAGAAAATCCCAGATGGCTTCACAGTGAATTCTACCAAATATTAAGAAAAAAATACCAATTCTATACAAACTGTTCTTGAAAATTGTAAATTAGGAAATACTTCCCAACTTATTTTATGAGGTCAGCATTGACATCATATCAAAACCAGACAAAGAACTTCAAGAACAAAACAAGAAAACTACAGATTAATTTTCCTTATTATCATAGATTCAAAATTTTAAACATAATTTTTATCAGATCAAAAAAACAATATATTAAAAGTATAATACATCATGACTAATGAGGTTTATCTCAGGAATGCAAGATTGTTTTAATTTTTGAAATCCTTCAATATAAATCACCATATAAACAAACTGGACAACAAAACCATACAATAATCTCAGTAGGCTCAATAAAACCACTTGAAAAATGTAACATTCATTCTTGATTTAAAAAAAGAAATTTAGCAACTAAAGAGAGTAGAAAAATTTCTCAACCTGATAAGAGACCTATTATATCCTGTAGCTAATATCATACCTTAATAATAAAACACAGAATGTCTTGTCTCTAACCTTAGAAATAAGTAAAAAATGTTCACTCTCACCACTTTTATTCTGCATTATACTACAGGTTTTAGCCAGTGCAGTCAGGTAAGGGAAACAAATAAAAGTCATCCAAATTAGAAAAAATTAAAACTGTCTTTATTCACAAATGACATGATTGCCTGTGTGAAAAATCCAATGAAATTAAAAAATAAAAAGCTGCTAGTAATAACAAATGAGTTTAGCATGGCTGTAGGATACAAGATCAATATACCAAAGTCAATTTGCATTTTGATATACTGGTAATGAACATTGGAAAATGAAATTACAAATCAATAGCATTAAAAATGTGAGATGTGTAAGGGTAAATTAACAAAGGTGTGAAAGACCTGAACACTGAAAAGTACAAACATTGCAATTTAAAGTGCAATTAAAAGTGAAATTAGCCCTGACCAGTTGGCTCAGTGGTAGAGCTCTGGCCTGCATGTGGATGTCCTGGGTTCAATCCCTGGTAAGAGCACACAGGAGAAATGACTATCTGCTTCTCTCTCTCACACCCACACACACTCTCTCTCTCTCCTCCTCCTGGAGCCATGGCTCGATTGACGAGCACATCAGCCCGGGGTGCTGAGGATGGCTTCGTGGAGCCTTGACTCAGGTGCTAAAAAAAATAGCTCAGTTGCCTGACCAGGCAGTGCTGCAGTGGATAGAGTGTTGGACTGGGACACAGAGGACCCAGGTTCAAAACTCCAAGCTCGCCAGCTTGAGTGTGGGCTCATCCAGAATGAGCGAGGGCTCACCAACTTGAGTGCGGGGTCACTGCCTTGAATGTGGGATCATAGACATGACCCCATGGTCACTGAATTAAGCTCAAGGTCACTGGCTTGAAGCCCAAGGTCACTGGCTTGAGCCCAAGTTTGCTAGCTTGAGCAAGGGGTCACTCATTTTGCTATAACCCCCGGTTAAGGCACTATGAGAAAGCAATCAATGAACAACTAAAGAGACTAAGGAGCCGCAATGAAGAATTGATGCTTCTCATCTTTCTCCCTCCATGCCTGTCTGTCCCTATCCATCCCTCTCTCTGTCTATCTCTGTCTCTGTCACACACACACACACACACACACACAAATAGCGCCATTGCTAAGCAATGGCCCTAAATGGGCAGAGCATTGCTAGTGAGCGGCTTGCCAGGTGGATCCCAGTTGGGGCATATGTGGGAGTCTGTCTCCACTTCCCCTCTCCTCACTTAAAAAAAGAAATTAAAAAATATTTAAATTAATAGAGAGATATATCATACTCATGACTCAGAAGACTCAGTATTGTTCAGATATCAAATTTTCCCACATTGGTCATAGAGTCAATGCAATCCAAGTGCATGTCTCAGCCTGCATTTTAAAAAATTTTGGCAAACTGATTCTATAACTCATATGAAAATGCAAAGGACCTACAATAGCCCAATTTTGAAAAATAAGAACAGATTTAGGGGACTAGCACTACCTGACTTCAAGATTTATTACAAAGCTACAATATTGTTATCAAGATAGACAATAGCTCGATGAAACAAAAAATAAAGGTCCAAATTCTGTACACCCCTCCAATTGAATATGGGTTAATATCTATCCAGTCCCCCCGAATCTGAGTGGGTATATGACTTCTTCAACCTACAGAATGAAGAGAAATACCTACTGTGTGGCTTCTGAAGATTGGTCAGAAAAGATCAAGAAGCATCACCTAGTTCTCTCAGGATGCTTATTCTAGAATGCAGAGGAAGCCAATCAAAATGTAAGAAGTTTGACTGTCTTATCACCATGTTTTAAAGGCCATATGTAGGTGATCCAGTTAGCAGTCCATCTGAACACCTAGCCAACAGCCAACATCAACTGCTAGCCAAGTGGGTGAGCTATTTTAGACTCCAGACCAGATGAGTTAGGTCATAACTACAATCCCGGCTGACCTCTGACTCCAGATGCATAAGATGCCCAGCTGAACCTATTCTGAATTCTTGACCTATAAACATACTTTACTCAAAATCAAATGATTATTTTAAACCACAAAACTTTAGGGTAACTTATTATAAAGCAATAGTAATAGAAACGGAGCTTTCGGTGAAATAGCCATATGCCCACCTATTACCATATATAATAGTAAAGCTCTCCTTGGGATAAATCTGCTCACTTAGAAAATGATTCCTCAAGGTTTTTAGGGGTTTCATTCAAATATAAATAACTATCCAAAGATAATAAAACAGTGGAATTCTGAAAACAAACCAAAAAGAGGACCCCCCCAAAATTAGAGGCAACCAACAAAATAAGAGGTAACCTAATTTATAAAAAAAAAAAATCATCTCAGAGAGATGAGAAAGTAATCTGCACATAAAAAATATGAACAGAGTTCTATGAAAAAAATAACGAGCTATGATTTTTCTTTGAGGCTATAATAGATATTTTTCTTAATTTTTACCTTCATTATTATCCAAGTTTTATAATCACAGAATCAGTTTATAATGGAAAAAAATTAACTCTTCTTTAAAAATATGTTTTAAAAGTAAATTCTGTTTATAATATAAATGAATGATGACATTTCATATGTCATATAAAATACTGTAAAAACTGAAATAGCTGCATACTACTAGAATATGGTTTTGTTTCCTGAGAGAAAAGTTTGAAAAATAAAACCATTTAGTCTTTTCAAACAAGGATAACTAATAGTTATCAGTTGTTAGCAATAGCTATTGATGTAACATAAACAATTATTTAGAATTTAGAATTTTATAAAACAAAATATATGAAGCAACATTTTATCAAATAAAAATTTATTTTCCTACAAGATAATCAAAACAAATAAAAAACTCTTTCATTTATTCTTTTATGTCTTACAATAAGTGTATATTTAAAAAGTAACATGAATAAAAAGCCACTGGAGGATGAAGAAATGATTTTACTTGTTTTAATTTATTTGCCACAAAATTTAAGTTGTTGTGATTAGGAGTTCGAAGATTTATAGAGATTTTTTTAGAAATCTATTTTAGCCTGATCTACGATGGTGCAATGAATGGGGTGTTGACCTGGAATTCTGGGGTTGCCAGTTCTAAACCCTGGGCTTGCCTGGTCAAGGCACATATAAGAAGCAACTACTATGAGTTAATGCTTCCTGCTCTTCTCCCCTTCTCTCTCCTTAAAATCAATAAATAAAATCTTTAAAATACCAAAATAAAAAAAGGAATCTATTTTAGGCCTGAAGCTTGTCGATTTTTATTCAGTAATGGCTTTTATGCATTTTATTCTGGGTCACAAAATGAAACTGCAAAACCAGGACAGATTAGTGGGTCTGTCAGGACGCATTACATGCCTGTGTGCAGAACACTTATAATACCTCTCCTGGTTCAAAATGAATAAAATATATTTGCAAGAAACCTGGTCTCAGAAGCACACATGAACTCCTTTTCTACACAGGCACTTGCGTGATATTGACAATAGGTGGGAAATTTTTCATCATTGGGTTTCAGAAAAGCAAAAGTAGAGTATATTGTACTGTTTTTATTATTAAACATCAATATTTAATAAATATTAACTTTGCATAGAATGAGTCTATACAGTAAAATAGTAGTTATATAATAAAAACAAAAGAACTAAACTTTAGGTGCTCACAATGTAAATGTAAAGAATATGCTATACATCAGTTAATCCTCTTTGAGAATTTACAAATTTAACATAATAATTTGGGGCAAGTTATAGTTATTATATTCAGGACACAAACAGTAAAATTGGTCAACTCTAAATACGGTCAAAACTTGCTGATAAATTGGTTTATACAAGAAATCATTTGTCTTGCTCGTTAAATGGGACTTTTCTTATCATGTGCATTATTTAGTATTTATAAAAAGAAAAAACATAATAACAATTATACTTGAATTTTTATGTACTTTCACTTTTTATAAGCAGCTTCCTATAGTGATATTGAATAGGAATAAATTGAAAAATAATACAAGATCTGTTATATTAGAAAATAATATTTTCACATTAAAAATTATATTCAAGTTTGTTAAATTTTTTTACGCCAGTTAAAAGTAAATATTTTTAAAAGAATTACTGGAATATTTACAGGACAATATTTTCACAGTTATGGCTTTTGATGGATTGAGATCATGTCACTGCATCACCTAGAGAAGATATTGCTGAAAATTTAAATTACTGTTAAACAAGAAAGCAAAGTAATTCTTATTAGACTTTTAAGTCAAATAAATCATGCTGAAAGGGGCTCCTATCATATTTATAAGACAGAAAACTGATATCCAGAGTGATTCTAGGACTCCCATAAGGTCATGTAGCCAGCTGCCCGTTAAAGCAGGCCCACAATGTAGGTCTCCTATGTTCCGGGACCATGTTTTTCTCTTACAGAATTCTTTGTGATCATCCATGCAGGAAGGCCAGCTGTTATTGGCATTTTGAGCATTTCAGTTTTTTATTCTGAAGGAATCTTCTACTACTGTATTTGCAAGACAGTTAGCATTTCTATTCCAAGCCTACTAAATGCCAGTAGCACCTGCACAGTCTTTTATTTCCCAGCTTTACTGAAATATAATTAGCAAATAGATAGTTTCAGTTATCTGCACAATCTTAAATGCCTTCTAGAAAGACAGTATTGCCCTGGTTAAATAATGCCACATACTCCAGAAGTTCATGTATTAGAACATAAAGAACAAGAGTCCCCGATGCCTTGTGATATTCTTCTGCTTTCATTCCTTAATTCCCTAAATATGCTGTGACTTTTCTTGAAGCTACGTGAAAGCACTTCCTTGTGGTCTTCATATTACCATTGCCAATATGTGTTCAGAAGTAAAAAATGAACCCACTGGGGAGTTGTCACTAAAAATAAGACCTCTTATTCCCCTTTATTTTTATGCTACTTATGGATTTTTATACCCATGGTGGATTTGTTGAGGAACACACACAAATATGACATTATAAAACATCTATAAAATACAAATACACTGAAAGATTCTGATAGGCATCTTAAGTGGGAGAGTTAGAAAGCTCACTTATAGAGTTAGCTATCCAGTCTTATCCTGTAATTTTTTTTTTTCCCGAAGCTGGAAACGGGGAGACAGTCAGACATGCTCCTGCATGCGCCTGACCGGGATCCACCCAGCATGCCCACCAGGGGGTGATGCTCTGCCCACCAGGGGGCGATGCTCTGCCCCTCTGGGGCTTCGCTCTGTTACATTCTAGTGCCTGAGGCAGAGGCCACAGAGCCATCCTCAGCACCTGGGCCATCTTTGCTCCAATGGAGCCCTGGCTGTGGGAGGGGAAGAGAGAGACAGAGAGGAAGGAGAGTGGGAGGGATGGAGAAGCAGATGAGCGCTTCTCCTGTGTGCCCTGGCTGGGAATTGAACCTGGGACTCCCGCACGCCAGGCCGACGCTCTACCGCTGAGCCAACCGGCCAGGGCCTATACTGTAACTTTTAGTAGTCTGCAGTAAAAAAAGTTAATTGAAAGAAAAAATTTTGCTTATAGTTATATAAGGTTATTACAAAGTCATAATTCAAGTTTGACTATATAAGATATGAGAAATAACTCTGTGTATGTGTATTTAACCAAACACATACTTTATTCTGTGACCCACACATTATTCTAAGCACTTTACACATATTTATCCAAGTAATCCTGATACCAATCCTATGAAGTAGGTCCTATTTTATTCTCATTTCATAGATGAGGATACAGACATGGAGAGTAAGATCACACAGCTAGCAAATGGCAGTGTGGGAATTCCAATCCAGGCATACAGAATCCATAGTCCTTATACTTTACAACGTCTCTTTGCTGCCTCTCTACAGCGCAAAGATTATACAAGGCCAGATCATTGTGAAATGTTTAGGATTCTGGCCAACTAGAAGAAAACCCAAAGTGGCTACTTGCCAATCAGATGTTGTTTTGTTGCATCTGAAACAAAGGCTTCTAGGCATCTTTTTGTAGAAATTTTATTAAAATTCAGTTTCCCCAAGACCTGGTATTGTGGCCTCAAATATACAAAGAAAAGAAAATAGATTAACCAAAAGAATTATGTATCTGTCTTCTTATTTGTACTAATACAAGATGGTTTCACATTGTGAATTTTTAACAGTTAAGCTTGAATATAAATAATATCAGGGTTAGAATTTTCTTTTTCTTAAATTAAAAACCAATTCCACATTTTAGGAAAACCCTGTTTAGATACTCCATATCCTCTTTCTATCAAATAGTGGTTTGAACAATCTCCACTAAGGGCAAAGTATGGTGATGAAGAAAACCTTGAACATAATTCCAATTTTTCAGATTCAGATTTTATGTGTCTAAATAAAAGTAGTTCTTCCTCCTGGAAGCCAGAATATTATCCTTGCTATCCTGGAAATGATTTTATATTCATTTACAAACATATGGTTCCTCTTTAATTATAATTCATCAAAACAATATTTTTATTGTGGATATACAATTGGGATTCCATTGTGAGTGACATCATAAAGCATTAATCTTATATTCCCAGCTCCTAAAATAGTGCCTGGAGCATTTGCTGAATAAATAAGTAACAGGAGAGTGGCAAAGGGAAGGGGGAAATTGGCCACTGGGTCTTCAGCAAAATACACAAACAAGTAAAATATACTGGTGTATTTTTATTATATTTGTCATCTTTTAAACTTGTTTAGGTAAAAAATTAAATTCTGATTGGTGACATTAAATTTCAAATGTATATTTTCTATTTTAAGGGATAAGAATAAGCATGAAAAGATATAAATCTATAATTGATGAATAATGAAAGCTTTTTTGTTCTCTAATATTTTCTATTTGGTAAGACTTTACTCAGTCATTATTACTCTATCTACACTTTTACATTTCATTAATGCTATTTTCTTCTACAATTTCAAGGTCAATATAAACTGACATGTCAAAGTGAGAACCCAATTCTTTGTGCTAATGGATTTTTCACTGACTAACATTGTATTAGCCATTGTAGATGGAAGCCAAATATACATTAGCTATGACCCTTGCTTTAGAAACTTTAGGTTATGCCTGAGTGAAATATTAACTGAACATGGGAAGAAAGGATGTGACAATGGAAGATCTCAAAGTGAGAGAAAATACCAAATTTCACCCCTTTGATATTTTTTTTCTATAGCCAATTTTGACCAATTCTTGCCCAAACCATCTCTCTTTTGCCAACAAGCATCCATTCTTCCTCCTAAAACATGAGGTAATGGTAGCTCCAGTTTTATTTGAAAACTACTCTCTCATTTTCAGCAATGCTCTTCCTACCCTAAGCTTGGGAGCTGTGGGCCCTGACTGAGTTAAGAGAACACGGGTCTTAGAGCTCCACAATAACTTTCTGTGATGAGAGGAGCCAGCCTGGGGCTAAAGGTGACTACAGAAGATGATGACTGCAGAGATAGACACTAAAAAAATGGTTACAGTCTTTAATCAAACCATACCTAAAGCCAGGCTTCCCTCTAAACATCTGAATCTAGTGATCAATAAACTCCCACATCCCTCCTTTTAAACCAGTATGGGTCAGAATGTGGCACTTGCATTATAAAGACTCACAGTGAATACAGCATCCCAAGTCAGGCTACTTTTCATGATGTGGAGAAAATGTGATGGTCATTCTAAAGTAGTTTGTAAAATAAGATGGGAGAACCATCAGTAGAATTGAGAAATATTGCTTCTAATTACATAACTAGGCTGTTTGTTTGAAAATGTTTTGACTTGCTACTTTGAAAAAAACTAAAATGGACATAACTATTTGATTTGTCTAAAAATTATACTGTGCTATTTTTTTATACCTGACTTTGAATTACATTCAAAGGGGTGACTAGATGTTTAATTCTTTGCACTAAAAAATGAAAAAGATGAATTATGTTTCTTTATAGATCTATAAACTTTAAAAATGGGCTTTATCTCCTTCCCTTTGCCCTAAGCCTGGCTCTCTTAGGGGCCTAAACTATGGTTTTTAAAACAGGAAAAGTAATTCAAGTTGACAACTGAATGTCTTACTTTACATATTTTATTTTTGAGAGAAAGGGATGTTTCAAGGTTTGCAGAATGAAGCTTGTTACTTTGGGTTAGGTTTAAATCTAGTGCCTCCAATTGAAAATAAAGTTAGGATTAGGTTAGTGTTAAGTTTTTTTTCAAGTAAAATTTATAATTTACAGTAAAAAATTGTCTAATATAATGTTCTTTTTCAAAGTGATTGATTAGAATGTGTTTCACATGTTCTCTGTTTTTCTCCCGTAACATCCTGCATAGGGACAAGGGGCTCACTCAGTGTAGCCATAGAGATTTTCCCTCCTTTCTTATCCCCTTCAGTTACACTTTGTTCTTATTCCTTTGCTTTTTTCCCATTTTCCCTCATCTTCCCACTCTGTCCCTCTGCTGCCATCTCCAATTTTCCTTTAGTCAAAACAAAGAAAGTAGAATTGGTATCTGGAAATAATGAGATACATTGATGGAAAAAGGGATTCCCTCATTTTCTTCATCACCATCACTGTCTTTTCACCACTAAAAGTTTCTAGAAATAAAGTTTCTATTTAATATTTTTAAATTGTAAAGTATTGCCTGTGTACAGAAAAGCACATAAAAACATATGTACACAGTTTATTTAAAGCCATTAACTCTGCAGCTGACTGAATTCTGCCCCCATCCTTCCAGTGGCCTTGCTCTGAAAAGGATCACAATGACTTAATTGTGATTACTATATTGATAACTGTATTTTATTTTATCAAGTTCTATCAAGTTCCTTTTCTAATTCACTTGATCTTTTTCTTTATTTTCTATTCCTTGCTCATGTTTTAAAGCCTCTCTTTGTATAAATTAAACTTTGCTATATTTGTATTCTATACCAATTATTCCAATAAATAGAGCCTGAGTGGATCAGTTGTTTATGCTGGCTCTCACTCATGGTGCCTTATGAGTTCTTGTTCTTAGCAGTTTCATCCGTGGAAAGTTGTGGAGGCATGCTGAAGTTGTATTCACTCAGAGGGGATTTGTGGGTATTCTTACCATCTCCTGCGAGCACAACCACCTTAAATTAAATTCTCATTTTGATAGTCTGGGAACCGCACAGAGTCAATTCAAATTGTAAACCTATATGAAATCACCTTATATGTTACAAATTCTCAGGAAAATTCTTCCTCCCACCTAATGCCGAGGTCAAGACAGGCCAGTTTTCTTGTCTACAAGTTTATTTCTAGTTCTCTGCCACTGAAAATGTAGTATATTGTGGTCCCAACTCTATGGGAGATTTTCTCCTATTTCTGATTTCTATTAAATAATTCTTTACTGTAATTACTGTACTCTCCTACTCCTTTATTGTAAAATACTTGAGAATAAAATTTTTAATTATGTATATACTTCTCAATATGGTATTCATTGTGTCAACCAATATTTATTGAACATGTTTGTGTCAGGACTATTTAGATTCTGGATACAGAAAACTTGCCAAGACATATAAGGTTCCTGCTGTCCCAGAGCTCGTTTGTTCCAGTACAATTACAAGTATTCAAAGAAGTATTTGTGAAACAAATGAATGATTCAATAATGAGTCGCAAGAGGAAAGAAGAAAAAGGGATTGTCAGCCACAAAAGAAGGTATGGTTACATTTATAGAAATAGCAACATGCCTGACCAGGTGGTTGTGCAGTGGACAGAGCATTGGACTGGGGTGCAGAAGACCCAGGTTTGAAACCCCGAGGTCTCAGGCTTGAGCACATGCTCACCAGCTTGAGTGCAAGGTCACTGACTTGAGCATGGGATCATAGACATGACCCCATGGTCGCTGACTCGAAACCCAAGGTCACTGACTTAAGCACAAGGTCACTGGCTTGAGCAAGGGGTCACTCGCTCTGCTGCAGCCTCCTGGTCAAGGCGCATATGAGAAAGTAATCAATGAATGACTAAGGAGCTGCAACGAAGAATTGATGTTTCTCATCTCTTTCCCTTCCTGTCTGTCTGTCCCTATCTGTCTTTCTCTCTGTCTCTGTCATACACACAAACACAAGAAAAAAAAATAGCAACAAAGGGGTCTGAGGTAGTTAAAATTAGCATGCTCTGGAGAGCATTCTAGAACCAAATCTAGGTTCAGTGTGTCAGATAGTGACCAAAATGATAATAAACTGGCTTAACTGGAGTACAGAAGCCTAGAAATAGGAAGCTAGACAATCTTCCAGCCCTTGCAGTGTTTTTGATTAATTTGCTTTTGTCACAGCTCTGCCATGTGCAAACATCAGTTAAGAGAATTGGCAGGTAAGGTGAAGATCTTGACATCTTCCTGCTAGATTCTCCCTCAGAAGACAGGGACCTGCTCATCTCTCTCGCATATCAAATCCCCTCTTTTAGCTTTACTTCTTCCAACATGCACACCTTTACTTCTCTGCTCATTCTCCATTTTTTTCTCTAGGCTATCTTGAAATTTCCTGATGAGAAGGGTGATAATTGTTCTAATGAGATGGGCTCCTTGGTGGGGGGTGGAGGTGGGGTGCTGGTTGCTTTGATTAGAAGCTTGGAACTTTCAGCCCCACTTCCAAACCTCTAGGGAAGGGGTCCCCAAACTTTTTACACAGGGACGGGGCCAGTTCACTGTCCTTCAGATCGTTGGAGGGCCAGATTTTAAAAAAAAAACTATGAACAAATCCCTATGCACACTGCACATATCTTATTTTAAAGTAAAAAAACAAAACGGGAACAAATACAATATTTAAAATAAAGAACAAGTAAATTTAAATAAACAAACTGACCAGTACTTCAATGGGAACTATGCTCCTCTCACTGACCACCAATGAAAGAGGTGCCCCTTCTGGAAGTGCGGCGGGGGCTGGATAACTGGCCTCAGGGGGCCACATGTGGCCCGCAGGCCGTAGTTTGGGGATCCCTGCTCTAGGGGGTGAGGGCTGGAGATAATGTGGTCATCAGTGTCAAAATGATTCAATCAATCCTGCCTGTGTGATGAAACCTCCATTAGAAAAACCCCTAAACAACAGGGTTCAGCAAGCTTCCAAGTTGGCAAACAAATCATGTGCCCAGAAGGTGGCACACCCACCTCCGCAGGGACAGCAGCTCCTATGTTCAGGATACTTCAGGACCTCATCCTATGTATTGCTACATCTGACAGTTCATTTGTGTCCTGTATATTAAACTGTAATAGTCATGGGGAAGGAAGTTGTGGCAAGACCCGGCTTTGTAGCCAAGTCAGACAGAAGTGTGGGTAACCTGGGACCTAACATCTGCAACTGGGATCTGTGGAGTCTAACTGGGTAGTTAGTGTCCAAACTGTAGGGTACCTAGCTGGTATCAGACATGGAGAAATGGTGTTGGAAAAGATACCACGTGTTTGGTGTCAGGAGGAGAAAACATCCTCAGGCCACTACTAAACTTTATACCATTACTTCTAATTACACCTTTAATAAACTTCATGTTGAAATTATATTACTTTGTTACTAGAATATGACCTGCATTCCTGACATTCATTCCCCCATCCCAACTCAAGTGCAACTAGTTTCTTCAAGGGCAAGCTGATACCCTTCTTGTAATGAGAAGTCCTCCCAGATTCTCATCAAATTTATCTTTCTCTCATGTATCTTTTATCACAGCACTTTCACAATCTATTTGGTGTTAGAGGAGAAATGCACACATAACAACAGAAAATTATGGAATAGGGACATTCTATAAAATACATGGCCAGTACTCCTCAAAACTGTCCAAACCATCAAAAACAAGTGACATCTGAGAAACTGTTAACAGTCAAGAGAAACCTAAAGAGAAATAAAAACTAAATATGATGTGGTATCCTGGGTGGGATTCTGGAACAGAAAATGGTTATTAGCTTAAAAACTAAGGCCTGACCTGTGGTGGCGCAGTGGGATAAAGCGTCGACCTGGAACACTGAGGTCGCTGGTTCGAAACCTTGGGCTTGCCTGGTCAAGGCACATATGGGAGTTGATGCTTCCTGCTCCTCCCCCTTCTCTCTCTCTCTGTCTTTCTCTCTCACATCTCTCTCTCTAAAACATCAATAAATAAAATATTTAAAAAAACAAAGAAAATTTGAATAAATTATAGAAAAATAAATAAAAAACCTATTATGATATGTTAATGAGTAGAACATATAAATTGGGAAAACATGCTATACTTGAATGATCTAGAAACTTCTTAACAAGATTAATTTACATACAAATAATTTAGAAGTATAGACAGTAAAACCATTATTTGGACTCAATTTGATAACTCTATAATTATTTTATATATTTAAGTGAAATAAAGCAGTATAATCTTTTAAAATATCAGTAATTAAAAGGATTATCTTTTCTCCTAAATTAGTAAAACAAAAGTATGTGTGAACAATAGTATTATGAGCAATTGATAGTATTATGAAATAAGACTACTGAAGCTAGATTGTCCTTTTAATATCTAATGTTTGTATATTATATGTAATAAGCAATTATATATAATATGCACATATAAAATATATAATATGTGATTATATATGTAATATATCATTATGTTTTTATAAATAAAAATCTAGTATGTGGAAATTTTTTTTTTTTTTTTTTTTTTTTTGATGGGCCTTCATCTTTAATCCTAGCTTGCACCCGGCGGGCAAGTAAAAACACACACTGGGCTCCAAAACCCAATCATATTCAGTGCTCACAAAGCCACTGACTTATCCGAGTTTCCTAGAATCAAAGGTTTCTAGCTCACCAGCCTTATTCTCCTCAGTTCCCCATCTCCTTCCTTATCCCAGATACAAACTCCACACAAACTGGCATCTCACTCAGCACTCCGCCATCCTGGCCACTTCTCCTGGCCTCCTCCACGTGGCCTCCTTCTGCTCTCTGCTCTGCTCTCTCCTCTAATGATAATCTCAGGAACCAAGCTGGAAACTTTTTATGTATGACATTATTTCTAGTTCTTTAAAGGAAGGCCAGATTTACAAAAATATTTTTATCATATTTCATAAAATCAAAAAGACATCATTTTAGATACCATTCAGAAAGACAAAAATGCTTTTTAAATGGTATGTAAAATAATCAACTATAATTGTAAGATGCTATTTGATTGTAAGAAGTATCCGAATTTCACAGGTATTAAAATGTGTCTCATTAGAATCAATGAAATGTAGTAGTATGTATATTTTATATGTAAAATATATAAAATGCCATGTTTCTTATGGTAGAAACATTTTTATTATAAACTGTGCCAATTAAACTGACAAGTCTAATTTATAGTACTGAATATCTGAACAGTGCAGGGAAAAATCATTCTAGTTTTATCGAAGAATAATTTAGGTATTTTATGTGCAATAGGTGAAATGTCTTATTAATACACTGAGGGTACACACACTCCCCCAAATATTTAAAGTTAATTGGCAAATGGCTCCAAAAAGCTGATTAACAGAAAATGTAAATGCTATTCCTACATATTGTCCCACAATAACAATGTTTTTTTTTATTTTTTAAAGTTTATTCATTTTAAAGAGGAGAGAGAGAGAGAGAGAGAGAGAGAGAGAGAAAGGGGGGGGGGAGGAGCAGGAAGCATCAACTCCCATATGTGCCTTGACTAGGCAAGTGCAGGGTTTCGAACCGGCAACCTCAGCATTCCAGGTGGACACTTTATCCACTGTGATCACAGGTCAGGCCCAATAACAATAATGCTTAAAAATACAATCATACTTTGTGAGTCAGGTTGTTGTTGTAATTATTGTATTGAAATAGCTTAAAGTATATTAGTTTGGCTTAGATTACATTGATTATCAAAACTATTAAATTAGGCCCTGGCCAGATAACTCAGTTGATTAAAGCGTTGTCCTGAAACACCCAGGTCAGGTCACATAAAGGAAGTGATTAAAACTAAGTGGAACAACAAATGAATGCCTTTCTGTGTGTGTGTGTGTGTGTGTGTGTGTGTGTGTGTGTGTGTCTCTTCCTCTCTCTGTCTCTCTAAAAATCAACCCCCCCAAAAAAAAAGACTATTAAATTTAACTTTTAATTTTTTTTATTTATTGATTTTTAGGGGAAAGGGAGAATCAGGAAGCATCAACTCATTGTAGTTGCTTCCTGTATGTGCCTGGACCAGGCAAGCCCAGAGTTTCAACCTGGTGATCTCTGCATTCCAGGTTGACACTTTATCCACTGTGCCACCACAGGTCAGTCTAAGTTAATGTTTTTTTTGTTTTTTTTTTTGTATTTTTCTGAAGTTGGAAATGGGGAGGCAGTCAGACAGACTCCCGCATGCGCCTGACCGGGATCCACCCGGCACGCCCACCAGGGGGCGATGCTCTGTCCATCTGGGGCAATGCTCTATTGCAACCAGGGCCATTCCAGCGCCTGAAGCAGAGGCCATGGAGCCATTCTCAGCGCCCGGGGCCAACTTTGCTCCAATGGAGCCTTGGCTGCAGGAGGGTAAGAGAGAGACAGAGAGGAAGGGGCCTAAGTTAATTTTTAAAGCCAAAAAGAATTTTAAAATCTGGGTTCTTTGTCATTTTACATTAACACATGAAATTTATGTGCATAATCTCAGACATTTCTCATTAAGAAACAAAAAAGTTCTTTAAAACTGTTATATGATTTTTTTAAAAAATTAATTCTTTCGGTAGATGAGAAAAACTGTTTGCATAAGTTTCCTTGGTCTTGTTTTAGGTTCAAAGGTAACTGTATTTTCTTTGTAAATAAATTCCAAAGGATCAACATATTCTGAATTGTAAGAAAGAATTAGGAATGATTTGTATTCATCTTAGAAGAAATTAGATATGATTTGGTTGCCAGTACAGCTGTTAAAATTTCCCTTGACAACAGAGGCACTTTTGGCAGAGGTTACTTCTTGATAGGTAAATGAGGCTGAGTCTTACAGTCATTTTTTTGTAACTTAAAAAAAAAAGGTCAAATGCTCCAAAATTTCACTGATTTATTTAATCTGTATAGTAACTCACATCACATCCCCCTAAGATTTAATAGTTACAGTGGTAATAGCTGATAATTTCATCACTGAATCACTATGAAAAAAAAAATCCCCAAAGATCAGTTTAAAGTTCTAGTGATATTCATAAGTCACAACTACGTTCCATAAAGGAGCCATACTAAATATGCTCATAACCATCTTTAGGGTATGAAATGCTTACATTTCATTATGCATTTGTAACAACTTTTGTTTCTGGTTTTCCATATTATACTAAACAAATATGTTCTTGACATGGGTCTATGAGCCAGGCAGGCTTGGGGACTGGGGCAACCCGGATAAGGAGAAACAGCGAGGAGCTGGGAACAAGGATGGACTCTGGCACCACCCCCAACACCCCGGTGACCAGTGGAAGCATGGCTAGATCCACCCTCCAGCCCCAGGCCCGAGCTTTTGATCAGAGTCACAAAGATGCCTTCATGACTGTGTCAGTTGTGTGGAGCTTCATTCCAAGCCTGATGGGTTTACTGTCATAGGCAGCTGCCCGGGGACCAATGCTGATGGAAGCATTCTCTAGGATTACACCCAGCACAGTTCTGGATGCTAAGGGTGTTTTTCATGAAAGCCGTGGCTGGGTGCCTCATGGCTCACTGCAGCGTGGATGCCCATGGAGGAGAAGAGGGCTGCAGCTTTCTGCAAGGTCTAGATCTCTGTCCTTATCTCAGACAGGAATGTTTGGTTGGGTGTCTGCCAGCTCCCTTTGGGGGGGTCCCTCTGAAATGGGTGAAATACTATAGTTCACAGGATTGGTGTTGAGGATTGCAAAACAGACACTGACTTGTGGAACGCCCAGCATTGTGCCTGGCATGTCGCCAACATTCAGCACACAAACTGGGAGTATTCCTTGTCTTCCAGGAAAGACAGAATTTCAATCAGGGATTTCCCACCTCTGTCGAGGAGGCAGGTGTTGTGCTGGACTCTAGGATGAAGATGGATCAAGATCGCAGTCTAAGGGAAGGAGGGAGAGAGTTAGGGGGAGGGGGAGGGGCACAGAGAACTAGATAGAGGGTGACGGAGGACAATCTGACTATGGGCGAGGGGTATGCAACATAATTTAATGACAAGATAACCTAGACATGTTTTCTTTGAATATATGTACCCTGATTTATTAATGTCATCCCATTAACATTAATAAAAATTTATTAAAAAAAAAAAAAAAAAGATCGCAGCCTAACCTCAGAGGCTCACTGTCCGAAAGGAGCCCATGCTCTTGGTCACTAGGCCATTGTCTGGAACCAGAGAAGCAATTTTTACTCCCTATCTGGCCCCTGGTGACTGTATGACTTTGAGCAGATCAACTCCCTTCTTTGGGTCACTGGTAGGAAAACCATGTAACTGTTCTTCTAAACTGGGACACTTGTAGAGTAAAAGGGGCACTGTAACATTTACTCTGGGACAACCAATGGAAACCAGGGCATCGCTGGGCAAACCGGGCCCAGGGATCCAGCACACATCAGTTAGATGGGACAGTGCTGCTGGTGCTGCTTGGTGATGCCTAGGTCTGCCCTCCCATTTCCCCATTGCGTTTGCACAGGCAGTTTGCATTTCTGCTTTGAAACATGAGATCCTTTTGGGACATCATCTCACAAGTATGCCCTTAGCTGCTTAGAAGAACCCATTTCTCTTTGATCCTCCTATTATCCCAAACTTCAGCTAGAGCAGGCCTCACCTGTTTTGTTTTGTTTTATGGATGGGCCCCTGTGATGATTGACAGGTCACACTAGAGTCCAAGAGACCTGGGGACTCACAACTGCCCTCTCATGTATACAGACACTCCAGTCAGCATTCCCAGTGATGAAGCAATGCCCTAGACTTCAACAGTAGTGCCCAACACCTCCAGAGGTCTGCTCAGAGAGGATTGTGACTCATTCTCCAGACCAAGGGTTCTTAATGAATAGCCATAACGCTGCTTCATAATTGGTGTTTATAAATGCTTTGAAGGTGTCGGTTTAACCTGCAATCCTTTCACATTTGAAGAACCTGAGATTCGGAGCAGTCCAGAAAGCTGCCAAGGTTACCTAGAGAGGCTGGTATTTGCACTCCAGTCTGTTAGCCTTCAACAAGCCTCCTGCTTGTGTTCCTCAAACTATGCCAATGAGGTATGCAGGATGATTTTAGGTTACAGATGGTCAAGTTGTAAAAAACAAAAAGTTTTTATATTTAACTTGACAAGAAGACTGCAACTGGCACACATCTGTAACATTACAGATATATCGCTTAGGATGTAAACTATATTTAAGTGAGAAAAGGTCAACTGTGCAAAAACAATAAGGGGACAATTGGATGTAGGCCATCATGAAGAGGGCAAATTTGGAGTGTGGTCCTAGCTTTGATCTATAATATTTATACTTTGTGTAGGGCTCTAGCCATGTCACTGGAGGCAGAGTGCCTCTGAGCAGGTGACCTAAGTAGCTGTGTCCTGTTTTAAGTCAGCTGTGCCTATTTAGCCCATTATGATCCTCCCAGGAGAAGAGCAGAGAATTCCGCATGGATTGACTGAGGTTACTAGTATGGGCCCTGTCAACTCTATGATATTTATTGAGCACTCAAGAGTTTCCCAATCAACCCCTGCATTACTCTGAGATTGAATTATGAAATAGTAAATACCACTATACAATTTTTTAAAAAGTGCACTTAATTGCCAATTTCCATTTGGTTTGAGATGTTAGTTTTTCAAATCCCCTAAAAAATATGCACTTTTATAAATGGTAACCAATAGCCAGAATTTGTGATGCACAAAGTCAAGTGAAAATACATTATTTCAGTGCTTCTCAAACTAGGACACGTATAAGGAGCATGTGGTAACCTAACATAATACATCTTCCGACCTAAAGGAAATAATTCATGTGTTAAAATACCTGGAAGAGGAAAGGTTCTTGGACACTGTGTTACAATTAATTATGGAATTAGAATACAGTTTGTACTAGTGCTTATGATAAAACACAGCATCAGATCACCTCAATGTCATGATTGAAGGAAGTTTGAGAAGTTTTAGAAAAAAAGCAAAGCCATATTTAAATACGGGTATACCTCATTTTTTTCTTCACATGTATGAGACCAAGCGTACCTGGCTACTAAAGAGTATAGCAGACAGGTATAGTTAAGAAACAACTTTATTTTGAGTAGGGGGAACGACAACACAGCATTTAACAGCTATATTGTAGTCTGAATCCTGCTAGATATACCTCATTTTATTGAGCTTTGTTTTACTGCACTTCACAGATTTTTTTATTTTGTACAAATTGAAGGCAGGACTCTCCACCAGCAAATGCATTACAACTTGCTTTAGTGCAATACTCACTTTATTGTGGTGGTCTGGAACCAAACCCACAATATCTCCAAGGTATGCCAATAGATGGCTGACTAAGCACTATAACCAGGGTCTCCTGATTTTCTACTGATTCTGTTACTTTAGTTTGATAAAATATTTCAAATGTCCTTAGCTTTTTCAAAGGTATTTTATTACTTAAGTGAATTATACCAATATTAGTAACATGGATTATCTTTCATGAACAAAGCCAGGTGTAAAGAAATTATCATTTCATTCCCACTTTGTTTTATAATTCGGCCTAAGATGTCTTAAACATACCTGCAGACCTCTTTATACCTAGCAGTAGAAGATCAGGAAATGATTTCTAAATCGATTAACCTTTCAATTTTCACTGAAATATTGTATTTCAACAGAAACTAGTTACTTGTATTTCTTTTATCTCACTTCCATCCAGGGTTTTCCCAATGTAGCAACAACTCAGTTGAGTCACACACTAGATCTGTTCAGCATACTTCTGAAACACTCAAATTCTGTAACTCACTAACAGTAGCTAACAAAGAGGACTTAATTCTGCGCCAGGACCTGATCTAAGCCCATATTACTTAAAACCCATATATTAACTCATTTACTCCTCACAAAAACTCTCCACGAACGGTATTATTCCTATTTTACAGAGAGATTAAGTAACTTGCACACAGCAGCTGATGCTGTTCTACAGTGCCTTTCTCATGTTCTATTGAATGTCAGTCCATTGTTCATGAAATGGTTCCACCCACAAATTATATGATGCTTACATTCTCAGTATTTCTCACAGAATAATAGGCTATCTGAAAGAAAATGACATACTCTGTAAGCTTAAGTGTTCCATAAATATCAAATACCTTATTAAAGAGAACTATTGACATATCTATACTAATAAAGGATCAAAATGACAGATAATAAAATTTAACTCTTACCTCTCCCAAGCACAATGGTTTGGGAACTGACATCTGTCATTTTGGAATAGAGATGGCATTCTTTCCACCATGAAGAAACTCTCCCTCCTGTCAGATGGAATAAAAGTGATGTGCGAGCCCTGGGGACATAACCTATTTCTTCTTCCTTCATTATACTAAGAGATGGCCAATCTGAATTGCTGAGTGCCCAAATACTGTTGGTATAGAATGTCATATTTAAGGCTTTAGACTGTTTTCTGCTTTTACAGTGAAATACTTCAAGCATAATCTTTGCTGAGTTCTAAAATTTTCAGCAGCTTAGAAAATCATGGAAATGGAAAGTTACCCCCCCACACACACACACACATATTTCAATTTGGAAACTGAAGTTCATAAAAAGTCATAAAAATTCAATTTAAGTAAGATTTATTGATTGCCTATAGTGTGCATGGTAATAGACACATTGAAATTCAGGCACAAAAAGAAGACACAAGATTCCTGGCCTCAGGAACCTTATGATCTAATTAGTATAATATAGATTAGAAACAACAGACGAGTTACCTGTCAATGCTTGCTTATTAGAACTGACATTAAAGAGCAGTAATTTAAGTATTTCAAAATGTCACCTAATCCTAAAATCATTTAAAAATGTATTTGGCCTTGAACTCCATAGCACTTCAAGCAAGATAATTAAGTTCCACTGCAGACACAATAACAAAAATGCAAACACACCTTAAAAGCATTATTAATGATTTTTGTTATTTTGGATCTTCTGTTTTCTTCTTATTATTGTTCGCAGCCTCCGTAATACCAGCTTGTCAGATAGAAGCATGTCATCTTGTTGTTCTAAATAATCCAGTAAATTTTCTGTCCATTCAAGTGCAGCTTTATGGCTAATGAGCTTCTCTGGATTCACTTCTGTTTTTCTAGTCTTGTTGGAAGGCTTTTGCTCAGCAGGCTTGGACTGGTCCTCAGTACCTTCACTGTCAGTTAGCACCTGACAGCTTGAGTCATTACTCCGAGAGTCAAACCACTGATTAATATTCTCAATGTCAACGTGTTCACAGTCTTCTGTATTCTGTAACACCGTTGCCAAATTAGCTGCTAAAATGGCTCCTTCATCAATGTTCATACCTGAATTCTCTTCATTGCCAGGGAAAAGTTTTTTCCAAGCTTTGGTTATGGTACTTGATTTTACCATGTTCCAAGCTCTCGATACTTCATAAATTGCATCCAACACTGTCAAGTTCTTCCAAAACATTTTTGGGTCAATTCCTTCATCCATATATTTCTGGAGAAGCCCTGCTCGATAGTATCTTTTTACCGTGGCTAGAACTCCCTGGCTCATAGGCTGAATTAGACTTGTGACATTTGGTGGCAGATATTTCACAATTATTCTACCATCATCTGAACTCAACAATTCTTCATCTGGATGTGCTGGAGGAAAATCCAATAGAAGCACTGCTTTTTCTAGAAGCCCCTTCGATTTCAAATGCTTCTGTACCTGTGGCACAAAGTATTTTTCAAACCACTGTCTGAAAACAGAATGTTCTATCCATGCACTTTTTTGACTAAAGTAAGTGACAGGAAGGTTTGAAAGGTCAGCTCCTTTGAACGCACGGGGTTTTTTTGCTTTCCCCACAACACAGAGATTAAGTTTGTGTAAACCTGTGGCATTTGCACAACACATCATGATGATTCTTTCTCTGCTTGACCTGTAACCAGAAGTACTTTGCTCAGTTTCAAGAACTAATGTCCTGGATGGTAAACATTTCCAGAACAATCCAGTTTGATCAGCACCATAAATTTGCTCTGGTTGTAGATTCTCCCTCTCAACAAATTCCTGAAAGTTACCACAAAATTCACTGGCAGCAGTTTCATCTCCTTTTAATTTTATTCCTTTACCAGCAGCCTTTGGAATACCATGGCGCTGCTTAAATCGAGTTAGCCAGCCAGACGATGCATTAAAATCACCTTCCATCCCTAAAGCATCAAAAAAGAACTTGGCTTGTTTTGCACAAATTGTTCCGGACACAGGAATCCCATCTGTTTTCTGTTGATTAAACCACTCTATCATGACTCTATCAAGTTCCTCATATGTTGATGACTTCATAGATTTACGTTTGGATACCCCACTTGTGGGATCTGAACTGTTTGCATAGTTTATTATCCTTTCTTTGTTCTTTTTAATATCGCGGACTGTGGATTCACCAATTCCATACACCACAGAAAGTCTTTTGAAAGAGATGCCTTCCTCAAGTTTCTTAATAATATCAAGCTTGTCCTTAATCGTCAACACCACACGCTTACGTTTCCCCAACATTTTAATGTCTAATATTTTAGGCAATGACTAGAACAAGATATTTAACAATTTAGATTTGGGCACAATGAGATTAGAAAATGGGGTTTTAAAATCCCTCTTCTGTCCCTCTAGGACCTAGATGGACAGTGTTCCTGCTGGCTAATTTCCAGGCAAGGCCTATTGTGACTCTAACTTTGCTGTTTTAAAACTTAACAAAACTCCTTCAAGAAGGACTAGGTCCAATTAATCCTACCTTCTTTCTTCTCATTTAGTTTAAGCTCTTCTCCTGAGCTGTAATCTCCATTAAGATTGCAACCAATACTGCACCGGCAAGGTCTCTAAAACAGTCTTATTGCATACTCAGTTCTTCTTGCCATTATTACAAGTGAAGTTATTTGCTAAAGGACTAAGGCTCAGGTGTGCGTATTTTGGAAAGTGTGCTGGAGAATAAATAGTTTAAGAGAGGGCTTGCATACTTGAGATACAGGAAAATATAATGGGAAAACTCATGTCCTGACTGTTCTTTTTCAGGTAGTGCATTGTATGGAATGCTGCCTCCTCCAGGCAAGGACTGTTAACAGGTTAGGCAAGTGAGTGGTTATGGAAATCATAAGCAAGGAGGGTAAGGCCGGCTGGACAGAAGGGAGAGGTGCAAATAAGGCGAAAGTGGACAGGCTAAGAAAACTTTGTACATTAACACGACACAAACTTATACCTAATGTATTTAACAACCGGAAAGGAAAACTGTAGACAATAGGTGGTGTCACACGATTAAAGAAAGCCTCAAAAACTTCATTGGTGGAAATCAGGACTCATGGTAGAGGGTATGGGGTGGAAGGCTTAGCGATGCTGTTATACAATAATCCTGGTGAAGGCTGATCCTCGATGGGCAAGAGAAGTGCTGCAGTTCCTGTGGGGGCTGCAGAGGTACTCGGCGCCTCCGAAACCTACAGGAAAATACCAAAAACATTTTTCTTTTTCAGTATCAGGGTCTGTGGCATTACCCACAATCTATCCTGAAACTATGTTGAAAAAAATTAATGTCTCCTATCCATGTGGTGGCTAAATACGACAAATAATGCTTTTAGGCATGATCTGAAGTGTCAGAGAGTGGGACCTGAATTGCCTACCTCCTGAAAATAAGAGGTCAGAGTGAAGCCGTGTAATCGAGGGCCTCTCCCCGCAGGGCGGGCTCCGGTGCGCGGGACGTCTTTGCTCACGCGGAGGGAGCCCGGGTTCGTCCGTGGCCGATGGGGACCACGGTGTCACCGCCACAGCCAGCCGGCGGGCGGGCGGCCGCTCGGCCCAGGGGACAGCAGTCCGCGAGCGGGGGCCATCGCCCTCCGCCTGCCTGCGCGGCGGCCACACCGCCCCGAGAGCAAATGGAGTCTCTGGCAGGAGGGTGACACAAGTGGCGCGGCGGCAGTTAGGAACGAGCGTCTCTGCCGGAGCCGGAAGGCGGGGGATTAGGGTGCACGCGCGCGCCCCCGCAGGAACGTTGTGGCGGCGAGCGGGCGGGGCCTCCGCGGACGAGTGCGCGCGGCCCGGGGGCGGGGTCGCTGCGAGAGGGCGGGAGGGGGCGGGGCCGGCGGCTGCGGCGACTCTCGCTGCAGCGTGGGCTCCGCTAACAGCCCGGCTACTCGGGCTGCTCCGGCCAGCCGACTGCCTCACGGACCAGCAGGGGGCAGTACAGGCTAACCCTATTTTGGCCTTCCTCCCGGGGTCCGGCTGTGAGAGGGAGGTTTCCTCCACGCTCAGGTGGAGTGACATCTGCACCCTTAGAGGGCTCGCGGGAAAGCGGAGCGTCCTCTGGTGCCAGGAGCCGGATGCAAATAGAGTAGGGTGAGTGCACGTGGAGCGTGTTTACAAATAGCGGCCTCAGTACCTGCGTCTCCCAGCGCTCTCCGGCCCACAGTGGCCGAGCTGGAGCAATGATCATGAACCAAGGTAGGAGTGAGCGGACTTCGGGTCAAGTAAGGAGCTGGGGCGTACACTCTGCACCACCCGTTGGATCAAGTCCTAGGGGGCTGGAGCGCAGCGCGAGGGGTGGCTAAGCGTCCTCTTTGGTGAATGCGCGAGGGTTGAAGCCACAGTCTCTGTAGAAGCGGACCTTGGGCAAAACCGACTGCAGCTGGGAGATATGTGAATTTATAGGATGCTCTCTCATGAATTTACTGCCGCCCCTTTACTCCCTTTGCTTTTCAGTAGTAATAAGGGAATTGCAGTTTGACAGTCCCTTGATTTGTTTCAAAGATATAGCGATACCATACGTTTTACTTTGGCATTTTAAATGGAGCGAATGCCATGCGGGTACCTATGCACTAATAACTGCTGCAATGAGTGCCTTCTCCCCACTTCCGGACTCTTGCCTGCGGGGCCCCCTGAGCCTTCCCAGGAGAAGAAAGCAGCTACTTCCTCCTCCTGCAGGACCAGTTTACCGGGGAAACGTGGTTAGCCTCTTATTTTTCTTTCTTTTTTTTGTATAACTTTAAGAATGAAAAAGTTTCAGTTAAGTTTCCCTAACATCTGAGCATAAAAATGTCTAACCTTTTTCGTTAATACAGAATAGAATAGTAATTCGTCATTTATTTGTAAAGACCATATTGTTGCTAGAATGTTTCGAAAGAGAACTGATCTGAGCATTCATACTACAGAAAAGAGATGTTGCTTCTAAGCCTCGTAACTGTTTTTAACTCCCCCACCCAAATTGCTCAATTGCCTTCCTCAAAATCACAGCTTTCTTAATAGGCAGAATGGAAAAAAATCTTTGATTGCCTACTATATTGTAAAGTTATAAGTGGTTTTTCACAAATGCCTATTTTTTTTTCTGAAGGTTAATCTTTCTCTCCCACCTCCCGATATCAGACAGTTTTTGCAGTTTTGATTGACTCTTTTGGGTAAAATACAACTTCATATTAGTTTTATATAATTTTTTAAAGTTTTCCTCTTTACCTTGATCTTTGTAAGAAGCATGTTTCCATTGTATCTTCTCCATAAGTAAACATCCAGAGCTGATGTTCACTGATTGCCAACCAAAGCACTGACCTGTAACCAGATGTTAGCCTGGCTTTGGCCCTACCCATCCCGCCTGTTGAGATCACATTTAAATAAAATAACCCTGATTCTTATCTCTGTCTCCCAATATCTTTGAGGCTTAATTTTCTTCCAGATATCACTTGTATTGTTTCTCTGTTTCTGCTGAATTTTTCAGCTTGCTGGTCTGGTGTCTTATCTCTTACAGCTGTTCTCTCTTCTTCACCTTGTGTAAGTGAAGCACAAGCCCCCATTTCTGAACACAGCCCCCATTTCTTGATTTCCTCAACATACCGCTTCACACAGGCAGTTGTATTTAACAGACATTTAATAGGACTTTACCCAAGACAGCTGTCTTTTTTTTTTTTTTTTTTTTACAGAGACAGAGAGAGTAAGAGAGAGGGATAGATAGAGACAGACAGATTGCTTTCTCATATATGCCTTGACCTTGGGCCTTCAGCAGACTGAGTAACCCCTTGCTCAAGCCAGCGACCTTGGGTTCATGCTGGTGAACTTTGCTCAAACCAGATGAGCCTGCGCTCAAGCTGGGGACCTCAGGGTCTCGAACCTGGGTCTTCCACATCCCAGTCTGATGCTCTATCCACTGCGCCACCTCCTGGTAGGCATACAGGAGTGTTTTATCTGACATTTTCCTTTTTGTTGATGGGGGGAGTTATAATGGGGCAGATTTATATTAGAATGCAAGAGTGGTGGAACCTTAAAATAGAATTTAGATCATCTTTGTTTTTATCAAGAGACTGGTTGGCCACAGGAAACTTCTCGTCAGTTTTTCTCTTTGGGTAATAGTCTCTCCTTTCTCTCCCCAGCATTTCTCTATGTTATCATCCCCTTCTCTTTCCCTCTCAGCTGCTTGTGAAGTCTTAAGATTCCTTTTATTTTGTTACACACAGCAATTTTTTATTCTTTATCTTTATTCTAACTGTTCCTTACCATTTGCTGTGGTTGATTCTCTAAGACATTTCACTCCTTGGACAATTCTGCCACCAGAATTTTTCTTCTTTCTTAAGAAGATGTGAGATGGGTGATACTTCTATTTTATGTACAAGAAAACAAAAGCTAAAAAAGTATATACATTTATCAAAAGTAGGTGGCCGAATGAGATTTGAGTCAAGTCTAACAGACTTTAAAGCACCATGCTCTGCTCACCCTATCATAATCAAGGAATTTAGCATTGGATAAAAAATTGACCTGGGATGCTGAGATCGCTGGTTCAAAACCCTGGGCTTGCCAGTGAAGGCACATATGGGAGTTGATGCTTCCTGCTTCTCTCGCCATTCTCTCTCTCTCCCTCCCCCCGCCTAAAATGAATAAATGAAAGTTTTTTTAAAAAAAAACAAAACGGAATATATCATGAAAAGAAGAAAAAGTATATCATGATTATTTATGCATGATTAAAATTGTCATTTATTAAAATGGCATTTTGGCACTAACCTACCAAAAAGGCACTCTAGTAGTGAGAGCACATTAAGTCTGAAACAGTGTTTGTCAGACTAAGCATTTGGTTCTTTGCAATGTGGGTTTTCTGAAAACTACTCCCAATCAACTGAAAGTAACTTATGTTTCTCATCATTATTCCCTTTTCTGCTGAGATAACAATATATTGCAATAAATACATTATGTGGCCTCACTTTCAGTAGTGTTCTTTATTCACAATAATTTTGTAATAGAATAGGACATCTCTTGGTAAATTCTTAATTTGAAAGGAATTGCTTTTTTGTTTGGGGGTTTTTGTGTTTATTTTTTGGGTTCCATTTACTTGATAATCAATGGTTTTCACAAAAATCATTTACTGTCACCTAGTTTAAAAGCCATAAAATTTTGAGGGCCATTTTTCAACTAAAACACTTATTTTCCTTTTGTGGTGTGTGAATGTATTTTAGGGCAAAGAAGATGTGAAACAGTTGTCATCTAAAATGATAGCTTGTTCTCTGAAGTCTCTTTTAACTGTAAAGAAGACAGTTACTTTGTATTATAGACAAGAGCCCATATTATTTTTTAATTTTTTTAAAGAAATCCCTTTTAAGCCTGACTAGGCTGTGGCACAGTGAATAGAGCATCGGATTGGGACGCAGAGGACCCAGGTTCAAAACTCCAAGGTCTCCGACTTGAGTGAGGGCTTACCAGCTTGAATGCGGGGTCGCTGGCTTGAGCGCAGGCTCATTTGGTTTTAGCACAGCTCACCAGCTTGCACCTAAGGTCACTGGCTTGAGCAAAGGGTCATTTGCTCTGCTGTAGCCCCTGGTCAAGGCACATATGAGAAAGCAATCAATGAACAAGTAAGGTACCTCAACGAAGAATTGATGCTTCTCATCTCTCTCCCTTCCTGTCTATCTGTCCCTCTCTCTCTGTCTCTGTCACACACACACACACACAAAAATCCCTTTTAAAATGGTTAAAGTTAGTAGAGTAGTGAGTGCAGCATAAGTGTGCTGAGCCCATAAAATGGTTAACATTAGGAACATTTTTCCACTTGAAAATTTCTGGACACAGTGAAAGATTGGATTACTCATTGGAAAATCCCATATATTTCTTTAAAAAGTTAACCTGATATTG
This sequence comes from Saccopteryx leptura, assembly GCF_036850995.1. Lineage (NCBI taxonomy): Eukaryota > Metazoa > Chordata > Mammalia > Chiroptera > Emballonuridae > Saccopteryx > Saccopteryx leptura. The sequence continues at coordinate 71,062,127 of NC_089507.1, read as the reverse complement.
AAAATATTGAAAGATAATGATGTCTTATACTCTTGAGTCATATAGATGTCCAGTAGGGAACTTTAAAATTTTTTTTCGTGTTTTCCTTGGAGATTGATGATAAATTTTCTGTTGACTGGCAGAATTAACAAAGACAAAAGAATGAGTTCTTAGGAGAGTAGAAAAAACTTAATAGGGTTGGAAAAGTAAAAATTGCCATTGGAAATTTTTGTTTGTTTTTTGTTTTAGGTGAGAGGAAGGGAGATAGTAAGGCAGACTCCCACATGCACCCCAACTGGGATCCACCAAGCAACCCCTGTCTGAGGATGATTCTCCAGTACCAAGCTAATTTTAGCTCCTGAGGCTGATACGCTAGGACCAACCAACCTATTCTCAGCACCCAGGCCAACGCTGGAACCAGTGAGCCACTAGCTGTGGAAGAAGATGGAGGGTAAGAGGAAGGGGGGAGAAACAGATGGGCTCTTCTCCTATGTGCCCTGACTGACAGGGAATCTAATCTGGGGTGTCCATACACCAAGTCAGACACTCTATCCATGGAGCCACTGGCCAGAGCCTGTTGGAAAGAAAAAGTTAAGACTTGGTTCCTAAAAAACATATGGATAAAAACTGAAGAAACCCGTGAATTGCTGATTGATGTCAGCCATGTGGGTGGGAAACTTGAGTGAAATATATATACCTACCTTTCCTTTCCACACTTGCCCAGTTTCCAACTATTCTCTGAAGGAGCCTTCAGTTCCATCAGCTGGGTCGACACTCACCTTCCCAGCCCCTGTGTGCAGCATCCTGGCTTTAGGCTCTCCATGCTTCTGTCTTAGCCTGGAAATTCTTCTCCTTCCTCTGTTCATCTGCACATCCTCCAAGTTCCAGTTTTTCCAAAAAGCTGCATTTCTCAAGGTTGCTCCTCAGACCCGAAGGGTCAGAATTACCTGGGGTCCGACATATAGATGCTAGAGTGCTCTCAAAGGACGAAACCCAAGAATCTTTTCAGCGAGTGTCCCAATTGGTTCTACTATGCTAAAGTTTGACAACCTTCTATCTAGACTACTATTTTGAATATGAGATTTCTTCTTCAGAATGTATTTTTGGGAGGGAGTTTTTCATCTTACTCCTCCCCCTTCATCTTAAATTATATACAATCTTTTAAGGAAAATATAAAATGTAGGAAAATAATACTACCAGTATTCAGCGATAACTACTCTTAATATTTTGGTATGTATTCACTGTCTTTATTGTATCAATGTAATTATATTTTATATGTGTGTGTGTGTGTGTGTGTGTGTGTATATATATATATATATATATATAAAGAGAACATGAAGTCATAATGTACATAATTTTACATATGCTCTTATTAACAATGTAGTATAAATATTTTATGATATTGTTGATTCCCATCAGCCAAATACCCCCAGGAACACACATGTTGCTAAAATTTGTCTTACTACTGCAGCAGGGGATATCTATACCTTGGAAAACCATGGAGTGTCTGAAAAAGAGGGAATCAGAGGGCTTACTGTAAGATTTGAGTAAGGTGATTTTAGGGATGTTTAAAGAAGGTGAGGAGTCTCTTCTGGATTGGCTGCTGTCAGGAAGCAGGCAGTTTGGCTTTGGGGCATCTCAATTTTTACCTAGGAAGCTAGCAAAAGCGAGAGGCTAGAGTTATATTCGAAGATGCACTCATCACAGAACAATGGTGTTTTTTGTGGTTTACAGCATTCCTCCCTCCCTCCTTATGGAGTCTTTATTCAGGCAGGATTACAGACTGGCCTCCGATAATGTCTATGAAATTATTTAGATTTCTTAAGGTAACACCATGCTTACCTTGTTCAAAGCTTTCAACACATTCATAAAGGACGTAGGTTTCAAAAAAGTTCAAGTAATCATTGATGGCTTAGCTCATTTAGGCTTGGAGTGATCCCTAATTCATCTGAGTAGATACATCATGATGCAGTTCTGCCTTAGCAAGGCTCTCTTATGCTTGAGGAGATGGTTATTAACATCTGGCTTCAATGCTTCTGGTTTAAAGAGTTCTCATAACAGTGTTTCTCAAGCTCAGCTCTGATCAGTTTTAGAACTTTTTATCTCCCAAAAAGGAATTCTATACCATTAGCAGTCACTCTCTCTTTCCCACTCCCCACTCCCGTTTCCCAGCTCTTGGCAACCACTTGTCTCTCTAGATTTGCCTATTCTAGACATTTCATATAAATGGAATTATAAAAGATGGTTCCTTTGTGACCAGCTTCTTAATGTTTCCAAGGTTCCTCGTGTTGTAGCATGTATCAGAACAAAGTTTCCTTTTACTGCTGAATGTTATATGGATGTACATTTATCCATTCATCAGCTGGTGTACATTCAGCTTGTTTTCACTCTTTACTGTGAATAATGCTGCGATGAACATCCATGTACACGTTTTTTGTTTGTGTGTGTGCGCATGTGTGGGTGGGTGTGTGTGGAGATGTTTTCATTTCTCTTAGGTATGTGAAATTGGAATTGCTGAGTCATATGGTAACTGTCTAACATTCTGAGGAGCTATTTCCTAAAGCAGTTTACATTTTTACAGTGTATGAGAACTCAGTCTTAGTCCATTCAAGCTGCTGCTGCTATAATATCATGGGGTAGCTTACATAGAACAGAAATTTATTTCTCACAGTTCTGGAATCTGGGAAGTTCAAGATCATGGTGCCAACAGATTTGGTGTGATGGTTGGTTAGGACTCACTTCTTGGATCATAGATGGTGCCTTTTTGTTGTGGGCAAAGAATCTCTGTGCGTCTCATTTATGAGAACAGTAATTCCACTAATAAGGGCTCTACCCTCATGACCTAAGCGTCTTCCAAAGGTTCTACCTCCTAATTTCATCACACTGAGCATTAGGATTTTAACATGAATTTTGAAGGGACACAAATATTCAGACAATGGCAAGCTCCAATTTCTCCACATTCTCATCAATACATGTTATCTGTCTTACTGATTTATAGCTATCCTAGTGGGTGTGAAGTGGTATCACATTTCTGTTTTGATTTGCATTGCCCTAATGTCTAACTCAAGCATCAATCTGTGTGCTTATTCACTATTAACATACCTTTTTTGGGGGAGGGGGTCTATTCAGATCCTTAGTTCAATTTTTAATTGGGTTATAACAGAGTTACAATATCAAGTATTAAGTGTTCCAAATTTACTGTTTCTCCACTGGTTTTCATAGAGAAGAGATGTATGGAGAAGTATGTGTTTAACCCAACTGATGTTGTAAAGACTGCTTATGATAAACTGTCACTATACTTAAGGATTCATGTGATAAATTCTGGCTATCTTTAAAGTCAGAAAAAGTGTGATTTCCAGGTGAAATTTAGGTTCTTTTTATTTGACACAAGTGCCAAATATAGCCATTTTAGCATTGGACTTGCCCAAATCTATAAGCTTAAGTTTGTGCTTATTTGCTATATGACTAATTCACTCTGAATTTCAGTATTTCTTTTTCTTATTCAGTGACATTCTCTTTTAATTGTAATGTTTTAATGGTAACTCTCTTTTTATATCATAGTTATCGCAGCCATTGTTTTGGAAACACGTAAACAATAAAATTAAGACACCAGACAGTCAATACATCTTAGTGATAAACCTTATGGGTTCTGGAGATACAGTCTCTGGTTTGTACATATGACTGCCTACCAGCTATGGAATCCCTGGCTGGTTATATAAAATCTTTCACATACAGAAAATGGGAATAAAAATTATACTGATTTTGGTTTTGTTGTAAGAATGAACTAAATAGTATCTATAAATTGCTTTGCAGAGTACCCAGCACGCTGCACTAAGTGCTAAGTAAACACTAGCTATGATTTTATTATCTCCTGCAGTTTTGACTAGTTGGAAACAACTTGCATTCTCTCAGCCTCCTAAAAAAAGAGGCTTTGAGATGTAGAGAGTTAAAGGACAACTAGAGTGGGAAAGGCCGGGTTAAATCATGCACATGTAATGATATTGTAGAATAGTTGCAAGAGTGAATTATACCTATTGCTGTAATTATAAGAGGATTCACAAAACCACCTTAAGATTGTCTGTTGAAAATTCTCGATCTGAAACAGAACCACATTTTCTTTCTTTGCTTTAATCCTAACCACGTGTATTCCATATACTGCTTTCGGCAAGTTTTTAGCCTCATTATATAGGTATCTGAAGTGAATGGTAGAGCTATAAAATGGGAGTATGATGCAAAAGACAAATATAATCATTCTTTTGGGAATATTTTGGAAATATATTTTATTTTTTTTCTTTATTCCCCTTTATTAGGTTTAAAAACCACAAAATATTGAAGCTAGGTTTAACTCTGCTCTTCCTGTTATTTGTATTTATTGCATTTCTCAAGCTAAAGCCTGACACCTTGATTCTGAAAGATGATAGTGGCTATCTCCTTTTCCTTGGATTTTCATATTTTTCCCTCTTTTGCTTTGAGGTAGATAGGTATAGGTGCAGATTCACCCCCGCCCCAGCTCTTCTCTCTACACGTAAGCTTACAGTGTTAACAGTTTCGTTTTCCTTCCCCCTTGTCTTCCATATTGTGTTCCTCTCCTTTGGGGATGTAATAGTTCAAGTAGCCAACAGTTTGGAACGTCCTGATCAATAGTGTGCTGAAATTGATGTACAATTACATTATTTTGAAACTGACTTGACTTTTAAAACGTCTGACTTCAATTGGAAGTTTGTTTCCAATAATGTTAAAAGAAAAAAAAAGTCTAATTTATTTAACAAAAGTATCTGTTACTATAACACAGTAGTTAATTTTACACTGACCTTGTTTATTTCTAAGTTATTTTTTGTTTCCTTGTTTCTTTTTCTCAGGTTATTTTAGTTCATTTATTACTGCTATCATCTCAGAAGGGTTTTCTGATGTATCTTTCACATGTAACATTGGGAATCTAACCTTCTTTCCTTTATTTTTTTAATTTTTTTACTTTTATTTTTTTGAGTTGAAGAATTCCTTCTCTTTTGCATAGTTTGAGATTCTAATGTAAATGACTAGGAAATTGATTTATCTCAGGCTGCAGTACTTAATTGCTTGACCACTAGAAGTTTTGCTGTATACCCTTAATGAAGGGCAGCAAATATTGTTATACATAAAATAGAAATGTAGCAGCAATTTATGCCTAAATATTAAACTATTGCAACTATAGTAATGTTAGATGTTGCTGTTACAATGCTACGTAAAGGCACAACAAACTCTATAGCAAGGACCCTTCATCTTTCCTAATAGTCTATAGTAGCCTAGCCTATTATATACAACTCATGATGTTGAAGGCTTTTAGAAGTATAAGTTATATGCATTTTAAAAAATCTACTGGAGAGGAACATAGTGTCTGTACATGCCATGGCACATGATTTTCTTTTAGTAAATATTTGATTGTTAAATGGATAAATAAGTAAAGTCTTCCATTTCTATTATTTGTATATCTTTTCAGCTGTGTGATTTAGAAAATAATTTGATTTCTTTGAATTTCAAACATTTTTTTATTATAAAATGGGAATAATCACATTCATATCCTAGCTTTTTTGGTCATGTTGATTGAATTAATTAATTAGATAAAAGTGTTTAATAATATTTTAAAAAATAATTTCTTGAGATACTTCTGCTCTAGTAGTATTTTTCTAAATTAGAATATTGATTTACTATTTATACCTTGTAACTTGCAGTGATGTTAATGATATTTCATTACCGTGAGCCTAGTCACAATTGGAAATCAGGTGTGTTCCAAAGAAAGAGGATTACTAATCTTAATTTAATACACTTGTGGAAACATAGGTCTCAGAGAAGCATGATTTGAAATCTAGCTTTGACCATTATTGACTATGTAAGTCTTAATATTGCTTTAGCCTCAGTCTTATTTGACAAACATGGATAATGCATACACTGTGGAACTGTGATAACTAAATGAAAACGTGTGTGAAGGCCTTTGGCAATAAACAAATGTTAGTGATTGCCCCCCATACCTCTTCACAAGTTAAAGCATCTTTAAATTCTAGTTCTAGGAATTCTTCAGTTAATAAAAATATTTCTGTATTTGCTAATGACCATATATTTTTTTAAGTTGCTTTAATTTTTCTTTCTGACTTTTTTAAAGAATATAAACAATATTTTTTTATTACAATATTGCAGTGGGTCAGGTATGGTACAAAACAAAACAAAAAATGTTTTTAGCCCTGGCCAGTTGGCTCAGTGGTAGAGCATCGGCCTGGCATATGGAAGTCCCGGGTTTGATTCCTGGCCAGGGCACACAGGAGAAGTGCCCATCTGCCTCTCCACCCCTCCCCCTCTCCTTCCTCTCTGTCTCTCTCTTCTCCTGCAGCCAAGGCTCCATTGGAGCAAAGTTGGCCCAGGCACTGAGGATGGCTCCATGCCCTCCGCCTCAGGCACTAGAATGGCTCACGTTGCAACGGAGCAAAGCCCTAGATGGGCAGAGCATCACCCCTGAGTGAGCATGCTAGGTGGATCCCAGTCGGATGCAAGCAGAAGTCTGTCTCTCTGCCTCCCTACTTCTCACTTCAGAAAAATACAAAAAAATAAAATTATATATATATATATTGTTTTTAGCTGCTAAAAAGTTAAAAAATAATGGACCAGATTCTTATTTTAAAATATAAGAAATTCCTGACCTGTGGTAGCACAGTGGATAAACCGTCGACCTGGAATGCTGAGGTCACTGGTTCAAAACTCTGGGCTTGCCTGGTCAGGGCACATACAAGTAGCAACTGTGAGTTGATACTCTCCACTCTCTCCCCTGCCTTTCTTTCTCTCTCCTTTCTCTAAAATCAATAAATAAAAATTTTAAGAATATTATGCAGCTATGAAAAAGAAGGAAATCTTACCTTTTGCAACAACATGAATGGACCTGGAAACTATTATGCTAAGTGAAATAAGCCAGGCAGAGAAAGAAAAATATTATATGACCTCACTCATTTGAGGAATCCAATGAACAATGTTAACTGAGGAACGGAATAGAGACAGAGGTGAGATCAAAGGGACCAGAGGGAAAGCAGACAGAGGGAAAGGGGATGAGAGGATGGGATCGGAGAAGGGAAAGAGATTGGTGAAATTATATATACATAACACAATGTATAGAGAGCAGGACAGCAAATCCTTGATGAAAGGGGGAGGACGTTGGGGGGAGGGGGACAAAGGGGAGGTTAGGGGAACACGGGGCTGGGGGGATGTACTCGGTGGGACACTTGAATCTATGTAAACAATAAATTAAAATAAATTAAAAAAAATTAAATCTTTTAAAAAATGAAGCAGTTACTTTTGATGTTTTTAAAAATATGAAATCAACCATTTTCCAGAAGTAAGATTAGAAAAAATTCAGTGGGACCTTTCTGATGAAAAGAGGTAGGAAATAAAGGATTTCGTTATTAAGGGCTACAAACATATCTTTCAGTGAACACTGTTTTCATCGAGCTTCTGTTTTGCTAGTTTCTCTTCATATCTATTATTTTTTCTTCCAGTTTTATTAAGATGTACTTGATATATTGTATAAGTTTAAGGTGTATGACATAATGATTTGATACATGTGTATACTGAGAAATGATCACCACATTAAGTCCAGTTAACATTCATCACCTCACATAGTTACAGATGTGTTTTTCTTGTGATGAGAACTTTTAACATCTACTCTCTTAGCAGTATTCAAATATAAAATTCAGTATTAAATACATTATATCCCAGGACTTCTTTTATAAGTTATACAGTAGTAACTGTACCCTGTGACCATGTTCACCTGTTTCCCCTACCCTGTATTTATTGTTCTGACTCTTTTTTAGATCTCAACTTTTTCTCTGAAATCCCTTAGAAAACATATCTATGCTCACACTTTCCAACTCTTTTTCTGATGACTCTCAAATAATCCCTCTCTCTTGTCCTAACTTTTAAATGAGTCTCAAAGTGCTTCCAGGAACACCCAAGGGATAGAAGCACACACTTAATGCATTAGGTGTACAAATATTTGTGTTATGAAGCTTGCAAAGACACAGAATAAGATATTGTCCTATTCTTCAAGAAGTTCCCAATCTGGAAATAAAGGTTTGCAAGAATAACAATGCCATGTGTAAAAGTTATACTTATGGTTTAAATGAGGCGTATGTATACACCATGGAGTGACATTAGTAAGGAATGCTAGTGACTTGGGACCTGGGTTTTGAAATATGTGTATGAATTTCTCAAGTAGAAAAAGGAAAGGACATTTCTAGCAAATATAAGATCATAAGCAAAGATTCTGAAGTAGGAATGTGTACCTTATTTAATTTGTGTAACAATAACATATTAGTTTTTATTGCTGCTATAACAAATTATTACCATAAACTTAGTGATTTAAAACAACATAATGTTATTATCTTACTTTTCTGGAAATCAAAAGTCTGAAGTCTGTTTCACTGAGCTGAAATCGAGGTTCTTCTTTTTTCCTCCCCTGTCTGCAGCTTCACTGGGGACTCTGAGGCAGGACTTCGAGCTGGGGCAATGATTTTTATAACCATTTAAAAAATATTGAAATCAAACTTACTTATAAAATACTAACCTAAAACTTATATTTCTTTAAAGCCTTTTTTTCCAAAGGTATAATCACTCAAATAATACAATTTTCTAAATGAAAAATGAGAAAGCATTCAAAATTACATTTGAAGAGAGACAGAAAGCCCCATGTTTCTAGTGGTTCTGTATTTATGCAGCAGATTTTTGAAGACTGACCCACCATTGATGATTTCTCGGTGTTGTTTTCAGGATGTGGGGATGGTGGAAGAATATTCAGTAGATGAGAGAAGAAGACAAAAAACTCCACTGGTATGTAGACATTTCCTGTTGCTACTTACGGATGTGATGGTCAAAATCCGCTGGTGGAGTGAGTGTTTCGGGATGGTCCACACATACATTCTGGGGTCCTCATCTCATGAACTGGATCGCGAGGCTGTGCATTGGAGTTAGAGGTAGAGGAATGAGGCCTGGATTCTGGCAGGAAGCAGAGGGGAATAAAAAGGCCTTTCCAATGGGGGTGGACATTTGTTGATCCTGGGCTTTTACAATAGGATCCGGTGGAGGGGGTCCTTCTGATACTCTGGCAGCAGCCTTTGCTGGTACCTTCCTTAGACTCGGCTTTCCCAGAGCACTTGTGAGAGTGAAAGGGGACACTATTAATAATTACTTTAAGTCAAGAAGCATAAATCAGAAATTTTTCAAGCAGACTGTAGTTTAAAGTGCCCTGTTTATTGGGCACTAATTCAGTGTCCTGGAAAAAAAACCTTTTGAATCCTCCTTTATGCTTCTCTTATCTTGACTCAGATGGCACCTCTTTTGCCTCTTATATAAAGTCTGTTATCAATCTTATGAGTTTTTTTTCTATAAAATTTATGTAACTTATCTTTCACTATCTAAGTTTAAGACCTCTTCTGCCCAGCTGGATCATTGTAAACAGGGCTCCCTTATCTGTGATTAGTCACCTTTCCATTCTAGCACTCTAGTCAGACTTCCAGATTAATTTGTCCCTAGCTTTATTCAGCTGTTCATTCTGCTTAAGAACCTTCACTAGTTTCTGACTGTTGGAAGTCTAGCTTAGACTTTCTATTTTGCTGTATAAAGCCCTGTGTTTTCATATTGCCATGTGTCGCTGTGCTCATCACGCAGACCTACGTTCAAATGCCCTCTCCCTCCCCTTCATCCTGTTCCCTGACTTCTGAATCAGCTCAACACTTGCCTTCTGGCAGCTCTAGCTCTAGCCACTTCCACTCATCCTGGTTTTTTATTTTCATGTCTTCTAATTTTCAAGTGCTGAGGACACAGATTTCAAATTTGACTCTACAGTTTAGTATGTTATATTTGCTACTTGAAGGATTAAGACTCAAGTGCTTAATCAGGGGCCATGAGGTAATCATAAATTGTAAAGCTGGCAGAGTGAAGAACAATAGGTAGTACAGTGTGTTGATTGCTAAGCAGTAGTAATTCCAGCCCAGGTACATGGCCTTTCAAATCAGTATGCAAATGAGACGGAATTTCCAAATCATAGCTGAAAGTTTTTTACATGTACTTCATAGCTCGAGTATTATATATCCCCCTTAACCATAGTTCTTAGAATGTTAATAGGCACACATTATGCTTTGTATGAGTGCTTGTAAAATTAAAAATTTAAATGATTGCTTTAGCAAACTTATTGGGAAAATAACAAAAACTGTTTTCAAAAGAAAATGCAGCTGTCCTCTTGTTTTCCAGGCCTGAGGTTAGGGTGATCATCACAGATACAGTGCTTCCTGTTCCCACATCAGCCGTCCTGCCCAGTTCTGGGTTGTGAGTCTCTCCTGTGGAGACTGACTTAGTAGATCTGCTTTGGCTTTCTGGGCGGGTGGGGTGGGGGAGGCTATAGAGTGGAACTGAGCAAAGCAAAGGCTCAGTGTAAAGCCAGTAGCCGCGGCCACCAACACAGCTGCTTGGCCCGTGCAGGTTCACATTAGATTCGGACAGACGGTAATGAAACAATGGAGCCAAAAACTGGTGGGCCATCATCTTTAATCCTAGCTTGCTCCCGGCGGGCAAGTAAAAACACACACTGGGCTCCAAAACCCACTCACATTCAGTGCTCACAAAGCTACTGACTTATCCAAGTTTCCTAGAATCAAAGGTTTCTAGCTCACCAGACTTATTTACCTTTGTTCCCCATCTCCTTTCTTCTCCCTGCACAAACTCTGCACAAACTGGCCTCTCACTCAGCACTCTGCCATCTTGGCTGCTTTTCTGCCCTCCTCCACATGGCCCTTCTCTGCTCTCCTCTGCTCTCTCCTCTAATATTAATCTCAGGAACCAAGAGATTAAGCTGCCGTTCTGCCCCCATTTTATAGTGCAGAAATCAAAACCTTTAATCCAATATACAAAATAGGGAAGTCTCTAATACAAAGTCACTTATCTGAGTCAAGATGGGATTGTATCACCCCACATCAAAAAGGGTGGGAAAGGCTTAGTCCTAAAACCAAGCCCCAGGCTACAAGGATCCTGCCTGCCCACAGCCCACCCCCAACACACTTTAATATAACCTGGGCGACGGCTTCCATGTGGGCAGCACCATCTTTAACAAAGTGAGCATAATATATTTTATATGCCCAACACTCAGCAAAGGCCATGATGAGAATTAACGTAGGACCATAAATATCCATCCAGTGAGCAAGTAATAGAAATACAGGTCAAACAATGAGGCTTAAATAATCCATGGAATTGGGGTTGTCTGAACTATATATAGGTTGTGTCAAAGAATAATGGTAACAATATTCAGTACCTGAAATAAAAAAGACAAAGTTCAATTTACAGACTTTTGTAATAAGGGAAATCTCTGCTGGTCAAGCACAGTCTTTCCGAGCAGAGCAGACAGCTATCTTAGGTAGGTTTTTGGGAAGTGTAGAATTTGGGTTGGTGGGTTTTCAGGGGTAGTGACATCATCTGAAGGAGAGTGGTTACTCAAATGAGATGATTATTGATAGCTTAGCACTCAGAGACGTGTTCATTAGAGTGAGCCTGTCCTTGATTGGCCAGAAGTGATGGGCTGCCACTGATGGGTTGACTTGCAAAACCAATTGGTTTATTGACGCAAGCTGCTGATTGAACAGGTTTAAAATTAGTTATGCTGGCTATTTGCTTCCCTGGCTACAGAACAATCGATCTTTTCCTAGGAGTGTGATAATATTTTTTCTCCTCGAGTGGGATGGGAATATATTCAGAACAGATTTAAACTGAACCTTTTTTCCAGGGAAATCCTTCAGAAAAGAATTAGGATGAGTAAAAATAGTCCAATCCCAGGTAATGAGGCAATTGTAACAAAGTAGATTAACAAACCCAAGAAGGATTTATTTCCTTCAATTCTTTTTTTTTTTTTTTTTTTTTTTGTATTTTTCTGAAGCTGGAAACGGGGAGAGACAGTCAGACAGACTCCCGCATGTGCCCGACCGGGATCCACCCGGCACGCCCACCAGGGACGATGCTCTGCCCCTCCGGGGGGTCGCTCTGCCGCAACCAGAGCCACTCTAGCGCCTGGGGCAGAGGCCAAGGAGCCATCCCCAGTGCCCGGGCCATCTTTGCTCCAATGGAGCCTTGGCTGTGGGAGGGGAAGAGAGAGACAGAGAGGAAGGAGGGGGAGGGTGGAGAAGCAAATGGGTGCTTCTCCTATGTGCCCTGGCTGGGCATCGAACCCGGGTCCCCCGCACGCCAGGCCGGTGCTCTACCGCTGAGCCAACCGACCAGGGCCATCCTTCAATTCTTTAAAGGAATCAGAAGACACAGACTAGTCTTCTATGGATATATGAGGACTCTCATGCCCAAAAATATTACTGAGTAGCATAGAGCCAGGGTCAGCAAACTTCCCCACAAAGGGTCGGATGGTAAGTATTATAGGCTCTGCAGGTCATAGGTTCCATTTTTGCAGCTACTCACCTCTGCCATTGTAGTGCCAAAGCAGCCATACACCTTATATAAAACGAGGGGTGTGACCAGGAGTAGCTGGATATGGCCTGTGATGACCGGATTTGGCACACAGGCTGTAGTTTGCTGACCCCAGGCTTACAGCAAGTAATCCATCACTTGCATTTACTGTCAGTGATTCACAACCCAAAATATCTGAACTCCTCTGATAGGTCAAGAAAGAGTACATAAACACTAAATAGTTGCTGACTAACCGACTTCTGATATCCTGTCTGGTTGAATATCATTCATTCTGGTCCAGGCTGGGATGCTTATTGAGAAATTGCTGAGACAGGGTAGAGCTGGAGTGGAGACTGATTTTGGATGAAATAGCCTCCAATGCCCCATTCCCAGTGGGTCTCAGGTGGCTCATGCTGTTGTTGCCGCCTCCCATCTCCCTCCCACTATACTTGCTGTTCCCTGCTGCTTGGCTAACAGTAATATATCTGAAGGCTACTTCTGTTCTTCTGACATTTGTCCTATCTACTCCAGCTGAAGAGAATTTGTCCTTTGGAAACTGAAAACTCTGCCAGCTAACATCAGAGGACTTGGCTTTGAAGCATTTTTAGCTTTTTGGAGGCTAGAGGATAACCCAGCACTTTTATCTTCTTCCATCAGCTTCTCAGGTTAGAGAGTGACTTGAATGATAGCATATGGGCCTGATCATCAGTTGTAAAGTCACCTTGATGCCTTCTTCCACGGTGCCCAGGGATTTTCTTGAAAATAGGACATCCCTTGTCCTGCCACCGTCTTTCAGCATTTCTGGGAGTAGTCATGGAAGTAACCCACCACAGTGGACTTTCAGGAAAGAACTTTAAAAAAATGTTTTTTCCCTTCTGAGAGAAAACCCATCAGCAAATCTCCTGGCTGTGACTTGCACATCTTAAGGTTCTTTGTAAATCAGTACTGAGGAATGATAGCTCAGAGAACTTCTGAAATGAATTGGACTCTAATATGCCTTCCATTTATTCTGGAGCCAGGAAAAAATATTTCATACTCGAATTTCAGGTATATTCCATGGAGAAACAAACTTTGTTTGAAGTGAAGAATATCTTTTAGTCTTTTTTATTAAGTGGTCTATTCAGGGTTTCATTTTGCAAGTGAAATGTAGTCATCACAGACAGAAATAACTATGGATAAAAAATTGTTAGGCACAGTATTAACTTTATAATGGTATATAAGAAATTATGAGGATTAGAACTAGATTTCTTTCCTCCTCATGTCATTTTTACATGATAATGTCCAAAATAGAAATAAAATGAACATACCCTTTTTAGAAACAGTAGATAGAGGTATAATTTTGGTGCTCTATATTGAAAAGATGGATAATGAGAGAAGGCTATCTTTATCAGATATTTAAATGAACTATAAACAAATAGTTATTCAAATATTATGGTAGTGGTATAAAACTAGAAAAAAAATAGTGTATATTATCCTGAAAAATATATTGGGGTGTGTGTGTGTGTGTGTGTGTGTGTGTGAATTTAATATGCAGTATAGATATTATCACAAATAAATTGGAAACATAATCATTGCTTAACAAATGAGGCTGAGTCATTTGGTTAGTATATTAGGCTAAAGACAAACTTATTTTATACGGGCACACACATAAGACCTTCAAATACAGTATTACATTGAAAGTTTTATTTCTTTTTCCTGTGAAACTTGAGTTGGTCTAGGCTTGTTAGACAGCTGCACTGTACAAGGTCATTCAGAGGTCTAAGTCCCTTCCATGTAGTTACTTTGTCATTCCTAGGACATTGTCTTTTTTTTCCATGGCTGCACCTGCATTCTAGCTTGTGATGACGGGGAAGGAGAGTAAATGTGGAGTAAGGGACCTGTCTACCTATATGAAAAATTGGGAAAAATAGTCTCTCGCTGGATTATGGGCTCAACCACAACTAAGAGAGAGAAAAATCACTAACATTTTTCAGAAACAGACATTGCATACTGGTGGTAAATAACAGACTGGGCCACAGTAGTTACATGAAAGAAAAATCAAGTCACTTTTGATCCTCATCTTTACTATATTTTAAAATAAATTTCAAATATATATGTAATCAAGCCATATAAGCATCTAAAATTATTTGTATAGCACCTAGCAAATGGTAACAAATATAAGTGTTTTATGGATTATAAATTTTTACATAATCCATACATAATCCTATAGAAGAGACTTCTGATCAGACTCTGCTTGATAAATGGGCATAGAGTATGGATCAAAGAGAGATCACAGAACAGAAAATACATACATGACTAAGGAGGATTTTTATACCCTTACTATTATAATATAATGAGAAATAATTTTCACTTACTAAATTAGGAAATACTTCATAAAATATTCAAACTTGGGTCGGGTGGGTTGTGGAGTGTACACTGCCCGAGCTGATGTGTGTCAGGAACCTCAGCACAGGTTCTTATTCCTGTGACCCGGACACTTCACACTCGGGAGCCTCTACCAGAAAAAAAGGCACACAAACTCAGAAACCATGTAAATGTCTAAAAACGGGAGATTGATGCGTGCGATGTTACACATGATGAAAACTGTTTATAGTGTTACTAACACTATGTGAGCATGCCTCAGATACAGTGTGAAGTACCAAAAAGTTAGGATATATAAAATGATCAGAAATTAGATTAAAAGTTTTTTTTTTTTTTAAAGCGTAGAATATATACTGGAAGTAGATTTGTTCAGTGTTGCTGCCTGCCCTGTTACCCTCTTTCATTACTTCACCTTTGCTGCTTTATTAGCACCTCTGAACATACTGATCAGAACAATGGGTTTACTTATTTTTGTTACCTTATTTTATTCCTCGCTCTCCCACTGAAGGATCCACGAGAGCAGGTGCCATGTCCTTCTTATCATTCTGCATTATATAGCATAGTGCCTGGCCCAATGGAGATAAGAAATAAACACTGATTGGGTGATGGCTTCTAGGCGACCTAACTTTTAGGCCTTTACATTTCATCAGGGACCAATAACACTTATATAATCAGGAAAAGAAGATGAATGTTTAAAGTATTAGGAAAAGTTTGTTTTATGATCATTTTCTTTAGTAATCGGCCTAGTTTTCTAATGAGTGAATAGGAAACAGAAATGATAAAATCTGGATTGAGGCAGAAGTAGAAAATGTGTTACTTTTTCTTTTTTTTTTTTATGGCTGAGTAGTATTTCATAGTATATATATATACTAAAGCTTTTTAATCTACTCGTCCACTGACGAACACTTGGTTTTTTGTTTTTTTTTTTAATTTTTTTTTTAATTTTATTTTTTAATGGGATGAGATCAATAAATCAGGATACATATATTCAAAGATAACATGTCCAGGTTATCTTGTCGTTCAATTATTTTGCATACCCATCACCCAAAGTCAGATTGTCCTCTGTCACCTTCTATCTAGTTTTCTTTGTGCCCCTCTCCCTCCCACTTTCCCTCTCCCTCTCCCCCCTCCCCCCGTAACTCTTAAGAGACTCTTATCAATGTCTCTTAGTCTCACTTTTATGTCCCACCTACGTATGGAATAATGCAATTCCTGGTTTTTTCTGATTTATTTCACTTCGTACAATGTTATCAAAATCTCACCATTTTGCTGTAAATGATCTGATGTCATCATTTCTTATGGCTGAGTAGTATTCCATACTGTATATGTGCCACATCTTCTTTATCCAGTCATCTATTGATGGGCTTTTTGGTTGTTTCCATGTCCTGGCCACTGTGAACAATGCTGCAATGAACATGGGGCTGCATGTGTCTTTACGTATCAATGTTTCTGAGTTTTGGGGGTATATACCCAGTAGAGGGATTGCTGGGTCATAAGGTAGTTCTATTTTCAGTTTTTTGAGGAATCACCATACTTTCTTCCATAATGGTTGTACTACTTTACATTCCCATCAACAGTGAATGAGGGTTCCTTTTTCTCTACAGCCTCTCCAACATTTGCTATTACCTGTCTTGTTGATAATAGCTAATCTAACAGGCATGAGGTGATATCTCATTGTAGTTTTGATTTGCATTTCTCTAATAACTAAAGAAGATGAGCATCTTTTCATATATCTGTTGGCCATTTGTATTTCTTCAACAGATACTTTTTCAACAGAGACTATGTCCATACCCCACCCCGTTCCCCATACAGCCTGGGGATTTGTGTTTTTCTGCCTTGTGGAAGCAGAGCCTGTGCAATGTTTTGTGTGCCTGTATAGAAATAAAATGTACTCATGCCCCCTGGCTTGCTCAACACAGTTTGCTCTCTTGGCTCTGCTGTGGGCAGTGTTGGTTAACTATAGATATGCAAGGAATATTAGATTTGAAGGGGAGTATTGAAATGGGAGCCGAGTTTGGTTTTTCCATTTCCTACTACCTCCTCCCCTTAAGATACAATTTTCTATGTCTGTTATTGCAGCAACTTAAGTTTTTAAAATATTGAGTCAAGTGAAACTTTGCATGTAGTATTAGCATTCTATTCAGGGTGCCAGTAAGAAAAATTTTACAGAAAAATGGCAATAAAAATAAGAATAGGACCCGTTTCCTTCTGGTTTATATGAAATGGATATTTTAGCTATCAGTTCAAATATTTAAAACTTATAAAATCTATCAGATTTTCTAATGACACAGTATATGGAGTAAGAAATTATAGAAAGAGGCTAATTTTCCAGACTGTAGCTCATATACATAGAATTGCTGATGTATAGAAGCATGATTTTTTGTGCCTATTACCAGAATATGTGAATAAGATTACTTTTAAATAACTAGAAGCAGTAAGAAACACTTACATAGAATAGAGAATTTTCATTTAGGACAATTCTTATAGAATATGATGGAGGAAAGAAAACTTGGATAGAATTTAAATGGTTTCTAGGGGGCAACAGAAGTGAAAACTGCCTCTAAGTGAGGAATATGTCTGCATATTAAAACCTGAGTGTAAATATGTGAACTTTTCTTAGAAATGAGTAGCGACAAGGAAGCTAGTTGGTGTTTTTGCTTTGTGCAGTGTTAGCTCTGTTAATGAATACCACTCGCTGATCAGCGTGTTCTGAACAGAAGCCTGTGTATGTGGCTTGTAGCAAGTCAGGTTTAAGAAAAAGATGTCAGTGACTTCAGAACCATGTCACATGACTCCCTCTCTTTGCCAATACCAGACTCTGTGGATCAAATTTCAACTCCAGGAGAGTCCTCCCCACCATGTGGGTTTAACCGAATGAAAAGCAGAACCGCACTTCCGAGAACGTTAGGAGGTGCTCTTCACTTTCCATGGGGCCTCGGCACTGGGAGCTGGTTTTCAAATCAAAGCATGGCCACTGAATGGAATTTCAGTATTTTGCTGTCATTTTGATATTTTCATCTGGTCTCCATCAGTTCTGCCAGACTCTTCCTGCACGATGGGGGCAGGAGCTCTCGCCATCTGTGTGAGTACAGGCCGCCCAGGTCTCCTGTGGGCACGCCAGGGCCGGGAGCGGCCTCCGCCCTCCCGGTTTTGTTGAAATGTGACTTTGTGACTTTGTTTTACTTTCTAGAAGGGGGTGGTGGTGTAGGTTTGTTATTTAAATTTCTAGCTATTCAAATGTGCATTAAGCAGTTTTTTGGGCATTCTGCATTTTCTGTCTACTTCTCCTTTCCAAAAAAGGTGAGGGAAAACGCATGCTGAGTTTATTCAGTCAGCTTGATTTACTGTGGAGCACTTTCAAGCATTGTAGACTTTCTTGTTCTGAAAAAGTTAAATGTGAATTCTCAGTTGTAGTTATTGGAAAAAATCTTGTGGCTAGGTTGAGAAAGAATTAAAATACCCATTAATTTATTACCTCTGAGTATGTGTACAGCATCTTCGTATTAACATTCATGTTTACATTTAGTAACTCTGGAATTTCTGTTTCAGCAGAGATGCTGAAAGTAGTGGTGAAAAAAGCTTGCTTAGTAAATGTGACTCTTTAATCAACTGTGGAAGCATCTGGTTGTTACAATATAGTAGCGTCAACGAATAACACTGATATAAAATCCATGGGGAAAATGTGTATATTTCTAGAGCTAAAATTCATGAATTTCTTTTTTTTTTTTTTTTTTTTTTAATAAATTTTTATTAATGGTAATGGGATGACATTAATAAATCAGGGTACATATATTCAAAGAAAACATGTCTAGGTTACCTTGTCATTAAATTATGTTGCATACCCCTCGCCCAAAGTCAGATTGTCCTTCGCCACCCTCTATCTAGTTCTCTGTGCCCCTCCCCCTCTCCCTAACTCTCCCCCTGTCCTCCCTCCCCCCACCCCTGGTAACCACCACACACTTGTCCATGTCTCTTAGTCTCATTTTTATGTTCCACCAATGTATGGAATCATGTAGTTCTTGTTTTTTTCTGATTTACTTATTTCACTCCGTATAATGTTATCAAGATCCCACCATTTTGCTGTAAATGATCTGATGTCATCATTTCTTATGGCTGAGTAGTATTCCATAGTGTATATGTGCCACATCTTCTTTATCCAGTCTTCTATTGAAGGGCTTTTTGGTTGTTTCCATGTCTTGGCCACTGTGAACAGTGCTGCAATGAACATGGGGCTACATGTGTCTTCACGTATCAATGTTTCTGAGGTTTTGGGGTATATACCCAGTAGAGGGATTGCTGGGTCATAAGGTAGTTCTATTTGCAGTTTTTTGAGGAACCACCATACTTTCCTCCATAATGGTTGTACTACTTTACATTCCCACCAACAGTGAATGAGGGTTCCTTTTTCTCCACAGCCTCTCCAACATTTGCTATTACCTGTCTTGTTGATAATAGCTAATCTAACAGGGGTGAGGTGGTATCTCATTGTAGTTTTGATTTGCATTTCCCTAATAACTAATGAAGCTGAGCATCTTTTCATATATCTGTTGGCCATTTGTATCTCTTCCTGGGAGAAGTGTCTATTCATGTCTTCTTCCCATTTTTTTATTGGATTGTTTGTTTGTTTGTTGTTGAGTTTTATGAGTTCTTTGTAAATTTTGGAAATTAGGCCCTTATCTGAGCTGTTGTTTGAAAATATCATTTCCCATTTAGTTGGCTGTCTGTTTATTTTGATATCAGTTTCTCTTGCTGAGCAAAAACTTTTTATTCTGATGTAGTCCCATTCATTTATCTTTGCCTTCACTTCTCTTGCCATTGGAGTCAAGTTCATAAAATGTTCTTTAAAACCCAGGTCCATGAGTTTAGTACCTATGTCTTCTTCTATGTACTTTATTGTTTCAGGTCTTATATTTAGGTCTTTGATCCATTTTGAATTAATTTTAGTACACGGGGACAGGCTGTAGTCGAGTTTCATTCTTTTGCATGTGGCTTTCCAGTTTTCCCAACACCATTTGTTGAAGAGGCTTTCTTTTCTCCATTGTGTGTTGTTGGCCCCTTTATCAAAGATTATTTGACCATATATATGTGGTTTTATTTCTGGGCTTTCTATTCTGTTCCATTGGTCTGAGTGTCTATTTTTCTGCCAATACCATGCTGTTTTGATTATTGTGGCCCTATAATATAGTTTAAAGTCAGGTATTGTAATGCCCCCAGCTTCATTCTTTTTCCTTAGTAAAATTCATGAATTTCAAGAGCAATTCTGTTGGTGCTTATACATAAACTTTTGCAACAACCAAGTATTGCCTATTTGCCAGTTATAATTTACAGAATGCTATAATTAAAATTTTTATTTTAATAAATGGAAAATGCATAAGTATACATATTTATATTTATATTTCAAGTTGTTAGTGTATTCCGAGGAAGCATTTTATGTCTTTAGAGGTACTAAGGGAGAAATACCTTACTCTGTTGTCACCTTAACTGCTCCCTTGTGTTTTTTCACATTTAGGTCAGATCCTTTAAAAAAAAATGTTCAGAAAGACCTGCAATTTGTTGTAGGTTGTGATGGCATCCTAAAATAACCAGAAATAGTCAGGTAATTTTTGACACATAGGTCCCGATTGGTCACCAGATTGTGTACCAACTCCACGGGTTGAATTTTCTTAGTAAATCTGCAGGGTGACTCCTCTCGTCCAGGCTCAGAACGTTTCAGACGGGGCGCCTTCTGCCTGTCTGTATGCCTTTTCCTTTAGCCCTGAGACTTCAGCGTCCAGGTATCCAGCTGGTTATTGTGTCAAAGTGTTCCCTTCAAAATCTGATTTTTTTTTTCTTCATATAAAGTACTGAGATTTACTGCAGACACTAGTCTGCATTTTTCCAGCTTTGTAGAAGAAATACTCAAGGACCAGAAATGTGTAGTGTGAGACAGCTAACGGACCTTTCGTCATGAGATCTGCAGTTATTTCTGATTGTCTGGTTGTACCCTTACCTCTTGCCCTCCTGCGTACATGATCTGACCTTGACTGGTATGCAGATTGACCCAAGTATGAAACTTCGTATTTCCCTTTGTGTCGAGCCAAAGCATGTACAAAATTTCATTTAAGGTTGATGTAAAAATCATACTGTTTAAGAGATTATTCACCCTGATAGGATTGATATGAGTAGGAGGAATTGCAACATAGTATTTCTGCAAAAAAAAGATAACAATTGGAGAATAAAAAACTTTTTAAAAATGTGGTAGAAAAGTAAGAACTATACATATGGGCTAATAAGCATTTCTTAGTTTGGGATTTTTCTACTTAGTAAACATATCTTCTTTGTAGCCACTTGTCAGGTGTGCTGCTGAAGATAGTCCTCAGACAAAATTATATAGAGTACCAAATATTTCTTGTGTGTGTGCGTACACATATGTGTGAAGTTAGGGATTCTTAAAGTGGGACACAGGCTGGTTTAAAGATATTCATTTCCTTTATCCATTGACTAACCAACTTTCTTTTATTTTCCCCATTTCTTTTGTTTTCCTTCTTCCTACATTGGTAGTGCTGTTAGTAAAACTATAGCAGGCTCACCAAATTTACTCTCATTGCTAGTTATTTGTACATAGAAGAGGTAGGTTCTTTACTAGAAAATAATCTTTTTTTCTCAGTAAATCACATCGCAGAACCGGAAATTGTACTTGCCAATTAATGTTATCTTAGTCTCTTCTAGTTTGAATGTAACTTTTGTGGGACTCAGGCTCTCTCAGGTAAATCCTGAGTCTTTCAGATTCCCTGCCCCTCCTGCTGTTCTCTCCAGGATGGCATCTGGGCATGTTGAGGACACGTGGGTGAGAGTGAGGAGTTAGCATATTCTAGTGGATGAAGAATGGGGGCTTAGAATGCATGTGTGTAGGTTCTTTAATATAGTCTAGATGTTCTTATATGAGGGTGGGTTCAGGTATCAAATCTGTGTCTGGTGAATTTGCAGATCAGTTCTCTTCATATTATCAGAGCCCAATGTCTACCTATCCTGATTGAACCCCAAGTCTTGCTGGTGCCAGAAATAATTCCAACAGTACCAGGCCTTTGTAGCCTTTGTCCCTAAGTTGGGCATCTCTACTCCTGTAGCCTTATCACCTGGTACCATCAGGTACCCTACATATATATACCTTATAGTACAAGCAGGAGCTATGGTTATAGTACTCAAAGACTCATTCACCACAGATCAGATTAAGATACTCTGAATGCCAATTTACTGAATCAATTTAAAACACAGTATAAAGCAAGGGGGAAATGATGGGGTAGTTTTACCCACGTAGAAAGGTTGAAGGGTATTGAAAGGACCATGTTCCCATCACCCTGTGTCACATAATGTTCATCTAGCCTGTCTAGAATGAATGAAAACAAAGAATTATATACCCCACATGCTGCTGGCAGACATCTAATCTACCCAGCTAAAAAATGGGCAAAGCTTGTGAACAGGAAGTTCACAAATACAAATGCTAATAAATGTGAAAATTGTTTGATTTCATTCATAGTTATAAATATTAGCAAATTAAAAATTTTCAAAACCAGTAATGATGAGAGAATGGGGAGTGGACACACTCCATGCTGTCCATCAAGTTGTAAACCACTGAAGCAGCTTTGTAAGGCAATATGGCAGTATATCAAAATTTATTATTTATCTACCTATTGATCTAGCAATCTCATTGCTAGCAATTTATCTTATAAGTACTTGTACAGTTATGTAAAAGTGTTTGCAAGAGTGTTCATTGATGGATTATTTGTAATAGCAAGAGCTGTAAATCTAAATGTTAGTAAGGTTGGTGAAATCAATTATGGTATCTCTGTGTAATATAATTATAACAACTGTATGTGCCAATATGGAAAGATCTCCAAATAGATCAAGTAGCAAAAGCAAGGTGCATAAATATGCAGTTGTATAGTTATTTGCCTTTGTTTAAAAAATATGCATATATATATTTAATTATGCATAGAAAATTTTTTCAAGGAAATGAGTTATTAAGGCTGGGATAGGAAAACTTTTCAGTTTAAACTTGTGTGTGTTTGAGTTTCGATTAAGTATATGTATGACTTTTATTAAATTTAGTAAAAATAAAGACTGCTCAAAGAACAAGGAGCAGTAACTCTGTCTAGAAATAAGATTGGTTTACAGTCATAAAGGCAATGACTATTAAGTTTGAATGTTAAGTACTTTCACAAATACATGTTGAAATATACAAATTATTTGAACATGTTTAATATGTAAAAGGAAATAGACTTTCCCTCCTAATTTCACAGAGCAGACATAGAGCAGGTAGAGTATAACGAAGCAGTTTCAACACAGTTGAAGTACGTGTCTAGAGATTCTGGTGTCTAAAAGTTGAGCTGGTGGTCTTAGGGGGTGAGCAGCGCCCCATCACCAAAAGTAAGAAGAAGGCTGAATGGTCATAGTTTGACTTGTCATAGTGTTTTCTCATGGAATTAGAGTTATAAGGTGAGACATCCTTGTAATATTCAGGATTCTCTAAGTAATTGTGTGCTTTCCAGATTTTGTGGTCTCAGCTCATTTTTCTTTTTTATTTGCTAGACTTGGAAATTTAACACACACATACACACACACACACACACACACACACACACACACACACACACACCTTTTGCCCCATCCACTCCATGTGCTTGCTTCTATTAGGGCTTCCTTTACTTGGAGGATTAGTGGATTAGCCAAAAGGGAAGGCAGGATGCCATGATTTTAGTAAATAGAGCTAGAATGGGGTGGGGGGAGAAATAACATTTTAATTGGTAAATGGAGTATTATTAGCTATAAAAACAGGCCAGTTGGCTCAGTGGTAGAGCGTCGGCCTGGTGTACAGGAATCCCAGGTTCAATTCCCAGCCAGGGCACACAGGAGAAGCACCCATCTGCTTCTCCACCCCTCCCCCTCTCCTTCCTCTCTGTCTCTCTCTTCCCCTCCTGCAGCCAAGGCTCCATTGGAGCAAAAGATGGCCTGGGCACTGGGGATGGCTCCTTGGCCTCTGCCCCAGGCGCTAGAGTGGCTCTGGTCGCTACAGAGCGATGCCCCAGAGGGGCAGAGCATCGCCCCCTGGTGGGCATGCCCGGTGGATCCTGATCAGGCTCATGCGGAGTCTGTCTGACTGCCTCCCTGTTTCCAACTTAAGAGAAATACAAAAAAAAAAAAAATTACCTCTTCTGGAACTTATTTATTTCATTTACATTCATTGAAGAGGGACAAGATATGCTATTACAACATAAGAATGTGAAATGTTTCTAAAAGCCAATTTATTTTAGTGTTTTTTTCTACTGATACAAATAGTCTCATTTAGCCAAAAAAAAAAAATTTACTTGTTGACTTTTTTTCTGTTATTAACAGCTCTTTGAAGTATAATTATGTCATAAAATATACTCATTAACAGTGTACAGTTTAATGATTTTCACTAAATTTACCAAGTGTGCACATATTACCACAACCTACTTCTAGAGCATTCTGTCACTTTGTGAGCTCCCTTGTGCTCATTTACAGTTAGTTTCTGCTCCCATCATCTGCCCTCTTCCCCACTTCCAACCTCAGATGACCCCTAATTTACTTTATATTTCTATATATTTGCTATAAAGGGATTCAAGCAATATACATTCTCTTGTGACTGGCTTCTATCACTTAGCATAATATTTTTGAGATTTATCAATATTGTAATATATATCAGTATTTCATCCTGTTTAACACTGAATAATTATATGACATTGTGTTTATCCATTTACTAGTTGATAGACATTTGGGTTATTTCCAATGTTGGCACTACAAATAATCCTGCTGTGAACAATAATATACAGTGGTACCTTGAGATACGAGTTTAATTCCTTTTGTAACTGACCTTGTAAGTCAACTCATATATCAAACAAATTTCTCCCATTTAAAATAAACTGAAATAGATTTATTCCATTCCAGCCCTGTGAAACATCCCCAAACCATCCTAAATTATGAAAAAAGACATCTTTTTAAGAAACACACATGTATACTTTACCAATGCATAACAAAATATATGAAATAAAAGAAAAAAAGTGTTATTTAGTACTGTATTCTTACCTTGGAGACAGATGAGTGCAGCTAACAGGTGAATGGCGGAGGAGAAGGAGGGAGGGAGGAAGAAATGCAGGCACTGTAGACATGTAAACTAAAACTGCACTTTCTTAACACTAAATATATATAAACTAAAACTGCATTTTCTTTACTTTAAACAAAACTAAAACTGCACTTTTACTTAAAATGAAACCACAAAAACTTAATTGTTAAAAAAACCTCACTTTCTTAACTTTAAATTTAACCTAAGCTTAACATTACGTATTTTTCATTTAATCATCACCTGTTTTTGCCTTTTTGGTTGCACTTTCGGCACTTTCACTTGCAGGATTTTTGAATAAAAATCTATCCAAAGAGGTTTGCTTTTGCCTGCCTTTTAAAATGTTACGGAAATGTGACAAACAAGTGTCATTAAAAAGTGTTGAAGCACAACCAGTTGAAACTTTTTCTGGGTGTTTCTTTTCAATGAAACTTGAAAGCTTCTCCCACACTGCCAGCATGTCTTTAATTTCTCTTGTAGAAATCACTTCCTCCGACTCTACCTCCTCCTCACTGCTAATCTCTTGCAGAAGCTCTGTATGTTGGATCATCTGTAGCTCCTTCAACTCCTCAGTTGAGAGTTCCTCCTCATGTTCCTCAGCAAGCTCATTTTCGTCACCCTCATCTACCTCCAGACCCATCAACTTTCCAAGGGACACAATCTCCTCCAATGCTTCTACCTCGGTTTCGGTCTCTGGTTTGAATCCTTTTAAGTCCCTGTCTGCAAACAGCATCAGGCCATAATTTTTCCATGCTGAGTTCAAGGTTCTTCTTGTAACCTCTTGCCATGCCAAGTCCATAATGCATAAACATATCACAATGTTGTAGTGATCTTTCCAAAACTCTCGAAAGGTTAGAATTGTATTCTCAGTCACCTCAAAACAGCGGTGGAACAAGTGCTTTGTGTAAAGCTTTCTAAAGTTGGAAATGACCTGCTGATCCATAGGTTGCAAGATTGAAGTCGTGTTGGGTGGGAGGTAGAGGATTTTCATGAATTTGAACTCATCGAGAACGTCATCTTCAAGACCAGGTGGCTGGGCTGGAGCATTATCAAAGATTAGTAATGCTTTCATCGGGATTTTATTTTCTTGAAGATATTTCTTCACTGCAGGACCAAAGACGAGATTTACTCATTCAATAAAAAACTGCCACATAACCCATGCCCTAGCATTGGTGTGCCACATAACCTGCAATTTTTCTTTAAGAATCTTGTGAGTCTTAAAGGCTCGAGGATTTTTGGAATGATACACTAGCAGTGGCTTTACTTTACAGTCACTGCTAGCATTCGCACCCAATGCAAGGGTCAAATGGTCCTTCATGGGTTTATGGCCTGGCAGCTTCTTCTCCTCTGCAGTGATGAAAGTCCTCTGGGGCATTTTTTTCCAAAACAATCCTGTTTAGTCACAGTTGAACACTTGTTGGGGGATGTAGTCTTCCTTTGTGATAAGCATAGCAAAACGTGCAATGTACGTTTAGGCAGCTCCTCAGCTGCCTTAATGTCAGCACTCGCAGCTTCAACATGCCTCACCACCAAGTGAATGCCAGATCTCTTCTTGAAATTTTCAAACCAGCCATGACTTGCCTTAAACATATTTTCTGCTGTCTCTTTTGAGATTGATGGTTCTTTCTTCTTCAAGTCACCATAAATAATACATGCCTTTTCGCATATTACAGTCTCCATCACTGTATCTCCTGCCAGCTCTTTCTCTTTCACCCACACCAGCAGAAGCTTCTTCATTTCTTCATGGATATTTGGCCTTAATTGGGACAGAATTGTAGTTCTTTTCACTGGATTTGCACTTTCGATGATATCCTTTTGTTTAAGGATGGTACAAACTGTATTGTGGTCATACAGCCTTGCCAGTTCAATCACTCGTACACCACGCTCATGTTTTTCTATTATTTCTTGCTTTACTTCTATCAACATCATTCTCTTCTTCTTCTCACCACTGTCCTTTACACTCACTTTCTTCGGCCCCATGATAGCACACACAAAAAAAATTAGTAAAAAATGCAAAAATGATGCAAGAACAAGTACATCGCACGAGATCCAACTTGATTCTGCGGGTAACGTGAGAAAGAACGAGATGCTGGTGTTGTGCTGCTGATACTGGACCCATGCGCCAATGCGCCAACTAGCTGCAGCTTCCTGAATCATGACTCGTATCTCGGAATTTTGCTCGGATCTCAAACAAAAATGCAGACTGAGTTGCAGCTCGTATCTTAAAAAAAGAAAAAAATTGTATGTTGGTCTGCTTGTATCTCAAGGTACCACTGTACAAGTTTTTGTGTGAACATCTATTTTCATTGCTCTCGGCTAAGTACTTATGAGTAGAATTGCTGGATAATATAGTAAACCTGTTGTTTAATATTTTAAGAAATTGCCCAATTCTTTTCCAAAATGGTTGCGCCATTTTCCATTCTCATTATCAATGTATGAAAATTTCAGTTTCTCCACATCCTTGCCAGCATATGGTATTAATAGCTTATTTGTTTTTTACAATGGTTATTCCAGTGAATTTGTTAGTGGTAGCTCAGCTTCTTAATGATTAATGGTGTTAGGCATTTTTTCATATGCATATTATCCACTTGTGTATCTTCTTTGGTTAAATGTTTGTCCATATCTTTTGCCCATTTCTTTATTGGGTTTTTGCTTTTATTGAGTTCTTTTTATGTTTTGGTTTTTTTTTTTTGTATTTTTCTGAAGCTGGAAACGGGGAGAGACAGTCAGACGGACTCCCGCATGTGCCCGACCAGGATCCACCCGGCACGCCCACCAGGGGCGAAGCTCTGCCCACCAGGGGGCGATGCTCTGCCCCTCCGGGGTGTCGCTCTGCCGCGACCAGAGCCACTCTAGCGCCTGGGGCAGAGGCCAAGGAGCCATCCCCAGCGCCCAGGCCATCTTTGCTCCAATGAAGCCTCGGCTGCGGGAGGGGAAGAGAGAGACAGAGAGGAAGGAGAGGGGGGGGTGGAGAAGCAAATGGGCGCTTCTCCTATGTGCCCTGGCCGGGAATCAAACCCGGGTCCCCCACACGCCAGGCTGACGCTCTATCGCTGAGCCAACCGGCCAGGGCCTTTTTATGTATTTTGATACAGATCCTTTATCAGATATATGACCCACTGGATGTGGGGTTTTTGTCCTGTCTTCCAAATCAGTTCAACCAGAACCAAAGGTACTGATTTTAACTTTTGGCTTCCTGTGGTCTTACTGTTATGCCCACTCAGCCTGGAGGTAGAGAGGGTTGAGGCAATGGTGACACAAATTATACCATTCTTACCTAAACCTCATCAGTTTTTTCATGAATAAGTATTTATCAATTTGTTTTTGCCTTTGGTCAATTTCTAGAGACTTCAAATGGTTGTTTTGACAATTTTGTCTACTTTCTAATTATTTTTAGGAATAAATTTGCAGACCCCTTTAATCAATCTCCTTCCTTCCTTCCTTCCTTCCTTCCTTCCTTCCTTCCTTCCTTCCTTCTTTCCTTCCTTCTTTCCTGCCTCTCTCTCTCTCTATTTCTTTCTTTCTTTCTTTCTTTCTTTCTTTCTTTCTTTCTTTCTTTCTTTCTTTCTTTCTTTCTTTCAGGTGAGAGAAGGGGAGATAGGGAAGCAGACTCCTGCATGCACCCCAACTGGGATCCACCCAGCAACCCCATCTGGGGCCACTGCTCAAATCAAGCAAGCTATCCTTAGTGCCTGGGGCCACACTCAGACCAATTGAGCTGCTGGCTGCAGGAAGGGAAGAGGGAGAGAAGAGTGCCCTGTGTGCCCCGACCAGGAATTGAACCTGGGACATCCATACACCAGGCCAATACTCTATTCACTGAACCACCAGCCAGGGCCAAGAATTTAACTTTCTATAATAACCTTTCATTTTTTTTGGTATAAAATTTAGGGAAAACAAGTAAACAAAAAGAAAATTAGAAGCTAAGATTCTATAACCCAGAAATAAACATGTACTGTGTTTGCTTATGTCTTATCATTTTTTTCTACAAGCATATAAAGTTATAAAATAGATTATACTTGTTATTACTTTTATAAGTAATTTTTATTTTTCAATTATAGTTGACATACAATATTACAATATATTAGTCTCTAATATACAAGCAAGTGATTAGACATTATATAACTTATTAACTGATTATTGGGATAAATCTAGTACCCATCTGACACCATACAATATTATTGGCCATATTCCCTGTGCTGTACTTTACATCCCCATGATTATTCTGTAACTACCAATTTGGATTTCTTAACCCCTTCACCAATTCCCCTAACCCCCTCCCATCTGACAACCGTCAAAATGTTCTTTGTATAATATTTATGACTCGGTGTCTGTTCTATTTGTTTATTTGTTTGTTTGGGTTTCACATATAAGTGAAATCATATGGCATTTGTCTTTCTCTGTATGACTTACTTCACTCAGCACAACACCCTCTAGGTCTATCCATCTTATTGCAGTTGGCCAAGAATTCTTTTTTTTATGGCTGAGTCGTATTCCATTGTATCTATGCACCACTTCTTCTTTACCATTCATCTGTTGATGGACACTTAGGTTGCTTCCATATCTTAGCTATTGTAACTAATGCTTTATATGGATGTATATGTCTCTTTGATTTATTGTTTTGGGTTTCTACAGGTAAATACCCAAAATTGGAAATGCTGGGTTCGTCTTGGTCTCATTATATAGCCTTTGTTTTAAAGTTTATTTTGTCTAATACAAGTATTGCTACCCTTTTTTTTTGTTTTCATTTTCATGAAATATCTTTTTTTATCTCTTTACTTTCAGCCTTTTCACAGCTTTCAGTTTGAAGTGAGTCTCTTGTAGACAGCATGTATAAGGTTCTTGTTTTGTTATCTATTTAGCCTCTGTATGTCTTTTGATTGGAGCATTTAACCATTTGCATTTAAAGTAATTGTTCAGCTTGACTAGGAGGTGGTGCAGTGAATAGAGTATCGACCTGGAATGCAGAGGACCGAGTCTCCAAACCTGAGGTTGCTGGCTTGAGTGCAGGCTCATCCAGCTTCAGTGTGGGCCCACCAGCTGGAGCGTGGTATCATAGCCATGACCCCATGGTTGCTGGCTTGAGCTCAGGGGTTACTGGCTTGAAGTCCAAAGTCACTGGCTTGAGTCCATGGTCACTGGCTTGAGCTCAGTCTGCTAGAGCCCCCCCAGTCATGGCACATATTGAGAAAGCAATCAATGAACAACTAAGATGATGCAATGAAGAATTGATGCTTCTCTCTACCTTCCTATCTGTCTGACACCCTTCTTCTCATAAATAAAGAAACAAACAGCCCTGGTCTGTTGGCTTAGTGGTAGAGTGTCGGCCTGGCATGCGGGGGACCCGGGTTCGATTCCTGGCCAGGGCACATAGGAGAAGCGCCCATTTGCTTCTCCACCTCCCCCCCTCCTTCCTCTCTGTCTCTCTCTTCCCCTCCCGCAGCCAAGGTTCCATTGGAGCAAAGATGGCCCGGGCGCTGGGGATGGCTCCTTGGCCTCTGCCCCAGGTGCTAGAGTGGCTCTGGTCGTGGCAAAGCGATGCCCCGGAGGGGCAGAGCATCGCCCCCTGGTGGGCAGAGCGTCGCCTCTGGTGGGCGTGCCGGGTGGATGGATCCCGGTCGGGCGCATGCGGGAGTCTGTCTGACTGTCTCTCCCCGTTTCCAGCTTCAGAAAAATACAAAAAAAAAAAGAAACAAACAAATAAAATAAAGTAATTTTTGGTAGATATGTATTTATTGCCATTTCATTTTTTGTATATATTCTTCTTAAAGGCCCTTTAACATTTCTTATAATACTGATTTGGTATTGATGAACTTCTTTCGCTTTTTCTTGTCTGGGAAGCTCTTTTTCTGTCCTTCAGTTCTAACTGATGGCTTTGCTGGGTAGAGTAATCTTGTTAACAGGTCCTTAGACTATTTCTTGCCAGTCCCTTCTGGCCTGCAAAGTTTCTGTTGAGAAATCAACTGACAGTCTTATGGGAGTTCCTTTATAGATAACTAAGTCTTTTCTCTCGCTGCTTTTAAAAATCTTTGTCTTTCACCTTTGGCATTTTAATTATGATGTGTCTTGGTGTGGGCCTCTTTGGGTTCATCTTTTTTGGGACACTCTGTGCTTCCTGGCTGGGTTAGGGAAGTTTTCCATCATTTTTTCACATAGGTTTTCAATTCCTCACTCTCTCTCTTCTTCTGGCAATGCCATGATGTGAATGTTGTGCCAAAGGCTCCTTACACTATCCTCATTATTTTGAACTTTTTTTTTTCTTTTCTGTTCTGATTAGGTGTTTTTTTCTTTTGTTTCAAATCTCTGATTTGATCCTCTGTTTATCTACTCCACTGTTGATTCCCTGTAATGTAGTCTTCATTTCAGTTAATGTTTTCTTCATTTCTGATTGGTTCTTTTTATCTTCATTTTTATGTTTCCTATCTCTTTGTTGAAGTTTTCTTTCATCTACTTTTATCATATGTTCATTGAGCATCCTTGTAACCAAATGCAGATTTCTCATCTCCATTTTGTTTGGTTCTTTTTTTAGAGTTTTGTTCTGGTTTTCCACTGGGATATGTTTCTTTGTCTCCTCATTTTGGCTGCCTCCCTGTGTTTGTTTCTCTGTATTAGGTAGTTGCTATGTCTCCTAGGCTTGGTAGGCTGACCTTATGTAGTAGATGTCCCATAGGGTTCAGTGGCACAGACTCCCTGATCACCCAAGCTGGACACTCCAGGTGCGCCCTTCCTGTGTGGGCTGTGTACACCCTCCTGTTGTAGTCGAGCCTTTATTGCTATTAGGACCTCAATGGGAGGGATTTACCCTCCAAGCTGATTGGCTGCAAGAACTGGCTGTGACCACTGTAAAAAATCAGCTGTGCAGGAGCCAACCCCATAGAGTAAGACTTGTTTCACGGGGCTCTGGTGCCTGCTGAGTTTGTCCCTTGAGTGCGTTGGTTGTAGAGGTGGTTGTGTGGTGCTTCAGCGTGATCTGAAGCTGTTGACTGGTGCACGAGCTCTGGGGCCTCCCAGGAAGAGCAAGCCAAGATCAGCCACCATCTGTGCCCTACCTGGGGCCACCCAGAATGAACTATAGAGTGATCTGCAGATGGCTGCTACTTGTGCTGGGCTTGAAGGTGCCCAGGAGAGACCAAACTGTGAACCAAGGCCATTGCCACTAGTTGCTGGGTCTGGGGCCACTTAGAGAGGGGTAGGCGGCATACTGAGGTCAGATCCTGCTTGTTTGATAAATTTTAGGAAAGTTCAAAGCATGAGCCAAGAGAGGTTGTTTGTATGGAAAAACCACTGAAAACAGCCTGGGAAGCCCCACCAGTTGAATGGGTCAGGGTCTCAGACAATCACCAGGATGGGTTGAACAGTGTGAGCCAGGTTGATGGAGACTCAGATTTGGCATCCACCTGCTGGCTCTGTGGGAGGAGGGCTCAGAAAAGAAACAATGGCTCCTGCCAGCTCTTCTGTCTGGAAGAAAGCAGCCCCTCCAACCATTGTTCTGATTCTGGACAGTTCAGTTCCTCCCCGTATGACTGGTGCCTTTCAAGCTGCTTCCCCAGCCCTGGAGTTCAGAGCAAGTAAGACTGAGTAAATTCATGTGTGGGTCCTTTAAGAACTCTTAGGTCTCCCTCATCCTCAATTCCTGTTGGTTTTTACAGCCAGAAGTTATGGGGACTTCTCTTCATGGCACTGGAACCCTGGATGGGGGCCTGGTGTGGGGCTGGGGACCCTTTGTTCCTTAGGGAAAACCTCTACAGCCAAGATAACCCTTCCAAGTTTTATCTACCACACATGGGTGTGGGACCAGCCTGTTTTGTGTCTCTACTCCTCCCACGAGTTTCAATATGATTTCTTTATATCCTTAGTTATTGGACTTCTGTTCAGTTAGATTTTAAGTGGTTCTTAATGATGGTTGTTCTGTAGTGTAGTTGTATTTTTGATATGGGTATAG
The DNA here is from genome assembly GCF_036850995.1 of Saccopteryx leptura. Taxonomy (NCBI): domain Eukaryota; kingdom Metazoa; phylum Chordata; class Mammalia; order Chiroptera; family Emballonuridae; genus Saccopteryx; species Saccopteryx leptura. The sequence continues at coordinate 71,029,275 of NC_089507.1, read as the reverse complement.
AAGGATTGGAGTTCAGCATTTACCTATACTACCATCTTGACCAGAACCTCTCGACATTAGTTTTATAGCATTCTTTTTTCCCCCCAAATACGTTTATTGTGGATGTCATGAGATGCTATGAGAGGAGTCTAGCTCAGTGTTACTAGTACTCCTGTGTTTGGAGCCCTGGCTAGAGGGAGGATAGCCCGAGACCAGGCCCTTGCTCTTGCTGGGCATTGCCAAATTGCCCTCCAGAGACGCGAATCACTTTACAGCCCACCTCTTTGCTTCTTACCAATATTTTTTTTTCTTTAAAAAAAAATTTCCTTGAGCCTGACCAGGCAATGGTGCAGTGGATAGAATGTTGGACTGGGATTCAGAGGACCCAGGTTCGAAATCTCGAGGTTGCCAGCTTGAGCATGGGCTCATCTGGCTTGAGTGTGGGCTCACCAACTTGAACGCTGGTGAGTGTGGGGTCACTAGCTTGAGTGTGGGATCATAGACATGACCCCATGGTCACTGGCTTGAGCCCAAATGTCGCTAGTTTGAAGCCCAAGGTTACAGGCTTGAATTGTCTGTCCCTATCTGTACCTCTCTCTAACTGTCTCTATCTCTGTTACAAAAAAAAAAAAAAAAATGTCCTTGAGTAGAAAGGATGGCAAATAACATCACATTTCTGTTTTTGCCTATCTTCGATTACTAGGAATTCTAGCACGTTCTGGGAAAATCTACAGGCACACCTCATTTTATTGTGCTTCACTTTATTTTGCTTCATAGATGTTGCATTAAAAAAAAAAGAAAGGCAGCCCTCTACCAGCAAAAAGATTACGGTTTGCAATTTATTGGGATCCTCACTTCATTGTGGTGATCAGGAACCGAACACACAATATCTCTGAGGTATGCCTATATTTCATTTTTAGAAGTGACTACTATTATTTCTTCTTTATATGCCTTAAAACCTGCATCCAGATAACTGCCGTTCACGTTGTAGTTTTGTCCTCTGAACCACATGGCAGCTCTTCTAAAATCTGAAAATGTTTCACTCTAGTCTTCTCTTTTAAGTTTGTTTCAAGTTCTTCACTCTTCCTCACATAACATGGTTATACTTCTTAAATTAAAATTTTAATGTTTTAAATTTAAAACTTATTTATTTCTTGCAACCAAAAGGATGATTTTCTTAAATATGACTGCTGTTTGCCCATCTCTCCTTTGCCTCCCAAGAGGTAGTCTGTGTCGGGAGGACTGTGTTGTATTCTCTGCACTTGCCCTCCAAGGCAATGCACTCGCTATTAGCTGGTGTCCCACTGCCCCCTGGTACTTCCTCTGCCTCTTTAGAGTCTTTGTAAGTATTTCCTGAGCCTTCTTTCTTCTCATCTCTAAGCAAGTGAACACTGTTCAGCTCTGTCTCAAAATGTACTCTGTCTTTAAGGTAATATTGATACATATCTGGAAGTGATTTTTAAAGACTTTCCACTGCTCGGTGACTACTGGTCCTGTCCAGACTCCTCACAGTGCTGGTGTGACATCTGCCACGAGCTTCCTGCCCCATCTTCATCTTCACTTATGCCTTCAGCAGCACATATGTGCAAACATTTTGTTCTTTGGCTACCCAGGGTCTATTGTGGTTCCATACAAATTTTAGGATTATTTTATTTCTGTGAAAAATGCCATTAAGGATTTTGATAAAGATTGCATTGAATCTGTAGATTGGTTTAGGTAGTATAGACATTTTAAATAAATTTGTTTTTCTGATCCATGAGCATGGACTATTTTTCTATTTTTTTCTTCTTTGTGATCTCTAAAAATATGTTTTCAGGTTAAAAGTTATTGTTTAGATCCACGATGCACATAGCTAGTAATAGAAGCTACTAAGTGTTTGTATAAGGATAACTAATAAGATGTTAAAAGGCCGTGGCCAGGTGGCTCAGTGGATAGATCGTTGGCCCAGCGTGCAGATGTTCCAGGTTCAATCTCTGGTCAGGGCACACATGAGAAGTGTAGCAACCACTGGCTTCTCCTCACTCTCCCCATCCTCTCTCTCTTACTCTCTTGCAGCCAGTGGCTTTTGGTTTAGTTGTTGCCCCAGGCTCTGAGCATAGCTTGGTTGGTCCAAGTGTCGGCCTAAGGCACTGAGGATAGCTCGGATGGTCCTAGCACCAGCCTCAGACGGGGTTGCCAAGTGGATCCCGGTTGGGGCACATGCTGGAATCTCTCTCTATCTCCCCTCCTCTCACTTAAAAAAAAGAAAGATATCCAAAAAGTGCTTGAGTTTTAAAATTAATGAGCTAGATTGGGAAAAATTGATTTATACAATGCTTTTAATTTCCTTGATTTAACAATACATTCAGGCCTGGGCTGGTTGGCTCAGTGGTAGAGCATTATCCCAGCATGTAGAAGTAAATCCCAGGTTCGATTCCTGGTCAGGGCACATAGGAGAAGTGACCATCTGCTTCTCCACCTCTCCCCCCACGCTTGCTCTCTCTCTTCCCTGCCCACAGTCATGGCTTGAATGGTTTGAGCAAAGTTTGCCCCAGGGGCTGAGGATGGCTCCATGGCCTTGGCCTCAGGTGCTAAAATAGCTTAATTGCCGAGCAGCAGAGCAGCAGCCAGCCAGCAGTGTATCACCTGGTAGGGGCTTGCCAGATGGATCCTAGTTGAGGCCATGTGGGAGTCTGTCTCTCTGCCTCCCGTCTCTTACTTAATAATAATAATAAAAAAAAACCCCAATACATTCAGTAAATAATTGTTGCCATTTTGACATGTATTTTTTTTCTTTTTCATATAAAAGAAGTCCATAGATAGGTAATCAAGGTGGTCTCTATGATGTCATCAGGCTGCCAATTTCTCCTCCTCCCCCTTTTTTTCTATTTTACTGCCCGTAGAGCTTAGCTTCTAGCTTCTGGGTTGCTACACAGTCATGAGATGGCTATTGGGCATTACAGCAGTGATCTAAGGCAAAGGTGGTATGGAGAACAAACTGAGTTGGTCTCCCTTTTAAGGAGCTTTTCTGGTAGTCGTAACACCTTCCATTTATGTCTTACTGGCCAAATTTAGGTATGTGGTTATCCTTATCTACAAGGGTATGCTGCGAAGAAGGTGGTATATTTTAACTGGGTACTTTGCTTCCTACCCTCTTAAGCAACATCAGAGTTCTGTTAATAAGGAAAAGAGAAATTACCCATCATTAAGAAACTGAAACTGCCACAACATCCTTTTAAAGAATTGGTTACTACAAAAACAAATTTCTAACATTTATTTTATTGATCTTAGAGAGAGAGAGGAAGGGAGAGAGAAAGGGAGAAAGAGAGAGAAAGAGAGGGACAGGAACATCAATCTGTTACTGTAAGTGCCCTGAATGGGAATCGAACTGGCATCCTCTGTGCTTTGGGACGATGCTTTAGTCTAACCAACAAAGCTATCCAGCCAGAGCAATATAAAGAAATTCTTTTTTTTGTTTTTTTTTTTTTGTTTTTTTTTTTTTTTTCCATTTTTCTGAAGCTGGAAACAGGGAGAGACAGTCAGACAGACTCCCGCATGCGCCCGACCGGGATCCACCCGGCACGCCCACCATGGGGCGGCGCTCTGCCCACCAGGGGGCGATGCTCTGCCCATCCTGGGCGTCGCCATATTGCGACCAGAGCCACTCTAGCGCCTGGGGCAGAGGCCGAGGAGCCATCCCCAGCGCCCGGGCCATCTTTGCTCCAATGGAGCCTTGGCTGCGGGAGGGGAAGAGAGAGACAGAGAGGAAAGCGCGGCGGAGGGGTGGAGAAGCAAATGGGTGCTTCTCCTGTGTGCCCTGGCCGGGAATCGAACCCGGGTCCTCCGCACGCTAGGCCGACGCTCTACCGCTGAGCCAACCGGCCAGGGCTATAAAGAAATTCTTAATCAAAAAAAAAAAGAGAGAGAGAAATTCTTAATCAATATTTTCCAGCATTGACTCTCTTCTGGTTTTGTGATAGATACTTTTACATGCATCATCTTATTAAACTCACATAACACTTCAGGTAGTGTTATTGCAGTTTAATGCATGACGATCCAAGTTTGGTGTAGATGAATTTTGAATTTTCTTGTAAAATGAAGTCCAATCTTGTTGTAGATGTAAATTTTTATAAGGTCAGCAGGCTGAGTTTGAGGCGGATCTGGCTGCAGTACGTGCCCTTCCAGGGACTGTTAAGTTGATTCAGCTGACGTTGCTGGATAAAGACCATGGTCATCCTTCTCTTTGTCACATTTGTCCCTCGCCATTGCTGCACACTTGCCCGAAAAGGCTGATTTTCCCATTGAGAATGTGCAAGTCAGTGGCAAAACAAGGATTCAAACTCGGGTATCCTCATTTCAGATGAGGTGCTTCCACAGTGATCCAACCCTGTCCCTGTTAATATGTTGTCTCTGTCTCTGTGTCAGAATAGTCCCACATTTGTAATCATTAATTTTTAGTTGCATGTTGAAAAGAACTCATCTCTTTCCCTTCTTTGTTATGCTGTTACTCTGTTAATAGGGAGTCTTTAAGAGGTTGCTATTTTTTCCCATTTTTTATTATTGAAACAGTATCAAGCCCTTACAAAAGTGGAAAGGATAGTAAAATGACACTTCCATATACAGTCTAGTTAGATTTAAAAATTAGCATTTTACTGTGCTTCTGCCTACTCTTTCTATGTCTGTATGTGTCTGCGTGTATCGTATATACATATAGAGGTATTGGCCAAAGTAGGTTTACAGTTATGAGTACCTGAGAGTTTATTCTTGTATTATTATTTATTCATTGTATCATTTTCCATACTAACAACTGTAAACCTACTTTTGCTCATGCCTTTACATGCACAGACACTTTGTGTTGGAAATATTTTAAAGTTTTTGAAGACATGACACGGTGCCTCCCCTTCAGCATGCACCTCCTAATAGTAACGTACTCCAGCAGGAATACATGAGCTGACACAATGTTATTATACCTAAAAAAATACACAGTAATTCCACCTAATAACCAACACGTATGCAAATTTCCACAATTGTCCTAAAAGACATTTTTTTTATTATTGTTTTTTTATTTTTTTAACCAGAAAACAGTCAGGATTTCTATATTATATTTGAAGTTTGTATATTTTAAGTTTTAAAGAACTAGACTCAGTCTCTTCCTATGATATTGATGTTTTGAAGAGTCTGGGCCAGTTGTCTGTTAAAATGTCCCTCATTCTGGATTTGTCCGGTTGTTTCTTCATGGTCACTTTTACTTATTATTTTAGTTTCTGTATTTTCTGTAAACTGTAAGCTTAGATTTAGAGGTTAGATTAGCTTTTGCTTAAACATTTGTGGCAAGAATACTTTGTTCTGCATATTATATTGTGTCAGAAGCACATAGTATCAACTCTCCTCATGATTAGTGATGATAAACTTTTGAGATAAGGTGATTACACCCGATGTCATTTGTAAGGGTGAATTTTTTCCCTTACCAATAGTATGTGACCTTTGATGCTGTGTAAATCCTATCTTCTGACAACCTTTCACTTAAGTTTTAGTATTCACTGATAATCCTTGATGGAAAAATGGATTTTCTGATTCATTCTTTCTGTGTTTAGCTGTTGCATTCTTCTGTAAGGATGACCTTTATTTTTTAATCCCTTTTTCTCTTCATAGTATATCTGTGGATTCGGGAATTTTTATTTACACAATATGTTATAATAAATTATGGTTGTTACTCTTGGTGCTCCAACTCTCCCAAATTTGCCAGTAGGAGCCCATTTAGACCCTCCCACATGTCTTTTATTGACATGCCTCATTAGTTCTTGAGCATTTCATTGCTTTCTGGAACTAGATGTTTCAGATTCATTTGGTGTTTTCCGTACACCTCTTTTATTTGGTGGTGGAGTGGCTTTCTATTCTACACATTACTGATTAGATTTTTTAGTCCTAGACTATTTCCAAAAAGTTTTAAAGCACACAGTTTTGAATTTAACTAGCAATGTAATCTGATTTTTCTTCGAAGTACCTGAAATTTGTGGTACTTAAATTATTGGCGGATTGCCTGACCAGTTATGGTACAGTGGATAGAGCATAGACTTAGGACACTGAGGTCCCAGCTTTGAAACCCCCAAGGTCGCTGGCTTGAGCACACGGTCACCAGCTTGAGCGTAGAATCTTAACATGATTCCAAGGTCACTGGCTTGAGTAAAAGGAAGAGGTTCACTGGCTCAGCTGGAGCCCCCCAGTCAACACATGAGAAGCAATCAATGAACAAGTAAAGTGATGCAATAATGAGTTGATGCTTTTCATCTCTCTCCTTTTCTGTCTCTTTCTCTCTCCCTCTCCCACTTCCCCTTCCCCTTAAAAAAATTCTTAGATGATTGTCTTAATGAAATACAGATCATTGATTTCAGTGGTGCAATATTGATGTATTAGGCTCTGCAAGTGGAGAGCTGCACACACTGTTGTTCCCCTTAGGCCCTCCTAGAGCCACCAACACAGAAGGTTCTGGAAATACAGTGGTGTGCCATGATCGAGAGCTTAAGCCAGGGGTCCCCAAACTACGGCCCGCGGGCCACATGCGGCCTCCTGAGGCCATTTATCCGGCCCCCGCTGCACTTCCGGAAGGGGCACCTCTTTCATTGGTGGTCAGTGAAAGGAGCACATTGACCATCTCATTAGCCAAAAGCAGGCCCATAGTTCCCATTGAAATACTGGTCAGTTTCTTGATTTAAGTTTACTTGTTTTTTATTTTAAATATTGTATTTGTTCCCGTTTTGTTTTTTTACTTTAAAATAAGATATGTGCAGTGTGCATAGGGATTTGTTCATAGTTTTTTTTATAGTCCGGCCCTCCAACGGTCTGAGGGACAGTGAACTGGCCCCCTGTGTAAAAAGTTTGGGGACCCCTGGCTTAAGCACTAGAGCCAGAGCACCTGAAGGTTACATTCTATCTAAAACTTCTGAGTTGTATAAACTTAGGCAAGTTTCCTTTTTTTATGCATTAGTTTGCCTGTTCCAGTTGGAATAGTAGGAGTACTGACTGATAAGTTTGCTTGAACATTTAGAGGTGTTAGTTTTAATGTACTTGTAACAAAGTCTGGCACAAAATGAGCACTCAATAAAGGATAGCTATTACAAAACTTCCAGGCTTCTGAAACTCAGCCTAGTTACTAGGTTGATAAAAATATTCTCTGTTCAGGTTCTAATATCAGAAATATTGATGTTGTGTCTGAATATATCTTCCTTTATTTTAAGGAGACCAAGAAATATGTAAATGATCTTCTTTTCCTTTGCTACAAAAAGAAGAATTTGTTTTCTCGTTTCTAGTAAGTGCACTGAACTCCCCAGCAAGTGTTTTTTGAGTCTCACCCTTTCCTACTTGGAGACAGCTTTCAGCATAGGTACTGTGGACTCTGCCTGTGACTCCTGGCTACACCACATCTTTGATGCAACCTGAACCACATTACTTGGCCCCTCTGTGCCTCTGTCAAATGGGGATCACAATAGTATCTTCCCTTCCTAGTGTTTCTTTGTTAGGATTTATTCAGTGGTGGGATTCAAATAATTGAACATCTGGTTCTCGGCCCTAATAACCATTTTAAATATAAAAATATATATATTGAAAGGTAGTTTATTATTTCATGCATTTAATACTTAAATAAGAACAATAAAAGAGATACACAAAACTAGATTATAAGAGTTTTAAAATATTAATGAAAAAATATTAAATAATACCTTATAAAAACAATAAAACTGTTATTTAAGATATTTCCATGTTGCCTTTTTTTTTTTTTTTTTTTTTTTTGTATTTTTCTGAAGTTGGAAACGGGGAGGCAGTCAGATAGACTCCTGCATGTGCCTGACCAGGATCCACCTGGCATGCCCACTAGAGGGCGCTGCCATATTGCTTTTTGATTGGCATTCTCACTTGCAATTTTTTCACCTATGGATGTAATGAACATATCGGTGCTTAGAATATGCTGTTGCGCAGGTGAACATAAAAAAGTAAGGAATGTAAATTTGTGATTTCCACATTAGGTGGCTTCCCAGGTGCCTATGTTAGAGAGAACCTTGACTATAAGCGCCATTTTAACAACCGGTTTGGCAAACTCAACAAAAAATTAGGTGTCGGTTCTGCTGCTGAACCAGTGCGACCCAGCTGACTCTCACCACTGGAATTATTTATTTATTCACTTGTTAATATTTGTTTATATTTTTATTTATTGATTTCAGCAAGAGAGGAAGGAGAAGACAGAGAGAGAGAGAGAGAGAGAGAGAGAGAGAGAGAGGAACGTCAAGGTGTTCCTGTATGTGCCCTGACTGGAATTGAGCAGTAACCTCTCGGTGTTGGGACAGTGCTCTCTAATCAGCCGAGCTATGCGGCCAGGGCTCTTTGTTAGGATTTAATGAGTGAAACCATCTGAAGTATCTGAATCTGTGAATGATGTCGTTGGTAAACACTCCTTAAAGGTTAACTATCATCATTCTGATTTTCTTTTTTTCTAAAATGCTGGGTTTTTTATTTGTTTGATTATTCTTTATTATTTTTTTAAAGTGCCTTTATCAGTTGGAGGGTGTGTGTGTGTGTGTGTGTGTGTGTGTGTGTGTGTGTGTGTGTGAGTATTCCAGAACAAAAATGTATTCTGCTAACTTGAGGCCAACGGAACTTTCCTGGAGAGTTATGAAGCGGATCACCACACAGAAGGAGGAGCTGAAGGACCAATGTCAGAAAGGGCAGCTTAGGGAGCATAGCAACACCAGCAATGCTGGTGGCAAAGTTAATTTCTGGTTAGTTCGTCTAACCATCCTGTGTGCACTGCAGCTAGAGTCAATAAGCTCCAACCAGTTTTCTGTCCTTGTGACAGTGCACTCAGGATTCAGTGGCCTGCAGAGAAATGGTCTGATTGACCCGGGGGGACTCTGAGCCCAATCCTGCAGTATGGTCGTTTTAAGCCACAGTCTCATCATATATGTTCATGACCGAGGTACAGTCAAATCCCCAAAAGGAAGCCAGACTTTGTTACTAGAGAAAAGGTGACATGGAGACCAAGTAGTCCCAAACCAACAAATATTCGTACAGTCCTAGTGCATGCATTTTCTTATCAACCTAAATGAGTTTAGATTAAAAATAAAAGCAGTAAAAAACAAGGTCACCAGCACTTAATTATAAAAATGAATATTGGTATAAAGTTCAGAAATATGAGCTCCAGACCCAGCCCTTTCTCAGTGAGTTTACCATAACTTTTTGGGTCTTGGCTTCCTTATTCCTAAGGTGATTTTAATTTTTTGAGAGTCTATCTTTAAGTGTAAGCATTAAATGACTGCTAAGGATTATTCTAGAAGTAAAACCTTAAGGTACCCTGATGAGTGTGTGTAGTTTTAATGCGGGACTTATATTGCTTTTAAACATGTACACAAACACAGCCCATACGATTCAGTCTTCCAATTCAAGTGATCTATTGGAATATATGTAAACCAAAGTTTAAACCATTACGTTTGACTTAGAATACCTCAATTAGTAACCGTTGTTACTTTTTAGCTTAGATTAAATCAAGAAAGGTAAAATGTACATTTGAGAAGCTAAAATTACATATGTATTGACATTTATATGGAGTTAGTGATGTGATTATTATGTAAGAGTAAAAAATAATTTCAATTTAAATAGAATTAATCATAAATTACTTCATTTCCAGTTATTTTTTCATGGCTTACTAGCAGTGATTTTCAACCTTTGTTTCTCACGCATTCATAAATTAATTACTAAAGAAAAAGGGGCCCTGACCTCTTCTTCCTTAATAACTAATTTATTTGTGCCATAAGATGAAAATGGTTGTATTTAGTCAGGGGCACTGACCTTAGAAATTAGTGTGTGTGTTTGTGCCATGAAAAAAAAAAGGTTGAAAATCACTGGCTTAGGGACTATAAATATTTATTGTCAGAAATGATATTTTATATTTGTTCTAAGGTTTTCTACATATTTTTTAATACTGTAAATATAAACTTCTGAAGTAATAGAGTACTTTAGTTATATACTACTAGTAACATCTTGTTGCTCCTGTTAGCAGACTCCTTCACCAACTGGGCTAGATGAGGAAAACTTTGTTTTTTTGTTGCTGTTCTTTTTTTTTTAGTGAGAGAGACAGAGAGACAAGAAGGAAGAGAGATGAGAAGCATCAACTTGTTGCAGCACTTTAGTTGTTCATTGATTGTTTTTTCTATAATATGTATTTTTGAATACTAAAGAATCAATTCAGACGTCTCTAGAAATATAGCTGTTTTGTTTCATTGTGGTTGTTTTTAAATAATATTTACTTTTTAAAAAGTGTTAACCTGAATCAGGTTACTAATTAAAAACAATAATTAGATGTTCCTTTAATACTATGATTACATATAAATATGCTATGTGGTACAGCTCAATATTGAGTTAATAGGTGGTTTAATTTGCAATCACTTCAAAATGTGTAAGGTTAATTGCATGTCTCTTACTTGAAAACCTTCTAAGCCATAATGCCAAGATTGCTTATTTACACTGTCTATTAACAGGAGACACAATTTACAGTCTGCATTTCTGACTAAGAGAATGAAGAGCAGGGGCTACTGATAGAACATTAATTCAAGGTTTTAAACTCAAATATAGACAGGATTTCTAAGAAGACCTTTAGACTATTAAAAACCTAAGGAATTCTGATACTTATATACAAAATTATTTTATCTTTATCATTCAGGCCCTGGCCAGTGGCTCAGTGGATAGAGCATTGGCTTGATGAATGGATGTCCCAGATTTGATTCCCAGTCAGGACACACATAGGAGAAGCAACCATCTGCTTCTCCCCACCCTCCACCTCCCCCCTCTCTCCCTCTTCCCCTCCTGCAGCCAGTGGCTCAGTTGGTTTGAACATGGCCCTGGGTATTGAAAATAGGTCGGTTGGTCCCAGTGCATAGCCTCAGGCACTAAAATTAGCTCAATACTCGAGCATCAGCCCAAGGTGGGGTTTGCTGGGTGGATCCCAGTTGATGTGCGTGTGGTGGTCTGCCTCACTATCTCCCTTCCTCTCACCTTAAAAAATTATCTTTATCATTCAAAAATTATATCTCTTTAGGAGATTTAGAGATATGTAGAGAATGAGTAGGTCATTAAACTGACTACTAACCAAACATGTCTCAACCATGATGCCTTGTTAAACAGCAACCTTTAGTCTACACAAACATTAAGAAAGTTTTTCTGAAGGAAAAAGGATGATGATGATAGTTATAATAATAATAATAATAATAATAATAATAATAATAATAATCAATACTTACTGAGTGTGCCAGGCCCTGTTCTCATTCCTTTACGTGTATGAACTCATTTCAGATTGGTATTTTTTGAGATAGGAACTCTTGTTATCCTCATTTCATAGATGGGGAAATAGGTACACAGAAGTTAAGTGACTTGTTTATGGTTCACAGCTAATTAGATCAGATGGAATTCAAAACAGGGAGCACGGTTCCATAGTCCTTGCCCCAAAGGACATACTATGCTAAAATGTGTATAACTTAATTTCATCAGCAGCTGTTTTTAATGTTACATTTGATACTAAACTCAAAGTTTTATTAATACTGGTTACTTTTTAGCTGCTTACTCACCAAATATACCTAGTCCACTGAAATTTCCCATGTGTTCAGTTGAAGGAGATTGATGTACTTTTAAACCCACAAGGAAATATTAGTAGCTGTTATAAATGTGGCTTAATTAATATATTCATAATTTCCTTGATAACTGAGATCATAGTTCTTGATCATTCTACTGCTTTATAATAGCTATAATATTAATAGATACTATATCTGTATTATAACTTTATATTTGCTGAATTTTCAATAGGGAAATCAGGCTTTAAATATGACTTGTTAAAGAATACGATATTTCAAGGAAAGTTGGTTTGATTCTGCAGATTATAAAATCCAAAATTAAATTGAGATTACAGGAATCCAACTAAAAATCAGGATTTTAGAATTAACTGTGTAATTGTCTTAGGTCACATAGAGTATTTATCATAGTTTACTGTAATTATGTACAAACTGCTCTATCATATAAATCTAAATTAGGAAGAAGAAGATGGACGTAGAATAAGATAAAACTCTTACTAGTTTTAAATGACAACACTCTAATCTTTGTTTTCTCAAATCTAAAGTGGAAGTAATATTTCTACTTTTAGATTGTAACAGCTACATAAGCTTGTACTTATAATACTTATACTTTGGTTAGTTGCTACATTCATTCTTAAAAGGTGAGTTTCCTCCAATCTGCTATCTCTGTCCCCAGATATAAAATTGTTTGCCTTTTACCATCTTTCTTTTCAGTATTTAGACTTACAAATACACAAGCTTTTAAAAAATTCCTCACTTAGTTATATTAAACCATATTAAAATTATCTTTTATAACACTTCCTTGGAGAACAAACTTCTATTAAGAGGAAAAAACACATTTGTATGAAAAAACAAATTTGTAATTTCATTGTGTTGATAATTTGAACTAATTGAATATAAGTTGCCTTTTCTGTTTATAATATGTATAGTCGTGATGAAACTTTTCAAATTGTGACCGCCTGAAATGAGGCCATTTCAGAGCTATGCATTTTAAACCTCAAAGAGAACTGAACTGATTTTGTGTGCCTTAAAATATTACTGTGATATTCACAGCTGTAATCAAATCAGAGAAAGAAATGTTTATTCCACAGTTATATATATATATATATATATTGTCTAACATTTCAAATTAATGCTACCTTAAAATGACATCTAGATAAATTTTTATATTTAGAAGCCTCTTATGGTTTCAGAATCTGAATGAAGTTTCAGGGTCCGTATAAATGTTTTATTTTCCTTTTAACCAGGTACTTCTGAGTCACACCCCTTGGTTACTGTGGTAATATATCTTAGATACTGCAGTGTATTGTTCCCTCACTTAGCTACAGTTAAGTTGTGGCTTTAGATTTCTTATTATTTTTCACTCCTTTTAACCATGTTATCAGTTGTGCTATTCATATGACGGAGCAACCATGAAAGGTGTCAGAGGGTTTGAGTTGGGGTAAAAATAAGTGAAGAGTACTACTGTATGTCTTCAGACACTTACGTTTTAATTCAGGTGGTTCTGTTGTAACCATGCAACCTCCTGTGGTAAATATGACTGACTGCTCTTTTTTCTTATGCTCTTTTAAGCAAAGTAAAGCGACAGTTCGGTTGAAAGAAGACATGAAAAAGATAGTGGCGGTGCCACTAAATGAGCAAAGGAATTCTACCTGTAAAAAGCTATTTGGCGTCAGTCTCCACGACCTTCAACAACAGGGGCTCACTGAGAATGGCGTCCCAGCTATTGTGAGGAATGTAGTGGAGTACTTGACAAAGAATGGTAAGTCTTGTTTTAACTGTTTTTACAGTTCTCACATACAATAAGAGTGTGTAAGTGAATTATAAATACTTCATAGCCTATGCTTAGAATAGTCACTAAAACACCTTAGTTAGAATACCAAGTTCTTGTGTAATATACTTTTCCCTTTAAAAAGGACATTAAGAGTATTATTACTACTTAGCATTATTTTTTAAAATACTAATTAATTTACTATGGAACGATCACTTTAGTTATTGAGGTTTCTAGTTTGGAATGATTCCTAGTTTTAAGTGCCAAAATACAATGTTCTAATATTAATAGTGAGTTTTCTTGTTTCATTACATTTCAATTGATATTCAATTATTTTTAAAGTAATTACAAACATATTTTGGGTTCTCTCAGCTAAGGTCCATCATGAATTTATTGGATGCCTTGATTGACTTCATAAGCTCAATAAAGATACCCAAAAAGTATGATGTATATTAGCCTACTCTGGGGGTGTTGTTTACTTATGGAGTGATAAAATTAAGCAGGAAAAACCATTGAAGAGTAACCTAGTACACTGCATGTTAAAAAGATAAGTTATACCTCTCTGCATGATTAAGAGCTATGTTGCTTTATAGGGTGTTTTAAAAAATAATTTTATTTAAATTAGGAATTTAAAACCTGGATAATTTGTAAAAATGATTTTATATTCCCTACATTCATGCTTTCAAACCAGGACCATGTGAGAGGAGAATGACAAATTAGATAATAAATATCAATATGCTTTAAAAGATTTGAGAGGGAAATATTCCATCGGAGAACTTGGAATTTTCATCATTTTTGGAAACAGCCTTTCTAATCTAAAACAAGACTAATTGCAGAACAGAATATAAAATTTGTGGGGAGTTTTAAAGGTTATACTTGAAACCTCAAAGAAATTCTGTACTTTGTGCTGTTTGCTTCAGGCCCCACCTCTAGCGGCATTTACCAGTCCACACCCCCTCCAAGAAAAGTCCTTCATTAAAATGCTTGAGAAACACGGTGCATCTGTCCCTCTCTAAGAACAGGTATCACCTTGTGAAAGAGACAGTTCAGCCCTCAGAAGGTCAGGTGTTTCGTGTTAATTGAAAAACAACTATTTGATGTAGATGGTAGAATGATATTTTGTTCTGAAAACTAAAAAGCTAGGCTTGCGCTTTTACCTCAGGAATTATCTCCTTATTGTTAGGAGCAGATAAGCTGGAAACAGGTGAGATTCCTATAAACAACTCTGGATTTGTTTTTAAGTCCTTTGAAAAGTTAAATACAGAAGGTTTATACACAAGGCAGAGAGATGGGACCTTTACCAGTAAGATCTTGAATGTTGTTAAGATCAGATGTAATTGTTAAAACTTTGACAGAACTCATTTACACACTCAACATTGAGTTAGATACAAATGGACCTCTAGGTAATTCATTTAATCTTTAAATAGGGCTCTTTATTATTCCTTTGGAGGCCAAAGTGTGACCACCAAAATATTTTGATTTTGGTGTAATCATGTATAATCGGTTTGTAATCGGTGATGTTGGGGATGATTAAATAATAGCTTCTTGAGGCTAGGCTTATGTAAAATCATATTACATTTTTAATATTTAAAAAATTATTGAATAGTTAATAATATGTGGTTCAAAATACAGGAAGCAATTCAGTGAAAAGTCTCTCCCTCCAGACCCTGCCCCTTGATTATTCATTTCCCTCCCAGAAACAATGTTCCCCTCCAAGAAACTATACTAGTTTCTGTTATTTGATGAATAGATAAGCATATATGTTTATGTTATTTTTTTTTCATTTTAATGTAAATATAGCACACCATACACACTGTTCTGAATCTTTTAAAAAATTACTTAACAGTATATATTTAGGAGAATGTTTCATATTGAGTAAGGAGCTTTACTCATTTAATTCTTTTCTCTCCCTGCACACTGTTCTATTACCTGTAGCATTTCTTTAAGCAGTCACATACTGATGGACACTGATTCTTGCCACTCTTTTGCTGTCTACAAACAAATATTCAGTGACTAACTTTCTTTTAGTCTTTGCATATATGGAAATTTCTTTACACTTGCATTTTTTTTTTATTTAGCAATGTGCATGTGCTTCTTTTTTTTTTTTAACATGTCCTTTCAAGCACTATCAGTGTATTTGTAGCCTAACTTTCAGAAAGTGGATTGCTGAGTGAAAGGATGTGTGCGTTTATAATGAACTCTATAAGAAGTAAACCAGTTTATATTTATACCATCACTATATGAAAATTTTGATAAAATTTGAGTTGAGATTAGTTTTTTTCTACTTCTCCTTCGCATAGCCTTAGTTATATTCTAATAAGGTATATTCAGGTAATTTAAACTAAATGTTTAGGGGGAGAAATCAGTCATTCTTACCTGGGGATGTGAATAGACTCCCTGGTGGAATCTTTGCAGGATACCCGTGCAGAAGTAGTGCCTCAGACCTACTGAGTCGGAATCTTGACTGGATGAGCTAGGGGAAGTTATCTGCCCAATATTTTGAAAGGCTATACACTTGATTACTTTTTAGACAACAAGAAGCCCCTTATTTAATTTGAAGTTATCATGTTAGCAAGCCATCGAGTCTATATAAGTTTGAAAGGTGGTATAAATCTGAGGGAAAGATACATCAATTAGTTTTATTTAGTTATTTCGTAGTAGGCCCTCTATCAGGTATGGGATATAGGGATGATTAGTCAATATCCCTATGTAAAGTATGATGTCATACTTTGTTGTTTAATTAAATACAGACATTTAATAACTTGGCATGAGGGGGAACTCTTACTATAAAGGAATTTTAGGGCAGAGAGGGTTTATTAAGGCCTATATCAAACAAACTTTGGACTTTCTTCTCTTTAAAAAAAAGACATTTTTCTTGTTTTAGATTCAAAGGAAAATCTTATAAGGCATATCATCTTCAGACTATTTTACAAAAGCTAATCTTGCTGACAGTGTTGTTGTATTCTTTTTTTTAGTATGAAGATATTGTATGATAATGCCATTTTAAATAGTGTAGGCTTTGCCATTCACCACCAGATGTCAGATTATGCTTATATATTGTTATACTACTTTCTGGGCCCAAGTGTTCTAATTAGGCAAATTCTGACTTCTGGCATATTTAGTTTCTAATGATGTATCTACACTACTTTGAATAAATATTTCAATTGTACAAAAAAGTAGCCATCAGTGATGTAGATGTTAGTTTATATAATTCTTTCATTTCTAAATCATTATTAAACGGATGTTTTATGATGATTAACACTTATCTCTGAAAATGAAATATAACAAAATTTTGGAAATGTATGAGTAGAACACCATTAAGCCTTCTAGATATCTGCTTCTTCTGAACATTTCTGTTATAATGATCATTTCCTAAAAATTTAGAGTAGGAAAATTTAGAGATGACATAGCCTGCTAGGAAAATTTAGAGATGACATCACCTGCTAAGCCTCATATGGGTATTAGATATATTGTAAGTTCATAAGGTGCTTTAAAAAACTGTAAGGAGGCCCTAGCCGGTTGGCTCAGCGGTGGAGCGTCTGCCTGGCGTGCGGGGGACCCGGGTTCGATTCCCAGCCGGGGCACATGGGAGAAGCGCCCATTTGCTTCTCCACCCCCCCAACTTCCTCTCTGTCTCTCTTTTCCCCTCCCGCAGCCAAGGCTCCATTGGAGCAAGGATGGCCCGGGCGCTGGGGATGGCTCCTTGGCCTCTGCCCCAGGCGCTGGAGTGGCTCTGGTCGCTGCGGAGCGACGCCCCAGAGGGGCAGAGCGTCGCCCCCTGGTGGGCAGAGCGTCGCCCCTGCTGGGCGTGCAGGGTGGTTCCTGGTCGGGCGCATGCAGGAGTCTGTCTGACTGTCTCTCCCCGTTTCCAGCTTAGGAAAAATACAAAAAAAAAAAAAAAAAAAACCCCACAAAAAAACTGTAAGGATATTTTTCCCCAAATATAAATAAAGCCATAGCCAGAGGTAAGCTTTCCTCTGGTTGAAAATCACTCAGTATCGTAAGAGTTGTTGGGATGGGAGATGTTTTGAAGGGAAGAGTTGTGCAAATAAATGGAATGAGGCAGAAGGAAATGGTTGAGAAGCATTAACTTTGATTTTTATTGCTTCTATTTATAATTTATCTCTCTACTAGTAAGGTCCTGTGGGATTAGGAACCTTGAAAACCAAAGCCAGTTCTTGAAGCTAGATGGTTATTTTGGAAATCACTGGAAGTATATTTATTTGAGGGAAGGGTCAAAAAACCTTATTTGGAAGAGAAAACCTGAGGTCAAAGCTAGAAAAACTGTGAAATCTAATGCAGGAGGGATTTGCTGGCCAAAAACAGGCTCAGGAGCTGGGGTGATACAGGAACTATGAGGCAAAATTCTAAAATTTCAGGATTTGGGCCTTGACTTGGGATTCTCTCTTATTAGGTGCCATGTGCTTACTGCCAGTGTACATTTCTGATGTTACAGACGAAGCTTTGTGGAGCAGGGAAAACAGGCCTTGAAAGCTTTCAAAATCACTAAATTAAAGTCTTCCAATAGTTCCACAATATTAACTAATATGATATGCCATTCCCTTTATATGTTACTGCATAACAGATTACCCCAAAACATAGCAATTAAAACAACGTTTATTATCTCACCGTTTCTGTGGGTCAGGAATCCCAGCACAGCTTAGTTGTGTCTTTTGTCTTAAGGTCAGAAGGCTGCAGTCATGGTGTTGGCTGAAGCTGTAGTCATATCATGACTTGACTGGGGAAAGAGTCATTTCCAAGGTCATTTGTGTGGCTGTTGGCCAGATTCAGTTCCTTGTGGGCTGTTGACCTGAGGTTTTCATTTACTCACTATTATCCAGAAACCACTCTCAGTTCCTTATCACATGGACCTCTCCATAAGGTCTATAAACTAACAAAATAAATAGCAGCTGATCTATCAGAGTGAGCAGGTAAGAAGAACCAGAGAGAGAGAGAGAGAGAGAGAGAGAGAGTGCACAAGTGAGCGAGATGGTCACCACAAGTCTTTTATAACCTAATTTCAGAAATGAAATTAGAAAATAATCATTTCACTTTTCTTGATTCTGTTGGTTAAAGGCAAGTTACTAGGTCCCAGCCACCACACTCAAGGGTAGGGGGTTACACATTGTTGGGACATTTGAAAAGCTGCCTTCCACACATAGTGACTGGCATCTCTTCTGACTACATGGTTCCCTGGCCATCCTGGCTATTAATTTTCTTTATTTTTTTATTTATTTTTTGTGTGAGAGAGACAGGGAGAGAGACAGATAGGAACAGACAGGAAGGGAGAGAGATGGAAAGCATCAATCCTTTGTTGCAGCTCCTTAGTTGTTCGTTGACAGCTTTCTCATATATGTCCTTACTGGGGAACTACAGCAGAGCGAGTGACTCCTAGCTCAAGCCAGCAACTTTGAGATTAAACTGGTGAGTGGAGTTCAAACTGGATGAGCCCGTGCTCAAGCCAGCGACCTCAGGGTTTCGAACCTGGGTCCTCTGCATCCCAGTCCAACACTCTACCCACTGCACCACTGCCTGGTCAGGCCTGGCTATTTTTAATATCACCTCTGGTTTCACAAATTTGTGTCAAAATTCGAGCTACAATTCATGTCAATTTTTGATATTTATGTTCTTCATAAACAAACAACATGTATGTATCTAGAAGAATATAAACATCACACCAGACTATAAACTCCATAAGGATAATGGTAATGTTTGAATTGTTCTTTTCTCACCGTTGATTTCTTTAGTAGCTAACATAGTGCCACGTACTCATTACATATTTGTTGAATTAAAAGATTCATAAATGCTTTATCAAATTCCAAATAAATTAGCATTTTTTTTTATTTTTTTTTAGAAAGGGCAATATACTTAGCAGGTAAGAGAAAGAAGCCAAGGCTGATATAAATAAACACCTTCCATCTAAATAATTCTAATAGGCTTCAATGCTGATGTCATTACTAAAGTTCAACATTAGGTTTTTAAAAGAAGAGGGCAAGCTGAGTCCTTGGGTTACTCTCAGAAAGATTGTTTCTTGTACACTAACATTCCTTCATGGTCTGGCTCATTTGTTTACATGGTGTTCCATCTCCTCCACCTAGCACACTGAGCTGAAAATCGTAGTCTTCTATCCTAAACTAGCTACCACCTTTGACCCACCTCCACCTTGTCTTTTACAGTGCTTTTTTCCTGGATTTCTTGTTTTCAAACCTTAAAGTTTCTTTTCAACTCTTTTTCTTTCTTACTTCCCTTTTGTACTAACTTACCAAATCACCTTTATTATCTTCTTTTCACTTCCTTCCCACCATAAGTTGCTTTATTGCCTTATAGTAGAATGTAGTCTCTGGAAGAAAAGCTCTCTGCTCTCTGTAGTCTTTACTTCCAGTTAAGTAGATCTTCCTTAAACCTTGGTTATATTGTGTTTCCTTCCTGCCCTTACCCTCCACCCACTGGCCTGCTTGATAAAGTGCTTCGATGATAATCTATGTAGTCCTTAACTTGGCATTCATGGCCCAATCCAATTTCTTCTACTTATTACCCCATCACTTTTTGACCTAAACACTTCACATTTTCTTTTGCCTACCTTTCTTTATAATACCTAGTCTCAGCTTCTTAATTCATGTATTTGTTCCTCTTTGTCAAGAATTTGTTTAAGTGAGAGGAGAGGAGATAGAAAAACTCCCACATGCCCCCCAGCCAGGATCCACCTGGCAACCCCTGTCTTGGGCTAATGTTTGAACCAATCAAGCTATTTTGAGCGCCTGAGGCTGATTGCTTGAACCAGTCAAGCTATTTTGAGTGCCTGAGGCTGATGCGCTCAGACCAACTGAGCTATCCTTAGCACCTAGGGCCAACGCTTGAGCCAATTGAGCCACTGGCTATAGGAAAGGAAGAGGGAGAGAAGGGGGAGAGGCAGGGTAAAGAGTAGATGGTTGCTTCTCATGTGTGCCCTGATCAGGAATCAAACTCAGAACATTCATACACTGGGCCAACACTCTATCCACTGAGTCAACTGACCAGGGCCTTGACCCAGATTTTGTGGGTTTGGTTGTTTAATCCTTTTGGGTCCCTTTTAAGAAAAAGAGTATAAAATTCCAAAGACCAAATTAGGAACAGAGCATTAGAAAGGGCCCAAACAAATAAGGGGCCCTGAAGCTTAAACTTCATTAGCTTCACATACATCAGCCTATGTTTTAGCCAAAAATTATGCAAGGGAGCCAAAGGTCCTTTCATAAAGCCTTCCGTTGACCCAGCCAAGACTACTATCCACCATGAGTTAGCTGAAGGCAAGGATCTTATCTTATACTCCTTTTAGTTTCATACTGTCTTATACTTTGAACTGAGTGATTACTAAAGAAATATTATTTCTTAATTATTACAAAGGTAATTGCATATAGTTAAGAAGTTTCTTACATACATGTTATTTTTTTTAATAGTTGTTCTCAAAATGCTAACATACTGTTGGAACCCAGGGTAAATTTTGGTTATATACTGTATAACATTTTATGAATGAAATTTCTTTGTAGAGTGGTATGTGTACTATGGTTATATATGTCCTCACCTTATTTTTACAGGTCAGCTTTCATAATAACTATGTTTGATCTACTTGTTGGTCTGTAGTAAACATGGGATTTATTATTTTAAGAAAACATTTTTACAAAATGTGAAGCTATTCCAGTCCTTAATTATTGGAGTATTCGGAGAATCCTGTCCTGAGATTGATTTATTTTTGTTGTTAATGCTCTTTAGAGTTCGTGCCTGTGAGAGACCTCTATTTTCTGAGTGATCACTTTACTGTTCCAGGACTCACCCAAGAAGGCCTTTTTAGGGTGAATGGCAATATGAAGGTGGTGGAGCAACTGCGACTGAAGTTCGAGAGTGGGGTGCCTGTGGAGCTGGGGAGGGATGGCGACGTCTGCGCAGCAGCCAGTCTGTTGAAGCTCTTCCTGCGGGAGCTGCCAGAGAGCGTGATCACCTCGGCCTTACACCCTCGACTCGTTCAGCTCTTTCAGGGTTAGTACAGTAGATACTTTCATGAATTAAGCAATTTTATTTTCCAGTTAAAAACTAAACTGTTAGGCCCTGGATGGGTAGCTCAGTTGGCTAGCGCATCATCCAGATACGCCAAGATTGCAGGTTCAGTTCCCGGTTAGGGTACATACAACAGTCAACCAATGAATGCATAAATAAGTAGAACATCTAATCAATGTTCTCTCTCTCTCTTTTTCTCTTTCTTCCTCTCTTCTCCCTCTTTCTCTCTTCCCCCTCTTCTTCTCCCTCTCTCTCTCAAAACAATAAAAAAATTTCTTCTACCTTAAAACAATACTAAACTGATTGTGAATACCATTATTAAATGGAATTTCTAAGACCATTGATATATGTATATTTTAATAGCATAATATTAAGAAGCCCTTTTGCTTTGGGGCCAGAGAAATTCTTTTCTGACTAATGACTGCCATAGAAGTGAGAATAAGACATTAAATTCTATGTAGGCAATATTAAGTAAATTGTATTTGGTTAGTGACCTTGGAAACTGAAAGCTCACTGGTGTGCTTTCCTTTTTTGTAAACAAAACTAAGTCTAAAATAATTGTATTTATTACATAAGGTAAGATTGGTTTGTGATTGTAGTATACAGTTATTTTAAATGAAGAAACTTCATTTTTAAATTAATAATTATAGACTTAATCATTATTGAGTTCTTTCTCCTAAATATAGTAAGAAAAACTATTTAACTTTGAAAAACCATTTTTAAAATATTTTTGCCAAATTCAAATGAGAAGGGGAAAATGTGTTTATAAGAGCGTTAGTAACCAGCCTGACCAGGCAGTTGCACAGTGTAAAGAGCATCGGACTGGGACGCAGAGGACCCAGGTTCAAACCCTGAGGTCACCGACTTGATTGCGGGCTCACCAGCTTGAGTGCAGGGTCACTGGCTTATGCATGGGATCATAGACATGACCCCATGGTCACTGGCTTGAGCCCAAAGTTTGCTGGCTTGAAGCTCAAGGTCTCTGGCATGAGCCTAAAGGTTGCTGGCTTAAGTAAAGGGTCACTTGCTCTGCTGTAGCCCCCTGGTCAAGGCACATATGAGAAAGCAATCAATGAACAACTAAAGTGTCACAATGAAGAATTGAGGCTTCTCATTTCTCTCCCTTCCTATCTGTTTGTTCCTATCTGTTCTTCTCTTTGTCTCTGTCACCAAAAAAAAAAAAGAGTTAGTAACCAGATTAAGAAGGCTGTTACTTAAAGCCACATTCCTTAAAACAGTGGGGTAACTATTCACATGCAGTATACTAAAGAATGGGTAAGTGTGAAGGCCATGTTGTATTCTATTGAAAAATAGTGGTAATACATGCAAGTAAAAATGGCAAAATGCCTTGTCTGTTTGGTTATCTACAGTGCTTTTAAGCTTTCTATATCAGTAAGTGACATTTGTTTGAGGCTTATTCACTGGAAACTGAACCTGTTCACGTTCACCTGTGAGCATTTCAAGAAGGTAACCATTGTTTCTGTTTAAATGATTCCTATGAAGAATATTTTATTCATGTATTAGGGATATGAAACTTTATGATAAATTTCTGAAAATTATTTTAAAGTAATTGCTACAAAAACTAGTTGAAGATTTAAAACCTATGTACTTAATACAAATATTTAGTAACAAATATTCAGCATTACTAAGAATATTACTCTTAATATTTAGATATTAATATTAGTATTAATACTAATACTTGTGAATACTTGTGAATTTTAAAAGCTTTTATCACATTTCCTAGAATAGCTTTCATTTGATAATGAGAATGTACTGATTTATTATTTTTATTAACATTAAATTATACTACCATTTGGTTATAATGTAGATCCTTGTAAAATATCTTCTCATTCATGACATGTTTCCTTGGTGGCCAGAAAGTAGCTATGCATCATAAAAAGCAATGTCATACTGAAAGCAAGACTGGTTACATAGCAGTCTTTATAGGTGTGTAATTATGCACAAATAACAAATTCTGAATGGGGCAGAGAAACTTTTTTTTTTTTTTTTTTTTTTTTTTACAGAGACAGAGAGAGGGATAGACAGGGACAGACAGACAGGAAGGGAGATGAGAAGCATCAATCATCAGTTTTTTGTTGCAACACCTTAGTTGTTCATTGATTGCTTTCTCATATGTGCCTTGACCGTGGGGCTACAGCAGACCAAGTGACCCCTTGTTTGAGCCAGCGACCTTGGGTCCAAGCTGGTGAGCTTTGCTCAAACCAGATGAGCCTGCGCTCAAGCTGGTGACCTCGGGGTCTTGAACCTGGGTCCTTCGCATCCCAGTCCAACGCTCTATCCACTGCGCCACTGCCCGGTCAGGCCAGAGAAACTAATTTTTTATTTTATTAGTATTCTCTCATTCCTTAAAGACCTATTGGGCTAGATCTGAGACATTTCATAAAGAAAGTATTAATGGAGCTCCTACTAGTTATATAAACTGCTAAGTAGAGGGGATAGGTGTCAGACTTTATAGCCTCTGTACAATAAACTTCTCTTTCATAATTCAGATAGAGAATAAAGAGTCACTGTGCTTCGCTGGTTTATCCTGTGTGGTACTCGTCCCATGGAGGGTACGTGGTATGACCGGTCACCTAAGGCTGGAGGCATCAGGCTCTTTACAGACTCACTGCAAGCAGATATAGTATTCTTATCTCTCCTGTTCTACTACACACTGACATATAATAAAATTGTTTTGATATAATTTCCTTAATAAAGACTACCTTGCTTCCATATTTCAATCCTCATAATATTGATGTAAGATTAGTTTTTGCCCTGGCCGGCTGACTCAGTGGATAGAACATCGGCCTGGTGTGCGGTCATTCCAGGTTCAATTCCTGATCCAGGCACACAAGAGAAGTGACCATGTGCTTCTCTCCCTTTTCTTTACCCCCTTTTTTCCCTCTTCCCCTCCTGTAACGAGTGGCCCAATTGGTTCGAGTATGGCACCTGGCATTGAAAATAGCTCAGTTGATTTGAGCATCAGCCCCAGACAGGTTGCCAGGTGGATCCCAGTCAGGGCACACTTGGGAGTCTGTTTCTCTATCTCCCCTCCTCTCACTTTGGGAAAAAAAATTAGTTTTTCCTAATATTCTGTCACAACTTAATGACAGATTTCTGTTTTTTAAAAAGAGGTGTTGTTATGGGCCTTCAAGTTATATCCTGTATAAAGAGCAAACTGTCTTATAATTGAATATACTTAAAATTTTTACATCAACACCTTACCTTCCCTACTTAAGAAAATGGAATTTTGGAGCCTCGGCAAAGCATTTTTCAGGTGTTTAAGCCCAAACAGCCAATGTGAGGACGGCCCGCTGCTGCCGGGGCATCGTGCGCCGCAGAGCAGCCTTGGGCCAGTGTGAGGACGGCCCCCGGGGGCATCGTGCGCCGCAGAGCAGCCTTGGGCCAGTGTGAGGACGGCCCCCGGGGGCATCGTGCGCCGCAGAGCAGCCTTGGGCCAGTGTGAGGACGGCCCCCGGGGGCAACGTGCGCTGCAGAGCAGCCTTGAGCCAGTGTGAGGACGGCCCGCTGCTGCCGGGGCATCCTGCGCCACCGCAGAGCAGCCTTGGGCCAGTGTGAGGACGGCCCGCTGCTGCCGGGGGCATCGTGCGCCACAGAGCAGCCCTGGGCCAGTGTGAGGACGACCCGCTGCTGCCGGGGGCATCGTGCGCCACAGAGCAGCCCTGGGCCAGTGTGAGGACGACCCGCTGCTGCCGGGGGCATCGTGCGCCACAGAGCAGCCTTGGGCCAGTGTGAGGACGGCCCGCGGCTGCCGGGGGCATCGTGCGCCACAGAGCAGCCCTGGGCCAGTGTGAGGACGGCCCGCGGCTGCCGGGGGCATCGTGCGCCACAGAGCAGCCCTGGGCCAGTGTGAGGACGGCCCGCTGCTGCCGGGGGCATCGTGCGCCGCTGCAGAGCAGCCTTGGGCCAGTGTGAGGACGACCGGCTGCTGCCGGGGGCATCGTGCGCCACAGAGCAGCCTTGGGCCAGTGTGAGGACGGCCCGCGGCTGCCGGGGGCATCGTGCGCCACAGAGCAGCCTTGGGCCAGTGTGAGGACGGCCCGCTGCTGCCGGGGGCATCGTGCGCTGCTGCAGAGCAGCCTTGGGCCAGTGTGAGGACGGCCGGCTGCTGCCGGGGGCATCGTGCGCCACAGAGCAGCCTTGGGCCAGTGTGAGGACGGCCCGCGGCTGCCGGGGGCATCGTGCGCCCCAGAGCAGCCTTGGGCCAGTGTGAGGACGGCCCGCGGCTGCCGGGGGCATCGTGCGCCACAGAGCAGCCTTGGGCCAGTGTGAGGACGGCCCGCTGCTGCCGGGGGCATCGTGCGCCCCAGAGCAGCCTCGGGTCAGTGTGAGGACGGCCGGCTGCCGCCGGGGGCATCGTGCTCCACAGAGCAGCCTCGGGCCAGTGTGAGGACGGCCTGCTGCTGCCGGGGGCATCGTGCGCCACAGAGCAGCCTCGGGCCAGTGTGAGGACGGCCGCTCCTGCCGGGGGCATCGTGCGCCACAGAGCAGCCTTGGATTTCACAGTCAGCAAAGGTCGTCTGTGTGGAAGAGCATCATTTAGATTTTCATTTTTATAACAAATTGTCAGCTTTAGACATGTCTGGTATCTGAATCTCTGAGATTTCTTTTTTCCTAGTTAGCAAATGATTTTATCTGCATACCCGATATTTATTAAAAACTATCTAAAGTTGATTTCTGTAAGAACCTTTGCTTCTGTTGAAGGCCTGGTATAGACAATTTATATTTAAGAGATCATCTTTTTAGTGATCATCCTTTCCTATTAAACTTATCTCTGATTGATACAACTTGCTTTCCTTAATTGAGGTTTTTAATATAATTATCTCAAGTTGGCTATATTTCATGCATTTCGTCCTTTATCCTTAACTTGGTGGGTCAGTAATGTATCTGCTTTTTCTTTTAATAGTCTCAGGTGTGTTTGGGGAATAGCTGTGAACTGCAAGCAATAAAAAGATTTTTAGTATAGGATTAATTTAATTAAGGATTAACTAAAAATTCCTTCATATGAATGAATGTCCCCTATTGAAAAATCTTCTATGATATATCAATAAATGCAAATATATATTTCTATCCTATAATAGAATATGGAAAGATCACCTGGCGAAGGACGTTTGTCAGACCGTTGTGAATGGAAACTAATAAATTAGGAGGGAAGCCTGACCTGTGGTGGCGCAGTGGATAAAGCATTGACTTGGAACTTTGAGGTCACCGGTTTGAAACCCTGGGCTTGCCCAGTCAAGGCACATGTGAGAGTTGATGCTTCCTGTTCCTACCCTCTTATCTCTCTCTCTCTCCTCTCTAAAATGAATAAAGTCTTAAAAAATAAATTAAAAACTCCCTTAAAATGTTTACTAACAGAAGAATGTAATAAATTAGGAAGGAAGTTTTGAGGTAATGTTGAATTAGCACCAGGGCGAGCTCAGAGCAGACTCCGTGCTTCCACAAGCCCAGCGGCAATGATTAGTCCTTTGTCCTCAGTAATTCAGATCTTTTCTATCTGTACTTAGGGTGGGGTCTTTATTTATTAAAATTCTTCAACCTGTCAGACCTGATCTTTGTCCTGAAGGGAAGAAGCAGTCTTCAACTTTCTAGGAACCTTCTGGGTCTATGCTCCTTTCCTACCTTCTGGTAAATTTGGGACCTTAGCCCAAAGACTCAGATGCTATTAGCTTGGTAGGATCTAATGTATTCTTTGTGGGGGGCTTTGTAAGCTGTTTATCTCAGAACTCAAGCTGTTTTTATTAAAGAAAGAAGAGAGATCCTGATGTGGCATCTAGACAATTGGTCAGTTAATACAAATAATGGAAATGAAGAGGAAGGTTATCATGGGGCCATGATGAGTAAAATGAATTTCAGCACTTAGGAGAGGGAGATTAAGGCTGAAAATGTGTAATTCATGGCCATCTATATCACTAGTTTTCAATTTTACATCTGGGGAATGGTGAAAATAGGAGAATTCTTTTGGGGACAACTAAGGCAGGAATCACCCTGAGCATAAGCAGATTTTACTAAGATCATTGAGTCTTTAACCCTTTGAGTAGTACGAACGTTCATGTACGTCCTTGTGCCTCCTGACTATCCTGAGTACCATCGTACATGTATGTTTTTAAACTTTGCGCTGAAAGAGTTTGTGAAAGAGGAAATCACCCAGAGGAGGCTGACCATCGTCAGTAGGAGACAGCCTTTGTCTTTCAGGGTGTCACTTCCCAAAGCCAGTCCCTGCAACGGCCTCAAAGGTTAAGCCACAACAAAAATGCTTTGTGTGTCAGCACACTACAAGAAGGGAGTGTAAATGTGGCGACACCAGGGTGATGTGCATTGAATGTAACAAACCACTTTCCCTGCATCCATGTTTTGAAAAAATTTTAAATGTAAGGAATAAATAAAAATACCTATAAATTGTCCTAAGAGTATCATCATATGTGAAGTACATATTTGAGATTCTGCTAATAACAATACTTCTTTATTTATAGATAGGAGGTACACAAGATTTGCATGAGATAACAAAAATTTTTATTTTTAAAAATGTGTAAGGCAATATTAAAAAAAGGCAAATGTATGTTCTTCTTGTTTCCATAAATTGGTTATCTAACAAACATGATTTTAAGTTAATAAAACTGGAATTGGAACTAATTTTATTAAAAAAAAAACAAAAAAAAAACAAACTCCCAGGGGTCAGCGAACATAAAAAAAACCTCACTACTAAAAGGGTTAATCTTCATACAACATCAGGGTAGTTAACTCTTTCATAGACCAGCACAAAATTTCTGGCAGACTGGTCCATGGACCAGTGGTTGAAAAACCACTGCTCTATATAGACTCATCATTCTGTATACTTAGCATTCTGAGAGTCACTTATGTTTGGATAATATAGCCTGATTAGGTGGTGGCGCAGTGGGTAGAGCGTCGGACTGGGATCTGGAGGACCCAAATTCAAGGCCCCAAAGTCGCTGGCTTGAGTGTGGGCTCACCAGCTTAAGCGCAGGTTCTGTGGCTTGAACGTGTTATCATAGACGTGACCGTACGGTTGCTGGCTTGAGCCCAAGGATTGCTGGCTTGAAGCCCAAGATCACTGGCTTGAGTCCATGGTAACCAAATTGAGCAAGGGATCATTTGCTCTGCTGTAGCCCTCTGGTCAGGGCTCATATATAAAGCAATCAATTAACAACTAAGGTGCCACAACGAAGACTTGATGCTTCTCATCTCCCTTCCTGTCTGTCTGTCACTATCTGTCCCTCTCTCTGTCTCTCTGTCTCACTCACAAAAAAGAGATGACAACAAACTAATTATATATGCCTTTCACCATGATTTAAGTATCTATTCTTTGCCAAGACTTTGCCTAGTTGCTATATGTATGTATGGCTTCTAGACCCATTAGAGCTACCTCTACAAATACAGTTCCCCATGAACAATGCAGGGGTTAGGGCAGGCGTGGCCAACAGTTTTTGCCCCCGGGCCAGATTAGAAAGAAAATTTTTTTCACAGGCTGGACAAAATATTAAAATTTAAAAATGTTAAATACAAAAATGATTTGTTTAAGTAAACAAAATTTTATTATGTAATTTGTTTATGAATAAATGTGAGTGAAAAAAATTTTAATATACAATATTACTTTAATAAAAATATATTTTAATAAAAATATAATTACATACCGTGTAAATATACAAACTGTATCACAATTAATCGAAACAATATTTAATTAATATAATAGAATGAGCTTGAAGGGGTTATATTACAAATAAAACAATTATTTCATTTTACAAACAGCCTGGACACATTTTCAGTTATCAGCTGCAGCTCTTGTTTATGCTACAATGCCACTTGATTCAGCACACTTGACCACAAAAATAACGAATTGTTTGACCTTGGGTGCTCACTGGCAAACTCCGCCTAAAAGAATGTGGGTTTCACATTTCCGATAAACGTCAAACAGTTCATATCGAGTACAGACGAGTATGAAAGTTGTAAATCTTAATAATGGAATTTTTTTAAAAAATGAAGAAGTATCATGAATCCATTTGACCAATATTGGAAGTTAACCCTAGATTAGTCACACACGGAATTCTTTTCCATGTATCACTATCTTCTTAAATATCTCGATTTCCAATAATCAAAGATGCTTCTGCCTTCTGAGTAGCTGAGATTTTAAAGTAGTGGAGAATATTAAAAATTTGATCGCGGGCCGTATGAATTCATTATGCAGGCCGGATCCAGCCTGTGGGCCATATAGTGGCCATGCCTGGGTTAGGGGCACCAACCCCCCTGCACAGTTGAAAATCTATGTAATTAGGTTTTGACTTCCCCCAAACTTAATGATTAATAGCCTACTTTTGACCAGAAGCTTTACTAATAACATAGTCAATTAACACATACATTGCATTTATATGTATTATATACTGTAATCTTACAATAAAGTTAGCTAGATAAAAAAAAAATGTTATTAAGAAAATCATAAGGAAAAATACTTAGTGTTTACTGGAAAAAAATATACATATAAGTGAACCTGTGAAGTTCAAACCTGTATTGTTCAAGGGTCAACTGTATTTCGGTGAATAAGGAAAGGGAGCTCAGTGAGGGAGAGTTACTTATCATATAGCAGACAGGGAATTGCCTCACTCCAGAGCCAATGCTTTCCCATCGTATTTTCTGTATTAGTGTCTTGTGCTTCCATAAAAGAATGCTTCAGACTAAGGGGCTTAAGCAGCAGAAATTTATTTCCTCACGTTAGGAAGCTAGAAGTCCAAGGTCAAGGTGCTAGCAGCAGTGGTTTTTGGTGAAACCTCTCTCCTTAACTGCAGATGGCGCCTTGTCGCTGTGCCCTCACATGGTCTCTTCTCTGTGTGTGTGCTCTTCTGGTATCTCTTTCCCTTCTCAGAGCCCTGCCTTTATGATTTCATGTAACCTTGATTGCCTCCTTAGAGGCTCTATTTCTGAATACAGTGACGGTGTGGGTGGATAGGGCTTCAACCTGTGAATTTTGTAGGGACAAAATTCAGTGCGTAACAATGCTTTTAAAAATGTATCCCAACTTTATGTATATGAGTAAAAACTAGTAAAAAGCCTGCGGCGGATGCTACATAGTAGGTCTCTGGGATATAAATTATTATTATAGAATTAATATGTTTTTTATCTTGGAAATCAGCTGAGAGTAAAGAATGATTCTAAAATCTATGGGAAATTTTTTACTGGATTATGTTTTCTTTATTTATATAGATAATTTTTGTACATTTTTTAGTTTGTGTTTTAACATTCTCTTTGAGAATTTATTACTTATAGTGATAGTAGGTGCTATTAAGTGGTTACTTACTGGTTAGTTTAAAACCTAGCAGATATTTTATTTTTTATTTATTATTATTATTATTTTTTTTTGTATTTCTCTGAAGCTGGAAACGGGGAGAGACAGTCAGACAGACTCCCGCATGCGCCCGACTGGGATCCACCCGGCACGCCCAACAGGGGCGACGCTCTGCCCACCAGGGGGCGATGCTCTGCCCCTCCAGGACGTCGCTCTGCCACGACCAGAGCCACTCTAGCGCCTGGGGCAGAGGCCAAGGAGCCATCCCCAGCGCCCGGGCTATCTTTGCTCCAATGGAGCCTTGGCGCCTTGGCTGCGGGAGGGGAAGAGAGAGACAGAGAGGAAGGAGGGGGGGGGGTGGAGAAGCAAATGGGCGCTTCTCCTGTGTGCCCTGGCTGGGAATCGAACCCGGGTCCCCCGCACGCCAGGCCGACGCTCTACTGCTGAGCCAACCGGCCAGGGCCCCTAGCAGATATTTTATTTGCATAATATTTTTTAATCCCAGCATCAGCTTTAATGAGATACAGGCAGAATAATCTTCATTTTGAAGAAAGAAATTGTGGCATGTGGTCTAGAACCCAGGCTTTGGGTCCATTGTGACTAATTTCCAATCTCAGTTTACCAATTGCTAGCTGCCTTAGTAAGGGTTACTTAAACTTTTTATGCTTCAGTGTACTAGCTATCTATTTCTGTATAATAATTACTTAGAAATGTAGTGAATTCTGCTACAATAAACATTTAATTTCACAGTTTCAGTGGGTTAGGCAAGCAGTACTGATCGTCAGAAGGTCGCTGTCAAGAGTTGGCAAGGGCTGCAGTTATCTGAAGGCTTGACTGAGGCTAGAAGATCTTCTTCCCGAGTGGTTGACTCACATGACTGGCAATACAGTGCTGGCTCTGGCTAAGAGGCCTCAGATCCTTTCTCAAGTAGACCTCTCCGGATAGGTTTGCTGGCTTCCCCCGGACTGAACTGTTCAAAAGAGATAGAAGCTATCCTTTTAATGACCCAAGAGGTCAAAAAGCATCATTTGTACCCCATTCTGTTTATTAGGAGCCAGTCATTAATCTAGCCTGTACTCAGAAGGAGGGGAATTAGGCTCCATTTTTGGAAGGGAGAAGTTTGACATTTTAAAAGCATCACGCTTAGTTACTCTCACTGTTAAATGAAGATCATAGTAGCATCTACTCCCTGAGCTCATTATGGCTATTGAATTTATTCATATAAGGCACCTTAAACAATGCCAGCCATGTAATAAATAATTAATGTTAATTTAGTGCTTCTCAACTGTGGGAGCTTATAAGAATTACCTGGAAAGCTTTGAAAAATCCCAGCAGTCAAATCAAACCTTAGGCTTATTAAATTACCATCTCTAGAGATGGGACACAAGCATCCATATTTTAAATGCGATCTTTCTTCCCTGTGCTAATGTGCCAGTTCATCCTAAGCCCTGCCTCCCGTCCCTTCTTTTTTTGGTTGTAAGAAGACAAGTCATTTAATGTGATTCCCCAACTTTCTTACTTACAGCATAATATTGGTATCTACCCTTAGTCTCAACTTTTCTGTCTCTAAAAAAAAAAAAAAAAAAGAGAGAGTTACAGAAGAAGTGAACTTATTTGCTTAATGATTAGAAAGGAGGGGAAAAAAGAAAAAGAAAAGGGTTCTAGTTTGGAATTAAGATGAAGATTTCAGAATTCTTGCCCAAATTAATTGAAAATACTTGAATTTTTTATTGTTGGTTGAAGTGGTAAATCACACTTTCCACAGAATTATTTGGGGATATTTTTGGATTGGCTACCAGATATCAGTAATTTATTTTAATATTTTATATAATTTTAATGACAGGTTAAGCCTGCAAATATATATATTGCACTTTATATATAGCATAGGACTGTTTTTGTTAATATGAGATCAGTGATTAAAAAATTGCTTTTCACCTAAATGGTGGTGGCGCAGTGAATAGAGCATTGACCTGGGACACTGAGGGCCCAGGTTCAAAACCCTCAGGTCACCAGCTTGAGTGCAGGGTTGCCAGCTTGAGCATAGGATCATCAACATGATCCCATGGTCACTGGTTTGAGTCTAGAGGTTGCTGGCTTGAAACCCAAAGGTCATTGGCTTGTAGCTGAAGGTTGCTGGCTTGAGCCCAAGGTCTCTGGTGGCTGGAGTCACCTGGTCAAGGCACATATGAGAAGCAATCAGTGAACAACTAAAGTGTCACAACTAAAAATTGATGCATCTCATCTCTCTCCCTTCTTGTCTCTCTCTTGCATGCACACGATTTAAAAAAATTGCTTTTCAGCTATTAAATTGAGATGAAGACATTAAGTTTGGTATTTTATTGCTCACATAGAAAATTAGGGTACTGTCCTGCCAACAGTGAGCTTATAAAGTCTTATCAAAGAAATAGAATATATATGCAGAGTCAGGATACACAGAATAAAGTGGGGTTGAGAGGGAGGAGTCATTTCCAAGTCAGATAATCAGAAGGACTTTATGGAAGAGGAAGTTGGTACTTATCTGGGCTTTGGACAGCTAGTAGAATTCCCACAGGTGGTTTGTGCCCTAGGAAGAGAGGAATTATATGAACAAAGGTGTTTGGAAACACAAGCATGTCATTGAAACAGTGAGCGTGGTATGTGTGTTGGAAGGGTATAATTGGATTTGAAATTGTAGATCAGATACTGAGTGGCACATTCCTAAGAAATTTTATTACCCTCAGTACAAATCATCATCTTCAGTGCCTTGGACATATTTTCCTTTATTTAAAGAATTTTTTTTTCTTTTTTTTTTTTTTTTTCATTTTTCTGAAGCTGGAAACAGGGAGAGACAGTCAGACAGACTCCCGCATGCGCCCGACCGGGATCCACCCGGCACGCCCACCATGGGGCAATGCTCTGCCCACCAGGGGGCGATGCTCTGCCCATCCTGGGCGTCGCCATGTTGCGACCAGAGCCACTCTAGCGCCTGAGGCAGAGGCCACAGAGCCATCCCCAGCGCCCGGGCCATCTTTGCTCCAATGGAGCCTTGGCTGCGGGAGGGGAAGAGAGAGACAGAGAGGAAAGCGTGGCGGAGGGGTGGAGAAGCAAATGGGCGCTTCTCCTATGTGCCCTGGCCGGGAATCAAACCCGGGTCCTCCGCACGCTAGGCCGACGCTCTACCGCTGAGCCAACCGGCCAGGGCTATTTAAAGAATTTTTTTATTAAAGTAGTATAATACATGGTATGGTTTTATTTAAAAATCAAATAAAATGAAAAGATTTATAAAAAATATTGCTCTATACCCTTCAGCAGCCCTCAGTTTTTTCCTAGAGGAAATCAGTTTTCACTTGTTTCACTGTTCTTTTGATATTTGCTTCCATTTGATGTACCCCTATAATGTTATATTTTGATTTCATACTTTTAGAGATAACACCATGTCTTCTTATGAAATATGTGGAATTAGCTCTGTTACATTGTCACTCCAAACAATTTCTTCTACTACCGTTATATCACAATTTTAGCCTGAATTCATAATAAATGTTTGACTTGTTACAACTACATAAATGTGTGTGTGAGGTGGATTGTCCAATGTTAATATTTGTCTATATTTTCACTCACATAAATCTATCTGAATTTTTTTTCCAAACTGCTCTAACAAATCCACTGCTAACTTTTTTACTCCAGAATTATCAAATAATTTGTCAAGCCTTTATTTCTGGGGAATTTCCTCTTTGGCCCTTTTTCTTCTGCTCCCACTTGAACTGGTTGTAGAAGTTGTAGAGGTCATCCTGAACTTCCCTCACCTGTCTGCCTGAACTACTGTTTCCCGGAGTTTTTGCCTCCGTTGTCTGGGGGCCTCAGTGAGTGTCTTTAATCTGGAAAACGCTGTCTTTTGGTCTTGGAAATATTCCTGTATTTTCTTATATTATTTCTTTAGACATCTTTATCACTGTCTTTTAATCTTGTTTTCTATGAAATTTAATCAACTTTATTTTTCAACATGTTTATTTTAAAAATTTGAGCTTTTGTATTTTTAATATAGGTGCTCTGTTTTTTGTTTCCAAAGCACTCTATTCTTTTTAGCATTCTATTTTTATTTGTATCTTTCTG
This sequence comes from Saccopteryx leptura, assembly GCF_036850995.1. Classification (NCBI taxonomy): domain Eukaryota; kingdom Metazoa; phylum Chordata; class Mammalia; order Chiroptera; family Emballonuridae; genus Saccopteryx; species Saccopteryx leptura. The sequence continues at coordinate 70,994,507 of NC_089507.1, read as the reverse complement.
AGGATACTAATAAGGCTTTTATTTGGGGGGAGGGTGGTTTTGTTTTCTTTTTTCTCTATATTATTTCTTTTTGTGGAATTGCTTTTTGTATCTCTTCACTCAAACATTTGGTTCTTGGCTATTGTGAATTAAAAATAATACGTAATAGCCTGACCTGAGTGACACAGTGGATAAAGTGTCGCGCTGGAATGCTGAGGTCGCCAGTTCAAAATCCTGGCTAGCCTGGTCAAGGCACACATGGGAGTTGATGCTTCCAGCTCTTCCTCCCTTCTCCCTCTCTTTCTCTTTCAAACTGAATAAATACAATCTAAAAAAAAATTAAAAAAAAAAAAGAATAATATGTTATATAGGGGTCCTGTGGGCTTGTCTACTGGCATACTTCACTTGAGGAGGAATAGAAAGTGGGATAGAGGGAGATCTAGCCTGTTGAATTTGGGAACCCAAGATGTCAGTATACGGACATACTTTTTTCTTCAACCATCGAATTCCCTAAGAGCAGAGAAGTAGGACGTGTGCTCGTGGACCTATTATTTCTTAGCAGATTGTCACTAATTTTCACTTTTTCAGTTGGTTCCTCACTGTATCTTTACCTCCTTCAGATATCCAGGAATTCATTGATATCCAGAGACTAAGCCTCAGTACCCCTACCTGATATAGACTTGTCTGGATGCATGGGGCGGCAGCAAGCTTCCTGGGTACTGGCCGGCTTTCCACCAGTCTGTTTTCAGTCACTTTTAAATGTCTTTGAAATCTCTTCTACTTCTGTCTTCTCTGCTGGGTTTTTCTTTTGTTTTTTTTGTTTTGTTTTTTTTGTTTTTTGGGGGGAGGAGGGTTTCTCTTGCTTGCTTATTCTTTTTAAACATTATTTTACTGTCCTTATAATGGAGTATTGGGAAGAACATGTGATCACTCCTTTAAGTGGGTATTCTCCTTTGCCTTTTCCCCCATACTTGATTTTAAATGGAACAGAATTTTATAATAGCTGTGCAAACAGTATTTGAGAATAAAGTGACTGTGAATTTTAGCTTATGAGCATTTGATAATTTAGACAACTATTTTTCTTAAGAAAAGCACCTTAATAATAGGGCCATTTAATCGGTACAATGCCTGATTGTAAAGACATCTAATTTAATAAGCTGAATTGTACTTGAGCCTTGAGTTCAGCTTTTCTTCATTCTGTTAGGAATTCACTAAGAAAGTCTGAGTCAAGCTTGTCTTTTATCTTATATCATAATGGCATTTGCATTGTTTGAGATTAGCTGAGTGGTTTTTACCTTGCAAACGTTGGCTAGTAATAATACTAATTAAGTCATCACTCCATGGATAATATGAGCTGCATAGGAAGTATATGACGTATTTTCTTCCCTAGTTTAATACCTTCTTACTGAGAAGTCCCTTTCCTTTTGAAATTATTCAACCTTCACAAATTTGTGTCTATGAAGAACAGAATCATTATATTGAACAAGTTTAAGCCCTTTTCATTTTCAGTCTGTGCCTTTTAGGTTTTCTATGAGCAATGCTAAGTATATAAACTATGCTTTTCTTCTGGTTAAAGATCTAGATGCAGAATAAAATGTAAGGGTTGCTGCCTGTTTATCTGTCCAAGGTGCCAGGCATTTGGATTATGAAACCTGCTCAGGGATGAGTTGGAAGTGTGGTGCCAGGAAACACAGGTTTCCACACGTGACTCCATATACATTTTTATGATGTTCCAATGGGTTCCGCATCCAACATATCCATGTGATAGGCAAAACCTCTTTTGTTTTTACTCTTATGATTGCTAAGATTGTAAATCCTGATAACTAGATGATCTTTCGTTTGCTGAGTACACATATAAATCTTTATTTTCCTTGTAATGGCCTTTGATGCTGTGAGTTGTATTAAATAATGAATGAGCTTATGAAAATTTGGAAAGAGAAGCCATGACTAAGCAAAATTATTCTGCATTAGAACAGCTGGTCTTGAAGAGTATGTGTGTGTGTGTGTGTGTGTGTGTGTGTGTGAGAATGTAAATTTGTTGAAGTCTTTCATCTACTGTACCCTTTTAAGTTCTCTTTATTTTTGATGGCTTATATCTTTAAAAAAATTTTATTGCAATTTTCATGAGGTATTAGGAGGAAAAGTAGATAAACTTATCTCTAACTCTACGTTCTCTTTGACTTTTGTTCCTATACTTGATTTTAAAGCCAACAGGATTTCCTTATAACAGCTTTATTGAGATATAGTTTGCAAACCATAAAACTGAGCCGTTTTGAAGTGTATGATTCAGTGGTTTTTAGTGTATTCACAGAGTGCAAGACATCACCACTGTCTGGCTTTAGAACATTTTTATCTCTTCAGAAACACACTGGAGGTCTATTACCAGACACTCCCCATTCCTTCCCCCTCCTTTCCTCTCCCCCTCCACTTCCTCGAGCCCTAGGTAAGCACTAATCTATCTATAGAGATTTGCCTATTATGGACATTTCATATACATATAATCACAAAACATGGTCTTTCATGACTGGCTACTTTCACTTTGTATAAGTTACAAGGTTCATTCATGTTGGAACATATATCAGCACCTTCCACCTTTTTTATATCTGGTTAATATTCCATTGTATGACTGTACTACACTTTCTTCATCCATTCATTCAATGATAGACTTTGGATTGTTTTCACCTTCTGGCTATTATGAATAATGCTCTTATGAACACATATTTACAAGGTCTTATATGGATACAACCTTTTGACTGTGAATAATGCTGTGCTGTTATGAACACTCATGTGCAAATTCTTATATAGGTATATGCTTTCATTTCTCTTGGATATCTTTCTAGGAGTGGATTTGCTGGGGTAAATGGTAACTTTAACATTTTAAGGAACAATTTTCCAAGGTAATTGCATTATTTTACATTTCCATGAGCAATGAATGAACGTTTTAATTTCTCTACATTCCCACCAATACCTGTTATTTTCTGGGTTTTTAAAAATATTTACTCTAGTCATCATAAAATAAGCAATAAAATTTTGTAATAGCAGGAAGATTATGAGCTTGGAGAAAAAAAGGAGAGGAGACCAAGCCTCTCCAAGGCTAACAGGTAATGTCTGTTAGGGATTTTTGGAGTGAATTGTTGTGAACTGAGTGAAAACCTCAGTAAATTCTGCATGTTTTACTAATGCTTTTATGTAAGGAGTATCTTATTTGGATTGAGCTGGAAAGAGAGAGAACAGCCAACAAATGAATTATTTTAAAAGTATCCAACTTATATTAATATATGATCAACATATAAAATATAGAAAATATGCTTAAAGAATATTAATTTGAAGGGATGTCAAATGATTAGCTTGCTAGCCACCCATAACTTTACTCTAATTCCATTAAGTTGTGTTGTAAACACCTACTTTGCTGAACTCCTGGACTGTTAAACTTTTACATTGAGTCCATAAACAAATTTGAAGACTTAAGTGAAAAGGAAGAGATATCCAAAATTTTTACTTCAATAACTCTAGGCTTAACTCTGAGCCTGTGGTTTAATTCATAGGACACCAAATCAGTACACTTACAGCTTGATCGGTAGTGTCAGCTGCATCACAAAGGGTGGGTGTGAGGGCAAATGGTAATATGATATCCATATGAACTATTTACTGCAACTACACACTCACTGTTATTTTCCTCTTATTAGAGCACTAGATTCATGGGGAAAGCCGAGTTTATTCTTTTTGTTTTTTGTGTTTTTTTTTTTGTTGTTGTTGTTTTCTGAAGCTGGAAACGGGGAGAGACAGTCAGACAGACTCCCGCATGCGCCCGACTGGGATCCACCCGGTACGCCCACCAGGGGCGAGCTCTGCCCACCAGGGGGGATGCTCTGCCCCTCCAGGGCATCCCTCTATTGCGACCAGAGCCACTCTAGCGCCTGGGGCAGAGGCCAAGGAGCCATCCCCAGCACCCAGGCCATCTTTGCTCCAATGGAGCCTTGGCTGCGGGAGGGGAAGAGAGAGACAGAAAGGAAGGAGGGGGTGGGGGTGGAGAAGCAAATGGGCGCTTCTCCTATGTGCCCTAGCCGGGAATCGAACCCGGGTCCTCCGCATGCCAGGCCGACGCTCTACTGCTGAGCCAACCGGCCAGGGCCGAAAGCCGAGTTTTATTTAGCTGAGATATTGCCTTATTGTTCAAGATTAGCAAGTTATATTGTCAGAGGCTCCCCGTTCTATATATGCTATGATTTCCCCCCCATTCTCCTGCTTACTGATATCCCATATAAACAGGTTCTTCGTCTGTTAAATGCTTGTCCAACAGCTAGCCTAGATGTGATATTCCAGTCTGAAAATTTAGGTAGACTATTTTATGTATTTCTTATATTCCTATCCCATCTGTTTCCACTGACAAGCATTCAGGCTCTCAGTAAATGCCCACAAAACAGATTAGCTGAACAACTTAGGTATCATCAGGAGTGACATTGCATTTTAGTCTTATAAAAGAAACTATCACCTAATTTTTGTTCTGCCTGCCGGCCTTTACCTGCATGTTACTTCACATAAATACTTATCACGTTTCAATCACGTTTAAATATGCAGATTCATTCTGGGAGCAAGAGTTCAGTGTAGATAGTAGCAATTTGGCAATAAACATACCTCTGCATCTTGCAAAATTTAATCTGAATGGTTAGATTTGTTGTTTTGTGAATAATGTCTAAGACTAGACTGTAATTAATTTTTATTTTTATTTTAATTTATTATCTTGCCATTTGAGCAATTTGTGTGAGGCCTTTGAGAAAGAATTTTGTCATGGGCAAGGGTTGCGAGAGAGCTGTAAAATATAGCCTCTCATTTTACATGGGAAGATACCAAGTCCTTTAATTAGAAGATATAATTATATATATGTGTCTCGTCACTCTAAAAGAGTGATTCTACTATTCAAACCTTGCTACTTTGCTTGTATCATCTGGTCCCTCTAGGCATTTGACTCAATCCTAGATATGGAAAAAAAAAAGTGGTTCTGCTTCTGGAGAATGAAATGCAGAGGTAAAATCCAGTCTAATCCTGTGTAGCTGGCATTTTATGATTATTTTTTCCATTCTTCTGTGAATGCATTGTAGAAAAAAAACATAATTCATGTTCTTTAAATTCTTATATATATTTTATAAAACATTTTGTACCCATGCATTATTGTAGGCTTTTATTAAAATGTTGTTCCCTGGCCCTGGCCAGTTGGCTCAGTGGTAGAGCCTTGGCCCAGCGTATGGAAATCCCAGGTTTGATCCCCGGCCAGGACACACAGGAGAAGCAACCATCTGCTTCTCCACCCCTCCCCCCCCCCCCCTCTCTCTCTCTCTCTGTTCCCTTCCCACAGCCATGGCTCAATTGGTTCCAGTGCATCACCCTGGGCACTGAAGATGGCTCTATAGAGCCTCCACTCAGGCATTAAAAATGGCTCCGTTGTGAGCATGACCTCAGATGGGTAGAGCATCGGCCTCAGATGGGGGTTGCAGATGGATCTCAGTTGGAGTGCATGCATGAGTCTGTCTATCTCCCCGCCTCTTACTTGGAAAAGAAAAAAATAGTTTTAAAAAAATATTGTTCTCAGAACAAACTATAGAAGTGATCCCTGAAAGTATAGCCTTAAATGTTGTTCTTCATATACACCCCAGGATCTAAGAAACTATAATGAATTAAGATTCCTACCCCATTACTCATCAATTTTACTTGTTTGTTGATTGAGGAAACATTTTAAAAATATTTACTGCCCTGGCCAGTTGGCTCAGCAGTAAAGTTTGGCCTGACGTGTGGAAGTCCCGGTTCAATTCCTGATCAGGGTACACAGGAAAAGTGACCATCTGCTTCTCCACCCCTCCCATTCTCTCTGTCTCTGTCTCTCTTTCTCTCCCCCTCCCACAGCCATGGCTCGATTGGTTAGAGGGCATCGGCCGGGCACTGAGGGTGGCCCTATGGCCTCCACCTCAGGCGCTGAGCTAGCTTGGTTGCCAAGCGATGGAGCTGCGGCCCATTCCAGCAGAGTATCGCCTGGTAGGGGCTTGCCCAGTGGATCCCAGTCAGAGTGCATGTGGGAGTCTGTTTCCTCTTCCCTCCCTCTCACTTAATAAAAATAATAATAATAAAGAAAAAAATTTACAAATATGAGACAGTGTTTTATAATATTGATAACAACAACAGCTAATTCTGTTAAGAGTGCACTGATCAAAGCACATGCTCTGTGGCCAGACTGCCTGGGTCTGTCTGAACGGCAGTTCAGCTACGTGCTAGTTGTGTGAATATGGACAAGTTAATTCATCTCTCTGTTTCAGTCTTGTTGTCTCTAACTGGGATGTTATTAGATTCCTGTTGCTGCTTTGACAGATTACCACAAGTTTAGTGGCTTAAAACAGCATAATTTAGTATCTCCCTATTCTGTGAGGTGTAGAGGCTCAGCTGGTTTCTCTACTCCAGGTCTCACAAGACCAAGATCAAGGGGTATGTCAGCCGGAGTTCTTATCCAACCAGGCTCAGCGAGGTTGTTGTCAGTTTGCAGTTCCCAGTGGTTGTAGGGCTGAGGTGCCTCTTTCCTTGTGTGCTTTTCAGTTTCTGTAGGCTATCCACATTCTTGGGCTTTTGACCTTTCTTCATCCCCAAAGTCAGCAACAACCCACTGTTCTATCTAGTTGATTAGTGAGTTTTCATAAATCCTTTTGTGAGGCTTAATGAGGAAACAAAAAGCTACTTCAATAAATCTGGTGCCATGAAGCTAAATATTGCTTATTTTAATGGCTGATCTTCTCATGGCTCTGAGCTATATCACAGTAGAGATTAGCATTTTCACAGTTTTATTTTTTCTCCATTAGGCTAAGATTGCAAGAACGGTATAACTTCATGGCCATTGAAAAGTCAAAGCACATGACAAGCACTAGGACAAATGTCCAGATTAGTGTTAGGTACCGTCACATGATATAGGTCCAGCTTTACTAATTATGATTATAATCTTTTTTAATGAGAGCAAATACTTGTCACATGGTTCAATGTTTGTTACTGACTCTGGAACAAAGGTTTTTATGGTACAGTCTTCTTTAAGTGCTGAGTAATTTTTCCCTGTATACTGTGTATATGATGCTAATTGAATGTTTGTGTGTTTGCTTGAGAAAGGGATCAAATTTATCCAAGAATGAATGAAATGTTTCAAGAAAACTTGGCTGATTTAAAATGACACTTTTCTTTAATGGAGAAAGTTAGTTCTTGTCCTAGGAAAAGGTTGATGTTAAGGAAAATGATTACTATTTCAATTATTCCATCTGCAAAATTTTCTTAAACCTTTCATGCCCATGAATTAAAATATATTCTATTTTTTATTTCAATTTATAGAAGTAACTTCAAGTTTCAAACAGTTAAAATATTTAAACAGCTACAGAGGTGCATTTTTTTTTTCCATTTCTGAGGTCCTCCTATGGAATTCCACTGCTGAGTATCCTTACTCTCCTACCACCAAATACCCCTTTTCTTGTCATTTAAACAACTCTGTAACCCAATTACTACTTAACACTTTGAACCAACTAGTTCTTTAAATAGTATCAATTATTCCATATTTCTTTACTATATATTTGAGGTACAGGTATCTCTTTATTCCTATGCTAGTATGTCTTACTGAGTCTTTTATTTTTATGAGAGGAAGGGAAATAGTGAGACAGACTCCTGCATACACCCTGATGGTATCCACCTGGCAACCCCATCTAGGGCCGATGCTCAAATACTGAGCTATTTTTAATGCCTGAGGCTGATGCACTTAGTCCAATGAAATCATCCTCAGCTCCTAGGACCACACTCAAAGCCACTGGCTGCAGGAGGGGGAGAGGGAAAGAGGGGAAGAAGGTGGAGAGAGAGAAAAAGAGGAGAGGAGGAGAAGCAGATGGTCACTTCTCTTGTGTGCACTGATTGGGAATCAAACTCAGGACATCCAGCCCTGGCCAGTTTGCTCAGTGGTAGAACATCGGCCCAGCATGTAGATATCCTGGGTTTGATTCCCAGCCAGAGCACACAGGAGAAGCACCCATCTGCTTCTCCACCCTTCTCCCTCTCCTTCCTCTCTGTCTCTCTCTCCCCCTCCTGCAGTCAAGGCTCCATTGGAGCAAAGTTGGCCCGGGCACTGAGGATGGTTCCATGGCCTCTGCCTCAGGCACTAGAATGGCTCTGGTTGCAACAGAGCAGTGCCCCAGATGGGCAGAGCATTGTCCCCTGGTGGGCTTGCCAGGTAGATCCTGGTTGAGCGCATGTGGGAGTCTGTCTCTTTGCCTCCCAGTTTCTTACTTTAGAAAAATACAAAAAGAAAATAAAGGAAAAAAAAAAAAAAGAAACCAGGACGTCCATACGCTGGCTGGTGCTCTATCCACTGAGTCACTAGCCAAGGCCTGTCTTAATGACTTAAAAGTGTGTTTTAAATGTGTATCAATCTATTAAAGCTATTTATTAATCATTTTTTATATGCAAGGAAGACTGAGGGGATTGAAAAGATATTTAAAACTCAATCTCCAACTCTGAGCTTACATTTGCCAGTTTGTGAATTTTTTAAGTGCCTGCAAACATCAGACACATTCTCAATGAAGACTTCATGACAATCTTATTTATAATTGTAATCACTACCCCTCACCCTTGCTGGTACTCCCAATTTCCCCTAACCCTATTACTGTATTTATTGTTTAATATTTTACACACTAGACCAGGGGTCCCCAAACTATGGCCCACGGGCCGCATGCGGCACCCTGAGGCCATTTATCCTGCCCCACCGCACTTCCAGAAGGGGTACTTCTTTCATTGGTGGTCAGTGAGAGGAGCACATGACGCTGCAAAGTGCAGCGTTGCTCATGTACAGTACTACTTCCGGTGACACGTGTCGCACGCGTCACAGCTTTGGAAGCGTGTCATATGACACACATCCAGTCTGTGGCTGCAATGCCCCACATCACCGGAAACAGTGTGAAGTAACAGCAGACATAGGAAGAAAGGCAAAGCACTATAACCATTACTACACAGTACAATGGCCCCCATACTCCCCCAAATGTACAACAACATAATGGCCCCTATAACCTCCCTTTGCCCAAAAGTCTCCCCCCCACATTACTACACACCATGTTTCCCCTATTATAAGACCCTGTCTTATATTAATTTTACCCCCAAAAGACGGGGCTGTCTTATTTTTGAAATACGGGTCAGTCTGTTGATTTAAATTTACTTGTTCTTTATTTTAAATATTGTATTTGTTCCCATTTTGTTTTTTTACTTTAAAATAAGATATGTGCAGTGTGCATAGGGATTTGTTCATAGTTTTTTTTTTATAGTCCGGCCCTCCAACGGTCTGAGGGACAGTGAACTGGCCCCCTGTGTAAAAAGTTTGAGGACCTCTGCACTAGACTGTAAGTCCATGAAGGCAGAGGTTTGTTTGTTCTGATTACTAATGTGTCACAAATGCTTAGAATTGGGCCTGGCATAGAATAAATCACTCATTAAATATTTTTTGAATGGGCGATTCTTACATACATGTATTTTACATATATATAAAACAATTTACATATGTAGAACAAACAAGACACCTTTGAACTCTAGCCAGAATCTGCCCGTGTCTTACCATCTCAGCACTGTCAAGCTGGTTCAGTGCCAACTGGCTTTTCTCTTCTGTACTGTCACACTAGGCCCCTAACTAGTCTTCCTGCTTTCAGCTTTGCTCCTCATAGTCTAGATTCAGCACTGCAGCCAGAGTTGTCTTTTAGAGTCAGATCTCCCAACAGCTCAAAACCCTCACTCAGAGGAAGAAAGGCCATGGCTTAAAATAAGACTGATGATCTGCCCTAGTCCTCCCCCAAACTGTCTCCTGATTTTATTTCCTGCCTCTCTTTTACCTAACACCACTTGGTCCCAGACCCGAGACCTCTCAGGGTTCTGGCACTTGCTGTTTTCACTGCTTAGAGTGCACTTCCTCCTTCCTTCCCTCTGCTCAGTTGTTACCGTATTAGGCCTCCCCTGAGCCCCTGAGTGTGTTCAATGAAATAACATTCCCAACTCCCACATAACTCTGCTGTATTTCCCTTTGCCCTGCTTTATGTTTCTTCATAGCACTTATGTTACTAATTGGTTTCATTGTCCCTCTCCCTTTGATTTGAACATGTTTCATAAAAGCATGAAGTTTCTTTTGTTCAGTGCTGCGTCTTTAGTGTTGAAGAATGTCAGACACTTAGAAAGCTCATGATAAATATTACAGATAGTGTGCGGTAAGTATACATTATGCATTCATGTGCTAAAAAATAGAAGCATTGCTAATTCTTATAATGAGAAAACTTGAGGGAGGCATTGTAATTACCAATATAAATGCAAGAACATGAAAGAGTAAGGCAGTGTTTATTATATTTGGGTATCAGCAAATCAAAAGATAATAAAAGTAATAATAAAGTAATTATTATGAACGTTGTTTCTCACAGGCATGAAAAGGCATCTTCTTATTAGGCATATTTGCACCCAGACTTCCCATCTCAGTGCTGCACGGGGTATTTTCCTGCAAGCCTCTGTAAGGGAGTTGAGCCATGAGTATCCTCTCATGTAGGAAGCCTTGCTATAAGATTACTTCAGGCTGGCAATACTAATGACATGTACCACACATTTCTGGGAAGGCAGACAAATTTTCGATTCTCAGTCTGTTAGCACATAATTAATCAGTATAAAAAGAGGTGAGGAGAAATGTCATGCTGATAAATTGAGGTGTTTACTGCACTGTCAGTATATTTAAATAAAGATTCAGGAGATAAATTTTGACTACTTAAGTTTCAAATGTGGTATGCAGTTGTCAAAACCACTGAAGTAGAGGCCAGTCTACATACTCGCCCAGTGAGTGAGTCAAGAATACGTCTTCTGTCAGAAGAATTGGATGTGCTTTGTCATAGAATGAGATAAATATAAAACAGATTCCTCAATTACTTTTGCTTTTTTTTAAATTCAGTGAGAGGAGGGGAGGCAGAGAGACAGGCTCCTGCATGCGCCCCCACCAGGATCCACCCAGCAAGCCCACTAGAGGGTGATATTCTGCCCATTTGGGCATTGCTTCATTGCATTCATTGCTTGGCAACTGAGCTTTTTAGCACCTGAGGCAGAGGCCATGGAGCCATCCTCAGTGCCCAGGACCAACTCGATCCAATTGAGCCATGGCTGCAGGAAAGGAAGAGAGAGAGAGAGAGAAGTGAGAGGGTGAGGGTGGAGAAGCAGATGAGCACTTCCCCTGTGTGCCCTGACTGCAGGAACATCCTACTTTTGCTTTTTGAGAACATGTCTAGTGATTCTTCCATTTGTACCATAAGGATTTAATTAATTTTTTATGTTCTCTGAATATATGTCTCCCTTCCCATTATTTCTCCATTTTATTTCCTGAAAAGATTATTTATTGGATTTCAAAAATTGGAAGTAAATGATGAAACTGCTGTTTTTTTCAAAGACATTATCATAAACATAACTATTTGAGAATTTATTTTATTTGATGACATTTTCACACCCAAGGGTTTAAGGTTTCATTTTAGAGATAGAAGGCCAGTGGCCTCTTATCAAGGCTGTTGAAATGCTATTGCTCGTACCCTTAAATGGTAGGAGTTAAACCACACTCCTATATTTTTAAAATTTTATTTTTTAAATATTTGCCAATGTTTAATCTTGAGTTTTATTTTATCCTTTATTTTCAGATAGAGGTGAATTTGTTCTTTGGAAAGCAGTATGGCCTTATTTAACTTGTAGTTTACAAATACAATGACCCAGCAGTTTCACTCTGACATATACCTAAGGTACACTCCTGTACACGTACCCAAGGAGATGTGTACAGGACTGATCATCACAGCACTGTCTCCGGGAAAAACCTGAACCATCCCAGGCACCCATCAGTAGGGGAGTGGTTGAATAAACTATGGTAAAGTCAGAAGGAAATATTATATAATGAATAAATATAATATAATGAATTATGCTCTCAATAAATTGCTTGCAGCAATAACTTTTTATAAGGTAAAGAAAACTCAAACATATGCAGTCACAATGGAAGCAGGAGAATGATGAGCAAAGAAGTCAGGATGCTGTAAACCACAGCTTCAAACAGAGAAAACACACCCATGAAACACATCCAGGCTCACTTTGGATTAGTCACTGTAAAAAAAGAAACTACATTAAACAAACGGAACTACATTTTTCTCTTTATAGTTATTTATGTTTATAATATACAGGTATCAGAAATGAGTAGTCTTTAATTAGTTTTTAATCACCTCCAAACTTATTTTCCTTTCTTGCTACTAGTCAAGTAAATCTTGACTCTACTAGTCAAGCTCTTTGCGCAATGGAAAATACTGCCATCATAAGCAATATACTACATGGATTATCAAAATATTAGAATATGATTTATTTCATTTTTAAAAATAAATTAATATGGAAAACTTCTCATGTCAAGAAATCTATTTCACCCTGAAAATTAGGGACCACATTGTTTATGATCAGTAAGACATAATAATTCTAATAATAAATAGAATGTTTTCCAAAACAATTCTATCAAAGATTGAAATCTGAACAACTTTGGCATTGCTATCTATGGCAGCATCACTTATTTTAACATCCACAAAGGTGAAATGGCTTATATTAGAAAGCATTTCATTAAAACCACAGTATGCTCATAAAACCAAATCATTGAAGGTAAAGTAAAAGGACTTATTAATACTTATATAGCACTTACTATGTGTCAGCCACTGTTATAAGTACTTTACAATTGTCAATATATGTAATCCCCCCACAACCTGGTGAGATAGTTAATATTACCATTTGCAAATAAGGAAACAGAACTTGTTAAAGAGTATAAGGTCACACAGGTACAGTAGTCCATAACGGACTATTCATGGAGGATATGTTCCAAGAACCCCAATGGATGCCTGAAAGCACAGATAGTACCAAACTCTTTTTTCCTATACATACATACCGATGGTAAAGTTTGTAAGTTAGGCACAGTAGGATATTAATAGCAACAGCTAATAAACAGAGCAATCATAACAATACACTCTAATGAAAGTTTTGTGAATTGGTCTCTAGTAATTTTTATATTTTTCTGTCCAAACTTATTTCTAAATCTGTGGAATCATTCTTTACTGGCAGTGATTGGCTTGATGTCATTCATTTTAGGGGATCCCCTGCTAAAGTATCTATAGGCTCAATCAGAACACGTTTTCTCTTCATATCTTATACCCACAAATGTAATGCCTTTCCCATCTTAACTAAGTACTTATTATGCACTGTGGCCATAACTCTTGAGCTATGACAGCCAAACTAGCATGAATTCCTTTTTCCTTCTTCACAATTTCAGGAGTAAAAGATTCATTTGTATCATAGATCTTAGCAACCTCAGCATACAATTTTTCTACCTACTGTTAAGAACTTTCATCTTTTTACATAAAAGAAGCACATATGGCTTCTCTTTGGCATATCCAACTTGCCAGCATCATTACTCTTGTGCTTTGGGGACATTATTAAGTAAAATACTTGAACACAAGCACTGTAATGCCATGGCAGTGGATCTGACAACCAGGAGCTACTGAGTGACTAGCTGGTGGGGAGCATCGACAGAGTGGAGATGCTGAACAAAGGGATGATTCATGTCCTGGGTGGGATAAAGCAGGATGCTGTGAGGCTCCATCACACTGCTCAGAACAGTGTGTGATTTAGAATGTAGGAATTGTTTGTTTCTGGTATTTTTCCATCTAATACTTTGGGACTGCGGTTGACTTCCAGTAACTAAAAGTGACATGGCAGGTAAGGTGGGGCTACTTTAATAGGTGGCAGAATGGATGCTAACCCAGGAAGTAAGTCTTGAGCCTGAATTCTTGTGCTGTGCCACAGAGTGGCACTTTATGTGACTTTTTGTGTTTTCACTTCCTGCAGTGACATCATGTCATGCATACATTTTGTTACACTGATTAAGCATCTTCTGTTGCATCTCACTTGCCTCACTTTTCTGTTTCTTATTCACTTGCTGGGTAAAGCAGCTGACTTATCTAAGTTAAGCCAATTTGTATTAATTTCAACTGGGTTGTTTTCATTCTCAGATAGATTATGATTATTCGCATAGCAACTTTACTGTGTTTAGATATTAACAAAATAAACAAATCTTTGAAAATTGAGGAGAAACTTGTCATATATCTACCAGTAAATTTTAGAACATCTGTAGATGTTTGAGCTGTATACAAGGTAATTAGGCTTTTGTATGAGAGGCATATATCAAGTTTTAAACTCTGATATGTTAGCTATTATAAAGCGATATAGAAATAGTTATATAGAAAAGTATTTCTTGACTTTTTTTTTTGTGAACAGATTTCTGATCACTAAGTTTAGTGTCATTCATAGAGACCAAGGTAGATCTCTTGTATCAATTTTATTCAGATTAAGAGATTCTTGTTTTTAACAAAGCTAAAAATCAAATGGAAGATTCTGCTATGGATAAAAACCCACTATCATCTTGATTTTGGACAAGATAACAAAATATTGAACTCGTTTTATGCAGTGAATAAAGCTCGTGATTTTTAGGATGTCTTGAATAAGTTAGGCATTCTTTATCATTATAAAAAGTTAAATGAAGAAGAAGCAATATTTCCAAACACATTTTATGAGGCCAACATAACCCTCATTCCAAAACCTGGCAAGGATAACACAAAAATAGAAAACTACAGACCATATCTCTAATGAATGCAGATGCAAAAATCCTAAACAAAATACTAGCAAATCGAATACAACAACACATTAAAAAAATAATTCACCATGATCAACTGGGATTCATCCCTGAATCACAAGGATGGTTCAACATACATAAAACAATTAATATAATAAACCATATCAACAAAACAAAGAACAAAAACCACATGATCCTATCAATAGATGCAGAAAAGGCATTTGATAAAATACAACATCATTTTATATTAAAAACACTCAACAAAATGGGTATAGAAGGAAAATATCTCAACATAATAAAGGCCATTTATGACAAACCATCAGCTAACATCATATTAAATGGCAAAAAACTAAAAACTTTTCCTCTAAAATCAGGAACAAGACAAGGCTGCCCATTTTCTCTATCCCTATTCAATGTAGTGCTGGAAGTTCTAGCCAGAGCAGTCAGACAAGAGAAAGAAATCAAAGGTATTCATATTGGGAAAGAAGAAGTAACAGTTTCACTTTTTGCAAATGATATAATCCTGTAAATAGAAAACCCCAAAGACTCCACAGAAAGGCTATCAGAAACAATAAACCAAAACAGTAAGGTTGCAGGATACAAAATTAATATATAGAAGTCTATTGCTTTCTTATATGCCAACAATGAAATTTCAGAAAATGAACTCAAAAATAATCCCTTTTATGGTTGCAACAAAAAAGTAAAATACCTAGGAATAAACATAACAAAGAATGTAAAGGACCTAAATAATGAAAACTACAAAGCATTGTTAAAGGAAATCAAAAAAGATACAATGAAATGGAAAAATATTCCTTGTTCTTGGATAGGAAGAATAAATATAGTTAAAATGACCATATTACCCAAAGCAATATACAAATTTAATGCAATTCCCATCAAAATTCCAATGTCATTTTTTAAAGAAATGGAACAAAAAATCATCAGGTTTATATGGGGCCATAAAAAACCCTGAATAGCCAAAGTAATCCTAAGAAAAAAAACAAAGCTGGGGCCATTATAATACCTGACTTCAAATTATACTACAGAGCCACAATAATCAAAACAGCATGGTATTGGCAGAAAAAGAGACACTCAGACCAATGGAACATAATAAAGAGCCTAGAAATAAAACCACATATTTTTGGTCAAATCATCTTTGATAAAGGGGCCAAAAGCACGCAATAGAGAAATAAAAGCCTCTTCAATAAATGGTGCTGGGAAAATTGGAGAGCCACATGCAAAAGAATGAAACTCAACTACAGTTTGTCTCCTTGTACCAAAATTAATTCAAAATAGAGCAAAGACCTAAATATAAGATCTAAAACATTAAATTACATAGAAGAAAACATAGGTACTAAACTCATGGACCTTGGCCATAAAGAACATTTTATGAATTTGACTCCAAAGGCAAGGGAAGTGAGGGCAAAGATAAAGGAATGGGACTACATCAGACTAAGAAGCTTTTGCTCAGCAAGAGAAACTGACAACAAAACAAATAGACAGCCAACTAAGCGGGAGATGATATTTTCAAACAACAGCTCAGATAAGGGCCTAATATCCAAAATATACAAAGAACTCACAAAACTCAACAGCAGACAAGCAAACAATCCAATAAAAAAAATGGAAAGAGAACATGAACAGACACTTCTCCCAAGAAGAAATACAAATGGCCAATAGATATATGAAAAGACACCCATCTTCACTAGCTATTAGAGAAATGCAAATCAAAACTGCAATGAGATACCACCTCACACCTGTTAGATTAGCTATTATCAACAAGACAAATAATAACAAATGTTGGAGAGGCTGTGGAGAAAAAGGAACCCTCATTCACTGTTGGTGGGAATGTAAAGTAGTACAACCATTATGAAAGAAAGTATGGTGGTTCCTCAGAAAATTAAGAACAACTACCGTATGACCCAGCAATCCCTCTACTGGGTATATACCCCCAAAACTCAGAGACATTGATACGTAAAGACACATGCAGCCCCATGTTCATTGCAGCATTGTTCACAGTGGCAAGGACATGGAAACAACCAAAAAGCCCTTCAATAGAGGATTGGATAAAGAAGATGTGGTACATATACACTATGGAATACTGCTCAGCCATAAGAAATAGGATCATTTACGACAACATGGATGGACCTTGATAACATTATACTGAGTGAAATAAATAAATCAGAAAAAGCTAAAAACTGTTTGACTCCATACATAGGTGGGACACAAAATTGAGACTCATGGACATAGATAAGACTGCAGTGGTTACCAGGGGGAGGGGAAGAGAGGGGAGGGAGGGGCATAAAGAAAACCAAATAGAAGGTGATGGAGGACAATATGACTTTGGGTGATGGGTATACAACATAATCGAATGTCAAAATGATCTAGAGATGTTTTCTCTAAATCTAGTTGATCAATGTCATCCCATTAAAATTAATTGTCTAAATAAAATTATAAAATTAAATAATATGAGTTAAATGCTTAAAGAGCATAGAAAAGGCAAAAATGTCTCTTTTTTAATGGCCTATCTCAGTCTTTAGGAATTTTTTTCTGAATAAAGTGTTAGAACTTAATATACCTGTATATTCTTGTTATTTTTACTGTGAAATATGCCTGAGAACATATTTTATTTTTCTTTTCAGATGACAGAAATGATGCTCAGGAGAGTAGTTTAAGAGACTTACTTAAAGAGCTGCCAGACACGCACTACCACCTCCTCAAGTTTCTGTGCCAGTTCTTGACAAAAGTAGCCACGCACCACGTGCAGAATCGCATGACTGTTCACAATCTTGCCACTGTATTTGGGCCCAACTGCTTTCAGTAAGTTAATGGAGTTTTGCTTTAAATATTATCACATACCCCTTTTTCTTTAGCACTGCCTGAAATACTGGGATGTACTCATGTATATCAGAATGAAAATTCAACCAATTTATGTTGGAGAAGTTCCATCTCGCTATTGGGCACTTTAGCCTGTTTTCTTTATTTCTTTTTTCTTTTTTTTTTTTTTTTGTCCCAATTTTGAAGAAAGCAAATAATACCTTCTTATAAAACGATCACTTGTAATATTTCAAACACCTTCCTTTAAAGCAGGGGTCCCCAAACTTTTTACACAGGGGGCCAGTTCACTGTCCCTCAGACCATTGGAGGGCCAGACTATAAAAAAAACTATGAACAAATCCCTATGCACACTGCACAAATCTTATTTTAAAGTAAAAAAACAAAATGGGAGCAAATACAATATTTAAAATAAAGAACAAGTAAATTTAAATCAACAAACTGACCAGTATTTCAATGGGAACTATGCTCCTCTCACTGACCACCAATGAAAGAGGTGCCCCTTCCGGAAGTGCGGCGGGGGCCGGATAAATGGACTAAGGGGGCCGCATGTGGCCCATGGGCCGTAGTTTGGGGACCCCTGCTTTAAAGTCCTAGAACTAAGTTTTACTTTTACCAAAAAGGGCATTAAAAAGCAAACAAAACAAAATATCTGATACATTGATTAGCAGAAAGAGAAGCAATATGATATATAGTGCATAATTTTTTTAATATTGATAAAGTTCAAAACATTGCAAATGGATGGAAAATTACAAGTAGACTATGTCAGTGACAGCAAATTTTAACCTCAGCTACATTTATTTATTTACTTTCTAGGAATAAGCTAGACTAGAAATAAACTAGTTTCTGTGGTGACTGCTACATCACTAGCCACAAGAACTTTTGTAAAGCTTTATATTTTATTTTCCCTGTTATTCTTTGTAGCTCTTTAGTATATGAAACATGATCTTACAGTGCAGGGATTTGCTTTTAACTCTCCTGTTAATCCCCACAGATATCAAACACATTCCTTCTAGATATAAGGAGAGAAAAAGAGACCACTCACACTTTAAAAACTCTCTGACATTCTTAGGAAGTTGTTGGTTTTTTTTAACAGTGTGTCTGCTTATTATCCACTCCATTAATCTACAGACTCATTCAGCTGCTCAGAGCTAGTAATTTACAGTCCCAAGAATCACTGTCTAAATATAAACATATATCATAGTGGCTGCAGGGTTCCAGGACATTTGCAGGCTACGAGGGGGGAGAAGTTCTACCTTAATAATGATTGCCTTTGTAACTTTACAGATTTAAAATTTAAATAATAGCATTTCATAGGAAATGTTAGGGTCTCATGAATAAATGTCTCAAACACAGGCTCCACTAATTTATCTTATTCAGAAGCCCTGTGGCAGTAAAAAAAAGTTTTATTTATTTTTACTTCTATCTGGAGAGTAAACACTGATGACTTATGAGTAAGAAATAAAGGTAAGTGGAAAACTACTCAGCGATTTTGAAACCCTAGATTCCAGAAGAGGTGAAAATGAGCTTGTAAATAGAATGTTTATTTCGTAATCCACATGCCTGCCTCATGCCGATTTATTGGATTGGGCTTGATCTGGAATTTCTTTCTTTTGTCCTTTTTAAAATTAAAATTTTCTTTTAAATTTATTGTGATAACATAGATTCAAGTGTCCTATTTAATATAACACCCTCTCCCCTCAACCACGTGCCTCCCGTTACACCCCTTTGTCCCCCTCCCCAACTCCCACCCCCTCTTCACTCTGACATTTGCTGTCCTGTTATCGGTATGTATGTGTTATATATATATAATTTCACTAATCCCTTCACCTTCTCTGATCCTGTCTCCTCATTCCCGTTCCCTCTGACAGCTGTCCCTCTGCTCCCTGTGACCCTGCCTCTGCTTCTATTCTGTTCCTCAGTTCACCATGTTCATTAGAGTCCACATATAAGTGAGATTATATAATATTTTTCTTTCTCTGCCTGGCTTATTTCACTTAGCATAAAAATCGTCAGGTCCAGCCTGACCTGTGGTGGCGCAGTAGATAAAGCATCGACCTGGAAATGCTGAGGTCGCCAGTTCAAAACCCTGGGCTTGCCTGGTCAAGGCACATATGGGAGTTGATGCTTCCAGCTCCTCCCCCCTTCTCTCTCTCTCTCCTCTCTCTCTCTCTCTCTCTCTTTCTCTCTCTCTCTCTCTCTCTCTCTCTCTCTCTCCCTCTCCTCTCTAAAATGAATAAATAAATAAAAAATACAATAAAAAAATCGTCAGGTCCATACATGCCATTGCAAAAGTTAAGATTTCCTTCTTTTTCATTGCCGCATAGTATTCCATTGTGTATATGTACCACTGCTTTTTATTCACTCATCCACTAATGGACACTTGTGCTGTTTCCAAATCTTGACTATTGTAAACAAAGCTGCAATAAATATGGGGGTGCATATCTTCATTTGAATTCGTGTTTTGAGATTCTTAGAATATATTTCTAAAAGTGGGATAACTGGGTCAAAAGGCAGTTCTATTTTTAATTTTTTGAGGAAACACCTTACTGTGTTCTACATTGGCTGCACAAGTCTGCATTCCCACCAACAGTGCAGAAGGATTCTCCTCTCCAGCAGTTGTTGTGTGTTGATTTGTTAATGAGCGCCATTTTGAGAAATGTGAGGTGGTATCTCATTGTGGTTTTAATTTGCATTTCTCTGATGATTGTTGATGTTGAACATTTTTTCATATGCCTATTGGCCATCTGTATGACCTCTTTGGAGAAGTGTCTATTCAGTTCCTTTGCCTATTTTTTAATTAGATTGTTTACCTTCCTAGTGTTGAGTTTTAGAAATTCTTTATAAATTTTGGTTATTAACTCTTTATCAGATGCATTGGCGAATATGTTCTTCCATTGTGTGGATTGTCTTTTTATTTTGTTAATGATGTCTTTTGCTGTGCAAAAGCTTTTTAGTTTGATATAGTCTCATTTATGTATTTTGTCCTTTATTTCACTTGCTTGTGGAGATATATCAGCAAAAATATTGCTGTGAGAGATATCAGAGAGTTTACTGCCTATGTTTTCTTCCAAGATTTTTACAGTTTTGCAATTTACATTTAAGTCTTTTGTCCAATTTGAGTTTATTTTTGTGAATGGTGTAAGTTTGTGGTATAGTTTCACTTTTTTTTGCATGTACCTATTCAATTTTCCAAACACTGTTTATTAAAGAGACTGTCTTTGCCTCCTTTGTCAAATATCAACTGACTGTAACGGCGTAGGTTTATTTCTGGGTTCTCTGTTCCATTCCTTTAATCTGTATGCGTCTTCTTATGCCAGTACCAAGCTGTTTTGATTACAAAGGCCATGTAGTATAACTTGATATCAGGAAGTGTGATACCTCCCACTTAGTTCTTAATTTTCAAGATTGCTGAGGCTATTCGGGTTCTTTTATGGTTCCATTGAATTTTTGGAATATTTGTTCTAGATCTATGAGGTATGTCATTGGTATTTTAATAGGAATTTCATTAAATCTGTAGATTGCTTTGGGTAGTATAGACTTTTTAATCATGTTTATTCTTCCTATCCATGAACATGATATATGCTTTTATTTGCTTGTATCTTCTTTGATTTCTTTTTTCAATGTCTTATAATTTCTTGAGTACAAGTCTTTTAAACCTCCTTAGTCAAATTTATTCCTAGGTACTTTATTTTTTTGTTGTAGTAGTGAAGGGGATTGTTTCCTTAATTTCTCTTTCTGACAGTGTATTGCTGGTGTATAAAAATGCCACTGATTTCTAAATATTGATTTTATATCCTGCTACATTGTTAAATTCATTTATCAGGCCTAGTAGTTTTTTTTTTAATTATTCTTTTTTTTTAATTTTTATTCATTTTAGAGAGGAGAGACAGAGAGAGAGAAGGGGGGGAGGAGCTGGAACCAGGCAAGCCCAGGGTTTCAAACCGTTGACCTCAGCATTTCCAGGTCGACGCTTTTCCACTGCGCCACCACAGGTCAGGCCAGGCCTAGTAGTTTTTGATTGAAACTTTAGCATTTTCTATGTACGGTATAATGTCATCAGCAAATAATGACAGTTTTACTTCTTCTTTTTCAATTTGGATGCCTTTTATTTCTTCTTCTTGTCTGATTGCTGTGGCTAGGACTTCCAGAAAAATGTTGAATGACGGTGGTGAAAGGGGGCACCCCTGCTTTGTTCCTGATCTTAAGGGTATTGCTTTAAATTTTTGTTCATTGAATATGGTGTTGGCTGTGCATTTGTCATAGATGGCCTTTATTATGTTGTGATATATTCCCTGTATTCCTGTTTTGCTGAGAGTTTTGATCATAAATGGGTGTTGGATTTTACCATATGAATTTTCTGCATCTATTGATATAGTCATGTGAATTTTATCCTTCATTTTGTTTATGTGATGAATTACATTCATTGATTTGAGAATATTGTACCAGCCTTGCCTCCCTGGAATAAATCCCACTTAATCATGATGAATAATCTTTTTTTTTATATATAAATAAATTTTTATTTAACTGGGTGACATCAATAAATCAGGGTACATATATTCAAAGAAAACATTTCCAGGTTATTTTGTCATTTAGTTCTGTTGCTTACCCATCACCCAAAGAGAGATCGTCCTCCGTCATCCTCTCTCCAGTTTTCTTTGTACCCCTCCCCCTCCCCCCTCCCTCCGTCCCTCCCCCCACTCCCTGTAACCACCCCACTCCTGTCCATGTCTCTTAGTCTCACTTTTAAGTCCCACCAATGTATGGAATCCTGCAGTTCTTGTTTTTTTCTGATTCGCTTATTTCACTCCGCATAATGTTATCAAGATTCCACCAATCTGCTGTAAGTGATCCGATGTCATCATTTCTTCTAGCTGACTAGTATAGAATGATCTTTTTAATGTATTGCTGGATCCTGTTTGCTAATATTTTGCTGAGATTTTTAGCATCTATGTTCATCAGGGGTATAGGACTTTATCATTATGTAGTGATCTTATTTATTCCTTACTATAGCTTTTTTTCTTTGTAGTGTCTTTACCTGGTTTTGGAATAAGGACAATGCTTGCCTCATAAAATGAGCTTGGAAGTCTTCCCTCCTCTTGAATTTTTTGGAATAGCTTGAGAAGGATAGGTGTTAGTTCTTTGAATGTTTGGTAAGATTCTCTGTGAAGTCATTCACTCCAGGACTTTTGTTTGCTGGGAGTTTTTTGATAACTGCTTCAATTTCATTTGTTATAATTGGTCTTTTAGGTTTTCTGATTCTTCCAGATTGCGTTTTGAAAGACTATATGTTTTTTGGAATTTATTCGTTTCACCTATGTTGTCCAATTTTTTGGCATACAGACCTTCTTAGCATTTCTTACAATCCTTTTTATTTCTGTGGTATCAGTTGTTACTTGCATTTCTAATTTTATTTATTTGGGTCCTCTCTCTTTTTTCCTTGATGAGTCTGGTTAAAGATTTGTCAATCTTGTTTACCTTTGTAAAGAACCAGTTATTGGTTTCACTGATCTTTTGTATTTTTTTTTTAGCCTCTATGTCATTTATTTCCCCTGTGATCTTGATTATTTCCTCCCTTCTACTTTCTCTGGGCTTTATTTATTGGTCTTTTTCTAGTTCTTTTAGGTGTGGGGTTAGGTTGTTTTTTGAGTTGTTTTTGGTTTTTTGCTTCTTAAGGTATGCCTGTAATACTTTGAACTTCCCTCTCAGGACTGCTTTTGCTGTGTCCCATAGACTTTGGGTTGTTGTATGTTCATTATCATTGGTTTCATGGAAATATTTTATTTCTTCCTTATTTCATTGTTAACTCATTCACTATTTAATAACATGCTATTTAGCCTCCAAGTGTTTGAATGTTTTTCAGTTTTTGTATTTTAGTTGATTTCTAGTTTTATGCCATTGTAATCAGAAAAGATGCTTGATATGATTTCAATCTTCCTAAATTTATTTATACATGATTTATGTTCTAACTTGCCGTCTATCCTAGAGAATGTATCAGGAGCACTGGAAAAGAATGAAAATTCTGCTGCTTTGGGGTGAAAGATTCTGAAGATATCAATTAAATCCAATTGACCTAGTGTACCATTTAAGGCTACAGTTTCTTTGTTAATTTTCTGTCTGGAGGATCTATCCATTAATGTTAGTGGTATATTAAAATCCCCTCCCATTATACACAATATTGCTTTCAATCTCACCCTTTATGTCTATCAAAATCTGCTTTATATATTTAGGTGCTCCTATATTAGGTGCATAAATATTTATAATGGTTATATCTTCCTGTTGGTTGCTCCCTTTATCATTATGTAGTGACCTTATTTATTCTTTATTGTAGCCTTTGTTTTAAAGGCTATTTCATCAGATATAAGTAATGTTATCTTAGCTTTCTTTCATTTCCATTTGCATGAAATACTTTTTTCTAATCCTTTACTTTCAGTCTATGTGTATCTTTTGTTCTGAGGTGGATCTCTTATAGACAGCATATACATGGTTCCTGTTTTCTTATCCATGCAGCTACCCTATGTCTTTTGATTGGAGCATTCAATCCATTTACATTTAAAGTTATTATTGATATGTACTTAATTTATTGCCATTTTATTCTTTAAACCTACAATCCTCTTTCTCTAGCTTTCTTTTTTTTTCTTTCCTCTTTTTACAGCAGGCCCCTTAATATTTCTTGCAGTACTGCTTTGGTTGTAATGAATTCCTTGAGTCTTTTTTGTCTGGGAAGCTTTTTATTTCCTCTTTAAATTTTAAATGATACCCTTGCTGGATAAATAATCTTGGTTGTAGGTTCTTATTTTTCATCATTTTAAATATTTCTTACCAATCCCTGCAGGCCTCAAATGTTTATGTTGAGAAGTCAGATGTCATCCTTATGGGGGCTCCTCTGTAGGTAATTAGCTGCTTTTCTCTTGCAGCTTTTAGTATTCTTTCTTTGTCTCTTAACTTTGGCATTTTAATTATGATGTGTCTTGATGTAGGCCTCCATGGGTTTATCTTTAATGGAACTCTCCGTGCTTCTTGAATTTGTGTGACTTTTTTCTTTATCAATTTAGGGAAATTTTCAACTGATTTCTTTAAAGAAGTTCTGTATCACCTGTTCATTCTCTTCTCCCTCAGGAACCCCTATGATGCAGATGTTGTTTCTCTTGATGTTGTCACAGTGGTCTTTTAGAGTTTCTTCAGTCTTCTGGAGCCTCTTTTCTTTTTACTGCTCTGCTTCTGTGCTTACATTTATCTTGTCCTCTAAGATGCTGATTCAGTTATCTTCTTCCAGCCCGTTGTTGATTTCTAGTGAAGTCTTCATTTCTGATATTGTATTTGTCATTTCTGACTGGTTCTTTTTTATGATTTCAATGTCCTTTTTGATGCTTGCTATATCTTTTTTTAAATTTTCATTGTGATCATCCATCATCACTCTAAGGTCCTTGAGCATTGTAAAAATCATTATTTTAAACTTTGCATCTGGTAATTTGGTTACTTCCTTTTCATTTGGTTCTTTTTCTGGGGATTTCTCTTGTTGATTCATTTGGGTCATAATTTTTTTGTCTGCCCATTTTTTCTGTGTATTAGGTAGCACTGTCTGACTTTGAAATTTGTTGTGGTGTCTTTATGAAGGAGATAGGCTCGGTGTTCCTGACTTCCAGGGCATCTGAGTCTTTGCTCTGGGAATGCTTTTTGAGAGTAGTATTTTCCCTCCCATTGTATTTGAGTATTGAATGCAGTTGGTCCTTTCACTGGTGCAGTTATCCCTTCAGGCTGGCTAGCTCTAAGGGTAAACCCTGATCATGTGTATTAGACACTGTGCAGTGTCTGTCCTGTTGGGCGTATTTATTCTCCACAGTGTTTGGTGCCTGCCAGACTACTTCTGTGGGTGTACTGCTCTGTAGCTAGCTGAGTCTAGTGTTGGTGCTATCTGCTACCCACTACTGGTTTTATTGGTTCTAAGTCTTCTTGGGTTGGCATCAGCTGTTCTTTGTAACCTGCCATGGGCTACCTGTCTGGAGCTACTGCTCTGTTCGCTGTCTGTGTTTGCATTCCCTATGCCTGGGTAGTGTGTGGGGGTTATCCTGTGTATAAGGATTACCTTTCTCCTGCTTAGAGATGACAGCAACTCCATAGAAGCCCCAAGTTCCACAGAATTTTCTTCCATTTTTCAGCTGCATATTCTTCCCACAGAGCCTCTGTGGAAAGACTGTAGTGTGGACTCAGTCTGGCCTCACCCAACCAACCCCTATATAGGTTGCAAGTTTGTTGGGTTAGAACAGCTGAGGTTGGGAATAGAGTGCTAGTGGGATCCGTTACTTCAGCAGTCTCTTGGTTAGGAGCTCAGTTTAGGGATTGTGGCCCCTACTCCAGAGCCTAATTTTTCAGTCACTGCTGGATACTCCAATTCTATTTCTCCCGAGTGAAGAGAGCAGCAGGCTCAGATTGGATTGGGCTGACAGTCCCCTCTGCAGAAGTTCTTCCAGCTGGGTAGCCCCAGGTCTCAGGGAGGAAAACTAAGAGAGTCCTCCCCTGGGGCTGACTGTGCCCCCCAGAAAGTAGCTAAGCCCCTCAACTAGACTGAACAATAGGCTTGCAGGGACCCATGTTTTAAATGTCCGTGCTCCAAGCCTCGCTTCCTTCCCTCTGTGGAACTTAGCCTAGCAAGGCAGGATATCCAACGCCCAGACTGGCTGACTGTAAAGCTTCTCCCTGTCCAATGCACATGAACTGCTGTGCCAGTGCTGATCACAGAGAGCAGAACTCACCTCAGCTGGACCTGGTGTAATGAACCCTCCCTTAAGACACACCACCAGCAGGGGTAGTTAGTTCCTGAACCGATGCTCTCTGCAGCTGGCCACTGAATGTGCCTTCCTTGAGCCTCCCTGGAGGGAACCTGGCACAGACCATTGGGGTCACTGCCTGTGACTGGCCCTCCACAACCTTCTTGGAGCTACAAGCAATTCCAAGTTTGTAGCTGCCATTGCTGGGCCCTGGTGCTCATGGAAATACCAAGCTGCACACCTAGGCTGGTTTTACCCACACTGGTACTGGGAAATGCCACAAAAGGCCAAGGTTTTCTGAGCCCTGTCTCCTACAGCCTATGTCTACTGGCTGCTTGTTGGGCTCGGCCACTGAAATAAAACCTCTGGTAGATTCTAGAGCCTGGGGCATTCAGGGATTGGGAAGGGTGATGGGTGAGCTCCCACCTCTTGGCCCTAGGTGTCAGTCTATGCAGACTTTTTCACAGACCTCAGGAGGGTGTGGCCACCAAGAGTCCAGTGGGTATGTCCTCTGACACACAGAAATGTGGTCTTCCCACAGTTTTTACAGTTTCTACAGAGGTTCTGGTGACTGTCCCTCACAGTGTCTCTCCCTGGACCTCCAACTTTACACTCCCCTCATGCAACTCTAGTCCTGACAGCTCTCCCCTGCCACAGCCCTGGGTAAGTGGATATGAACAATATTTTCTGCACTGGCCTTTTAAGATGGAGCCTGCATCTCTGAGAGCTACATCTCTTTCTTGCAGACAGTAACCCTGGCTCTTTTCGTCACCGAATGCTGACTGGGCACCTCTTCTAGGTTCTAAGGCTCTAGGCTGGGGCTTCTGGCCTGGGGCTGAGGACCCACACCTCTCAGGCAACCCTCCCTGCAGTGAGAGTCCTTTGGGACCCTCAGCCCCTCTCGCTCCTGGGAGCGGGGCAGCCCTTTCCGCGTCTCTGCCCTTCCTACCAGTCTCAGTGTGGCTTCTTCTGTAATCCTTGGTTATAGA
Organism: Saccopteryx leptura; assembly: GCF_036850995.1. Classification (NCBI taxonomy): domain Eukaryota; kingdom Metazoa; phylum Chordata; class Mammalia; order Chiroptera; family Emballonuridae; genus Saccopteryx; species Saccopteryx leptura. Next base: position 70,967,235 of record NC_089507.1, on the reverse strand, counting down.
TTCCTCCTCATTTAGTCAAAAAGTTGATTTTTCAAGATGAGTATTTTTAAATTACCGGTAATTTGTAATCCAGTTTGGTCCTGGAAGGCAGTTGGAACATCTTCCTCCTCCATCACCATGTTGTAATCTCAGGAATTTCTGATAACCTGCTTCAATTAGTCAAATATCAAATAAGTGATGATTTCTTATTATAGTCTACTAATTATTATACCTTAAAATTTTTATTGTGGTAAAATATACATAACAAAATTTATCATTTTAATTATTTTGAAATGTATATTCAATGGCAATAAATACATTCCTATCATTGTGATCTATTAATTGGTATGTATTTCTAAACTTATAGGTATAGAAGTCACTGCCAGGTCCTTTTCTCATTGAAATAGATTCTCTCTAAAACTTATAACAGTTGACTGAGCACTTACCAAGTACTGTACTGTCTCATTTATCTAATTGATTCTAAGTAGGCAGAAATGGTTATTTTGTCCTTGAAGTTTCTCTAACTAGGTCAAAGAACAGTAGACAGACACTTCAACTCTAGTGACCACAGTTAGTCTGGATATGTTAGAAGGACAATCAGTGGAAAGCCTGGCATTCAAGCACCAGATTCTCCATGAACCACTAAAAGATAAACAAAAGAAATACTTTTTTTAATAATTGAGGTGAATACATTGTATACTCAATATATAAGAAAGATTTTTTTCTAATAAATAAGGCAACATCCTCATGAAATAATAATTTTTGAAAGAATATACAATTTTAGATTCAAAATATTATCTGTGAAATATAGAATCAGAAAAATGAAAAGAAATTATACCAACAGCATATGGTTGGTGTTCTAGATGCTGGGCTTCTAGGTGACTCTTAATTATTAGGTTTTCAACATGTACATTTAGGTTCAGGTTTATTAAATTTAGATGATTAGGTAGTATCAATGTGAAATATCAAGCAATATAGAGGTATGCAGAATAAAAATAAAGTATACTCCATTAGTCCTTCCCATACTAACCTCTCCTCCCTAGAGATAAAATAAGTAACCAGAAGGTGTATATCCTTCCATCCTTCTTTCTGAATCTAGCCAGAAATCTATTTTAAATATAAATTGGATCCTGCTTGACTATATTGTGAAGTTTGATTGGTTTTATGGTAGCACTTGAACTTTTTCTGTGTGTGTGGGTGACAGAGACAGAGAGAGGGACAGACAGCAGACAGGAAGGGCGAGAGATGAGAAGCATCAATTCTTCATTGTGGTTCCTTAGTTGTTCATTGATTGCCTTCTCAAATGTGCCTTTCGGGGTTGGGGGGAGGCTACAGCAGAGCGAGTGACCCTTTGTTCAAGCCAATGACCTTTGGGCTCAAGCTAGTGACCATGGGGTGGAGTCATGTCTATGATCCCATGCTCAAACCAGTGACACTGCGCTCAAGCTGGATGAGCCTGCAATCAAGCTGGCAACATCGGGGTTTTGAACCTGGGTCCTCTGTGTCCCAGTCCAACACTATTCACAGCCGCCACCACCTGGTCAGAGAGCTCTTGAACTTTTAATATCAATGTATTATATATTTCATTCTTTTTCAAATGTTGACTAGTGTTAATTTGCCTTAATTTAACTATACCTCTGTGAATGAGTGCTGAGATTCATTTTTTTTAAAAGACTAGAACAGAGTTGCAGTGTATGGTGCCAAGTCAGTATCAGAATTATTGGGGGGAACACTTCATGAAGTATATGACTGTCTAACCACTGTGCTATACACCTGAGTTTACACATTCTGTAATATACTATGACAGTGTTTTAATAAAGTTCTTATGGTATACTGTGGTACAGTAATTATTTTTCTATGAAAAATTTATCAAACTTTAGACTGTAAGCTATATATGTTATATATGATATTTTTCTAAGAAACTTGTGATATTTTTCTAGTTTCTAAGATAAGTAAAAATCCTTCTAAAGAATAGTATTCTGCCTGACCGGGCAGTGGCGCAGTGGATAGAGCATCGGACTGGGATGCGGAAGACCCAGGTTTGAGACCCTGAGGTCGCCAGCTTGAGCGCAGACTCAACTGGTTTGAGCAAAAGCTTATCAGCTTGAGCCCAAGGTCACTGGCTCAAGCAAGGGGTTACTTGGTCTGCAGAAGGCCCGCAGTCAAGGCACGTATGAGAAAGCAATCAATGAACAATTAAAGTTTGCAACGCGCAATGAAAAACTAATGATTGATGCTTCTCATCTCTCCGTTCCTGTCTGTCTGTCCCTGTCTATCCCTCTCTCTCTCTCTCTCTGTCTCTTTTAAAAAAAAAAAAAAAAAAAAAAAAAAAAAGAATAGTATTCTTAGATTAGCAGTAATTTCTTTTCTTAATGAAGTGGGAAATAGGACATTCTTCTTTCCTCAGTTGTCTTAGTTTTCACTTTCTTTTTACATATGGTACAAGCTTTTTACAGTATTATATATACTTTTTAATACTTAAAATTTTTTTCTTGTCCAATGAAACTTGTAAATACAAACCAACTTCTTAAACTTAGTACTTGTAATATATAAATCTTGTTACTTCCTCAAATTGCCTTGGCCCTACCCACCTGCAGACTAATCTGCCACCACGGCCTGACCTTCCACCTGCTTGGAGAATGCTGGGTCCTTCTCTTTGTCTGCTGCCTTGCAGCTGAGTCAGCCAGCCACCTGTCCAGAGTTCCTGGTTTCCTCAATCAATTTTGGACCCAGAAATAGGATCTGAATTTCTGATGGCCTGCCAGAGGGGCTAGACACGTAACCTGGGAAGTCTGTGGAACAGTTAAATCCCTTTGACAATGGGATACAGGAGTCAGGAAGAAAGTAGGTGTATCTCTTCTTTCTCCTGCCTATGGAATGGATACTCTGTCCATGGCTTATCCTGTAAGCCCACCTGTTGAATTCCAGATTTCCAGACAGAGTGTCTGTCAGGGAAACTGTTGTGAGCCATTAGCGTTCTTTGTAAAATAGCTATGTGCACTTTGCATTGTTTCACATTCCTACTTGCCTCCTTGTCTCACCCATGCTTCCTGTATTCCTACTCCCAAAATAATGCACCAGGTTCCTTGTCCTTGGCTCCGTTCTCTGTTTTCTTGAGAGTATGCTCTAAGGCAGTGTGTACCAGATATAGCAGATTGTTTAGGATATGGTGAGGTATGTTGTACTTTAAGAATTTAAAGGGCGCTGGCCCATTGGCATGTGGATGTTCCAGGTTTGAATCCTAGTCAGGGCACTCAGGAGAAGCGCCCCTTGGCTTCTCCACCTCTCCCCCTCCATCTTCTCTCCCTTCCTTCTCTTCCCCTTCTGCAGCCATGGCTCAATTGGTGTGAGTTGACCCCAGGCATGGGCCCCGGGTGCTGAGTATGGCTCCATGGCCTCTGCCTCAGGCACTAAGAAGAGCTTGGTTACAACTGACCAATGCCCCAGATGGGCAGAGCATCGCCTCCTAGTGGACTTGCCAGGTGGATCCTAGTAGTGGCACATGCGAGAATCTGTCTCTGCCTCCCCTCCTCTCACTGAATAAAATAATAATAATAATAATAACAACAACAATGTTGACTATGCATGATTTTTCTTTTCACATGCTGACATTGGAGCCTAATTTTCTCATAAACAGCAACTTTATTCTGTCAACCAGTGGTTGTTGGCACCAAATTAACACCAACAAAGACCCCCAATTTGGTGTGTGGTAAAGAAGGAAACTTTATGCAATGCAAAACAGCTCAACTGTGATACAGCACAGCTGTAGAATAGCTCTGTGGCCAGGTAGCCCTGGGGCCAGGCCCCTGTCCCGCTAGACAGCTATGCTCAGCTCAGCTCCATGATAGTGTGGTCAGCTCTGATCCTTGCTGGTCTGCTTTGTACCACACTGCACTGCTCCATAACAGTCTGCTTTGCTCTGCTCTGGTGAGACACCTTCAGTGTTTCGGCTCAGCCAGGGAGATGCAGTCTTCATTATTCAGTGGAAAGAGCAAGTGTGCTTCCTGAACCAGAAGGAAGTTGAACTGAAGTCCTTGCCCTGCTCCCCAGTTGGTGCATCTCAATGCAAATGAGGACTCCAACTCCTGGCAGTTTGCCCCAAAAGTCACTGTCCTGATTGATCAGAATAGAGCCACTCTGATTGGCCAGAGCTACACAGCTTTGATTGGATGGGGAAAGCCTCAGTCTTGTAGGTTAAAATAAAATTTCAGGAACCTCTTTATAAGGTCTGGCCCAGATAGCAGAACATAGTGCAAGCAGGCAGTCAGTCACAGATAGGCAGTCTGGTGCCAGCTTCTCTGTGAAGTGCAGTTTGGGTGAGAGGCCCCTGTGCAAAATGGCTGTTCAGCTCTGGTTTTTTTGTTGTTGTTGCTGTTTTGTATTTTGAAGTTAGAAGTGGGGAGGCAGTCAGGCAGACTCCTGCATGCGCCGACCCAGCATGCCTACCAGGGGGCGATGCTCTGCATCTGGGGCATTACTCTGTTCTGGCTGGAGCTATTCTAGTACCTGACGCAGAGGCCATGGAGCCATCCTCAGTGCCCAGGCCAACTTTGTTCCAATGGAGGCTTGGCTGCATGAGAAGAGAGAGAGAGAGAGAGAGAGAGAGAGAGAGAGAGAAAGGAGAGGGTGAAGAGTGGAGAAGCAGATGAGTGCTTCTCCTGTGTGCCCAGACTAGCAATTGAACCCAGGAACATCCACAGACCTTGCCGACGCTCTACCACTGAGCTAACTGGCCAGGGCTCAACTATGTTTTTAAAATTTGAGCCCAGTTTGCCACTAGGAACCCTTCTTAGTATGTGTCTTTCTAAGGGTTCACAAATGCATTATACTTTCCAATATTACTATATGACTCTTTGAATTTGAAGGTTTCTTTGACAAAATAGTCTTCAAACTGAGGCTAATATTAGAAAAACCTAAATATTTGTATGTACTGTTAGAATTAATTTAAAAATCTATCTGTTAAATAACACTGATGAAGAAACCAGACTCCTAATGACTTTAGCTCAGATTTTTCTTTGTTTGGTTGGTGGTTAATATTCCTGACAATGTGTTAAACGCATTGTGCACATTTAGTTTCCATCATTGAATAACATCAAGAATATCAAATTTTAATCTCCAATAATTAAAACAAACATGTTAATTGCTATGATAAATAAGCCCTTCATTTCTTTGACTTCTTTGCCTTATGTCTGTAGATCTAATCCTTTCAAACAAGTATTTCAGTGTTAATCATTAAGGTAATGAGTAATGTAACTACTTCCAAAGGTTAAAGAGATAAATCAATTTTTTATTTTGAGTGATAAACCTTCCAAGGTGTTACATTTTTGCCCAATGGTCATGTAAAAAAGGTTTTAAAGCTTCTGTTGAACACCTTCAAACCTTCCAGGAAAATAGCAGAGTAAGTTAATGGTTAATGGTACCAAATCACTAACTCATAACCTTTAGTTATGAGTTATGAGTTATGCGTGATTGTTTTGTGTGTATGTGGACATCAGTAAATATCACTGGGGAACAAAATTTTTGTTGCATCCAAAAAAACACTTGTTCTTACCTAGTTCGAGTGTGCTGATCTCAAATCCGACATTAGTTTTTCTCTGTAAGCTACAGTTATTTTTACAATTCAAGATTTTAGGTTTTCATCTTATTGTAAAATTTTCAACATTTAGTTTAACATAATGAAGTAGAATGTCTTCTTGGGCATCATCTTTGTGAAAATATAATAATTTATATAATGCAGTAAATACACTAATGCACTAAAGATATTATTGCATCATAATTTGTCTACAATTTCAAAATAGAACATATTAAAACACTTATTTTAATCATAAAATTTGCGCAAAACTTATTTAAATTCTATTCTGGCAAAAATTTGTGTTTGTAGCTCTTGAGTTTGTGTACTTGTTGAGGACAATGTCTTTTGATGCTCAGGCAGTAGTCTGCTCATACTAACAGCTCCAAGATTTTCAGGAAACTTGCCAAGGTGACTGTTCAGGAAGTGAATCTTAACCCTCATGTTCCATCCAATGTGTGGAAGGCCAACAGCATCCTTTGAACCAGAAGTTCATAGTATTCTGCTTTTTTGTTGCCAAGGAAGTTCTTTGTAACTGCCACAAAAGACTGCCGTGCTGCTTTCTCCTCCTTAGTCATCTTCCTGGCAAATTCTTCATCACGTATGAGGGTTCGAATTTGAGGTCCATCGAACACACCTGCTTTTATCTTCTCGAAAGACAAGGCAGGAAAAGCAGAAATAATATATATGTTGAAAGCATTCACTTTCTCTATTCAAAGCCTGAACAAACTGCTTCATTCAGCCAAGTTTGATGTGAAGTAGGGGAAAAATGATCCAGTCTTGATTAACTACAGGTTCATTCACAATATTTTGCATCCCTACTTCCAGAGCTTCACGTTTCGGCCACTCCTTCTGTGTCCAGTGTTTCTCCTGAGCTCGGCTATCCCACAAACACAGAAAGCAAGGATACTTCTTGAAACCTCTCTGTTGTCCTAGCAGGAAATTTACCATTTTAAGATCCACACAAATGATGCAGTTATGCTCCTCATACTTCAGAAAATCGAGGACAATTTTTATGTCATTATAATCTTCTCGCAGATGAGTTGAATAACCCATTGGAACCGCTGCATAAACATTACTGTTGTGTAGGAGAACACATTTCAGACTCCATTTAGAGCCGTCACAAAATAGCCGCCATTCTTTTGGACTACAAGTGGTAACACCTAGCTGGCTGAGAAGACTACTGATATCATGACAGTAAACAAAGTGTTTGTCTTTGGAAAAAAAGTCCACAAAAATTTGTTCATGCTCCTGAAATGGGATACTTTAGCTGACCGGTGAAGTACATTATTTTCTTGAAGCTTGGAGGCTAATAACTCAGCTGCTTTCTTTGATAGGCCCAAATCGCTTACTAAGTCATTCAATTTGTGTTGGCTAAACTGCTGAGGGGTTCATGACTGCTTGGCATCAGAAGAAGACCCTTCAAATTCTACAACCCTTTCCTCATGCATCTTATCAAAATACACTTGATCACCATGTTCACTTTCTTCATCTTTAGAAGAAATAAAACCATTGAAAACTGGAACCGGGAGTGTCTCAGAGTATGGGATAGGTCATATTGCTGAAGGAATATTAGGATATGAGATCATATGTCATTTTTTCTTGCCGATGCCCTTTGTATGGATCAGAGAGAAATAACAGTCACTGCTGTGGACCTTAGGTTCACGCCAAAACATGGGAATACCAAAAGGCATTCCTTTGTGTTTTCCTTTTGTCCAGTCACAAAGCATTTCCTCACAATTATGACACACAATATGAGGAGCCCAATTCTTGTCTTGATCGCCAAAGGGAACTTGAAAATAGGCAATACATGCATGTGTCACAAATGATGAAATATTGCGCCTTTGACGTTGAAGTGTGTAACAGCCACATATATAACAGAAAGTGTCAGGACTATTCTTACATTTATGCCTACTTAAAGAAGCCATGATTCAATCTTAAAACAAAATAAGAGGGTGTTTTTATCAGATAATAATTTTTTACATTTAAAAACAACTACAATTATGTAAAAGTGATGTTTGTAAAACATTAATTGCCTTGTGGTTATGTTCAATCCAAGGGTCGTGGCCCTTTAACCCCAATTTATAAACCAATGCATGCCATTAACTATAACAAAAAGAAATTAAAATTGCATAAAAACTAGAGCATGCACCAAAAAACGGATTTCATATTTGGAATCAGCGATGCAGAAATATATAGAAACTGTTCTAAAACCTCATGCAATAGAAAATGAAAAAAAAAATTTTCCCAGTGTATTAGATGAGATCCACTAAGTCTGTAGGCAGAAATAGGATGTGTAACCAGATAAACTTACAATGTTGTTGTGATCGTATTTGTTAGCTACTGCTAAGCAGCTTTGTTTGGTTTGTAGCCCAAATTTCACTTTTGGAAAATGGTAATTTGGATTGAAAAGTGTTGATAGTTGACATTTAAAAAAATTAAGCCCAAGCCCTAGTCTCTCATAGTCATATATTTATAACTTGTTAGTAAGTTTTCATAAGGTGCAGGTTGTTCATTTAATTTTTAACACAATTGTATTTATATAGCCATCATCCATAAACATGTGTCTGGCATATTAAAGAACGGGTGATTGGAAAGTTTGGCATTTTCTCTGCTGAAACCTGTACCAGCCCTTTCCAGTGGTTACTTTTACCCTTTGAGTAGTGAGTTTTTTTCATACTCACTTGACCTTTGGGAATGAAGTGTTTGTTTTCAAAATATGAAATTAGTTCCAGTTACAGTTTTATTAACTCAAGTCATGTTTGTTTGATAACCAATTTATGGAAACAAGAAGAACATACATTAGCCTTTTTTTTAATGTTGCCTGACACCCTTTTAAAATAAAAATTTTCGTACAGTCGTACCCTGGATGGTCAGGAGGCACAAGGCCGTACATGAATGTTCACACTACTCAGCAGGTTAATGCCTATGCTCTGTGTAATCAGTTCCACGGTCACTGGTCACTGTGGTAATTGACATTTCAGTTACCATTTTTAAAAATTGGTATGTTTATTTTTTATTATGAAAGTAACATGTTCATTGTAAAAAAAATTTTTTTTAGAGCAAAACTTAAGAGTAAAGCTGAAAATGAAAATCATCCATAATTGGAAAGTAGAGAAGGTGTGACATGGGATCTAAAAGTTATTAAATATTCTCTTATTTTATCTTACATTTAAATTTTTTAATGTTTATGTACTGAATGCCAGTGAAATTTATTTTGGCATATGGTATGATTTAAGGATGTAATTTCACTGAAATAATTAGCGTGGTAACCAAGCAACATCTGGAGAGTAATTCATACTTTGCAAAGTGAGTCACAGTGTCACTTTATCATCACTTTATCATCAAATTCTTAAATTTATATACATATATTTTCTTACAAGGGAGAAAATGGAATATCATGATGATTTATAATTTTATGTGATCCATACATAGTGTTCCTCTCAATATTCTGTGTGAAGGGTAAATTTATTACACTGATTAGTGGTACTAATGATGCTTTAAGCCTTGTTTTTTTAAACAAAAGTAATCAGAAAGGATACTTTTTGACCTTACTCCAGAGGTGGCGATAGATCTTTAAATGGTTGCTCAGCAAGTTGATTGGTCATTTGTTTATAATATATGAAATTAGTAACCAAATATACAGTGTAATTTATATATATATTTTTTCTTAATGTGAAATAATTTACTTTGCTATATTGCAAGGAGCAGTGATTTTTTTTCCTAGCAACTTTCAGTCAGTGCATTTTAGGTCAATGTTTATATGAAAAGGACCAAGTATAGATGTTTTCCAGGTCTTTTACCCTTTCAGTGTGAAGCAATGTTTTTAAAGTATGTGAACTCTTCTCTGGAACATACCTCTCTAGAGAATAACCAGTCTTGGTGGTTGAACATTGCTGATTGGGGCTAGAGTCAAAGATTTCTTATCCTTGAAAAATAACCTCTGGAGTCCTTCGATCTCTGTGGGAATGCAATGATTAAGAAATAACATCAGCTTGGCAGTTAATGATCATCCGGAGAAATATATGGTCCAGCATAAATTCAAGGTTCTTTAAGTCAGTCAGCTGTTGATTATACAGAAACACCCAGCCAGCCGACATCAAACTAGTCTATTAAGTAATACTTCAGAAAAGAAATTGCATGTTTCCCTCCAAAACACACCTTCAAAAGACGTCTACATTTATGACATTGTTTATTTCTTATATCAATCTTAGGAAGAGAGAAGGTTCCATGAGGTGGCTGAGGGTGGGTGTCAGTGCTTGGCCATGAGGTCCATTGAGTGGGTGTCAATGCGTGGCCATGAGGTACATCACCAGTAAGCAGGAAGACTATGAATAGCATGTCTTCTGACTCTTGGTCTGCTCTGTTTTCCACTAGATCACATGCTTTCTCAAGATACTGTTATATATTGCATTTTACTCTATCTCACCAGTCATGTGTTATTTGTGGTATTAATGACTTTCATTGTAATTTAGCCCACACATGTAGAGTCAGTTTTAATTATAACTTTTAAAAATTGAAGAAAACATTTAAAATGAATACTATTTCTCTGTGGGGGTTAAAAAAAAAGCAAATACAGATTCTGATAATTCTGCTTTTCTTTTCATACCTTTAAAAATCAAGTAAAAGCAATATCAGTTTACTAGTGCAATGTAATTGCTCTCTATAACTTCAAAATAAAAACTAATGGTGTATATCTTGTTCAAACTTAACCTTGAAAAGAGCTATTAGCCTTTTAAACTCTTTGTATCATTGTCCATTTATGACAAGTGGCAAATTTAGGCATATATACCAAAAATATATAAACATATACATTGATGCATTTTACTTAGCTGTTGACAAAATCAAGTGGCAAGTTTATATTCCCAATATTATTGTAGAAGTGTATATGTACACTTATACAATTACAGAATTATCTTACACCCATGTGTCTGCCTTTTACATATACAGTGGTCTTTTATTTTTCTCCCACAAAGTTACTATAAAGACTCAGTCTTGAAGAAGCATAATTCTACTCCTGCTACTTGTGCACTTTAAGCAAGTCATTTAATTTCTCTAACCCTCTATTTGCTATTAGATGATATATGAATTTCTTTTCAGCATTAAGATTTTTTATGTGATTTTAGTTTTCTATAATTTATATTTATCAATTTATTTGGTACATTCTGTATGCCAGCAGGCAGTGTGCCAGATATTGGCCAAACAATGTGGTTCATACCTTTAGAGAGCTCATTCCCTGTAGGAGAAAGAGGGAAATTCCTTAAGTGATTACTGACTCACAGTTGTGATCACTGTTGCATAGGGTTTATGATAGTTTCTGATCATGTGAATATTTGAGGGTGTATGTCAGTGATGTGGATTGTGATTCATTTACACTTAGCTAACAGGAGTCCTCTCTCTCCTCTTTGATGCACTCCACATCCCTCAACTTCTGTTTATGTCTTCTTTGTCTGATTCTGATAACTTAATTATTTTTCCTTTTTGTTCTTCCTTACTTTAATCCAAATCCACATTAGTGCTAGAATTACTGATTTAAAACATACCTACCTCGCCTGACTAGGCAGTGGCACAGTGGATAGAGCATTGGACTAGGATGTGGAGGACCCAGGTTCAAGACCCCAAGGTCGCCAGCTTGAGCGCAGGCTCATCTGGTTTGAGCAAAGCTCACCAGCTTGAGCCCAAGGTCACTGGCTTGAGCAAGGGATCACTCAGTCTGCTGTAGCCCCATGGTCAAGGCACATACAAGAAAGCAATCAATGAACAACTAAAGTGCCACAACAAAGAATTGATGTTTCTCATCTCTCTCCCTTCCTGTCTGTCTGTCCCTATCTGTCTCTCTCTCTGACACAAAACAAAAACAAACAAACAAATAAATAAAAATAAAACATACCTACCTCTTGCTTCCAAGACCTACATTCAAGGATACTTCTTTTATCTACCGTAGCATTCAAAGCCTTTAACGACTGGTGTGTGATTTCTCCTGTAGCCTCATCTCTTCTCCTACTTCCTAAGAACTATTTATCAGGATCTAGAGATAGTCAGCTGTAATAAAATTAGAGGAAAATCTGGAGGCTGAACTAGAGTTTGGGAGTCATTCATTCTAATTTACTTTTTGAAGACAAAATGGACAGACTCTCCAAGAACAGTGGCATCTTGGGGATGTCTATAACTAAGTGATTGGAAAAGACAGTTGGAGAGATCAAAGAAATAAAAACTGATGTAGCATCACCAAAGCTAAAGAAAATGGAATTTCAGAAAAGGATGAACTATAGAGAGGCATCAAGAAGAAAGAGAACTGAGAAAAGTACCATGTTTATATGACTTCCTTGGAACCTCTTTTGTATTAATGACATTATTTCATTTCCTCACAAATATTTATATTTTGTGTCCCCTTAGTTAAGTGTATGCTCCTTTGATAGAAGAGTATGTTTCTACCTATGTAACTGTAATAGTGTTACATGGGTTTCTATCAAATAAATATTTATACATGCAGAAGTGAAATAAATGCCACTTGATTCTTTGGGGGAAAAAACTAAGGCAAGTACTTAGCTCTTATTCCCTGGAGTTTAAATACTCATTATTCTTGATAAAGTGAAAAGGGCAGGAACATGAAGTGAGAGATGGGATGGAAAAGAAGTGGAAGAAAGGTTAGAAACCTCACAAATACTTTTGGAAGTTCAGTCAGTGCTTCCCTTGCTATTAAGAAAGAACAGTGTGTAGCCCCATGCATCCAGGACAGAAAAAAACATGTTTCATTGTGGAGTAAGAAGTTAGTGCAGCCTTAATTTAAAGAGTGATTTTAGGTCTGGGCCAAGAGAAAATTAGAGCTTTTTTTAAGGAATTGAGTTTACCTTGCTACTGATTCTAATAGTTTTATACTTGATATGTTGGGAAACAATGGTTGTCTACCCCCACTTTCCAGCTGTTCAGAAGATAAGTGGTGCAGAGTTGAAACTTTAGAAAGGTGTGTTCTGAATATGCATTGTGTCAGCGATAATGCAAACAGTCAGTTTATATTATCTGCCCTTCTTGGCCAACGGACCCAGACAGCCTCCCACCATGAGCAAACAAACCCTTAATAAGCATGGACATTATTGCAGGTCCTCTGTGAAAAGGAATAAACAGGAAAAGTAAGTATGTGGTGGACTGTAGTTATGAAAAGTAAACACACGCCACCATGGCCTTTGTCACTCAGCCAGCACAGGGCACTGTTTAGGGACATGATGACAGAAAACAAATGCTTAAAACTCCTAGTAACAACCAAATATCAACTGATTTACAGTCTCCAAAATAATTTTTTTCCCCTTCTTCCCAATTACCTATGGTGGGAAAAACTGACTGTTAATTGGAGTTTGGTTTACCGTATTTTTTGCTCCATAAGACACACTTTTTTTTCCCCTCAAAAGTGGAGGGGGCAATGCCTGTGCGTCTTATGGAGCGAATATTCATTTTTTTAACTGCTGCGGGTGCTGCACCAGTAAACATATATAGAATGAGCACCAGTGGGAGCGTAATCATAGCCACCATGGTGGTGTGCGGAACCCCAGCATCTGCTGAGTGATCTCCTGGTTCTGGTTTCCGCAGTTGCATGGAGCACAGGAGGGAAGGCGAGCGACGTTGTGTGGGTGTGTTCATCTGGCATCATTGAGGGCAGACTGAGGGGCACACTGCAGTGGTGGAGGGCTGCGCTGCAGCTGCTGGAGCTCTGTGTGAAGTGCTGACGTCACCTGCTACCCTATTAGTGCTTGACCAGTTAAGAGCACATATTAGCGAAACCACACACACACACAAAAAAAAAACTTTAAAGAAGTGAAGACTCATCTAGCTGTAAATCCTGGAGGTCTTACCAGCCAGTTGCAACCTCGACGTTTCCATCAACAAACTGTTTAAAGTCTTTATGCAATAAGAGTGGAACAAATGGATGGCTGCTGGTAGTCATGATCTGACACCAACTGGATGAATGAAGAGACCCACCATCACTCAAGTTTGTGAATGGGTGAAAACATCATGTTTGTGAATGAATGAAACCATGATATGGTCATTCAAAAAAATGTGACATTAGCAATGCCTTAGATGGCACTGAAGATGGTATCATATATGAAAATAGCGAAGAAAGTGATGATACCAGTGATTGTGAGCAGCTGAGCTTCTTAAATTCTGACACTAGCAATGATGACTCCCTGGGGTTCCCAGATAACTAGGAGACTATTTGAACATTCAAGTCTCTTCTCATTTGTTCATAACAGTGCTAATGTTGTTAATACTGCTGTTGAGTTTACATTATTGAAATGTTATTGTGGTATATATTTTATTAAATATTTTAACACATCATTTGGTTCAGAATATTTTTTTTTCTTATTTTCCTCCTTAAAACCCTAGGTGCGCTTTATGGAGCGAAAAATATGGTATTTGGTTTTCCTAAAATCATGATAGTACAACACATGCCCCACTGATTTTTCTTTTCATTGTTCTATGCCATGTTTCAAGTCAGAAGGAAATGTCTCTCATTTCTGTGATGAGCAAATATAAAACATACCACTCAGACATCATCCCTCAAAGGTGATCACAGCTGAAATGTGTTGGACAAAAAGCTCCCATTAAAAAAGAATTGCTGAAGAATATGACTGAGATTTGACAGCGAATGAGATTATTCATTCACTGACTTTTTATGGAGCACATTCTATGTCACTGACAGTGTGTGTGCACCAGATAGAGAGTGGACAAACCAGAGAAACATGCTGCCTAACCTCAGTGAGCTTATGTTTCTGTTGAAGAAGGACAAAAACACTATGCAAATAAGTAGTAATGATTATAGTAATAATCACAAGTGTTTATTAAGTGTTACACTGTTCTAACAAATTACATGTATAAACTCATTTAATCCTAAGAACAGCCCTATAAGTTAGGTAAGAAACAGACACATGTGAGTTGAGTTACTTACACAATGTCACGCAGATAATAAAATAAACAACCAAAGGTTGAACCTGAATTCAAGGCTTATAGTCTGGATTCTTGTCTTCTACTCTGTAATTATAAAACATAAGGGCCCTACAGTAAAAATCAAGGTGCTGAGTTGGAGAATTCTATAAAGAAAGGATAGTTCTTAGTTTTTACTTTAGTGACAGGATTACTTGGTTTTGCATATATTATATTTGGGATAGATTTATGGTATTTAATTCAATTAAAAAATTTTTAACTTTATAAGATTATTTTCATTTTAGTGCATTGATAGAAGCAGTGATGTGATTTATTTTAACGTAATAATAGAATCAGGATGGACTAAAAGTAATGAATATTTTAATGAATATAGTACATAACAAATGAGATTAAAAAATAAACAGCTTTCTGTTGGGCATATTTTGGTGTAGTCAGGCCTCTAAGCAGAAGGTTTGGAAACCACATTAATAGGCTAAAGGTACACAAAAGGGCTCCACACTGTCCCTCAAAAATTAAAAATTGAATTACTACATGATCTAGCAATCCTCCTCCTGGGTATTTATCTAAAAGAATTGAAAGCAGGGTCACAAGAAGACATGTGAACACCCACGTTCATAGCATTATTCACAATCACCAAGAAGTAGCAACAACCCATGTGTCCATCCCTGAATGAATGGATAAACAAAATATGGTATATACATAGGAGGGAATATTATTTAGTCTTTACAAGGAAAGAAATCCTGACACAAGCTACAACATGGGTGAACTTGGAGGACATTACTCTAAGTGAAATAAGCTAGTCTCAAAAAGACAAATACTGTATGATTCTACTTATATAAGGTATCTATTTAAATTAATAGAACAAAAGGTAGAATGGTGGTTGCCAGGGTCTTGGCAGTTAGGAAATAGGAAAACTGTTCATTGACTGTAGAATTTAAATTTTCCAAGATAAAAATATTCTGTAGAAATGTTTCACAACACTACTGAACACCTCATAAAAATTGTTAACATGATAAATTTTGTTATGTGTTTTTTTACTACAATGTTTTAAAGGTCTTGACATAAAATAGTTTTGCCTATATTTCACTATCTTTTCAATATTTTTAGTAGCCACAAAATTTGAGCATTTTTTTTGTTCCTTTATAATGTTTTAAATGGATTACTGTTTACTTTCCATTCTGTCTCTAATAGTGTAGAGAGGGACATTTTGTTTGAGAGAGATACTTACTGTATATTTTTGATGGAGAGGAACATTCAGGGATTAAAAGCAAACCCAGAGTCTATTTGGATCACCTTGTAGTTCATGCATAACCCACAGGTGTCTTTCCTTTTTATGTTTCTCTCTCAGTGAAAGGCACTGTTAGTCTTCTTACCAGCATTGAGGTTCTTGCATTTCCCAAGATGTGAATCAACAGCAAACCCCAGAGAAATTTGCAGGCAGATTTTACTAAGCTTTTGCTAGAGCGCAAGAGAAACAGCGCAGAGAACAGGAAGGTCCTCTGAACGTGCTGGGGGGCTTCCTCTGTTTGGCTGCTTTTATAAGCCGAACACAAAGTGAGATTGCACAAAAAGGTGGGCTTTTTGGAAAAAAAAAAGTGGGCTTGTGGAATTGTCTGTCAGGGTAGGGAAAGCAAGCAATTGGTAGGGAGATAAAATTCGATATATTTTTTTTTCTTTGAGCAGAGAATGGAGGAGTGGTGACATTTTCCTGCAGTTAGATTAGCCGATGTGCCACCCAGTCTGCACTTGGTTTCCTGGGCACCCAGTATTTTTCCATTCCCAGGCCCAAGTCCCTACACTGTTTCATTCCCACTAAAGGCAAGGAATGACCTAGCGCTCATCATATAGGAGACTCAGAATGTTACAGCTGCTTAAATTGTAGCATTTATTATGTAAGGCAAAGTCTAAAATACCCTGGTATTGCCTGTTTAATTATAAAAGGAAAGAAGATGGAAGGATGTAGTGTTGTGCTGTGTATTTTCCCATCACATTATAAGAGTCAAAAGAACACCAGTATTCTTAGCAGCATGCAAATACATCTTTGTGGATCTTCTGTTAAATAATAACGTTGAGAGAGCAGAATACGTGTTAGTTTAATGATTCACTATGCCTACTGGCTGGTGATCTCTGTAGACAGATTTCAGAAGAATGTGTTGAATTAGCTATGTTGGCTAGTCTTTTAAGGCCTATGTCAAATATCTTCTCCTGTAAAAGGTTTTCCTACTGATGATAATAATAGTAATAATAATAATAATAATTAATAATAACTTTTTAACCCCAAAACTACCCATTTCTACCTCTTGTGACCATTCTTGAACTAGTTTGTACCTTTCTCCTGGAAATATTCTATTAATTATACTATTTATAAAACTTCTTACCCCTTACCCCATTATATAAACTCCTGTAGGTCAGGGGCTCTCCTGCCCTTAGCCTTGCTATTGTCTGAAGCACTTCCTACCAGCAAAGAAAATAAATGCTTGGTTAATATTCGTTAGATCATGGACTGTTTACATATTTATTAAATTAACTGTTCTGGGTCTTCTCAGTCAGATGAAAGATATGCAAATTTACTCTATCACTATATCCTGTTGCCTAACCTAGGTAGGCAGATTGCAACTGCTTTAATTTTTTGTTGACTGTTCAGGAAGGTTTTATTGGTGTTGAATGGAAGTCAAATCTATTGAGTATTCTGGCACACCGGGAGTTGTTTACAGCTGCTCTTTCATTGGTGTTATTGTTCAGTAGGACCTGCCTGAGAAGTGCATTCATTTATTCATTGGCTCATATATCAGGTGATTCATTTACCCACTTGTACCTGTTAAGTAAAGGTGGATGTCTGCAAGCTTGAAATACCCTGTTGTCAGTATGATATAAGTATCTTACCATATTTGTAAGTTTTAGCACCAAGTAACAAACTGGTGGTCCCTTAAACGTATAAACAAGGAGCTATGAAATATGTTTTTAACAAATATATTTGAAAGAAGACCCTGGTCCTGTTATTCTTATTCTAGGGAAATTGCCACCATTCAAAGGAGGTAGAAAGGATACACTTATTCATCAGCATTATTTATTCAGTACTTTTTTTTAAGGTTAACCATATTATGGAACAACATTTTGATATAAAATTAATTTTCGGTGCTATCAGGGAACTGATTTTAATCTATCAACTCATAACTGATCTATGAGTACTTAGGTCAAATATCTTTTAAAAGAGTCACATGGCCCTGGCTGGTTGGCTCAGTGGTAGAGTGTCAGCCCAGCTTGTGGAAATCCCTGGTTCGATTCCAGGCCAGGGCACACAGGAGAAGCACCCATCTGCTTCTCCACCCTTCCCCCTCTTCTTTCTCTCTGTCTCTCTCTTCCCCACCCACAGCCAGGCTCCACTGGAGTAGGGTTGACCCAGGCACTGAGGACAGCTCCATGGCCTCCGCCTGCGGTGCTGGAATGGCTCTGGTTGCAGCGGAGCAACGGCCCAGATGGGAAAAGCATCGTCCCCTAGTGGGCATGCCTGATGGATCCCAGTCTGGTGCAGGGAGGAGTCTGTCTCTCTGCCTCCCTGCTTCTCACTTCAGAAAAATACAAAAAAAAAAAGTCACATGTACAAGTGCCATTTATTACTCACAGGTAGAAGAGGCTTTCTTACCTTTCACATAGTATAGTTTTGTTTACTTTTCATAAAAGTTTTTATGTAAATTTATAGTTTGATGTTTAGTAATGCCTTTTTACTAGTAAAAGTTGTTTTTGTAGAGGTAACACTGAGGTAAAATGACCTCATCTTTACTAAAAACGTTTCAAAAAAAACAGTTAGTGTATTAGTAATCTCTCTCTGGGTGGCCAAGCTGTTGCTGTAGAACAAGTGAACATCTTATTGAAAGCTGTTTGTCTGGTCTGGGTGAGGTAATGATAGTGTTATCAGATTAAGCATCATAGAAGCAGATACGTGCTTTCATCACTTTAAAAACTTTCCAAGTGATATTACTAGTTTCATTAAAATAGCACTTATTTTTTATAAGTAACTAAAATAATAAAATAAAAAAATAAAAATTACCCAGTGACCTACTGCTATTCACATTTTTCTAAATGTATTTTTAGAAATCTCTACACAGGAATTTAATGCATTTTACATACCAGGAATATTCATACTTGCTATTCTGTTACTAACTATCATTTAATATGCCATGAACATCTTTCTATGTCAGCAAATATTAATCTATAATACACCACTGTTGTAAGTTGCTATAGTATTTCTTTGTTTTATAATTTACTTAATTCTTTCTTGATGAACATTTAGGTTTTGTTTGGTTTTTTTTAGTTTTAAAGTATTATCCACTTACATTTCAGTGGCCAGAAAGGTTGATAGCTACTCTAGGTGAATGGTGCACATTTCATAAATATCTCACTGTCCTCTAGTTATGTCATAAATTTAAAACCCATGGTTTCTTAGCTGACTCTTTTATGATTGATACATCTGTAGACATATGTATGTATGTACACATACACATGTGCACACACACACACACACACACACACACAAACTCATTCACTCACTCAAGTAGCAGCAACTCCTTGTAGATGCACCCACTAACCCCGTGCTCCCACCACTCTGGAGCCTCCTTACAGCAGTTGACCCTGACCTTGGGGACTCTGATTTTCAGTTTTTCCCACACCTTTTCTCTTCTCTCTGGATGATTGTGCAAATGCTGAATTCTTCCTCTTATCCTTCCATAGTCACAGGTCATGAATTGGTTTATTCTCCTTTAGAAAATTTTTTACCATACAAATGCTTGTTCAGAAAATGACAAAGATATCCCAGTTATCATTTTCTTAAGTATATCCATTTCTATCTGAATTTTATCATTGCAGATTTAATAATAACTATCCTTAAAAATAATAATCAGTTATTACTTTTTCACTATTTGGTTGAAACCATGTACCTAAAGTAGATTGAAACATATCTAGTTATCCAGTGTGAATTTTTAAAACATTATTTATGCACCCAAATGATTGGTAACTTGATGTCAGACATCTGGATATTTGAAAAATATCTAAATATGTAAAAATTTTCAATTTATCTAGAATATTGATTACTCTATAGAAATGGTTGGGTAATTGTTCATGTAATAGTCTAGAACTTTCATTTAGGAAGTTTTATCTCCTGTTGGTACTTTTGAGGAGAAAAGACTTAACTTATCACTTGGATTAATAAGTGGCACTATTTATGAAATCGGCAACGTGAGGGGGAAAACGAAAAGCCAACATACATTATTAATTGAATACCTGGAACCATAAACATCAGTAGTTCTTAAGAAGGAAAACATTGCCTAAGGTGAAGCCAGGTACATAAACAATTCTTGAAATTTTTGTTTCCAGTACCTGACTTCAATTCCAAGAAACATTTTAGGAACTTTATTATTGAATTACTTATCTTTTTAAAAATCTTCCAGATTTTCATTTATGCTAAATATTTACTTATATAAATGAATATAGGTCAATTACAATAGACTCAAAGACAAGACAAAATGCATTTGGAAACTTTTACCTTTTAAAATGATTATTAAGCCTGACCTCCAGTGACTGCTTTCAATAATAGATTTTTATTTATTTTTTGCAAATAACAACATAAGGAAGAATGTCTCAGCATGTCAACATTTAATTGCAAAATAATAAGTTAAGAACATAGTATTTGCATGGAATGAATGTGTACAAGATTGGGCAATGTGATCTTGTGATAATGCAATTAGGTACATTCAGTCCTGAGTGAACAATTATATGCTAAAGGTACCGATGCATCAAGTGATGACAGTACAAAGAGAAGTTACAAATGAAGTATCTCACCACTCTTTTACTTAAGCCTTTTATTAATGATTTAGATTAAGACATAGAACACTATGCATATAAAATTCAGTGAAACACAGCGAAGAAGAATGTGTTGAATAGCAAAGCTTAGATACAAGAGATTGAAGAAGACTACAAAAATGTTATTTCTTTCCTTTTATTATGTCATAGGTAGAAAATGGCTGAAAACTTAGCAAATTGATATTTACAGTAGATTAATATTTAGTCTTCAACTTCAGTTCTCAAAAGGGAACAGACCTAGGAAGATCTAGTTTAATGGCAATTCCTATGAAAATAACTAGAGAATTTTAGCCAGTTGCAAGTTCCAGGTAGATGAACAGTATTACTGTTAAAAGCTAGAATTTTACATGTGTAACAAAAAACTTTGGTATGATTATTTATAGTTTGCAAGATGCTTTTTTAAAAAGTTTTGTTTCTTGAGATACAGTTTACATAGTGAAAAATGCATCTATTTTAGCGTAGTGCTCTGAGTTTTGACTAAGTCATGCAGTTATATCATCACTACAACCACAATTAAGATTTTCACCATTCCACACAATTCCCTCATATCCCTTTTAATCAACTCTTCCCTTACTCCAGCATCTAGTAATCACAGTTTTCTGATCCCTAGAAAACAAAAAGTGCAGTTACAACCACTGTTGCAATAATGCTGGCTTTGTCTTTGCCCACATATCCACCTTGATGGAGGTCTTTCTTTTTCCACAAGGCGCCAGCTTTCTTTCCGGTGGCCTCTCATTTCCCTGCGCAGGACTTCCACGAGCACTTCCTGCAGCCCAGGTATAGGAGTCTCTCAACCTTTGTTCATCCCTCACTTTTGAAGGATATTTTTGCCAGATATACAATTCTAGTTGACAGGTGTTAGTTTTTTAGTATTTTGAATGTATCAATCTTCAGATATTCAAAGCTTCTGTTGAAAAATGTTGATAATATAATTGAGGATCACTTGTATGTGTTGTCTTGTTGCTTTCAAAATTCTCTATCTTTGGGATTTTGCAAGAGTAATTATATTGTGTCTCAATGCAGGTCTCTTGGAGTCTTCTGAGCTTCTTTGCTATTTATGTTTTGTCTTTTATAATGAAGTTTTCAGCCACTGTTTCTTCAAATATTCTCCCTCTCTCTCTCTCTCTCTCTCTCTCTCTCTCTTTCTCTCTGTCTCTCTCTCTCTCAGTATCTCTCACTCTGCTCCTTCTGGGAGCCACTTACTAGTGTCCCACAGGTCCACTAGGCTCTATATTCTTCATCTTTCTTGTTCCTGTTCCTTAGACACAATAATTTTCATTGTTCTGTTTTTCATCATTTATTTGAATAGGCTCTCCATTCTCTTCTCCCTCTCTTCTTCTTCTGATATACCCATTATTTTTATATTGCTCTTTCTGATGGAATCAGACAATTCTTGTAGAGCTCTTTCAGTTTTTTTAATTCTTGAGTCTCTCTTCTCTTTTCTCTGTAGTATCTCTAGTTGGCTGTCTTCAATGTCACTGATTCTTTCCTCTATCTGGCTTGTTCTGTTAGCTAAGATTGCCACCTCAGTCTTCAGTTCACATATTGAGTACATCATCTCTGTTTTTAAAGTTTCAATCACCTTGGTGAGGTATTTTTTGGTCATTAATTTGTTTTCTGAGCTCATTTAGTTGCCTATTGGTGTCTTCTCACATCTCATTGAGTATTTTCAGAACCTCAATTTTGAATTCTCTATCATTTAACTCCAAGGCTTCCATGTGATTGAGATTTTTTCTGGAGATTTTTTATTTTCTTTTTGAAATATGCCTCTTGTCTTGTGTAGCTATGGTACTTGATTTCTTCTTCTTTGATGGCATTTGAGAGTAGTATTGTTAAAAGCCCTAACAAAAAAACAACTAAAAAAATTGAAAAAAATTAAAAATACAATAAAAAATTTTTTAATTATGACAAATAAGAAAAAAAACACAAGAAAGAAGATCAAAGGCAAAGAAAGAAAAAACAGAACACCCACACACAAAAGATAAAAATATAAAAATTAAAAAAAAATGAAATTCAGCCTGACCAGGTGGTGGTGCAGTAGATAGAGGGTTGACTGGGACACAGAGGACTCAGGTTTGAAACCCCAAAGTCACTCGTTTGACCATGGGCTCACTGGCTTGAGTGTGGATTAATAGACATGATCCCATGGTCTCTGGCTTGAGCCCAAACGTCTCTGGCTTAAAGTCCAAGGTCGCTGGCTTGAGCAAGGGATCACTCACTCTGCAGTAGCCCCCCAGTCAAAGCACATATGAGAAAGCAATCAATGAACAACTAAGAAGCTGCAATGAAGAATTGATGCTTCTCATCTCTCTCTCTTCCTGTCTGTCCTTATCTGTTCCTCTCGCTGTCTCTTTCACTCTGTCTCTGTCACACACATAAAAAAATGAAATTCAAAAATGAAAAAGAACAGTGGTAGAGCGTTGGCCTGGCGTGCAGGAGTCCCAGGTTCGATTCCCGGCCAGGGCACACAGGAGAAGCGCCCATCTGCTTCTCCACCCCTCCCCCTCTCCTTCCTCTCTGTCTCTCTCTTTCCCTCCCGCAGCCGAGGCTCCGTTGGAGCAAAGTTGGCCCGGCACTGAGGATGGCTCTATGGCCTCTGCTTCAGGCGCTGGAATGACTCTGGTTGCAACAGAGCAATGCCCCAGAGGGGCAGAGCATCGCCCCCTGGTGGGCATGCCAGGTGGATCCTGGTCATGCGCATGTGGGAGTCTGTCTGACTGCCTCCCTGTTTCCAACTTCAGAAAACACAAAAATGAAAAAGAAGAAAGAAATAAGAAAGAAAATGGAAAAATGGAGGGGGGGAGCAAAAATAAATTTTAGTTTTGAGAGGTTTCTTTCAGTAGGTTTTGCTGTATTACAACTTTTAGCTTTGTGAAGTTCCTGGGCTCTCCTCTGAGATGTTGTTGTAGCAATGATGTAGGTGTGCTCCTTCCCACATCTCAAGAGACCTGGGGACTGGGCATGAAGCACCTCTGTTTTTCAGGGGAGAGAGTGGCTCTGAAGAACTAGCTGTGGGGTTTATCACTGCTCCTCTCTGTACTGCAAAGTGAGGGGGTTGGGATCTGTGGGGCTGGGGGCTGCAGTTTAGCTTTCTCTGGCTGCTAAGTACAGGCTGCAGGCAGACTGCAGAAACACTGGCCATGACCCTGCGCTCTGGCCACTTTAGTTTATCTTCCCCTCTGCCCCTCTGTGTCACCACTTCTCCCAGCAGGAGGAGACCCAGTCACTCCGTGTTTCCCTCTCCATATCCCTCAGACAAAATCCAGAGTGCCCGAGCCTCCTTCCTCCCTGTAGTCCAGCAAAGAAAAAGGGAACCCAGTCACTCCAGGTTTGTATCTCTGCTGTCCAAAGCCCACCAAAATCGTATTTTATCCTTCACCTCCCCTTTCATGCCATCCCACCTTTAGTCCATTCAGTGTGTGGCTCTTTCAGGCATGCCTGTGAGCCCAGCTAGGATTCCTTCACTGCAGTATAGTTGTTCAATTTGTTGAAATTTCAAGGGGAGAGATCAGGAATATCTCTCATGCCACCATTACTCCGATATCATCTCATTGTCCTGTTTTCATATTCACTGATTCTTTTGTCTGCCTGCTCAAATATACCTTTTGAATCCTTCCAGTGAATTCTTTATTGCATTAAAATCTTTGGATTTTCCTTGTTTTTATTGATTTCCATTTTGTTCACACATTATTTTCTTAACTCTTCCCACATATTTCTTTAGTATTTGGGGGGCATCTTTAAGACAGTTATTTTAAAATCTTTTTCTAGTATATCTGCCATCATTCACTTTTCAAGAATACTTTCTATGTTTTCTCCTTGAATAAACCATACTTTCCTGTTTCTTTGTATGCTTTGTGATTTTTTTGTTGAACAGTGGACATTTGAATTTAATAATGTAGTAAGTCTGGAAATCAGATTTACTCCACTCCTCGGGGTTTGCTGTTTTTATTTTTATTGATTTTTTTATTATTTTTAATTGTAAACATCTTTATGCCAAGATCAACCTGAAGTGTCACCTTAAGCCTTTCCCTAGGCATATATAGTCACTTTATAATTTGCCTCATAAATGCAGTTATTTTTAAATGTCTTAGTCTTTTCTGTGTGTGTTGGGGGTGGGAGAGAAACAGAGACAGAAATAGACAGGAAGGGAGAAAGATGAGAAGCATCAACTTGTAGTTGAGGCACTCTTAGTTGTTCAGATTGCTTCTCATATGTGATCGATCAGGAGGGCTTCAGCCAAGCCAGTGACCCCTTGCTCAAGCCAGCAACCTTGGGCTTAAACCAGAGACTATGGGCTTCAAGCATGCAACCATGGGATCATAGACATGTCTATGATCCCACGCCCAAGCTGGCTATCCCATGCCCAGGCTGATGAGCCCACGCTTAAGCTGGATGAGCTCATACTCAAGCCCACAACCTCAGGGTTCCAAACCTGAGTCCTCAGCATTCCAGGTCAACACTCTATGTACTGCACCAGTGCCTGGTCAGGCTTAAATGTCCTAGTCTTTAATGCCTGGTTCCCAAAAGGGGAAAAAGCAAAAAATCAAAGAGGGGAAGGTTAAAGGGTGCTGGCCCTCTAAATCTCCTAGAAGTCGCTTCAGCTGACAGCTTGCAACGAGGGAAGGAGGTAGAACAATAGCTGCCCACCTCTTTGCACCTCAGAAGCAGCATTCAAGGTGTAGAACCATGATATTTGGAGGACAGTGTCTCTTTCCTATCCTGGCTTCTGTAAGCTATGTGCAGGCTACTCTAGGAACACAGGCTCAGCTGCCTGCCACGTGACTGGGGGGCAGGGAAGGAGGAAGTGAGTGGTTATTACTGGATTAAATGCTGAAATGGACCAAAATTAACCACAGTTTACCATCCAAGCCTTTTCCTGGGATTAGCTAGCCTTCAATAAACTCTAGAGTTCCAAAATATAAGGTCTACTGGAAAGTTCTGTCCGTTTCTATCAACAAGTTTCGACACATAAGCACATGTTTATTTGGCGCATGTATGCCTTTCTATTTTTATCACTAATGTATACATACTAATGTAGCAAATTAACTAAAACAAAGTTGATTCACGTTAGTCTCATGTGTGAAGCGATAGTGTACCCATGGCTACTGATAAAGTTCATTTACGCCACTGTAATTTTTACGAATTTCAACAAGGAAGAAATGCTACAGAAGCATGTCTGTCGCATCCACCATATTCCCTGGACTTAGCACCCTCCGACTATCACTTGTTTTTGTCCTTACAAAATTTTTTGAAGGGCAAAAAATTCAAAAATGAAGAAGATATCAAACAAGCACTGGTTCAATTTTTCGCATCAAAAGATAAAACATTTAGCCTGACCTGTGGTGGCGCAGTGGATAAAGCGTCGACCTGGAAATGCTGAGGTCGCCGGTTCGAAACCCTGGGCTTGCCTGGTCAAGGCACATATGGGAGTTGATGCTTCCTGCTCCTCCCCCCTTCTCTCTCTCTTCTCTCTCTCTCTCCTTTCTAAAATGAATAAATAAATAAATAAAATTTAAAAAAAAAAAAAAAAAAAAAAAAAAAAAAAAAAAGATAAAACATTTTTCAAAAATGGGATATACAAATTACCCTCATGCTGGCAAGAAATCATTAATAATAATGGCAATTATATTATTTAATAAAGTTTATTCACGGTAAGAAAAATTTGTATTTTGTTTTATTCCAAAAACGGACAGAACTTTCTGGTAGACCTTATACTTTCATTAGACCGATTCTGCTAGTGCAATTGTTGTCTAGGTGGGGAGACAGATTTCTGGTGCTTTCTACTCTACCATCTTCCAAGAATCCTATCCTTACTTTTTTTCATTTGTTTTTGCCATGATGGGTTTTTTTTTTAATTAGTAAATTTAAAATTTATAAGCTTTTTAAAAATTAAATTTTACATTAAATATTCTGCATTAGTTTTAGATGTACAACATATTGGTTAGGAAATCATGTACTTTACACAATGCCCCTGCCTCAGATGTTTCAAGTACCCACCTGGCTCTATACATTGTTATCATATTATTGACTATGTTCCCAATGCTGTAAGCTACATCCATGTGACTATCCTGTAACTACCAATTTGTACTTCTTCATCCCTTCTCCTTTTTTGCCAGTCGCCAATCTCCCTCTCCTTTGACAACTGTCAGCCTATTCTCTGTATCTATGAACCTGTTTCTATTTTGTTTGTTTGTTTTGTTCTTTAGATTATACATATAAGTGAAGTCGTATACTATTTGTCTTTCTCCATTTGACTTTTTTCTCTTAGCGAAATGACCTCTAGGTCTGTCCATGCTGTCAGTAATGGTAAGATTTCATTCTTTTTTTTTTTTTTTTTTTTTTTTACAGCTGAGTAGTATTCTATTCTGTATGTAAATCACAACTGTTTTATTAATTCATCTACTGATGGGCACTTGAGTTGCTTCCATATCTTGGCTATTGTAAATAATGCTGCAATGAACATAGGGGTGCGTATATTCTTTGGAATTAGTGTTCAGGGTTTCTTCAGATACATTTCCAGAACCGGAATCTTTGGGTAATAAGACAATTACATTTTTAATTCTTTGAGGAACCTCCACATTGTTTTCCATTCTAGAAATGTGACAACAGCACCCCACTTCTAGGTACCAACCTCTATTTTACTTTTCAATTATTATGAACAAATTAGCACAAATTTAGTGGCTTAAAGCAGCAAACATTTGCTATGTCACAATTTCCATGGGTTGGTTATCCATGTACAACTTAGCTGGGTCTTCAGTCTCACAATGCTGAAAGCAAAGTATCTGCTGGGCTGCATTGTCATATAGAAGGCTTTAATTTGGGGAAGAATATGCTTTTAAGCTCATTCAGGTTGTTGGTAAAACTCATTTCCTTGTAGCTGCATGACTAAAGACCTCATCTTCTTACTGGCTGTGAGCTAGAGGCCCCAGGTCCACATTAGTCCCCAGGCGTATGGCACTTTTGCAGGCCCTTTCTAAACATGGCAGCTTATTTCAAGGTCAGCTGCAGAATCCCAATACAAGTTTGCTAAAACAGAGTCTTGTATAACTTAATGTAATCATGGGAGTGACATCATATCACTTTTGCCATATTCTGTTAATCAGAAGCAAGACACAAATTCTGCCTAGAACTGAGGGAAGTATAAGAGTGTGGCTCCTGGGAGTCACCCTTGGATATGTACCCCAATGGTATTATAGTAGGATATATAATGTCCCCAGAGATAGCAGGTGATAATCTTTGGAAACTGTAGATGTTTCCTTATCTGAGGAGGAAAGGGGACTTCAGTTGTAATTAAGACAGCAATCTTGAGCTAAGGGGATTATTTTGGATTATCTGGGTGAGCACTCAATGCAATTATATGTATCCTTATAAGAAGGAGGTAGAGGGAAATTAGATACATACACATAGAGGAAGGAAGGCCTTGTAAAGACAGAACAGAGAGAAACTTGGAAATTCTAGCTTTAATTGAAGATTAAAATGATACAATCATAGCCAAGGAATGCTGCCAGCCAGCCAGAAGCTAGGAACAGATTCTCTCATAGCACCTCTGTAGGGAGTGTGGCCCTGCTCACACTTTAATTTCTTCCCAGTAATACTGATTTGGCTCTTTTGACCTCCAGAACTTCAGAGAATACATTTCTGTTGTTTTAATCCACCAAGTTTGTGATAATTTGTTACAGCAGCCATACAAAACTAATACAGATGGCTATTAAATGATATTTTAGTGTTGCTTTTATAACTCATTTTACTTTTTACTCAATGAAGTTAAGTATCATTTCGTGAGATTATTGACTGTCTAAATATTTTCTTCTATATGTCCTATAACTCATGGTTTTGTCTCTTTTTTAAAAATTCACTCTCTTATTGTTAGTAGGAATTCTTTATATTCTTACTAATCTTACTAAAGAGATATTTATCTTAGTTATAGTTATAGTATATTATGATGTCTTCTGTATTCAGAGGGTTTTTTCACCTTTTTTTATTTATAGAAATTTTTAAACATACCCAAATGAAGACAGAATAGTATAATAAATCTTGAATGTACGCATCTCTCAGCTTCAACAATTATCAGTATATTTTTTTCCAGAAGTATTCGTTTTTTCCTTTAATTTTTGTATTTTTTGTACATTTTCTAAGAAATCCTTAAAGATTGTGTTACTATTATTTGTGTGGCTGAGTATTTGTCATGATAAGATACCCATTTTTTTTTTTTTTTATTTTGTCATAGCACTCGCTCTTTATTGCTTTTACTTTTACATTATGTATAGTAATTCTGGTATATACAAAGCATTGTTGTACTGATGTTAACCTATACCTTCTTCCTGAAGAGCAGGTACTTTTCTTTTTCAACACAAGCTATTGATTGAAATCTTGGGAATCAGCAGTTGTCCCCACAACATATGTGTCACCATAAGCTTATTGAAAATCCCAAGTGTTGGCCCTGGCCTGTTGGCTCAGTGGTAGAGCGTCGGCCTGGCGTGCAGAAGTCCTGGGTTCAATTCCCGGCCAGGGAACACAGGAGAAGCGCCCATCTGCTTCTCCACCCCTCCCCCTCTCCTTCCTCTCTGTCTCTCTCTTCCCCTCCCGCAGCCGAGGCTCCATTGGAGCAAAGATGGCCCGGGCGCTGGGGATGGCTCCTTGGCCTCTGCCCCAGGCGCTAGAGTGGCTCTGGTCGCAACAGAGCGACGCCCCGGAGGGGCAGAGCATCACCCCCTTGTGGGCATAGCATCGCCCCCTGGTGGGCATACCGGGTGGATCCCGGTTGGGCCCATGCGGGAGTCTGTCTGACTGTCTCTCCCCGTTTCCAGCTTCAGAAAAATACAAAAAAAAAAAAAAAAAAAAAAAAGAAAATCCCAAGTGTTCCTGATAAGAAGGCTGATCAGTCATTGAGAATGTCAAAATATAATCCTGAGTCAGCTGTACTGGCATTTTTGTTTTTACAAAGTAATTTCCCTAAATTTTTTCCCCTTATTTTCAGTGTGCCACCTGGGCTTGAGTGCGTGAAAGAACAAGACCTTTGCAACAAGATAATGGCTACCATACTAGAAAATTACAGTACTCTGTTTGAAGTAGAGTACACAGAAAATGATAACCAGGGGTGTGAAAATCAAGCAAAGCTTATCCTAGTAAAAGTAAGTTTCGTATTTAATTTTCAGTATTACTATATTTTAAATGGAAGACATTTAAGTCATTCTTTGTCATAAAAATTCCTATGTATATAACTTCAGATTATTATTCCTGTGTTTATTTAATTCTTTTTATAAAATCTATTCTCGATATCAAATGTTTGTTAACCAGTATGTATTCTTCTAAGATTGGAGAATTGTGAATTGATGTTTCCTTGCTGCTATAAAATGATCTCAAAAGCACATATGTGTACTCAGTGCTATGGTCGATCGGGTGTACCAGCTTTTTATAGAAGTCTGGTATTATGACAGGGGTACAATACATACTTATGTCTGTGCTCAGGAGTGCTAGCTCACTGAGTAAATTGCAAAATTCCTTCAGACAATATCACTGTGTCTTTTTGTCTCTCTTGTGACTGCCACATCTTTAAGTTCAACCTCAGGTTTTAAGTCCCATATCTATAGTTGTTGGTAACTGTCATCAATCAGTAAAGGAGAATATTTCTAAAATCTATAGAGTTCTTGACAATACTATCTAAATCTTTGTATATGGTATATTGGCTGATAATTTATAACATATTCCTTTTTTTATTTTGTTTTTTTGTTTTGTTTTGTTTTGTTTTTGTATTTTTCCAAAGTTAGAAGCGGAGAGGCAGTCAGACTCCCACATGTCGCCTACTGGGATCCACCTTGTATGCCCACCAGGGGGCAATGCTTTGCCCATTTGGGGTATTGCTCCATTGTGGCCAGAGCCATTCTAGTGCTTGAGGTGGAGGCTATGGAGCCATCCTCAGCACCCAGGCCAACTTTGCTCCAATGCAGCCCTGGCTGTGAGAAGGGAAGAGAGAGACAGAGAGTAAGGAGGGGGGAAGGTCTGAGCAGCAGATGGACACTTCTCCTGTGTGCCCTGATCGAGAATCAAACCTGGAACTCCCACACACTGGGATGGTGCTCTACTGCTGAGCCAACTGGCCAGGGCCTGTAACATATTCTTTACATATTAGGTAAATGCATGTAGGTCTCTAAAGAGTTACAATTGAAAGTCGCAGAATAAACATCCAAACCAAATCCTCCAGATAAAGGAAAAGAGGAAAGACATATTTTTTTCTCGTTTATATTGAGGTAAATCATGATGGAATTGATATAAAAGGTTTCCTCAAGAGGTCTCCTGGAACTTATCAGATTCACAGACTGTACTCTCTTCTTGTTGATTCATAAGGCAACAAATGATAAGAGTTGCTTGGTATGGATGTTGAAGGGGTATTTTCATTTCTTTTTCCAATTGAGGCCATGACTTTGAAGAAGAAATAAAAGGTAATGGATATCAAGTAGCATCTTATCAAAACAGCAAAAGAAGACCAAAGCCAGGTTTTCTTAACTGGGGTCTATGCTGTTAATACAACAGACTCCCTGTAAAGGATAGAGTACATCTGAAAGAAATGCACTTAGCAGGAGTCTTACCAACATAATAAAGAGAAGTTTAAACTGAAATTTGAGGGAAGGGCAAAACAGTGCTCAGATAAAATGATAAAGTGAAATTGGAAAATATCAAGTGTAAGGTGGAAGTAAAATGTAATCTAAGAAAATGTCAATGATTCAAAAAAAATACAAAAAAGAAAACCTACCTATGTCAGTTTGCTACCAAAAAAAATGGAAATAAATTTTTTTAGATAGAAAAGATTTACCTTAATTTTGTTTCTTCAGTTTCTATAATACTTTGCAGGGGTTTCTTTTAAAATGTTATAAAGTGATTGACTTTATTTTAGCTATATCTCTGATAAATATATTTTAACACTCATACCTTTCAACTAGGGCTGATAAAATAATAAGGGAAACCTCAAATATGAAGAAAATAGGCAAGGCTAACTTGCTGAGACATAAAGCAGAATATTTGATACTTTTTTTTTTTGTATTTTTCTGAAGTTGAAAACGGGGAGGCAGTCAGACAGACTCCCGTATGCGCCCAACCGGGATCCACCTGGCATACCCACTAGGGGGCGATGCTCTGCCCATTTGGGGCGTTGCTCCATTGAGACCAGAGCCATTCTAGCGCCTGAGGCAGAGGCCATGGAGCCATCCTCAGCGCCAGGGCCAATTTTGCTCCAATGGAGCCCCAGCTATGGGAGGGGAAGAAAGAGACAGAGAGGAAGGAGAGGGGGAGGGGTGGAGAAGCAGATGGGCACTTCTCCTGTGTGCCCTGGCTGGGAATCGAACCCGGGGCTCCTGCACACCAGGCCAACGCTCTACCACTGAGCCAACCGGCCAGGGCCTGATACTTTCTTTTAAACTGATCTTGCTAATAATCTTATCTTTGAGAGGGTAGATAATGCAACAGGGGAATGTGACTTTGTGGGCTTAATTGTAACTAATAAATATGAAATAGAAATTATGAAAATTATTTTAACAGGTTGTGCTAATGTCATTTTAAGGTCTACAATAATGAAGACTGTGCTAGTCATAGTTAGAAATATAAAACTGGACATTGTTTAGAGAGCAGATTTTTTAAATTCCTAAAATCACAGAAACATATAAACCAAGAGGAAGGTAGATTAAAAGGGAATTAGGAGGTTTGCAATGAAATCATTAACATACTGAAAAGATGGTAAAAATGAAAGAGCAACAAAAAAACCAAGTTATTATTCTGATCATTCTTATAAGCTCAGCTTTTAGAAGGATGTATACAAAAAGAAGAAACAAAAACAAAACAAGTGATAAGTACACAAGAGTGACAGATATAAATGTCTGAACTGAGAATGAGTTTAGACTCATGAAGATGACTGAGTTGTGACACCTGTCCATTGACGCATCTCTGTGTACCCCAGTATAGGAAACAGAGTCAGTGCTGAATGACATCTTTCATGATGCTAAATAGAGATTTGCGGCTCAGATGAGTATAAATTTGATGTTATTTGGACCTGGATGAAGAACTTTGACCAGAGCATTGGAATGTGGGTTGTTGTTAACTTCTGGGGAGGTCTCTACATTTGTTTCTGTCATCAGTATTTTAATTATTGAAGTGAATGAACACATTTGCATATGAAATAAATCTGGAAAGATATAAGTCAGATATTGGATGGCTGCCTGTTGAAAGTAACAAAATGTTGCATCCGTGTGTGTGTGTGCATGTGTGCCTATACCTGTGTGCACAGACAGCCATTTTCCTCTTTTTTCTTGCTTAAAAAACAAAACAAAACAGCACACCATTTTATTTGGACTTGAATTTATGTGCTGAGGTCAGATGCCCCACCACCATAGCCCTAAGGGATGGATAAATCATAAATGGTCTATAGTAGGGTGGCATTATAATTACTCTTTAGTCAGTGATTGACTTAACAGTCAAAAGAGACACATTTCTGGCCTAGAAGATGGAAGGTAAAGTGTGAGGGGATGCGTGAGCCCCTGGGAAAGATTTTCATCCCTGATTACAAAAGAAAAGAAAAGAAAGACTTAAGAGATAAGAGCTGGTAGTTGATTCTGGGTGGAGTTAGGTCAGGGGTGATTAACTAGGAGAGTGCTCAAAGGAGTTCTCAGGGGTGAAGAAAATGTTCTATATCTTATTGGGGACATGGGTTATATGGGTGTATGCGTTTGTCAAAAATTCAACTATACACTTAAGGTTTATGTATTTTACTGTACATAAATTATTTTTCATTTGAATTTACAAAATAGGGAAAGATAGTAGGCCTCTGTATCAAAATGCCCACCTCTCCTATCTGCTTTTGGATGCTTTCATGCTTGCAGCTGCTGCCACCATCTTTGGTCTCTGATGAACGTGTCACAGACACACTGAGGTTGCTCATCATTGCTCATCTGCTGAACCAACCCTGACCACACACAGCTCTGGACTTGTACTCATGTGAGGGAAATAAATATTCCTATAGTATAAACTACCTTTAGTGGAGTATTTTGATTCTTGCACCAAAAGCACCATGTCTGATATAATCATTATAATTTGGAAAGTACTATACTTATGTTCATAAAATGATATGCACCAGTATAGCCAAGAAGAGACCAAAATAATAGTAAGGTTGAATTGAAAGTCATCCACAGATTTTAGTTAGCTTTTAGCACAATATGAAATGTCAATGTGATTGCCAAACTTAACCTGAGATTCATTCACCAAATGTAATAGTAGTATCCAGAACAAAGAAGGTGTGTCTCACTGCACGTAGTGTAGTACAGGCTGTATCTATAGTGTGAAGTCTGATTCTGAGTATTACATTCTGACTCTCCACAGTCACTCGCCATTGGTCCTCATTTCTTCTCATTAAATATATGTTTGCCTGATTGACTCTTTTACTTCAGTTTCTATACTGCTGATGGCTAAAATATCTTAAAAAGTCAGACTTAATTAACAGAAGGAAGACAGGGAATCAAAAGCAGAAAAATAAGTTGACAATAGGTTCTGTTACTCATGACAGAAGAGTTACTGCTTCTAGACACTTTTTTGGTATTTATATTTTGGTTTTCAGAGTGTGATTAAATTAAGTATCCCTTTGTCTTTGGAAAGGCAAGAATATGTACCCTCAATAGACAGAAGAATGTAATTTTAGTATTTAATGTCTATCCATATCTACTTTAAAAAGTGAACCATTTTTAAAAAAACACACACTATATAAGTGACTATGAAAGTATCACTAGGATTTCAATAAGTTGAGAGGAAGTGAAGTGGTGAGCTGAAAACCTTCCACACAGAAGAATATGCTTTAAGAATATGGAATGTTTGTATAGTGGTGACCAGATATTTCTGGCTAGACCATAGGAAGTAGCACTAAGGAGCGATATACTAAACTAGTAAAGTGTTTATCTGTGGAGTTAACAGTTATAGGAATGGGAGAACAATGAAAGGTTTAAAAGAACAGGATGGATTTAATTTAAACTGTACTTTAGATTTTTACTTTATCACTTTGCTGTAAGCAGGGAATTGGTATGACTCTGGGTGCAGCCTTTTTGTAACAGGCTGTCAGGGGAGTACCTACCTTATGTCTATTTCTGCTCAGCTGACTCTGGTGAATCTATCTACCATATTTCCCTGTGTACAGTACACTCTTTTTTGAAAAACTTAAGGTCTAAAAACTGGGTACATCTTATACAGTGGTTGTAGACTTTTTAACTTGCATTTCCTGCTTTTTCATGGGGATGAGGAGTTGTATGAGTTGTATGATGAATAAAACTTGAGTTCAATAACTTTATGTAATACATTATTTTTCAAATTTTGGGCCCCCAAATTAAGGTGTGTCTTATAACATGGGAGCATTTTATACACAGAGAAATACACGTCTTGATTGTGGCTTCTACGATGCATTAATCAGCCTCACTTCCAGGCAGGTTTGCTCTACCAGAAGGCCAAAGCAAAGATAAGGAAAGATAGCTTATATGCATGACTTTTCCTTCAACTCCATGCTCCAGTTGCCCTGCCATTTTGGGGGGAGTGAACCATGATTCCTATAAGCTTTTTCCAGATTCTGCAATGGTTTGATGATGTCCACTAGATCTAGTACTTCAGTGAAAGAAATTTGTATAGACCTTTTAGCACTCTGACATTTGGAGAAATTTGTAGTGTGCTGAAGGTCTAAGAAAACACATGTTGACTCAGCATTTTGGTTCACATTTTGCTGAATTTGACAACTGGTCTTCATGTTTGGTTGTCTCTAGCAGTGGCCATTGTTTGTTTCACTTAAGGTGAAGTTTCTTTTCTCTTTTTATTTATTTTTGTTTTTTTGTAAGTTTCTAGGAAGGAGTATAAGCACCTTTATTTTGCCAGACTGGAAGTTCAAAGCTGTATTCCTGAATAGCTGGGTTAGAGAAGCACCTCTTTTACATAGACATCTAATAGCCATAGTTTAATTTCTATGGCTTCAGAATAATTCTGGAGTTTCTGTTCATAAAAGGGTCTAAATCCAGAATTCAGTGAAGCTTTTCCCTAATATCTACTCAAGAATTGACTTAATCACCCAGGTATTTACAAACACAAAATTTGGTGGATTAAATATAGTTGAAATAGTGGATCATGTAATTTAAGCTGGATTTATTAAACTCACATAATTATTGGTTGCCTACTATGTATAAAATATATTAGTGAGCAACAGACAAAAGTTTCTGCCTTTATAAAGCTTATATTCTAATAGGGATATAATAAGCAACAGACAATAAAATAATTAACAGAAGAGGTAGTATGTCAAATGATGAAATGTTCTGTAGAGAAAAGCAGGGAAGGAGAGTAGCAGTACTGGTAAGGTACTGGGGAATAGAATATGCCCATTTAAATAGGATAATCCAAATGCTTCATGGACAAGGGGACATTTGAACAGAGACTTGGGGAAGGTGAAGTAACAAGCCATGAAGTCACTTGAAAGAAGAGCATTCCAAACAGAGAAAACAATAGTACAAAGGCCTTGAGACAAGAGTATACCTGGTCTGTTTGATGAGCAGATTTAAAAGCCATTGTGGTTGAATTACAGTGATTAAGGGAGAAAGTTAAAGGAGATGAGGTCACAGAGGCAACAAAGAACCAGATCGAAAATGTATACTCTTAAAGGTCATTGGAAGGACTTTAACTTTTATTCGGACAGTATTTTAAAAGACACTATTTAACAGAAGAGTGCCATGATCTGACTTGTGTATTAAAAGGATTACTCTAACTGTGGGCAGAGAATAGACTGTTGACAGGGGGTTTATCACAATATTCCAGTTAATCACTGATGGTGGCTTGAACTAGGGTAGTATGGAGTAGTGAAAGTGATAAGAAGAACTGGAGGGTAAGTTAGGATATGAAAGAGCAACATAATAGGAAGTACTAGAGACCCCAGTTAGGTTAAAGAATGTTTGAAATGGGAGTAGATGAGCAAGCAAGCTAAAAAAGTAGGGGGCTGTGAACAGAAAAGTGGATGTTTATACCAGGGATTTTTGAGGTGGAGAACTCTAGAGTGATGACGAGATTTAGGTTGTGTTTATGAGAATGAGTGACTGAGTGGAGAAGAAAAGAAAATTATTGGAAAGGAGATGGTAAAGGGATGATGAATAAAGGTATTAATGGTTTGTTTATACTGACTCTGAATTTACCCAGAAGGATGGCAGATACTGAGGTGGACAGATATGCCTGGTCTTTCCAGTATATACATATCATTTATACACTTTGAGTATAAGTTATATGTATATATACTTAATAGGGTTAATATAGAGCCTCAAATAAGTACATGCAGAGAATAATATGGTTAATATGTTTTAAAATACCTATCTAGAAGGACCTAGATGAGTATCATCTTCTTCCAAATCAACATCTTGTGAGACTCAGACTGTATAGCTATTGCTCATTATATCTTTGGGAATTTCTTTTGAAATTGTCTTCAGAACATATGTCATTCATGTCTCATGTTTTTCCAAGTATTATTAGACTGAGAAATCTTTGTACTTTAATACTTTATTTGATTATGGGAAATAATCAGTAGTCATTTTGAGCCATAAAAGATCATTAAGTTGGGGAGTTGTGGTTAAATATTAACTTTGGGGTTTTAAATTGAAATCTGTCTATAAAATAATAATGCTGATGTTCCTGTGTGACACATAAGCAAACTCTAAAAACAGTTTTTCTTTTTTTAATATTATGAATAAGGCCCTGGACAGTTGGCTCAGTTAGAGCATCAGCTTGGTGTGTAGATGCCCCAGGTTTGATTCCCAGTCAGGGCACACAGAAAAAGAGACCATTTGCTTCTCTCCCCTTCTTTGTCTTCCTCTCCCTCTCCCTCTTCCCCTCCCACAGCCATGGCTTGATTGGTTCGAGCACATCGACCCCCAGGCACTGAGGATGGTTCAGGGGAGCCTGGCCTCAGGTGCTAAAAATAGCTCACTTGCTGAGCAACAGCTATAGATAGGCAGAGAATTATCAGTAGAGGACTTGCTGGGTAGATCCTGGTTGGGGCGCCTGAGGGAGCCTGTCTCTGTCTTCTTTTGCCTCACTTTTAAAAAAAAATGTTCTGAGTAAAAGCAAAATATTAGCATAGACTTCCATGGAGATTAG
Source organism: Saccopteryx leptura (assembly GCF_036850995.1). Lineage (NCBI taxonomy): Eukaryota > Metazoa > Chordata > Mammalia > Chiroptera > Emballonuridae > Saccopteryx > Saccopteryx leptura. The sequence continues at coordinate 70,929,752 of NC_089507.1, read as the reverse complement.
TCTGAGGGACATGCTCACTTATCAATATATGGCAAGTTTGATTACAAAGTTCCACCTTAGTCCTATAAAATGAAAGTCATTTTACTACATAAGCTGATAAATCACATAAACCTTCTAAAACATTTCCCATGACCTTTTTACGTTCAAAAACATTGTATATGTCTCCACCTATTCATTTATATGGCTATAATGTAAAAAAAATAACTTCAAAAAAATGTTCACTTAAAAAAAATAATACTCTGTGTAAAGCTCAGGACTCAGTGCTGGCCCTCTTCAGAAAATAAACATAGCCCCTCAAGAATATTCCAGACTGGGTAGCAGTGGAGTCATAGTAGGAATAAAAAATGCTGTGGTTTTTATGTCATTGTTTGATACTCTGATTTGGCAGCATAGATTGTTTCTGTGTTGGTTAACTTGATGTGGTAAGCATGACTGACTTGTATCCACCAAAATCTGCTTGTTATTATTTTGAAGGCTTAGGAACTCAGAGGTAGCACTATATTAAAATGTACTTACTCATCATACTAAACCTTTCTTTGGAAAATGAGGCATACCTTTTAGATTGTTTCTGAGTTTGAAGGTTAAAAAATATTAAATAATGTTTAAGAAAAACAAAGATAAAACACCATGACAGAATGTCATTTGCTTGCATGACCCAAATGGGCACTTTCTATTGGTGCAAACATGATTAGATTACCTGTAAGTACAAAGCATTAAGTAATAAAAGTATATAGTATTAAAGACTATTGCTTAGCTTGGGGCACTTTTATGGCTCCAGTTTTTAGATCATAGCCACATATTTACAATTCAGATTGCTGTTGATTTCTTTTCCACAGATGTTTTGTTTTGTAGAATGTTTGCAGATAAACACTAGAAAGATCATGTCTGCTGAAGCATCATTAGAATAGATTAGATATATCTGGCAGGTGTGAAATTCTTTCTTTCCTGTCATAAGGAGTATTTAACAGAAGATGGATGAAATTGCTTTGGTTATGAAAAAATCATTTTACTACATAACCTTTAAAGTGCTTAGAGTGAGATGGCAATACTTTGGAACTGACACCCCAGGACTTGCCTACTTTAAGTCATTAGTGCACATATTTGGCAAATAGAGGCACTGAGTAAAAATGAATAATTTACAATTTTTAAAGATCATTGATAGTTGCTTTAAAACTGAATTTCTGCTATTTCTCTCAGTTGACCTCCTAGGAATAAAAGTTACACTTCTGTGTACCAGAGGTACCTAGAAAGGAATTTCCCTCAAGGGGCAGCTCTTAACCAGTAGTTGAGGAATATGGCTTATACATGCCCAGCTCTTTGATTCCTTGGTTGAAATAATTCTGAGGGCATGTGTTTTATACCATTTTCCAGAACTTTACTCCAAGTGGAAGCTTCAGAACCATGTAATAGTTCTAGTAGCTTAATAACAACACCCCTTACTATCTACCTTCTCCCTCTGTTATTACCCTGATGCCCATCCTGATGATCACCCAAGTGAACGACTTGCCTTCAGTCCTTGTGTTAGGGTCTGCTTCTAGTTGAGTGGGTGAGTGCTCAACGAAGACATCTCAAATTCTACTCCCTCTATGAAGCCCTCTCTCATTTTTCAGGGACAGTTTAATCTCCATCCTCTTTTGTCTTAGGATGCTTTCTTTCTCCTATTGGAACATGCTTTACATTTTGCCTTGGGTGAATTGCTTTTTCTTTCTTGTATTGCATTATAAGTTCTTCAAGGATCTGAACAAAATCTCTTATTTACTGAAACTTTGGCTTTCTCTAAAAGTTGTAGAGTAGATCATACATTCTTGTACCTTCCAAAGCATTTATTCTAGTTCCTTATATTTACTCTAAAATGTCCACTGAATTGCACCATAAATGTGTAAATAAAAGATAATTCAAACTTATTTCAGGGAAGTCATGATAACTGTTCTGGGTGTTTGTAAGGGTTCATATTTCTAGAGTATACAATAAAAATGCTTAAAAGAACTCCACCTAATTAATGCCAGATTAACCAGTTCTCTATATTTACACTTACAGCATATTGACTTCTGTCCATGCAACTCTGAATGCTTGTGGCTAATAGGCTGTTCTCTTATATACATGTTCATTATCAGTTTTACTGTATGCTAATCAAGAGTTGATTGCATTTGTTTCCAAAACTATGTCATTTTTAATAATACTTATATAAGTTAATTAAACAAATACAACATGAATATAACATTATAGCTATTTCTAAGAAAATGGTGTCTAATTAATAGAAGCTTCTATAACAGTCTCCAAAATCTTAATGGCTTAACTCAGTGGTAGTCAACCTGGTCCCTACCGCCCACTAGTGGGAGTTCCAACTTTCATGGTGGCCAGTAGCGGAGCAATCAAAGTATAAATAAAAAGATAGATTTAACTATATAGTAAGTTGTTTTATAAAAATATATTCTGCCAAACTTAGCGAAAATCCGACATAAAGTACTTGGTAAGTAATTATCATTGTATGCTTTAACTTGCTGACTCTGTTTTATAAATTTTATAAAATAAAGTTACTTCCCTACTTTATAAATCACCATTACTGTGGAACCGATGGGTGGTTAGAAAATTTTACTACTAACAGAGATACAAAAGTGGGCAGTAGATATAAAAAGGTTGACTACCCTGGCTTAACACAAAGCTTATTTCTCTCTTACTTCACAGTCCAATGGGTTGAGCAGTTCTAGCCCGTATTTCCCCAATCATCATCCAAGATTGCCTCAGCAGGAAAAAAAGGGGTTGAGAATAAATATGGTTTATTTTGATGACAGTCTCTACAAGTGGCTTGTAACACTTCTGCTCCCATTCCAATGAGTAGATTCAGTCAGATGGCTCCCAACCTAACTGTAAAGGAGGTTGGAAATGTAGTCTTCCTGGTGCCTAGACAAAGGACATAGAAGGCTTTGGAACATTATAGTATTGAATAGTATAGTAAAATATAGTATAGTATAGTATAGTATAGTATAGTATAGTATAGTATAGTATAGTATACAGCAGGGGTCTCAAACTCACGGCCCGCGGGCCGCATGCGGCCCGCCAAACAATTTTGTGCGGCCTGCAGACTAATCCACGAAGTTCAAAATATTTTGGATAAAATTAAGTAAGCCTAGGGGCCTACTTGTATTTTTCATTTCTCTAGCATCCTAGGTAGATATTAGCTTAGTTAACAGCAGTTGTGATGCGAACTACAGTTTCTGGTCGTTTTGTGACACTGAGTAAACTGCATGTACGATTGTGCTTGTTGTACTGATTTTTTTTTTGTTTTCAACTGCAGTGAGAAAAGTGTTGCGTAACAGTTGCCTTTTGTAGACCTAGTGCGGCCCGCCGAAAGGCTGTGATCTTGCTCTGCGGCCCACATGCTGCTGAGTTGAGTTTGAGACCCCTAGTATAAAGAAAAAATGATTTGTTACAAAAGCCATGTTGAATACATTGAAAAGACTCAATAAAGGTTGAAATCTTCATGTTTTCACTCCACATAAATGATATATTATGATTGTGGTTTGTAAAAAGAAGAAAGTGTGGAATTCCAAACTTATGACCATTCCCAAACAAAGGTCTACATAAAAAGACTAGGAAATAAATAAGCATTTGAGGATTTTACTGTGAAAACAATTTTGTATCATTTGTATGAATCTTTTTTATAATGATTTCCTGAATTTGTTGACTTTTTGGGTCACCTTACTTCCAACATTTTCTGATCTTATTAAATAAGAAGAATCAGTGGTGGGATTCAGCACTGGTTTGGCAGAACCAATATTCAATTTTTTGTTGGGTTCAGAGAACCGTTTGTTAAAATGGCACTTGTAATCAGAGTTCTCTCTAAGGTGGGCACCTGGGCAGCTGCCCAATGTGGAAATCACAAATTTACATCCCTTACTCTTTTATTTTTTTATTTTATTTTTTTTATTTATTCATTTTAGAGGAGAGAGAGAGAGAGAGAGAGAGAGAAGGGGGGAGGAGCAGGAAGCTTCAACTCCCATATATGCCTTGACCGGGCAAGCCCAGGGTTTTGAACCGGCAACCTCAGCATTCCAGGTCAACGCTTTATCCACTGCGCCACCACAAGTCAGGCCCCTTACTCTTTTTTAATGTTCATCTATATAACAGTGTATTTTAAGTGCCCGTAGTAATGTTCATTCCATCTGTAGGTGAAAATAAACTGCAAGTGAGGACACCAATCAAGAAGCAATATGGAAATACCTTAAATAAGTTTTATTGTTTTTTGTCAGATATTATTTAATATTGTTATTAATATTTTAAAACTCATAACATAATCTAGTTTTGTATACCTATTTTATTGCTCTTATTTAAGTATTAAATGCATGAAATAATAAACTACCTTTCAGTATATTGTTTTTTTATACTTAAAACAGTTATTAGGGCAGAGAACTGGTTGTTAAATTATTTAAATTCTACCACTGGGAAGGAGTCTTCAAGAAATGCATTATTTTGTACAGTTAAGAGCAGGCCTCTGGAGACAGACTGCCTAGTTTCAGATTCCAGCTCTTCCACTTATTGGGTGTATGACCTTGGACAATCTACTTATACTTTCTTTACCTCAGTTTTATATATGAGAAATTTACATAGTAAAAATAAGGGTTTTATAAGGTTATTGGAAAGATTATACAAATGTATAAATATATAATAATCACTTAGAAAAATGCTGTGTGTGTAGGAAGTGCTATACTAGTGATATCTAGTGTTATTATTTTGATTATCAGCATCATCATTATTATAAGATTTAATTCCACAGTTTTCTACTGAGTGACTACACTTTGACACTATAATAAATATTTATGTAACTTAAAGTACTTTGGTTGAAAACAAAAAGCAACCATGGCTAAAATTAGACTAACAAGTCAGAATGAAAAGAAGTAAAGGAATTTGTTGGAAGGAATGGGAGAGTTCACAGACTATAAAGCAAAGCTGAGCACATCAGCAAAATGGCAGGCTAGGAGACCCCAACCCTTGTACCCCCACAAAAAGTAATTTGACAACCATTAATATATGGAAATAGCTCTGCGAAAGCTCCAGAGTATATTAAGAAGCTCCAGCAACCCAATGGAGCACAAAAGCCAAGGAAGGCCACATAGATAAGTGTAGGAAGCATTGCACCTGCCTCACCCCATTCCGTAGACCGGCACTGCCCGTCACCAAAAGGGATCCCTTTGGCTGTGACTTCCCCCTATGGAGATAAAGGAGAGCAAAAGGACCCTAGCAGCCCCTACTGCCAGTGTGGACACCCACACCCTTCACCACTGAAGACCCCCATAGTCTTTGCTGATCCTAACAACTGAGTGCAAACACCAAAGCAAGGCAATAAGTGGCATCACTAAAGAAACACAATTGTAGTAATGGACTCTCAAAGAAATGCAGATCTATAAACTGCCTAACAAATAATTCAAAATAATCGTTTTAAAGAAGCTCAGCCAGCAAGCTACCAAGTAACACAGAAAGACAGTTCAACAAAATCAGGAAAGCAATACAGGAACAAAATGAACACGGAGGCAGAAATCATAAAAAGAAACCGTACAAATTCTAAAGCAAAAGAATACAATAAATGAAATGAAAATAAAAATTTTTATTAAAAATAAAAACAAATGGGACTATATCAAACTAAAAAGCTTTTGCACAGCTAAAGACAATAAGAACAGAATAAAAAGACAAACTACACAATGGGAGAACATATTCAACAATATATCTGATAAGGGGTTAATAACCAAAATTTATAAAGAACTTGTAAAACTCAACACCAGGAAGACAAACAATCCAATCAAAAAATGGAAAAAAGAAATGAATAGACACTTCCCAAAGAGGACATACAGATGGCCAATAAGCATATGAAAAAATGCTCAATATCACTAATCATTAGAGAAATGCAAATTAAAACCACAATGAGATATCACCTCACACCAGTTAGAATGGCGCTCATCAACAGAACAACACAGAATAAGTGCTGGCAAGGATGTGGAGAAAAGGGAACCCTCCTGCACTGCTGGAGATTCCTCAAAAAATTAAAAATTGAACTGCCTTTTGACACAGCTATCCCACTTTTAGGAATATACGCTAAGAACACCATAGCACTGTTCCCAAAGGAGAAATGCACCCCATGTTTGTGGCAACATTGTTCACAATAGCAGAGATCTGGAAGCAGCCCAAGTGTCCGTCAGTGGACAAGTGGATTTAAAAGCTTTGGTACATATACACTATGGAATACTACTCAGCCATACAAAATGATGACATCGGATCATTTACAATAACATTGATGGGCCTCGATAACATTATGTGGAAATAAATCAGATAGATGGGACATAAAAATGAGACTCAGAGACATGGACAAAAATGTGATAGTAAGAGGAGAGGGGAAGGAAGGAGAGGGAGGGGGTAGGGGGAGGGGAGGGGCACAAAGAAAACCAGATAGAAGGTGACGGAAGACAATTTAACTTTGACTGAGGGGTATGCAACATAATCAAATGTCAAAATAATCTGGAGATGTTTTCTCTGAACATATGTATCCTGATTTATCAATGTCACCACATTAAAATTAATAATAAAAGAAAAGAAAAAAAAAACAAAAAAATGCAATACAGAGCACTATTAGTATGACATTAGGTTAGAGAAGTAGGCAAGAGCTAGATTATGCATGGCTGTGTAAATTATGCTAAAAAATCGGGATTTTATCTCATCAGTTGATAGAGAAGTGACATCATCTATTTGACATGTGCAAAGCTTAACGAAGGCAGGATGATTGAAGTAATTTAGGTGAACAGTGTTGGTTACTACTGAGTTGTGAATGAATTCCAGTTAATTCTGGAGAATGCTGACTGGACTTGCTGGTGCGTTTGATGGTGGGAGGTATGGGAAACGGAGGAATCAGGTAGATACTAAATAGTTACTAAAGTATACTAAGACATTGGCTTGAGCCACTTGATGCCATCTGCTGATCTGGGGAAGAAACTCAAGGGCTAACAGAATTTTTTTTGCAGGTAAACCTAAAGCCCAGGCATGGATATACTAAACAGAGGTACTTATTAGCCAATAAAGTGGAATTGACAAGTAGGTGGTTATATATATGTAGCTCAGAAGAAATGTCAAAGATAGTGATACAAATTTGAGAGCCATTAACATATTGATTGTATTTAAAAGCCATGAAAGTACAAGGAGATCATTATGTCATTTAGGAAAAGACTTCTCTACATCAATCCTTGAGTCACTATAACTTCATTTCAATCATTTATTTGGCACAATTGATTGAGCTCCCACTATCCTAGTTACTTTCTATGGCATTATTGTTCTAATAGTGAATAGAGGAAACCAATTATTTGCCTTTGTAGAACTTCTATTCAGTATAGGATACAGAACATTCCCAAATAATTAATAGATATATAACTTTATTGTAAAGAGGATAAGTAGCAACCAAGGACACTATGTGGAACTGGTCAGTGAAGTAGGCAATTATTTTTTCCTACCAGTGGTGTTGTGGCAGCTAATAGAGTAGTTCGAGAACAAGGAGTCACTTGGGTTAATTGCTGAGAATGCTAGTTAGATGGTGAATAAGTTGTGACTGTTTTCAGCACTTTCTGTGGAGTAGTGACAAAAATCAGGTTTGGGGGCACTGAAGATAAAGAAATGGAGATAGTGAAGACATGTTTTGAAGGAGTTTGTTATACAGGAAAGCAAAAAAGTAGGATCATAGTTACTGAGAGAAGTGAGATTAAAGAAGGTTTTAAAAATGAACAAAAAAGATATAATTACAGCATGGGCTTATGGTTAACGAGAATGATCTAGTGCAGAGGGAGTGGGATGGGATAATTGAAGGAGTGAAGTTCTTGAGCAGGTAAGAGGAGATTAGATCCAGGATGAACATGGAGTCAATGTCTATTTGATAGGATCAGAGTCTTACCTTTCACTATAACTGGAGGGAAGGCAGAGAGGATGAAGTGGTTGCAACCAGGTTTATATTTTTGATGGTGGGACAGTGACTGGCCTCTGCTCAAATGCTTCTGTTTTTCCAATGACATGAAATGAGAATGGAAGGAAAGGGGGTTTAAGAAGAGAGAAGACATAAAATACCATCTTGGAGAGTGGAAAGTCAAGTTACTAAAGTATAGCTGGATTGCTGTGCATTAGAGGGGATTTATTCAAGATTTATGATGATAAATATAACATGAAACATTCAACCAGTTCTGTAATTTTTTTTCCCGCCAGCCATTTTCAGTTGCTCCATTTCCAGCACAGAGAAGGCATATATAGCTGGATTTATGGTTAGGTTTTTGTGAGTTGAATGCAATGATTGGAGGAAGGAAATTAAGGGAATTAGCAATGGAATGAAGAATCGTGAAATATGTATAAGCTGATTAAGGAAAGAAATAAAAACAGGAGGAATGCAGAGGGGATTGTGAAAGGTTTGAAAAGGAATTCTATTCATTCATTTGGTTCACTCATTCATTATAATAATTGAGCTCCTACTGTATGCCAAACATTCTAGGTCCTGTGAATGGATATATTTGTGTGCAAGACTGAAGGAGTCTTCTCAGAGTAGGGTAAGATGAACAATAAATAGTTAAAACCAGTAAGTATTGAAGTCAGATGTTGCACATGGCTCTAAAGAAATAAAAATAAAGTTAGGGAGATGGAGAGCATCAAGTGGGAGGAGAGATCAGTGGCAATTTAGGTAAGTTGTCCCAGGAGGGAATCCTCTCTAGTAAAACTGAGCAGAGACCTGGGTGAATGAGGAAACAACCCTGTGAGTAACTGTGGGAGTAGTGTGCTAGGCTGAGGGAACAGGGGGTGCTTTTCTACTCATTAATGTCATTAGTGGTTGATTAGTAAGGCCAACAATGCCATAATGAACAAGGTATTTTTTTTCCTTCCCTATTTTTTTTTTTTTTCTGAAGCTGGAAACGGAGAGACAGTCAGACAGACTCCCGCATGCGCCCGACCAGGATCCACCCGGCACGCCCACCAGGGGGCGACGCTCTGCCCACCAGGGGGCGATGCTCTGCCCATCCTGGGCGTAGCCATGTTGCGACCAGAGCCACTCTAGCGCCTGAGGCAGCGGCCACAGAGCCATCCCCAGCGCCCGGGCCATCTTTGCTCCAATGGAGCCTTGGCTGCAGGAGGGGAAGAGAGAGACAGAGAGGAAAGCACGGTGGAGGGGTGGAGAAGCAAATGGGCGCTTCTCCTGTGTGCCCTGGCTGGGAATCGAACCCGGGTCCTCCGCACGCTAGGCCAACGCTCTACCGCTGAGCCAACCGGCCAGGGCCCCTATTTTATTTTTAAATCGTGTTTTCATGATACCAAAATAACACAGCTGGTTTAAGCAACTGGATGTTGCACAAAAGCCATTAGAGTAAGCAAGCATTCAGTTAAGTCAAAGGTCTCATTTAAGTAGAACAAATGTTTAAATATTGAATATACCCTATATAGTGTATTCATGTCTTATTCCATTTTTCAGTGACCAGCATTGGAATACCACATATAATAGGGCTCGGTTAATATTTAAGTCAGTTTTCATGTTCATAGTTTAATACTTACAAACACAAAACAACCCCCTTTCAGACTTTTTCAAAAATGTTCTCTAAGGCAGTGAATTTCAACTGGTGTGCTGCAGAAATTTTTTTAAAACATGCTATCCCTGACTATTTAGTCAGGCGCACTGACTCTTTTCCCATGTATTGTCAAGTAAAAAAAATGACAAAGCCAACAGAACAATAGCCATCCAGTGTGAATGAATCAAAACCATACCTATTTTTTTTTGTCAGATCAGCAAAGAATACATACATATTTTGGTGTGACACAGAATTTTAGTAATTAGCTTATGTGTGCCACAGGATGAAAAAGGTTGAAAATTGCTAATCTAAGAAAAGAGTTCAAACAAACCAACTCTCTTTCCTTTGCCCTGGTAGTATAGGGACTTGCTTTAAATAGCTTTTTAAAAATTTAGATATAATTCATATACCATAGAATTCAACAGTTCAGTGTATATAGTTTATTGGTTCTTAATATATTCACAAAGTTGGGCAACCATTAGCATTGCCTAATTCCCAGAAAGAAACCTCATACAGGCAGGAACCATTCGTCACTGCCTGATGTAGTCACTCCCCATTCCTCCCTCTTCCCAGGCCCTGGCAACCACTGATCTGCTTCCTGTTTCCATTTGCCTATTCTGGAGATTTCATATAAGTGCAGTCACACAATATTGTCTGTATGGCCAGTAGCTGCAGCCACCATCATAGCCACCTGGCTTTTGCAGGTTCGCATTTGATTTGGACAGATGGTAGTGAAATAATGGAGCCAAGAATGTGTGGGCCATTACCTTTAATTCTAGCTCACACCTGGTGGGCGAGAAATACACACAGTGGGAAAACACTTCCCTTTCCATTCAGGGCTCCCAAAGCCACTGACTCATCTGAGTTTTCCTAGAATCAGAGGCCCCACCAGCCTTATTCACCTCTGTTCCCCATCTCCTTCTCTTTGCACAAACTCTGCACAAACTGGCTTCTTCTTCAGCACTCTGCAATCTTGTCTGCCTCTCCTCTGCAATGCTGATAGCAGGAACCAAGCGAGAGAGCCCCCAGTCTGCTTTATTTTATACTTTAACAGGCATCCCAAACTACGGCCCGTGAGCCACATGCAGCCCCCAAGGCCATTTATCTGGCCCCCACTGCACTTCCAGAAGGGGCACCTCTTTTATTAGTGGTCAGTGAGAGGAGTAATGTATGTGGCGGCCCTCCAACGGTCTGAGGGACAATGAACTGGCCCCCTGTGTAAAAAGTTTGGGGATCTCTGCTTTAGAAAATTAAAGCCTTTAAGCCAGTATACAAATAAAGAAGTCTCTGATACAAAGCCACTTATCTGAGGCATAATGGGATTCCTCATAAGAGTGCACTACCCTCCATCATACAACAGTCAAAGGTGTAGGGAAAAGCTTAGTTTTGAGAAGATTTTAGTATTAGAAGGAAGTTGAAAAGATCTTAGTATTAAAAGGGTGGGAAAGGCTTAGTCTTAAAACTAAGCCTTAGGCTATAATACAAGGACTTTGCCACCTTACAACCTGTCCCCCACCCCCAATGCAAACTATAAGCGAGCGAACATATACATCATATTTACAAACCTATTTGACCAACATTGTCCTTTCATGTTTGGTTTCTTTCACTTAGATCATGCTTTTAAGATTATGTGATTAGCAGGTATTACTACTTTATCCCTTTATAGCTGAATATTATTTTATTGTGTGGCTATACCAAGGGTAGTCAACCTTTTTATACCTAACCGCCTACTTTTGTATCTCTGTTAGTAGTAAAATTTTCTAACCGCCCACTGGTTCTACAGTAATGGTGATTTATAAAGTAAGGAAGTAACTTTACTTTATAAAATTTATAAAGCAGAGTTACAGTAAGTTAAAGCATATAATAACAATTACTTACCAAGTACTTTATGTCAGATTTTCGCTAAGTTGGCAGAATATATCTTTATAAAATAACTTACTATAGTTAAATCTATCTTTTTATTTATACTTTGGTTGCTCCGCTACTGGCCACCATGAAAGCTGGAACTCCCACTAGTGGGCGGTAGGGACCAGGTTGACTACCACTGGGCTATACCATATTTTATGTATTTATTCATCATTTGATGGACATTTGGGTTGTTTTCACTTTTTTGGTTATTATGAATAATGCTGCTATGAACATGCATATAAAAGTTTTGTGTGGATGATGTTTTTAATTCTGTTGTATATACCTACAAGTATAAGTGGCTTTTTAAATGTACAACCTTAACAAAGTTTTGTCTTAAAATATTTTTCACTTAAATATATATATATACATATATATTTTTTAAAAGAATACATTAAGTTATTACCAGTTACTTCTTAAGCTACTAGTTGAATTGTTTTTCTCCAGAAATCTGAGTAATAGTGGCCCTAAAGGAAATGTTTCCTGTGCCCTATAGCTCTAGATCCCTGACCCACTCACTGCCCATGACATGGGTGCATGCCAGTATTTCAGCAGCACTCTGGTGGGCATTGGTAAAGTATCTCTGAACAAGTGGTGAGTTACCTTTTTGTCAATAAGTGTTGCTTCTTCTCATAAGAATCACAAAATCTTGAAACTCAAGGACTAGATGGGATTCTTGGAGCTCATCTGATCAATCCCATCTTCTGTTTTATAGATCTCAGAACTGAGGGGAGAAGTCCGAGAGGTTAAAATGCTTACCCAATCTCCCACAACTGGTTAGAGAACTCAGATAAGAAGCCATATCTCTTGACTCCTAGTTTAGTCCTCTGACTACTGCACTTTACTTTGTCTCTGCTGTCTGAATTAAAATCATAAAACAAAATATAAACATATTCATGTAGGTGGCATTTCCAGATAAAAGTTTACAAAAAATGCTTTCAGAGTATTATAGGGAACAGCTGACTATCATCCTTATACTTACTAATTCAGAAAGACAAGGAGGGAAAATAAAAGTTTTAAAGAAAGACTATCTCTTTTAGTACAAAGACATTAAAAAAAGGTCAGCTATTCCGGTTAATTTCCCTTAAGAGTCGGCCTTTTTTACTCACTGGATTCTAATATTTACACACCAGTAGTTTAAAAAGGGGGGGTAGAGGATTAAGTGTTATTATTCAAGTGTAGTCAAATTACGCAATGGATTATACAGTTAATTACTTTGATCTTCTAAATGTCATGCTGGATATAGTGTATCACTCTCACAGTGAGTCAGAAGTGGGAATAGGTTTATTCACTATTTCCAGTAAGTGGCTTTCACTAACAGGTGTTGTGACTGGTGGGAAAGGGTAGGACTGGAATGCACACGTATTTGGAGATCTCAGAAATGTACCCTTGGGTCCTTGCATAGAGCTGTACGTGAGGCCACATGCAGCTGAGTGCTGCCAGCACCACAGCCGCCCTTCAGCTTAGAAGAGGCTCTTGAATCCCCGTGGAGTACGGGAATATTGTTCCCTGGCCCAAAGCTGAGAACAGGTGCTGTGTACAGCCCTGTGGTCCAGGCATGGGTTTCAGCTCCACCACTATTAGTTACCTTGGTCACCTCAGGATCCAAGTCCTTCATCTGTAAAATTGGGAAGGCGGTGGCAGGTTGACTAAATTTTAATCCTTTTTTTTTTTTTTTTTTTTGTATTTTTCTGAAGCTGGAAACAGGGAGGCAGTCAGACAGACTCCCGCATGCGCCCGACCGGGATCCACCCGGCACGCCCACCAGAGGGCGATGCTCTGCCCATCCAGGACATCGCTCTGTTGCGACCAGAGCCACTTTAGCACCTGAGGCAGAGGCCATGGAGCCATCCCCTGCTCCTGGGCCATCTTTGCTCCAATGGAGCCTTGGCTGCAGGAGGGGAAGAGAGAGACAGAGAGGAAGGAGAGGGGGAGGGGTGGAGAAGCAGATGGGCGCTTCTCCTGTGTGCCCCAGCCGGGAATCGAACCTGGGACTCCTGCACGCCAGGCCGACGCTGTACCACTGAGCCAACCGACCAGGGCCAATTTTAATCTTTAAAGATTGTTTTGACTTTAAAATGCTATAGCTGTATAACCTACTGACTTAACATGTCAAGTGTATTGGATGAAAAATCATATATAAAGATAAGAGCTCAGGCCTTTTAAGTTCTACAGAACCACCTTTGAGTCCTTTTGTAGTATTTGGCAAATTACTTCTATAAGCTTTCATTATGTTATACTTCATATGGCAGTGATGATAATAGTACCTAACTCATAGGGCTATGGGGGGGGGGGTGGCATTATCAATTCAAAGTTTTTAGGACAGTGCCTGATACATCCTATGATTCAGTAGATATCTGTTAGTAAGTAGTATTTTTCTTTAGGAATATTTTATCCTAATAATATACAGTTCCCTTTAGAAATAAATAAATATAATTCTAGCAAATTTTAGTAATATTATAAAGAATGTAGACTACAATTTATTTATTTATTTGCTTGTTTGTTTATTTATATATTTATTTGAGAGAAACAGGAAGGGAGAGAGATGAGAAGCGTCAACTCGTAGTTGTATCACTTTAGTAGTTCATTGATTGCTTCTCATACATGCCTTGACTAGAGGGCTCAGGCTGAGCCAGTGACTCCTGCTCAACCCCGTGACCTTGGGCTTCAAGCCAGCAGCCTTTGGGCTCAAGCCAGCAACTATGGGGTCATGTCTATGATCCCATGCTCAAGCCAGGGACCCTGCGCTCAAACTGGCAAGCCTGCACTCAAGCCAATGAGCCCACACTCAAACCGGCGACCTTGAGATTTAGAACCTCAGCGTCCCAGGTTGATGCACCACCAATGGTCAAGTGAGACTACAATTTAAAGTATATTTATATTGTAATTTATTAACTCTAAAGTAAACTGAGGAAAAAACCCATAATTTAGATGATTGAATTGTAGGTCTGATAGGGGAAGATGTGAGATGTAGAAGTGAAGATTATGGAGCAAGTGAAAGCAATATGACCTACTTTCTCTTTTGCTTTATTGTTGTATGTAATCCTCCTCGTGTATTTTTGTCCTCTCAACTTAGAGATAGAATCAGCCATGGAAAATCTGTCCAAGTTAATAGCTATTCAAATTGTGTCCTCAATTATTTTTTTAAGACAACAAAATTTTGTTGTTTTGTTATTATGTAGAAATAAGTAGTAACTCTATCTAATTCCATGTAAGTTGCCTCCTTGTAAGTTCTTCTATTATTTTTGTAAGTGCTATTTTGGTGTGAAACCAGGGACTTAGATGCATTACAATTTTGAAAACAAATACTCAGATATTCTTTCTCAGTTATGGTATTGGTGTGAAACTATCTCTATTCAATAATAATTTGCTGAATTATCTGAAGAAATTTGCTTAATATAAATTATTTACTGAGGCCCTGGCCAGTTGGCTCAGTAGTAGAGCGTCGGCCTGGCATGCAGGAGTCCCGGGTTCGATTCCTGGCCAGGGCACACAGGAGAAGCGCCCATCTGCTTCTCCATCCCTCCCCCTTTCCTTCCTCTCTGTCTCTCTCTTCCCCTCCCATAGCCAAGGCTCCATTGGAGCAAAGTTGGCCCGGGTGCTGAGGATGGCTCTATGACCTCTGCCTCAGGTGCTAGAATGGCTCTGGTTGCAGCAGAGCAACACCCCAGATGGGCAGAGCATCGCCCCCTGGTGGGTATGCTGGGTGGATCCCAGCCGGGTGCATGTGGGAGTCTGTCTGACTGCCTCCCCATTTCCAACTTCAGAAAAATACAAAAAAAAAAATTAATTTACTGAAACAGAACCAATTTGAGAAATACTGCTCACAAAAATTAGGGAATATTTTATTGCTTCGTATTCATTTTGAAATATTCCCTAATTTTTGTGAGCAGTATATTATGGGAAAAGTTGGTAACTCTAAGTTTGCTGATTGATGTCTTGGAGAATTTACTCTCCAATTCTCCAAAGAAGAAGTGAGCTATCTGTGGGTATATAAGTGACATGATAGTGAAGGTGAAAAAAAAGATCTTTTTTTTTTTATTAAGTGAAAGGCTAGGAGGCAGACAAACTCCCACCTGTGCCCCTACTGGGATCCAGCAGGCAAGCCCCCTACCTGGAGATGCTCTGCCCATCTGGGGCCTTGCTCCCTTTCTCTGCAACTGAGCTATTCTAGCACCTGAGGCGAGGCCATGGAGCCATCCTCAGTGCCTGGGCCAACTTACTCAAACCATTCAAGCCATGGCTGCAAAGCCATGGCTGTAAGATGGGAAGAGAGAGAGAGAAAGAGATGGGGGGAAGGGGAAGGGTGGAGAAGCAGATGGTCGCTTCTCCTGGTGCCCTGACCGGAAATCGAACCCAGGACTTCCACACACTAGGATGGCTCTCTACTGCCAAGCCAAATGGCCAGGACCTTGAAAGTGAAATTTTTAATGGACATCTCTGAATATGTATGACTGGTGTGTTCCACACCTACCCTATCATCATCTTACCTTACTTCACTTTTATATGTGACAAGTAAGGAAAGAAACATTTTGTCTCCTCACTACAATATGGTTAGCTTCCAATGTGAACAACTGAATTCAGAATGTCTTCTTGTTTCCCTGAAAAAGTGACATTTTACTGCATTTTAATTTCTGGCTAGGGCAATGTTCTTTTGTTTCTAATGTTTCTTTTATGCTTCGTTTATAGGAGGCCAGTTGTAAGAACTCCTTACCCATACTTCTAACAAAAGACCTAGAAAGAGACAGGCAAAAACGATCTCCAAAAACCAAGGTAAGTTGTATCTGACCACTAGGCTTCCACACGAAGCACTTAGCTAGGCTCTGTAGCTCTTGTGTTTCTGTAGTCTGTTGCTTTCATCCCCTCAGCCGTTTCGCTCTCTTTTTGGACCTGGTGGTATAAAAAGCACTTTTTATTTAGTTCATTTGATCCTAGGTTATAGTCATCCAAAAATTGTCTGGACAGTCCAATTATTTAACTGGTATTCTTAGAAAGTGGTATTCTTAGTAATTATATTACTTCTGCTCAATTCGTATTGTTTCTAGCTTACTGTATAGAAAATCATTATCAGTAAATCTTAAATCTGTCCTAAGTTCCTTCAAGGGGTAAAATAAAATGTCTAATTATAATTTTTCTTTTTCAAGATAGAAATAACTTCATTGATTTTTTTGTAATTATAAAATATGTTTAAACAAAATTTACTTAAATTTATTAATAACAAAAAAATTATTAAATAATTTATTGTAATTACTTGAAATATCTTTTCAAAACTATAAATATAACACATGGAAGTATTTCATTCAATGGAAGTATTTCAGTCACTTTTAACAAGAAAAAATAAGAACGACTATACATATGACACAATAAGGGTTCTAATGTGTAAAATTTTATTTTCCTTATTAAGAAAAATTCAAAATGCACATAATTGTTTTGGCCAGTAGAAAGGAAAACTTATTTAACACATAATGACCCATTCATTTTTTTAGAAGTATGTTGTTTAGTTTCCACATTTTTGTGGGGTTTTTTTCCTCTTTTTTGCAGTTGAATTCTAGTTTCAAGGCTTTATGATCAGAAAATATGCTTAGTACAACTTTGATTTTTCTGAATTTGCTGATGTTGTTTTTGTGGCCCAACATATGGTCAATTCTTGAGAATGATCCATGTACACTGGAGAAAAATGTATACTCAGTCACTTTGGGATGAAATGTCCTGTAGATGTCTATCATATCCAGGTGCTCTAGAGTGTTTCGTTTAAGGCCAGTATATCTCTGCCTGGAGAGTAAGAGGCTCAAAGAGCTGGCAACTCCCCACTCTATTCCCACTCAGTGCAGGGCTCTGGGTAAGGCTCAATCAGTCAGAGCTGCTAGTATAATCAGGCGGGACTTCGGCCCACACAAAGACCCCTGACTCTGCCCCTCTGCCTGGGAACACGGGCGCCCACTCCCGGGGGAATCTCTCGCCAACTCTCCGCACTCGCCAACCAGGATATCAGGCCAGCTGCCTCTCACTCCGAGTGAGGCGCCCCGCCTGCACGGAGAAGTACGAGCATAGGGAATTTTGAACCCACTCACTCCCCACACACTGCTTTTTGGGGCGCAGCAGCGACCAGAGACTCTGGTTTCGGCCTCTGACTCTGCCCCTCTGTCTGGTAACACGGGCACCATCTCCAGAGGCTCTAGGAGAAATCTCTCGCCCACTATCTGCGTGCGCTGACCAGGAGATCAGGGCGGATGGCTGTCCCAAGTGCCTTTCTTTGTCTGGATTTGGCGCGAGCGTTAGCTTGTGTTGACTGGGGTTGCCACAAGCACAGTTTTTCCTCAGCTTGGATGTCCATGCCACAGCCTGGTTCGGACGTTTGTGCCACAGTCTGGTTCTATTCACACCCTATGTCCGCCTTAGTTCCCAGACTCTCAGTTACCAGTGAAAGCAGCCCTTATTTAGGTTAATGAGGAAGGCAGGGTGTTTCTTCGTCCTTATTTCCTTCGAGGTTGATTATATATATAGTCAATTTCTCACTCGATCATACCTTCGTGTTTAGTGTGGAACTTCTGGAGGCTCCAAGGATAGATGTTTCTGTCTCTGGTTGAAGATCTTGTTGAATTTTGGGGGAGATTTATCGGTATCGCTCCTTATGGCGCCATTTCTCTGATGTCATCCTCTAATACAGCGGTTCTCAACCTGTGGGACGTGACCCCAGCGGGGGTCGAACGACCAAAACACAGGGGTCGCCTAAAGCCATAAAGCCATCGGAAAATACATATTTTATTTAAAAATGTATTGTATAATAAATATGTATTTTCTGATGGCTTTAGGCGACCCCTGTGTTTTGGTTGTTAGACCCCTGCCGGGGTCGCGACCCACAGGTTGAGAACCGCTGCTCTAATACATAATGTATCAGGGAATTTGATCATTTGTTTGATCATAAAAAAAATGACTGCATTTGGTTTAGAGCCCCTTTTATAATCTTTAGTCTTCTCTTTTGAGTAGATCTTCTATTTGCTAGGTATATATAATATTACTAACTGGTCACTATGATGTCTATAGAGTCCCATTTATTTTTTTCCTAGTTCTAAGACAAATGTTCAAAGTATTTTGAGTTTACTATAAGCAAAATTTAAAAGAATTTGAGTCTCTGATTTTAATCACCAGTTACTGTAAGAATATTTGCGGCTTTATATGTAAAACCAGGTCAAGTGAAATACTGATACACTGCTCACAAAAATTAGGGGATCAGGAAACATGCAGATACTCCAGTACTTTGAGCCTATTGTATACTGCATTTTCACCAATGAAATAAAAGTTGATTCTGCATCTCATTTGCATAATCAAACAACTTTCTTTGACTTGTTTGCTTTTCCAATGTTCTTGTTTAATAAAAATAAGATCAAGTGCTTTTTATCATTTCATTTTAATTTTGAAATATCCCCTAATTTTTGTGAGCAGTATAATTTAGTATTTTTTTCATCTGCTTTTTGTTTGTTTGTTATTTTAAGTGAGAGGAGGGGAGATAGACAGACTCCCACATGCCCCCCCCCACCGGGATCCACCTGTCAACCCCCATTTGGGGCTAATGCATGCTGGAATCTACCAAGCTATTTTTAGCACCTGAAGTTGATGCGCTTGGACCAACAGAGCCATCCACAGCAGCCCAGGCTGATGCTTGAACCAATCCAATCAATCCACTGGCTGTGGGAGGGAAGAAGGGAGAGAAAGGGGAGAGGGAGGGGTAAAGAAGCAGATGGTCGCTTTTCATGTGTGCCCTGATCGGGAACCGAACCCAGGACATCCCTATGCCTGACTGATGCTCTATCTACTCAGCCAACTGGCCAGAGACTTAGTGTCTTTTTTATGATAGGAGTCCATAGTTTATTATATCTTTCTGAATAAAACTTATTCTACCTTGAGGTTTTCTGGAAAATTATTTTAAATATAAGCTTTCCTTTCAGATTCAAACTTTTTAAAATCTATTTCAATAAAATATGTGCAAACTTACATATAATTAATTCAAATACATAGTAGAAACTTTTACATTTTAATTAATGAAATTCAATGTCAAAAATATACTCACCAAATAAATGCACTGAAAAAATGTAGAATTTGAGGAAAAATTTTAGGTAATATTTATTTATTAGCTCCATTTATATTGGTGTAACTACAATTAGCTGAAGAAGATCCTTGATGAATCACTTCCTAAATAAAAGACACTTTCAAAACCTATCATAAAACTTGCTTGAAGAGATTTATTACTCTCATGAAATTTCATCTCTAATAATCATTATGTTTATGTATTATCATATATTTATACAGTTTAAATACTTGGGACTCTTTCTAATTAATTATTACACCCATTGAGTATGATGTTGACTGTTGGTTTGCATAGATGGCCTTTATCATGTTGAGGTATGTTCCCTGTATTCCCACTTTGCTAAGAGTTTTGACCATAAATGGGTGCTGGATTTTTATCAAATGCTTTTTTCTGCATCTGTTGATATAATCATGTGATTTTTATCCTTCCTTTTGTTTATGTGATGAATCACATTTATTGATTTGTGAATATAGTACCAACCTTGCCTCCCCTGAATAAATCCCAGTTGATCATAATGTATGATTTTTTTAATGTATTGCTGAATTCGGTTAGCTAATATTTTGTTGAAAATTTTAGCATCTAAGTTCATCAGGGATATTGGTCTAAAGTTTTCCATCTTGGTAGTATCTTTACATGGTTTTGGAATGAGGAAAATGTTTGCCTTATAAAAGGAGTTTGGAAGTCTTCCTTCCTCTTGAATTTTTTGAAATAGCTTGAGAAGGATAGGTGTTCTTCTTTGAGTGTTTGGTAAAATTCACCTGTGAAGCCATCTGGTCCAGGACTTTTATTTGCTGGTAGTTTTTTGATAACTTTTAATTTCATTTGTTGTAATTGGTCTGTTTAGTTTTCTGATTCTTCCAGATTGAGTTTTGAAAGACTGTATGTTTTTAGAATTTATCCATTTCACCTAGGTTGTTCAATTTTTTGGCATGTAGATCTTCATAGTATTTTCTTACAATCCTTTGTATTTCTGCAGTGTCAGTTGTTACTTCTCCACGTTTATTTCTAATTTTATTTATTTGAGTCCTCTCTCTTTTTTTGATGAGTCTGGTTAAAGGTTTGTCCATCTTGTTTACCTTTTCAAAAAACCAGCTCTTAGTTTCATTGATCTTTTGTATTTTTATTTTAGCCTCTATATCATTTATTTCCCCTTTGACTTTTATTATTTCCTTCCTTCTACTTCCTTTGGGCTTTATTTGTTGTTCTTTTTCTAGTTCTTTTATATGCAGATTAAGTTGTTTATTTGAGCTTTTTCTTACTTCTTAAGGTATACCTCTAATGAACTTCCCTTTCAGGACTGCTTTTGCTGTGTCCCATAGATTTTGGGTTGTCATACATTCATTTTCATTTGTTTTAAGAAAATTTTTGCTTTCTTCCTTGATCTCGTTGTTAACCTATTTGTTATTTAATAACACGCTCTTCAGCTTCCAAGTGTTTGAATGTTTTTTAGTTTTCTATTGTAATTGATTTCTAGTTTCATGCCATTGTGATCAGAGAAGATGCTTGATATGATTTCAATCTTCTTAAATTTAATGAGACGTGTTTTGTGTTCTAACTTGTGGTCTATCCTAGAGAATGTACCATGAGCACTTGAAAAGAATGTATATTCTGCTGCTTTGGGGTAAAAGGTTCTGAAGATATCAATTAAATCCAGTTGATGTAGTGTGTCATTTAAGGCCACTGTTTCTTTGTTAATTTTCTGTTTGGAGGATCTTGTTTACCTTGATGTTAGTGGGGTATTGAAATCCCCTACTATTATAGTATTGTTGTCGATCTCGCCATTTATGTCTATCAAAATCTGCTTTATATATTTAGGTGCACCCATATTTGGCACATCGATATTTACAATGGTTATATCCTCCTGTTGGATTGCTCCCTTTTTCGTTATGTAGTGACCTTCTTTATCTCTTACTATATAGCCTTTGTTTTAAAGTCAATTTTGTCAGATATAAGTATCGCTACCCCAGCTTTTTTTATTTTTAATTTCCATTTGCATGAAATATTTTTTTCCATCCCTTCACTTTCAGCTATGTGTATCTTTTGTTCTGAATTGGGTCTCTTGTAGACAGCACATGTACTGTTTTTTTATCCATGTGGCTACCCTATGTCTTTTGATTGGAGCATTTAATCCATTTACATTTAAAGTTATTATTGATTTGTACTTATTTATTGCCATTTTATTCTTTAACTCTACAATCCTCTTTTTCTCTATTTCTTTTCCTTTCCTCTTTTTACAGCAGGCCCCTTAACATTTCTTCCAGTACTAGTTTGATTGTAATAAATTCCTTGAGTCTTTTTTTTTTCTGGGAAACTTTTTATTTCTCCTTCAATTTCAAATGATACCTTTGCTGGATAAAGTAGTCTTTGTTGTAGGTTTTTATTTTGCATCACTTTGAATATATCTTGCCAGTCTCTTCTGGCTTCAGATGTTTCTGTTGAGAAGGCAGATGTCATCTTTATGGGGACTCATTAACTGCTTTTCTCTTGCAGCTTTTAGTATCCTTTTTTTGTCTCTTAACTTTGGCATTTTAATGATGTGTCTTGGTGTAGGCCTCCTTGAGTTTTTCTTTAATGAAACTCTCTGTGTTTCTTGAACTTGTGTGACTTTTTCCTTCATCAATTTAAGGAACTTTTCAGCTTTGTTTTCTTCAAACGGATTCTCTATTTTTTGTTTGTTCTCTTCTCCTTCAGCAACCCCTATGATGTGGATGTTGTTTCTCTTCATGTTGTCACAGAGGTCTCTTAGAGTTTCCTCAGTCTTTTGGAGCCTCTTTTTGTTTTGCTGCTCTACCTTTGTTCTTACGTTTCTCTTATTTTCTAAATCACTGATTTGATCCTCTGCTTCATCCAGCCTGCTGTTGATTGCTTTTAGTGCAGTCTTCATTTCTGATATTGTATTTGTCATTTCTGGGTTTTTTTTTAATGATTTCAATGTCCTTTTGATGCTTGCTGTCTATTTAGGTACTCATTATGCCCATCCATTTTTGGTCTAAGATCATTGAACATTCTAAAAATCATTATTTTAAGCTCTATATCTGGTAGTTTTGTTATTTCCATTTCATTTAGTTCTTTTTCTGGGGATTTCTCTTGATGATTTATCTGGGTCATATTGCTTTGTCTGCCCATTTTTTTTTCTGTGTATTAGGTAGCGCTGGCTGACTTTGAAATTTGTTGTGGTGTCTTTACGAGAAAGATGGGCTTGGTGGTCCTGACCTCCAGGGCACCTGAGTTCCTTGCTCTAGGAATGCTTCTTAAGGGTGGTATTTTTCCTTCTGTTGTATGTAAGTATTGAATACAGTTGGTCCATTTGTGCATACAGTTATCCCTTCAGAATGGCTGGCTCTAAGAGTCAGCCTTGATCATGTGTATTACACACTGTGCAATATCTATCCTGTTGGGTGTATTTATTCTCCACAATGTCTGGTGCCTGCTAGACTCTTACTTTGGGTGTGTGCTGCTTGTATAGCTTGTTGAGTCTAGGGTTGGTGCAACACACCCAATACAGGTTGTGTTGCTTCTGGATTTTCTTGGGTTGGCATCAGCTGTTGTTTGTAACCAACTGTGGGCTACCTGTCTGCAGCTACTGCTCTTTTCCACAGAGCCTCTGTGGAAAGACTGTAGTGTGGGCTCAGACTGGCCTCACCCCACCAATTCCTCTATAGGTTGCAAGCTTGTTGGGTTAGGACAGCTGAGATTTGGAATACATTAGTGGAACCCCCTATTTCAGGGGTCTTTTGGTCAGGAGCACAGTACAGTGAAGGTGGCCCCTACTCCAATGCCTAATTTCTCAGTCACTGCTGGATACTCAAATTTTATTTCTTCCCAAAAAGTTAAGCAGCAGGTTCAGATCAAGTGGGATCAACAGTCTCCTCTGCAGAAATTTTTTACAGCTATTGAGACCCTGGACTCAGGGAGGAATACTGAGAAAGTCCTCTCCTGGGGCTGACTGTGCCCCCAAGAAAGTGGCTAAGCTTCTCAACCAGACCCAACAATAGGCTTGCAGGGACCCACACTTTAAATGTCCATGCTCCAAGCCTCTCTCCTTTCCCCCTGTGAAATCTAGCCCAGCAGGGCAGGATATCCAGCACCCACCCTACCCAATGCACATTAGATGCTGTGCTAGTGCTGATCACAGATAGTGGAACTTGGCTAAGCTGGGCCAGGTATGAGGAGTCCTTCCTTAGGATACAACTCTAGCAAGGGTTGTTGGGTCCTGAACCAATATTCTCCACAGCTGACCCATGGATATGCCAACCCTGGGCCTTCCGGGCAAGAACCCGGTACAGACCAATGGGAGACACTGCCCATGACTGCCCACAACAACCTTCTTGGAGCTACAAGTAATCCAGAGTTTGTGGCTGCCTCTTTTGGTTCCAGGTGCTCATGGAAATACCAAGCTGTATACCTAGGCTGGCTTTTACCCACACTGGGCCTGGGGAAAGGCTGCTATAAAGGCCAAGGTTCCCTGAGTCCCGCCTCCTGCAGCTTCTGTCTGCTGGCTGCTTGTTAGGTTTGGCCACTGAGAAAACCTCTGGTAGAGTCTAAAGCCTGTGGAAATTCAAGGATTAGGAAGGGTAGTGTGTATGACTCTGCCCCTCACCCTAGGTGTCAGACTGTCCAGACTTTTTTCACAGACCTCAGTAGGGTGTGGCCCCAGGAGTCTGGTGAGTGTGGCCTCTGAGACCCAGAGATATGGTCTGCCCGCACACTGGACAGTTTCTACTGAGTCTCCTGAGTCAGATTTAGCAGTCTTAGATTCAGGAGCGTGTGGGGGAAAGCTACAGCCTTAACACCAGAAAACTGAGTCACTAATGTACCCCCTGCTTCCTGGCTTCTCAGCACAACCCAATCTTCATGAATGGGGCACGAGAGACTCCTGAGGGTAAAGCACTTGTTTTCCCCTGGCCGATGTGCTCAGAGGGGACTGCTCTACCCAAGAAAGATGGCAACTGCAATATTGAAGAATGACTGAGCACAGGGGTTCTGGTGGCTGTCCCCCACAGTGTCTTTCTCTGGGCCTCCAACTTTACACTCTCCTTATGCAACTCTGGTCCTGTCAGCTCTCCCTCCACCAGAGCCCTGGGTAAGTGGCTGTGAACAAGATTTTCTTTGCGGACCCTTTAAGACAAAGCCTGCATCTCCGAGAGCTCCGTCTCTTTCTTGCAGACAGAAACCGGCTCTTTTCACTTCCAATGCTGTGTGGGCACCTCTTCTGGGCTCTGGGCATCTAGGGTGGGGTTCCATGCCTGATGCTAAGGATCCCACCTCTCAGAATGACCTGTCTTGCAATGAGAGTCCCTCTGGACCCTCAGCCACCACTCGCTCCTGGGAGCCAGGCAGCCTTTTCCACATCTCCACCCTTCCTACCAGTCTTGGTGTGGCTTCTTCTGTGATCCTTGGTTATAGACTCCTCTTTGTTTAGTCCAAAATTGGTTTTTCAAGATGATTGTCCTTAAATTAAGCTGAAATCCAATTTGGTCCTGTGAGGTGATAGTTGGAATGTCCACCTACTCCATCACCATCTCAGAATCTCCCTTTAAAACAAGTTTTAACTAGTAGTACTCTCACATCCCAAAAAACCTTTTCTAAGTCCTTTTTTACTATAGACCTCTTATAGAAACTGATTTTGTCAATGCCAGTTCTGCCAAACAGATGACCTTTAAACTAAATATAACTTTCAGCAACAAAGGACCCTGTGACTATTGCAGAGATAATTTGCCTTTGTTTCAATTAGGCATTATTTTCAAATTAAAAATATGGCTCACATGGACCAAGTAAGAATACCTTTGGTTTCAAATAGTAGACAAACACAATTTCAATATATCAATATTTAAAAGCAACAAAGGGGATTTATTGTTTCATGTACTAAAAAGTCCTAGAAATACTGTTAGCTTTTGACAAGGCTTTATCACATAGCTCAATGATGTCTACCAGGGTCATGATTTCTTTCCATGTCTTTGAATTTCATAGTGTCAGTCAGCTTCATGTTAGGGCCACATCATCAGGATGGCTGACAGTGGTTCCCAGGGCTGAGTGCTACTGACTGAGAACTATGAAGGGTCTGAGATTTTCCCTTACTTGTGAACTGACAAGTTAATGTGCTACAGTTTCATGTGTGATAGCCAGAGACATAAGACTCTTGGGCCTGAGATAAAGAACACTGCATAACTTACAATGATAACAATAGCCGTTAGTTTTCTTGGAAAGATAATACAGAACAAAGGCAGTCAGTGTCTCTGCTTACAAGACATGCAGAAATATAGACAATCTGTAGAGAATTCTCTTCTAAAACTACCACATTCACTAGAACCAGAGTGAAGCTTAATCTTAACATTCCCAGGAAAATTTCACAAATTGACCTGTGGCTAGGAAATAAGAGTACACTAATTGTCTTGGTCTAGGTCACATGATTCACCCCAGAGCCATGAGAAGAGTTACTTTCTTGGGAACCCAGTGGAACACCAATGGAAATTAGGGACATTGGCACAGAAGAAGGAGGTATATGAGCACTGGAAAGGCAAACAAAATTATCCATTATTCAAGCTCCAGTTAATGAATACCCAAGTGAGAAGATGAAAAAGTATGAATGTAATCTGAGGCATATATCTTTAATAAAGGTGTTTGGAGGAGGTTCAGTCAAAAGCATTAATATCATGCTAGTCTTTTCCTACCCCTTATAGCCAGAATAACTATTATAAAACACTTTGTTTCCACACTGAATACTGAACAAAGGTCAAACCTTTTAGCACAGTACATATTGCCTTTAACAGTCTGACCCCAACTGAACCCTCCAGCCTCCACTCTTGGCCACCACCTCTGTTCCCTCCACGAGCAATCATTTTTGGTTACTTGTTTTGTACTTTTGCTCCTATTCTCATTATTTGGAAGGCCTTTTCTCCTTACCTTTGCCTCCTTCAGACAGAATTAATTGTGTGCCTTATGTATCTTCTTCAATAACATTGCATATGTTATACATTTCTTGCTTAACACTTAAAATGTTTCCTAACATTTATCACAGCACATTTGTATATATTCATGCAGTTATGATTAATGTTTGTCTTCCTCACTAGACTACAAGTTCCAGAGCACAGAAACAGGGCTGATTTATTCTCCATTGTATTCTTAGTGCTTCACAGGTGGTAAATGCTCAGTAAGTACCTGTAGCTATTGAATGTTTTAAAAAATATAGGAGGCAGAGTGGCATAATAGTTACGGTTGCTGGCTTCTGAGAAAGATTGCCAGAAATTCAAATTCTGAATGCCTTACTTACTAGTTGGTTGACCATGGGAAATTTTCCTAAATTCTTTATCTCTGTTTTCTCATCTATAAAATAGAAATAGCAGAACCTATTTTAAAAGGGTGTTTTCAAAAGAAAATGAGAATACACACACACACACACACACACACAGTACTTAAATATTATGCCTATTGCCTGACCTGTGGTGGCACAGTGGATAAAGCATTGACCTGGAATACTGAGGTCACTGGTTCAAAATCCTGGGCTTGCCTGGTCAAGGCACATATGGGAGTTGATGCCTCCTGCTCC
This sequence comes from Saccopteryx leptura, assembly GCF_036850995.1. Classification (NCBI taxonomy): domain Eukaryota; kingdom Metazoa; phylum Chordata; class Mammalia; order Chiroptera; family Emballonuridae; genus Saccopteryx; species Saccopteryx leptura. The sequence goes on along the minus strand of NC_089507.1, from coordinate 70,902,643 downwards.
TCCCTCCTTCTCTCTTTGTGTGTGTGTCTCTCTCTTTCTCTCTCTCCTCTCTAAAATGAATAAAGTTTAAAAAAAACATTTTATGCCTACCATATAGTACACAGTTAGCTATTACTGCAGCTGTGCTCATTACTGGAGGTAGAAGTCAATGTGTCTGTTTCTTTGCTCGACCGGCCACTTCTTTCAAACTGAAGCCAGCATCATTAATGGCGCCAGGGCCTAGCCTGAGGCCTAGCATGCTATAATTGTTCAATAAATTCTTTTTGAATTGCATTGTCAAATTTGTGGAATGCTATTTCAGATTAAGCCACTCATTTAGTTTGGTGATAATGACATGTCTTTCTAGGCTGTGAAGGCCTTTATTAGTTTTATCAATTATTCAAACTAATATCTCTCACTTCTATCATTTATTATGTGCTTATTCTATGTTAGACATTTATGGACCAAGAACGATCTCATTTAATTTCCATCATATCTTATGAGGCGTAGGTCTTTAATTACACAGATGAAGCATTTGATCCTTTAAGAAATTAAGGGGCTTTCCCAAAGCTGGCAACAGATTTCTTTTTAAAAAAATTTTTTTATTTCGTCAATTACATTTAACAGGGTAACATTGGTCAACTAGAATATATAGATTTTGGGCAAACATCTTCACATCATTTGGACAGTTGATTATGTTGTATACCCATCATCCAAAGTCAGGTCATCCTCCATCACCTTATATTTGTTTCTCTTTATGCCCTTCTCCCTCCCCCTCCCCCTCCCCCTCCCCCTCTTCCCTCCCTATCCTCTTTTCCCCTCCCCCCTGGTAACAACTGCACTCATATCTATGTCCATGAGTCTCAATTTTGTGTCCCACCTATGTATGGAATCATACAGTTCTTAGCTTTTTTTGATTTACTTATTTCACTCAGTATAATTTTATCAAGGTTCATCCATATTGTCGTAAATAATACTATGTCATAATTTCTTATGGCTGAGTAGTATTCCATAGTATATATGTACCACATCTTCTTTATCCAATCCTCTATTGAAGGGCACTTTGGTTGTTTAGCCACTGTGAATAATGCTGCAATGAAACATGGGGGAGGGGGTGTCTTTATGTACCCATGTTTTTGAGTTTTGGGGGTATATACCAAGTAGAGGGATTGTTGGGTCATATGTTTTTACTTTTTGAGGAACCACCATACTTTCTTCCATAATGGTTGTACTACTTTACATTCCCACCAACAGTGAATGAGAGTTTCTTTTTCTCCACAGCCTCTCCAACACTTGTTATTATTGTACCTGTCTTGTTGATAACAGCTAATCTAACAGGTGTGAGGTAGTATCTCATCATAGTTTTGATTTGCAGAGAAATAGAATTCAAAGCCATTTTCTTCCCCATAAATGTGTTGTAAAATAAAATATTCACTTATATTTATGACAACGGAAATAATTTTTAATCCATTGAGAGTGTGTATTTTTACTAAAGTCAAATAACTAGTAATATCTCATAGCTTTGTTACATTGAGCAACAACCTAACAAGGAAGAAGGAAGACCTTCAAAATGAAGAGGCCTCATTGACTCCACCAGGCCTTATCATTTCCAGGCAGCTTTGTGGACAGGGTTAATTCGTTTGAGTGGCAAAAGGAATGCAAAACATTTCATCAGTTTTTCTTGTTTATAGTAAGAATAACATTAATAAAAACAATTTTGGTTTATAAATAGCATTTGTTTTATCCTTTTAATCATTTTTTTGGCAGCCATACTCATAGTGCACATTGACGAAGACATGGAAATATGGGTGTGCTGTCCTGCTTGCCAAACAGCACCTTCAGACAGCATTTTCTTTCTTTTTTCTTTTTCTTTTTGCTTCTAACTACAAAGCCTCAAAATACATGAAGCAAAAATGAACAGAACTGAGAGGAGAAATAAACAGTTAAACAATACTAGTTGAAAATTTCTCTATCCAACTCTCTTTTTTTCTTTTTTTTATTAATTTTAATGAGGTGACATTGATCAATCAGTGTACATAGGTTCAGAGAAAACATCTCCAGGTTATTTTGACATTTGATTATGTTGCATACCCATCACCCAAAGTCATATAGTCTTCCATCACCTTCTATCTGGTTTTCTTTGTGCCCCTCCTCTCCCCCCACTCTCTCCCCCCCTCCCCCCACCGGTAACCACCACACTCTTCAGACAACGTTTCAATGCAGTATTTCTTCACTGGGAATTGATGCAGGAGGTGCTCTCTACCCTGAAAAATGTATCATAGAAATACAAACAGATCACCAGATAACAGTGGTAGTTGCTATTCGCAGTCATGGAAGAATGATTTCTAGAAGCTTTCCAGAGGAAGCAGCCCCCATTATTGCTGAACAATATGGAATCTTGTACATACTTATCTTTTCCTGGGGAGTTAATGTTCACTTTTGGGGAAAACTAGGCTGCATTAACCTTCCCTGTCCCCATATTTATGCTCAGATAATTTTTAAGAACTCATGTGACATTATGAAAACACTTTTTCATGTTTTATAGATACTTTGATGAACTCATTTGATTAGTGATCAGAAAATGGAATGTATTTTACTGTATTGTTAAATTCAGTTTGCTAGTATTTTGCTGAGAATTTTTGCATGTATGTTCATCGGGAATATTAGCCCTTTTTTTTTTAAAGTAGTATTTTTTATTGTCAAGTGTCATCATATTACCAAATTCAGTAGTTCAGTAGTCAGTTCTCAATTTTTATCTTATTTACCCTGTCAGCAGCACTCAATACATTTGATCACTTCTTCCTTTTATGTGTGTGTGTAAAATATGTATATATATGTATCTATATATGTATATATGTATATGTATAAAATATATATATATTATATATATACACACACGTAATAGCTTTATTGAGATAGAATTCATATACTCTTCCTGGTTTGAACCCCCTCGGCTTGGGGGACCTGGTGTGGTGGTGTGGGGCCAGGACGCCTTGCTCCTCAGAGAGGACCTCTGCAGCAGAGATATTCCTCCTAATTTTTATCTGACACACACGGGTGTCGGACCCGTTCACTCTGTGTCTCTGCCCCTCGTACTAGTCTTCATGCGGCTGCTTCTTTAAATCTTTAGTTGTAGGACATCTGTTCATCTAGATTTTAAGAAGTTCCGAATGATGATTGTTCTGTAGTTTAGTTGTAATTTTGATGTCGGTGTGGGAGAATGCAAGTACTGCATTTACCTACTCCACCATCTTGATCAGAAGACCTTATTGTGGTTTTAATTTGCATTTTCTTGATGATTGGTGATGTTGAGTTGACTATCTTTTCAAATGTCAATTGGTCATCTGTATGTCCTCTTTGGAGAACTGTATATTCAGGTTCACTGCCCATTTTTTAATCAGATTGTTTCTTTGGTGTTGAATCGTATGAGTTTTTTATAGATTTTGAATATTAACCCCTTATCTGATGTATCATTGGCGAATATGTTCTCCCATTCAGTGCGTTGTTTTTCATTTTATTAATGGTTTCCTTTGCTGTCCAAAAAATTTCAGTTTGATGTCGTCCTGTTTGTTTATTTTTTTCATCTGTTTCTCTTGCCCAAGGAGATATATTAGAAAAAATATTGCCATGAAAATTTTAGAGAATTAACTTCCTATGTTTTCATTGAGGAATTTTATGAATTTAAGTTTTGCGTGTAAGTCTTCAATCCATTTTGAGTTTATTTTTGTATATGGTATAAGAAGGTGGTCTAGTTTCGTTTTTTTGCATGTATCTGTGCAATTTTCCCAACTTATTGAATAGACTGCCTCTTTGTTTTGTTTTTGTTTTTCAATTGAATTTTATTTGGGATAAAACTGGTTAACATAATTATACAGGTTTCGGGTGCCTAATTCTATAATACTTTTCTATACACCATATTGTATGTTCACCACTACCCCAAAGTCAAGTCTTCATCCATCACCATTTATTCCCTCTACATCCTCCTCCACCTCCTCCGCAGAAATCACCACACGGTTGTACATGTCAATGATTTCTTTTGTCCTTTTTTGCTCTATCCTTCCTTCCACCTCCTTCACCTACTCTCACCCACAGCTGTCAGTCTGCTCTCTATGTATGAGTCTGTTTATATTTTATTGTTAGTTCATTTTGAATAGACTGTTTTTACCCCATTGTATATTGTTGCCTTTTCTTTTTTTGTCATATTTTAATATACTATATAGGTGTGGGTTTATTTTGGGGTTCTCTATTCTGTTCCATTGACTTAAGTATCTATTTTTGTCCCAATATCATGGTGTTTTGATTATGATAGCCTTTTTGTATATTTTGATATCAGGTAGCATGATACTTCCAACTTTGGTCTTCTTTATCAAGACTATTATTACTATTTATGGTCTTTTGTGGTTACATATAATTTTTTGGATTATTCTAGTTTTGTGAAAATAGATTGGTAGATTGTGAAAATACCATTGGTATTTTGATAGGGATTGTGTTGAATGTCTAGATTGCTTTGGGTAGTATGGACATTTTAAAAATGTTAATTCTTATCCATGAGCATGGTATATGTTTCCATTTATTTGTATCTTCTTCAATTTCTTTCTTCAGTGTCTTATAATTTTCTAAGATCTTTTTACCTCCTTGGTTAAATTTTTTTCTAAGCATCTTATTTTTTCAATCAGTAGTAAATGGCATTTATATTTCAGTTTCTCTTTCTTATAGTTCATTATTGGTGTATAAGAATGCAACTGGTCTATGATTATTTTGTATGTGGCTAGTTTGCTACTATTAGTTCTAATAGTTTTTCAGTAGCATCTTTAGGATTCTCTATATAGTGTCATGTCATCTATAAATAATGAGTTTTACTTCTTCCTTTTTTATTTGAATGCTTTTTATTTCTTCTTGTCTAATTGCTGTGGCTGGGACTTCCAATACTATTTGAATAAGAGTGGTGAAAGTAGACATCTCTTTCTTGTTCCTGATCTTAAGGGGAACATTTTTAGTTTTTCCTCATTGAGTATGATATTAGCTGTTACTTTGTCATATATGACCTTTATCATGTTGAGACATGTTCCCTTTATTCCCACTTTGCTGAGAGTTTTTATCATAAATGGATATTGGCTTTTGTCAAATGTTTTTTCTGCATCTATTGATATGATCATGTGATTTTTATCCTTCCTTTTGTTTATGAGGTATATCATGTTAATTGATTTGCAGATGCTGAACCAAACTGGCATCTCAAGAATAAATCCCATGTGATATGGCATATGATCTTTTTAATGTTTTGCTGGATTTAGTTTGCTAGTATTTTGTTGAGGATTTTTGTATCAGTGTTCATCAGGGATATTAGCCTATAATTTTATTTTGTTATAGTGTCTTTATCTGGTTTTGCATTTAGGATAATGCTGGTCTTGTAATAATAAGCTTGGGAGTCTTTCTGCCTCTTGAATTTTTGGAATAGTTTAAGAAGAATAAGTGTTCATTCTTCTTTGGATGTTTGATAAAATTTACTTGTGAAACCATCTAGTCTCTCAAGCCCTGTCCTTGAAGCCACATAACTCTGTCTGTCCATGTATGACTCTGGCACCCTCTGAGCTACTCCTCCTCCCTGAGAACCCAGAGTGGATGCCTCACCCTACTGCCATATACGGATTTATCTATGAGCATCTTTTAAAAGGGTAAGACTTTCTTCAGCCCGAGTCCCAGGACAGATGGTTCTACTTTGGACTGCACAGTCCTAGTAAATATCATTTTCTACCCCTGGTCTTGTATTATTATTTTCTATGCCCTATAAATTTGGATTTTTTTTTCATTTCTATACCATAGCTATTTGTTAAACTGACTTACACATTTTGAAACAATATAAATAAAAGCACTAAAATAAGAGTAATGTTTACACATTGAATTAATGTTTTTTAATGGTATCAATTGATTATTAACATTTCAGTGTCTTTGTGAAGAAGGTAGATGATATAATTTAGTTCTGTCATTTATTTGTTTATTTATTATACCATTTATTTATTATACAAATATTTAATGGTTTCCCATTACTTTCTAAATGCTGTTCTAGATTGCAGGTATACAGCAATTAACAAAACAGACCAAAATTTTTGCTTGGGCAATACTGTGAATCTGTATTGTTCTGATAGCCCATATTGCAAGATGAACTTTTTTTAAATTGTGAAATTTCTGTCTTTTCACATATGAGTAATTCTTCTAACAAGCTAAGTTAAACTGGTTTTATTTTAATTTATAAATTTACTCTCTTAGACCAAGATGGGATCTTAATAGTTATAACTTTAACATTGACCCACTTTTAAAAAAAGCACAAGAAGGAGAATAGTATGTGCAAGAAACTAATCCCCAAAATTCCCTAAAGCATGTTAATAACTTTCTCAGAGGAAAAAAAAGAAAAGACATGGAACATTAATTAGCACTGTAGCTGGCACATAATAGATTGGTCAAATTATTTATCAGGAGTATTACAGCTGTTTAGCAAACAAACCTCACCTTTAAAAAGCAAAATTAAACATTTTTAGACAAAAACTATCTTCTGAGTTAGAGGGCTTTTTTAAGTTTTTAAACTAGAAATGCCTACCTTTTTAAAAAATTAGAGCTAAACATCTCTTTTTGGGTACTTTGTTATTTCACCATTTCTTCTTATGAAGATTATGAGTTTAATGAGTATGAAGAAAAGCAAGAAACATTGTGTTCTTTCATACAAATGACAAGTGGAGGAGAGAAAAGGTCAAGTATATGAGGACATCTAATGAACTTATTTAGTAAGTCTAAATGTTAAAAATGAACTTTTATGGTTTCTTCCTCCTATCACAAACTTCATCACTTGAGCCTTGAATATAATTGTTTTCCCTATTCTAATCATCTTTCAAAGTACCTGATGATGAAAAGAACCAATTTAACAGATTTTGTCATTTCAAAATGAAAGCTTAGGGTGACTCCTAAGACCAAAACATTAGTTTGTTATGCTTAAGCTTTTAAAAATTTATTATTAATAATAATTTTAAAGATTATTATTTACTATTTCATGATAACATAACGTATCATTATAAATTTTCCTGCAGTTTACTCATGTGCTCATTGCTTTTCTGAGAAGAAATCTAAGCAGGAAACCCATTTCACCTGCACAAAGGAAAAGGAGCCACGGAGTTCAGGGAGACAGGTCCCCATCTAGAAACCTTCATCCCTCCTGCTTCGGATCCACCCGCCATTCCCTGGTCTAGTCCTGCAGGGCAGATAGCTCCTACCTACACTCGCCCATGAGACAGAGGGCCTGTACCATGGCTTACTTGTTGCGCCCCTCATAGTGACAGATTTATATGGATAAATATTAAGTCAAGGCACGGTTTTGTTTTGTTTTTTAAGGATTTTTTTTTTTTTTTTTTTTTTGTATTTTTCTGAAGCTGGAAACGGGGAGAGACAGTCAGACTCCTGCATGCGCCTGACCGGGATACACCCGGCACGCCCACCAGAGGAGACGCTCTGCCCACCAGGGGGCGATGCTCTGCCCCTCTGGAGCGTCGCTCTGCCTCGACCAGAGCCACTCTAGCGCCTGGGGCAGAGGCCAAGGAGCCATCCCCAGCGCCCGGGCCATCTTTGCTCCAATGGAGCCTTGGCTGCTGGAGGGGAAGAGAGAGACAGAGAGGAAGGAGGGGGGGTGGTGGAGAAGCAAATGGGCGCTTCTCCTATGTGCCCTGGCCGGGAATCGAACCCGAGTCCCCCGCACGCCAGGCCGATGCTCTACTGCTGAGCCAACCAGTCAGGGCCGTCAAGGCACGTTTTTTATTATGACCTTTTTCTTTTTAGTCACATCCCAGGATCAGGGGAAATGAGAGCCAGTTATCATCAACATGTTTTTCAAATGCTGGAGTCTTTTATCTAATTTTTAAAGATGAGATCATCTTAAAACATTTGTGATATTAACTATAACAAAATTTGGTTTCCTGGTCTTTGAAACTTCATATATGTTTTAAGTATGGTGATAATCCAAGTTTTATCAAAGGAATATCGCTATTTCTACATATTTTTATTGCTAACTGAGCTCACACTGTATTAAATGTCATAACAAAATTATTTTAGTCTTATTAAAAACTTTGTAGACATTTTAATGGCTGAATAATACATTATATAGGTGTGCCAAAATGACCCGTTATAGTAATTTGACTATTTAGAATGCTTACATTTTGGCCTGTTACAAATAAAAATATGATGAACCCACCTTCCATATATATAGTTTTGTGCTCATATCTGAATTTTTTTCCCTAAGATTATTTTACTAGAGTGGTTCAGCAGGTACCAGGGATATAAATGTAAGGGAAGTCTTAACTGTTCATGAAAAAAAAAAAAAGAAAGAAGGGAGAGAAGAAAATAGGTTATAGTTTGGATTGTAATATGACTTTTAACAAAGATGCCTTTTCCTCTTGCAATTCTAGTGTTTAACATGAAACCAAGTCTAGAGAATGGTGGTCAGCACAGGTGCTAGGGCTTTTTTATTTGGGTTGTAATTGTAGCTCTGCCGCTTATTCACTGGGACATACAGCTCAAACTTTTTATCCCTCAGTTTCTTCATTTGTGAAATCGTAATAATAATATAATAGTTCCTGTCTCTTTGGGTTGTTCTGAAAATTGACTGTTGTGAGAATTAATTTATATAAATCTGTTGAAAAAAATGCCTAGCAGAGAGTTAACGTTCATACGGTTTATTCATAACATCTAAAAGTATATTTCCTAATTTTATATTCTCAGAAGTTATTCTTTTGTTTGCATTCCCATGGCATCTCAGATACTAGAGTTGCTCAAATTACTTCTCAATCAGACTACTTCATGCCTGCAAATACATGCATGGAATGTGATCTTTATAAGATTTCTGGAATTGTTGGTATTTCGGTTGTACACATCAATCACACAGAGTGTGCCTAGATCCTTATCTCAAATAGCCAATGGCTGAATTCTTCTGAGTAAAATATTTATCATAGGTGGTTTGGGGGCTTTTATAGTTTTCACCCTCAAATACAAAAGTTACCATGAAAAAATCACTAAAATAGAGAAGCAAAGTTTGGTGTGAATTAGTGGCTCTCTTTAGTGGAAAGAGGGAGCTGACCACCAGGGGACGATTTAATGGCGGGCACACTGAACACATGCTCTGGTTCCAGACTTCTGAAGGGCCCTGCAAAACCCCAACTTTACACTTTTTCTAATGTAAGGGGCCTGATATTTTCTTCTGTGCTGGGGGCCTCAACTGACCTTAATCCACCGCTGCTGACCACCCAATCCCAGCAGAATCCCAAACCCATGGCATTTTCCACTGCAGCCACATATTCTGAGAAGACTGCAGGTGGGTCTTTCCAGACTCATTTGCTCTGTTTATTACAGTAAGGCTTTTGGTCCTATTTGGAGTCCTTGCCCAACAAAGCTTAGCTGAACCTAACAATGCCCTACTGACACTTGCCTGGACAAGGTAGGTCTAAGTGCCCTGCTTGGCCCATTCCTGCTAATCATTACACTGATCTTGGCCCATTGCATCCTAATGCCAATGGCAAAAAAAAAAAAAGGAGGATGGAACTAAAGAAAAATTTTTCAAGAGAGGAGTTGCCTCATTACAGGTTTTGTCTTACCATTTCCCTTAAAGCAGGGTTTTTTAAACTTCAGCTCTACTGACGTTTTGGACTAAATAACTTTTTTTCATGGTAGGCTGCTGTACACTGTAGGATGTTTAGTCACATCCCCAGCCTCTACCCGCCAGATTTCACTAGCACACATCCTCACTCCCTTCACAACACCAGACGGAATTGGTTCCAAGTGAGAACCACTGCTTTTCTTTTCTTTTCTTTTTTTTAATAATTTTATTTTTAATGAGGTGACATCAATAAATCAGGATACATATATTCAAAGATAACAACTCCAGGTTATCTTGTCGTTCACTTATGTTGCATACCCATCACCCAAAGTCAGATTGTCCTCTGTCACCCTCTATCTAGTTTTCTTTGTGCCCCTCCCCCTCCCCCTTTCCCTCTCCCTCTCCTCCCTTTCCCTGTAACCACCACACTCTTATCAATGTCTCTTAGTTTCACTTTTATGTCCCACCTACGTATGGAATAATGCAGTTCCTAGTTTTTTCTGATTTACTTATTTCACTTCGTATAATGTTATCAAGATCCCACCATTTTGCTGTAAATGATCCGATGTCATCATTTCTTATGGCTGAGTAGTATTAACCACACTGCAATAACATGTTCCCTTGTGTCCTGGGCCTTGGCTGGCTGGTGTCACACTCCTCCTCAAAGAGTTCTGTGATGAAAGGAGTCTTGAGCCCCACCTCAAAGTTTACCACTAAACTATATACAATCTGAAATGGACATCCGGAAGCATAAAAATAAATCTATCCCTCCTACCTTCTTTATAAAGCTAAAGCTAAAATCTGTGTTCCTAAAAAACTCAATTCTAAATACAGTAAAGGAAGTGATCCCTTCCTTTCTCTCAAAGTTAGCACCTGTTCCACAATTAATTACAATAGTAAAACAAGTTTTTAAAATCAGTCCGTTCATTTTTTCTATAGTAATTTTTATAATGAAAATGTATAGTCTTCAAGGTACATCTTAAAAATATTTCACTAATCACCTTTGAAAATGTACATTTCCTTAAGCATATATGTATATAATTCTATGTATCTAAAAGTCTCAGAGTTACTGAGCTACTTTTTTTGTAACAAGCTTCATAAATAACATAAGCTTCATGTGATAGCTTCAGGTTCTGTGAACAAGCTCAATTCTTTGTACTATTTTGGTATACATTACTAATGAGTTTACACCATAGAGTTCATGGTTAACGATGATCACATCTACGTTATTTCTTTTGTGTGTGTATGTGTTATTTCTATAGAAATTAAATTATCACAGAAATATACTTCAACTAGTGTAAATGACAAAATGGAATCAACTTCATGTTACCTTTTTAACCTTAGAATAGTTCTCCTTTACATAAATTGTTGAATTGAAGGTATAACCCAAATACTTTCACTGAACCTAAAATATTTATATATATCATGTCCTTATTTTAACACTATGAGATATAACCAAGCAACTGCTACACTATGTGTTGTAATATTGAGAAAATTATGTCTGGATGTGAAATTTTCTAACTAACCAGTTTGACATTGTACTGCTTTTTCAGTGTTTTAATTACTTCTTTATGTCTATTCTTATGAAAACTTCACAGCAAAAGGAGCCCCTTTCTGAACTATAAAATAGCATATATTTGTACTTTTCATGTTCTCTTGCTATTTATATGAATATTTCTTTTAGAAGTAATTTTGGCAAAACAGCTCTATGAACTATAATTAGTTTATAATTTCTAAAAAATTTTTCTTCTTTTCCTTGGTTTTTATGAGCTTGTGAATGCCTCATAGAGCAGTGTAACCAAACTATTAATTGGTAATCATCAGATTCTATGTGACAGCATTTTTAATGAAAGTTAGCTTTTATTGCATATTTGTTTTGTGCTAAATGTAACTCTTTGCTAAATTATTTTTATATATAGTATTTTTATGTAATTCTCCCACAGATATGAATTCTTATATATTTATGTACATAATTGTCCTCATATATCCTAGCCTTTTGGTCGACCAGTGTCCATTATCCCAGCCTCTTTAAAATTGTTCATTATTCTAGCCTCTTGACCAGTCAGTGTCTTGGGAATATCTTTTAACTGAAACTTGTGTTGGCTGACAATAAGTATTAATAGGTTCAAAACATTACTAGACTTTATGGTAAAAATGTTAGAAATAATATAAGAGGAAGAGAGAGAAGGAATGAAAGAGGAGAGATAGGAAGAGGATGAAGCTTATAATCTCTGTCTCTGAAGATCAGGTTGAGGTCATATCATCTAGAAACATTAGACAGCATAATTGTGGACTAAGATTAAGGTATCAGATGACATGTGATCAAGTGTAGATTGTGTTACAGGAATTCAGAGTCGAAAAGCTCCTTAAGACTTGAAGTTAGTTGGAGAAACTCTATGGGTAATAGATTCTTATCTCAACTTCAAAAGAAGTCAGGATTTGGTTTGTTCTTATGCAATTGGTAAGTGGCCAGTATGGCAGTGATGACATTCCAGGTAGAAAGAGCAGCATGAGAAAAGTCCTAAAATGAGATGTGTTTTCCAGTGTAACAAATACAGTTGATCCAAGGGTTTGAAATTTTCCTGCAATTCTGACATGATTTACATACATTTTTAGGAAAAGAACATTGATTGTATTCACATTCTTTACAGTCTAGAAGAAGAGAACTTGAGGGTATTTCAGAAGTTGAAGGGAGCACGTAGCCTCAAATATGAGAAGTCAGTTCACCTGGTGTTGGGCAGATAAAATATATTATGCTCACTTTGTTAAAGATAACGCTGCCCATGTGGAGGCCTTTGCCCAGGTGATATTAATGTGTGTTGGGGGCAGGCAGTATCCTTGTAGCCTGGGGCTTGGTTTTGGGATTAAGCCTTTCCCACCCTTTTTGATGTAGGGCAGTACAATCCAATCATGCCTCAGAGAAGTGACTTTGTAGTAGAGACTTCCCTATTTTGTATATTGGATTAAAGGTTATGGATCTACACTATAAAATGGGGGCAGAACAGGAGCTTACTCTCTTGGTTCCTGGGATGATTAGCGTGAGAGAGCAGAGGGAGCAGAGCAGAGAGCAGAAAGAGGCCATGTGGCCAGGAGAAGCAGCCAAGATGGCGGAGTGCTGAGTGCGATGCCAGTTTGTGCAGAGTTTGTATCTGGGATAAGGAAGGAGATGGGGAACTGAGGAGAATAAGGCTGCCGTGATAGTAGCCCTGGCCGTGCCTCCTGGCTTTACATTTGGCGTAGTCGGCAGGATTCAGAGATCGGTATGGAGCTGCCACCTTTGAGCGGTGGAGTAGAGGACTGGCTGCTGTTAGGGTTCCCCATGGCTGTCCTTTTGGGGATCATAGGCTGGCTGACTTTTACAGCCATGCGTGAGGAAACCGAGAGCTCTGTGGAAAGAGGTTGCCCGGGACCTGCAAACCGAGCAGTGGAAGGAGCTGGAGCAAACGCAGGAGAAACAGATGCTGACCCTGGAGCTGGAGGAAGCGCTGGAGGAGGAGGCCGACCAGGTTTGTGAGATTCGCCTGGAAATGGAGCAAACGCTGGAGGAGGATTCAGAGGTTCGTGAGTTGCAGCTTGCCCTGGATGTTGCGGAGAGCCAGCAGCGGCAGGAGGCCGGGGCTGAGGCCGGAGATGAGGCTGGAGCTGCAAGGTCTGCAGAGCAGAAGGCTGCGGCAGCCCGGGGCTTGAGCCTAGCAGTGGGAGCTGATGTTTCCAGTTTTTCTCTGGAAGTTGAGGAGAATCGGGTTGGAGTTGCAATCCGCAGTCTCCATAAGATGAGAGCCCAGCTGGAAGGAGCACCTACTACGGCCCTGGTAGGTCTGCGATTTGGGGACATAGGGCTGGACATGCTTTCCGGAGCAGAGATGGAAATGCTGACTGCCATTGCCACGTGCCCCTCTTTGGGACAGTGTAAGATCTGCCAGGACAGCAGGGATGAGGGGGGTGGCTGACACCCCATGTGCACGGACTGATTTCCTGGACTACGACTGGAGTGGGCATTGGCTCCTTTGTTGGATGGATTTATGGATTATGGATTTTGGACAATGTGAAATACCCTGATGGGGTTGGGGGGTGGCTTTGCTGGAAGCACTCCCCTGCCCCGGGAAGCTTTTCCCATGGCTAGAAAGAAGGCCGAGGACATTTTGCGCTTTGGGCAAAGTGCTCAGAGACTGGTGAAGTGTACCTTTGTGATTGTTGAAACTGTACGATTTGTGCTGTTGTAATTTGTGTAATGTGCTAATTTCCTTGCACAGGGATTCCGGTGATGTAGATTGTGGGTAGTAAAGTGAGCATAGGGGTGGATTGTTGGGCAGATAAAATATATTATGCTCACTTTGTTAAAGATAACACTGCCCACGTGGAGGCCATTGCCCAGGTGATATTAATGTGTGTTGGGGGCAGGCAGGATCGTTGTAGCCTGGGGCTTGGTTCTGGGATTAAGCCTTTCCCACCCTTTTTGATGTGGGGCAGTACAATCCAATCATGCCTCAGAGAAGTGACTTTGTAGTAGAGACTTCCCTATTTTGTATATTGGATTAAAGGTTATGGATCTACACTATAAAATGGGGGCAGAACAGGAGCTTACTCTCTTGGTTCCTGGGATGATTAGCATGAGAGAGTAGAGGGAGCAGAGCAGAGAGCAGAAAGGCCATGTGGCCAGGAGAAGCAGCAAGATGGCGGAGTGCTGAGTGCGATGCCAGTTTATGCAGAGTTTGTATCTGGGATAAGGAAGGAGATGGGGAACTGAGGAGAATAAGGCTGGTGAGCTAGAAACCTTTGATTCTAGGAAACTCGGATAAGTCAGTGGCTTTGTGAGCACTGAATGTGAGTGGGTTTTGGAGCCCAGTGTGTGTTTTTACTTGCCCGCCGGGTGCAAGCTAGAATTAAAGAAAATGGCCTATCAGTTTTTGGCTCCAGTGTTTCTTTACCGACTGTCTGAATCCAATGCGAACCTGCATGGGCCAGGCTGCTTTGATAGTGGCAGCCCTGGCTGCTGGCTTTACACCTGGTCTTGGTGCTTTTGTTGCCTATGATTTCAGAGATATAAGAGAACTAAAAGAATTGTGATTTTCTTATTTACTTCCTTACTTAAATGAATTATTATATCATACTTTGTTCTACAAAGAGGATTACAATAGAAATTATTAGCAAACTGGTATGTAGTTTTCTGGTTGGTAGTAAATATTTCTTGACATCTTTCTGATATTGGTATTCTTTATTTTAGTGGTTCTCAGTCTTTTATTTTTCTGCTTCTATTTCTTATTTCCTTCACCCCAGGTTTCCATATGATATGCTCTTATAATTTCTCATTACATATAACGATTATTCTAAGGAGTGTTAGGCCTAAGGAAGATTTGTATCGGAATCCAGGAGAGGAGTATGGGCCATACAGGGTTTGAAAGTTCCCCTTGGAAATGTTGATATATCTCCCCTTTCCTGTGCCCTTTGCTATATAAGAATTTTTATATGTATTTTAAAATCTATACTTAGGTTGATATTTTTGGAGCGTTAATACATTAGATTATTAATAAATTCGATTACTTAATTTGAAAGATTTTTAAAATTCCCCTATTTGTCTGTCTATCTATCTATCTCTTTAATTTTATTTTCTAGATCCCAAAGTCCAAAAGTGAGGGATCTATTCAGGTCCACAGGGTACCACAACCAGAGCTGTCTGATGGTGTTCCCCAGGTCAGCCGACGGCTAAGTCATCAAAAACCCTGCTGGGATGGCATGAAGTCAGCAGAGGACACTAGTGGGGCCAAGTTGGCATTCAGGTTGGCATATTTCCTTTGTTTACGTGTTATTATATTGCATTCTCAGCGCTGCTGTATAGGCTCACATATGTAGGTATGTTTGTATTTATCTACCACTGGAGTCAACAGGATGCAGATCAGTAAAACTATTTAAAATTCACCCCAAGTTTTGAAAATATTCTGCCTAACAGGTCTTATCACAGAAGTATTCCTGGTTTGTTATATTTTATTTCTATATAAAAGCAAATTATGTAATCAATTGGACCATGCAAGACTCACAGTTAAAAGTTGGAAGAGTTACTTTTTTGATGCCTTTTTATAATATGTTCAGTGGTAAATGATTTTGTAGTTCAGGTGGACATCTGAGTTGTTACTAGAACCAATGCTCTCAAAAAATTTTGAATGTTGCCTTTTAACCATTGTGTTGCATAAAGCAAACTTGAAGAAAAAGGTATGAAATTTTTAAAAAATAAGTAGAATGGTGTCTGCCTCTTATTTACTCATAGCATAAAGAATTTTTCCTTTGAAGTATGTTTTATTCTTTATTGTAACTTAAAACCTATTTCTAAAACTTAAAAAATTTCATTATAAGACAGTTCTAAAGAATTAAAAGATATTTAAGACATTAAATAGGCAAATATAATTAAAGAGCTTACCACTTTGGATGACTTATAGAAGAGATGGGGTTCTAGCTGGATTTAAAAGATGAAGAAAATTTAAATTGGAAGAAAAAGAAGACAGGGCTCTTATAGAGAGGCCTAGTTAGGAGGCACAATGGGTGTTTGAGAAATAGCAGACAGGTGTCACTGAAGGAACTAGTTGGAGATAAGACTGGGAAGTAGAGTGAGGCCAAGCCATCAAGGATCTTGAATGCCAGCTGGAATTATATTTATGTGCAATATTTCCTTCATTGAAAAAAATTTCAGCACTTAACCTCTAGTCCCAGGAAGTGCTTTAGGACAGGGGATGCAGAAGTTAACAAAGCCAACCAGGCCCCTGTGTTTCTGGCCCTTACACTCTAGTGAGGGCAGCAATAGCAGGACACTTAGAAAAAATAGAAAAAGGCCTGTGAAGGTCATTTCAGCTCTAATACTGTAAATGGGGCATTGAGAAATGAAAGCAGGTTTGTGCCACAGATTGATTCAAAGACTATGTCAGTTTGAGTAGGGTGGGTGGCCTGAATTGAGACATGGGGGGGGGGGGGGGGAAGAGTCCATGAAGAACAAAGAAAGAGCATTTTTATGTAAAAGATCTAAGGTAGGGAAGTCTGGCTCCATGCTATAGGTAATAGAACTCCAGTGAGAGTTTCTGTTGGGGAGGGAACCATGGTGGTTGGTTTTTTGGGAAAAGTAATCTTCCATCAGCGTTCAGATCTGTTGGAAGAGCAGGAGTTTGGAGTCAGTTACAGTGTTGGTTCTTTCAACAGTTGCTAATCTTTGCTGAAGTCTAATTATGTGGTACTTAACTTGCTGGGTGCTGGGAATTCAGAGAATGAGAGACTTAGACCCACATTTAGGGGGATGGAGAACAAGTGAATAAAAATTCAATAATTATCATTAAATATACATTTACCTAAGTATCATTTATATACCAAGTACTATGAAATGGGCTGGTGAGAAAGTCACACATATGATTTAGCTGTTCTTCATAAGAAACTTCAAATACAATCCTCAGGGTGCTTGTTAGGACAGAGGAAAGGCACACCATGTGGGGAGATTACGATCAGAGAAGGATAAGGCTAGGAAGTTAAGTAGAAGTTTGCTGAAAAGGGAAATCAAAATAAAGGTGCTCTAGGTAGAAAACAAAGTGACTTGCAAGGACATGCAGGACAGTGAGGACAACTTGGAGGAGAGCGGCAGGTACAGCAGTGGATTCAGGACATCTGGAATTTAGGATGGAGAAGAGGCTAAGGGTAGTTTTAAAAACCCAGCTAAATGGATCTGACCATGTACCCCATAATAAGGACTTTAGATTTTCCCTTGAAAACGATGAGTAGTGATTACAGGAATACAAGCAGAAAAATGATATAAACACGTTTATAAAAGATTTTATAAAAGATCCTATGGCAACTGTGCAAAAGATTAAAGAGAAGAGTAGGAGGTACTAGGAGAGAGCAAAGAGGCTATGGGGCAATCCAGTGCAAACTGAGAGGCCCCATGAAGTCATTGTCATCTCTTAGGTCAGGACAAGGAGGTGTGGACAAGCCATTGTGCCTTTTGTGAGGGGAGAGACGGACTGTTACTTAGAGGCGTGGTCTTGATCCAATGAAGGTTGTGTTTTTTGTTTTGCTTCATTTGGGGTATTATTATATTATATGTTAATGGCTGAAATGTATACCGGTTTGTAAGCCTAATAGTGTTCATGGCGAGAAAGAAGCTAATTTTACAGTCCAGGAGATAATGAAACAAGAAACTTTTTATGCAGAGATACAAACTGTAGTCAAGCTTCATTCTTTGGCATGTGGCTTTCCAGTTTTCCCAGCACCATTTATTGAGGAGGTTTTCTTTTCTCCATTGTGTGTTTTTGGCTCCTTTGTTGAAGATGATTTGTTCATATATATGTGGTTTTATTTCTGGGCTCTCAATTCTATTCCATTGATCTAGATGTCTGTTTTTCTGCCAATACCATGCTGTTTTAATGATCATGGCTCTGTAGTATAATTTGAAGTCAGGTATTGTGATACTTCAGGTCTCATTCTTTTTCCTCAGGATTGCTTTGGCTACTCGGGTTTTCTTATTGTTCCATACAAACCTGGTGATTTTTGGTTCTATTTCTTTAAAAACTGACATTGGAATTTTGATGGGGATTGCATTAAATTTTTAGATTGCTTTGGATAATATGGCCATTTAACTATATTGATTCTTCCAATCCATGAACATGGAATATTTTTCCATTTTATTGTGTCTTTTTCAATTTCTTTCGATAATATTTTGTAGTTTTCAGTATATAGGTCCTGTCTATGGCCATACCAATCTGAACGCACCCAATCTCATCAGTATATAGGTCCTTCACATTCTTTGTTAAGTTATTCCTAGGTATTTTATTTTTTGTTGTTGCAGTTGTAAAAGGAATTTTTTTCTGAGTTCATTTTCCAAAGTTTCATCATTTGTGTATAGGAAAGCAATAGATTTTTGTATATTGATTTTGTGTCCTGCAACTTTACTGTGTTGGTTTATTGTTTCTAATAGTTTTTTGGTGGAGTCTTTGGGATTTTCTAAATACAGGATCATGTCATCTGCAAAAAGTAATACCTTTACATCTTCCCCGATATGGATGCCTTTTATTTCCTTCTCTTGCCTGATCGTTCTGGCTAGAACTTCCAGAACTTTGTTGAATAAAATGGAGAGAGAGTGGGCAGCCTTGTCTTGTTCCTGATTTTATAGGAAAAGCCTTCATTTTTTCACCAGTTAGTGTGATATTAGCTGATGGTTTGTCATATATGGCCTTTATTATGTTGAGGTACTTTTCTTCAGGGGAGAGAGTGGCTCTGGAGAGCCAGCTGTGGGGTTTGTCTCTGTCACTCTCCCATACCCGTGAGGTGAGGGAGGAAGCTGGGCGGCTTCACTTTAGTTTTTTCTGTCTCTTCCAAGTGCAGGCTGCAGGCAGACTATGAGAACACTGGCTGTGACCTCATGCTTTGCTGCCTGTTTTCTTTTTCTTCTCCTCTGCCCCCCTATCTCACCGCTCCTTCCAGCAGAAGGAAACTTAGTCACTTCAGGTTTACCTCTCCATACCCCTCAGATAAAATCCAGACATCCCAAGCTTTTCTCCTCCCTGTAGTTTGGCAGAGAAAAAAACCCAGTCACTCTGGGTTTGTCTTCTTCCCAGAGCCGACCGCAAATGTGTCTTATCTTCCACCCCCACCCCCCCCTTCAGCCCATCCACCTGTAATCCATTCGGTGTGTGGATCTTTCAGGCACACTTGCAAGCCCAGCTGGGTCTTTTTCACTGCATCATAGTTGTTCAATTTGTATAAATTTCAAGGGGAGAGATCAGGAGTATCTGTCACACTGCCATTACTCTGATGTCATACCAAAATAGATTTCCAATTGCTACATTTCTACACTCCACTACTAGATTGATTTTCTTTACACAAGTTGGTCTTACATCTCTGTACAACTTTAATTCCTAACTGTACACATGATTTCTGGATTCATATTTCCTATCCAGAATACTCTGCCACACTCATATGCCACTCTAATTAGCAGATTTGTCAGCCTTGTCTCACAAATACCTCATACTCTTCTCTTACCCCACTTTTATCATCTATCCATAGCCAATCAATCCAGAATGCTCTTTGACAATCTGTCTTTAGTTTGCCCCATTATATTACCCTACTCCTTACCACCTCTGCAGACACAGAAGTATAAATGGCTCATACTCTTATTCAGAACTCTTTAATGACTTTTACATGTACCCAGGCTACAAGACACACCTTGTTCTGTCTTCTACCTATCTTTCCATTCCCTTCTCCTCAACTCTATTTCCCCCTTTTTCTCAAACCTACAACCACCATATAACCCACACTTTCCAGGGCTATCTTGGTTTCAGATGTTCTCTTTAAAAATATCATGTCAGATTGTGTCTTGATATTTGCTTTAAAAATTATAAAGCAAGATGACATAATATGTGGTCCCCCCTTATATCCCCCCACAACAACAACAATTTGTCATCCATCTATGAACAAAGGTGCCCTTGTGGAAAATTTGGGATCCAGTTAAGAGATTGCAAAACCCCAGTAGAGCCCAAGAAAGAGGTAAGCGATTTTGAGAATGTATGCCCATACCCAGTGGCAGGTTCCAAATCCGTGGTTCCATAATTGTGGCACAGAGCAGGAAACATCCATGCCCCCCTGTGGACTCAGCTACAGCCCAATTTGTCCTTGGTCCTGCCACCAGTGCCATCCTCCAAAATACCAAGGAAGAGCTAGTTCACCTATGCCCTGGGTAATAGATCCACTGACCTCAGTCCCTGAAGTAGTTCATGACCTTACTCTGGCCCCTCTCAGCCTTAGTCTGGAAATAATCTTTTTCTACCCAAGGACCCAGCAAGAGACATACCTATCCATGTCTTCAAAGGCAGCCCACCAACTTCATTCAGACTGAGGATCTTAACAGAGTCTTGTCACTCACTCTGGGCCCTGCCAGCTGTGATCCAGGAGTATTACTGCTTGCCTAAGGACCTGTGAGGAGACACAGTCTTCTGACTCTGCCCCCCATAGGCAGGCTCATTAAACTTGGTCTGAGAAGGGATCCTTGGAGCAGCCCTGTGACCTAGCTCCAGCCTCACTCAGTCGTACTCCAGAGGCAGTCCTACTCACCCAGGATACTGATAGGGGGCACACCTATTCATACTCATAGATGCAGGACTTGAGACCTCAGTCCCAGCTCTGGACCGTAAAGCAGCTTGTGACTCAGTTCTAACCCCTCTCAGCTACAGTCAGGGGTCAATCCTGCCCCATCAGGTAACTGCCCAGGCACCTGGCAGAACCCTCCCATGGACCTGGAAGGAGCCACACCCATCCACACACCTGGTAATAGGCCAACTGTCTGTGGACCCTGCAGCAGAGCCTTGTCCCAGGCCTATTGACCAAGGTCCAAGTAGCAGTTCCATCATCCCAAGGACTAGCCGGGATCCATGCCTGCCTAAGCCAATTGTAATACAGCTAGTGCTCGACTTACAACCATGATTGGTTCTGACAGACCACAATTTGGTCGTAACACAATTTGGTTGTAAGTTGAGTAGGCTATATGTATAGTACTATGAAATGATGTTATAAAAATCTTTAAGTCATATTTTATCATAATTTTCTTTCATTATTATATATCATAATTTTCTTTGTTCATTTTATGCCATTTGTATCATCTCTACACCATTTTGTTTCTTATTTTTACATTCATCAGGTTTAAGTAAAACTGCATTACCAGTACAACTGGTTTAGTATTTGCAAAGACAATTTCCTCTTGGTAGACATCTTGGGAGGGGTTTGATGAAAAATATCCAAGACACAAAACACAAATTGCTGTACTGAGTCTGGGATAACAGTTGAAATGGTGCACATGGAGATGGTAGTGCTGCCGGAAGCTGGTTCGGACTGTTGTACGCCCAGCTGGGCAACGCTTGCGCTGCCAGACGCGTAGCAGTCGTGGCTAGTGTGGTTGTAAAGTCAAATGGTCGTAAGTTACATAGGTCGTAAGTCGATCAATATTTGTAGGTTGTCCAATTACAGACCCAGCAGCAGTCACTTGAGATCCCAGAGACAATTCCATCAACCCAAGAATCAAACAGAAGAAGCTCTTTACCTAATGAAATCAGTCTGTAAAGACCAGAAGACATGTTCGCTCCTTCAAATGCACGGATATCAACACAAGGCTGCAGAGATCACAAAGAGTCAGGCAAAGACATCTGTATCACAGTTTTTTCAGATAGCACTGTGAAAAGACTTTCAGATCTGAAAAGAAGCCATGATTCTGAAAAGGTTAATTCATTTCACAAATAGTTGTTGAGTTAGGTGAATTATTCAAGACTGCATATTTAGTTGCCAGGCTGATTAATATATGTCTTCTGCTTATTTTATAATTATTTCCTGCCTATCTTCTATTTGGAGTTACTTTATCTTTTTTATGTTTTTATTTTTCTCTTCAACCTTGTAAGTTCCTGAAGGAGAAAGGGATGGTGTCTTATGAATTTAAAAAAAAAATTTTGGTTGTTTTTGTATCCAGAACAGTATCTAGTAGGCCTATACTTTGCTGTTGCTGTCATAGTCATTGTTGTGATTTTATTAATTGTGCTGAATTTGGGTTTAAATTCCACTATCTTTTTCTAGCTGACCTAGATCTCTCTGAGGTTGAGGTCGGTCTGATTCTAAATTTTTTTAATTTTATGTATCACTTTTCTCTCTCATGGTCCTTGGAAAGTGCTCACCCTTAGAGATGCCACCAAAGTCAAGACAGCTGTGCCTCTCATCATCTCCACTTAATCTCTGTTGCATCTCCCTGCAGGGGTCCTGACCTTTACACTGCTCTTCTATGAGTAACATGCTGCTTATTAATATAGGAGAAACCTATTGTTTTATGAGATTCATAGTATTTCTGTATGTTTCTGCCCTTACGGCAGAAAGTATATGCGCTGTGATGTTTGCCAAACAACACTTCATATTTTAGTCACATGCTACAAAAGCATTACAAATTGTAAGATTCAGACTTTCAATGATGTTAATAGACAATCAGTATTCAACAATATTAACTGTGCCCATTGTCCTTCAAACTATCTAATCTAGTAACTCTTGCAATTAAATATGACTTTCTTCATTTCTGAAATCCAGCCAGCAAGAGAAAGTAGTCATAACTCTACTATGTTGGTACTTCATAAAGGGTGCTCCGTTACTTCCTGAACATGTGTTTTGTTTGTTCCCTCTAGGATTTCACTCTCTGCTACTTGGAGCCAAGTTTCAGAATATTTAACCGACAGTGAAGCTAAAATGCAATTAGGATTCTTAGCTACCGAGATTCATAACCATACCATGTACAATATAATTTTAAAAATTACCAAATATTAAAAATGTGCTGTTGATACTATAGGGCTTACTGCAATAACTGCCATCTGAGAAAAAAATGAGTTTTATACTGCCTTGTGAAAAATTTAGTGATAAGCCTCACCACACAGTTTCCTTACAGAGCTATCATTTTCTGAAGTGTCCCACTGTCTGGCCTTCATAATAAATATTTATAGAAAATGAAGGGTTTGGAAAAGGCCCAAGGTCCCACACTGGATTCAAAAAAAAATATCTAACTCTATCTCTACAGATAGTATTCTAATTTGTTCTTAACCACCACCAGCTCCCATATTCCATGGTCTTCTCAGATAAACTATTTAATATAAGTTGAATATTTACTTAAAACAGTTTTTGTTATTTCACTTCAGTCTCCTTTGATTTTAATCAAGTCTCCTTCCAGTTTAGCCTGACAGGTGGTAGTGCAGTGGATAGAGCATCAATCTTGGATTCTGAGGTCCCAGGTTCAAAACCCTGAGGTCGCTGGATTGAGTGTAGGCTCACCAGCTTGAGCTCAAAGGTTGCTGGCTTAAAGCCCAATGTCTCTGGCTTAAGACCAAGGTCACTGGCTTGAGCAAGGGGTCACTGGTTTGGCTGAATCCCTCCGGTCAAAGCATGTATGAAAAGCAATCAATGAATAACTAAAGTGATGCAACTATCAGTTGATACTTCTCATCTCTCTTCCTTCCTGTCTCTCTATTTTTTCTCTCACTTAAATAAATAATTAAACATATAAATAACTCCTTACTGTTTAAAATGAAAGTCTCTGATATCTTTTAAGCATTTTGATTATTAACAAATAATTCTTTACCCATTCACCAAAACCTGCCACTCAATACTATTACTCTGACCAAGTTCTGACATTTCACCTGGATCTGAACTTCAATTTAAAAACATTATTTTTAAAGTCTCTTTACAGTATCAGTGGTTGAGGAAAGAGAAGGTAAGTAAGGGTAAGAAAATTTATCATCACATTTGCATATCAGTCCTAGTTGATGACCAGCATATATCTTAAGTGCTGTGATGGTCTTAACTGAATTTATTTTAGTACTGCACATTTTACACTGGGCCCTGAAAAGCCAGAGAAAAATAAGGCCTGGTCTCGAATCATTAGGGGTCTCCCAGTCCATATGTGATACAAAGTTATATGTAGCTAACAAAAATATGTCATGCAGGAGATTTAAAAGGAACATAACACAGCTGCTATAAAAGCAAAGAGCACTCTAAGTAAAGTTCAAGGGATTCAAGGCCTTTATGAAACTGATTCAACCTACCTCCCTGACTTACTCTTCTGCAGTTCTTCATCCTAGACCCAGGCTATATTACAACAACATTATTTCATATATATCCCAGAAGTTTCATGCCTCTGTAAATGGCTTCCCTGCCGGTGTTAGTCCCCTCATCTGGAGCGCCTTGCCCCACTTTGTCAATGGGCAATTACATTTCATCTTGTCTGTGAAGTTCACTCCATCTGTTGTCATTTGCATGTAAATGTAATCATGTAATATGTCCTTGTGTGTTTGCCTTCTTTCACCTAGCATATGTTTTAAAGGTTTATCCATATTATAGCATATATAAGTATTTCATTACTTTTTATGGCTGAATAATGCTCTATATATACACCACATTTTGTTTACCAGTTCCTAGTTTTTGGGTTGCTTCTACTTTGGGGCTAATAATGAAAATTTGTATACAGGTTTCTCTATGGACAAGATTTCCATTCTCTTAGGAATATGCCTGGGGTAAAATTGCTGGGTTGTGTAGTAACTCTATGTTTAACTGTTTGAGGAACTGATAAACTGTTTCTCAAAGTGGTTATTCCATTTTGTATCTCCACCAGCAATGTATGATTTTTCCAGTTTCCTTATATCTTCACCAACACTTATCATCTGTTTTTTTTATTATAACCATCCTGTGAGTATAGAATACTGTCTTAATGTGGTTTTTATTTGCATTTCCCTAGTGACTAATGATGTTGAACATCTCTTCAAGTATTTATTAGCCATTCATGTATCTTCTTTGGAGAAATACTGTATTAATTGAAATCCTCTGCCCATTTTTAGTTAGGTTATTTGTCTTTTTATTGTTGAGTTGAAAGATTTCTTTATGTATTTGAATACTAACCCTTACTGGATAAATGATTTTCAAATATGTTCTTATATTCATGTCTTAATGTTCTTCAAAGCACAAAAGTTTTTAATTTTGATGAAGTTCAGTTAGTCTATTTTTAGTTGTTTATGATGTTCTAAGAACCACTGCCTAATCCAAGGTCATGAAGATTTATATCTGATTTTGTCTTCTAAGAGTTTCATAGTTTTTCTCTTGAATTTCGGAATATGATCTATTTTGACTTATTTTTTTATATATTAGCACGTGAGGTACACATTCAGCGTTATTCTTTTGCATGTGAATATCTGGTTGCCCCAGCACCATTTAATAAGGAGACTGCTTTTCCCATTGAATTGTTGTTTTGATCCCCTTGTCAAAAATCTGAGCCTGATTTTAGAAAACAAAACTAAGCATCCTAGCTCTTCTTTTCTCTTACCACCTTTGTTTTTTTGAAAATGTAAACTTCAGTTTAATAGAGAAATATAAATTGTATCCAAAATAAAATGTAAATCTTATCCAAAGATTTTATCTTATTTTACAACAGCAGTCAGAAAAACCTGTTCTTATCCTTCTTTCCTATTGCAATATATGCACTGAACCTGCACCTCTCTGGTGTCAACCCTGTGCTTATACTCTTAATCCCATTCTCTCTCACTGCCTGAAAGACTGTGTTTCAGTAATCACTTCCCTCCTCCAGGACATCAAGTTCTCCCTTCTAGATTCTTCCCATCAGTTAGAAACATGCTATAACAGCACTCCACATTTTTTTAAATACCTCCCTAAAAACAATATCCTTCTTTTCCTTTAGAGAAAATCTCTGATAAAGGATTATATGTACTTGCTGTCCTCATGTCCTTTCCTCCCATTCTTTCACCACACACACCATTGAAATTGTTCTTGTTAAGGATATCAGCTACAGTATCTCCATCTTGCCAAATTCAAAGGTTAGTCTACTGATATCTTTCTCTCAGCATTTGACGCAACTGATCACTCCCTTTTGAAGCAGCACCACACTCTCTTGTTTTCCCTATGGTCTTATTAGACACCTTTTCTTGGTTTTATTTGTAAATAAGTCTACTTTTTTTCAGCCCTCTCAAGTATGGAGCCTTCCCCCTCTGCAAGGCTCAGTTCTATGACTTCTTCTCAAGCTGTATGCATTCTTGGGTGCTTTCATCCAGGTCCATGTTTTAAAGTAACATCTTTATTCGTATGGCCTCCAAAATTATACCTTCTGCTCCAGCCTTACCATTATTCTCCACACTGGTATCCAGTTGGTAGGGCCAGCTACTTAACTTTTGGAAGGTTCCCCAACACAAACTGAAAATGTGGGGCTCTTTGTTAAAAATTATTAGGAATTTCAAGATAGCAACCGCAGATCATTAAACCAAGCCTGGGGCTTTCAGAACGTGGGCCCTGTGAAACTGCAAATTTCACATTACCATGAGGCTGGCCCTGCCTATTGGCTACCTGACATGTCCACTTGGATACTTAGTGAGCATCTCACACTCAATCTATATAAAACAAAACTCTTGTTTATACTTTTGCATTCAAAAATACAATCCCATTTCTAGCCAAGTCTTCTCCCATCTTGATCATTTATACCACCATTCACCCATTTACTCAACCTTTACTATTATTCCTTTACTTTTCTCAACCAATCCATCAGCAAGTACTATTGTCTCTACCTTCAAAGTATATACTCAGAATACATCTAGAATCTTAATTTTCAATCTCAAATTATTATCTCAAGTTAATTTTTTATTACAAAGAGAAAAAGGATTCTTTTACAATGGAGAAATTAGGCAGTCATCATTTGAACCAAATGACTAAATTTATCATCATGATTAAAAATAGAAGATAAGGATAAAAAATATTTTGAAGATTAGACATGTCATAAAAATTTATTCATTTTTAAATAAAAAATAATATTATAAAACAGTACATACTGTACAATCTCATATATTTTATTGTGACAGACTATACATAATATAAAATTTACCATTTCAACCATTTTTAAATGTACACTTCCCTGGCATAAAGTTCATTATATTGTTCATTTTTATATCTTATATAATATATATAAGTAGAGAAAAAGTAGAATATAGAATAATACAGGAAGAATATAGAATTGTATTAAACACTGGTTTATGTAAATGATGGAATTGTTTTTCACTCTTACCTTCTACTTATCTACATTTTCTCAATTTTCTATGTGAAGTTAGACCGTTAATTTGTTTGTTTTTGTTTTTTAAATCAATAACGACGAATGCTTCAAGGAGAAAGTAGTAATTATCAGATTTTAGAGAAATCGTGTAGAGTGACAACTGAACTACTTTTGCACTTGACAATTATAGCTTCATTTATTTAGGGAAAAATCCCCTGAATGGGTGAATCCAAACAGGCAGCATGTGATAAACCCACACAGACTCTGCTTTGTGGGATGGCCCAGAGGCCCGGAGGGAATCCCAGGCTAGAAGTGCCTGACACAGAAGCCAGGGGGAACGCAGAGGCCAACAGCAGGCAGGGGCGTTGGGCCGGCTCATGTAAAAGAAAGTGATAGAGCAGAGTGGAGCAGAAGGGCCCTGTTGTGTGTGTGTGTGTGTGTGTGTGTGTGTGTGTGTGTGTGTGTAGAATTTGGCTTTAAGTTTGTAAGCTATAAAGAACAGTTGGAGGTTTTTACTTTATAAAAGTAGTGTTTAGGGAAGATCGATTCTGTAAATCTGGATTTAGGGTGGGAAAGACCAAAATCAGTAAAACCTATTAGGAAGAAAAAGCTGTAATTCGGAGGTTAACTTGAACAAATTTAAACTAGGCAGGGGTGGGGGTGTGGAAAAGAACAGGTGGTGGTAGTGGACTAATGGACGGGAAAGGAGCAGACAGAATTATCTCGCTTAATCTTTTCTTAGTAAAAAGTATCCATTCAGTTATTACTTGGTTTGGCAAAATTCTATACCATTTATCTGTTTCATACAGAGTGATTGGAGTCTAGGATGATATTATTTCCAGAAGTACTCATATTTGTTCAAAGGTGTTTCCTAGGCTGTCTCTAGAGTTTCAAAGTTGGATTGATTTATGCTTTAGAGTTGTTTTCCTGAAGTAATACTTTGGAAAGTTATTGTGGAATTTTAATTCATTTTCAACTCATTTTCTGTATTTAAATAATCATTGTATTGCCTATCTGGGAGATCATTGGTTTTATTTGCTTGATTCATTAATTTATAAGTTCAGTTTATTTAGTAATGTATTTGAAATGTCTTTTTCCAACTTACATGTCTCCTCACTAAAATTCAGTGAGGAAAATGAATTTTTGGTGTCTTTATGAATTCTAATAATGCTCTATACAGAATAGCACTAGAAATAGAAGCTATAATATACACAGTTATTTAATGCTGTAGGTCCGATTCTTTCAGACATTGAATTTTTTTTTTAGAAAATTAAATTTAACAGGGTAACATTGATCAATAAGTATACATAGATTTAAGGTAAACATTACTACATCATTTGAATAGTCAATTATGTTGTATATCCATCACCTAAAGCCAAATCATTTTCTGTCACCTTATATTTGTCCCTCTTTATGCCCTTCCCCCAACATCCCCCTCCTTTATTTCTTCCTCCCCTTGGTAACCACTACACTCTCATCTGTGT
Organism: Saccopteryx leptura; assembly: GCF_036850995.1. Taxonomy (NCBI): domain Eukaryota; kingdom Metazoa; phylum Chordata; class Mammalia; order Chiroptera; family Emballonuridae; genus Saccopteryx; species Saccopteryx leptura. Next base: position 70,873,971 of record NC_089507.1, on the reverse strand, counting down.
CCATGAGTCTCAGCTTTGTATCCCACCTATGTGTGAAACTATACAGTTTTTACCTTTTTCTGATTTATTTATACCACTCAGTAGAATGTTTTCAAGGTCCAGCCATGTTGTCATAAATGACCCTATGTTGTCATTTCTTATGGTTGAATAGTAGTCCATTGTATATATATACTACATCTTTATCCACTCCTCTATTGAGGAGCACTTTGGCTGTTTCCATATCTTGGCCGCTGTGAATAATGCTGCAGTGAACAAAGGGGTGCATGTATCAGACATTGAATTGAAAAGGATTTTTTTGAAAATCAGATCACTTAAAATGTACTAGTGATGTAGATACTTGAAGGCATCACTACTCAGGCTTTTTTTTTTTTAATGTGATCTATTCTTGTTAACAACAAATAATCACTTCTTTCTTTTATTTTTCTTTTAAATGCATTTTCTCTTACTTATATTGGCTTGCTTTAAAGCAAAGCATGCCACCTTATGTTGAAGTAAATAGATTCTACAGTGTATTGATATTGAGAGCTTTTATGTTCAAGCCTAATATTTCATGTCTCAGAGACATGAAGTTCGTTTTATGTTTTATGGATACAGCCAACCGGTTACCATATTGCTCTAAGCCATTTTGGCATTTCTCTAAGGAAGCCCACTGAAGCCTGCTTCTCATCTGCCAGGAAATATCATTTAACAGGCTAAAAGGTCACGGGACAATCTAAGGCAGCTGATCTCAGGTGTGGCAGCAGCTGTTGCATGGGACATGACTTATTTTATGAGAACAGAAACACTATTATCTGCACTCCCGAGGGAGATTTGGAGAAAGTCATGCCCAGGGAGTCCATTCCAGGAACATGTGCTCAAGCCCTTATTTATTGGCAGCGCTCACCAACTGAGATTCCATCTGGCAAAACTGTGGGTTTTTCCCCGTCCCAGAAAGTTGGGGAACAATTATGTCAGTTGTCTCAAAGAATTTATTTTTAACCACGTCTCGTAGAGAAACAACTCGCAATTGTTATAAGGAATTCACTTTTTTTAAAAGATAAAGACAACTTCTGTATGAATACCTATATAACTGTGTATTCATGTACCATAAATTGTAATTGCTTGTCTTTTGATTTGAAATCGCAACTCAGTCTTTGCGGTAGATGCTTTGAATCTAATTTTCTCTGTTGGAAAAGGGAAGCAGTTACTGATATGAGAACCGTCAGGGGGCTGAGGACGGCACCCTGAGTGATGCCTCTCCAGCTGTCCAGGCCTCTGACCTTGCCCCGAAGTCAGGAGCATTCTCCTCTGGCCTCGCTGGCAGTGCCTCGGGGCTTCAGAATCTGAAGAAGTGAACTCTGTGAGCCATTTGAGAGTCCGCAAGGCTAGTCACAGACATTTTAATGAAATAAGCCCACACACAGTTTTAAAAGTGAGATCCATCATCGGAATGAAAGAGGTGTGTCTCTTGGAACAATGGTTATATCATTTCTATCCCCATGGGATTTTTTTTTTTTCAGCAATCTTCTAAAATATACTAGATAGATCTAATCAATAAAGGAGGAAACACATTCAGTTGATTTTGTTATTTTTTTGTTTCGGCCTTAAGTAATGCCAGCATATTTATTTCTGCTGTTACTGAAGAAAATAGATGATCTAACTAGAAATTTATTATTCCTATTTAACATGAGCCTGTTCTGAATGTCACTGTTCCACTTTCTAAGATAAACTCTTTATAAGGTTTTTAAAGTATTCTTTAAGTTAAGAAATACTGTAGGATTTTTTACATTAAAAACAATTGACATTTTACCTTCTATTTTTATGTATTTATTAATAAGAGAAATACAATTAAGAATACAACTTAAAAGTTGATTTTCCTTCCATACATAGGTGGGACATAAAAATGAGACTCAGAGACATGGACAAGAGTGTGGTGGTTATCAGGGGTTGGGTGTGGGGGGAGGGGCACAAAACCAGTTAGAAGGTGACAGAAGACAATTAGACTTTGAGTGATGGGAATGCAGCATAATCAAATGTCAAAATAACCTGGAGATGTTTTCTCTGAACATATGTACCCTGATTTATCAATATCACTCCATTAAAATTAATAATAAAAACAAAAAGAAAGAAAAAAAGTTGATTTTCCATCTTGTTTTCTCTCCACCTTCCTCTTTCTCTTAATACTACATTCTAGCCACTTCCTTTCCCACTGTGACTGCAACTGTCTTCTACCACTACAATCTCTTTCTCTCTCTCTCTCTTTTTTTTTTGACAGAGACAGAAAGAAGAACAGAGAGGGACAGACAGGAAGGGAGAGATGAGAAGCATCAATTTTTCATTGCAGCACCTTAGTTATTCATTGATTGTTTTCTCTTTTGTGCCTTGACAGCAGAGTGAGTGACCCCTTGCTCAAGCCAGCGACTTTGGGTTTCAAGCCACTGACCATGAATCATATATGATCCCTCTCAAGCCAGCAACCCCACGCTCAAGCTAGCAACCCTGCGTTTAGTTTGTGAGCCTGAGTTCAAGCTGGATGAGCCTGCGCTCAAGCCAGCGACCTCAAAGTTTCGAACCTGGGTCCTCTGCATCTCAGTCTGATGCCCTATCCACTGTGCCACTGCCTGGTTAGTCTCTCTCTCTCTCTCTCTCTCTCTCTCTCTCTCTCGTTGGCTCGGAGTAGTAAAGTGCTTCGTTCTGGTTCAGTGTATGTCTTTGATTCAAACAGCCATTGTAAGACTGTATAGACTTTATTTAACATGTAGGCACTTGTCTAAATATAAACCTCAGAACAAATGGAAGGATTCTCTATTTCCAATAGAAAATTTATAATATGTATATTAGTGGGTAAAAATATTTATCTTTAAAAGCTTTTGTATGGTGAAAACTTAATGGCATTCAGATCCTGACTTTATGTCAGCCTTTTACTATGTAGCCGAGTGCTCAAGTTAATTAACTTTTCATTTTCACATTTATTAAAATGAGCACAGCATAGATTCTCAATCAATGCTAGTTGCCTTACATATACCACCCTTCTCGTTCCTGTGCCCTTTTTTCACCTTTAGAAAATTATTATTGATACATGAGTGTATTCCTGTATGTCCTCTTTTCTATAAACATACAGTACTTTAAATATGCACAATGTTGAAATGTCACATATATATATATTTAAATCATGCTTTTCCCTCTACTTTTCATTGTGTAGCTTTCTCCATTAATGAAATAGCAAATATATATTTTTAATGACAGCCTAGTATTGCATAATGCAGTCCTTATTCTTTTTGGGTTTTTTTTCTTTTAATTGAGTTTATTGGGGTGACACTGATTAACATGATTATACAGGTTTCAGGTACCCAGTTCTACAACACATCGCTGTACACCATATAGTGTGTTCACCTCCCCCAAGTCATGTCTTTGTGCATCGCCATTTACCCCTCCTGTGCTCTCCTCCACTTCCCCTGACCCCAGCAGTCACCACACTGTTATTTCCTTTTTGGTTTTGACATTTGTTATGGATGATGATGATGATGGTGATGTGCTACGATGAGCTCTAAAGTTTGTGAGTGTTCTCATGCAGAGTGCCTGAGAGCGTGTTTGATCAGGAGCCTGCGCAGTAGCATCAGAGTCTCTAAATTATATGTACCCTAAAAGTCCTGGCTTCATGATTTTGAAAACCTCATATCAGATTTAGTTATTACCATTTTGTAAGTACTCTGTATCTTATGGAAGGCATTGCTCCTTGGTGTATTTTACAAAGATTGACTTAGAAAAAAAAAAAAAGAAACTTTGCAAGAGAAGCACCTTCTTACCAAACTCATAAAAAAGAAATAATTTTAATATATCATTAAAATTGTCCTGATTAAAATCAATCTGATTTTAAAACAATATATGAGAACAAACTGACGTGGCCAAGAAATGTTCTTGGTTTGTTGGTTGCTTCAAATTGATGTTGAAATTATAGCAAATGCAGCCACATCATTTTTGGAGTTGTTGCTCTTGATAGCACAAGGGCAAACACAGATATTACCAAATACTTGGAATCTGCCTGAAGTTACATAAGAAATTCAGAAGTCTGCAAGTCTGCTGAAGTGTGGAAAACAAAATAGGCAACTTAGAAGAAACTAGTTAATGTAAAATGCTTAAAAGATTTGAGAAGTTTTGGAAAGAATCCTGCTTTTTACATATTTGGGATTGCACATCAACAGTTTATTTTTTTAATCAGCTATTGGTTATCCTTTACTTGAACCTACATGAGGGATCTACTTTATCTTTTTTTTTATTAATTTTAATGGGGTGACATTGATAAATCAGGGTACATATGTTCAAAGAAAACATCTCCAGGTTATTTTGACATTTGATTATGCTGCACTCCCATCACCCAAACTCAAATTGTCTTCTGTCACCTTATAACTGGTTTTCTTAGTGCCCCTCCCGTCCCCCAACCTCCTCCCTCTCCTACTCCCCACCCCGTAACCACCACACTCTTGTCCATGTCTCTGAGTTTCATTTTTATGTCCCACGTATATATGGAATCATATAGTTCTTAGTTTTTTCTGACTTACTTATTTTGCTCAGTATAATGTTATCAAGGTCCATCCATGTTGTTGTAAATGATCCGATGTCATCATTTCTTATGGCTGAGTAGTATTCCATAGTATATACGTACCAAAGCTTTTTAATCCACTCGTCCACTGACAGACACTTGGGCTGTTTCCAGATCTTCGCTATTGTGAACAATGCTGCCATAAACATGGGGGTGCATTTCTTCTTTTCAAACAATGCTATGGTGTTCTTGGGGTATATTCCTAAAAGTGGGATAGCTGGGTCAAAAGGCAGTTCTATTTTTAGTTTTTTGAGGAATCTCCATACTGTTTTCCACAGTGGCTGCACCAGTCTGCATTCCCACCAGCAGTGCAGGAGGGTTCCCTTTTCTCCACATCCTCGCCAGCACTTATTCTGTGTTGTTTTTTTGATGAGCACCATTCTGACTGGTGTGAGGTGGTATCTCATTGTGGTTTTAATTTGCATTTCTCTAATGATTAGTGATGTTGAGCATTTTTTCATATGCCTATTGGCCATCTGTATGACCTCTTTGGAGAAGTGTCTATTCATTTCTTTTGCCCTTTTTTTTTTTCTGAAGCTGGAAACAGGGGAAGCAGTCAGGCAGACTCCTGCATGTGCCCGACCGGGATCCACCCGGCACGCTCACCAGGGGGCGATGCTCTGCCCATCCGGGCATCGCTCCGTTGTGACCAGAGCCAGTATAGCACCTGAGGCAGAGGCCATGGAGCCATCCCCAGCGCCCGGGCCATCTTTGCTCCAATGGAGCCTTGGCTGCAGGAGGGGAAGAGAGAGACAGAGAGGAAGGAGAAGGGGAGGAGTGGAGAAGCAGATGGGCGCTTCTCCTGTGTGCCCTGGCCAGGAATCGAACCTGGGACTTCCGAATGCCAGGCCAACACTCTACCACTGAGACAACCGGCCAGGGCCTCTTTTGCCCATTTTTTGATTGAATTTTTTGTCTTCCTGGTATTCAGTTTTACAAGTTCTTTATAAATTTTGTTTATTAGCCCCTTATCAGATGTATTGTCAAATATATTCTCCCATTGTGTAGTTTGTCTTTTCATTCTGTTCTTATTGTCTTTAGCTGTGCAAAAGCTTTTTAGTTTGATATAGTCCCATTTGTTTTTCCTGTCTTTTATTTCACTTCCCCATAGAGATAAATCGGCAAATATATTGCTCCAAGAGATGTAGGAGAGCTTACTGCCTATGTTTTCTTCTAACATGCTTATGGTTTCATGGCTTACATTTAAGTCTTTTATCCATTTTGTTTATTTTTGTGAATGGTGTAAGTTGGTGGTCTAGTTTCATTTTGTTGCAGGTAGATGTCCAATTTTCCCAACACCATTTGTTGAAGAGGCTGTCTTTACTCCAATGTATGCTCTTACCTCCTTTGTCAAATATCAGTTGTCCATAAAAGAGTGGGTTTATTTCTGGGTTCTCTGTTTTGTTCCATTGATCTATATGCCTGTTCTTATGCCAGTACCAGGCTGTTTTGAATACAATGGACTTGTAGTATAACTTGATATCTGGAAGTGTGATACCTCCCACTTTATTCTTCCTTTTCAAGATTGCTGAGGCTATTCGTGTTCTCTTTTGGTTCCATATAAACTTTTGGAATATGCGTTCTATATCTTTGAAGTAAGTAATTGGTATTTGAATCGGTATTGCATTGAATTTATAAATTGCTTTGGGTAATATAGACATTTTAATGATGTTACTCTTCCTAACCATGTGCACGGTATATGCTTCCACTTGTTTGTATCTTCCCTGATTTCTTTTATCAATGTTTTATAATTTTCCGAGTTCAAGTCTTTAATTTCCCTGGTTAAATTTATTTCTAGGTACTTTATTTTTTTGGTTGCAATGGTGAAGCGGATTGCTTCCTTAATTTCTCTTTCTGACAGTTCATTGTTAATGAATAAAAATCCCTCTGATTTCTGAATATTAATTTTTTATCCTGCCACCTTGATGAATTCATTTATCAGGTCCAGTAGTTTTTTGACTGAGACTTTAGGGTTTTCTATATACAATATCATATCATCTGCAAATAATGATAGTTTTACTTCTTCTTTTTCAATTTGGATGCCTTTTATTTCTTTTTCTTGTCTGATTACTGTGGCTAGGACTTCCAAAACTGTGTTGAATAAGAGTGGTGAAAGGGGGCACCCCTGCCTTGTTCCTAATCTTAAAGTGATTGCTTTTAATTTTTGTCCATTGAGTATGATGTTGGCTGTGGGTTTGTCATAGATGGCCTTTATCATGTTGAGGTATGTTCCCTGTATTCCCACTTTGCTGAGAGTTTTGATCATGAATAGGTGCTGGATTTTATCAAATGCTTTTTCTGCATCTATTGAAATTATCATGTGGTTTTTCTCCTTCCTTTTGTTTATGTGATGAATCACATTGATTGATTTGCGAATATTGTACCAGCCTTGCCTCCCAGAATAAATCGCACTTGATCATGGTGTATGATTTTTTTTATATATTTCTGGATCTGGTTTGCTAATATTTTGTTGAGGATTTTAGCATCTAAATTCATCAGGGATATTGGCCTATAATTTTCTTTCTTTGTGTTGTCTTTGCCTGGTTTTGGAATCAGAATTATGCTCGCCTCATAAAAGGAGCTTGGAAGTCTTCCTTGCTCTTGAATTTTTGAAATAACTTGAGAAGGATAGGGGTTAGTTCTTCTTTGAATATTTGGTAGAATTCACTTGTGAAGCCATGAGGCCCAGGACTTTTCTTTGTTGGGAGTTCTTTGAAAACTGTTTCGATCTCATTTGTTGTAATTGGTCTGTTTAGGTTTTCTGATTCTTCCAGATTAATTTTTGGAAGATTATATGTTTCAAGGTATCTGTCCATTTCATCTAGGTTGTCTAGTTTTTTGGCATACAGTTCTTCATCATATTTTCTTACAATATTTTGTATTTCTGTTGTGTCAGTTGTTATTGTTCCACTCTCGTTACTAATTTTATTTATTTGAGTCCTCTCTCTTTTTTTCTTGATGAGTCTCGTTAAAGCAGCAGTTCTCAACCTGTGGGGGTCGCAACCCACAGGTTGAGAACCGCTGGGTTAAAGGTTCATCGATCTTGTTTATCTTTTCAAAGAACAAGCTCCTGATTTCATTGATCCTCTGTATTATTTCTTTAGCCTCTATGTCATTATTTCCACTCTGATCTTTATTATTTCCTTCCTTCTTCTACCTCTGGGCTTTACGTGCTGTTCTTTTTCTAGTTCTTTTAGAAAGAGGGTCAAGTTGTTTATTTGAGCTTTTTCTAGCTTTTTTACGTATGCCTGTAATGCTATGAACTTCCCTCTCAGGACTGCTTTTGCTGTGTCCCATAAATTTTGAGTTGATGTATGCTCATTATCATTCGTTTCCAGGAATTTTTTTATTTCTTTTTTGATCTCATTGTTAACCCATTCATTATTTAATAACATGCTATTTAGTTTCCAAGTGTTTGAGTATTTTTCAGTTTTTCTGTTGTGGTTGATTTCTAGTTTCATGCCATTGTGATCAGAGAAAGTGCTCAGTATGATTTCAGTCTTAAATTTGTTGAGGCTGCCTGATCTGTGGTGGCACAGTGGATAAAGCGTTGACCTGGAAATGCTGAGGTCGCCGGTTCGAAATCCTGGGCTTTCCTGGTCAAGGCACATATGGGAGTTGATTCTTCCAGCTCCTCCCCCTTTTCTCTCTCTCTCTCTCTCTCTCCTCTCTAAAATGAATACATTTTAAAAAAAAATTTAAGAAAAAATTTGTTGAGGCTACTTTTGTGCCCTAACATGTGGCCTTTCCTAGAGAATGTACCATGATCACTTGAAAAGAATGTATATTCTGCTGCTTTAGGGTGAAAGGTTCTGAAGATATCTATTAAATCGAGATGATCTAGTGTGTCCTTTAAGTCTGCAGTTTCTTTGTTAATTTTCTTTCTTGAGGATCTATCTAGTGATGTTAGTGGGGTATTGAAATCCCCTACTATTATAGTATTGTTGTTGATCTCACCCTTTAAATCCATCAAAGTCTGCTTTATATATTTAGTTGCTCCTATACTAGGTGCGTAGATATTTATAACAGTTATATCTTGCTGTTGGATTGCGCCCTTTATCATTATGTAGTGACCTTCTTTATCTCTTACTATAGCCTTTGTTTTAAAGTCTATTTTGTCTGATATAAGTATTGCTATCCCAGCTTTTTTTTTCATTTCCATTTGCGTGAAATTTTTTTCCATCCTTTTATTTTCAAGCTTTGTGCATCTTTTGTTTTAAAGTGTGTCTCTTGTAGACAGCATATGTAGGGTCCTGTTTTCTTATCCACGCAGCTACCTTATGTCTTTTGATAGATCATTTAATCCATTTACATTTAAGGTTATTATTGATATATATTTGTTTATTGCCATTTTATTCTTTTTAAACTGTATTGCTCTTTTGCTACATTCTTTTTCCTCTTCGATCTGTTTACAACAGGCCCCTTAGCATTTCTTGCAGCCTTGGTTTGGTTGTAGTGAATTCCTTGAGGGTTTTTTTTTGTCTGTAAAGCTTTTTATTTCTCCTTCAATTTTAAATGATAGCCTTGCTGGATAAAGTAGTCTTGGTTGTAGGCTCTTGTTCTGCATTACTTTGAATATTTCTTGCCATTCCCTTCTGGCCTCAAGTATTTCTGTTGAGAAGTCAGAAGTCATCCTTATGGGGGCTCCTTTGTAGGCGATAGCCTTTTTTTCTCTAGCAGCTTTTAATATTTTCTCTTTATCACTTAGCTTTGATATTTTAATTATGATGTGTCTTGGTGTAGATTTCTTTGGGTTTCTCTTTAATGGAGTTCTCTGTGCTTCTTGAACTTGAGACGTTTTCCTGCCTTAATTTAGGGAGGTTTTCAGCTATACTATGTTTGAACAAAGTCTCTATCCCTTGTTCTTTCTCTTCTTCTTCATGAACCCCTATGATGCGGATGTAATTTCTCTTTATGTTTTTACAGAGCTCTCAGAGTTTCCTCAGACTTTTTGAGTCTCTTTTCTTTTTTCTGCTCTACTTTTGTGCCTTCGTTTATCTTGTCCTCTTACTCGCTGATTCAATTCTCAGCTTTATCCATCCTGCTTTTAATTCCTTCCATTGTGTCATTCATTTCTGATATTGTATTTGTCATTTCTGACTGATTCTTTTTTATTATTTCATTGTCCTTTTTTATATTTGCTATATCTTTATTTAGATGTTCGTAATGACCATCTATTATTATTCTAAAGTCGTTGAGCGTCCTAACAATTGTTATTTTAAAGTCTGCATCTGGTACTTTGGTTATATCCGACTCATTCAGGTCCTTTTCTGGGGATTTCTCTTGATTCATTTGTGTTGCATTTCTCTGCCTTCTCATTTTGTCTGTTTAAAAGAAGGTTTGGCCACTGGAGTCCACTGGGTGTGGCCTCTGTGTTCCCTAGGTGTGGTCTGTCTGCAGGCCCGCCACCCAATCTGCTGCTGCTGCCTAGGGTGTTCGAGTATGGGTGTTGCCAGTGCCAGCCCACTGGGGCTGTTGCTGTGGTTTCTGCCTCTCCTTCACGGGAGGGGGTGTGATCCCGTGCTCAGGTGTACAAGCCTCGGTGGCCTCGGCCTTCGCCCTGCCCTTGCGGGTGGGGTTATGCTCAGCCCTGAGGGCAAGGGTGAGCACCTTTGCTCAGCTACAATCTTCACCTGATTCCAGGCTTTTGCCCCGCCCTTGTGGGAGGAGCCAGCTCTCAGGATGGCTGCGAGCCTTGGCTCCACAGACCAGGTGGGGCTGTGTACCCATGCTCAGTCGTGGGACTCCACCTGTTCTGGGCTTTCACTGCACTCCAGGGGGAGGAGGTGGCTTTCACATCAGGCCACAAGCCTCAGTTCCGCAGTTGGGCGACGCTGTGCTCCTGTGCCCTTGCTCAAGGGTGGGTCTCCGCCCCTTCTGGGGCTCCTGCTCTTCCCCCGAAGGCTGGATTCCAGGTGGCCTGCAGCTGGGCTTTACCGCTTTTGCGGGTCGCCTCCTCCCCAGCCGGGCAAGACTGAGCTCGCACCTGGGCCTCAGTTGTGGCCGGCCCCCTGCCCTGGAGCGAGCCCTCAGCCGTGTGGGTGGGGGCGCTGCAGCTCAGACCCTAAGACTCACTACTGTAGTCCCGAAAGCTCCCTCCTTCTAAGCGACTCTGCTCTAAGTACCACGGGAGAGCTTATTTGGCTGGTGTTCTGCTTCCCTTTGCTGGTATTGCTGTTTCCAGGGTAAATATTCACTTAAAATTTGGGGAGTGACTCATCCCATGTGTTAGGGTGGCTGTCTCTCAAAGTGTTTCTCCCTGTGCCTCCTAGATTACACTCTCTTCCCAATGTTCCGGTCCTTTCCTCTCTCCTGTCCCCCGAAGTCCCAGGTGAGTGGTTGCGAGAGAGGTTTTCTGCGCGGTCCCTTTAAGAAGAATACTGGGTGTGAGAAATCAGTTTCTTTCTCACAAACAGTATCCTAACTTGTTTCCAGCTAAATACTGTCCATACGCCTCTTCTAGACTCTGGAGCTGCAGGCTGGGGCTTTGTTCCTGGGTCTCAGGACCCTCCCCTCTCTGCTAAACTCACTTCCCTCCACGCAAGTTTCTCCGGGCTGCTGTTCACTCTGGGGAGCTGGGGAGCCCCCTCCACGTTTCCGCTTTTCCTACCAGTCTCAGTATGGCTTCTTCAGTGTTCCTTGGTTGAAGAATCCTCTTGGTTTAGTCCAAAGTTGGTTTTTCCAGATGATGGTTAAAATTAAGTTGTAATCCACTTTGGTTCTGGGAGGTGGAAATTGGTATGTCCGCCTACTCCATTGCCATCTTGTCTGGCATCTACTTTATCTTAAGTGTAAGCCTACAATTGGAAATATTTAAAAATTGATAAAAATATTGGTTGATAAAGACAGATCTAATCAAAGGATCCATGCTTGGGTCTCTGAAAGAGTAATCAATTTGTCAGTTAATTCATTCAACACTTACTCAGTATCTGTTCTTTGTGATGGCTGCAGAAATCATACAGTTCTTGTCCTTGAGAATCTATATTCCTATAGAGAGATAATATATAGATTCATATAATAATAATACTGTGGAGGGGGGAAATAGATAAATATAAGAGATGCAAATGAGTTATGAGGTAAAAGGAGAAATTTTCAACTGGTCTAAACCTGAGAAATGCGTAGAATTTTGCCAGCAGGAAATGTAATGGGAAAATATTCCAGGCAGAGGGAACAACATGAACAAAATGTTTGGAGTAGAAAAGTTCAGAGCAGATTTGAAAATAATATCCAGGTGTGTCTGCAGTACTTTCCCTAGGCAGTATATGCAGCTGAACTGGAGGAGTAAATAGGGGTTAATTTAAGAGGCTTAATCATCATATACAGAGATTTGGGGTTCATTTCAGGGGTAGTTGAGAGCTATTGAAATTTTTAAGCAAAGGAGTGATCAGATTATAATTATAGTAGGTAAATTTACTCATAGTAAAATATATGCCTTAAAAATAGGGTGAATGGAGAAATGAAGATCATTTGAAGGATATCATAATACTGCAGATGACCAAGGTCAACTGATTAGACATACAGGACAGTCGGTAGATTTGGCTAAGGAGAGGAGAGGGAGGAGTAAAGACAACTCATGCTTTGAATCTGATTCATGAAGTGTATAATAACATCATTAACAAGAAGGGTGAGAAAGAGGAGAGATTTGGGAATTGGGTGATATGAGGTTTTGGAAGTGTTGATTAGGGTGATAATACTAATAATTATTGAGTAGTTATTTGCTGGGAAGTATTCTACATGTTTTACATGCATGAGCTCGTTTATTCCTCAGAACACCTTCACAATTTTTTATACAGCCTGGCCAAGTGTAAACTGTTCGTCTGTGGCAGAGTCAAGATACAGTTCTCAGGAGCTTCATTCCAGAGCACAATTTTTAAAGCCCTAATAGAATGCCTGCACTGAATGGGCTGGAAGGCGAGGCAGAAAGGGAGCAAGAGAGATGAAAAGACAAATGAAATAAAGAAGGGGAGAGTGTCAGGGACATTTCGGGAATTCCCAGGGAAGATCACAGAAAGCCAAAGACTTTCAGAAAACTGAAGGTGCATGTTTCCGAAAAGTTAAGAGTAGAAGGGAGTCTAAGAAAAGGCATTTATATTTAGTGGCCCAAAGAACATTGGGGCCTTAAAAGTAGTTTTAGAAAAGTGAAGTCTGAAGTTCATTGGCATGGGATGGAGGAGTCAGTAATTTATGAGGAAGTTGGAGAGGTCTAGTACTTATTTCACTCATCAATAGAATAGATATTATTATATATAATCATAATTTTCTAACTCAAGCAGTTAATTGAAGTGCTAAGATGTAAAGGCATTTTGAAAAATGAAAAATTTAAGCAAATATACAGAATTAAGTTATTGTTGCTGGGAAGGAGAGGAAAATAGTACTACAGCACCAGGTGGAAGGACTGCTGAGGAAATCTTTTTAAGGCCAAAGGATACCAACTTGGGTGGCTGTCATAAGGGGGACATTTTAAGTTGTAGGAGAGATCAAGCGTCTTCCAGTGAAAGGAGAAAATGGAAAATGATGACTGCTGACTTGATACAAATAGACAGCTAGATCTTTTTCCAGCAAAATGGGTTTATTCAGGAACAACCAAGAATTGCAATTTGGGACATTCCATATAATGGCAACCACGTGCAAGTCCCAAGAACAAAGGGGAAGCCACTCGTTTTACAGAAGAATGAGAGGGTTCAGAAGGACTTTTCTAAACAAAGAGCCCATTGGAAGAAACTAGGAGTTTGAAGTGTAGTGGCTTTTCATTGGCGGAATTGTAATAATCTCTCATCGGCTGAGTCTTTGTCAGGGAGGTCCTCCTACCTGCTGGAATAGTAGAGCTAAAAAAGTATATGCCTTCCTGATAAAAGCTTGCCCAACTCCAATTTAAATGAGGTCTCTGTTTATTAATCTTCACAGTAGTTAAGAGGTTTGGGTTCTATGAGTGAGGGCCTTTTCTCCTAGATTAGGAAGACGTCAAAAAGGATAGGAGGCAATGTGCGTGGGGGGGGGGGGGGGGACACTTAAACTCCTAACTGTACCAAAGAAGACCAGAAGCACTCACTCCTTTGATGATCTTGCCTCTTTCAGTGAATTTAGAAGGCAAGGTAATTAATGGCTAAGGAAGGTTCAAATTAGCAGCACTGGGGAAGATTTGCAACAATTTCTGTGGGAATGCAGTGAAAAATCAGTTAAAGAGATTACCATACAGAATTGAGGTCATACTGAGGTTTAACAGCATGAATTTTTAGTATAACCAGTTGCCAGGGTTATGTGTCTTTCGTTTGCAATGTTTAGCAGTCTGGCACAGAGGACCCAGCTGGCAGGATTTACAGAGGGTGAAGAAGCAGAGGATGTGAGAGAACCCATTTTAGAATAAGTAAGTGCTGAGGAGAGCCAGGAATGTGCCTTTTATAAAGCTGCATGCCAGCTGGTTTGGGAGCAGGTTATCTTCTGCAGACGTGGAAAAACAGTTGGAACTGCAAATGGAGCTAAGGAAAAAAGGGAGGCAGAAAGTCAGGAGTGAGGCACACGAAGGGCTTAGTGCAGAGGAAATGCAGTCAGGGGATCAGTGTTTGAGCAGATAGAACTGGCAGAGTTCAGGGAACAGTGTTCCTGCTACCTGACTGTGAGGAAATGCTATGAGATTGTTAGAAATAGAAATAGTGAAGGTATTTAAGTGATCAAGGATGCTGGCAGTGAGTGTGGCAGAATGGAAGAACCACAGTCCAGGTACAAATTCATAAACAATCATCAAGTAATGCCCAGAAAATAGACCAAAAACCAAAGAGAGAGAGAAATTCTTAAAAATAAATCGTAGAGCCTAATCAGGGTAGCTCAGTGGATAGACCATCAGACTGGGATGCATAGGACCGAGGTTCGAAACCCCAAGGTCACTGGCTTGAGAGTGGGCTCACCAACTTGAGTGCAGGGTTGCTGGCTTGAGTGTGGGATTATAAACATGACCCCATAGTCTCTGGCTTGAACCCAAAGGTTACTGGCTTGAAGCCCAAGGTCATTGGCTTGAGCCCAAAGGTTACTGGCTTGAAGCCCAAGGTCGCTGGCTTGAGCCCAAAGGTCAATCGTTTGAGCAAGAGGTCACTTGCTCTGCTATACCCCCCAGGTCAAGGCACATATGAGAAAGAAATCAATGAACAACTAAGGAGCCACAATGAAGAATTGATGCTTCTCATCTCTCTCTCTTCCTGTTTATCTGTCCCTCTCTTTGTCTCTGTCATAAATAAACAAGCAAACAAATAAATGGTAAAATAAGTAAATAAATCATAGAGACTTGAAAAGGCAAGTAATTACTGAGTTACTGAGTATTAAAAATTAGGTGTTTAAAAAAATAACAATTGAGGCCTGACCTATGGTGGCGCAGTGGATAAAGCGTCAACCTGGAAATGCTGAGGTTGCCGGTTCGAAACTCTGGGCTTGCCTGGTCAAGGCACATATGGGAGTTGATGCTTCCAGCTCCTCTCTCTTTCTCTCTCTCTGTCTCCTCTCTCTCTCTCTCTGTCTCTCTGTCTCTCCCTCTCCTCTCTAAAATGAATAAATAAAAAAAAATTAAAAATAGTGATGAGCCAACACAATAGCTATCCAGTATAAATAAATAAAAATTATTAAAAAATAACAATTGACACTCACTAGTAGTATAGCACTAGGGGAATGTTGGCAAGGAAACTTAATTTTCCAGGTAATATATATGTAATCAGATGTGAAAATTTGTTCCTGCTCATCAATAGTTTATCTCTAGTATATATTAAATGTAAATTGTAATTCAATTTAACATTTTTTTAAATGCTGGATTCTATACTGTTGAACTCATATATCCATTTTAACCATAGAATATTAAAATGTTTCCCCCAAAATTTGGAAAAGAAAAAATATTATTTGTAATTTGAATTTTAACTATTTCTAAAAGTATTTGTATCTTATGAAATATTTTAAAAGTCCTAGAGATATGTAGCAGAACCTGAAAAATTCTAAATCCATTTTCTGTTTTGCCACTATCTATGTGAATTTGAACAAATTACTTAATATTCTAGTATCAGGTTTACCCATCAATAAGATAGATACTATGCTATATAATAGTGATTTCCCTTTCTTTTTATTTATTTATTTATTTATTTATTATTATTTTTTTTGTATTTTTTCTGAAGCTGGAAACGGGGAGAGACAGTCAGACAGACTCCTGCATGCGCCTGACCGGGATCAACCCAGCATGCCCACCAGGGGCGATGCTCTGCCAACCAGGGGGCGAAGCTCTGCCCCTCTGGGGCGTCGCTCTGCCGCGACCAGAGCCACTCCAGCACCTGGGGCAGCGGCCAAGGAGCCATCCCCAGCGCCCGGGCCATCCCTGCTCCAATGGAGCCTCGGCTGTGGGAGGGGAAGAGAGAGACAGAGAGGAAGGAGGGGGGTGTGGAGAAGCAAATGGGCGCCTCTCCTATGTGCCGTGGCCGGGAATCGAACCCGGGTCCCCCGCATGCCAGGCCAACGCTCTACTGCTGAGCCAACCGGCCAGGGCCTCTTTTTAATTTTTTAATTGCAGTTGATATTCAATATTGTATTAGTTTCAGATATACAGCATAGTGGTTAGACATTTGTTTAAACTTACAAAGTGATCCCCCATAAGTCCAGTACCCATCTGGCACCAGCTATAGTTATTACACTATTATTGACAGTGTTCCCTGGCATGTGACTGTAACTGCCCATTTGCTTTTTTCTTTCTTTTTAGAGAAAGAGGAAGGAGGGGTTAGAGAGAAGAGAGAGAAAGAAACAAACATCAACTTATTTATGCATTTATTGGTTGACTCTTATATGTGTCCTGACCAGGGATCGAACCTGAAATCTTGGTGTACTGAGTCGACACTCCAACTAACTGAGCTACCCAGCCAGGGCCCAATTTGTAATTCTTAATTTCCTCTTCTTTTTTATCTAGCCTGACAACCCTTCCCATCTGGCAACCATCAGTTTGTTCTTTGTATCAATGAGTCTGTTTCTGTTTTATTTACTTACTTTGTTTTTTTAGATTCCACATAAAGGTGAAATCATACGGTATTTCTCTTTCTCTATCTGGCATATTTCACATAGCGTAATAATACCCTTTAGGTTCATCTATGTTGTCACAAATGTTTAGATTGCATTCTTTTTTATAGCTAATACTCTGTTGTATATATGTTTTACATATTCTTTATCCGGTCATCTATCAGTGAACACTTAGGTTGCTTCCTTATCTTGGCTATTATAAATAATGCTGCAGTGAACATAGGGATGCATATGTCTTTTTGAATTAATGTTTTGAATTTCTTCAGATAAATACCCAGAAATAGAATTTCTGGGTCATAAAGTAGTTCTATTTTTAATTTTTTATGGAACCTCCTGTTTCCATAGTGGTTGCACCCATTTGCAATCCTACCAATGGTAAACGAGAGTTCCGTTTTTTCCACATCCTTGCCAACACTTGTTGTTTATTGATTTATTGATGATAGCTATTGTGACAGGTGTGATGTGATACCTCATTGTAGTTTTAATTTGCATTTCCCTGGTGATTAGTGAGATTGCGCAGCATCTTTTCATATGTCTATTGGACAGCTGTATGTCCTCTTTGGAGAAATGTCTATTTTGGTCCTCTGCCTGATTTTTTTTTTTTAATTTTTTTTAAATTTATTTTTTATTTATTTATTCATTTTAGAGAGGAGAGGGAAAGACAGAGAGAGAGAGAGAGGAAAGACACAGAGAGAGAAAAGACAGAGAGAGAGAAGGGGAGGAGCTGGAAGCATCAACTCCCATATGTGCCTTGACCAGGCAAGCCCAGGGTTTCGAACCGGCGACTTCAGCATTTCCAGATCGACGCTTTATCCACTGCGCCACCACAGGTCAGGCATTGCCTGATTTTTTAATCAGATTGTTTGAAGGAATTTTTGGTGTTAAGTTATATGAATTCTTTAAATATTTTGGATATTAATCCTTTATCAAATACATGATTAGTGAATATCTTTGCCCATTTAGTAGGTTGTCTTTTTGTTTTGTTGATGGTTTCCTTTGCTGTGTAAAAACTTTTTAGTTTGTAGACCCATTTGTTTATTTTTTTCTGTTGATTCTCTTGCCCAAGGAGATTTCAAAATAAAAAATACTATTAAAAGCAATGTCAAAGTGTTTACTGATGATGTTTGCTTCTGAAATTTTTATTATTTCTGGTCTTAACATTCATTTTTTAATTGAATGTAAGTCTCAAATTCATTTTGAGTTTATTCTTGTATATGGTATAAGAAAGATCTAGTTTCATTTTTTTGCATGTATCTGTCTGGTTTTCCCAACACCATTTATTGAAGAGGCTGTCTTTATCCCATTGTATATTCTTGTCTCCTGTGTCATAGATTAATTCACCATATAGGCATTGTTTATTTCTGGACTCTCCTGTCCTATTGATCTATGTGTCTGTTTTTATGTCAGTACCATGTTGTTTTGATTACTATAACATTGTAGTTTGATATCAGGTGGCATGATTCCTCCAACTTTGCTCTTCTTTCTCAAGATTTCTGTGGCATTTCCACAGAATTAGAACAAATAAACCATTGGTATTTTGATAGGAATTGCATTGAATCTAAGATTTCTTTGGTAGTATGGACATTTTAAGTGTTTATTCTTCCTATTCATGAACACAATATATGCTTCTACATTTTTGTATCTTCTTAAATTTCTTTCTTCAGAGTCTTATAATTTTCTGATTATAGGTCTTTTACCTCCTTAAATTTATTTGTAGGTATATTTTTATGCAATTATAAATGGCATTGTTTTCTTAATTTCTCTTTCTAATATTCATTATTGGTATATAAAAATGCAGCTGATTTCTGAATACTAATTTTATATTCTGCTACTTTACTGATTTCACTTATCAATTCTAATAGATTTTTGATGGAATATTTAGGGTTCTCTCTATATAGTATGTCATCTATAAAGAATGATAGTTTTTTTTTCTTTCTTTTCTATTTGGATGCCTTTTATTTTATTTTAATTATTTTGTCTGATTGCTGTGGCTAGGACTTCCAATACTGTGTTGAGTAAAAATGGTAAAAGTGGACATCCTTGTCTTGTTCCTGATCTTAAGGAAAATGGTTAAGTTTTTCATCATTAAGTATAATGTTAACTGTGGGGTTATCATATACGGCCTTCATTATTTCAAGATATGTTCCCTCTAATCTTTGCTGAGAGTTTTTATCATAAATTGATGCTAAGTTTTATCAAATGCTTTTTCTGAATCTATTGATATAATCATACGATTTTTATTCTTTATTTTGTTCTTGTTGTATATCACATTAATTGATTCATGGCTATTGAATCGACCTTACATCTCAGAATAAATCCCACTTGATCATGACATATGATCCTTTAATGTATTGCTGAATTCAGTTTGCTGATATTTGTTGAGGATTCTTTCAACTATGTTTATCAAGGATATTGGCATACACACACACACACACACACACACACACACTTTTTGGAATCAGGGTAATACTAGCCTCATAAAATGAACTTGAGAGCCTCACTCCTCAACTTTTTGTAATAGTTTGAGACAGATAGGTGTTACTTCTTTTGAATTTTTGGTAAAATTCCAACCCAGGAAGCCATCTGGTCCAGGACTTTTGTTTGTTAGGAGTTTTTGATTACCGATTCTATTTCCTTAGTACCTATCAGTCTGTTCAGAATCTCTGTTTCTTCTTGACTCTTTCTGGAAGGTATAATAATGATTTTCTAACTCTAGCAGTTAATTGAAATGTTAAGATGTAAAGACATTTTGAAAAATAAAAACTTAAGAAGATATACAGAACCAAGTTATTGTTGCTGGATAACCAAATTAGAATGTCCAGATAGAGAATCAAAAAAAATGGGGGGGGGGGATTTACTGACAATTTCAATTAAAATAAGTCCTAGACTTAATTCAACATTCATTGCTTTAAAAGGCTGGTTTTAGTTATTGGTATTCTATCATAATGTGACCATAACTTTCAGGATGACTAATCTATTTTCACAAGTATGATAGAGGATGTATTCAGATAATGAAATGTTTTTATTAGCAAGTATAGCAAAGGAAAGTAGACACTTACAAGAGGAATGTGTGCTCTAAATTCAGAATTATGAGTGATCTAAAAAATACCTGGGAAAAACTATAGAGGAGAGGATATTTTTTTGAAGCATGAGCCCCCTCTGCTTCTGAACATCATGGACTCTCTGGCTCTCTGTCTAGTCTACTAAAAGCAGTGTCTGGTTTTTGTTGGAACTCTGCAATTTTCATGGCATGAAAGAAATATTCTTAAAATGTATTTGTATTATTGTTCTTGCAGTGTATGAAATCTTTGAATTAGCAATTATGTTCCTAGAAAATAACGCTTTAGTATCCCATGATGAAGAGGAAAACTATAAAGGACAGCTGTATAATTAACAAGGATTTAGCAGATTTTATTAGAAAATTAATTTGGTGTTACCTGTAATAATATATGAAAGAAACAAGAAAGGGGGGAGGGAGGAGAGAAGGAAGAAGGAAAGAAAAGAAAGAAAAAGAAAGAGAAAGAGAAAAGGCTGTTGATGTTCTTAAGAGGAAAATGACTATATAAATAAACACATTCAATTTTATAATGATAAAATACAGAAATAATAAGTTGAAATAACTTCCATGGGAGTAGTTGCTTTGATCCTTTGAGAATGTGGGCCACCTTAGGACATATATTCTTCCCAGAAGTGGGAGCTACGTGACTTGGGTGATGTCACCAGTGACTACTAACCACTGCAGGATAAACAAACATCAGCAGGAAATAAATGTGGGTAGGGCAAGGGTCTAGAAGCGCTCCTTCATTCTAGAAAAGTATCACTCCTGCCAACATTAGTGGTTTGTTTTTTTCCCAAAGGGAAGAAAGGGGATGAAGCATAGCTGCTGCTTTCTGTCACAGAAACCTTCCTTGAAGGAGGCAGTGTCTGTCCTTGACAAATGGATCTCCCTGTTGGCAAAACATTGAGAAGTAGGGGACTCTTCACTCTTGTTGCAGTTATTGGTTGCTTTCTCCAAACTAACAAGCTTGTCTGTGGAACTGCTAAGAAGAAAGTTTCGAGTTACCAGAATTAAGCAAGCCCACTGAGGAGCAGGAGCAGCCTCCGGAGGAAGGGGAGGAGGAGGGGGAGAAAGAGGGAGGGAGGAGAAGGAGGAAGAGCAGGAGGAGGAGGAAGAGGAGGAGGAGCAGCAGCGGCAGCAAAAGAAGCAGAACCTTTAAGCATTGCAGCAGTTGCTCCTCTGATTGGCTGGATGGTTCAGCTGCTTCCCTGGAACAAAAGGTCAAAGTGGACTGCAGTGTAAATGTAAATGTAGAGAAGCAGTCAATAAAAAAGCATTGCTTGAAGAAGTTCGGAGGCTGAGAACAGCAGTGGGCTGGATAACTGCAGAGCACGTTGGTTCAGTTGTGAGGTGCAGCCTCCCGCCCCAAGCCCAGCTTAGAAGACGTTCACTGTAAGAAGACGTTCACTATACAGACGACCAAACTTGGCAGTTGGCGTGGAAGAGACAGTTGTGAGGGTCTCTCGCAAATTTATATACAGGAATGGCTTGTGAAATCATGCCTCTTCAAAGGTAGTATTCCTTCCTGATTTTGTTTTATTCTATCCTGTATTTTCTAAGTAGTATAAAACCATATAACTTTGCCAATACTTGACATCTTTTAATAACATGCTGGAAACTGTGTAGATAGTCCATGGTACATAATATTCTTTGTTAAGACAAGAAAAATTTAAATATTATACTGCTTCTTTTACTGACACTTATGCCCAATTTCTTATCTTTGTCACTTGATTATTATGTTCAGTTTTTTTCTTTAAATAAAAATGAATATAAGAAAATATCTATGAAATTTAAAGACAAACAGACAGAATATATTGTGAAGGTTTATCATAAAACTGAATTGACTTCTTATCAATGTTGTGAAGCTGTGGTAAGAGCTCATTTTAAAGGATGTTAATAGGCTAAAGACCCTTTTAAAATGCATCTTAGAATCCCTCCTTTCTGGAGTCAGATCTAGGCAAGGATTTTCTATCAATAAGGACTATATAATTTGTGAATATAAATGTTAAGGATAGTATTTCTCCATGAATAACTATAAATAGATTTATTATACAAATGATACCTTTTAAAAAATTGTACTGCAAGAGTACTTGAGCTCTAGGCTGTGTTTTGTTAATGACCTTAATTACGGAGGCTATGGTGGAGCAGAGAAAGGTTAATTTTAAAAAGGGGTCTGTTAGAAATAACATGGCAGGTGAGCTAAGAAGTAAATAATATCCTAGAATATGAAGCTGGGAGTCACCTATGTGATGATGGGGTCAGTTTCACAACAGGAAAACTGATGCACGGAGGAAGTCTTAGAGTTGCCCAAGGTCATATTTTATCATTTTAAAAATGACTACTGCCAATCATATTATCATATTTTGACTTCAACTGCTTTACACATAATGACATTCAACCCCATATATTAATGCTTCCTTTAAGAAAACTATAGAGTTTTATTAGCAAAAATTATTTTTAAGTCAAATAATATAGTTTATAAGTCTGAAAAAATCAGGATAAAAATGAATTTTATTTTAAAAACCATGCCATTAATATTTTACTGAATGTTCATGTTTTACTAGTTTAGTCATGGTAAACAAAAATGTGTTGATTTGCTAAATGGTTCCTGCAGGTGCATACTGTGAGATAAACCAGTGTAATTCTTTCTTGTTTGTTTCTTCACTGCACAAGTGCACTGTAATGGGAACTTGATGGGGGTGTCCACAAATTTCTTCTCTAAAAAAGTAATAAACCAAGGGGGGCAAAAAGTGGTTTATAGATCTGAAATTTGTCCATATTAACTCAATGGAAAGATCCACATGCTTAAAGTTTGCAAGAGACTAAAACTAATGTATACTTTTTGGAGTCTTGATTTGGTTTCCAGCTTTAAAGTTAGGGACTTTCTTATAATGATGTCAGTTCTTAAGAGTCTTAAGCAAGTCATATTCTAGATAAGAATATTGGCTATGACTGAACTCTGTAATTAGCTACTTGAAGATATGATATCTTTTAAGAAGGAAATAGATCTTACTGCTAAAACATAGTTTAGGGAGTTAAGTTGATAAAAGCTAAAACAGAATCAGCATGATTTCCTGCAAAATATTTTGCATTGTTAGTCCTTATCAATAAATCTATGTAAGTAGAATAATTCAAATCAGTGGTAGGATTCAAATAATTTAACAACCGGTTCTCTGCCCTAATGAACATTTTAAGTATAAAAAAAACAATATACCAAAAGGTAGTTTATTATTTCATGCACTTAATACTTAAATAAGAACAATAACAGAGGTATACAACACTAGGTTATGTTACAGAAAGAGTTTTAAAATATTAAGGAAAAAATATTAAGTTATACCTGACCAAAAAAAAAAACAATAAAACTGTTATTTAAGATATTTCCATATTGCTTCTTGATTGGCATCCTCACTTGCAATTTTTTTCACCTATGGATGGAATGTACATTACTATAGGCGCTTAGAATACGCTGTTGCAGAGATGAATGTTAGAAAAGAGTAAGAAATGTAAATTTGTGATTTCCACATTGGGTGGCTGCCCAGGCACCCACCTTAGAGAGAAAGAACCCTGATTACAAGTGCCATTTTAACAACTGGTTTGCCGAACTTAACAAAAAACTGGATATTGGTTCTACCAAACCAGTGTGAACTGGCTGAATCCAACCACTGATTTGAATTTGCATTAAAAAATGCTGATCAGCAAATTCACTGTTTGCCTCGCTCGGAGAGTATATTTGATTGATTACCTTGTAATCAATCATTTCTGGCCTCTGCCTGCCTTTGATTATAAACCTCCTGAAGGCCAGGACCAGGTATGCGTGGTTCTCTTTGTAAAGGATCGCTTATGAATTTAAGCGCTTATGCAGAAAACTTTCCTGTTCTGGGTTCTATATCTTTGGCTAAGGATCTCTCTGTGACTCTAGTAAGGAGGACTGTTGCCAACCGCCCCCACTGTTATTGCAGCCTGAAGCAGGAAGGTGGCTGAGCCTTGTGGTATGCCCGCTGACTAATGGGATGAGAGTTTTGCTCTTAAAAGAATCTAAAGAGGCTAGAAATTGAATTAAAAGTAGGGAAATAAAAGAACAGCTTTAAATACCAGTTAAAGAAATTCATACTCACTATTTGTATTGAGCAGAGAGGCCAATGCTTCTCATACTTTAGGCACAAGAGAATTACCCGGGGAACTTATTTTTAAATAAGTTAATAACTTATTATTAATGTCATTCTGTTGCCCTCCTTCCCTGGCCTTACTGAGTCTGAATCTAGGTGTGACAGGGAAATTACCTACATTTTAACAAGCTTCCTAAAAGCAAATCTCATAAAAAATGGTCCACACATTCAGAAAAACGCTGATCTAAATAAACTTTAGTTAATGATTACAGCTGGTAAAAAGACACTGACAGAGGTATATATAAAAATCTAACACTATACTACTCAACATCCACCTTATAGCATACTGTCAGTATCTTGACCTTATGTGAGGCATTTTTTTGTTTGTTTGTTTTCATAACTGATGCTTTCATTTACTAGATGGTGTTACCTAATAAAACAAAGTGTACTGAAAATGTTGCTTAACATTTTTCTCTATGACTCAACACTCCCCTATACTACCAGTGATACTAGATAATTAAGACAAAAGTTCTGCTTCAGAGAGGTCACTTGTTAGTCAGGATGCACATTACCAGACAATTGCAATCCATGTGGTAGACAGTATGATTAGCATAATAATAGAGATATGCCTATGTGGATAACATTGCCCTGTGTTTTATTTCACTGCATATAAGTATATGGTCTTAGAGGGCATGTTTGTGCCCTAATGGCTACTTAGTGTATAATTTCCATGAGTGACATTTTAGCCTTTCTGAGCACACTGGGAAAGTATGTGGAAGATAAATTTGTTAATGCTAATCTGTAACCAAAATGAGAATAACAGATGAGGTTGAAAGCTAAGAATGAAATAAAATACTTTGGTTCCCTTTAATGTATTTTGCTCTCTGTTTATTACTTAATGCAATTTCCAGGCTTTCCAGAATGGAGTTGACTATTTAGAAACTCGTGATCTTTAAAAAAAAACTGCAGAGGCTGAATGTTTAAAATGTGACTCTCTGTAGAGTGAAGAACTCAGTTCTTACATTTTATTTCAAGTGACTTAAATTAAATATGGGTCTTATTACATATATATTGAGATGGTTCAATTCAATTATCCCTATTATTTTTTAAATAATACAATATTCTTAATTTTAAAACTCAACATATTGTATGGATATTCTTGCCTCCTGAAAAAGCTCCCCAAAAGAAATAAAATAATACAGAACTAAGTAGAGATACTATATTAAGAATTGAATTGAAAGTTTTACTTTTTCAGGTGACTTAAGTAAACCTTCTTTCACAAATGAGATAGTATGTTTTATCAGATTCCAGCGATTACTTATACCTCAGGCTCTTTGCATGATTCCTATTCCCTTGGATTCTGTTCCCTTAGATATTATGGATCTGTAGGTAAGGATCTCTATTTTATGCATAGCTAGACTTCAACAGACTAAGAAACAAAGTCATAATAACTCTTGTCCTTTGTCTATGACAAAACACTCAACTTTCACAGCAGTATTTTGATTTGCTAGAATAACTTTCTAATACCCATTAACTCAATTTATAGCCCCAAAGTATAATGATGGAGGATGAAGTTAAGAGTACTGGTGATTCATTTAGATTCGTTTGGTTTTATTGCATTATCCTCTTTCATGTGTTAGCGCCCTGTTCTTTCCTTGGCTTGTTTGCCAAAGGAGGAAACTGAGATTAATAATGTCTGTGTGATTCTCTTTTTTAATGCTTCATCGATAAAATTATGATATATAATATGTTACTGCATATTTATTTTATGATGGTGAAATACATCATAATTCCAAATTGCAATGGCACTTTTAAGACTTATAGTGATAGGATTAATTAATTGATCCTGCATGAGAAAATTTCACTAATATTTCTTACAGCAGAATTAATCTGGGCTTTCTAAGTATTAGTCTGTAGAATATTCTTTTGCAAACAAGGTAAACATTAATAACATGGGGATGATATGGGAGTTAAACTAGGGAACAACCCAGGTAAAAATGATCTTGCTGTGTGTCTTCTGTGTGGTGTTAGAGCGCCCTCTATTGCTTGTGGTAACACCTTCAGTCAATGTATCTATAAACTCATAGTGTTCCTAACTTGTTGCGATTTTGATAACACTCCTGAACTCTCCCCAGCCCCTCTACAAACACAGTCTAAGAGGGCATTAAAAGATGCCTCACTTCAGATCTGGGTTAACACTTATGGGGATTATGTAACTTAGACTTTATCATTTATATGGCCAAATTTGGTAGTAACAAGAATTCATTGAGAACAAATAAGATCTCTGTAAACTCTCATATGGTGTTGCAATACCTCTGGAATCTAAAATATTTGCTCATTACTCTAGGTAAAGAACATAGTAAGAGCTAAGATGAGGAATTTTTCCATTTTTATACAGATCATCCTGTCTAAACCATTGAAAACATAGAGGTGTTAGGTATTCAGCACAAAACAGTGGGGAAAGCAATGGAAAGGTAGTCAACTTGCCATCAAAACCACATCCAGACACTGACTGCCCATATGAATTTGGGCAAGTCATTTTCCTCATTAATAAAAATGAGATGATAATACCAGACATAGTTACTTATGGGGAAAACTTTGTAGTTAAAGAATAAGATAGTTCTAAAACTACTAAGACTTAAAGAGTAGTATGTTGCTTTTCTTTAGATTTTGTTATTCTGACCCTTGCAATACCTTTCCATTCCTGAAATGCAAGAATATTTAACAGCAGGGGTCCCCAAACTTTTTACACAGGGGGCCAGTTCACTGTCCCTCAGACCGTTGGAGGGCCGGACTATAAAAAAACTATGAACAAATCCCTATGCACACTGAACATGTCTTATTTTAAAGTAAAAAAACAAAACGGGAACAAATACAATATTTAAAATAAAGAATAAGTAAATTTAAATCAACAAACTGATCAGTATTTCAATGGGAACTATGGGCCTGCTTTTGGCTAATGAGATCATCAATGTCCGGTTCCATATTTGTCACTGCTAGCTGTAACAAGTGATATGACGCGCTTCCGGAGCCGTGATGCACGCGTCCTGCATCATCAGAAGTAGTACTGTATGTGAGCGACACTGCGCTTTGCTGCACTGCCACATACAGTGCTCCTCTCACTGACCACCAATGAAAGAGGTACCCCTTTCGGAAGTGTGGTGGGGGCTGGATAAATGGCCTCAGGGGGCCGCATGCTGCCCACAGGCCGTAGTTTGGGGACCCCTGCTTAACAGAGTTAAAGCAAGACTCTGTCATTGCATCCTATTTTACTGGATGGACGTTGGAAAGTAACCTAAAGAATGGTTTGTGAGAAGTGCCATTAAATATACCATGGAATTAAATACCTTTTACCTTTTTTTCCTATACTACTTGTATATTTGTGATGATCAGAATGAATTGCCAGACTAATCATTTGTACTGTATAAAATCATTTTTAAAGCACTACTTATTCTTCCCTTAAGAAGAATTGGAAATAATATATTTTTTTGGTAATAGCTTAATTGAGATATAATTCCATTCTGTGCAGTTCACCTGAAGTGTACAGGCCATTGACTTTTAATATATTCACAAGGTTGTACACCTGTCACTACAATCAATTTGAAAGTGTGTGTGTCCCCAGAAGGCATATATTGGAGCTCTAATCTCCAGTGTGATGGTATTTGGAGAGGAGTCCATTGGGAAGTGATTAGATTTGGAGGAGGTCATGGAGGGGGAGGTTCCATGATAGGACTGGTGTCCTAATAAAGATATGAAGAGCCAGAGTGTGCTCTCCCCTACCCCATCCTCCCACCCAGGTCTCATGGGGACACAGCAGGAAGACAGCCATGTGCAAGCCGGAGACAGCTCTCACCACAACCCGACCGTGCTGGCACCCTGACCGCAGACTTCCAATCTCTAGAACTATGAGAAATTAATGTTTCTGTTGTTTGAACCACCCCATCTCTAGTATCTTATAGCAGCCCAAACCAACTAAAACAACCCACAATCTTTCTATCCCAACTCTAGGCAATCACCAACCTACTTTCTGTCTTTATCAATTTACCTACCCATCTACGTTAAAACCTTTGAGCAGATAATCATGAAGCCACATGTGGAGCTGATTTTAGTTCTTGCATCAGACAGACATGTTAATGGGAAATAGTGGAGACAGACGTGATAAAAACATAGTAGGAAGTTCTAGAAGTTGATATTTTTAAAATTGAGATGCATAAGTAAAGAAATAATAATACTGGGCAGGGCAAAGGGGAGAGATACAGGGAACATTTTATAAAAACTTTAAAGTTTAGGCAGGAAAACATGGTATCTTATCAAATATAAGAATAAAAATCAGAAGATTTGAATTTAATAGATATTAAAAGCTGAACTGCTTCCCTCAGATCATATTGAATGGGACTAATATGCTAGAAGAAGTTAAGGCTTTAGAAAAGTTTACCCTGGCTGGTTGGCTCAGTAGTAAAGCATCTGCTGGCATGTAGATGTCCCGGGTTCAATTCCCAGCCAGGGCACACAGGAGAAGCACCCATCTGCTTCTTCACCCCTCTCCATCCCCCTTCTTTCTCTCTCTCTCTCTCTCTTCTCCTCCTGCAGCCATAGCTCACTTGGTTCTAGTAAGTTGGCCTCTGGTGCTGGGGATGGCTCAGTGTCTTCCTCAGCAGGCACACACACACACAAAATAAAAATGGCTCGGTTGCTGAGCAACAGAGCAATGCCCCAGATGGGGAGAGCATCCCCCCTAGTGGGCTTGGTGGATCCCAGTCAGGGCACATGCAGGAGTCTGTCTCTGCCTCCCCTCCTCTTCCTAAAATTAAAAAAAGAAAAAAGAAAAAAAAGTTTAAGATGATACATCAATATTTTGCTGTCAGTAGAATGATTATGGAAAGAAATGTAATTTTACTAAGTTAAAATAGCCCCTGAAACTAACATTAGGAATTGAAAGCCAGCCTGAATAGACCATTGATACACCAGGTTGTGCCTCCATCATTTTCAAAGGCTTCACTTTGTAAAC
Organism: Saccopteryx leptura; assembly: GCF_036850995.1. NCBI lineage: Eukaryota > Metazoa > Chordata > Mammalia > Chiroptera > Emballonuridae > Saccopteryx > Saccopteryx leptura. The sequence goes on along the minus strand of NC_089507.1, from coordinate 70,845,187 downwards.
ACTCAAGTGCCTGCCTGCTCCTCCCCGCCCCTTTTCCCTCCCCTCCCCTTTCCCCTCCCCTCTCCTTTTCCTTCCCCTCCGTCTCTTCCTTTTCCCCTCTCCTCAGCCGGTGCCACTTCCTGGCTTGCGGCCAGTACTGCATTGTCTCATGCCTTCACACACTCTCTTTATTGAAGAGTTCTTCTCCTGTCCATTGTCTTTTTCCTTAAAATGTGTATGTGACCTTCAAAGTTCACTCCCAGTGTCAACCATGTCACCTAACCCACCAGACTTCATGTTTAAGGTCTAGGGTTCTGTCCTTTGCCTGGCTCTGTGTTTAATTAACCTTTCTCAGACTTGTTTTTCTCATCTGAACAATCTGGTTAGTAATAATACTTCACTCCAAGAGTGTCTTTGAGGATCGAATGACAAAATGTGGGTGAAACTCTTGGCCTAAAGCCTGACTTATTATGATGAGTCCTCAGTACCTGGTATCCCTTTTCCATAGTATTAAGTTATTGATTATTGTCAAATTTCAAAGTTGCGCTTTCTCCATGGCCTATCAATTCTGTGAAGGATGGGACCTTATCTTATTAGCATGTTTATCTCCAGCACCTATCATATGCTCTGATAAAGATTAGACTCAGAAGATTCTGACTGAACACCTGGATGTGGTTTTGGAAGCTCACAGGCTGGAGTGTAGGCAGACATCCAGCCTTCATACTGTTGCCAGTGGATCATCCTAAAAACCAGTGTAAAATCATGACGATATAGAAACAAGTCCTTGGCTCATCTTTCTGTGCAGAGCCCTCCTTGGGCAGCGGGACTGTTCGTTATGGGGAAGATGATGGGATCATTTACATCACTTTCTGTGCAGTTTGTATCTCTCAAGAAATCCACATTCAGAGTTAATAGTTTGGGAACTTATATCTCTTAATAAAAAAGCTATATTACCAAACTATTAAGAATAGTAAAATTAAGGTAATTATTAAAAGAAGTTAGTAAAAGTAATTTACTACACTGCTCACAAAAATTAGGGAAGATTTTATCTCTTCATTTTGAAATATCCCCTAATTTTTGTGAGCAGTATATATCCTTCTGCAGGTATCCCCAATTCTTTTGATTTTTATTTTAGTAACTAAAGATTGCAAAATACTTAAACTTACTCATGTTCTAAAAATACTTTCTTTTTTTTTTTTTTTTTTTTGGTTTTTTTTGGTTTTTTTTTTTTTTTTCTTTCATTTTTCTGAAGCTGGAAACAGGGAGAGACAGTCAGACAGACTCCCGCATGCGCCTGACCGGGATCCACCCGGCACGCCCACCAGGGGCGACGCTCTGCCCACCAGGGGGCGATGCTCTGCCCATCCTGGGCGTCGCCATGTTGCGACCAGAGCCACTCTAGCGCCTGAGGCAGAGGCCACAGAGCCATCCCCAGCGCCCGGGCCATCCTTGCTCCAATGGAGCCTTGGCTGCGGGAGGGGAAGAGAGAGACAGAGAGGAAAGTGCGGCGGAGGGGTGGAGAAGCAAATGGGTGCTTCTCCTGTGTGCCCTGGCCGGGAATCGAACCTGGGTCCTCCGCACGCTAGGCCGACGCTCTACCGCTGAGCCAACCGGCCAGGGCCTATACTTTCTCATCAACTAATATCAACCCCCTCTAAACGAAAGTCGCTGTTCTGTACAGTCTAAAAAAACTACCTCCATCTGGCAATCTTTTCTATAATAATGACTAAACGTCACTTTTCTGAACAAGCCTCTCAGACAAAAGATTTCAGCTACCTTGATAATAGTTTTGTGCTAAACCAAAACATTTCTTTGAGCCCCAAACAACTCTTGGGTTTACAGTGAGGTGAGATTATTTTCTTTTTCTGCTCTCAAGCTGGAATAAACTGATATAGTTTGTAGCAAGGACATATTCAAATATTACCTTGCCTGAACATATCCTGATCTCAACTCACTGTACACCGGGGAAAATACTGTGTTTACATTGCTGCCATAATGGCAAAACCCACACTGCTAATTGTTCAGTGGAAGAAGAGAAATTATTTTCTTTTCTTTCTTTTTTTTTATTTTTCTTTAAATAAATATGGAAGAAAACCCATGACACAGTTGAAATTTCATTGTTTCAAATAGAAGGGAACAAGATGACTTAATCAACACAGATACCTGAGAATGTTTCTGCTGGAAAGATTAATTTTACAAGATATAAAGTGTATGTTTTCCAAATATTTAATCCAATAATAGTGTTAGGACTCAGCAAAGTCTTGATGCTGCTGCTGTGATTCAATGGCCATTTATTGAGCCCCTGGTGTGTTCTAGGTACTTTGCCGGGTGCTGGTGGTACCAAGATAGAGACAAATGCAGGAGGTGAGGTGAGCATCCAATCTCAGCAGTCCCCTGTCACGTGCTCAGCACTGGCCTGTACAAAGCTGGAGGAGGAAGCAGCTCCCTCTCCAGGGCGCTGGAGAGGGCTTCCCAGATTAAATGACAGGGGAGCTGAGAGATAAGCCTTCATCAGGCAGAGAAAGGCGGAGGAAGCACATAAGTTAGAAAGAACAAAAGGGGAGTGTTACAAAAGGACACTGAAAAAGCTCTAGAGAGGTACATGGGACTTAGATCAGGAGGCACCTTGCATGCCAGGTTTAGACATTTGGATTTTACCCCAAAGGCAGTTGGGAAGCTGACAGGCTTTAAGTTTGGAGGATGAATCTGGTGAAAGTATTTCAGATGAACTAGTGTGGGTAGCAGAGAAAGAGAGACTGAATGGCAAAAGCAGTGGAAATGGAAAGGAAAGATCCAGTTCAAGTGACTTGTCCTTTTTGAGATAGAATCAGTACAATTTGGTGGTTTACCAGACTTGAGGGGGGGGGGGGGCGGTAAAGAGATAAACTTCTTTAATGAGAGCAGTTTGTTTATTAATATGATATAAATATAACAGGAATGAAAATTCTGTTCAGTGACTCTAAACATGCCTTCAGCCAGCCTCCTCTGTGAAGTGTGATCCCATGATCCCACTGTGAGCTGTTGGCTGTGTCACTCAGTCAGTAAGTAGTGATGGTTCACTTCTGACCTGCTACCTGTGTGGAGAGACACGAAAGAAGTAGAGTATACAACACCCTGACCCCTCCCTGCTTAAAACCTCCTCTTCCCCTACATGCACTCACCCTCACCCCCTACAATTCCTAAGAGATTTAAAGCTGTCGACCAGAAAGTCATCAGAGATGGAAATTAGCTGGGTTGAAATAGGATGAGACGTTCCTTTGAATCTAAAAGACAGAACACAGTCGATAATGCCACAGTTATAAAGTACAGAGGAACCCAAAGAGAGCATGCGTCCCTGAGTCTCCTTGACACCATCCTGTGCTACAACCAGGAAAACAATATTTAAAAGAGACTTTGTTAGCTCCCATGGCCTTCCAGAACTACGTCCTCATGCCCACGCCCGGCATAGCTGAACCCACTTCCTCTCTGTGCTTTTCTCTGCCATCCACACTCAACAAAATCTGGGCTGCTTGGGCCCAGAGCTGATTCTGGAAGTGGGGTGGAGAAGAAAAGGGTGTCTTCTCTGTCCTGTGAGATCTTAATTCAAAGATTTTCATTGAGTGTACATCAAGCAGGGGAGAGGTGTATTTGGCATAATGTTTTAGAACAGTGTTTTTCAATGTGGGTCATGACCTGTTAGTGGTCATAAAACTAATTTAGCAGCTTGTGACCTGCATTTTATATAACTATATAAAAATATAACAGAATAGAAAATATCCAAATAGCCCGACCAGGCGGTGGCACAGTGGATAGAGCATTGACCTGGGACACTGCAGACCCAGGTTTAAAGCCCTGAGGTTGCCGGCTTGAACGTGGGCTCACCGGCTTGAGTGTGGGATCATAGACATGACCCCATGGTTGCAGGCTTGAGCCCAAATGGTCGCTGGCTTGAGCAAGGGGTCACTGGCTTGGTTGGAGCCCCCCCCCATCAAGGCACATATGAAAAAGCAATCAATGAACAACTAAGGTGCCACAACTATGAGTTGATGCTTCTCATCTCTCTCTCTCCCTTCCTGTCTGTTTGTCCCTGTCTGTCTCTCTAATATATATATATATATATATCCAAAGTAAGAATAATTTTATGAAATTTGTGTTCGTTTTATGTTTATTTGTACTTTCATGATGTGAAATGTAATTCTAACTGTATCATGGCCAAAAGTCTTCTAAAATATTGTATCTGGACTACTTATTGAAGACAGTTCATTGGAATAAGAGGTTAGTACAAGCCTGGAAATCACACCCATGTCAGTATGGGAGCTTAATTCTAGTTGTAACATTCCTACAAATGAATTTTCAGAGCAGGTTCTTATTCCTTAATTTATGACATTTCTACATTTAGAAAACAAATTAGCAGATGTATTAGTATCCGAGGGCTGCTATAACAAAGTATTGCAAATGGAGGACTTAGAACAACAGAAATGTGTCCTCCTACTGTCCTGCAGGCCATGGGTCCCACATCAGCGTGCTGGCAGGGCCCCGTTCCCTCTGAAGGCAATGGGTAATCTGTTTAGGCCTCCCTCCTAGCTTCTGGTAGCTTCTTAGCTTGTGGCAGCGTAACTCCAGTCTTCATATGGCATTCTCCCTGTGTGCCTGTCAGTCATTGTATCCAAAATTTTTTTATAAGGATGCCACTCTAATAACTTTATTTTAACTTGGTCACTTCTATAAAAACCCTATCTACAAATAAGGTCACTTTCTGATGTACCAGGGGTTAAGGCTTGGGCATACCTTTTGAAGGGACATGATTCAATCTATAACAATATATTTCAAATTTTTACTGGGCATTTAAATAAGTGGTAGAGAAAAAAAAGAAAAAGGTAGAAATATTTTTCAATCTTATCAGGGGGGGGGCTCTAAATTTTTGGAAATCTTGTTTTGCCTTTCTTTTGCCTCCAAAATAATACTACTTAATGGTGGCTAAAAGTTCATATCCTGTGAATATTAACAGTTTCAGGTCTTCACATTTTATCCTTTAGCCAAAAAAATCCACTTTTCTCTTGAACATCAACAGTTTGTTTTTATTTCTACGGGCGAGGTGTTGCATTTTTAGTCACAATATACCAAATGATAAAACGGTCAACAAAACTGCTTGGGCTCACAATAACAAAATATGTATATATCTACAACAAAATCCCCCAAGTTACAGCTGCTAACACTTAGCTACAAACCAATCTGAAAACTTTTCCATTTGTTTTCCAAGAAGAACAGAGAGGTTGTTTTTTCCCATGTTCCTGAATGGAGCCAAACCAAAAACCTGAGCAGCAGAACCCTGACTGCTCTATTGCTCCCCAGTTGGAGTGGGACATGGTCTTGTCTAAGACTGTGGGTAACTCCGAAACTCTCCAGGAAGTGTGGCACTTCGTGTTTGCAGAGGAAGGAAGGAAAGAAAATGTGCTCATTGACTTCACTCACCTGATCATTCTCTAAGAAAATTCTTAATACATTCTGTTGCAACATGAGAAAAAAAACCCTGAATTTCATAAAAATATTTACTTAGTACTTTTAATTTTATCCTTTCACTTGTCTTTCATTTCTTCTCTCCCTTTTGCTCTTTGTTTTTCTTTTAGGCCCCATAGATGATTTTTCTAGTTTCTTCCATAGATGGAACCTGATCCTTACCCTTTACTATGTTTTTCTGTCCTCAAGGAACACAAACTATTTCTTGTAGCTCACATCACTTGAAAATATTAAGTGTATAACTAACTATGCAGATTATGTTAATTATTTTGGTAGCCAGCCACATTAACCAATGAGAAATTTGGACTGATTGAAACATTTCAAAAGGGAATTGAATGGAGTGGTGATTTGTTGTAGTAATTGAAAGTTCAGTCTGAATACTCCACTCTGGGGATTCTCCCAACAGTATTTGGTATTTTCTTAGACCTAGAAACATGGTTTTCATTATTTTAATTAGCTCCTGTGTAATTAAATTGGTAGGTGTTGCATTCTGTGGCTTCAGTTTAGAAATTATTGCAGGTCGTGAAGATTCCAAGTCTAGGTGTCATTCATTTATCTGCATTTACCAATGTTGTGCCATCATATTGAAAAGTAAGTTAGATAAGAACCAACCACACTAAAACCCTAATATCTGTGTTATTGTCATCCTCATTTGTAGCTTCCTAGATGTGGACTCTTTCCTGTGTCTATCTGATAAATGTTCTGCCCACAGGCAGTTGTTTTGAGAGAATTAATACCACATATCTGAGGACATTAAGCACTTGACTACCTGACATACATGAGTTCATTGCCCAAATCTCTCAATAATATGTTTAATTTTTTTTTTTTAAAAGCAAGTTAATTAGCTGCTTAAGTTTGGCTGTTATTCAGTATCAACAAACAGGAGGAAATTGAATGAATTCCAAGTTGTTTCAGTTTGTCACTTGTAGTACTCCATCCCACTGGGAACTACCAGTGTCACTTGGAAAAAAACTGCTCAAGACACAAATTGATGTCAAGAGGAAGGAGAGGCTGTCAAGAGAGACAAAGACCTGAGTCTTCTTCCCCCTCAGCTTTTATTGATCAGAAGCAGAACCAGAGGTAACAGGATTACAAGAGAGGAAGGCCAGGTGATAAGGGGAAGGAATGACTAATGGCCATTTTGCTGACATGAGAAAGGGCTAATTTTTCGGTCAGTACATTCTTTTTCTTTTGCTAATTAACAAGCAGAAAGGAAGGGGCAATCTAGAACCTCTAGGTTAATTTTTTAAAGCCTGTTCTCATGCATTCCTTGGTGTCTGCACAGAGGCCACCCACTCACACAGCTTCTCCGTGTTTGCATCCAAGAGACATTCACTCAGGGCTTTTAACAAAAGTTCCCCAACCCAAGTCATAGAGGGTTCAAGGTTAGATAAATGATTTCCTACAGTCATTGGCTTAATTTCATGACATACACACCCTCTTTCATCCACATTACATGTGCTTATTTTTTAAAATCAAAAGGAAGCCTGACCTGTGGTGGCGCAGTGGATAAAGTGTCAACCTAGAACGCTGAGGTCACGGGTTTGAAACCCTGGGCTTGTCTGGTCAAGGTACATACGGAAGTTGATGCTTCCCGCTCCTCCTTCCCTTCTCTCTTTCTGCTCTCTGAAATAAATAAATAAAATCTTTTAAATTTTTTAAAAACTTAAAAGTGAATCAGCATTAATTTAAAATTTAAGCAAAAACTATGACATTTAATATCATTGGACTTGCCTGAGAGTGTGACAAAAATGCTTACAGAGGACTTGGAAACTGCAGCATTTTAACGATTTTTTCTGATGTATCAAATCATAATGAAATTGTATCCAATAATAGTAAGATATTTTAATGTTACCAAAGTCATTCAAGTAAACATTTTAAATTTAGAATCCATGGAGGGCGAAACTTCTGAAATTTTCTCAAACCATCTATACAGAGTAATAAATGAAAACAATTTGAAATCCAAAATTGTTGCAGTAATGGCTGATAATACAAATACAAATTTTGGTGGGTGAAGACGCAAAGGGGTGAATAATGTGTATGTAAAATTACAAGAGTTACTAGTTGAACACAAAAAATTTTTAGGATATTCAAAAGTTAGATGGCTTGCTCTAACACCTGCTATAAAGCGTCTTCTACAATTATTTGAACTTCTCCATTCTTATTTTTTAAGTTTAGACAAATGTCCTAAAATCTTGGAATTGTTTTCCAATAATAAAATATCTTAGATATTAATGTATTTTGTACATAATCAATCATCTATTTTTCACAAAATAATTCAAAGGATTGAAGGTGAACACATTTCAGCTATGGAAGTTAATCTTATTTTGGATGACTTTATCCTTCAATATAAATCTCATTTTGAAGAAAAATTTCTTCCTTTAATTATAAAAGGAAAATTGTCAGACTTAGAGAAATCAAATCTGGCCATATTAGAAAAGTTTATCAAAGAAGTGAAAAATTTTTACCAGACTTGTTTTCAATATATCGAAGAATGGTCTTAAACAAACATCACTGGAAATGACAGTTTACAATGGTGTTTTTATACTTCCTTGCAAGTATATTGGACAGATATTGAATCTTGTCTTGAGTTTTTAATCTAAAGAAATACCAGACATCAAAATAAACGACAATTGTCTCTTTGAAGAAATTAGAAGACTGAATGTATATTTAAATTCTGAAAAATTAATATAATGGGAAAATCAACGTGTCGAAATTGATAAAAGATGGGTGGAAATATTCAGCCATTTCAAAAATGAACATATTCCATGTGAAAGTGTATTTATTCTTGTTCAGTTTACATTGTGCTGCCCTGGAACTAATATAGCAGTTGAAAGAGTTTTTTCAGTTGCTAATGAATTTTGGACAAGTGAGAAATGGAGATTGAATGTTGGCACTCTTAGCTGTAGCACTTGCCATAAAATTCAGTATGAAAGATACTTCTTGTTCAGATATTTCCAATATAGTTACAAGATGATACATTGACAAAAAATATTCATTCAGTGGAAAAATACTCATTTAGATAATGTTATCTAAGTGAGTACTTTTTTTTACAATCATTATTAAAAATTAATAGGCATGTAAGCATAATTACAGTATAAAATATTACAAATGTTTTTTATTATGCATTTATCATATTATAGGGTATTATTGTTGCAATGAATAAAATGCTTCTTTTATTTACGATACTGTTTTCTTCAATTTATTTTTGTCCTCCTTTTCATTGTAAAAAAGTTGGTCACCTTATATAATAGCACTGCTTCAGATGGTTTCTTCCCAAGATGCCTAGACCTATCTCAGGTGCTGTTGCCTCCATCTTTTCAACTCTGCAACCAAACTCTACCAGCTTTGTCTCAGCCCACCCACACTGGAGTTGATTACACAGCTCATTTACCGCTTATCCTTCTCTTGGGAGGAATTGGCACAGTCAGTTACAAACATTAACATCTTTGGCAACATAAACATTAAAACAGCTAAGCAATATTGAAATTGGAAACCAAAATCACAAGAGAATGAAAAATAGTATCTCATACTTTGTGCCATTTTCCAACTATAATGTTAAGACCTTTTCAACTTCCAGGACGGACACGTGTGTGTGTGTGTGTGTGTGTGTGTGTGTGTGTGTTACACAATAACTTTGTAATAAGATTTTGGTGATTGCCAGTGTAATATTACTAATTGAAACAAAATTTTCCCTTTTCATTAATGATGCTTGAGACACTTTAAAAATAAACCAAGAGAGAGAGAGAAAGCAGAAGTTAACTGCTTGCTTCCCCAAAGGTGTGGACACCCCAATTAGTGTAAAAGATTAACAACAAGGGTACAAGAAGAAAATATTAGAGTTTCTAGTTAATTTTATCTAATACTTTACATTTCTACTTTTGTTTAATGGTGTACATAATTAATATAGATAGACACTAAGTCATATATTGAGGAGAGTGGCTGCTTAAAACGTAATTTTACTGTTCACTTCGGCAGCACATATACTAAAATTGAAATGACACAGAGAAGATTAGCATGGCCCCTGCACAAAGATGACACAAATTTGTGAAGCATTAAAAAAAAAAAAACTAATTATATATGAGTACGTAATCAAAAAAGTTCAAAGACTACTTCAATAGACACTGAGGTGCTGAAAGACTCATTCTTTGTTTTGATGTCATTTATCAGAAGAAAAATGTGTTAAAGAAAGGAAAAAATATACTGTTCACAAAGATTAGGGGACATTTCAAAATGAATATGAAGTGATTAAAGTATCCCCTAATTTTTGTGAGCAGTGTATTTTATTGTGGTATATAGTTTACAGTTTTTTAAAAATTACATACATTTATATTAAGCTCCATATTCTGTGTTATTTGAGAAACAAACTTTTTATGATTTCATTTATGTTATGTTCTTTCATGTTATGTACACTCATTAATACGTGGAGGAACTACAGAAGACAAAGAGTGTGTTGTTTATGCTGTGCTTTTCCTGGCTAGGACGACGTATTTGAATTGGCTCATACCTTTACAGGAGTACTTTGAGGACTCTTTCTTAATTTCATCATCATTAATGAGTTATAATTAGCTTTATTGAGGTAATGGTGTATGTAATCATTTAAGAGTTTATGTGTAATATATGAATACTTGGATTGGGGTTGTAAACGAGGTAGTAAAAAGCTTCCTCTTGAAAGTACCATGTGAATTACTTTTGCCTGAAGCTAACTTTGAAAGAAACCTCCCTTGATGGTCTCCCATGAAGAGGTAGTTGACTTTGGTTAGGTCCAAGATAGAGTGTGTTTTACTTATCTTACTGAATTGTGAGTTTAGCTCTAATGTGTCAAAACAAAATTTGTGACAGAGTTTTAGTAAAGTAGACATACTATTAACAGAAATTATATTAATTCAAAATTTATTTCTCTTTTAGTTCTCAGGAAGATGAAAGACCTCTGTCACCTTTCTATTTGAGGTATTTATTTGATTTTTGTTGGTCTTACAGGGAATTGAGGAGGGTTAGGCTTCTCTGGGTTTATTTGCCCACTTTAATTTTTTTAATAGAATATTCTACAATATGGTCAGACTAAGCTTATTGGAACCCCTACCATATTGTTCATGCTCTGGTTTTCCTCTATTTTGTTTAATAAATCTTAAAACAAATTTTAATATAGTTGAAAACACTAAAATAAGATACTTTATCTTCAATTCAGAAATGTTAAGGTAGCCATTTTAATTTCAAAAACTGGCTGATAATTAGGCTATAACCAATTTTAAAACTCTCCTGTAAATACAAATGGGTTGAGAGGGGTGTGAACATAAGGCTTACTTGCTGAAGAAGCCTTAGTTTGTGTTAAATCATTTCCTATATAATAATGGCATGAGAAACTAAATATTCAGCAAGTTTATGGAGTTCAGAATCATTTTCTAAAACTTATAATGCAAAAATAGCAACTATTACAGGATCTAAGTTTACAGAATCTTAAAGTGGACCACTACTCTCCAGACTAAAATTTTGCTATATTAATTAGATAATTTAGTGAATCATTCAACTTATGTATCAATATAACCTAGAGCCAAATTTTTCTTACCTATTGCATCACTTTCCTCACTGCTTATCTATGTCAGAGGCTTAGAAAATATATTTGAAAATAATATGACCATATAATTAAAGTTAAAATGCTAAAGTTTATTAAAAAGTTTTTACTTAATTTTGAAATCTATTTTCAAAAATAAATGGCAGAATATGTGATACATAGTTTGTGTATTTATTTTGAAGCTGATTTGTTGCAATCATTAGATTTAGACATTAATTCTACCACCAGTAGTTCAGATGTGTGTCACAGGACTTCAGGCTTAGTCAAGTAACTGCTTTTCAGTAGTGTTCTGGCTTTTAGTGACTTGAAGCATATTGCATAAGCACTTTGTGGCAAAAAAGGGAACATTTAATGTTTCAGTCTAAGACAAAATGGTAATCCATTTGATTTATCCTGGTTTCCTACCAACCAAATCAGCATCTTCTGGTTCATAGGCTATCTCAACTGTGCAATCACTGTAAACACATGAGGATGCTGTTGCTTAGCACACGGTAATTCTGGCATTCGTTATGTAAAGACGATAATATCAAGCAAATTATCATCACCATAAATTAAGTTTCACATAGTACAGATCACAACACAGGATCTTGCCAACTAGTGAGAACTGTGGATTCCCTTAATCTCTTTTTTTTTAATTTAGAAAATTAAATTTAACAGGGTGACATTATTTAGTAAGAATACATAGGTTTCAGGCAAACATTTCTGTAGCATTTGAACTGTTGATTATGTTGTATATCATCATCCAAAGTCAAATCATTTTCCGTCAGTTTATATTTGTCCCTCTTTACACCCTTCCAACCCTCCCTTCTCCCACATCTCCACGTCCCCCTCCCCCTATAACCACTTCACTTTTATCTATGTCCATGAGTCTGAGTTTTATATCCCATCTATGTGTGAAATCCTACAGTTCTGAGCTTTCTCTGATTTACTCAATTCACTCAGTATAATGTTCTCAGGGTTCATCCATGTTGTCATTAATGGTACTATGTCATTGTTTCTTATGGCTGAGTAGTATTCCATTGTATATATGTACCATGTACCACATCTTTTTTATCCAGTCCTCTATCAAGGGACACTGTTTGTTTCCATGTCTTGGGCACTGTGAATAATGCTGTAATAAACATGGAGCTGCCTGTGTCTTTAAATACCAATATTTTTGACAATTTGACTTTGGGTGATGGGTATGCAACATAATCAAATGTCAAAATAACCTGGAGATGTTTTCTCTGAACATATGTACCCTGATTTATCAATGTCACCCCATTAAAATTAATAATAAAAATAAATAATTTAAAATAAATAAATACCAATATTTTCAAGTATTGGAAGAGATACCCGATAGAGGGATTGCTGGGTCATATGTTAGTTCTAGTCTTAATTTTTTGAGAAACCACCACACTTTCTTCCATAATGGTTGTACTAATTTTGTATTCCCACCAGCAGCGAATGAGGGTTCCTTTTTCTCCACAGCCTCTCCAACACTTCTTATTACCTGTCTTGTTGATAATAGCCAATCTAACAGGTGTGAGCTGGTATTTCATGTAGTTTTGATTTGCATTTCTCTAATAACTAGTGAAGATGAGCATCTTTTCATATATCTGTTGGCCATTTGTATGTCCTTTTGGGAGAAGTGTCTGTTCAGGTCTTATCTTTGTTTTTTTTAATTTTGTTTGCTTGCTTGTTGCTGAACTTTGTTTTTTCTATATTTTGGATATTAACACCTTTTCAGAGCTTTTGTTTAAAAATAACATCTCCCATTTAGTTGGCTGCCTATTTGTTTTGTTGTCAATTTCCTTTTGCTGTGTGGAAGCTTTTTAGTTTGATATAGTCTCATTTGTTTATTTTTACCTTTACTTCCCTCGCCTTTGAGTCAAATTTATGAATTGTTATCTATGGCCAAGGTTCATGAGTTTAGTACCTATGTTTTCTTCTATATAATTTATTGTTTTGGATCATATATTTAAGTCTTTGATCCATTCTGAATTAATTTTTGTACAGGGGGACAAACTGTAGTTAAGTTTCATTCTTTTGCATGTGATTTTCCAATTTTCCTAGCACCATTTCTTGAAGAGGCTTTCTTTTCTCCATTGTGTGTTTTTGGCTCTTTTGTCAGAAATGATTTGTCCATATATATGTAGTTTTATTTCTGAGCTCTCGATTTGGTTACATTGGTCTGTATGTCTGTTTTTTTATTGGATTGTTTATCTTCCATGCTGTTTTTATTATCATGGCTCTATAGTATAATTTGAAATCAGGTAGTGTGATATCTCCAGCTTCATTCTCTTTCCTCAGGATTGCTTTAGCTATTTGGGTTTTTTTCTTTAATTTCTGATTTTAATTTGTGTTTACATAGCTTTAAGTGTCCCACCGAATATATCTCCCCGCAATGCCTTATTCCCCTGGGCCCCCCATGTCCCCTCCCCCACAAGGCCTTCCTCTCTTCCCTCCAGGATTTGCTGTCCTGTTCTTTATAATGCTGTGTTATGTATATATAATTCCATTAATCACTTTCCCTTCTCTGATCCCATCTTCTCTTCTACTTTCCCTCTGACCACTTTCCCTCTGGTCCCTTTGATCCCTTCTCTGCCTTTGTTCCATTGCTCAGTTCAAATTGTTCATTGGATTATTCAAATGCATGAGGTCATATGATATTTTTCTTTCTCTGCCTGGCTTATTTCACTTAGCTTGATAGTTTCCAGGACCATCCATATTGTAGCGAAAGGTAAGATTTCCTTCTTCCTCACGGCCACTTAGTATTCCATTGTGTATATGTACTACGACTCTTAAATCCACTCACCCACTGACAGACAAATGGGCTGTTTCCAGATCTTGGCTATTGTAAACAATGCTGCAGTAAACATGGGGATGCATTTCTTCTTTTGAATCAGTGATTTGGTATTCATAGGACATGTTCCTAAAAGTGGGATAGCTGGGTCAAAGAGCACTTCCATTTTTAATTTTTTGAGGGATCTCCATACTGTTTTCCACAGTGTCTGCACCAGTCTACATTCACACCAGCAGTGCAGGAGGGTTCCCTTTTCTCCGCACCGTCTCCACACTTATTAATGTGCTGTTTTGTTAATAAGCGCCATTCTGACAGGTACGAAGTGGTATCTCATTGTGGTTTTAATTTGCATTTTCCTAATGATTAGTGATGTTGAACATTTTTTCATATGCCTATTGGCCATCTGTATGTCCTCTTTGGAGAAGTGTCTATTCATTTCTTTTTCCCATTTTTTGATTGGATTGTTTTATCTTCCTGGTGTTGAGTTTTACAAGTTCTTTATAAATTTTGGTTATTAACCCCTTATCAGATGTATTGGCAAATATATTCTCCCAGTGGGTTTTTTTGTTGTTGTTTTTTACAGAGACAGAGAGAGAGTCAGAGAGAGGGATAGATAGGGACAGACAGACAGGAATGGAGAGATGAGAAGCATCAATCATCTGTTTTTTTCATTGCGACACCTTAGTTGTTCATTGATTGCTTTCTCATATGTGCCTTGACCGCTGGCCTTTAGCAGACCAAGTAACCAGCGACCTTGGGTCCAAGCTGGTGACCTTTGCTTACACCAGATGAGCCCGCGCTCAAGCTGGCAACCTCAGGGTCTCGAACCTGGGTCCTCCGCATCCCAGTCCGATGCTCTATCCACTGCGCCACCGCCTGGTCAGGCCATTGTGTGGATTTTTTATTTTGTTATGGTGTCTTTTGCTGTGCAAAAGCTTTTTAGTTTGATATAGTCCCATTTGTTTATCCTGTCCTTTATTTCACTTGCCCATGGAGATAAATCAGCAAAAATATTGCTACAAGAGATATCAGAGAGTTTACTGCCTATGTTTTCTTCCAAGATGTTTATGGCTTCACGACTTACATTTAAGTCTTTTATCCATTTTGAGTTTACTTTTGTGAATGGTGTAAGTTGGTGATCCAGTTTCATATTTTTGCAAGGACCTGTCCAATTTTCCCAATGCCATTTGTTAAAGAGACTGTCTTTACTCCATTGTATGCTCTTACCTCCTTTGTCAAATATCAATTGTTCATATAGGTGTGGGTTTATTTCTGGGTTCTCTGTTCTGTTCCATTGATCTGTATTCCTATTCTTATGCCAGTAACAAGCTATTTTGAGTACGATGGCCTTGTAGTATAACTTGGTATCAGGAAGTGTGATAACCTCCACTTTATTCTTCTTTTTCAAGATTGCTGAGGCTATTCATGTTCTTTTTTGGTTCCGTATATATTTTTGGAATATGTGTTCTATATCTTTGAAGTATGTCATTGGTATTTTAATAGGAACTGCATTGAATTTATAGATTGCTTTGGGTAATATAGACATTTTTATGATGTTCATTTTTTCTGTCCATGAACACGGTATATGCTTCCACTTGTTTGTATCTTCCACTTGTTTGTATCCGAGTACAAATCTTTAACCTCTTTGGTTAAATTTACTCCTAGGTACTTTATTTTTTGTTGTTGTTGTTGTTGCAGTAGTGAAGTGGATTGTTTTCTTAATTTCTCTTTCAGACAGTTCATTGTTGGTGTATAAAAATGCCACTGATTTCTAAATATTGATTTTATATCCTGCCACCCTGCTGAATTCATTTATCAGATCCAGTAGTTTTTTGACTGAGACTTTAGGGTTTTCTATGTACAGTATCATATTATCAGCAAATAATGACAGTTTTACTTCTTCTTTTCCAATCTGGATGACTTTTATCTCTTTTTCTTGTCTGATTGCTGTGGCTAGGACTTCCAAAACTATGTTGAATAAGAGTGGTGAAAGGGGGCACCCCTGCCTTGTTCTTGATCTTAAGGGGATTTCTTTTCATTTTTGCCCATTGAGTATGATGTTGGCTTTGGATTTGTCATAGTTGGCCTTTATCATGTTGAGGTATGATTCCTATATCCCCACTTTGCTGAGAGTTTTGATCATGAATGGGTGCTGGATTTTATCAAATGCTTTTTCTGCATCTATTGATATTATCATATAATTTTTATCCTTTCTTTTGTTTATGTGTTGAATCACATTGATTGACTTGAGGGTTTTGTACCAGCCTTGTCTCCCTAGAATAAATTCCACCTGATCATGATGTATGATTTTTTTCATGTATTGCTAGATCCAGTTTGCTAATATTTTGTTGAGAATTTTAGCATCTAAGTTCATCAAGGATATTGGTATATAGTTTTCTTTCTTTGTAGTGTCTTTGCCTGGATTTGCAGTCAGTATTATGCTCACCTCATAAAAGGAGTTTGGAGGTCTTTCCTCCTCTTGAACTTTTTGAAATAGTTTGAGAAGGATAGCAGTTAGTTCTTCTTTGAATATTTGGTAGAACTCACCTGTGAAGCCATCTGGCCCAGGACTTTTGTTTGTTGAGATTTTTTGATAACTGTTTCAATCTCATTTGATGAAATTGGTCTGTTTAGGTTTTCTGATTCTTCTTTTTTGATTTTTGAAAGATTATATGTTTTAATGAATTTATCCATTTTGCCTAGGTTGTCTACTTTTATGGCATAGAGTTCTTCATAGAAATTTCTTATAATCCTTTGTGTTTCTGCTGTGTCAGTTTGTACTTCTCCTCTCTCATTTCTAATTTTATTTATTTGAGTCCTCTATCCTTTTTTCTTGGTGAGTCTGGTTAAAGGTTCATCGATCTTGTTTACCTTTTCAAAGAACCAGCTCTTGGTTTCATTGATCCTCTGTATTGTTTATTTAGCCTCTATGTCATTTATTTCCACTCTGATCTTTATTATTTCCTTCTTTCTACTACCTCTGGGCTTTACTTGCTGTTCTTTTTGTAATTCTTTTAGGTGCAGGGTTAAATTGTTTATTTGAGCTTTTTCTAGCTTCTTAAGGTATGCCTGTAGTGCTATGAACTTCCTTCTCAGGGCTGATTTTGCTGTGTCCCATAAATTTTCAGTTGTTTTATGTTCTTTTTCATTTGCTTCAAGGAAATTTTTGAAAAATTCCTTGATCTCATTGTTAACCCATTTGTTATTTAATAACATGCTATTTAGTTTCCAAGTGTTTGAGTGTTTTTCAGTTTTTCTATTGTAGTTGATTTCTAGTTTCAAGTTATTGTGATCCGAGAAGATGCTTGATATGATTTCAATCTTCTTAAATTTATGGAGACTCATTTTGTGTCCTAGCATGTGGTCTATCCTAGAGAATGTACCATGAGCACTTGAAAAGAATGTATATTCTGCTGCTTTAGGGTGTAAGGTTCTGAACATATCTATTAATCCAGTTGATCTAGTGTAGTTATTTGGGGTTTTTTATTGTTCCATACAAACCTGGTGATTTTTTGTTCTATTTCTTTAAAAATGACATTAGGATTTTGATGTGGACTGCATTAAATGTTTAGATTGCTTTGAGTAATATTGCCATTTTAACTATGTTGATTCTTCCAATCCATGAACATGAATATTCTTGTGTTTCATTGTGTCTTTTTCAATTTCTTTCTATAATATTTTGTAATTTTCAATATATAGGACCTTCACATCGTTTGTTTAGTTTATCCCTAGTTATTTTATTCTTTTTGTTGTTATTGTAAAAGGAATGTTTTGTTTTTTTGTTGGTATTTTTGTGTGACAGAGACAGAGAGGGCCAGACAAGCAGGAAGGAAGAGAGATGAGAAGCATCAATTCTTTATTGCAGCTCCTTAGTTGTTCATTGATTGCTTTCTCATCTGTGCCATGACTGGGGGGCTACAGCAGAGCAAATGGCCCCTTGCTCAAGCCAGCGACCCCATGCTCAACCTTTTAAGCTCACACTCAAGGTAGATGAGCCCGCACTCAGGCTGGTGACCTTGGAATTTTAAACCTGGGTCCTTGGCATCCCAGGCCAGTGCTCTACCACTGTGCCACAGCCTGGTCAGGCTAAATTCTTATAGATTATTGGACTAGAAACATAACATGTCCAGTGATAATTTAGTGTATCAATAAGTGTATTTTCTTTTGCACTATCTCTGGTAAGAGCAAATGAATGCTTAAATATTTTAAATATATTTTAAGAAATTTCTGTAGTTTCCTTGTCTTCCATTCCTTTCCCTCCCATTTTATTATTTATTTAAGATTCCTTAGTTACAGTATTCCAAATGGGGAGTTATTGCAAGACTCTGATTTCTTAATGATTTGTTAACATGATGAAAATTAAATTGGCTCTTTTCGATACAAAATAATATTTACATTGCCTTTTGGAAAAGTTAAAAGGACTTGTTAGTTACAAAATGATATCTTTCCCATCTAGGGGTTTTTTCAGTGGGTGGGAGTGAGAGGAAAGGCCTAATCAGGAGACGAGCCACACAAGCTGAAATGGGGACTCACCAGAACTATACCCAGCCACAGGCAGCCGGGCAGGGAAGTGGGGATAGGGCAGCTAGGATATCAAGTTTGGTGCTTTATTCTGAAAGGTCCAGCTGGAGACAGAGTGGCAGAACTCAGTCGCTCCAAGCCTGGGAGTGCAGTCTTCAGGGAGACAAGATCAAAACAGAAAGAAGATAAGAGCAAAGCAGGGCTCCAGTTTCAGAGGAAGGAGAATAGATGATCCATAAAAAAACTCATGTACAGCAACCAGACAGGCGTTCAGCTATTGAAGTGGAGGCAGGATGCATTATTTATAACAACAAGACCGAGTCTGTGTTTGGGGTAGAGGATAGAGGTGGAGAGCTTGCAGTGTACTAGTGGAGGTTGCAGACCTTCCTGTGGCTAGAGGGAGGGGGGAGAATGCTTGACAGGGAACCAGAGAGGCTATTTCAGGCATTACCTTGCTCCACTTTGCATCTTGTAGAATTTTCATTTCTGTGATTGCAATTCTCTTTAAACGGTCATGGCTGAACCACACGTTAGGCTACTGTACTTTTAAGTTGCCTTCCGTCTTTTCTGTAGTAAGGTAGGGCTATTATAAATAAGTATGAACTCATATTTTCTTATTCTAAATTAAGTATCTTCTGTGATAAGAAATCTGTGTTCTCTAATTTCAGTACTTCCCCAACCAAAACTAACTCACCACAGCCATTTGTCCTTTTTTGAAAGGAAAGAAATAGTAGCTACAAATCTACACCTGCCGCTGTCCCGTGTGGCAAGTTTATTGCAGCTACAGTATCTCAAACAGTAGGTGTCATTGTTCTCCAGATGCTCATTAGAGATTACCCACCCTGTTGAGGTTATTAAGGAAATGAAAGGAAGGACAGGCTATGCCAAATCCTTAGCAAGACTGCCACAAAATAAACATGAACAGGCAAACTTAAGGTGAAGAACATTCTTGGTTAGGATGTCCATACCCTGGCCTCCTTCATGGTCTAGGCTTGAATCCCAGAAAAGGATCCCTTGCCTCAATTGTTCAGACTGACATCAATTCAACTTTTGTTGTCAGTCTTTCTCTGTGCCATGTTCAGCATGTTACTGTCTAATTTCTCTTGCTGGCATGCATTCAGATCTAACTAGGATCTGTTGCTAGTTCTTACTTTTGTTTGTCTGAGTCTTCAGTGTCTACAAGCCCGGGTTTTGATTTCTGTGGTTCTTTCCACTAGGACCAGGATTCCTACTCTCCACTTTCTATTTCTCCTCATTTCTGCGTGCTCCCTCCTCACCTTCATATTCCTATGGCCAAGGTCAGATCCTGGCCTTACCCCATCCCATCAGATTTCGACCACTGAATTCCCTCTTCTTTACATATTTCTGACTTATACCTACAACCTGTCCTTCCTGTGTTTCATCAAAATCCTAAATATGTGTTTCAGGGGCTCCATACCTATAACCAGTTTTGTTCACTGGGCTCTAACCAGTTCACCTGGCCTTGAAATAGTGCTTCCTTGCCTACCTAACACCAGCTAGCAACTACACTGATCTTCCTCTGCTTTCCTGTTGGGTTTTGTTCCTCATTGAAACCCTGAAATTAACAGTCTTTATCAATTTCAGCCCATTTTCTTCTTGTTAAAGAGAATTTGTATCAAAATAGTAACTTTTTTTTTAATGTTAAGAAGAGGGGAGATAGTGGACAGCGATGTATCCAGCAACCCCTGCAACTCCGTTTGGGGCCAGATGTTCCAGTACCAAACTATTTTTAGCACCTGAGCTAATCTGGGGAAGGCAGGGGGCGAGCTGGAACCAATCCAGCAGCAGTGCGGGAGAGGAAGAGGAGTGGGGGAGAAGCAGATGGTTGCTTCTCCTGTGTGCCCTGAGCAGGAATCTAACTCCAAATATCCATACACAGGCCCACACTCTATCCACTGAGCCACCAGCCAGGGCCTCAAAATAGTTACTTAAGAGGGGAACCAGTAGCCTCTAGAAGTATAAAACCTTCTATTTGGTATGGTCTCTAGGAGGCAGCCCTGTACACTCTGTCCCTCATGGCAGCACCCCACCCACTGCAGACCTTTGGTTCCACTTTCCTGGGCTAAAGTCTTAAGGGCAGTTGACACCCACCATCTGGTTGGTGGCTTCCTCCATCAGGTTGGAAGCACACGGTCCGGTTAAAGGTGTACTCCACACAGGCTTGCAGGCACTCCCAAGGGATCATGACTATGCTCCTTCCTCGGGGTCCAAATTTCAGCACACACCCCAGCAAGTCTCACTCTGCATCCCACAGCAGGGGAGGTGAGACCCCATAACTGCCTCAAAGCGGAGCCTTGTCCAGAGAACAGCTGGGGGGACCCCTCCCACTGCTGGGCTTATCAGTGCAAACATCTCGGGGGCTGGAACATCCCCTTCCCCTGGTGCCATCATGCTGCTGATCCACATAGAAGCCACACAGGCCCAGTGGAAGCTGAGTGGCGTCTGGCTGCAATCCTTCCGGTTAGGGTCATAGGACTTGCTCCCGTCCAACACTAGGTCCTGCATGTCTGACCTCGTGCTGTACAAGCCACCCTCCACAATGGGTACTAGGCACTCAGGGGCCACTATCACATTGACCTGGATGCTCTGCAATAGGGATGTGTCCCCAAACAATACCACAAACACAAAGTGGTAGTAGTCCACAGGCAGCACCAGGCAAGGTGCCACGAGGTGGGGCACGGCTACACAGGCTGGGCGCCCCGGCTGCTGGCAGCTGATGGTGCAGTACACTTCCCAGAGGCACACGGTCGTGAAGACCGACTCGGGCTTCCAGGTCCTTGTGCTGGAAGCTCCACGGGAGCTCCTACAAGGGCAGGGCCACATCCACCCTGCCAGCCCAAGTTTTACTGCAGTACAAATTGAAGCCAAATTAACTATTTTAGCAGATTTTGAATTACTTAGGGTCAGTTTCAGTATTTCATGTTTTCTCATTTCTCTGTATCAAGAACATCAAATCAATTTATTTCAGTTACAAGATAAAAAGTTCTGGAGATGGAGTGGCAGTGGTTGCACAGCAATGTGAATGTCCTAATACCACTGGATTATACACTTAAAATGGTTAAGGTGCTAAATTTTATATGTATTTTACCACAATAGAAAAATTGGGAGAAAAAAAGTGTCATGGAAGATTTTCATGCCCACCCCTAGCTGAAAACCACTGAACCAGACTGACAATTTCATTCTTTTATACTGAAGAATTTTATAAACTTTATTACCATTTATTATACAATTTGGGGATTCACTATTGACTTTTTGACATCTAAAAATCACTAGTCATATTTTTTGCATAGTAAGAGATAAGTATAGAGTCTGGGCTTACTTCTGTCAATGCTAATTAAAATAGTAAGCATATGTTTAGGCTATATTAAGAAACAAAGATAAATTAGATAATTTTTTTTATTTTTATGCTTCTCTTCATCTCTTTCCTCTGTATGAAAAAGCAAAGGAAAATTTATATTTTCAAATATAAAGATATCTTTGTAGCCATTCTGTCTATCCAGCTGCTTAATTATTCTTCAATCTCTTTGCCTCCCCATAGACTTCTGATTAGAAGAACTTTAGATTTTAATAAAATGTAGACCTCTAGGTGAAACAAGTAGAAGACAAAGTTTGCCTGATATAACTAATCACAGCCTCCCTTTTAAATTCTAATGGTAATATAAAATTACCTGGTCAGAAAATATTATTTCCTGACCAGGTGGTAGTGCAGTGGACACAGAGGACCCAGGTTCAAAACCCAAGGTTGCCAGCTTGAGCACAAAGATTGCTGGTTTGAAGCCCAAGGTCACTGGCTTAAGCCCAAAGTCAGTGGCTTGAGCAAGGAGTCACTCACTCTGCTGTAGCCCCTAGTCAAGGCACATATAAGAAAGCAATCACTGAACAACTAAGGAGCTGTAATGAGGAATTGACGCTTCTCATCTCTGTCCCTTCCTGTCTGTCTGTCCCTTTCTCTGTCTCACAAGAAAAGAAAAAGAAAAAAAGGCAGTCCTATTGCTAATCTTCTCTAAACATGCTTCAGGACACAACCAACATTTTTGAAATATGAGGAGGAACCTGTAAGAGCAGAATGAATTTAGAATTAAAAGGCTAATCTCTTGGAAGGAGAACTGAAGTGAGAGAAAAAGGGAGCCTAGAAATGTACTAGCAGAGATTTTTAAAACTATGTGGGAAACAGTAAAGAGCAGAAATTATTTAAAAATTAAGTGCATGATGAGAAACTTGAGGAGGTCTTGCAAAATGAAGAGGAACCAGATATGACTCTGAGAGAAATAGTGCTAGATATGAAGGTCAAAGGTTGGAAAATCAACCAGAAAATTATTATAAGGAAAAACAGATACCAATAGAAAGAGAAGTAGACATCAAAGTTCATGTATGCCCAGCTGAGAGGTGAATTGAATTTTTTTTTTTTAATTAAGCAGTAGATACCTGACTATAATCATTGGTGGAGAGGCAAAAAAAGTAACAAAAGACTAAATTTCTTGTCTTGCCTGACCTGTGGTGGCGCAGTGAATAAAGCGTTGACCTGGAATGCTGAGGTCACCAGTTCGAAACCCTAGGTTTGCCTGGTCAAGGCACTTATGGGAGTTGATGCTTCCTGCTCCTTCCCCCTTCTATCTCTCTCTCTTGCTCTTCTCTCTAAAATGAATAAATAAAATCTTTAAAATAAATAAATTTATTGTCTTACATAAGAAAGGTAGGAGAATAGAAGCTGGAGTCAAGATTGTAGGGGGTTTTGTTGAATTGTTTTGGAGGGTTAATTTTAATAATTATAGATGTAGGGGTATGAGAGACAATCACCGGTAGAATTGTACATAGCACTTCTATATTTTAAACCTCAGGAGCTAAGAGCAAAGACAGATGTCAAAGGGAAAGGAAGCTCCCAAATTAGAGAACCTAAAGCAAAAACACAAAACAGTGAATAAAACTAGGCCAAATATGTCAGTTATGGTAATAAATATAAATGGATTAAATTACTTAAAATAGCTAAAATTACTTTTTAAAATTGACTATTTGAACTATACAGGGTTGAGCAAAAGTAGGTTTATAGTTGTAAGTGCATGAGACAGTTTTTTCTTATGTTATTATTGTATTATTTTTCTTATGAGCAATTATAAATGTACTTTTGGCCCTGGCCCGTTGGCTCAGCAGTAGAGCATCCACCTGGCACGTGGAAGTCTGGGGTTCAATTCCCAGTCAGGGCACACAGGAGAAGCGCCCATCTGCTTCTTCACCCTTCCCCCTCTCTTTCCTCTCTATCTCTCTCTTCCCCTCCCACAGCCAAGGCTCCATGGGAGCAAAGTTGGCCTGGGCACTGAGGATGGCTCCATGGCCTCTGTCTCAGGTTCTAGAATGGCTCCAGTTGTAACTGAGCTATAGCCCAGATGGACAGAGCATTGGCCCCTGGTGGGCATGCCGGGTGGATCCCTGTTGGGCACATGTGGGAATCTGTCTCTTTTCCACCCTACTTCTCACCTCAGAAAAATACAAAAAAAAAATGTGTCATGCCATTTTTATGGTTAGTTACATGATCTTTATCCTAAGGCTTAAATAAACAAACATCAGATAATTGTCTTTTAAATCCTTGCTCATTAAAAAGATCAAGTAGGCCCTGGCTGGTTGGCTCAGTGTAGAGTGTCGGCCTGGCATGTGGATGTCCCGGGTTTGATTCCTGGTCAGGTTACAAAGGAGAGGCACTCATCTGCTTCTCTACCCCTCCCCCTTTTGCTTCTCTCTCTCTTTCTCTCTCTCTCTCTCTCTCTCTCTCTCTCTCTCTCCTCCTGCCCCCCCCCCTCTGCAGCCATGGCTTGATTGGAGTGAGTTGGCCCTGGGTGCTGAGGATGGCTCCATGGCCTCCACCTCAGTGCTAAAGAAAGTTCAGTTGGAGCAATGGAGCAATGGCCCCAGAATGGGCAGAGCATCGCCTCCTAGTGGGCTTTCCGGGTGGATCCTAGTCAGGAGCATGCAAGAGTCTGTCTCTGCCTCCCCTCCTTTCATTGAATTAAAAAATATATATATATATATATATATATATATATATATATATATATATATATATATATATTCTGGAGAAAAAGAATAATTCTATTAGACCTAATGGTTCCTCTTAAAACAATATTGAATATATTACAGGCAGGATTTTAAACACCACAGAAAAGAGAACATACTGAGGTAAGAGAACATACAGAAAAAGAACACATGCTTTTTCAAGATGTCTTGTTTCAGTAGATTAGAAACATCTTTCTTTTTATATGTAAATTTCTTATTTCAAATTAAGAGTTCTAATTTTAAAGAATCACTCGTCAACAGCATCTGTGCATCTTATCACATGCAAATTTTATATACTAATACTGCTGAGCATACACTGTTTACAGAAATGGAGTTTGGGTTTTGCTAATAGAGATAAAGACTAAATATATTTAAATATATCATAAAATATATTCCAGAGTAGGTTTACAGTCTGTTTAAATGATCATGGCATTATCATTTACAGTAAGTTTGGGTAATGAAATTGACCATAAAGCCGGAGTCTGCATTTGAGCTTATTTCTTTCAGTTTTGAATACTTGATTTATCATCATTAGGAGATAAACTCTTCCATAGTCTAGTGTTTATATTGCATAAGTAAGAAATTTTCTTAGCAAATCAGTCAAGGTCTCTGAAAATAATTTGTTATTATTAGCTGTTTGCAAAGGATAAAAATTACATGTAAATTAAGGAAATCTTTATCTTTCACTAATTTGCTTATCACCTTTTGGTCAATGTCTTAGAATTACTTCCAGGAGCCAGTTATAGATATGGAAGCAGTCCCTATTTCTGACAATAAATATTCTTAGAAATCTTATTGGTGAATTGTTAAGCACACCTCACAGGAACTATAGAGATAGAAAGATATCTGGCCAAAGCCATTTGGTATCTAATAAACTATAATTGACACTAAAACTAAAAATCACAATTATAACCTTTTATGAGGATTTAAATTTTAGGGCAATAACATTTTCAGGCTAAAAGAAAACCTCAGAGATCACTAGCCAAGCCTTTCATTATCTGTATAGAGAAACCAACCCAATGCAGCCAAGCTAACCAATAGTCTGATTTCAGCTACTGGTAATTAACTATAGAAGACGTGAACTTCTCCATTCTGATTCCCAGTGGAAAATGTTCTCAGAATACTTTCTTTAGAGAAATTCTATTAGAAAAATATGAAAGTATAGACACATTAAATATATAAAAATATTCCAAAGGATTATTAAAGAAATAATCAAAATATTAATTTGTCATAAATTTTACCTAAGATCAATATGCTAGTAAAAATGAACATGATTTAATTACTTGGTTTTATTATTGATTTATTCATTTATTTTTCGTTCTGAGAAAGGCTCTTTAAGACCGATTTAGATGGTTCAGGTCATTTTTTCTAAGCTGTGAAGGGAATCTTATGTGTTGCCTTTTATTCACTCAGGTTAGCGTTAGTTTTCCACATCATACCTTCCTTCATTGCTTAGATTAGAATATTTAAAAATAGCTACTGTGGTGTCTAAGGAATTGAAGTCTTGAAGAATTTTTGGTTGCAAGGATGTGGAGCCTTACTAATCTGTGTCTTCCACAAATCAACAATATTAGAATCACTGGGGAAGTTGTTAGAAATGCAGAATCTCAGCTTTCACTTCCTTGGACCTGGGCCTACCGAACCCCAATCTGCATGAACAAGATTCTGGGTGATTCCGAGGCACAGTAGAGTTTGAGAAGCTCTTACTTAGAAAGGTAGTAATTCCAGAAGCTGGTCTTGTTTGCTGTCATTTCCTTGTCTCTTCCTTGCCTTTCTTTTTTCATCCCCATGCCCACCCCAAAAAAAACCCAAAACAAAACAAAAAAACAACAACATAAAAATATCACTGCGTACTTTAATAAGCAAAAAGAAGTTCAGGTCAAAAGTGAGTAGAAGGAACGAGAAGCAATATATCTTAAGATGGCATAGGGGACTAATTGCCTAATTATACCTGTATGTCTTTGGAATGTTATTAGCATCTAGCAGATCTACATTTTTTTTTCCTCTTCTGCTTCCCCCAAGTCATTCTTCACATTGGTCCCTGCTCCCAAAACCAAGGTTGTATAACTGCATTGAGAAATGGAGTACAGGAGTTAATTATACAGTGTTGAATTTACAGAGGGTGAGCCACAAAGCATCAAAAACAGGGACTGTCTGTTCCAGTTAAGGACAGACCAGCAAAGGATTTGTTGCTGGTTATATAACCTGGGAACCACAGTGAATAGCAGGCATTGTGAGGCATAGAAGAAATGGTTGTGATGAAAAGCAGAGTAAAATATCTAAATGCAGGGCTCCATATACAAAAATGACTCCAAGGAGTTTTTCTTCTAGTGAGTGAGTGATTAAAAGTTTAGTGTACTGATTAAGAGCTTAGACGCTGAGCTAAAACTTTCTTGGTTCAAATCCCAATTTCATCTACTTCTTGACTCATGACTGTGGGCAAGTTACTTAACCTCTTCATCTGAAAACAGGGAAAAGAAAACAATAGAACCTACTTCATGGGGTTATTGTAAACAGTAAATGAGAAAATCTTTGTAAAAATACTTAGCATGGTGTGTGAAACATACTAAGTACTCAGTGTTAGGGTGTGTTTAACTGTTTGTTCATTGATTTCATTTATTAATCAAGGTTCTTCTCAGAGTTTCCCTCGTGCATAATAGCATTGTTTTAGATGGTTTTTCTGGGATTTGACTACAATCTATGGCCATGAAAAAGAGCTATAGCTTTAACCAAAGGAAATTCTCTAGAGCTAGAGTGAGTGCCTGTTGATCACCTCTGGGATACTGGTGGGTATGATGGCGGTGGAAGTGATAGGGAGTCTAATTAAAGAAAGTGAGAAATATCACAGAATCTCTTGAAGCACTTAGATTCTGAGTTAGTTGTAGGAGATGAGATCTACATGTACAAGGAAGAGAAACTCAACAGATGATTCCAAAGCAACATGTTCATAGGTTGAAAATTACAGCATAAAAATTAGGATGTTTGGTGTGATTGAAAGGTAACCATCAATACTAGTCATTAACAGCTTTTATTTGCTTTAGGGGTCTTCTACTAAGAAGGAAGAAAAAGGGAGAGAACAAATCCATTAGGCAAAATAAATACTCACAAAAATTAAGGGATATTTTATCACTTCAGATTCATTTTGAAATATTCCCTAATTTTTGTGAGCAGTATAGTTTGACATACACTAAAGAAATTTTTCATCTTTTTTTTTTAAGCATAGATACTTTTGAATCTTGATTTAGAAGCTCACTAAGCCCCAGAGGGAAAAATATGACCATGTTGATATTTATTGATATGGTTAAAACAGCTGCCAGCCTCACCCCCTACTCTGTGCTTATATGAACATAGAGAGCAGGCTAGAGGGCGAAGTTATGAAGGGTGCTAATCAGACAGCGTTCTACGATTTCACCATTCTACTACTTTATGTTGACTCTTCTAATACTTTCAAATTCAGGCTTTAGAGAAAATGGGAAAGTAGAGGAAGTTTAGAAATGTTCAACAAAAGAGCTGCCAATTAGGTGTTAAGATAAAACATTGTAAAGCTTGAGGTATTGTCTCTCTTGAGGAATTTAAGAAGGAAAGGTGACTTAGAAAAGATGGTTTAGGCCCTGGCCGGCTGGCTCAGTGGTAGAGCGTCAGCCTGGCGTGCAGAGGTCCCGGGTTCGATTCCCAGCCAGGGCACACAGGAGAAGCGCCCATCTGCTTCTCCACCCCTCCCCCTCTCCTTCCTCTCTGTCTCTCTCTTCCCCTCCTGCAGCCGAGGCTCCACTGGAGCAAAGATGGCCCGGGCGCTGGGGATGGCTCCTTGGCCTCTGCCCCAGGCGCTAGAGTGGCTCTGGTCGCAACAGAGCGACCCCGCGGATGGGCAGAGCATCGCCCCCTGGTGGGCAGAGCGTAGCCCCTGGTGGGCGTGCCAGGTGGATCCTGGTCGGGTGCATGCGGGAGTCTGTCTGTCTCTCCCCGTTTCCAGCTTCAGAAAAATACAAAAAAAAAAGAAAAAAGAAAAGATGGTTTAGAAGAGTGGTATAGAAAACGGTGTTAGTTCCCTGTCCTCAATTTCCTAGTGTCCCTGCTGCTCTTTGCATGATCAGAGCCATTTTAGAAAGATGTTTCTTTCTGCAGGTCTGGAAGAGGGGGGCAAGGAAGGGGCGGACTTGGGCTGGGGAAGAGCAGGAAGAGGGTAGAGTTGGTAGCAGGAAGGCAGTCAGCAGCAATTGCATTACCCTTTGGGGGAAAATAAAAAGACACTAAGACCATGGCAGCAGTGAGAGAGAGAGAGTTTTCAAAGGTCAGTTATGAAATTGTCTTGTCATGGACATCTTTAAAATGGAGAAGGAGAAAAGAACACTGTTCAGGAATAAATACCCAGGGCCATGTCTAATTCTAGAGACAAGTGAAAACCAGCATCCGTCGATGATGGTTAAACACTGTGCAAGGGTCCCTCAGAGCCAGCCTAATGTAAAATACCTTACACCTGGGATCCCCTTCGATTGTTGGGTTCCCAGTCTCTGGGCCTCCATCTAGTCTGACTTTCCTTCTCTTTGCTTCTTTCCCACAGTGCCTGTGTATCCCAAGTCAGCAATGTTTCCACAACAGGAGAGTAAGTTACTTGAATTGGATTTCCCCCCGCCCCTCCTTACCCACGTACTAAAAACAGAAAGAAAAGGCAATTCTAATGTTGCATAGTGTTGGAAGATTAATACAATGAGCAACCAAATGATTTTGAAAACTACACAGAGGAGATCGTTAAGTAAGAAGCCTTCCTATTTCAGCTTCTGTGTAGGTGGGTGACTAGAGACAGCTCTACCATTTCAACGTAGGAGATTTTTATTTATTTCAGTCTAAATAATGTCAGGGTCGGTATTTGCAAAGCATCCTGTGGGCTTTGGGAGGTATCTTACAATGGAGGATGCCATTAAAGCTTAAGGTATTAACTGTACCTTTAGTTCTTCCTTCATTAATTTTAGTCAGCCTGCATTTATTGAGAGCCTGCAATATGCCAGGTGTAGTATTAGGTGTATGGTGTCCAATGAGCCTTGGGTTCAGCCTTCAGTCTAGTAGGGGCCTAGGAAAGAAAGCGAATTAGTGATGGCAACCCATCCTTTTTCCACTGGGCAGCAGCAGAGCACTGTTAAAATTATCCATCACTTGTCTTTTTCCTCCTAAGGCTACTGATTGCTCTTTGACTGAAAACTGAACTCCAGTTATCTGCCCTTGCCTACCTGTCCAACAGCATTGTTTATTATGTTTCAAACACGTGACCTTCTGTTTCTGGAAACGGCCAAGCATATATCAGTTGCAGAGCCCTTGCACTGGCTGTTCCTCAGCCTGGCCATTCACTTTCTTATCAGTCACCTCTTTGCTCAAATGTCATCTTATTCCAGAAGTCCTCCCTGACTACCCACTGTCACTCTCCAACCCTGGACTCTATTTGTAGAAAATTTATCACTATCTGAAACTTCATGATCTGTTTATCATCTGTCTCTCCTCATATCAACATATATATTCTGTCATATTCTGGCTGTATCCCTAACACCTAGAAAGACGCCCAGCATATATTAATCAGTAAATAAATATTTGTAAATAGTCCCTTTCCCAAAGATTTTTCATTGCACCCACTTCTCTCTCTTCCTTGCTGGGACATGGGTGGGCCTTTCTGGAGCATCTTCCATTAGCAGGGATCAGGTGGAGGAAGAGGAGAAAATGTGATAACAGCTTTATTAAGATGTAATTGTTGATATACTAAAACTACACATTTAATGTGTGCAATTTGATGAGTTTGGATGTGATTCTTTTTTCACATGAAGGGAACATGTTTTGAGCTTAAGTTTAGAATTTTTTATGTCAGCTTGTTCAGAATTAGTGTGGTGAAAGATTATGTGGCTTTAAAAATGATTTATTATCTTATCATGTGTTTTTTTCAGCCCCTGTGCTTTACTGTTTTTCTCAGGCTGACCAAAATAAATCTATTCTTCCATTTTCTGTGATATATATTGGGGTGCTTGTATGAATACAGTTCCAACTGTACACATCACAATTTAATTGAATAGAGGTTCAGAAAGACTTTGCTGCTTTGTTATGAATAGTGGTTGTTCTAGTTGATTGTTCTTTTTTTAATAGCATGGCTCCCTATATAATTTTATCTTAAATGAATTTTAAATAGATAATAAGTATCATAAAATTATTTGTGCCAGTTTGCTTTATAAATCACGTTCTCTTCCTTTGCAAAACTGGTATGAATCTGGAAGAAACACACCTTTGTAAGAATACGTCCATTATTATTCTGTGAGGAAAAAAAATCTTTTACTTCCTGAATGCCTCTTATAATTGTTGCTCGACTTGCTGTGAACATTTCAGTAATCCTGGACTCACAAAGAGAAGAGACACAGTTATCAAATTGGTGGAATTTATTCAGTTAATTTTGCTTTTAATGCACAATGCAAATATTCTTGAGATGAATGCCTCATTCACTGTCTTTGCTCATGAAGTTGTAGTAGCTCTTCCACTGGAATACCAATATTTTTATATTTATGGGCACATATTCTTAAAGGCACTCATTGATACTCTTGATTGCTTGAATCACTGTGTATTTTTTATTTTACCAGACTCTTAGAAAGAACCATCCGGTCGGCTGTGGAACAGCATCTTTTTGATGTTACTAGCTCCGGTGGCCAAAGCTCCGAGGACTCAGAATCGGGAATATCCCCAGCGCCTGGCACCACCTCCTCCAGGCAGCGACGACGCCAATCCAAGGAGCAGGATGCAGTTCGACTTGGCAGAGATATGTGAGTTGGTGTTGGTAATTCTTGTTTGTATTTTTTTCTTTTCTTAAAAATATACACCTGATTTAGTCACTGTGTCAGAGTCATCCCATTTCAGTATTTAGGTCAAAACTTTACAAAGGTTTCATTTTGACTGTTCTTAACCTAGCTAGCTAACATTTGGAAATTCTTAGTGGTTGAATAAATGTTTCAGTTTTGTCTCAATGTTTAATATGTTATAGGAAGCCACCTCTGATTTAATACATTTCATGGACTCCTTATGAATGTCTTATTTCAAGGAACCCTGGAAAATTAGAGGAGTAGATCACTATATGTCTGTCAGAGGTGTTTTTTTCCTTGTAAAACAACATCTGGGTGGCTGTTAGACTAGCTGATGAACCACCAGATTTTTTTACTATATTGGCCTAATTAAATATTACAATATCTTTCTAATACTCTAACAGTTGATTATGTTTTAATATAAGAAAGGTTGAACTTAAGTCTAATCAAAAGTGTAAATAAGCCTGACCTGTGGTGGCGCAGTAGATAAAGCGTTGACCTGTAATCCTGAGGTTGCTGGTTCAAAACCCTGGGCTTGCCTGGTCAAGGCACATATGGGAGTTGATGCTTCCTACACCTCCCCCTCTTCTCCCCCCCTCCTTTTTTTTCTCTCTCTCTCCTCTCTCTCTAAAAATGAATAAATAAAATCTTTTAAAAAGGTAGAAATACTTGAGTTTTTTATTATTATAATGACTGATTTTAAGGCATTTCCACAGCGTGAATTTCAAGAATAGTATTACGAGGAACTTTATTCTTCATTTAAAGGTTTGGTAAATACAAATGAACAATTATTGAAAAATCATGATTTAAATTGTCAAGCAAAATAAATTTATATATAGCTGACTATATATATTTTCCCAAAAGTTTTAATATCTTTATCTACTGTAGTATATATTTAGACTCTATAAAGTTATTATTTTGGACTCATTATTAAATGTCAAAGACTAAAGTAGACCCTATTTCCATCATTTTTTCTTACCTGGACCTATAATCTATATCAAAATCTTTATTAAGAAAAGAAGAAAAGTTATTTTTGCTTAAGGACACAGAAGATAAAAAGTACAAGTAAATTTTATGCTGTGCATCACTCATGGTTTCAAATATAACAAATTTTAGAAGTAAAACAGTGTTAGTAGTATAACCCACTGACTTCTTAAGTGACATAGCAGCACTTTTTTTTTCCGTTTTTATTGAATAATAATTGACATACATCACTGTATTAGTTTAAGGCATAAAGCTTAATGGTTTGATTGGATTGTATCTATTGTGAAATGTTGCCACGATTGGTTTAGGCAATCAGCACTTTTTAAAAAAACAAAAACACTTGTCTTGGAACTGGTGGAAAGAAGGGGGTGCTGTAATATTCCCTGCATAAAATAGAAAAATTATGATACAGGAGATACTTACCTTTAAAATTAGCTACCGACTAAGCGTTATAAGGAAGGGTTTAGGAGTATGATTGGTTTGTGAACTGCTTATATTGTGTTGTACAGAAAATACAAATTATTTACTTAACACTGTTCTTATACTCTGCTTCATTTTTTGCCCAATAGTTTGTAGCAACACTTTGTATTTTAAAATATCCTTAGTGTGTCACAACAGCATGCTTTTCACCCATTCTCTCTGTTTGGACAGATGGAGGCTGGATGTGGAAGTAGGGCCCACAGAGAGAACAGGAATGACCTCTCCTGCAGATTTGACCTGTAGCTTCCCAAGCCCAGGGTCGTTTCTAGTGTGAGCTATCTTGATGATATTTTATTATCAATATCAGGGGAACTAAGGAGAGGGAGAATGATAGACACTGACGTGTCACCTAAACACCCACGAAACCTCAGCCTTTCCCTTAATTTGTCATCTCTGGTATTCTTTTCACCACTCGTCCTAGTTACTTGTGGTCAAATAACAGCTGCGAACTGGGAGAGAGAATCCTGAGGTGCATACTATATATAGCTGGGTAACTTACAAACAGTCTCTTTTTTCCTTAGTATGTGGCCTTGGCATTCAGAAATCCTTTTAATGTCTTCCTAGTCACGACGCTCTCTCCTAAGCTGACCCTGGGTCACTATTATGTCTTGATAGTTCTTCTTCAACTCCCAGGCTATACTAAGCTGCTTCTCTGAGCTCTCCTGGAATTTGGAGAGTGAGGCCCTTATCTCTCAGGACCCAGATCTACT
This sequence comes from Saccopteryx leptura, assembly GCF_036850995.1. Classification (NCBI taxonomy): domain Eukaryota; kingdom Metazoa; phylum Chordata; class Mammalia; order Chiroptera; family Emballonuridae; genus Saccopteryx; species Saccopteryx leptura. Next base: position 70,811,770 of record NC_089507.1, on the reverse strand, counting down.
ACTCCCCCCGACCCCCACCCTGTGATGGTCCTCTCATACGTTCCCAGGAAATACCATATTCCCCCATGTATAAGACGCCCCCAATGTATAAGATGCACCTTAATTTGGGGGCCCAAAATTTGAAAAAAGAAATGTACGTATTACATAAAGTTATTGAACTCAACCTTTGTTCATCATAAAATTTGTACATGTGAAAAAGCGGGAAATGCAAGTAAAAAAATATCTACAACCACTGTATAAGACGAATCCAGTTTTTAGACCCCAAATTTTTTGGGAAAAGGTACATCCTATACACAGGAAAATACAGTACGCTAACATGCCATCAATTGTGACAAGGTTAGAATCATTATTATAGCATATAGTAAGTATAAATATATTTTTCTCAATATATGTTTATATGTAATTTTTTCTTTTATCTAAGATTGTCATCAGACTGTGCTTAAAAAATAAGGGAAGGTTAAGCTAGACTTTACTATATATTCTATTCAAAACTATTAGCCATGGGATGGTTAAAAATGTTTTGGAAAATAGAAATTTTATTGAATTACTGTATATTATTTCCTAACAACTTAGAGCTGCAGCTATATTAAAGAAAAAAATCCTTGAAGCCAATGATGACCATATTTTGAGATGAGATTAAAGAGTCAAAGTATGTACTAAAATCATTATGGCAGAATTTTTTAAATAAGCAATACAGAAGTTTAACTAAGATGATAAATATTTCATTTCAGTGCACCTAACTTCCTATTTGTCTAAATTGATAAGGAAACATCAGACTTTTATTATTATTTGCTACAATAAAAATGTAAAAACTTAAGTAATATATTTATATTTATTATGTGAAAAGATACAGTTTAAAATTTTACTATCTGCTGGTTGTTGAATCCTGATCATGGATATATGGTAGTTCATTGCGATAGTTTATTTTTCTAGATGTTTGGGAATTTCATAATAAACATTTTTTTAAAGTAAAGCATCACCTAAGTAAAAACGATTTTGATCTTTTAAAACATGAAGAACTGGAAAATATTTTTATTCTATAAACATTATATTAAATTTCTGTTGCAACGTTAAAAAAGCATGCTTTATTAGGAAAAGAATAAATGGTCAGTATTGCTAAAACATTAAATGTGTATATAGGGGTGAAGAGGAAACTCGGGGGGGAAAAAACAAGAAATAGATCTAGATAGTGGAAGTGAGAGAGGTCACAGAGATCTAAGTTAAGTCAAAGGTAAGTGATGTCGAGTCTGATTGAAATCTGTCCGAACGTTGCAGGCAGAGACTGTGTACCAGCACGCCTCATGCTCACACACGTCCTGTGGGGACAGGCATTGGCTCACACAACAGCGAAGACTTTCTTTTGAGGAGAACAGGATTTCCACATGAGCACAAGTGCACAAGCAGATTTTCATGTATTTATTTGGATAGGATTTATTCCAGCCATTCACTCACAATTCAAAAGCTTATAAAATAAACTGTCCTTTAATTTTTAAAAATAGATTTTAGCTCTTGTATTAGTCTGCTACAGCTACCATAACAGAGTACCACAGACTAGGAGTACTTAAACTACAGAAATGTATTTTCTCACGGTTCTGAGGGTCTGGAAGGCCCAGGGTCAAGGTGCTGACAAGGTTGGGTTTTGATGAGACCAGTCTCTGTGACTTGCAGACGGTGCCTCCTCACCGTGTCCTCCAGGGCCTCCGCTCTGTGTGCGTGCTCCCCCGGTGTTTCTCCCTCTTCTTATCAGGACGTCTGTTCTATTGGATTAGCCCCTACCTTTTTGACCTCATCTAACCTTAACTACCTCCTTAAAGACCCCATGTCCAAATACAGTTCCACTGGAGACGAGGGCTTCAACATACGAATCTGGGGAGTGCAGTTTAGTCTATAACAGCTTTAAAATATAAAAAAACCTCTCCATTAAAAATTGCTATTGGATGTATACCCTAGGAGTTAGTGAAAACATGAAGAGTGACAAGAAGACAGAATTTAAATAGTAAAACAGTCTTGAGTTTCAGAACAAACTCACACAGCCATCCACCAGAGGCACTGCTCCCGGCGTGGAGGGAGAGGTTTGAGAATGTTTGCATGGGCACGTGTGACAGCATGTTAGTCCCTATCAGCCTTTCCTGATATCTTCAATTATTTGTAGAAAGATTGTTCTTATAAATGCTGCACATATCTTTTATTTAATTTTATTAACTATATATTTTTTACATAAAAGTTGCATAAAATAAGAATAAATTAAATACGGAAATTTAAAATCACCAGATAGTATAACTGAAAATACTATCATAATATTAATTCATAATTTTGCTCCATTCTAGCCCATCTAAGACAAGATATGAATTTAGATGGCAGAATAAATATTAAATGTCATCTTTTATTGTTGGATATGGTTGAACTAAGAGTAAAATACGATCATCTATTTTAGAACCCATTTATTTTCAGATAGAGCTTTAGTTGTTTAGAGAGGTACCTGTAGGGTCATACCATGAAAAAGAGTAAAATCTCATTCATTTGTATCTTACCAAGCCATGGTCCTGCACTACTGGTTTAATTTCTTCTGTGATGTAGTAAAAGACAAATAAACATTTTGCTAAGTAATTTAATTTTGTGGAAACCTCTTAAAAGACATTGTTTAAAATACTTAAAACTATTTCAAGAACATTAAATGAATTCTATAATAATGAAATTTATATCTACTTCTAAAACTGAGTCACGAAGCACCTCCAATTATAAGTTGACATCTTGAAACTCCTTGTACTGAGAAGTAACAAATCTGTATTTCCATTAAAATGCTCTGTATTTTATAGTTTTTATTTTACTACTTCTAGCAAGATTATCTAACAGTCAGATTTAGATACTAATACATTTTTACGATGCCAAAATGTCTTTAGCATTTGGGAAAATCAATATGTCTCATTCTATAAAAACAGATTATATTTCCTTTTCAGATATTCTGCACACATTGTATTAATGTATAAGATTTATTTCTGTGTGTGTGTGTGTGTGTGTGTGTGTCACAAAATTATTTTGTGAGCTTGCACTGGTCCTCCTGTTTGAATGTTTGAATACAATTACTTTTGGTACAGATACAAAAGTTGTTCATTGCTAGAAACACAGCCCTCTGCCAGTTTGCCTCTAGGAATAATTGCTCTGTAAGTGTGGTTTATTGGGCACCAGAGGTTTCAGGGGTGGCACTGTGCTCAGATTTTGATCAAAGATACAAATTGGAATTTCTAGGCACTCTTCTGACTCCTAGGTGATACAGTGGCAGTGTGATTAAAATGTCCCTTTTACCTTTTAAAATACAATTAAAATAACTTTCTTTTAATTCTAGGGGACTTATCAACAAAGAAAACATTCTTTCTGGGTTAACCAACCTTGATGACTGTATCTTGAATGCTCAGGAAGCGGAAAAATTACATGAAAACACTTCCGGTTACATTGAAGAAAGGGGCAAACCTAAACGTCAGAAATCCAGTTCCAAACTTTCTGAGCTCAGTGAAAATCAAGATGGTCTTGTGGTAAGTGAATAATTGTATAAAATTCTAACTTGTGGCCAATTAGGAAATATCACGTCTCTTTTTCTTGCTTTGTAAAAATAAATAATAATTTCAATCTTGAGTTTTACAGAATTATAAAAGTTCTGAAAGAGACCTTAGAGCTACTAATAAATATATACACATATATTTCTTCTTTATAAATATAAAAATCAAGGCTGAGAAAGATTATATTTTACCAGAGGAACTAGTAATTTACTTTGTGTTCCGTATTATTCAAGTTGATTTGTTTTTTGCTTTTTTCATTCTTTTGAGCATTTTTAAATTTTATTTTGGAACAAAATTGTCAATAATTTTCATTTGCCTTTGTTTTTCCCCTTTCTATTTGTTCTTGTCTATATGAATATATAGAAAACAATTTTTAATGAGTGAACTTAAATTAAGATAAAAATACAAAGGAAAATAGGATCAACTGTTCTCATGTTCAGAAATTTATTTTTAAGTCTATATTCTTTCAAGTATCTTCTTCTGAATTAATCAGGAGGACTAAACAATCTCCTACACAGTTACCTCAGACCTGAACCCTGGATCAGCATTCTATATATATAAGTTGTGACAAATTATTTCACTCAGTAACTAAATATACTGCTCACAAAAATTAGGAAATATTTCAAAATGAATATGAAGCTATAAAATATCCCCTAATTTCTGTGAGCAGTATAATTATTTGGTTTAACAATTAACATACATCATTCTTTTTCTGTATGCTTGTTTCTCTGAAAAGTTAAAACTAAAACCTGTCTTCTAATTCTCTTTAGTTTTAAAAAATTTTTACCAAAAACATATAAACTGGAGATAGATTTCATAACATAACATGAACTGGTGTTCCTAATAAAAAATAGGTAATATACATTCTTCCAGATTAGTGTGTAAATTCTCTGACCTACTTTACCTTCGACCAGCTGTTTCTCCATGCTGGGTACATACCTTTAGCTCCAAACATTTAGCAAAACTTATAGGTCACCTATTTTTTTCATTGTCAGTCTTTGCATGTGCTCACATAAATGTCCCAATTTTGCCCTGCATGAAATATACATAAATGCAAATCTAGGGAAAGCATGCTTATTCTATTCCCCCCTCCCCCAATATCTTGATGCTCTGTTTCTACAACAGATCTGCTAGAATGGATAGAGAGCAATCATGTACCTCAGACCATATCTCACACAGTTCTCCAAATAAAGAATATGAGCCCTGGAACCATTACACAGTAAATGTTATTTATAGTAACTTAATTCTTATTTGGGAGAAATGTAAGTTTAAAAAAAAAATCATACTAACTTCAGTAGCTCTTTATCTGGCCCACAATTTGCTTATGTGCCAAAGAGAATTACAGTAACTAAAAGTCTGACTCTTAGCTTCTTTGAAAAGAATGTGCTTCTCTGTATGAATCTCTTTTTATGGAACTGAACCTTTTAATAGTTGGGGTTTTTTTTCACCAGGAATAGTGTCTTAAGTTATCTCGGTTGTAATAGCTAATAAAGTGGAAAAGTACATTTATGCCTTAGAATATGTGTTTGATAAAAACTAGGGACATAGTCTTTGTTTAAAAACATTTGGATGGGAGAGCCTAATTTCATGTTGGTCTTACTTATATGAAAGGATTTGCTCCCACCTTAGTTGCCAATTTCTGCATTCCGGGATTGTGTCTGTCACATATTAACATAAGTAAGCAAAGTGGACCATGTCTTTGTTGCAATGAATAACTTAAAATCCTGCCAACACAACTTAGGAGAAAAACTTTTCTCATCTATAAAGGGAAGGTGTTCTCTAAGATCTTTTCTAACTCTCATATTCCATGAATTTTAAATCTAATCTTCACACAAAGCAAAGAGCCAGAGAACATCACAATGACTAGTATTTAGACTACATCCTGAGAGTTAAGTTGTGAGTCTTCCCACTATTTTCAGTCTTCTAACTTTACCCAATTCTCCTTCAAAATATTTCTCTACTCCATTTCAAGTTTTTTTGCATCCTAACTAAATATGTGTTTCTACAGCTGGGGAAAAGGTATTGTACATAATTATATGCCTTCCATGTGCCAGGAAATATCCTAGGGACACAACAGTGAGAAAGGCGGGCAAAAAATTGCTATCCTCATGAAGCCCTACATTCAAATGGAGAAACAGACAATAATCAAGAAAAATAAGTAAAACATAGGATATATTAGATAGTGAAAAACTACTAGAAAGAAAAATAAAGCAGGAACTGGGGGCTGAAATTGTGAGGGGGCAAGAGTGCAATTTTAAATGGAGTAGTCAGACAAGACATCCCAAGATTCTGACATTTGAGTATAAAGACCTAGAGGAAGTGAGGAAGCCAGCCATATCAGTACATACTATCGTGGGAGGTGGCAACAGCCTGAGGCAATAAGTTATCTAAAATGTTCAAGGAACCACAAAGACATCATTGTGGCTGAAAGGGCGTGAGCAAAGTGAGAGGTAATGAGAGGGGGCAGACTAAGGCCTCAGCGGCCATTGTGAGGATCTGCCTTTGCTCTGGGTGAGATGAGAATCCACTGGAGGCTCTAGGTAGAATGGAGATCTGACTTACTGAAATTTGTCTTGGTTACAGCATTGAAAATCGACCGTAAGTGGGCAGAAGCAGGGAAACCAAATTACGAATCTACTGCAATAATCTATGTTTGAATTTAGGGGACACTAGAGCCAGCACAGACGGCCTTGCAGGCTGCATAATGCACTACTCCAGAGGGCGCTGTTCACATCAACCACAACGTGAATGGTTCCTCCCGGAGTAATACATCGCAGAAGTCATGAAGTAATAGATGGGTTCTGGATGCATTTTGAAGGAAGAATTGACAAGATTTCCTGACATCACCTACCTGTGAAATGGAGTCAAAAATGACACCAACATTTTGGCCTGAGCAACTAGAAGATTTGTATTGCCAATTTACTGAAATGGAAAAGACAGAAGTTTGGGGGATAATATCATAGGTTCAGTTTTGTACATGTTAAGATTGAACTGCCCATCAAATATCTAAGAGGAGGGAGGAAACTGGATTTCTGGGCCTAGCATTTAGGGAGGATATCATGGCTGCAGATGCAATGTGGGAGTCAAAAAAGAGAAGTGGCCTTGGGGACAGTGATTCTGAGGCCTACCAACATTTAGAGGATGGGAGATGAAAAGATACCAGTAGAAAAGACTTTAAAAGGAGCAACCAGGAAGGTGGAAGGAAAATGAGGTGAGTTTGTTGTCTTGGAAGCTAAGTGAACCACGTATCTTCAGTTGGAGAGACGGTCAGATGGTTGATCAAGTAGAAGTTGGCCTTTGACCATTAGAATTAGAAAACTGAGATCACTTAATACGAGCAATTTTGGTGGAGAGATGGGAGCAAAGGCCATTTTCCAGAGAAAATGAGAGGGGAGTAACTGAAGGCGGTGAGTAATAACTTCACAGTGATCTCACCAGCCCACAACACAGCGAAACAGGAGAACATGCTGTAGACCTGAAGAAGCATCTTGCAGATTTGGAATCTCTAAAGTGGGAACTGTCTGGGCACTTTCCCCTCTGGCCTCTCCCTTCCCAAGGCTGTCATGACCAGCAGAGACCAAGAGATGACATAATTCAGACCTTGAAAATTAGTGGCAGTGAGTGGCATTACAGTGCTCTGCCTTAACTCTGTTGCTACGGTCTTGACCTTTTCCTCTCTCCTTAAACTTCTGGCTCTTGCTTATGCCCTCCAGTCTCTCTTAGAAGGAAACTCGTCTCCTGGTTCACTTTGACCAGTTAGGACAGCTGGCTTGTGGTTTTAGCAAGTTCCCTCACTCCTGCTCCAAAATTTCTCTAGATCGCCACTTATTTTCTTACTTGGTCAAATGAAGAAGTGGTTTTTCTAAATTCTAAGGTTAACCTTTAAGGTTAAGAAGTATCTTCAGAAATTCTATTTTCTACATCCGTCTCTCCACCCCACCCCATCCCCATGTACGTGTACAAACACACACACACGCACTTTTCATTGCTTTCTTCGTTGGCTCATTTTTCTTCGCCTAAAAAAGAGTTCCTCTAAAAATTTTCTCTCTAGAGCACAAGTGGAGGGATTGATAGTAAATTTCTTTGACTCAAAGACTGTTTTATCAAAAAACTTGAATGGCTTCCCCCTACTGCCTCGTCCACATAGCACCAAACGTCTGTCCCTGTGTTCTAACCACAGCCTGCCTCTCATCTAAGAAAAGTGAATACTCGTCTAACTTTTTAGAAAATAGTTTTGCTGACTTTATTGGAATTACACTGGTTAATAAAATTATATAGGTAGTAAGTGTGCTATTCTATAATACATCGTTGTGTGTTCACCACCCAAAGTGAACTCTCCCTGCCTCCCCATTATCCCCCTCTACCCTCTTCTACTTCCCCCACCCCCTTTTCCTCTGGTAATCACCATACTGTTGTCTGTGTCAACGAGTTTTGTTGGAGTTGTTTTTGTTTTTTTGTTTTTTTATTTTTTTGTTCAACCCTTTCACCTATTTCACCCAGCCCCTTCCAACACCACTCCCCTCTGGCGGCTGTCAGTCTGTTCTCTGTATCCATGAGTCTGTTTCTGTCTCTGTTTTGTTTACTTTGTTCATTAGCTTCCACATGTAAGCGGAGTCTTATGATATTTGTCTTCTCTGATTGACTTATTTCACTTAGCAGAACGCTCTCCAGATTCATCCATACTGTCGCAAAAGGGAAGAATTCTTTCTTTTTACAGCCAAGTAGTATTCCCATCAAAAAATTCACCACAGCTTCTAACTTTTTAATCTCACCATCTTTATACACACATCTAGGATTAATATTCTTAGTATACTATTGAGTAAGAAAACAGTATGCTGGCTTGAATTTTATGTTTTGTAAGTTAATATTTAACATTAGTACTCAGAGCCTGTCATAGAAAGGAAGGTAATATAAATAGTGTAACAAACTACAGTTGGAGCAGAAACCAAAACACAGAAGTCCTGATGGCAAGGACAGGTGTCTGTCTGGCTCACCATTGTATCCTCATGCCCAGAGAGTTAGGCACTCACTAAATAGGTGTTGGGGTGAAAAATGAGTGAAGAAATGGTTGCCATATTGCTTAGCATAATTTACATAACAAAAAGACCTGAGACACAATGTCTTGAACATAGTCAGAGTTTTTTCCCCAGTGACAATCTAAAGTAGGAGTTTAGGGCTGGGGAGAGGAGTAGAGGGGTTGCTCCATACTGTTTTTCAGGGACCCAGGCCAAATGCCTGCCTGTCATCTTCCACAGGGAGCTTCCGGGGCACTGTGGTGGTTTTTCTCTCCATCTAGCTCACATAAAAGATAGATTGAATGTCGAGGAATATACCTGGTGGGTGAGTGTACTGATCAGATCTGGAAACCACACACATCACTTCTTACATCATGTTGGAGAGAAGTTGGTCACATGGCGACATCTCCTTGCAGAGGAGCCAGGAGGTGTGTTGGTGCTGGGCATGTGTCTATTATATTCCTGTGGGAGAAAAGTAGAATGGATGTGGGTGGACAGTGAGCAAGCTCTTCCCTGAGCATCTTCCTACAGTGCCGGTTGCTATTTTTGAATATGGATGAATTTCTACAGCTTTAATCAGTGAAAGAAAAAAATGTACAAAAGGGTACAAAACAGGAATTCAAAGCTGCCACTAATCATTTGTTAATGAGAATATATCAAATAGTCTCCTTCTCTTAGAGCTCAAGGTTAGAATAATGAACCTGTTTTGACTAGCAGCATTCCATGCAGCCTTCAGACTGAGAGCTGTTTGTATATTTAGAAAAGGCATTTTTGTTTGTGTGCCCTCTATAAAGCCTTTGTCAGCATTTTATAGTTTTAGAAGACAAATTTGATTTTGTTCCAAGTGGTTTCAAGTGCTTTAGTGGTCAAACAGGTTTTGAGCTTGTTTCAATGTCAAAGTGAGCGGGGTGGGGAGAGGCAGGGGAAAGAATTGAAAATAAATTCCACAGTCTAAGCCTTTTCTGGAGGCTTTTGCTCTTTTAAATGTGAGGTTGTTTTTATAAATTTAGAAGGGTGGTTCTTAAAATTTCAGTTCCTTCTGACACCCCAAAATTGTCCAAATAAATTATTATTTGCATGTTTTGAAAGTCACTGGTAGGACTTACATGAGGCAAAATTTTCTGGATTATAAAGGAGGCAACCGGCACTGTAGGAAGATGTCAGGGAAGAGCTTGCTCACTGTCCACCCACGTCCATTCTACTTTTCTTCCACGGTAATATAATAGACACATGCCCAGCACCAACACACCTCCTGGCTCCTCTGCAAGGAGATGTCGACATGTGACCAACTTCTCTCCAACATGATGTAAGAAGTGATGTGCGTGGTTTCCAGATCTGATCAGTACACTAACCCACCAGGTATATTCCTCGACATTCAATCTATTTTTTTATCTTGTTTTTAAAAATGCAATTCAAGAAGCAATTTCATTACATTATACTGTTCTTTGCTATTTCTTAAAACTACTTATTTAAAATATTCCATCTTTAGAAGGCTAATTAAAAGTTAATGCAATAAAACATTTTTGTACAAATTCTATTAACTTCAACCTTTAATGACAGCAATTTTCAACTGGTGTGCTGCAAGAATTTTTAAAACATGCAATATCTATTTAGTCAGGGGCACTGACTGCTTTTTCCTTCAATTGTCAAATAAAAATATTACAACAACCTGACCAGGCAGTGGTGCAGTGGATAGAGGATCAGACTGGGATGCAGAGGACCTGGGTTACAAACAGCAAGTTTGCTGGCTTAAGCATAGGCTTGTCTGTCTTGAGTGCAGGGTCACTGGCTTGAGTGTGGGATCACAGACAAGACCCCATGGTCGCTGCCTTGAGCCCAAAGGTTACTGGCTTGAAGCCCAAGTTCACTGGCTTAAGCCCATGATTGCTGGCTTGAGGAAAGAGTCACTTGCTCTGCTGTAGCCCCCACCCCACCCCCATCAAGGCACATACAAGAAGCCAATCAGTGAACAGTGAAGGTGCCACAATGAAGAATTGATGCTTCTCATCTCTCTCCCTTCCTGTCTGTCCCTATCAGTCCCTCTCTCTGTCTTTCTCTGTTTCTGTCACAAATATATATATTACAACAGCAGACACAATAGCCATCCAGTGTGAATGAATCAAATTATACCTGACTTTTTGTTTGTTTATTCCATAAGCAAAAAAATTATTTTTTGGTGTGCTGCAGAATTTTACTAATTAGTCTATATGTGCCATGAGATAAAAAAAGGTTGAAAATCACTACTTTAATAAATTAAAATATTAATGAACTACTCTTACCACACCTGGAGAACTGTTTTGGACATAAAATATTTCAAAACCTTCAAAAGGCATTGAGCCAGTATTTTCTCATAAGACAAGTCCTATTAACAACTACAGAACATTTGAAAGTGCAGTGGCACACTCATACAGTGAAAGCATTCTACAGTATTTTGACCTGTACATTCCATCTGACCTTTCCCCCATCTCCATGAAGTGAGAGAATTGCTGATCTATTATTTAAATCAGAGGTCCCCAAACTTTTTACACAGGGGCCAGTTCACTGTCCCTCAGACCGTTGGAGGTTCGGACTATAAAAAAAAAAAACTATGAACAAATCCCTATGCATACTGCACATATCTTACTTTAAAGTAAAAAAACAAAATGGGAACAAATACAATATTTAAAATAAAGAACAAGTAAATTTAAATCAACAAACTGACCAGTATTTCAATGGGAACTATGGGCTTGCTTTTGGTTAATGAGATGGTCAATGTCTGGTTCCATATTTGTCACAGCTAGCCGTAACAAGTGATATGATGCACTTCCGGAGGCGTGATGCGTGCGTCCCGCGTCACCGGAGGTAGTACTGTACGTGAGCAACACCAAACTTTGCGGTGTCATACCGCCACATACAGTACTCTCACTGACCACCAATGAAAGAGGTGCCCCTTCCGGAACTGCGGCGGGGCTAGATAAATGACCTCAGGGGGCCGCATGCGGCCCGTGGGCCGTAGTTTGGGGACCCCTGCTTTAGAGTAATTCTGGACAATATTGAAAGTCATCGTTTGTCAATTATATCTAGTAAAAACTCAAATCTCTGAGGAGTTCTTAAACATATGAACTAAACATTTTTTAAAAAGTGGAGTGGGGAAGGAAGTTGAAGAAGTTACTAACTTGTTTTAACACTGGAGATAGCTAAACTTTCTCACATTTTCAACTGCTTTTTGCAAAGCTTTCTATTTAAAACATACTTCAAAACCTTGGTTCTTTATGTTTAGGGGAAAAAAACCAACCTTTTAACTGAATTAACTTTAAATTTTTATAATGCTATTATGATTTATTTTCTGTTCTTGCTTTCTGAATAGTTCTTAGCCTTAATCTGAATATTTTTATGTCTTTTGAAATAGTCATTTGCATATCATTATAAATATTTTTTATTGACACTGTTTTAAAATAATCTGAAAGTAACTGGTTGTGCTTTCACTAACAATTCATGTTTCAGAACTTTAGGAAAACCTAATACTATTGCACTAGTTCTTAAACTAAAGATTTTGATAATCTATTAAAGATTACCAGTGAGAACAAACAGATTCTTTGTCATAGATACATTGCTCTTTATCAGGAAGATCACATTCAGGTAATAAGAGCAATGCTGCTTTGGTTTAATGAGGGCCATTTTAGAGAGGCCTCTTATAACTTAAACTTTCAAGTTATAAAAATATGAATATAGTTATTGTCATAGTTTCTTCTCAGATTTATTCATAAATTATTTAACTGTGTAAATTATCTAAGCATGTAAATCATGTTCAGTAGCAAACACAGACACTGTTTTTTCAGTTCTTGGGACATTGTCTTCACTGTGGACAAGTAGTAAAATATTTTCCTTCAGGATTTCATAGTTTTAGAAATAATAATATCGGCAACAATAGCTAATATTCATTAAATGTACCAGGAATTATTCTATTGTTTTACACATATTATCTTATTTAATCATCATGACCAACCTATGTTAGGTATTGTTGCCATTCCAACTTCCAGATGAGCAAATGGAGGGTCAGGTAGGCTCATACAGTTATGATGAAGCTAGGATTCAAACCAAACATGTTGACTCTAGAACACCAGTATACTATTATATTATGCTGTCTCCCTTTGTTTCTATTTTTGGATATAGCCTAGAATTTTAAACTTTAAGAATTCTAGGCCCAGCCCTGGCCGGTTGGCTTAGCAGTAGAGCATCAGCCTGGCACGTGGAAGTCCCGGGTTTGATTCCTGGCCAGGGCACACAGGAGAAGCGCCCATCTGCTCCACCCCTCCCCCTCTCCTTTCTCTCTGTCTCTCTCTTCCCCTCCTGCAGCCAAGACTCCATTGGAGCAAAAGTTGGCCCGGGATCTGAGGATGGCTCCATGGCCTCTGCCTCAGGTGTTAGAATGGCTGTGGTTGAAATGGAGCAACGGCCCAGATGGGCAGAGCATCACTCTCTTGTGGGTTTGTTGGGTGTATCCCGGTCAGGAACATGCAGTAGTCTGTCTCTCTGCCTCCCTGCTTCTCACTTAGGAAAAATACAAAAAAATAAAATGAAATTCTAGGCCCTGGCTGGCTGCTCAGTGGAGAGAGCATTGACCCGGCATATGGACATCCTGGATTCTATCCCTGGTCGGGGTGCACATGAGAAGCAACCATCTGCTTCTCTCCCACCCTTTCTTTCCTCTTCCCCTCCCACAGCCAGTGGCTCAGTTGGTACAACTATGGCCCCAGGTGATGAAGATAGCTTGGTTGGAGTGCCTCTGGCACTAAAAATAGATATGTACTTGACCATCAGCCCCAGATGGGGTTGCAGGATGGACCTCAAATGGGGGGCATGCAGAAATCTGCCTCACTATCTCCCCTCCTCTCTTTAAAAAAAAAAAAGGAATTCTAGGCTTGTTGGCCAGAGCAACAAAAATGGAAAGTAATTCATCCATCTGCCAAGTCAAAGATTAATTTTCTACTCTAATTATATGTTTATTTTTTGGAGAATTTTATATATGTTGATTTCATGAGATTATTGTGATCCTTAATCAAATTTACTTTGTAAAGGCTTTTTTTATAATGGGAGATTATAAATATGTAGATGAACACATGTTACTTCAATATATGTTCATTATTTTGATGGTACAGAATAGGTAAATTGCCTGACCTGTGGTGGCGCAGTGGATAAAGCGTCGACCTGGAAATGCTGAGGTTGCCGGTTCGAAACCCTGGGCTTGCCTGGTCAAGGCACATATGGGAGTTGATGCTTCCAGCTCCTCCCTCCTTCTCTCTCTCTGTCTCTCTCTCCTCTCTCTCCCTCTCTGTCTCTCCTCTCTAAAAATGAATTTAAAAAACTAAAAAAACAACAACAAAGAATAGGTAAATTGTACTTAATGTTCTTCCAGTACAGATGTGAATCTCTGAGTTCAGTGGTATTCAGGTCCAATTCTCCAGGGCAGCTATGTTTTTGATTCTACGAAATGTAAATGTGCTCTTGTTTGCTTATTTATAATCTTCCTTCACGGAGATTGCTTACTTATTCTGTGCTCAGTCATCTGTGTTGTTTGTAGGAAGCATTGGCTGGTAATCACAGAGGCAGTCAAAAAAATCTTACAGATCTGCCTCCTGATAAGCATTAAACCCTCTTGGTCAGCATGAAATACATGCTTTTCAAAGCAAGTTTCCCATTTGTATTCTTTTTCATTTAGCAAATATAAAGATTAACATCAAATATTGCAGAAAAGTTAACTTTTTTTCTTTTCATGGATTTACAGTTTAGGTATATATCATGTTGACAATATGTACTATAAAGTTTTTAAATAATCAGTGAATGTTACATCAGTTTCTGATTGGATTCAAGGTCAGATTTCTCAATTCTAGTTCTATTGCCACCCTCATATTACACATTTAGGTATAAAATGTGGATAATACCTACCAAGGACATTATAGGGCACAATGTCCATTTCTATGATACGTCAGATATCTTGGTTAAAAGGAATGATAAAATTTAACATACACTTTTATGCAAGCAGTGTATAATAAACTGTCCTAACTTTACTAGTTTTACCAAACAGAAATACAAGGACTAGAATTACTTATAGCTGCATAATATCTAATTTTTCCTCCTTTAAAGAACGGAGAGTCTGCTGTTACATATTTCTTACCATTCCTACTGGACAACCAATGGTTTGTTTTGTTACAGAATATGGAAAGTCTCAACTCCACACCATCTCATGAGAGGGCTAGACCTGATGATGTTGAACTGATGTCTGATGACAGGTAATTTTAAATTTTTCTTCTCACATTGCTTGAAGAGTATGCATAAATAGTTTTCACTTAATGCACTAAAAAGAGTAGAATTAATGGACTATATGTTTACCAACAGTATTTTATAATAAGAAACATTCTTAGAATAAAAAAGTATCTACCCAGGTGCTGTTAAAGGCAAAAACCATATTCATGTTTGTCTTTCTATGTTTGTTTTATTTTGATTACTTTTTTGTTTTGTTTTGTTTTGAATTTTATAGGAATTTTATTTAGAGCTACTCAACCTACTTTTAAAATAAATGTAATCATAACTCCAGTGAATGAAAAGCAATTTTATAAAAGAGATGGACATTTTATGATATTTTGTTGTCGTTTCTAGCAATGAAAATGAAAAAGACAGTGGACACACCCAGCATTTTGAGGTGAGTAGCTAAGAAGATTGTGACTGTGACAGGACCACTCGTATATTCCTGAGTATACATGGAAAGTATGATTAGCTTGTCATGAAGGGATAATGAGATTAAGTGACAGGATTGTGACTTGGTTAGAATGATAAATACTGAGACATAAAGATTACTTGAGAAATCATAACTCCATTCTTTTGCTTTACTTGCACAGATAAACTTTAATAGCATGGAGATTTCTCTCAGGCATGTCATTAAATAAAACAAAAAATCAAAGCTTCAGGTTCGATTGTGTGCATTTTTAAGTGATTGAAATAGCCAGTAAGTGGCCTGGCCTGTGGTGGCGCAGTGGATCAAGCGTCAACCTGGAATGCTGAGGTCACTGGTTTGAAACCCTGGGCTTGCCTGGTCAAGGCACATATGGGAGTTGATGTTTCCTGCTCCTCCCCCTTCTCTCTCTCTCTCTCTCTCTTTTCTCTAAAATGAATAAATAAATAAAAATAAAAAATAAAAAAGAAATAGCCAGTAAATTTCAGTGGCTCTCTCACAGGGATTATATATCTTATTAACTTTCAAATTAACATGAAATCAGTTCAAGTTATTAAATCCAATTCATTTTCTGTGTTTTGTGCCTCATTTTAAGTAAGCAACATAGAAAAAACATCTTGACTCCCTTATGCTATCTAGGTCTTAAAGTTCCGGTTCCTGACCTGCCTTCCCTGTGGTATTCTGAGGGCAGCACCGTGCTGACCTGAGCGTTCGGTTTCTTTGCTCCCAGTCTGGCTTCCATTCATTGGGCTCAACTTCATTTTTAATTCGTATGTGTATGTCATCTACTGCCACATGCTTCCAACTCCACCTTTATCCTTACTGTTTTCTTTTTGGCAAGAATTAGAGCTTTTCTCAACCTACTCTTGGATCTGACTCTTCATATATTAATTATACATAGAACTCACCCTCTAACCAATTGATTCCTAACTTTGTTGGACACTGAGCTATTCACTAATAGATTTATTCAAGAACTTATTAAGTCCTATGTACTGTGCTGGGAGTTGGGATTTATTAACAGCTGCAGCCCCCACCTCCATAGATAAGAGTTTATAATCTAGCAGATTACAGATCTGAAAGCTATGGACCCCCTTCTTAGAAAAATGCACATTCATGTAAAAGTTGGCATAAAATTGCTGGAAATTATGGCCATCCTCCTCCCAATGCTGTGGACACCTCTTATGTTCTCTATTCAGTTCCGGTTATGTATACTTCTTCATTACCCAGCCAGATAATAGTAGGGGAATGCTCCCTCCTTCTGACTTCACAGCTTCTGAGCCATTTCTTTTATCTCTTATTTCCCACTCCTTTAAGTTGCCTTCCTTGAGACCCAGGCAACAGGCTGGCATGCTTTTCTTGTCCCTAGGGCACCTTTCTTCAGAGCACAGTTTCTCCATGATGGTGTTGTTTTTATTTTTCTTCTGGTTTTATCCTTTCTCTGCTTTTCTCTGTTCACAGCAAGCACCTACTTAGCATGCCATTGAACATTATTTTAAAGAAAATTGCTTTGCCAGCCTCCTGGAGAGGTCTGAAGTTCATCTCTTTTTAGGCCTATTAACCATTCTGAGATAAAAGGGTACAAAGCAACCCTTGTGGATGAACTTCGTAACATTAACTCATAAACTCCAGCTGGCACCCAGTCTTCATTCGTACTGAACTAATTTGCCTTGGTACTTTTGTGGCTGGCTCCCAGGGCCGTGGCTGAATCATGGGAAAGGAATCTTAAGTCCTTCTTTCATGAGCTAGGCCCTATTCTTACATGTGTCGCCCATGCGCAGTCACCAATCAGGACCTAAACCACTGGTGGCACTCCATAACATTCGCTATTAATAATCATCGTCATCATAATAATTTCAGCTAGGAGATAAAATTAGGCAATGAGTTAAAATCTAGACTAAGCTCTTTCGTGTCACCTTTCACAACTTCACCAAAGGAGGAAAAAAAAGACATCATTCCACAAGATGTCGGATCATGTTTCTGCTCATGAAGGCATGGGCTTCTTTCTCTAAAGGAAATAAATTATTGTTAATGAAGGGCTGTGAAAAGATCCATCCTCCATTTTGAAACTCATTCACCTTCTTTCTAGTGTGTTGTAATTGTTTGTTTACTTTTTAGTATATATAGCACTTTCTAGAACTTGTTATCCAGCTGAAATAGTTAAGGTGATTTTCTGGTAATACCATAATAATTTCTAAATTTCAGAGATGAGAAATAAGTCTAGACTTTGTTTACCACTCCTCACATTCTGTTTAGCCAATATTTTATTTCCGGTTTCCTGTAGCATCAGATTGAGATGCCAAAATTTCCATGATAATGTTTCCAATTTCATTTTCCATTAAGACAAATTTTGTCCTCATTGATATTCTTCTCCACTAAATTCTCCTTGTAAATTCTCAGATTCACGTATGATATAGCAAATGACACCGACTGGGGAAAGGTGGTTTGTCTTCCTTGTTTTGACCAGTATTTCTATTACAATGAGGAATTCTGACCCTGAAACTCGGAAACGCTCTGTAAAAGAGGCTCGTTTTAAAGTCAGCTTCTTGAAGGCAAATGCAGACACAATGGCAACTATATTTTTTAAATAATCATTTTACAGCCTTAAATGTTGTTTTTGTTTGAATGAATGTGTTGAAAAGTAAAAATAGGCTTATCTCTTTTTTACATACCTTTTTAATTCCTTATAATTATGCTACTAATATGCAAAAAGAGTCTGCTGTGATCTCAGATGGTGAATGAGAGTTACCCATTTTCTATTTTATCTAAGTTTCTTAAGTGGTTTGTATTAAAATCTGTTTAGTGACGTACTGATAATGAAACACAAAGTTAGAGTCACTTCAAAATGCAAAACCATAAAGCATGATTTTGGGGGGTAGGTTTTGGAAAGGCAGACCTTATAATAAAATATCTGTTTGGGCTATAAGAAATAATATAACACAAGGAAGCACCTTGCACTGTTCCCTGAGCATGCAGAATCCAGAATCCTTGTCCTTTTGTTTATTTTTAAACTAAATTAACAACTGAAAGAATCCAGAAGAGAAGTCGTCCTTAAAACTAGCAATTTCTAGATTCTAAAAGTTATCACTGAAAATACATATATTTTAGAGTTCTGTTTAAATGGAGTTTATACCTATGCTTCAGTTTGATTTCTTCTCATAGTTATTTTCTGTTGTGGAAATATTTTATGCTTTGGTATAAAATCTATTATATTAAAACTATAACTTTATACTTAATCTCATTGTCAAAAAGCAAAACATAAAAAATTATTAACTACATGGAAGGATATTACATTATCTGGGAGAGGTCATATTATGCCAGTAGTATAAGGTTAATGAAGGTTAAATTCTTTCAATATATTTTTATATTCTTTATGCTTTCTAAGCCTACTGCTTAGGAGAGCTTAGAAGCATACCATTGATAACAAACAAGACATTCATAATAAACAAAAGACTGTTTCCCTTTTTCATATTCCACTTCAAAAAAGAAAGAAAGAGAGAGAGAGAGAGAGAGAGAGAGAGAGAAAGAAAGAAAGAAGAAAGAAAGAAAGAAAGAAAGAAAGAAAGAAAGAAAGAAAGAAAGAAAGAAAGAAAGAAAGAAAGAAAGAAGGAGGGAGGGGAGGGGACAAGGCTTCCTAATCAAGACTGAAAATTAATACTGATCATAAGATATTAAGTGCAGACTTCATTTTGTTCTCAGAAAGTCTGAGACAGATTCTGAAATAGACCCATTAACAAGTATTTATGAAACGAATTACTGTTATTTCAATTTCACTGTACTTCATGGAAGCTTTAGGAATTTGTTATTCGTTATATTAGAACCAGAAAAACTAAAAAGCTTTGTTTGTTTAGATTCACTTTCAATTCCATCCAATCTCCAAAGGCAACTGAGGCTTTGCAATTCACATGGGTTTTGAAATTTTGGTGTATTCATTTTCCTGTTCTATCAGGCCAAACTGTAAATGTTTATGGTTCTATGTGGTCCTTCTATTAACAGTATGTGGTTCCTTCCTGTGAAGAGTGTATTATTCAATACACTCTATGATTTTGTTGTTCCTGGCTCCAGTAAGCTGTTAATGAGGCTACTTATCCATGTCTTATGCAGGGAAGGAGAAGGGATGGAAGAAATTTAACTGTTTGAAGCCAAAGAAGGAGGGAGATCAATAATATGGGGATAGAAAAAGCCCAGCCCAGTCAGATAGGGACAAGTTTTAACAAATACCAGGTGGATAGGCGTGGTTAATGGTTCCGTGACCTGAACGAACAATGTCACCTGAGGCCCCAGGCAAGGTGAGCTCTCTCGTTATTTCTCAATAGCATACTGGATATTTCTTTTAGGACATGCATGACACTTGGCACTTATATGTTCAGGGTCTCCCTTCCATGCTAAATTCTATGATCTGAAATTTTTAAGTTAAGATATAATTACCATACAACATAATATTAGTTTCAGATATGCAACATGATTTAATATTTGTACATATTGTTAATTGATCAGCACAGACAGTCTAGTTATCATTCATCACCACATAGTTACAAGTTTTTTATTCTTGTAACCATTATCTTGTTAGTTCTTACCATCCCAGTGCCTAGGACATGGTATATGATCAATAAACCCTTGCTAAATGAATGAATGTGAAAGGAAGATAGTGGATAAATGCAAATACCATTTCTTTTACAGTTACTTTGGGCTAGCTCTTTTTATACATGTCTTTCATGTAATCCTTACAACTTTATGAAGTCTTCTTTTTCCTGTATTAGATAAAAGAAGCTAAAGTACAAAGGGGTTTACCCACTAAAGATCTTACAGCTAGTAAGCTGGTATTTAAACCCAGATCACTGGCTCTAAATCCCATCCCCTATCTGCCATACCAGATTTTCTCTCCTAAGAGCCATTCAGTTTATTTTAGTATGTGAGTATTTAGTGTGTTTTCACATGGTGCAGCATTTTTGATAAGGGTTTGGTGTGTGATGTCTCATTTGAAAATTGTGAGATTAACTTTATGTACTCTCTGACTTAACTGAAGCTATAAGATGTAAAACAACAAAGCTTGAAACCAAAAATATTTTGGTATTTGAGAATGTCCTTGACATTTTCACATTAATAATTTGGTAGAATAAACAGACAAGTCCAATGCTATATTGTAAGCACTAGTAGAGAGTGGGGAACCATCTGGCGAGGTGCCTCTACCAGACTGGGCTGACTGATATTTGAAGAAGGGTAGTTCTTTACTAGTATATTGCTACAGAGCCTGAACAGCCTCCCCATGGGCAGGCACTGGACAGTGTTGCTAAGTCCCTTGTGCAGATAAACGCTGGGCCCACACCCGGAGTCCGCTCTGTAGCTGTAGGCAAGGCGACCGTGTCAGGTTCAGAAACCATTGGAGCCAGAAGTTGGGAATCAGGCCTCTAAGAGCAGCCAGCAAGGGAAAGAGCAACCTCAGGGCTGATCAGAGCACAGGGGGGCGGGCTGAGCATGCCGATGACCTGGTGAGTAAGCGTCGTGCAGTGTGCGTCTGTGGCCCTGTGAGCTGGTATGGGTTTGTGTAGGAGGGACCTCTCCACTGTTGTGTAGGAAATCAACCAGGAAATCCAGAAGCTCTTGTAGGTAACATAGGTCTCTAGAGTGAATGACAACCCATTATATGTGGTACGGTGCACATATTAACACCCATATGTGGTGGCCCTGATTCTAGATACAGTGACCTCCTTGCTAGTCCTCAGACATATGCAAAATGATTGTGCCTCAGGGCCTTTACACTTGCTTTTCCTCTTCCTGAAATGTTCTCCTGTAGAAGTCTCCCTTGCTCATTTCCTTCATGTCCTACTCATACGTCACCTTATTGGAAAGGACTTCCCTGACCACCCAATGTAAAATAGCAGATCTTGACCCCTCCCTCCATCTTCCTCACCCTGCTTTGTTTTTCTCCATAGTCCATATTGCTGCCTGACATTTTTTTCTTTATTAGCTATCCCCTTCTGTATGATTCATTAGGACAGAGACCTCATTTAGTCCACTGAAGTTTTTGTGCCTCTCTAGCACATAGTAGGTACTGAAAAATTATTTCTTGAATGAATGAGTAAATAAATTTTATCTTTGTATCTCTAGCATCTGACATGTAATGGACAGCCTATTATATGTATATAATATGTAACATATATTTATTATTGAATAAACTAGTAAAATTTTTATGTGATTCTCTTTGTTAAAATAATAGTATCTCACAGAGGTTATCTATTATAGCATCCTAACCAGGGTGGTACTCTCTCTCTCTCCCACATGCCTGACTCCAAGGCTTTATTTAAACATAGAAGGGCAGCTCATTAATTAACAAGGTGGTCTTGTTATATTACACCAATACTGACTGTCCTCAGAACTTGACTGAACATATTTGAACTTGTCCCAGTGAATGTCAGCTCTCTCAGTGCAGGGAGCTTGAATGTGTCACACAGAGCCCAGCACAGAGTGGGTGCCCCAAACCATGTTATTGAAGAAATAAATAAAAATTTATATATTTTGGAGTAAGAAAATGAAGAAAAAAATATTCTAATTTTAATTTTCTTACTTTGAAATTGGCGCTAATTCAGATGTAGCAATCATAAAAAGTATGCATTTTTTACATTAATTTGTATGTGTGCAGAAACTCAGGATTTTACATGTGTGATGTCCAGCACTATAGGACACCCAAGTGAGCTGAGGGGACACAGGCGCTGAGGGGACAGGGGCGCTGAGGGGACAGGGACCGTGAGGGGACAGGGGCGCTGAGGGGACACGGGCGCTGAGGGGACACGGCCGCTGAGGGGACTCGGGCGCTGAGGGGACAGGGGCGCTGAGGGGACGCGGGCGCTGAAGGGACGCGGGCGCTGAGGGGACAGGGGCCGTGAGGGGACGCGGGCGCTGAGGGGACGCGGGCACTGAGGGGACAGGGGCGCTGAGGGGACGCGGGCGCTGAGGGGACAGGGGCGCTGAGGGGACGCGGGCGCTGAGGGGACGTGGGCCGTGAGGGGACAGGGGTGCTGAGGGGACAGGGGCCGTGAGGGGACACGGGCCGTGAGGGGACAGGGGTGCTGAGGGGACGCGGGCACTGAGGGGACAGGGGCGCTGAGGGGACACGGGCCGTGAGGGGACAGGGGCGCTGAGGGGACAGGGGCACTGAGGGGACGCGGGCGCTGAGGGGATGCGGGCGCTGAGGGGACACGGGCGCTGAGGGGACACGGGCACTGAGGGGACGCGGACACTGCGAGGAGCAGAGCCTGTGGCTGGTTTGGGAGAGAACCCGGCCTGCACAACCTAGTTCATAGGCCTATAGGTCTCCCTACTGGCCTCCATTCCCATCCGCAGGGCATCAGCCTGGAAACACACATTTTGCCACAATTATTCTGTGTTTAAAATCCATCAATAGCTTTCCAATACCTATTGCAGGATAAAACCCAAGTTTCGCGCAGCATACGAGGCCTTTCTCAACCCGTCCTCATTACGCAACACCCTCGCCATCTGCCACCCCTCCCCCTCCCAAGGACTGGCCCCAGGAACGGCTTCTCGTGCTGTGACGAGCTGACCCTGCTGTCATGCTGCCTTTGCACTTGCCCCTCCTTGCCAACCCCTCCACCCACTGTCTGCACCCAAATCAGAATTACTGTGCTGACTCCTGACATGACCACAAGTCATTCTTTTCTCTAATTTTCTTTTTTTCATAATGCATCTAAAATTCTGCTCTACCATTCATGTAGCACATTCCATCTCAAATTGTGGGTTTGCATGCCTCTTCTCCACTCCTCTCTCTTGCCTTCTGAGACCTGGCCATGCTTTACTCATCTTCATGTGGTGCCTAATAGTAATAAAAAGAACAAACAGCTTCTCTTCATGTGTCTCTTGTGCTCTGGGGATCGTGCTAGAAGCCTTTCATACCTTCTCTCAGACCTTCCAAGGAACCTTGCAAGATTGTTATTATTGCCATTTTATGTATAAAATAGGAAACGGGCTTAGAGAAGTGAAGTGGCCCGGTTAGCATACCAAGCTAGTGAATGTCGGTCCATTTCAAACCCAGCTCTGCCTCTGAGCAAAATCCATGTCTGTTCCACTTCTGCACACACCAATGGCTTGAGACATATTCTCATCAAAATGTTCCTTATAACATGGAGTCATTTTCCTATATTCTTACCTTTTTTGTCTCTAAGTGAAACAAGTGTTATAAATCTTAACTAAGAAAATGTTGATTTGCTGAAGGCAGATTCAGACACCCACACACACAATTGGTGACAGCTTGACCGTGTAACTTTTTAAAAGCTGAGTATGAGGTTGCCGGTTCGAAACCCTGGGCTTGCCTGGTCAAGGTACATATGGGAGTTGATGCTTCCAGCTCCTCCCCCCCTTCTCTCTCTCTGTCTCTCCTCTCTCTCTCTCTCTCTCTCTCTTTCTCTCTCTCTCTCTCCTCTCTAAAATGGATAAATTTAAAAAAAAATTTAACAAAAGCTGAGTACCAGAGTTGGTCACTCAGCCCCAGTTCACTTAGCATTCAGCTCAAGAAGCAAATTTTTGTAGTATACATGCAAAATCTTGAGGGTTTTCCCCCAAGTAGACAAATAACATTTTTAAAGTGTCGTAAAGTCCCAGATTTACGTGGCATTTCTATCTGACCTTAGTAGCTCATCATAAACCGATTGATGATATTTCATTTTATCCCAAATGTGAATAAAATGCCAGTCCTTGTGCATCATTTTATGGAACTATAATAGTAAAAGCCTTGTCTATTCCCTGGGTGATATTAAAGTGGGTTGAAGAGCTATTAAAGTAGCTGGAAATCTTAGTAGTGTTTTATTTTAAGCATAAGAACATTTCTCATTATGGAATCATTTATGACTTCCAGATGTTTTTGTCTTTTTCATTTAATGATGATAATATTTGCGAAAATAAATTTCCAGTTACTCTCAAAGAAAATCTTTGGTACAGTTAAGTGAGAAATAACCTTTGTGAGTAAACACTCTTGTTTATAATTTTATGAAAGAGGGGAGAGTGCCCATGTTTGGGTTTACAAGATATCAAAAGATCAAGGTAGAAAATAATTTCAGTGCAGTTTGCAGAACATAAAATCACTGACCGTTGCTAAAGTAGCAGGCATTGGGGGAGGGTTTCCCTATCCCCTGGTGTCCTAGCCTGGTGCAATAAACCAAGCGTAGCCGAGTGTTCAATACTCAAGAGTGGACGGAGAGTAGGAAAACAAGTGGCAGTTTATATTTATTAGATAGAAATTATGTGTCATTGACTTGCCAGCTCTTGCTTTAAAAAAGAGGAAAAAAAAAACAAACAAAAAAAAAAACAAGAAAAAAGTAGCGCTCCTTGTTCCTGGCTCATTTCCAGAGTCCGTATTCCTTACTGCTAGCTGAGATAAGATGCCAAACCTCTGGTGCTGTCTGAATTTGCGCAACAATGCTTTAATACCCAGCGCTCCTCCATAAATAGTCTGTTCTCCCCACGCTCAGGGATAAAACAAGCACAGGAAATCTGGGAATGTGCAGCTAGCTCCGCTTAATTGATCTAAGCCTGCAGGGCCAGCAGGAGAGCACACGTGGACACAGCCTCTCTGCTCCTGGCCTTTCAGGACTGTTCACCCACAAGGCAAAGAAGTCTGCGAGCCGATACCACCGTGTCGCTTCGACAGCCTTAGCAACAGCAGTAGCGGGCTGTGGGTTGTTTACAGAGAGACATGCTCCTTTAAGGAAACACAAACTCCTCTCCCTCATTGCTGGCTCTAATCAGTAATCATCAAGACTGTCAGCTGCCTGCGGTTGTCAGGAGGAGCGGCCCTCAGAAATCATCTTGTCTTTGTCACAGAAAAGTTAAAAGGACTGCTGATGGATGGTCGCTTTACGCATGCAAGTAGCCGGCTAGTATCCAGGGGGCATCAGGCTCTGATTTTGATTTCTGTGCCGGGTGCATCAGCAGCTGTGGCTTAAAAGGTTTCACCTAGACGGAGTGGCATTGCTGCAGACATTTTTGGGTTTTGGTGAGCAGTAAATATTTGGGGACATTGTGCTGTTATTGCAGAGCCCCACAATGAAGATCCAGGAGCACCCCAGCATACCTGACACCAAACTGCAGAGGACTCCAGATGCCGACGCCCAGCAGGAAAGCTTTGTTTCTGAAGTCCCCCAGCTGGACCTGACCACACTGTGTGATGAGAAGAGCTGGGCAGGTAGGTCTTCTGATACCTGACTGATTTAATCATGGAAAAGCACATAAAAATTAGCGCAGATGAGAGGCATGCAACGGCACGGATGTGTGGATGAGTGACAGCTGTGCGTGCAGAAGTAACCGCGTGTCTGCATGACTGAAAATCCTTTCTCTGACATAGGAATAGGTCGTGTTAAGTGCTGCCAAGAGTGACTGTTGTCTAAGAAAGAAAGTGTGCTTGCCCTTTATCATAGTGTCACCTTGCAGTCCTTTTTCTTTCTTTTTTTTAACTCACCAGGGGTGCTGCTGTGTGTGTCTGTGTTTTCCCTCTAGTAGTAACAAGCAGAGTCATAAGGAACTGCTTTGCATTTGGATTTCATCTCAGTGTAGCCAGTAATTCCCCCCCCCCCCCCCCCCACTACACGCCAGTCTTCGACCTCCTTCGTTAAATCTCCTTCCCATTTTTCAGGGCTGTTTTGGTTTGCTTTGCTTCTATATTTTTACAGATAGACATTTAAAACCCAGGTTAGCACACAGAAGGGATTTGCTTATTAAATAGAATACTGAGTAAAAGTAGTTCTTATTGAATGTCTGCAGTACCCTATTTTGGATGATTTCCTAGAGATTTTTGGTGAAAACGTTACAAATATATTTGTAAGGAAGAAGAGGGTATCCTCGTTTTGTCAAAGCCATATTTCAGGAAGGACGTGGGAATAATTCTCATCAAGCTTTATTCTTTCGCTATCCATGTATCCTCATCCAAACACATGTCAGTGTGTATCCAGAATGCCCATCTGCCTCTAGACGCCCTGTGTGTGAAGGCGGCTGAGAGGGAGAAATCTTGCCCCCGCCTTCCGAGCAGCAGCATGCCTTAACACAGTGAGTTAGCAGAGAATCCCAACTATGAAAAAGCAGTCTCTTTCAGAAGTGCCTGGGTTTCCTCGTCTTCTCTTCTCCTCCCATCCTTTTTTATTTATCCAAAAAGTGCTCATTATAGTAATAACCTTAAATGAGGGACCAAAACATGATCTAAAAAAACCACCAGGTGAAAAATAGCGACTCCATTGTGCTCCTGCCTCCCAGGGCTTAATGAAGGGAAAACTGGTTTTTACTCTCGTTTTTCCCCCTCTTCAACCTAAGAAACTTGTTCTAGTTCTTTTCAGATGTTTAAGCAGTGGGGCTGAGATTTTGTCAGATCTTCCCAGCTCACGATACATTCACTGGGGG
This sequence comes from Saccopteryx leptura, assembly GCF_036850995.1. Classification (NCBI taxonomy): domain Eukaryota; kingdom Metazoa; phylum Chordata; class Mammalia; order Chiroptera; family Emballonuridae; genus Saccopteryx; species Saccopteryx leptura. Next base: position 70,785,098 of record NC_089507.1, on the reverse strand, counting down.
GACAAAGTTTTTGTTTTGTTTTTAATTTAAGTGAGACACTCTGGTAGTATTTTCATTGTTCTTCTTCTGTTTTGTGTAGTTTGAAATAATCAAGTGTGTTTTTAATTCATGTATTATAAACACCCCCCCCCCAAAATAGCACCATAGTAGCCACTGTTACCCAAATAAAAGGAACAAACAGTAGTGAAAAATAATGCTATATTTGGATGTCAGTAACATGGTCTCGTCATAACATCAATATAAAGCTCTAGATAAAAACTAGGAATTTTGGTCAGAATTCAGATTAGCCACATTATTTTGATGATTTATTCAGTAAAAAGGCGGGTAGAGTCTTCCTTTTCCCGCTAAAATGGACTGATTATTTTTATCTTGGTTAATCATAAATTTATAATCTCTTACAACATAGTTAAAGAGGCAAATAAAAAGCTGAAAATTTTCTCCGGAGTAGTTGAAAGTTAACTTATAGTTTCCTTACAACTATTTCATTAGTTAATATAAAAAGCTTCTTCCAGATAAATAATAATAATATGAAGGCACCAACATTTTATTTTGTAATGGGAAATTAGATGGAATAAAGAAAAAGCTTCTTGGGGGAAAATACATTTCAATAGGCTTGGGAATGTAAATTGTGTTATCCATGTAATTTATGAAATGACATGCTTTAACTTTTTTTGTTAATCAGTTACTGTGTTTGTCATTGAACTTGCATATCTTAAAAATCTACATAGATTCAATTTCAAGGCTGTTTTGATCGTTTGGTTACCGCTTTCAGTGGACAGTTTTCAACATTTATTTATTTTAAATTCCAAGTTATGTTATAGCAGTAACATAGCTATAAGTATACTCTCTCTTTTTTTTTTAAAGATTTTATTTATAGATTTTTAAAGACAGAGAGAGAGAAGGGAGGGGGGGCAGGAAGCATCAACTTTTTGATGCTTCTCGAATGTGCCTTGACCAGGCAAGCCCGAGGTTTTGCACCAGTGACCTCAGCATTCCAGATTGATGCTTAATCCACTGCGCCACCACAGGTCAGGTAAGTATAGTCAAAATAAAATGTAGTCAAGATGACAGCAATAAATTCAATCACTAAAATACCTTTTTTATAGCTTCCTTAAGAAACAAACAAAATGGTGACTTTCTAGCAAAGAACAAACTTTGCCCTGATTTAAACGGTGAATGTGAAATCAATGCAACAAAATATATATGTGGAACTAATAGCTACCAAAACCATATGAGCCAGTATTGAATCTCCACCACTAGTCTCCAAACCACCCTCAGAGCAACCCCCTCTTTTGGGTTTGCTTGTTTGTTTCCTGTCCCCACACCATAATTCATACTGTCATTCGTGTAGAATTGCAGACTGTCAGGGGAGGCAGTACTTAACGAGCAGCCTGCTGGTACTGGCCTCTGCGGTATAGGCTCCCATGTGGAAATGATGTTCTCTGGTTTCTGGGACATACTGTACCAGGAAAACAAAAAGCAAAATGAAACAAATAAATAAATTTCATAGGCTACATAGAGTAGAACCCTCTCAAAGTGAATGATCAGTTTCTAATCGAGCTTGTTGGCAGATAAAGAACACATGCTTCATCTTTTTCTCCCTCTATGTGTAGCTGCATGTTAGGGCATTATTTGATCTAGCCATAGATCATCATTATCATCATTATCACCATCGTTATTGTTACTATTATTATTTCCGCTCTCCAAAATTAAATACCCAAATCATATGTACTATTCTTTGTTATTTAAAGCACATCAAAGTTGCATAATCAGGATGTTCCTAATCTGCCAGTTCATGTGTATGTGGGGGAATCCATCTGTGGAAGCACTGAGATTTACATACTCAGCTGCTCTATTAGATTTGTCCTGGTGAAATTAATTTTTTTAAAGGCATAAAATACTCCATATATCTTATTCATCAGTTACTGCTTATTGGAAATAACTTTGGAAAGAAAAGTCTCTAAAAGAATGATAGAGAAGAAACAGGGGATCTTAAAGATCTTCGATTGAACATTCCCATTATACAGATAAGAAAGCTGAGGCCAGAACAGGCAAAATGATCACTTAAGATAACAAAGTCTCCTGACTTCCACCTGATACATCTTTTTTTTTTTTTTTAAGATTTTATTTATGGGCCCTGGCCGGTTGGCTCAGTGGTAGAGCATCGGCATGGCGTGCAGAAGTCCCGGGTTCGATTCCCGGCCAGGGCACACAGGAGAAGTGCCCATTTGCTTCTCCACCCCTCCCCCTCTCCTTCCTCTCTGTCTCTCTCTTCCCCTCCCGCAGCCGAGGCTCCACTGGAGCAAAGATGGCCCCGGGCGCTGGGGATGGCTCCTTGGCCTCTGCCCCAGGCGCTAGAGTGGCTCTGGTCGCAGCAGAGCGACGCCCCAGAGGGGCAGAGCATCGCCCCCTGGTGGGCAGAGCGCCGCCCCTGGTGGGCGTGCCGGGTGGATCCGGTCGGGCACATGCGGGAGTCTGTCTGACTGTCTCTCCCCGTTTCTAGCTTCAGAAAAATACAAAAAAAAAAAAAAAAAAAAGATTTTATTTATGGATTTTAAAGACAAGAGAGAGAGAAAAAAAGGGATAGGAGCAGGAAGGATCAATTCGTACTAGTTGATTCTTGTATGTGCCCTGACAGGGCCAGCCCAGAATTTTGAACTATTGACCTCAGCATTCCAGGTCAACACTTTATTCACTGAGCCACCGCAGGTCAGGCCCAATACCACTTTCTGAGCAATATCAGTTTCTAAGCACTGGCAGGTAGTGAACCATAAAGGTTGAACCCAAATATATATGGGTTCAAATCCTGGCTCCACTACTTAACTCCACTACATTGTTAGTAAACACATCTTGGTTTTGGCCTTAAACTCACCATAGTTAAAGATTTTTTTTTTAGAGGACAGAGAGAGAGAGAAAGAGAGAAATGGGGATAGAGGGAAGAGCAGGAAGCATCAACACATAGTAGTTGCTTCTCATATGTACCCTGACTGGGCAAGCCTGGGGTTTCAAACCTGTGACCTCAGCATTCCAGGTCAACGCTCTATCCGCTGCACCACCACAGGTCAGTTTCCCCATCTTTAAAAAGGTATAACAGTTCATAATAACAATAATAAATACTAGATATAGTGGTATCTACGTAAGTAAGTTTGTTGCAAGGTTTACATGAGCTATGCAAAGTGCTCAGCACAGTGTGGGCACATAGAAAGCACTATGTGAATGTTAGTTGATGTTAATATTGTCTTCCATAAACGTTTTCAAGTACAGTTTCAAGAAAAAACAGCCCAAATTTTCCCTCTTTGAAACCATAACCTATTTCTATGTTAGGACCATGGATGGTTCTGAACACAGAAGAGGCATCAGTAATTATTAACCCCACAGGTTTACCAAGGACTAAATATGTCATACTAACCAACTTTCTTTTTCCTTTTTCTTTCTTTCTCTTTCTCTTTTTCCTTTTTCTTTCTTTCTCTTTCTCTTTTTCTTTCTCTCTCTCTCTTGCTCCCTCCCTCCTTCCCTCTTTCCTTCCTTCCTTCCTCCTTCCCTCCTTCCTTTTCTTTCCTTCCCTTTCCTTCCCCTTCCCCTTCCCTTTCCCTCCCTTTCCTTCCCCTTCCCCTTCCCTTTCCCTTCCCTTCCCTTCCCTTCCCTTCCCTTCCTCTTTCTTTCCCTTCCCTTCCCCTTCCCTTTCCCTCCCTTTCCTTCCCCTTCCCCTTCCCTTTCCCTTCCCTTCCCTTCCCTTCCTTTCCCTTCCCTTCCCTTCCCTTCCCTTCCCTTCCCTTCCCTTCCCTTCCCTTCCCTTCCTCTTTCTTTCCCTTCCCTTCCCCTTCCCTTTCCTTCCCTTCCCTTCCCTTCCCTTCCCCTTCCCTTTCCCCTTCCCTTTCCTTCCCTTCCCTTCCTTTCCCTTTCCCTTCCCTTCCTTTCCCCTTCCCTTCCCTTCCTTTCCCCTTCCCTTTCCTATCCTTCCTTCTCTCCTTCCCTCTGGATTAGGGAAATGGTTTATTTGAAGCAGCTTCCACAGGGCCTTCAACTGGTACTTGTGACAGCCTTGTCAGAGCTGTGAAAAGGATAGAAGACAGTCAGGTAGTCAGGTAACAGAGAATTAGTAACCAGTGAAGCAACTTTACTTAAATGTGCAGGTGGATGGGTCAAAGTCAGTAAGTCCTCAGCCCTATTCTCGTTCGCACATTTATAAATGACATAAATGAAGCTATTGAGGGCCTACTTATTAAATTGGCAAACAAGGGCAATTCAGATATATGAAGTTGAAGGGTCAAATTTGAACTGATGAAGTTGACAACTAGGGTTCCTTCTAACTCTGATAGTTTGCAAGACTATTTGAACAATGTAATAGGACTACCAGTGTTCTAAGATTAAATTTTGGAACACCAAGGAGAATTTTATGAAATTTTTCCCCCAGTAAAGATCTTCCCCACTGGGGCTGACATCTCTCTCTGTCTGGGATGTGCAATACCTTTTAGCACTTGAAAGCCAGTAGGATGGCATGATGCCAAGCAGTAAAGACTCTAAATAACATAGAGTTGGAAATTAGATGTGGAAAACTTCAGCTCCCTTAATTCTGTACAGATTTCTTAGAAATAAATCATCTCAGTAGCCAATTTTCTTAAGTGTAAGTAAATGGCTCCAGCCAGCCAAGAGAGAATAGTTATGGCCCAGTGACCACATTGGCATTAGTCAGAGCTCTGTTCCCTTTCTGCAGTGAATCTCCTTTATTTCCATGTGTGCTGTAGTGTCTGAGTTGGAATTCCCCAGGTGCTATTCTTTTTTTATTACTTAGGTAGCAAGTGGGAAGCTTTTACCTCTGTTATCTCTGACCTTCTGTGATATCAGCTGACCTGAGTGGATTAATTTTTAATAGCAAGACATGCCACAATTGTATCCAGAGTTCTTTGTGACAAGGCACATGACTAAAATCAAAATCACTGCACCCAAGGAATTCTGGTCTAGATATGAAAACACATTTATTTTATGTGGTCCTTTAAGAGGAAAACCCAATTTGAAGCCTCAAATCTTTTCTGTTTTCTCTTTGACCAATTTTATTACCATATCCTTGTCTGTTTTATTGCTCTAGAATTACTGGTTAAAATAGAAAATATTTCCCAAACCAGCAATTAGGAATTGTCAGTGTATACATCTTCAAAACTGAGTGGGCAGCAGAGTAATTGGACATAATGCCATGTACTTCACTGTCCTTTTTGCCTCTTTCTCATTTTTATATTTGAGTGCCAACTATCAAAACATGAGATAGCCTTGTATTTTTAGATCATTGCAAAAAAAACCAAACCAGAAACAGTTGGCTTTATTGATTCTTCAGTTATATTGAACTATGTATAATATGTAATTTATAACTATTTTGAATAGGAGCCTTAAATAATAGGACTATATAGAATAAAAAAGAAAAGAGAAATAAGGAGAAATCCTATAAACGTAGGTGAGAAATTTCATCTCTGTTCTATGTGCAGACTAATGATAAAACATACCTTTTATTTTGTTCAGGTTGAAATTCATCACTGTTTTCTATTTTTCATTTTTAAATAAGTGAATTCATCCACCCTAGCTATATACTTAATGTCACCTGTAAGCTAGAATTTCTTCAGCTGTTTATTTCATATGCACTACTGGTGACACTAAAGAAACAACTCATTGGGTGTTCTTGTCAGTGTAGAGGTTGGTCAAGAATGGAGCCGCAAAATACAGTCGTGCTGACCAAAAGGAAAGAGGACATGTGGCCCCAGTGAGCCACAGAGCATCAAACAAGCATAATTATGTCCCATGATTAGTTTTTTATAGTTAAATTAGGATCACAATATGTCTTTTACTGGAGACATGTTTGGTTAATGGTCACACATGCTCATTTCACAAACAGAGTTCACATAGTTGAAAACTTAAAGATTAGTTGTGACATTTTTTAAGAGATACTCTGCTAGATTCAGATAATTGAAGGGCTTCGGATCTCAGCCTTTTCAAACGAAGTTTTGCTGAGTAGAAATGGCAAACTGGCCAACACACCCGTATGCCAATATCAACATCAGACTTTGTTTTGTTGCTGCTGTCTTTCCCAGTGAGCCGCTGTGCCCTGCCCCCTGGCTGTTTGCTCTGTTGCCTTTCTGAAGTGAGGTGATTGCCTGCTGCATTACTGTTCAACCCATCATAACCTTTTCCCTGCCCCTGGCTCTGTTGATTTTAGCCTTAGCAGAAAATCAGTGCTATTTTATAAAATATGATATAAAAGGTGCATTCTAGTCAGTTTAGTAGTTCCATTTTCCACAATTTAACACTACATTTTTCTTATTTTTTAAGAATTACTTTCCACTTACCCTCCCCTCCCCTCACCTATCGATCCATTTTTGACTTTTATGTTGGCAGTTATGAGCTGCTCAATCTCCGAGCCCTGCCATTGAGGAGGAGCCGGCTGATAGCTTTAGTACAAATGATGAAACCAGTCTTGTGTGTCTCCAGCTTCAGCCAAGTAAATGTGCCAACATATTCTCTGCCACTCTTTGAGTCTAGTAGGCAAGAGTGTCTTTAACATTGCTTTCATTTTTTTTCCAGAATGTTTATAATATCATCTGTGTTCCCAGAGAAGTTGGGTCTCTTTAAACCTTGAGAACTTTTGGACCTCATTCCGCATGAGGTTAATTTTTTCAAATTAATGTGCTTATCTCTCCTACTACACAGTGGGGTCTTCAGAAATTTCAGGCAGTCATCCTTGTTATTGAAGCACCTGGCACATTCTAAATTAAAGCACTGTCCTAGAGTCAGGAGATTTAGTTTCTAGTCCCAACTGTTGTCATTGATTAGGTATTTGCTCTTAGCTTCCTTGGGTTTCAGTTTCCTTATCTGTAATCTGTTGGGTGGAATCAGTGGTTCTCAAAACTAACTGCATTTAATATCACTTGTGCAGCTTTTAAAAGTATGTGTGTGTGTGTGTGTGTGGTTTGCATATCTGGCCCCTCATCTAAAAATTCTGTTTGGCCTGACCTGTGGTGGCGCAGTGGATAAAGCGTCGACCTGGAATGCTGACATCTCCGGAGTTCAAAACCCTGGGCTTGCCTGGTCAAGGCACATATGGGAGTTGATGCTTCCTGCTCCTCCCCCTTCTCTCTCTCTCTCTCTCTCCTCTCTAAAATGAATAAAATAAAATCTTTAAAAAAATAAATAAATAAAATAAAAATTCTGTTTGATTGAGTGGTATGAGGACTTGTATATTAGGAGTTATTTATATATCCGTGTGACCCTAATATGCAGCTGAACAATCACTAGATTAGATGATGTATGAAGTTTCAACTAATTCTAATGTTCCGTGATTAGAATATGATCTTTGTAAATAAAATACTGAGTAAACACTTATCTAAGATAATTTTGTAGATTTTATAAATACTTTGATAGCTGAAGAAGCAGTTGTTCCATGATTCAAACTGTGGGAATCCCAGAATTTAAAATCATGACCAAATCCTAGCCTTGTATAAATCACAGTAATCCACAAATGTATTTAAATTATAACTTTTTAAAAGGTAAAGAGTATTAGAGATGAAATACCCTACATTATCTGATATCTATCTTTAAAATATGTTAGCTGGGATTATTTTTAATAAGGAAAGGAATATACTGAGGTGAGTTCTTGTAATAAATAGAAAAATATCACCTTATTCTCTCCCAAAATCACAAGTCAGGATTTTTTGCTGAGAGTGTGTTTTTTTTCCTTGAAGATTATCTAAGATAATTTGTACATATTTGTTCTTTGTAGCCCCTTATTTTATCTTCTTTTAAAGTAATTTATATACGCATCTTACCTTAACTGTACTCTTGAGCAGCTTCTGAACTTTTGACTGAAGAGCATGCGTTTTAAACGCGCTAATCTCAGCACATCAGCAGAAGCACACACAGTAGTTTACTAAAACCTCAGTGGAAAGTGCAAACTTCTGCATGAGTGGGCTCACACACGATTCATGTGATGCGGTAGCTGGAGTTCTATACATTATGATTAAGGAGAGATGGATAGCCATGATGCCAAGTCTCTCCCTCCCTGGCACAGTGTGGTCTTTTCTTTTCACGTGAAAAAATTCTTGTCAGTGATCTGCAGGGCAGGGGCATACACTATTGGCACACATCCTCAGGGTGGAAGTTTCTCTTGTCAGTTCATCTGGTCTTTCTAGTAGGGGAATCATGTTCCTACCAGTACCTTAAATCTAAAATGAGAAACCATTCTGTACTTCCTAAATATAGCGCCTCCTAATGCTTTCAGAAAACTTGGTAAACAGTTTGCTTCAAAGAACAATTTGACCTGTTCCCCTCTCTGCTCTCCAGAGCGCAGGCCGACATTATCATCCTGGCAGCAGGAGAACGTGGACGCTGATGAAGCGTGCCTGTCCCCGCAGCCCGGGCCCCTCATCCGGCAGCTTCTCGATGAGGACAGCGACCCCATGCTCTCTCCGCGGTTCTACACCTACGGCCAGAGCAGGCAATACCTGGATGACACGGAAGTGCCTCCTTCCCCCCCAAACTCCCATTCTTTCATGAGGTAGGTTTTTGTTGTTGCTGATAAGCAAGTGTATCATCATTAGGATAGTAATGACTGATGGCCAGTAATTTCACTTAATTAAGTTATAAGTCTCTGAACAAACATATTTAAAATGCTCCTTGCTAGGACAGAGGCTCTGTTGTAGTTTTTCAAGTGAACTGTGGCCCAACTGTAACATCACATAAGTTTCCATTAGCACCTCCTTTCCAAAGCTCTCTCAAATTTAACTTTGAGGTCCACAACAGACATTTCAGTCCTGGCATTGCTAATTACTGTATTTCCCCATGAGTTGTATAAGACGCAACTCCCCCCACCCCCCAAAAATTTGGAATCTAAAAACTGGGCGCGTCTTTTACAGCGGTTATAGTTTTTTTTACTTGCATTTCCCACTTTTTTTGCATTTGTTTTTGCACTTCTTGTTGAAGACAGTGACTCGTCATCAGACACTGATAAGGACAAGCTAACGGATGGTAGTTTTGACAGTAATGAGGAGTTGTATGAATTTTATGATGAGTAAAACTTGAGTTCAATAACATTATGTAATACTATTTTTTTTTCAAATTTCGGACCCCAAAATTAAGGTGCATCTTATACATGGGAGCATCTTATACATGAGAAAAGATGATGTAAGTGTGAGCTCGAGAAAATTAGACCCATGTAATAGGCGGAGCCAATAGAGCTTAAAGTTCCAAAATGACTTAGTCAAATTTCTTTTATTGGAGAGCATGGAGACCGAGCGCACCCGCCCCCTCCATGCCTCAGCCACATCCCCCAGCTCCGCCCAGCAGGCAGGGACTGTCTGCTGGGGGATGCTGACTCACTGCGCCCCTTACAGGCGACGGAGCTCCTCCCTGGGGTCCTATGATGATGAACACGAGGACCTGACTCCTGCCCAGCTCACGCGAAGGATTCAGAGCCTCAAGAAGAAGATCCGAAAGTTTGAAGACAGATTTGAGGAAGAGAGGAAGTACAGAGTAAGTGCCTTCTCACAGGGTTTGCTTCCGTCCCCTCCTCTCCCTGACACGACATACCAACATATCGGCAACTCAGAGAAGTAGTAAAGGCCAAGGAAAATTTTCTAGGGAGTCTCAGCAAAAAAGATAATAAAAACTGAGCAGTAAACACCAGTAGAGCCCAAAAGTCATATAATAGCAGCTTCCTTGCACAAGTGTATTCTTACAAATAATTTAAACACTTTAGTCTACGTTTTGTAAACTTAATCAGTCAGCCAGAATGGGAAAAATCCTTAAATGAAGCCTTTTGTTTGGCTACAGTTTAATTGAAGATTATCTTCTAAAATTTCATTAGTACTGACCTCATTCTACTCTCAGCTCTTTACTTGGTATTTCCCACAATAATGGCAAAAAAGGCCTGACCAGGCGGTGGTGCAATGGATAGACCCTCAGACTGGACGCAGAGGACCCAGGTTCGAAACCCCGAGGTCACTGTCTTAAGTGCAAGCTCACCAGCTTGAGCACAGGATCACTGGCTTGCGCGTGGGACCATAGACATGACCCCATAGTTGCTGGCTTGAGCCCAAATTTGCTGGCTTAAAGCCCAAGGTCACTTACTATGCTGTAGCCCCGCAGTCAAGGTACATAATAAAGCAATCATTGAACAACCAAGGTGCTGCAACAAAGAATTAATGCTTCTCATTTCTCTCCCCTCCTGTCTGTCTGTCTGTCTGTCTCTCTCTCTCTCTCTCTCTTTCTCTCTCTGTCACACACACATGCACACAAAAGAAAGAAATGACAGAAATGTGGTGTTGTTGTTTGCCTTTGTGATAGAAAGAAAAGGGATACTTTTTATTCTGCTAGCCTGACAGGTTGAAACCTACAAATAATAGAAAAGGGGCCATTCATCAACCTCGTACAAGTCCTTGATCATAAATAATCCTAAATTTTGCCTCTAAAGAATTCTTTACAAGCATCAAAAATAACCAGATGTAAAGAAGAATAATGGAATTACAGTTGTGAAGTTTTCCCTGATTGGTCATGGTTAATTTCTTATTCCAATAAAACTACATCTCCTTCCGGTTTAAAACAAAGTGATCATCAAGTGCTCCTTTTTTCCCGCCCCAATTCCGAAACCCTTACCTTGGTTTTTCTCTTCTCAGCCTTCCCACAGTGACAAAGCAGCCAATGCAGAGGTTCTGAAATGGACAAATGATCTTGCCAAATTCCGGAAACAACTAAAAGGTAGGTAAAGCCCTCAACCTATGGTGAGGTTTCTATAAAAAAAGCCAGGTGCAGAATTCATGATCTCACCTCATGCCAAGTGCCACTGCTAAAATACTTCCAAAAGGACAAGTTCCTTAAATCTACTTTTCAGTGCTCTCAGAATTTAGGGGGCACCTTTTTTGTGTCTTCCCGTGGTCTCAATCACAGAGTAACCCAGATTAGCTAAGATGCAAATTTTGTAGTATTTCTTCATTTCCTTAAATCGCTGCTAATATAGGGATGATGGTTTCAACTCAGTACTCATCAGGTACCTGTTTATCCAAGGCTTTATTTGCTGTGGCATTAGAACACATATGGACACAGAGAGGACTATGAAAAAGATTTGGTCACTGTCCTTCAAAGAGCTTGCTGTCTTTCAGGAGATCGAGTCGTATAAACAACTAAACAGAATACAAAGTAAAAATAATTCCAAAATTAGGTATATAAGTCATACAGAAAAAGCCAACAGTTAGGCTTTCAATCGTTAAGGACCTTTAAACACTAAGGGAGTAAGTATAGGAACAGCAAACAGGATAGTGTGGCTAAAGTAGGGATGTTAAATAAAATAGCTTAAGCTTTCTCAGGAATGAGAGTTAGGAAAACTGTCCAGATAATCCAAGAAGACATTATCATTTTATCGGGTTTTATATAATAACCCAGGGATTTCAACTAATGTTGTAATTATATACTTTCTAGGGGAAAAAAGACAGGGCTAAGTAGTTATTAACGTCACAGAAAAACAATTTGGGTTCTGCAGACGTCAATTCTCATATAACTCTGCCTCCAAATCCTTTCGACTAGAGTCAAAACTAAAGCTATCTGAAGAGGACTTAACCCCCAGGATGCGGCAGCGAAGCAACACACTCCCCAAGAGCTTTGGTTCCCAACTTGAGAAAGAAGATGAGAAGAAGCAGGAGGTGGTAGATAAAGCAGTAAAGCCCAGCGTTGAAGCCACGCTGGAATCTATCCAGAGGAAGCTCCAGGAGAAGCGGGCAGAAACCAACCGTCCCGAGGACATTAAGGTGTGAGGAGCCTGCGACAGTCTTGAGCTAACTGCTGATCCCAAACCATTCCGGTCAACATGGTAGAAACACAGGACATGCCACAGGGATCCCAATGGGAAGAGTAATAGAGTGACACCTTCTAAAACCTCCACGCCCTCATCTTCACACTCTTAGATGTCTAGAGAAGCAGAATAAACAACTTCAGAGTGCTCTATCTGTAGCTACTTTGATTTTTTACTTCAAATTAAAAACAGAAAACTATATTGTACAGATCACAGATTGAACTTGTTTAGGTTAATACACAGTTTGGTGACTGGGGTAGAAGGATTATTAGGAGCATGTGAGGCAATTTGCTATTCAACAAACCTTTGGGACTATGTAACCTATAACTGTAGTTATCACTTGGGCTATTAACTCAAGCCTCATGTGCCTCACAGACTTACTTAATTCACTATTCAACATGCCTTTGCTACCGCAAGGAAGTTGATGATTCCACTGTACTTTCCATATATCTAAGTGAGCTTTGGATAGAAGTAGGAGGAGCTGCTGTGTGAGGGTTCTTTTTAAAATTACATTTTTTGTTGTTGAATTTAAAAAAACCAAGAAGTTGAGTGTTCACAAATATTTTCCTTTTTCACTTCTCTACCCTTGTTGTAAACAGGACATGACCAAAGACCAGATCACTAATGAGAAAGTGGCTCTGCAGAAAGCTCTGTTATATTACGAAAGCATTCATGGACGGCCGGTATGTGAATGCACTGAATTATCTTTCTGATTGGGATAAATCATCTGGCTTTAGAAATGGATCTTCTGTGGTTAGTATTCTGCAAAGGAGGATCCCTGAGGTTTTAGTAGGTTACTGTGTTTTCACTGGAACTAAGCTTTCTGAAGACTAAACCTGTGATGAGAGTTTCACTACCTAGTAGATGTTGAATTTAAGTGAGTTCCAAAGAAAAATTCATTTGCAACTAAAATTTATTCACTGCTTCAAGAGGGGAATGGAAGAGAGGGGTATCAATCTGTGCACAGAGCCCAGTAGTGAGGAGACTCCCCTGTCCCTGGGTCTGACCACACAGGTCTAGACCACTGGCTCTAGGCATTGTTATGCATAAAATAAATATGCTAAACTAGAATATTTGTCCTGAAATTTAATCTCTCTATGATGCCGTTGCAACCAGTGGTTGTCCATAGAGAAGTTCCAGCTGCTATTCAGAACCAACAGTGTGAGGATGTCAAAATATGTCTTTGCCTCTTCATAACAAGAAAGATTTGAGGCGGAGTTGGTTATTCAGCAAGAGTTTATGGAACGTTTGTTGTATGTCTGAGGGAAGACAGTAGCATAATGGCTTCTGTTTTCCATAAGGAACTTATAATCAGAAATCCATGTCAGTTACTCTTAGTAACCTTTTAAGAATTTTGTGAAGAACCCAGTAAAACTCCTAGGAGCAGGTATAAAGAAGCATGAAGTTTATATTCACAGAAGAATATATATATAGCCAAAAAGCATGGGTTTCTTTTCCAATTCCAGCATAGCTATATAGTGGAGAGAGTCTTTTCATCTAAAATAGTCTCTTTTCAATAAAGAAGCTTCCAGAATAATGCACTAGACTCAGGTCTGTGAGAGCAGGGATTCTGGGCTTTGTGAACCTGACCCTCAGCAAGTAGCACAAGACCTGACACAGCATATGCCCAGTAAACTGTCTGTACAATGCATTTTCCATGGTATTCTGGTTCTGAATTTATCAGGTTCAAGTTTTGAAAAGAAGCTGGAGCTGATGCTGATTGATTTTGCTGGCCTGTCCTTGCAGTGGAAAAGTACTGGCACTCTGCAATAATGGTCCTGTTTCAGGCCAAGCCCCACACTCCCACAAGCCAAGTTTTGTTTTTGGATTTTTATAGGCATTGAACCAAATAGTAAATGCACTGGAGTTCAATATATTGTGAAATTTCGTCCTTCTCTACTGGAGTATTCAGAACTGGAGTATGTAGAGTTTGAATTGAACTTCTGAGGGTGGGCTCAGTGCCTTTAAGTATCTCCTCATGGCCACCAGACAGTCAGTCAGTCCTTAGGTGAAGAAGGTGGGTCTTTACATTGTATGGATTCATGTTATAACATTGATAGACTCCTTTAAAGACTTTCTTGCCTGAGGCCCGATGATCTCTCAGCTGCATTCTAGACTTAACCTTAAGCCAGTCCAGGGGGTGTGGGCTGGGATATTCATTGCTCTGAGTTGGGCATAGACTCTCATTCTGCCTGGAATGTGGCCGTGTGTAGGCAGGAGGCAGAGCTAGGTTCTGAGCCCAGCCCTGCTGAGACTAGCTCTGTGACTGTGGACTTACTTAGGTAACTTTACAGAGCCTCATGGGCTTTGTCGGTATAGTGTATGTCTGTTCCAGGTTGTCTTGGAGACTAAATGACATTATAGGCACACACATTTACCTGTAGGGTGTCTGGCACTGAGGAAGTTGGGTCAAGTGGCTTTGATGGGGGAAGAGGGAATTGGCAAATATATGATATTTTTCACTTCTGTTACAATTGCATGTTCTCCTCTCTGTGGCCTACTTCTTTAGAGATTAAATTGGGAGAAAGAACACAAATTTTTAGTACTCTTATAATTAGGAATATGAAATACTGATTTTTGGCCTTGTCTTTTTATTTCCTTTTCTTTCATCATTCTTTCTGATGAAGAAGGAAGAACACCTCTTTGGGTCAGATTCTCGCATCTCATGGGGCAGGGAACAAATGTTCTGGGAAGTATGAATATCATTTATTCCTGGTCCCAGGTCAGGATCTCTGCCTCTCTCTAGTACACCATGCTCTGACCAAAGAAGAGGAAAGTCCCTTTGATAGCTGGCCAATCTGAAAGTCAGACTTAGCTTTTCATTCTCAGATCTGTGGTGTTGCCATTGACCCTGGACTGTAAATAACATTTGGGCTGGAAGTACATGTACTCTTCCTAAAAGAAGAGTACATGTACTCCCAGCACTAAACTATCATTCCAAAGCCCAGGTATTTAGAGAAGCAGGTGCTCCTAGTTCATGGGTTTTTGCTGAATCTGCATATTCTGATTTAAAGGGACATTAACTCTAAATGACAGGCCAAAACAATTGTCTGCCAATTCTGTACATTTTTAAGGATGTTCACTTTAATGGGACATTCTACAGACTGATGTGGATCAAAAACAAAAACACACTCGTTTATATACTGGTACATATTCCCTACTAATTATTATTAAAGTGTGGCCTTTCAATGTGTAAGCATCTCATCAGAAGATGTCACAGAGAGAAGCACAGCAGATAGCCAAGTTTCTGTATGGCCTTCTTTGTAGGCCACTGCTTGATGACAGTGTAGAGAAAAGAGAATGAGTTGCTTGCTCAGAGCTTCTGGGTTCTTGAGTCTCTTCCTTGTCAGTATATTTTAACCATATATTTTAAAACCTTGGGAACCAGCATGACACTAAACATATCATCAAATTTAAATGCAAATTCTAAAGCCATATATAAATAATCTTTTTTTGGTTAACTATTTGGAATTATCTGATCACAGTCAGCCTACTACTTCTCTACCTGATAATGACGAATAGAGAGTTGCCATTTTCCAATCCATGGGCCAAGAACGCAACAGTTATGAGAATCCATCTCATTTGTCTATTCCTGCTAGCAGTTGTAGGACTCAGAGGTACCCATCCACTCATTCAAATGCTGATTCTTGGTTAGTAGCGGAATCCTTGATGACTTATGACTCAAGAATAAAACTGTCAACCTCCAGTTTCCCATGGTCCACTGAACGTCAGCCTGCCCTTTCTTAACAATTCAGCCAAGGCCCTGCTTTGTTTATTTAACTAATGGTTAGCTTTTGGCTCTGCGCACAAATCCAGCACTGACAATTACATGTGATGGGAGAAAGCTGTGATAACTTTTAGTATGAACAATCCTTTGGCTTCAGATATACATTATGAAAATGATTCAGGTGTAATTCAAGTAGAGTAGTATTAATACTTTCCACACCTCAAACTTAAAGATCATTGATATTTTTGGTTTTAGATGTTTTTATCAATGCAAACATTAACTTGGCTGGAGTTAAGATTTTCAACTCTCCATAGTCAAAAACTGAATTATATCAGATCATTTATAGGTGAATAATTTCTGAGGGTCATTCATTTAAAGCATGAGCAATTCACCCTGGCTGGTTAGCTCAGTTGGTTAGTGCTACTTAGAATGGAATTGAATCATATCTGCAGTTTTATTAGATACTGTTGAATAGTTTTCCAAAGTGTTCCACCCTTTCCAGTAGTGAAAGATTCCAGTTGTCCAGCGTCCTCACTGATGCTAGACTGTCTTTCTGTTTACTCCATTGTGGTAGGTCTATAGTAGTAAAACCTGTGGTTTGATTCTCTGGTGTTTTTATATAAAGTAATTTCCAAGTTCTATCTACTTTTGACAGTTTTTTTTAAAATAATATAGCAATTTTAAAACTCCTTTTGATATGGTAGAAGCAGGAAGATGCCATCCTCCTTTAATATTGTGATAATAGGAAGATATAGAAATAATTGATTGTTATTATTGCTGATGATAGAAAATAAATCCATCAAATGTTATTGCATACTGGCAGGGTTCAGTCCTAGCTTGTGAAGTTTATCCAAAGTTCACTTACTGTTAATCACTTTGAGAAAGGCAAATAAGAAAGGCAACAAAGGATAGTTTATTTATGCATAATTCAGAGTTGTCTTCAAAGCTGAAAGCCCAAAAGACCCATAAAAGAAATGATCAAAGCTCCTACAACTTGCCCTTTGTTACCTCTGTAACTCTTATGAATGCAAGGGAAATAAAATGCAGAAGACAAATAGAAATCTTAAAACGAAGATACTCATGTCATTCACCATTTAAGTAAATGGGAAATGCATGCATACCTGTGAATTGAGCATACAATTATTTGTTCATTCATTTTGCAGATATTTCTGTTTCCATTATGTCAGGCACTTAAATAGCTGCCAGGGACACAAAAACACAAACTCCTGCTCTCAAAGGTTTTATAGTCTTTGGGGGAGACAGATAAGTCAACAGTTAGTTACTATAGAGTATAAAAAAGCATCATCCACTGGGGCTGTTAGCACACCATAGAACTGGGGGCTTATACACAATAGAAATGTATTTCTCACAGTTCTGGAGCCTGGGAAGTCCAAGATCAAAGTGCCAACCATTTCGGGGTCTGAACAGATTCAGTAACTGATGAGAGCCCCCTTCCGAGTTCATAGAGGGCTGTCTTGCTGTCCCCACGTGGCAAAAGGGGGCAAGGAGGCACTAGGCCTAGGGGTTTCTTTTATAAAAATACTAATCCCATTCATGGGATCCGACCTTCATGATCTAATCACCTCTCAAGGGCCCCACCACCAAATACCATTACACTGGGAATTAGATTTCAATACATGAATTTGGGGTGAGACAAACATTCAGTCTACAGCAAAGTATATATGAAATTACAAGATATACACAGGTTGCTGTAGGTGACGCAAAGGACAGAATGAGCAAGTCCTCCAGAATGGGAGATGTTGGAAAAAGGTTGCACAGGGAAGGTTGCTCGTGATCTGGAATTTGCCAAACCGGAGCCATTCCAGGGCAGAAAGAACTAGTCTATCTCTGGGACTTACGGTATTATGGGAAGAGGAGAAGCGGCAGATGATGAAGAGCTTTAAATACTACAGCAAATACTATACCAGGGAGTCGGGCTTGATTCCTCCCAACTGCCTTACGACTCAGGCCTTTAGGCATATTTGAGCGCTGTGTCAGATTTTAGGTATGCATAGATGAATCAATCCGTGTATTATATCAGCAGGTGTTCCTTGAATCCCCCGTTTGCCAGATCTTTTCCTTAAAAACAAAACAATTTCATCAGGGAGAAAGACATGTAAAAAAATTTTTGATTGCAAAACTACATGGTACTTATTATAATACAAATGCATGTTTTCTGCTTCCCTGGACTTAGAACACAATAAATTGTCTGGGACCTCTGAAGCTTAAGAAGTTTTAAACAGGGAAACTAATAATGATCATAATTTTGATATAGGAAAAGCAATACTGCTAATGGAGTGATTTCCGGAGTGACCTGCAGCTAAAGTAGATATTTTAAGCATCGACTGAATCATGTTATCAGTTTAAATAAATTTTGTGAGAATAGTGAGACTACATTTGAATCATCCATACTTTCTCTAGGCTCAGAGCATGCTGGGACAACTGGTAGCCTGACCACCGGGAGCAGGCTTCTTAGCTCTCTTGTTCTTGCCTTTCAGGTAACCAAGAATGAACGTCAGGTTATGAAGCCACTATATGACAGGTACCGGCTGGTCAAACAGATCCTGTCCCGAGCCAACACCATACCCATCATTGTGAGTTCACCACCTCTCTGTTGTTGATTACCTAGTTGAATGGACCCTGGCTATTAATACAGCATCAACCTGCTTCTCATTAAGGAATAGGCTTTAATATATAGTTGAACATGCCAGTAATATTTATGGCCCATAAGCTTGAGGAATAAAGAATGTATCAGACTTCTGAGGCTACATTTATCAAAAAGTGAGCAACCCTGAAGCTGATAGAATTTTTTTTTCTTTTGAGAGTCATGCTTTGGCCATATACATCCACCTGACATTGAGCTGAGCAGACTCCACCTCCCCCCTTCCTCAGAGACAGAGCACCACGGGGACAGGCTGTGCTGTGTCCAGGCCTGATCACTCCAAAGAGCACCTCTGGTCCCAAGGGCCCCCTGTTAATAGCCTTCTCTCCCCCTCAAGAGGGTAAGCCCCTCGGGATTCCCACCCTCGGAGAAATCCCCTGGCGAGCTCTGGGGGGCGAGCTTCTCTTTCTGGAGGATATAGACAAGTGTGACGTGGCAGGCAGGGTGGCCCAAGATCTGAAGGTGCTCTCAGAGGCCACCGTCCTTGGACTTTTTAGCTGCTTTGGGCCTCTGCGTTTTGACTTTGTCAAGAGGAAGGAGCAGCAGCTTGCCCTCAGCTTGGGAAAGTCTTTCAGGAGTGGCCACCTGCTCCCCAGCCCCTCACCACAGTCTCGGTGTCAGCTTTTCCAGCTCTGGTGGGTGCCGGGGGACTCCCCCTCCACCTCCTGGGGACACGTCCCCTCTGTCTCCTCTGTCTCCTCTCCAGAGACCTGAAGACTCCCTCTGCTGGCTTCAGGCTTTTTAGTGAGGGACACAGCCCCTTTAGGTTGTTGCTGAAATGCACCTTCACCTTAGCGGCTGCTCTTTATTCCTGCTTTAAATCTCCGTGTTTATTTGTAGGCCTGAGCTACGGTCTTTATCTGTCCCTTCAAGGAATGCTTGTTCCTGCGAATGGGCTGGGCTGTGGTCGTCCTGTCCAGAGAGTCAGGCAGCTGTGTTTGAGGAAAGCTCCTTTTCTAGGAATTCTCTACGGAGTAAATTAGTAACTAACCAATACAAGGATTAAATCTAAGAAATCATTTTCATTCCTCAGTTAGGAACCCTTAGTGTCCGTAAATGGGGTGAAGGGACAACGGGGAAGTCGGAGAAGCTTTGTTTCACTTGATGAACTGACTTTCCTATAAAGCTTCTTAGAGTTCAGGTGTTCTGGTAGTGACAGTGATTGGGGAGAGAAGAGGGTGGGGAGGAGGTGTTTCTCCTAGGTTTGCCCTGCGTGTCTGGTCAATGAGCTTGGGTGCTGTTCTTGCTCTCCTGTGAACTCCTGGGTGTGGGGCGGGGGGGGGGGGGGGGGGGGGGAGCCTTTGAAGTGAAGAAGCAACTTGCAAAGAACTTTGGTTGTTGCTGGGTTTCCTGAGCATTTTTAGTGGGGAGGGGTTAGAGTGTATTATTAAAAGGCAGTAATAAATCCTGGTGAGGCAGAGGAGGTAAGGAGCTGGTAGGAGAGGGGAAGGGGTTCACAATGTCACCTCCTCGTTAACGCCTGTCGCCTGTCGCAGGGTTCCCCCTCCAGCAAGCGGAGAAGCCCTTTGCTGCAGCCAATTATCGAGGGTGAGACTGCTTCCTTCTTTAAGGAGATAAAGGTGAAGACCTCCTGCTCCTAACCCCTTGCTAAATCTGCCTCAGTTCCCTCTCTTTCTCCCGGGAATCGAAGGGGCTGTGATGGGGCCCTCTGGTGGTGGCTTCTTGCAGCATTCCCTAAAAATCTGCACATAACTAACTTTGAACAATCCTCTTTTATTTGTAGTGCACATTAATTGGTTTCCTTAGTTTCATTTCACTCTCCCGCTTTTTGTAGATGTTTTGTTTGCTGTTGTTTGTTTTCAGGGATGATTTCTTTGTTTGGTTTTCACAGTTTTTTTTTGTTTGGGTTACACACACACACACACACACACACACACACACACACAATTTGAAGAACAGTTTTTTTGTACTTCCAAATTTTGTTACATTATCTCATTGCATAACTTTTTTTTTAAATTGTGATTTGCTAAATTTATTTTAAAAACCAGAATTAACAAAGGCAATATGTATAGAACACAATAAAAAAATTTTATTTTATAGACAATTATACCATTTGAGAGATTCAGTGGTTCATCTTCACCCCCTTTTCCTTCCTCTGACCTTCCCCCCAGCACATTTTGTCCTCAGGACTAATTTTATAATCTCTTCTTGGTCTGTGAATGTAGTGCTATGACCGGCAGTCATTAGAACATATGCTCAGATTTATTTCCCAAGTAATTACAGATTTTATACAAATCACCTCTGTTCTCACTGCCTCCTTTTGCTAGACTGGGAGGCAACATCTGTGCCCGCAGTTGTGTCTCTGTACGGACCTAGCTGGCTTGGATCGGCCTCCTTCCTGGTTGTGTTTCTAGACAACAGAACAAGCTGGACAGCCTTATGCAGGGCTCTAGAGATGAGAAGTCAGTGTCATTTTTTTCTTTTTATATCAGTGATTGTTTACATTGGAAGGGGGAGTAAAACCCAAAGCAGAAGTGAGTTTTAAGAGCCTCACTTGTCCCAGCTCTGTGACAATTCCAAGCCTGGAGTGGTCCTTTATTTACTGGAGTTAAGAATGAGTATTTCAGACTATGGGGACCTCATTCCCACCAAGGAACACCAGTTGAAAATAAGTCCATTTTTCGGCCTAATTCTCAACATTATAACTGAGGTAAGGCACGAGAAACTGCACAGGCTTCTCCTTTATTTATAGTATTCCTGTTCTTACCTCCTAAGGGTCTTAAATGCTTCATACACCTAATTCTAAAGTATTAGGTAATGATTGTGCTTACTATTCATATTATTTTAAATATAATTTGTTTTATGAAAGTGCTCTAACTGTGAAATTTAGATGACTATGCTATATTGTATCTTTAAGTTAGCGCTATTTTATTACAATAGGACTTGATGAAAGAAGACACATTGTCTAGCTGGTAATTAACTTCACACAAGAATCAAATCACTGTAAAAATGAAGAAATGTGGATAATTGTATGCATGAAATTAATATATTTCTCTTAGAATCATGTAATAGAACTGTTACTAGATTAAAATGTGTTCTTTAACACATTCAAAATATGACAATAATTGCCTCATTAAGCAAATGCTAGGCATACGAATGATGCTCTTTTTAAGAGAGGACATTCTTCCAAATCTTATCAGTTAGCTTAGTTTATTTTTTTTCACAAGTATATATTGGCCACGGCTCCTTTACTGGCCCACATGGTTGTCAGAATTTCAGAGAACTTTGCAATGATTACATTGCTTTTGTAAATAGCACTTTTAGTTCATTTTGTTCCAATTGGCCAGGCTTATTAGCATGTATTTGGAGTGTACTGATTCTTGGCAATTCTGATACAATTTAGAATTGGGTATGTTTGCAGACAAGAAGATTTTATCTAAATTTTTTTTTTTTTTTTTTTTGAAGCTGGAAACGGGGAGAGACAGTCAGACAGACTCCCGCATGCTCCCGACCGGGATCCACCCGGCACGCCCACCAGAGGGCAACGCTCTGCCCACCAGAGGGCGTCGCACTTTTGCGACCAGAGCCACTCTAGCTAATTTTTTTTTTTTAAACCAGCTCTAGTTTTAAATGTTTCTGGAAGGGAAGCAGCCGTGTATGAAATAGAGACAGTTCTTGAAAGTCTAAGTCCCTGAATCTCCAGCCCGGCATCCTGCGGGCCATCCGGTCAGTCCTCCCGTCCAACATAAAAATGCCCTCAGAAGCTTCACAGACAGAAAAGAGGCACTGTCCCTAAGAGCCATTCCATCATTAAGCTTGACAAGTTCACAGCAACGGGGAGAGTAAGCTCTCTCATTATTAGGCAAAACATCAATAATAGCTAACACTTCTATTGTTTTATAATTATTCTTTAAATTATAAAATATATAATTTTAGAATGTATAAGTTTGAAAAATATAAAATGTTATAATTAATGAACACAATTAAAATTATATGCATAGTTTAATAGTAATGTATTACTGTCTACTTAATAAGGTTAGCTTTGCCTTTGGAACGACATGGAGTAAGCACAGTGATTCTATCATGAGAACACTTTTGATATTTACAGTCACCTGCCCTGCCTACTCCCACCCACACTCTGTGTAAAGTTCTTCTCCAAGTTCTTCCTGTTGCTCATATGATGTGGGTTCCAGACTGTCCAGCAGTCTAGTGGCTCTGCTCTGTATGTACACACCAATTTATCTGTATCCTTCTTAAGCACTGGTGCTCAGAACTATACGCTGGACACCACTGTAGATATGGTTGAACCAGCAAGGCAGAGGAATAAGGACTAGTCCTGACCTCAATCTACATGACTAAGGCTCTTCAGTTCTGTAAGCCGCTGACTACCTGACTGTCACTGTGCTGTGAGTTTATTTTAATCTTTCTATAGCAGGATGTCTCAACTTCAGCACTGTACAGTATTTTGGGCCAGATAACTCTTTGTCATGGGGTGCTGGCCTCTACTCACTAGAGGCCTTAGTGATACGACCTCCCCAGTTGTGACCACCAAAAATGTCTCCAGGCATTTCCAAAGGTTCCCTAAGGGGCAGAATCATCCCAATGGAGAAGCAGTGATTGTGGCCTTATCTCACTGTTAATCTGTACTTTCCCATGGATTGCTTATTGTCTGTAGATCCACTTTTTTGTCCATAACTAGTTACAGAGTCTTGAATTTTTCCAGTTACTTTTCGTGCTTCTGTTCCAGCTTTATGAAACAGAGTAGATCTAGATTTTGTATTCCAACCTACCAGATACCCCACCCACTTTGCATTGCCTACACATTTTGTAAATATGCCTTTTGTGTCTTTATCCGGGTGATTGATAAACAGTGAGTAAGACAGAGTCAGGCCTAGCCCACTATAGGCTTTTGTCCAGAGTCACGTCACCACCGCGTCATCACTCTGCACAGATTTTCACAAAACCAGCTTTCTTCAGGTCAGCTCGCCTCATTCTTTATTGAAATCCAGATATTATACTAACCCTATTAAACAAGGAAAGATGGTTAGTTTTCATGATTTGTTTTTAAGGAGCCAGTGCTATTCTCTGTTGATCACTGTTTTTCCATCAATTGCGCATACATTGTCTATGTATTGATTCCTTCTAGAATCTACCCAACATTCACAACCACCTAATGGTCTTAGAATTTAAAGATCCATTTTGCTATTTTTATTTTTTCTTATGATTTTTACAGCTTAATGAAAGTAGTTTTTTTTTGTTTAGCTTCATCTCAAAAAACATTGAGTTCTCACATGTGCAAAACACATTCTTACATTTTTCAGTTCTCTCAGAACCTCGGGATATAATTGATAAGGCCCACACGCCTGACTTCATTTCTTGTGTGTCTTGGGCTTTAAAACTCTCTAAATAGTTGTTTGTATTTCTCTTTTAAAACTGAATTACTAGACTGTTTAATAGACATGTATTGAGCACCTACTATATGTAGGCATTGGCCAAGCTGTGGGACAGCAGTGTCCAGACAGGTCCCGTCCCTGCCTCCGTGGAGGTTAGAGTCAGCCAGGTGGTTCCTGCTCTTCCTCATCCAGGACAGGTGCGGGGGGGGGGGGGGGGGGGGAGGTTGAGCTTTGCTGCCTGTGAGCCAGGGGTTCCTTATCAGGAACTTGACAGACTATCTCAGTTAAATCTTAGAAAAACTACATAGGTGGGAATTGTTGCTTTCTCTTACAAAAAAGAAACCTTAAGTTACTAATTTAAAAGTCACTTTTACTCTGTTAATTTTAAAATGTTTTGTTTTTGTTTTTTTGTATTTTTCTGAAGCTGGAAACGGGGAGAGACAGTCAGACAGACTCCCGCATGCGCCCGACCGGGATCCATCCAGCACGCCCACCAGGGGGCGACGCTCTGCCCACCAGGAGGCGATGCTCTGCCCCTCCGGGCGTCGCTGTGTTGCGACCAGAGCCACTCTAGCGCCTGGGGCAGAGGCCAAGGAGCCATCCCCAGTGCCTGGGCCATCTTTGCTCCATCTTGGCTGCGGGAGGGGAAGAGAGAGACAGAGAGGAAGGAGGGGGGGGTGGAGAAGCAAACAGGCGCTTCTCCTGTGTGCCCTGGCCAGGAATCGAACCTGTGTCCCCCGCACGCCAGGCCGACGCTCTACCGCTGAGCCAACCGGCCAGGGCCTAAAAATGTTTTTTAATATAAATTTACATCTTAAACACTTAATACTTCCATGGATGAAGCAAAGAGAGTAAAGATCTGAAGTTACTCCAGAGAGAATCTGGAAAAGCCACTTAATTTTTGCCAATGTTGCCATCATAACAGTACTTTCATTGTGCTTATGTGACAGCCCCGCTTTATTGTTTGTTTGCCTGTTTGTCGATTCACAGTATTTCTCTTCAGAGTCACCATTATAAACACACCAAGCCTTATGGTAAGAAAGTATCCACTACAGGCAGTGCGCATACTTGTACTTTGATCACCTCCCAAGATTCATTTGCTGCACTGGCACTGAAACCACTTGGTTTTTGTCTCTGTTTAAATTTTTTTTAACTTATTGATTAGTTTTTAGGGAGAAAGAGAGAGAAAGAGAAATGTCGATTTGTTGTACTTATGTATGCATTCATTGGTTGACTTTTGTATGTTCCTGACCGGAGTTCGAGCCTACAACCTTGGTGTATGAGGAGCTACCCAGCCAGGTGTAACTGAGCTACTCAGCCCAGGCAAAGCCACTTTGTTTAACTAGAACAACTGATGATGTACTTCCTGTTGTTCAAGTAGCTGTACTGCTAATCAATGTTTTCATTTTTCAAGATAATAGGATATTCTCTCCTAGTCTGACTGTATATTTTTGGCAGTAAATCACTAATTTTTTTTTTTTTTTTTTGTATTTTTCTGAAGCTAGAAACGGGGAGAGACAGTCAGACAGATTCCCGCATGCGCCCGACCGGGATCCACCCGGCACGCCCACCAGGGGGCGATGCTCTGCCCCTCCGGGGCGTCGCTCTGTCGCAACCAGAGCCACTCTAGCACCTGGGGCAGAGGCCAAGGAGCCATCCCCAGCGCCCGGGCCATCTTTGCTCCAATGGAGCCTCGGCTGCGGGAGGGGAAGAGAGAGACAGAGAGGAAGGAGAGGGGGAGGGGTGGAGAAGCAGATGGGCGCCTCTCCTGTGTGCCCTGGCCGAGAATCGAACCCGGGACCCCTGCACGCCAGGCCGACGCTCTACCACTGAGCCAGTCGGCCAGGGCCTAAATCACTACTTTTTAAGATCTTTCTTACACTATGCTGTACACCTGAAACTAATACAAGATAACATTGAGTGTAAACTGTAATTGAAGAAAATTCTTTTAATTAAAAATATTTTAAAATCTTTCAGACTCTGATATTATTTCTTCCTTAGATTTATATAGCTTTTTGTGTGTGTGTGTGACAGAGACAGAGAGAGGGACAAATAGGGACAGACAGACAGGAAAGAAGAGAGATGAGAAGCATCTATTCTTTGTTGCAGCACCTTAGTTGTGCCTTGATCGGAGAGTTACAGCTGACCAAGTGACCCCTTGCTCAAGCCAGCGACCTTGGGCTCAAGCTGCTGAGCCTTGCTCAAACGAGATGAGCCTGTGCTTAAGTCAGCGACCTCAGGGTTTTGAACGTGGGTCCTCCGCGTCCCAGTCCAACGCTCTATCCACTACACCACCACCTGGTCAGGCTAGATTTATATAGCTTTAAAAATGAAAACTAAGAAATACTAATTTGACTTCACTGCATTATTATAAAGACAGAGAATATGCTACTTTTCTTAGAATCTCAGATGCCAGAAAATACAGTCATGGACCTTGAAATTTCCTTGAAAAAACTTAGTTTTATGGTTACGGTTATGGGAAGACAAATTTTTTTAGTCTTCTGAAACGTTTCCTAAGATTTTGTGTATCAGGTGACCACAAAATACTTTATAATAATCTCAATTCTTAAATAGAAAGACTGAATTGTTTGATATCTGAGAATGTCCATAGCTTAATAACAAATATTTTCTGAGATATGCAAGTAATGGAATTCTGAAAACACGGACTGCTGGTGGTGGATTTTGTACTGTATTGTCACAGCTGGAACTTTTAGATTCTTTTGCTTCATTATAATGGTTGTGCCTTCATACCTTAACAGATGTTACTCGTGGTCTACACTAATTTTTTATAGTTTTTTTCCCCTGTTGAGTGGCTGTGTTTAGTTTGTGTTCTTTACTGTGTACATATACTTGTAATGAGAGACTACCAGGAAAATTAATCAGATTTTGGCTGGGTTGCTGTGTGTCTCCAGGAAGAAGAGGAGGGTTCAGAAGACAATGGCAACACAAAGCCAGACTTGGCGGTCCCTCTGAAAACCGATTTCAGTGCCCGTTGCTTTCCCGACCAGTGTGAAGATGACGCTGATGGGTTTATTTCCCCGATGGATGATAAAATACCATCAAAATGCAGCCAGGACACAGGGCTCTCAAATCTGCATGCTGCTTCAATGTAAGTCATTTTCATGATGGTGTTAATATATCTGGGTGAAAATAACTTTTCTAAATGCTATTTTAGTCTTTGTACTTACATAGGTTGACAAAACACAGTAGTAGCCTTACCTGGGGTGCGTCTATGTGAATAAAACAATGATTTTTTTTTTTTTAACTTCTGGCTCAGTTTTTTTATATGCCTTATCTTTTGTTATCTGTGGGAGAATCTGAGAGCTTACTTAAACAATCAGATGGTTTCTATAAATGGCATTGTGTAGTTCTTTCTGTACTCCCTGGCTCATCATTCAACACTCACTGAGCATAGATGTCATCTCTTTCTTTCAAATCAAAATTTGACAAAGCACATGGGATTTCGCGAGCCCTTATAATCCATAGGTAGCAGGAGCCTCGTGGGAGCCCAGCCCCATAGGCGTCAGTGTTCCAGGGGATAGAAAACAATCCCTTTCTGCTGACGCCCAGTGCCCTCCACAGTTTTTGTATTTATGTGCCCCCCCCCCCCCGCTGGGTCCACAACCCCTATCGAGTTGCACATTCATGACATTTATGACTATTCAGATTTAACTCAATTTTCTTGAAATGCTTTTGCCCTCATAGACCAGAACTCTTGGAACACTTTCAGGAAATGAGAGAAGAAAAGAAAAGGATTCGAAAGAAACTTCGTGATTTTGAAGACAATTTCTTCAGACAAAATGGAAGGTAGTCCACGTGTTTTCCTTCCCGCTCCGCCCCCCACCCCGACCCCCACACGCGCACACATCCTTTTTTCTGTCGCATCCGCATCCGAGTGATACCGCCCAGGTGGGAACCGCTCCGCCCCCTCCCTGCAGCCCAGTCGGGGGTGTGTGCACTGTGAGGTGGGGAGGTCTGAGTGGTCCTTCAGGAAGAAGTGCATCCTGGGTAGTGTCCAAGATTGATGCAGCGTGAGCTAGCATTTATGAAACTAACCTGTCACATCAAATTCTAATCTAAACTGAGCAGCTTGAAGCTGAGTTTCCAGTCTATAGCACTGATTTGTTTTTTGACTCAAGAAACTAGGAAGAGAAATAAGGAAAGGAAGACTCTAAATCGTGTTGTTTTTAAAGCACATTTTAAAAGCAAAGATATAGTTGTTAAGTTTGAAAAATATACAAGCAGCAGTAAATCCACCTGATTGAGAGGGTGCTTTTCTCCGGTGGGTTTGAAGGAATAATGAAATCCTTATATAACGTCACAAGAGGGAGCAGCCTTGCCTGTTTGCAAGTGACTGCACAGAATGTCTGACTCAGCCACAGCGGGAGACGAGCACAGAACAGGGAATAAATTTGCATCTCTTACAGTGGAGTTAAGGTTTATCATTTTGAATGGATGTTATTTTAATCCAAATTATCTAAACATTGTAAATATAGTTTCATTAAGTCCCCTTCCTACTTCTCAGAAATGTTGGGAAATAAAAGGACCATAAAAATTAACTTTGGCATTTAGAATGTGCTATATTCCCGTTTATTTCAATTCTATACATTTATTTTTAGGATCTCTGATTTGGATTTGTCTTGTAATGACTTTCTTAAGATATATGAATTTGATACGTAAATATTTGCACTTTTCTTGTCCGTGTGGTGCAGGATATTTAGGAAATATAGGTAAGCAGATAAAAGAAACCATACCCCAAAACAATACTAATACCCAAAGACAAACTAGTAGTACTAGTATTTTGATGTATTTCATTCCAGTCTTCTTTCTAGGTATATTTTTGGTTTGTTTACCTTTTTTTCTATATAATTATAGTCATACTCATTATAGGAGCCTAGAATTCTAAGAAACTTCAGGTATTACAAAAGCTGGTTCCATCGTTTTGCATCTGAGGAGAGTGAAGCCCCTCAGAGGGCACGGCTGGGGCTCCACCCACTGCCCTGTGCCAAAAAAGCCATCTAGAATCATTTCCTTGATCAAGGCAGAACAGGTATAAGTAAGTTTTAGTTCTTTTAACAAAATAAAATAAGGCCCATTTTCTTGGCTTTCCCATATTTGTTCTTTAATAAGGAGAAAAGGGAGCCTGGCATTTGAATATCTGACACGCACATTTCAAAGTGAAATGAGAAATAGGACGGCACCAGCAATGACCACGCAGTGGCTTTGTAGTGGGACCAATTCCCGGCTGCTGTCAGCCGGTGTGGAGTGTGGGTGACAGGACCAGCAGTGATTCTGCCCTGTGGGTTATGTTACATCATGAAGACAGATCCACTTAGCATAGTGCTTAGCCTGTAGCAAGCTCTCGGTTAATGCTTGTGCATATAAAAAGAATGTATATAAAATTGCTCAGTAAACTGTAAAGTCTAGTTAGTATTATATGATTCAATTGTTAAATTCCAAGACTAACTTTATAATAAGAAGTATTAACTATATATTTCTTTAAAAACCTGTTAATTATAGATGTACCAATTGCTAATTAGAAATGTAGTGGTACATTAAATGAAATATATAAAAGTGAAAAAGCATTAGGTATAAATAAAGGATTTCAGTGTATGGAGCCCTGAATGTGAATTCATACATACCAGCTGCAGAGAGAGGAAATTTCTGCATTTCTTAGTCCTTCATATGATTCTATAAGATGCCAGATTTACTATAAAAACTCAGCACATGGGGCCTTCCAGGGAAGCTGCCCTTTACTGCTTGTCTAGACTTAGCTCCAGGCTTGATACCAGGTGACACCTGGCCACACTGAGTCCACAGTTTGATAAACTGCAAAGTTTCCAATGCTGATAATTCACCTGCTGAACAGGGAGACAGAAGTGGATCCTCAGTCCCCTTTCCCTTTGTTTCCCTTAGAAATGTCCAGAAGGAAGACCGCACTCCTATGGCCGAAGAGTACAGTGAATATAAGCATATAAAGGCAAAACTAAGGCTCTTGGAGGTGCTCATCAGTAAGAGAGACGCTGATTCCAAGTGCTTGTAATGGGGCAGCCCTGGCTCCAGCAGACGGGGCCACGTGTGGTGAGTGTGCCTCCCCAGTAAATAGCGGCTCTGCAGAAACTGTAAGGCAGCCTCAGAGCTGGACCTGCAAAGCATGTAGCCCTTCTACCTCCAGGCCTTTTGGGATCAGCTCTGGTTTCCATTACCTGCCTTAGAAACCACCTCCGTGGCAGAACGCACCTGGTCCTGACTTAGGGATTTTGTAAGGGAAAGTCAAGAAGATTCCTGTGCGCATGAGCACACACAGGCATGGTAGTGGAAGCTTTGCCAACACTAGCAGTGATGAGTCACTACATGAGACACACTGGTCTACAGAGAATATTCACTGTCTTCCGTGGGTAACTGGGAACAGGAGACCATTCTCAGTCCAACTGGGATGAAAATCAGCTCGGGACTTCGTGAGCGAACTTGCTGTGCAGGTCCCTGTTCTCTTTGGACTCTGTAACATGGGAACATGCATGGGAGACCTGTTTGCTGCCTCAGCCATTCCTGTGACGTTTCCACAGAGCTGTGCTCTCCCTACTCGTGTGAATTGTTTCCCCGTCGGCCCGGGGGTAGATGGAGGCTGTGTCTGCCCAGGACGGCAGGGCAAACATCTGTTTGACCGTGTGTTTCTTCTAGACTTCCTCAGCTGACAAAGACTCGTGATCCCTGTAGGACTGGATCATCTGCACAGGACAGAGGGACAGAGGGACTATAGTAGGAGCTATACTAATGCTGGTTTTTAAATCAGGTAACAGGGTGAAGAGCCCCAGAGAACTCTTTCCTGAGCGTTGACTGTACTTCGCAGTCTCAGATTTTAACATCAGACACTAAGCGAGGTCAGCATGCTGCGGTAACCTGCTTGGGGGTCAGGTTTTTTGTTTTTTGGTTTTTGGGTTTTTTTTGGCAACAGCCATATGCAAAGGGCCTTGCCAGATTCTTAGGTGAAGTGTAGAAGATCCATCATCAGAGAGAGAGGAGAGCACCTGTGTTCTCAGCCACCTGAGAACTTACCAGAGTTGTTGGTTTGTTTTTTAAGTCAACCTTCACTAAAATTCCCTGAGGGGTAAATGTAGCCCTTGGAGCTCAGCCCAAGGCAGAAAATACACACTATTTTCAAGATTGTGTATAAAGAGAGCAAATAATGGTGTGTAACCAATTGCGATTGTAGTTTTTTTAAAGACTGTGTCAGAAAACTGTCTATATTAGACATGTTGGAGGGACCAGGGAATTTACAACACCAAATCATCTCGTCAATGTTGTTACTTTCTAACCTTTCATGTCTGCACGGGGAAAGTGGGTTCTGTTTCTGCCTGTCCATCCTAGGTCTGCTTTTGTGCTCCAAGAGGCGAGCAGGTGTCTGCACAGCGGCCCCTGGTGGCCGGGCTAGGAGGAGGCGCTTCAGTGGTGCCTTTTGAAGACAGTGTTCAGCAGGACCACCGAATGCCACCTCTGTGTTTTGCCTTCTTCAAGGGCACTATTTGTGTTCTGTTTTTTATAAGAAGAAGAAAAGAAAGGGAATGTAAAACTCTACTGACCAGTTGTCAGTTTAAAAAAATATGGATTCTCAAGACACTGGTCAGATTGGATTATAACAGCATTTTTCATTGCTGAAGTAAGGGGGCAGCACTGTCGGTTGAAAATTGTTTATCCGGAGTGGGTGAAAAAGAACACCTTTAAGTTGGCTCCTGAAAATATTTATATAGAAGCACGAGCAGTGTATTGGACGTGTCCTGGTTTAATCCACACACGTAAAGATGGTACCTAATCCTACAAATTTAAATGTATATGAAAATATAGTTTAGTATTCTTTGCTCTACTGTTTACATTGCAGATTGCTGTAACTTCAAGGAGTTATATTATATAAGTAAAATGATGCACTTTAGGACGTTCTCTATTTTTGAAACCTGAACATGAATCATTCACATGACCAAAAATTGTATTTTTTAAAACAAATACATGGCTAGTCTATCCTTTGTAAGTAATTATTCTCTTAAATAAGCTATAATATAAATGAAATCATTACCAGTTTAACTCTTAAAGCACATCTGTTTAAAACTATTGTTTTGAAAATAATTGCGTGCTACAGAATTTAAAAAGAGGAAAAGCTATGTAAATAAAAAGCTTCTAAGTGTTTTGAAATCTGTTGTTTCTGCCAACGGTAAATTAAGTAAATGATTTATTCAGGAAACCCCATTCAAATTTGTATGATTGAATAAAGAAAACAACTTATAACAAAATAAATTGGGCGTGGAATGTCGTGTTTTTCTATAGAATTCCTAATATCTATATACCTCATAGAATGTCACCCAGAAAAAAAGGTGGGGGCTGTTTACACCAAATCCTCTCTGAAGATGTGTTAGTCACTAACCAGAGCTGCCAGAAACGCTGAGGCAAATTTGTTTCCACGGCAACCGTTTCTGCAGCCCCGGGTCTCAGGGCTCCGGAGGCGGCATCTTAATTGGCTTTATACAGAACACTCTGGACTGTTTTGTTTCTTTGTTCTCTTGTGTTCTCTTGAGAATGCGTGTGTGTTTATTACTGCATGCCGGAAAAATAAATGTCAGGGTGACTTAATAACAATAAGTACAGGTAAAGCATGCACAGACTTGACTGTATGATGGTAAGAATTAGAGATAGAAGAGGCTTGTCATTTTCATAAGCATTGGCTTTTATTGTGCTTAGCCTGGAATAAACATTGAAGTATAGATGTTTATATGAAGGATGGTATCATCACTGCATTTCATCTTTGAATCAGTTCAGATTTCACTTTTTAGTCTATATGTGCCAGGTTTAATTTGAAGGGTTTGCTTAGAAGTTTTCAAGACAGCCCAAGTTTGTCTTGAGCTGTTAGAAGAAAGCTGGCCCAGTCTGTGATCTTTGATTCAGGGAGAATTTCCATGAAAGACCAAATCAAATTAGATTCCTTGCCTTTGGTTGCCAGTTTGCAGTCCAGATTAGTATTGCCAAGGCAGGGAGCAGTGGGATCTCTGTCTGTAACCTTGGTGTGACTTTTGCTTTTCCTCATTCTGATGCAGCATTGCACAGTGGCCAGGTGTATCTGAGCCCAGCTATGGCACTTCTAGCCTAGGACAAATGCCTCGGGGCTGGCTTGTGTCCTAAATGTGGCACTAAGATGCCCTGGGGCCAGCAATCTTGGAGCCCCTTTGG
The DNA here is from genome assembly GCF_036850995.1 of Saccopteryx leptura. Lineage (NCBI taxonomy): Eukaryota > Metazoa > Chordata > Mammalia > Chiroptera > Emballonuridae > Saccopteryx > Saccopteryx leptura. The sequence continues at coordinate 70,752,321 of NC_089507.1, read as the reverse complement.
AGTAAGCATTTGTTAGTGTGGTTCAGCTTGGAATTCCTTATAAGGTGAATATTTAAATTTATTATCAGAATCAGGGGTGGTTATGCTGCCAATTAATCTGGTTCTTTCAGGGGCTGCCTAGTTCTCAATAGACAGAATTGGACCCAGTATCTAGAACGGATCACAGATTTGCAGAAGAAATCAAATTTTGAAGTTTGTCAACTTTTTTCATTCTTCCTCATCTGATAATAAAGATGCCATTTTTTCTTAAGAGTAACCACGTTTGATGGTATATGAAAAATTGAATGCCATAAATTATGAACTGCTTTGTGAAAAGCTGAGCGTAGTCTAAATTTTAGTTTGCTTCCAAGAGAGGTCTCCCTGACACACAGAGTCCTGGATTTGTTCCCTGCTGACGGGAGTGGTGATTTCTGCATTGAGATGCGAGGTCAGCTCGTCCTTTGTGTTCTCTCTCGGTGCCCACTTGGTTAAGTGGGCAGGGAGGGACAACACGACTGAAATATGGAGGCGATGTTTCCTCGGAAGCCCATGCATTTCACAAAACCCAGACTCTACTTTCCTTTTATTTCCTCCTCCCCCTGCCCCTTGACCCTCAAAAGATATTGAAGAATATATTTTGTCAAAAGATGGGCTAACAGTATTTTCACATTTCTATACATCCACATTGTGCACACTGGCCCCTCTTCCCAGGGTGGCCCACTCGGCAAGCTCCAAACAAGAGTGCCGTCTGTGTCTGCCATGTCCCTGATCACTTCCGAGTGGAGACTGTACCCCTGTGGGCAACTGTGTGTTCTGTCGTGTCCCTGCGTGGCGGGGGTGTGGAGGCGGGCTGAGACCGCTTTCTGATTTACACAGGTGTGCATGTAAAATGAACTCTGTACATGAGCGCTGCACAGTGCTAGGAAGCCATGGTGGTGTCTCTAGAAAGCCTCGTTCTGCCTGGGATCCAGCCGACCGTGGTCACGCGTGTGGCTCGAGAAATCGATTTGGCCTATCCCCTTCTCCCTCCGGAAGCACTTCTCCGGTTGTGGAAATCTCCAAGAGTGGATCCAATCTTAGTAAATAAAAGGGGCCCAGAGCAATGTTTACATGACATGTAAGCAGAAAGTATTTGAAATTAGAATTAATTGCATTTTATTTTCATGGAAAATGTTAGGTACATTTTTGTACATGACTGGATTTTGTATAAATTTAAATAAAATGCTTGGAACTGTGAATGTTCTGAAATTTTTGACAGCGTCAGGAAAGGCTGGCTGAACTGCTTGCCTGTGGGGTCTGGCCTGGCCCTCCAGTGAGGAACTGAGCTCCCTTGAGCTCGTCAGAAGCCTCACAAGGATTAAGTTTTTGTTGTTGGCTCTCCTGGGAAGGCTCCGGAAGGCGAGGCAGGCTGGGCACAAGCTAGGCGTGCCCTTGTCGCCAGCAGGAGAATGGGCTTGTGCTGCCTGCTCAGCAGCCTTTACAAGATTTCATGGAAGGGGCTGAAGAGTGCAGAAACAAAGACAGTGAACAAAAAAACAAAAGAAAATGCGTAAGTATATTTCCACAGTCGGTTTTGCCATCAGGGGTAAATACATTAGCCATTGACTACTCTGAAGCCACTAGGTCCAGCGGAAAGCGGTGACTGAGGGGGAAAGGCGTATTTCAGTGTGAAGTAAACGCCTCACTCTGCATCGCCTGTCACGGGCCAGGTGCTCCCTCCAGAAGGCCTTGTACAGCCTCCAGAGCTGCAGCCCTCGGTCCTTGCACCCCCCTTACAGCTGAGCCATGACACCCCCGTGGTGGTTAGGCTTGCAGATGTTCTTTAAACTGCACACATTATGTATACTGCATGTCACCTGGTCCTGACACCAGGAGTCAAACTGATTTCACTTCACAGTTCAAAGACTCAAGTGCTGCTAATGATGGTGCAATTTAATGCCATTCTGCCAAAGCTAAATAATTTCACTTTTGAAACACTGTGTCCAAAAAAAAAAAAAAATGTAGGCGGAAGTGGCAGGCAGTATTTAACAGCCCTCCATTTCATTGACTCATATTTGTGGTTGCCCCTTTGAGGACTGGAAAGAGATGCTCTCCCAAGTTAAGCAGGCCTGTGACGGAGCATGGTGGTCCGCTGAAGCCCCCAGAATATGCTTTGCTCCTAATTCTGTAACAGTCTGTGGTGCTGTGGACTGCCGAGATGGGAGTTTCAGAATGGACCCCTCTGCACAGAGCGGGGGAGAGGCCAAGAAGGAGAGGCAGTTCCCTTCAATACTTTCAAAGACCTCATTATTACCTCTTATAGCAGGGGTCCCCAAACTTTTTACACAAGGGGCCAGTTCACTGTCCCTCAGACCGTTGGAGGGCCAGACTCTAAAAAAAACTACGAACAAATTCCTATGCACACTGCACATACCTTATTTTAAAGTAAAAAAAACAACGGGAACAAATACAATATTTAAAATAAAGAACAAGTAAATTTAAATAAAAAAACTGACCAGTATTTCAATGGGAACTATGCTCCTCTCACTGACCACCAATGAAAGAGGTGTCCCTTCCGGAGGTGCGGTGGGGGCCGGATAAATGGCCTCAGGGGGCCGCATGCAGCCAGTGGGCCGTAGTTTGGGGACCCCTGTCTTATAGAGATGGATTCTGAATCCTGTAAGACAAAATATACAAGTTATCCCTAAGCTGGACCAACTAATTAAGGTGATGTATACACAAGAGAATTTTATATTCAGTAAAAACCAGAAGTCAAAATTCCCTAATGCATTTTTAGAATCCTGGCTGGCAGGCAGAGAAATGGGGTTTGGCAGGAACGGGGGTTGTAGACAGCTTGGTTCTCACTTTTCCTTTCCAACCACAAGGCTTACTATATCACAAGGTGGCTCCGCGTGGTGCGGCCCCGCCCGGGGAACACGCCCGAAGTGGAACCCACCTGAACTGAGTCTGAGGCCGCTCAGACCTCTGTCTGTGCCTCAGCTGGGCCTGTGTGTATCAGCTACATGGTACTGTGACTTCCGAAACGCAAGATATTTTAGATGTTCACGTTTTTGTTTTCTTTCTCAAAAGCAATGACAAGGTGCTTGGAAATCCTGGTCATGCTACTGGTTCTTCAGCTTTGCCTACTCCTTGGTAAGATATTGTGAGACATTGTGATTTTTGTTTGCTGTTGCTTTTAAAGAATTTTAAATTACTGAACAGGATTAGACAAAGGGGAGTGAAGTGAGGAGAGTGAATGATATATTCCTCTCTGGAGCGAAGAGCAGTGCCTCTTCAGCAGGGGCCTGAGGGACAGGAGCCTTGGGCCCGGACGGACTAGCTTCTAGGTGCTGCTGGTCCAAAGACTTCACTTTAAGTAGAGGGTGCAGACTGAATCATCGGTATTTGTGGAAATTATCAGCTCCAGCTGGTTCAAAATCCTAAATTAACAGAGGCCATTACACCACCAACTGAGGCCAAACGCTGCTCTGCTTGATGCGTCAGGCCCAGACTGCAGACAGATGGCTTAGTTCTACGTTCTGCGCGTCCTGCTGACTCTCCCTAAGGCTCTGTTTACCTGGAAAGTGGGAACGATCATAGTGTTAACCGAATGAGCCGGGCTCCCAGCAGCTCGTAGCATTCAGCCAATCAAAAGAGATGAACCAGACTTAGTATGCAAGAGTCTAATTCGGAAATACCGGTACCCTGGAAGGCAGGGGAGTCCTGTCCACAAAGCTGCCTTCACACTCCCCTGGTGCTGACAGTTTTTATAGGGTTCAGGGGAAAAGAAAAAAAGGAAAAAGTTCATGCAGTTTGTCACATAACAATGTGTAGGAGGTGGTGTTTCAGCTGCAGAAACGTTTCCTCTGCACCTTCTGATGTAGCACAGGCCCAATCAGCATGGCCCTCTCTGGTGTCCTTGGTAAGTCATCAAGACAGCCAGGGTCAGTTGTCTCCCAGGAACAGCTGGGACCTGGTGCCTCTGGGCCCATCTCCCTCTGGGAATTATCTGTGAAAAGACTCCCTGTTTCCTTAGGATACAAAGTAAAGATTTAAGATAGGTGAACTAAGTTTCTAATTAATTTATAGGCCTTAACTTTTCACAGTAAATCCTGTGGTTAGGCTTTTACAAACAACTATTGTGATTTAAACTCCCCTAACTATTAGGTCCCTCCCCAGTGTAGGCTTTCCCTGACATTCTTACAAATGCAAACTCTTTGCTACATTTCAGAGTAAAGGCCAGGGGGCCATTAAGAGAGACTAGCAAACAGATTAACTATTTCCTAACCCTCACATATCTCCTAGTTATTACAACTAAAAGGCTACTTATTACTGAAGCCAAAGTTCTCACCTTTGGGTCCCCTATCAATAGTACCCTCCTTATGGGATTATTACTGGAGGAACATAAAGTGAGCACTCAAGAAATCAATAAATGATGGCAGTGGGTTATATAACCAGCTCTAAGACAAAGTTTCTTTCTATGCCAAAGTCCAGCAAGGCATTTTGAATGACTGCAAGGGGGGAACTGTGTTTCCCCCACCATTATCTTTCAATTCTTTATGTAAGCAGAGCAGAATGTACCTTCAACACTTTGTACTAATTAGTGCTAACAGGGTAAGGAACATTTTATGCAAGCACTGACCCATTCTCTTGGGAGTGGTGGGGGAATGAAATTGTGACTAATCTTCTCAAGTACACTGTGTCAAAGCTTGTGTACAGCTTTCTCAGGAAAATCTATGCTTGCTATATTCCTTCCCTCACAAAGAAGGGAAAACTCCTTTAAGTCAACTTCTCCCCAAAAACATTTTGGGAAGTCCAGATCAGCTCAAACATGTCGAAAGAATTTATTGTCCAAGCCAGCTGCTGAGACCAGAGTGGAAATGCCTGAGTTCTGTGGGGTGAGGGAACAGAGTAACCTTTGAACTGATTTCTGGGTTACATGGAGCCCTGAAATTTCTGTCTCAGGATGTATTTTTAAACAACTAAAAACAAGGTTTACCCTAGAGATGAGAGTTGCTCCAATTTTGGCATGCTCTCTTTCATCAATTCTGTGGGCTAGGCCAAGACTAGGATAGTACCTGGGGTCCCTCATCAGCCCCTGGGTGGGGCCAAGCTGAAGGTGCCACTGCTTCGGCCAGCCACAGGGCACGCTTCGGGGTCAAATGACTTGACGTTCTCATTGAATGGGGCCCTGCCCCCTGTTAGCTCAGAAATTCAGAAACTTCAGGTCTCCTCTCCAGTCTGCTAGCGGCGTGTACGTGCGAGTCCTTGGGCCCGCTGCACAGACGTCTGAGCTCCTGAGAATGCCGAGGCAGGACAGGTCAGGAAACCCGTTTTCATCACCAGGAAGAAGCCCTTGGCAAAGGCAAACCTGTCATGCTGGGACCATCAGCCAGTATCGAGTTGGCACTTGCTGTTGACCTTCGCCCTCAAGAGCTCTGTCCTCTTGCGGTACCATGGGGAATGGGATTATTTCCAAAGCTGTTCTTTGGATGTCTTTTTCTCTTAATCCTAAAGTAAAAGTGACCATGAAAGGCTAATCTGGTTTAGTGTTTGCCTCCATCTGAGTAGTGTGGACGAAAAAGGGGCCCCATGCTGAACCTGGCAAGCTCAGGGAACGCCTGCACAGCGACCTCAGACTCAGACCTAAAGTAAACACACCAGATGGTCTGAAATGGAAACTTTTTAACTAAAAGCATTTTACGGTGAGTAGTCATGTCCTAGGGAGTTATTCTCTGTCTGAAAAAAGGTCAGTGCTTGCCTTGAAGCCTGTCTGTTGCCTTTTGCATCTACAATAATGTACCTGATAGCATGCCTTTGAAGTGTAGGGGTAATCTTCTTTTTCTGCCCCCTTGGGGCAGGCATCCCACCAGAGCAGAAACCAATAAATCCCTTTATTGTTGTTATTATCATGTTATTTATTTGTTTGTTTGTTTGATTATTTTTATTGAGAATAGGGGAGGCAGAGAGACAGACTCCTGCATGCTCCCTGACCAGGGTCCACCCAGCAAACCAACTAGGGGCACTACTCTAACCATCTGGGGCTGCTGCTCCATTGCTCAGCAACCAAGCCAGTTTTTGGGTTTTTTTAGTGTCTGAGACAGAGGCCTTGGAGCCATACTCAGCACCTGATGTAAATTCACTTGAACTAATTGAGCCATGGCCGCGGGAGGGGAAGAGAGAGAGAAAAAGAGAAAAAGAGAGAAGGGGGATGGGGAGGAGTGGAGAAACAGATGGTTGCTTCTCCTGTGTGCCCTGACCAGGAATCGAACCCAGGACATCCACATGCCAGGTTGATGCTCTACCACTGAGACAACCAGCCAGTGCTACTATCATATTAATTAACTTACCTATCTTATGCCTCCCTATGTAAAAGAAGTTTCCGTATAGCCTGACCAGGCAGGGGCGCAGTGGTGCAGTGAATAAAGCATCAGACAGAAATGCGGTGGACCCAGGTTCGAAACTCAGAGGTCACTGGCTTGAGCATGGGCTCATCTGGCTTGAGCACAGGGTCACTGGCTTGAGTGTAGGACCATGGACATGACCCCATGATCTCTGGCTTGAGCCCAAAGGTCACTGGCTTGAGCAAGGGGTCATTCGCTCCCATCCCCCCACCCCTCCACCCCCCATCAAAGCAAAGATGAGAATCCAATCAATGGAAAACTAAGGTGGTGCAACGAAGAATTGATGCTTTTCTCTCTCCCTGTCTGTCTGTCTGTCCCTATCTGTTCCTCTCTCTGACTCTCTGTCTCTGTAAAAAAAAAAGTTTCAATATATACATTTTTATTTTTTATCCAATCCCAGAGATTTCCCTGCTTTGCTTTCTCCCACCTCCCTAATCCATCACCAATTTCACGTAACCCCTATGTCTTTCCCTTTTTAGGAAGTTTTCTTACATTGATAGTATGTGTGTGTGTTTTAAATCTTATTTACATTTCTCAGGAAGCTCAACACTAATGGGATCTGAATCAGTTAACTACCATAGATAGTATCCAGTGCCCCTGGGATCAGGCACTAGAAAATCTGCTTTTAAAATATCTGAAGATCATGTGATTGTGCACCCAGCCAAGTGTGAAGCCACATTTGAAAGAATAAAAAGTTGACCATCTAGAGTAATATTCTCTGGGCTACACATACTTCAGGAGTACATACTCTGTTACCTATGGAAGGAAATATAGTACCAAAGCCTGGATTAGCTAGTCCAAGGGACAGGCTGTTATTAATACAGATCCAAAGAGTCTGCCCACAATGGCATAAACAGCTCTTCTAGCGCCTATACTGGGGCATATCCTGGTCTCTTACTGCACAAGCAAATGGCATTCCAGATGGAAACACGAGCCCACACCTGACGCAAGTGTGAGCAAGTGGCCCTTACCCATGTTGAGTTAGTCTGGGTTAGCATCCCAAAGCAGGGACTTGTAGTCATTTGCTACACCTTTCACAAGGCTCTGCTCTTATGATGTTAAGTAGTCCGTCTTTAACAAACACCTAGGTTGAAAAGGCACTGTGGTAGCTTCTATGTCGCTTCCAACTAGAGAATTTCCCTGATCTAATCCACAGGAGAATTTTCATCTTTTCTGAAGACATGAGGGCATAATTTCTTCCTCGTCTTCCTTATGACAAGCTCCTCCTCAGCTTTGTGAGATCCTGTTCCCTGAGGAGAAGGCTGCAGGTGGAGCCACCAATGTTTCCTATCAATGCCTCCACAAAGGCATCTCCTAAAAATTAAGACGCAAACAGGAAGCCTCATAGCTCAAACAACCTGGGCTATTACTACAGTTAAGGTATCAAAGCAACATGAGAATCAAGTTCTTAGATATTTTAGAGACTTAACAACTGGTTTTAAAAATCTGATTGGTTCCATTTTTAAAAGGCATAGAAAATTGGAGACAGCCAACACATTTCTTTTTAAGAGGAAATGATAAAATTCTGAGATTAGCTTACATTTTATTTAATTTTTCTCCTATTCTTGACCCTAACACAAAATATTAAATTTATTAGGTTTCAGCTAAAATCTATTTTGGTATTCTGTTATCTGCTGTTCCTTTATTCCTCCTTTATCTCTATTACCTGGTTCACTATGATTTTACTATTTTTTTCTTTTATTTATTTTTTCCAGTTTTATTGAGATGTGGTTGACATATAACATTGTGTGAGTTTAAGGTATACAACTTGAGATTTGATACACACGTATTATAAAATAATTACCATCATAGTGTTAGCTTACACCTCCATCATGTCACATAATTATTTTTTTGTAGTTAGAACATTTAAGATCTACTACTCTCTTAGCAACTTTCAAGTATATAATACATTATTAACTATAATCACCATGTTCATTAGCTCCTCATAATTTGTTCATTTGTTTGTTTGTTTATTTATTTAGTGAGAGGAGGGGAGGCAGAGACAGACTCCCTGCATGCCCCCCAATCAGGACCTACTGAGCAAGCCCACTAGGAGGCGATGCTCTGCCCATCTAGGGCCCTTGCTCTATTACAATTGGAGCCATTTCTTTTTTAGTACCTGAGGCAAAGGCCATGGAGCCATCCTCAGCGCCCGGGGCCAACTCACTCCAATACAGCATGGCTGCAGGAGGAGAGAAGAGAGAGAGAGAGAAGCAAGAGGAAGAGGGGTGTAAAAGCAGATGGGGCATTTCTCCTGTTTGGCTGAATGAGAATCAAACCCAGGACATCCACATGCGGGCTAACCTCTACCACTGAGCCAACCAGCCAGGGCTTAATTTGTTCATCTTATAACTGAAAGTTTACATACACCCTTTGACTAACATCTGTCCATTTCCCCCACTGCTCAGCCCCCGGTAAACACTATTAGAATTTTTGATAGGGATTGCATTGAATCTATAGATTGTTTTGACTAGTATGGACATTTTAACATTAACTCTTCCTATCCATTAACATGGAATATTTTCCATTTCTTTATGTCTTTAGTTTTTTTTTCATCAAAGTCTTATAATAAGTTTTTAGTGCACAGATCTTTCACCTTGGTTAAATTTATTCCTATTTTATTGGTTTCTATGCTATTATGAATAGTATTGTTTTACTTATTTTTGACATATTTCATTGTTATTATATAGAAACACAACTGATTTCTCTATGTTGATTATCCTATAACTACTAAATTTGTTGATTAGTTCTAACTTTTGTTTAGTCATTAGGGTTTTTTTATAAGATCATATCATCTGCAAACAAAAACAATTTTACTTCTTCCTTTCTGATTTAGATGCCTTTTATTTCTTTTTCTTGACTGCTCTGGCTAAGATTTCCAGTACTATGCTGAATTGGAGAGTTGAGAGTGGACTCCCATGACCTGTTCCTGATCTTAGAGAAAAAGCTTTCAATAGTTCAAAATCTGTTAAGTGTGATGTTAGCTGCCGACTTATCATATGTAGCCTTTATAATGTTGAAGTATGTTCCTTCTATTCCAATTGTGTTGACAGTTTTTATCATGAAAATATGTTGTATATTGTTGAATGCTTATTCTGCATCTATTAAGATGATTATGTAAGTTTATCCTACATTCTATTAATGTGGTATGTCATTTTGATTAATTTGCATATGTTGAACCATCATCCTTTCATTCCAGGGATAAATCTCACTTGATCGCGGTATATAATCCTTTTACTATTCTGTTGGATTTGGTTTGCTAGTAATTTATTGAGTATTTTTGAATCTATGTTAATCAGGGGCATTGCTCTGTAGTTTTCTTTTCTTGGTGTGTCCTTATCTGGTTTTATGGTATCAGGGTAATGCTGCCCTTGTAAAATGAGTTTGGGAGTATTGGCTTTAATTATTCTTTAAATGTTTGGTAGAATTCACCAGTACACCATCTGGTCTTAAGATATTCTTATTGAGAGGTTTTTTTAACTACTGATTTAATCTCCTTTCTTGTTATTGGTCTGTTCAGATATTTTATTTCTTCATGATTCAGTCGTGGTAGGTTATATGTTTCTAAAAATTTATCAATTTCTTCTAATTAGGAACTAGAAATCAGGTTATCCCATTTCTTGGCAAATAATTGTTTATAAGAGTCTCTTAGGATCCTTTGTATTTCTGTGGTATCAGTTATAATGTTTCCTTTTTCATTTATAATGTTGAGTCTTCTCATTTTTCTTAGTTTAGCCAAATGATTGCCAATTGTTTATACTTTAAAATACCAGCTTTTAATTTTATCTATAGTTATTAAACTTTATTTATTCTATAGTTTTTCTAGTCTCTACTTAATTTATTTCTGCTCTGGTAATTTTTATTTCCTTCCTTCTGCTAATTTTGGACTTAGTTTTTGTAGTTCCTTGAGGTGTCAAGTTAGGTTGCTTGAGGTCTGTCCTTTCCCTTAGTATAGACATTTATTTCTATACTATATACCTCTCTTAAAACTGCTTTTGCTACATCCCATGAGTTTTGGTATGCTGTATTTTCATTTCTGTTTGACTCAAGATTTTTTTGCCTTGGCTGGTTGGTTCAGTAGTAGGGTGTCAACCCTGCATGTGGATGTTCCAGGTTTGATTTCCAGTCAGGGCACACAGGGGAAGTAACCATATACTTCTCCATCCTTCCCTCTCCTCTCTCTCCCTGCACCCATGGCTCGATTGGTTCGAGTTCATTGGCCCAAGGTTCTGAGGATGGCACTGTGGAGCCTCCACCTTAGGCATTAAAAATAGCTTGGTTGTGAACATGGCCCCAGATGGGGGTTGCTGGGTGGATCCCTGTGGAGACGCATGCAGGAATCTGTCTATCTCCCCCCCGCCCCGCCCCGCTGCCCCGCTTGGAAAAAAAGGAAAAAAAAAGTTGTTGTTGTTTTTACAGTAGTCCCCTCTTATTCACAGTTTCTTGGTTTCAGGGTAGCCGTGGTTGACTGTGGTCCAAAAAACTTAAGTGGAAAATTCTAGAAACAAACAATTCATAAGTTTTAAATTGCATGCCTTTCTGAGTAACATGATAAAATTTCATGCTGTCCTGCTCCATCATTCCTGGGACATGAATTAACCCTTTGTCCAGCATATCTATACTGTATATTCCGCTCACCTAATAGGCACTTAACGGCTGTCTTAGTTATCAGGCCCACTTTCTAGGTATTGCAGTTCTTGTGTTCTTTTACTTGATAATGGTCTCAAAGCATAAGAGTAGTGATGCTGGCAATTCATATGCACCAGAGAAGCCATAAAGTGCATGTATGCATAGAAAAAAACACATTATATATAGGGTTTGGTACTCTCAGCAGTTTCAGGCACCCCACTGGTGGTCTTGTAACATTGCATGCAGATAAGGAGGGGACTACTATATTTCCTCTTGATTTCTTCTTTGACCCATTGTTCAGGAGTATGTTGTGTAATTCGCATATGGTTACGACAGTCTTGACATACGACGTTTCGTATTTATGATGCTCACTCCCATAAAAACTTAAAAAAATTGAGACATGAGTGTTTCAGCTTGTGTTGTTAGTGTCATACTTTTAGACTACATGGACAAACTAGTTTGGTTGCTTGTGATGGAAGAATACAGAGTATTCTTTTTCTGTGGCTTAGTTGCGTTATTATGTTCTAGATTATGAATTTACAACTATGTTAGAATAGGTAAGTGACTTAGGATAGAATGTGTTTCAACTTCCACCAAAATTCAGGTTACATCACTGTTGTAGGAACGGAACTGTGTCATAACTTGAGGACTCCCTGTATTGTGAATTTTTTAGCTTTCTTGCTGTTATTGATTTCTAGTTTTATACCATTGTAGTTAGGAAAGATACTTGGTATGATTTCAATTTTCTAACATTTATTAAGACTCTTATTGTGACCTATTAAATGATCTGTCTTGGGAATATTCTGTGTGCATTTGAGAAAAATATGTTCTACTGTGTTGTAACATATCTGTTCGGCCTATTTGATATAAAGTAAACTTCAAGTCCAATGTTTTTGTTATTTTGTCTGGATGATCTCTCCATTATTAAAAGTGGGATTTAAAGTCCCCTATTAATATTGTATTGTTGTCTGTTTCTCCCTTTAGATGTATTTTCTTAATATATTTAGGTGCTCAAAGGTTAGGTCCATGTATATTTACAATTTTTATATCTTCTTGAAAAATTGATCTATTTGATCTTCCTTGTCTCATTATCACTTTTTTCTTCTATTCCTAATGAGAGGAGGGTAAATAGACAGATTTCCACATGCACTCCAACCAGGATCCACCTGGCCACCCCCATCTGGGGCCAATGCTCTGCCCAACTGGGGCCATGCTCACAACTGAGTGAATTTTAGTGTCTGAGGTGGAAGCTCCATGGAGCCATCCTCAGCACCCTGCGCCCATGCACTAGAACCAATTGAGCCATTGGCTGCAGGAGGGAAGAGAGAGAGAAAGGAGGACAAGGGGTGAAGAAGCAAATGGTCACTTCTCCTGTGTGTCCTTACCTTGACTTAAACTGGGGACATCCACACCCTAGGCTGATGCTCTACCATTGAGCCAACTGGTTGGGGCTGTCTCATTACCATTTTGGATTAAAGTGTATTTTGTCTGATAGTTACGATAGTTGCTCTTTCTCTCTTTTGGTTTTTACTTGTATGAGTATCTTTTTCCATTCCTTCACTTTCAGCCTGTGAAAGCTGAAATGAATCTCTTTTAGGCAGCATATAATTGGATCTTTTTAAAAAATCATCCACCTACTCTGTCTTTTATTTGAGAATTCAATCCACTTACATTTAATTAGCGATAGGTAAGAATTTCTAATGTCATCTGTTTTCTATTTTGTAGTTCTTTTGTTCCTTTCTCCCTCTCTTGCTGCCTTGCTTTGTGAATCAATCATTGCACAGCGGTATGCTTTCACTCCCTTCTCTTTATCTTTTGTGACTGTAGATTTCTGCTTTCTGGTTACCATGACACTTGCATAAAACATTTTATAACCTTAGCAGTTCATTTGATGTTGATAACAATTTAACTTTGCTTGCATCCAAAAACTACCCTTTTATTCCTCCCTTTTGTTTTAGATGTCACAATTTACATATTTTATATTATGTATACTTTAATAAATTATTGTAGCTATAGCAATTTTTAATCCTTTGGTCCTTTAACCTCTGTACTGAAGTTAAGTGGTTAACACATCCCATATTACAGATGAGTACCCTGAATCTGTCTATACACTTACCTTAACCAATGTGTTGTGTGTTTTCATGTTTCTATTTAGCATCCTTTTATTTCACCTTGAAGAACTTTCAGCATTTCTTAAATGTCAAGTCTGGCCCTGGCCGGTTGGCTCAGCAGTAGAGTGTTGGCCTGGCATGTGAAAGTCCCAGGTTCAATTCCTGGCCAGGGCACACAGCAGAAGCGCCCACCTGCTTCTCCACCCTTACCCCCCTCTCCTTTCTCTCTGACTCTCTTTTTCCCTCCCACAGCCAAGGCTCCATGGGAGCAAAGTTGGCCCGGGCTCTGAGAATGGCTCCATGGCCTCTACCTCAGGTGCTAGAACGGCTCTGATTGCAGTGGAGCATCACCCCTGGCAGGCATGCTGGGTGATCTTGGTCGGGCACATGCAGGAGTCTGTCTGCCCTGCCCCCTCCCTTCCCGGCTTCTCACTTCAGAAAAATATATATATACAAAAAAAAAAAAGAAAAAAGACAAGTCTGGTGGTTATGAACCTCTCAACTTTTATTATGGAAAGTCTATCTCACCTTCATTTCTGAAAAATAATTGTGCTGGGTACGGTATACTTGGTTGGCAGGGTCTTTTTCTCTGCACAGTACTTAAATATGTCATTTCATCTCCTGTGGCCTGCAAGGTCTCTGCTAGGAAACCTGCTGATAGCCTTATGGGGGTTCCTTTGAATAAAATAATATTTTCCCTCTTGTTGTTTTAAAATTGTTTTTTCATTTTAGACAATTTTATTGTTTTGGAGAAAATTGGGTGATTACAATTTTGTAGTCTTTTATTTTCATAAACTTGGATGTCCACATCTCTCCCAGGTTTGAGTTCTCAGCCATTATATCTTTAAATAAGTATTTTACCCCTTTCTCCTCTCTTCTATTTGCAATGATGTGCACATTGTTTCTCTTAATGGTGCCCTCCCCAAAAGAAAATTAGTGTCTCGCATGCTTTAAGTGCTTTATGAATGTAAGTTCAGTAGGTGGTTTTCATTCCTTTCCATTTTTTTCTTTTCACTGCTCTGATTGGGCAATTTCAATTGCTGTGTCTTCAAGCTCACTGACTCCTCTGCTTGTGTAAGTCTGATGGTGATGCTCAACTGAATTCTTCAGTCGCTGTATTCTTTGGCTCCAAAATTTGTATCTTTTTTATTTTTACTTGTTTTATTTTAGGTGAGAGGAAGGGAGATAGTGAGGCAGGCTCCCACATGTGCCCCAACCAGGATCCACCTGGCAACTCTATCTGGACCCAATGCTTGAGTACTGAACTATTTTTAGTACCTAAGGCTGTTGAACTCAGATGGATCTATCCTCAGCGCCCAGGGCCACACTGGAACCAATAGAGCCACTTGCTGCACAAGGGGAAGAGAGAGAGAAGGGGGAGAGGGAGGTGAGGAGAAGCAGATGGTCGCTTCTCCTGTGAGCCCTGACTGGGAATCAAACTCGGATGTCCATACACCGGGCCAATGCTCTATCCACTGAGCTACCGGCCAGGGCCCTTTTTTATGTTTCATATTTCTTTGATGTGTGTCTCATTTTGTTCTTGTATTATTTTCCAAGTATCATTAAGTTGTTTGTATTCTCTACTAATTCTCTGATCATCTTTAGAATAATTATTTTCAATTATTGTCAGGGAATTCCTAGATTTCCATTTCTCTAGAACCAGGTACTGAAGGTTTACCTTATTCTTTTGGTGGAAATGTTTCTCTGATTCTTCATGCTTCCTGTACCAAGGTATCTATGCATTTGAAGGAGTCACCACTTCCAGACTTTATGAACCAACCTTGATAAGTCAAGACTTTCAGTTGTGGGTGGCAGCAGACAACATGATGTGACCCTGGGTCTAATGGTCAAGGGTGCTAAGTGCTGGAGCCTGCGGTAGCAATGGGTCTGGGGAGAGGGGAGCAGGACGTGATATCTCTTTGGCTCAGGGTGCTGTAGTCCACAGCATCACTTGTGTGGTACATGACAAGCATCATCAGGAGTCCTCAGAGGTTGCAATAGCTGTTGAGATCCTTAACAGCACTCGTCCAGCTGTTAGGAATCAGGACAGGCGGCAGTGGTGACCAGAGCCAATGGTATGCACACACTCAGCTGTGGAGCCAGCTACAGGTGCCTATGTGGTGTCAGGGATCAGTGGCCGACACATGTAGTGATGGGCAGCAGGGCAGGCATCAAGGACAGGCCAACTGTGGGTACCCCTGGCCGCTGCTGCAGGCTCTGGCTGTTGGTGTGCACTGCCATGGCTGCTGGGTCTGGCCACAGGCAGATGGAAGTGGGGCTGGTTCTGGGGACAGGGCTAGGGGTGTGCAGGTGTACAGCAGGAAGGACGAGATGCAGGTAAATACAGTGATACAGGCCAGTGACAGAAGACAGCCCCTGACCTGGCCCATCTGTGGGCCCTGGCTGTTATCAAGGCCTCCTGAAGCCACATCGTCTCCCCCTGGGAGAGTGCATGGGAATGGAGGCCAGAACAGGTGTCAGGCTGGTAGTGTGCAAGTCCATAGCTGAGGGGCTAGTCCCGAGCGCATGCGTGGCAGTGGGCTCAGCGAGGGAGTCCAGGGGAGCAGGACGTGATCTATGCAGAAGCCTGGACTGCCTGTCCGTGCAGTACCTGGTATCCAGTGAGAGCCGGAGGGGCTGGGGTGGGAAGAGAACAAGCAGGGACTCAAGTGGTTGACATCAGTGAACACAAATACCTGTGGGGTGAAGGCTGGTGAAATCTGCAGGGAGTCCACAGCAGCTGTGCTGTCTGTTGGTTTTGTCTGGATTTGTCTGAAGAGGTTAGGGGGAACCACAGTTGCTCCCACTGTGCCTGCTTTTGCTGGCCCATTGCTTTTCTTCCTTGTTCCAAACCATATAGGTCTTCACTTTGCCAGTCTCCGGGTTGAGTGGAACTTAAGTAAGATCTTCATACGATGCCCCCAAAGGTGGAGGAAGCACCCCATTCCTCCTTTCCCAATGAAGAGACTTTGTTCTGGCTGGGAGGTCCTCTTGGCGCTGAGCAATACTGGCTTGGGGGACCAGATGATGCAGGTGAAATGAAGTGGTCTTCTTTCTCTTTCTGTATAATTCTCCTCTGGTTGGTTAGTTGTTTGGTCCCTTATGCTGCTGAAGTTTAAGTAGACTCCAGAGCTCACCCAGAGATGTTTTAGTTCATTAATCGCTATTTAATTTTGTGTCTGGGGAAAAGGGACTTGTCGGAAACAGTTATCTCCCACTGTTCCATGTCTTTGCAGATGTGTAATCACAGAAGTTACCTGCCACGGTGCGATGCCCATTTTCATTCAGTCGGTAGCAGCTGGGTGTAACCAGAGATTAATGATCAAGTCCAGGTCCCACCACTTCGTGAGAGAAAGTTATTTTCTCTCAACATTCATTCCTTCAGCTGACAATTATAGTTACTGAGATCTTGTTATGTGCCAGGCACTGTCTACGTGCTTTCCATGAATTAATTCACTTAATGCTCACAACAACTCCATGAGGTAAGCACTATTTCTACCCCATTTTAAATGGGGAGGAAATGAGGTACAGAGAGGTTAAGAGACCTGCCCCAGGCCATACAGCTAGCCAGTGGTAGAGTCAGGAGGGCAGTGGTGGTAGTGAAACCGGATAGTGCGCAGGCCACGCTTGGCACAGGGCCTGGCACGCAATCAATATGTGGTCGCTACTCTACATTGGAAACCTTGGTAACCCTAGGTTTCTGCAGGTTAGACAACGCTGGATTTCTCTTACCCCTGTGGCAGAAAGGTCCAAACACTTGTTCTCTGGTTCAGTGTCAAACCATGCCTCACGTTCCTCCTAAGGTTTCAGGAAGGTTACCCACTCTGTTTTTGTGATTCCTACAAGTCTAGTCTCACAGGGGTCGGAGAATATTTTTCTGTAAAGGGCCAAATATTAACATGTTAGGCTTTGTAGGCCACACAATTGCTATTGCATATCCTTCCTTTTTAAAAAAAAATATTTTCAATCCTTTAAATAATGTAAAACAGTGTTTTTCAACTGCCAGCCCATAAGAGTTAACCCATGATGTTGTATGAAGATTATAGAGTATAATCATTGGGTCTATAATCTTCATACAGCATCAGACTGGTTAACTTTTTTTTTCTTTTTCTTTTTTTTGTATTTTTCTGAAGGTAGAAGCAGGGAGGCAGTCAGACAGACTCCCACATGTGTCCAACCGGGATCCACCTAGCATGCCCACCAGGGGGCGATGCTCATCTGGGGCGTTGCTCCATTGTGGCCGGAGCCATTCTAGAGCCTGAGGCAGAGGCCACGGAGCCATCCTCAGTGCCTGGGCCAACTTTGCTCTAATGGAGCCTTGGCTGCAGGAGGGAAAGAGATAGAAGAAAGAGAGGGGGGAAGGGTGGAGAAGCAGATGGGCACTTCTCCTGTGTGCCCTGACTGGGGATTGAACCTGGGATTTCCACACGCTGGGCTGACACTCTACCATGGAGCCAACCAGCCAGGGCCAGGCTGGTTAACTTTTTTGCAGACTGGCACAAAACTGGCAGACCAGCACCAGTCTGTGGCCCAGTGGTTGAAAAACACTGTTCTAAACCAGTAAATGATGAAGAGAAAAGATAAAATATCCCAGAAAAGCGTAGTGCTTTAGAACAGTGGTCCCCAACCCCTGGGCTGCAAACCGGTACCGGTCCACAGAGAAAGAATAAATAACTTACATTATTTCCATTTTATTTATATTTAAGTCTGAACAGTGTTTTATTTTTAAAAAATGACCAGATTCCCTCTGTTACATCCGTCTAAGACTCACTTTTTTTTTTTTTCATTTTTCTGAAGCTGGAAAGAGGGAGAGACAGTCAGACAGACTCCCGCATGCGCCTGACTGGGATCCACCCGGCATGCCCACCATGGGGCGACGCTCTGCCCACCAGGGGCGATGCTCTGCCCATCCTGGGCATCGCCATGTTGCGACCAGAGCCACTCTAGCGCCTGAGGCAGAGGCCACAGAGCCATCCCCAGCTCCTGGGCCATCTTTGCTCCAATGGAGCCTTGGCTGCGGGAGGGGAAGAGAGAGACAGAGAGGAAAGCGCGGCGGAGGGGTGGAGAAGCAAATGGGCGCTTCTCCTGTGTGCCCTGGCCAGGAATCGAACCCGGGTCCTCCGCACGCTAGGCCGACGCTCTACCGCTGAGCCAACCGGCCAGGGCAGTAAGACTCACTCTTGACGCTTGTCTCGGTCACGTGATACATTTATCCGTCCCACCCTAAAGGCCGGTCCGTGAAAATATTTCCTGACATTAAACCGGTCCGTGGCCCAAAAAAGGTTGGGGACCACTGCTTTAGAAGCAACAAAGAATGTCATTCGTGCAACAAATATTTAGAACTATTTACTGGGTATCTCTATGAGCAAGAACTGTTCTCAGTGATGGAATTTTAGAGTTCAGAGGGACCTTAGAAATTATGTGGTGTAATCCCCTTGTTTCATGAATGAGGATCCCAAGGCCCAGAAACTTAAAATAACTTGGCTAGTTCCATTCAAAATTAAATGTGGCAGGGTTTTTTTGTCCCTCAAACTTAGCATTTATATATGCTATCAAATGTTTGTTGAATGGAACTCGTTAATGAGAACCTATTATTCTCTTGACCACCTCTTTAAACCACCTATTAAATCTGGTAAAATGATATAGTATAATTATTTTTAGACTCTATTGAAAATATTTTCCTTTTTTGCTGCATTTCTCACAATTTTGGTGTAAATGGGCTAATGAGTATCAATCCTTAGCTGAACGTGCCCCAGCTTCGCCCTTCGTTTCTCCTTTCCGGGAAGGCTCACACTGCCTCCGGGTCCTCGGTCCCTCCTCGTCATGCCCTCCCTTCTGTTTCCACTGCCGCCACCCTCAGTGCTCTTGGGGCGTGTCCATTCCCTGAGTCTACTACCTCCAGCTACATCTTTCTTCTTATCACCAAGCCCAAGTCAGATCACTACTTCCAAACCCCTACCCCAGGGTTCTGGACATTTTAACAAATCCTAGTTGACTAGCAACTAAAGTTCTAATGCTTAGCCTAGTTTCTCAGCCCCAAACCTACCCTCTTTCTCCCCAGTCTTATTTACCATTATTCTATTTCCTCTGATGCTAATTCCTTCAAATTGTTCTTGGCCCTTCCCTAGACATGTTGCCATGCTCAAGCCTTTGCTCAGGCCTTCCTCTCCATGGGAAAGGCCTTCTCATCCATCACCACCTTGAGAACTCCCACTCATCCTCAGTGTCCTCTGCCGCCCCAGCCCGAGCCCTGCCCTGCTGTCCTCTCCACCTCCCCAGCACTTGCTTCTACTCGCTCAGGGCCAGAACCAAAGTCAGTCTTCTATCATATCACCTGGGTAGATGTCTTCTACGGAAAGCAAGCTACCCATTCTGCAAGGACAGTAAGAAATAGTTTTAAGTTAAAACACCAAATTTATTGCATAATATTGAACTATATGCACACACATAGAAAATAAACATTTCATATAACTGTATATCTTCTTTTTTTAACCTTGTATTATAAAGACTGAAAAACTACCTATTTAGCAACTGGAATAAGTTTGAAAAACAAAAAACAAAAGCAAAAATCTACAATCCTTCATTGAGATTTGATGCTAGATCACGGTTCATAAATACTTCATTTTATATAAATAAATCTTTTCTCAAGTGACTAGGAATTTAAAATTAGGTTAACATGGATTCTTTGATCATACAGAATGTTCTTATCCCATGGTGAAGAAGGTTGAGCACATCATTCCTTTTGAGAGATATATATTTGCTTTAAACATAATTAGCCCCCCCTCTAAATCCCACTGTAAACAAACATTTCAAATGCAATAAACAAAAATTTCATAATAAACACTGTCTTTAGGTCTTAGCAATTAGGGAAGAGAAAAAAAAATCTGCGTAAAAATTTTGCAATTGCAATTGAAATTTAAAAAAATAGACTGCATGCATCCACCAGAAGGAGAGGGGAAAAAGGGACAGTAAGTCAGTAACAAAGACTGGGATTCGGTGGCAGAAACGTAAACCAGGGGAGGAAGGAAGTAGAAAAAGGAAACAAGACAGGGAGGGAGGAAAGAGACAGCAGTAGAGGCTAGAACAAGAAATTTATCATTTCTAATTCTCTTGGAGAAGATACTCTTAGAAAAAATTAATGCAACTTGCTCCAAAAGTGAGATAAGGGAAGGAGTTCGGGGTCGACAGCCTCACCTTTTTGTCAAGGGAACTTGGGTGAGCCACAAAACAAGATGAGTCTCAGCTGCCACTCTGCACAAATTTAAGGAGGTCCAGGAATAGGTAGAGCCATGAGGAAATTGCTAATCCCTCAAGAGCTTTTTTTTTTTTTTTTTTAAAGCAAGGTATGTTCCTAAAGGCTCCCATTATTTCTCAAGAGTTCAGCCAAAGTAATGGACCCAGATTCCATTTGTTGGAACGGGAAATTTCTGAAGTAGTCCTTTCCTCTTTAGTCCTTAGAGTAGGGCTGCAGCAAGCCAGGGGCATTTCCAGGGCTGTGGAGAGAGGACACGTTCTGCATGTGCCGGTGAGAAAGGACAGACCAAAATCCTTCTTGCAGAGGAATGAGGAGTTAAGGAAGCACTGTGAGGAAGGATGTGGGCTGAGAGACGGGGGAAACGGGAGTTAAAAATCCACTGCCGTTTTATCCAGCAGAGGGCAATGCTGCCACAAGTGCAAGGAGCACAAGTGCAGGTAATTTGGTTTAAAAATAAAAACATCTGTCGTGCAAGAGCCAATTTTTCACCCCATCTCCAACTCCCGATTTTTCAAGAAGGTTGCTTACTGCATACAACCCCAGAAACACATCAACCAGGTTCAGGAGTCAAAAGTCCCAGTCCACTTATCCAGTAAAAAAATAGAACTCACTCCCCATGATTTTCTGTAGAGGCCTCAATGTGGACACTGAGGAAGGAAGGGGGATCTGGGCCAAGCTGGGGGCCTCAGGCCAAACTAAAGCCCTCGTAGTTGTCCAAAGCCTGGGTCAGCCGTGCGCTCAGGATCTCTTTGCTGCTGTACGTGGGGAGGTCAAGAAGGTTGTAGCAAGTGTGGGCCACGGGCAGGTACTCCTCCCCACTGGCTGTGGACTGGATGACAATCTGCAGGCTCGCCATGCCATAGATGGGAATCCGATCGCTGCCTGTCAGGAACACTGGGGAGAAAGGGAGTTGGCATTACCAGCTAGGCCAGGGGTTGGAACCTATGGCTTACGAGCCAGATGTGGCTCTTTTGATGGCTGCATCTGGCTCGCAGACAAATCTTTAATAAAAAAAAATAATAACGTTAAAAATATAAAACATTCTCATGTATTACAATCCATTCATTTCCTACCGCTCGTGTTCATGGTTGCGGGTGGCTGGAGCCAATCACAGCTGTCCTCTGAGACAACACCAAATTTTTACTGGATAATGCGTAACATATACGGATCGTTGTATGGTTCTCACGGAATTACATTTTAAAATATGTGGCGTTCATGGCTCTCTCAGCCAAAAAGTTTCCCGACCCCAGAGCTAGGCCAACAGGGAGTGGCTCTCAGCAGTCCTCCCAAGAACAGAGAGGAAAGCATAATACCCTATGGCTCGTGTGAGAACTACAATCACTTTTATGTACCAATATGTCAATCATTAATATTTATATATGCTCATTCATATACAGTAAAAGAGACTGCCTTTCAAATCCTCTTTTTCGGTTTTCTGTGAATAAGAATTCTATATTATTCACTGGCTAATTTTGGACCCTGATTATACAATGACACAAATAATCCATCCAATTCTCAAAATGCCCTCGATCAAATGTATGCCCTCATACATGTTATAAACCTTCACAAAATCAAAGAGGAAAGGGGTTACTGACACAGCAGAAGAGGAGGTAACCTCAGGGGAACACCAGGAGAAAGACTATGTGAGTGACCTCAGGTTTTCTAATATCTTAAGTGTCTGGTGCTTATCCTACCTTAGCTAGTGAGTTTTCATTTAGAATCTGTTTGCTTTCCTTTCCCTGTGTCTCTCTACATGTTTGTTAACTGACATGATATTAGCCATTTCACTCATGACATGTGACTTTGCAAAAAAAGAGAGAGAGACATGGTCCCAGCTGTCTTTTCCTGTTTTCTAATGGTAGATGATAACCTTCTCATGGTTGAATTGTTGGAAATTACTACATGAATTCATTAGTTAAGGGGCACTTTCAAATAACCTGCCATTACCTGAAGCTGCAATATATAACCATTCTTGCCAAAAATCTATAAAACGAAGACATGTCTTCTTTTAAGGAAATCTCTAGACCCAAGAACAGGCTTCTCTTGACTGTCACAGCCCTATGAGCTCCCCTGGCAAACCTTAACCTGTCATTCGACTCTGATGCCATTCCTTCTCAAGAGCCGATGTCACCGGGCAGAGGAGAAGCGGGCTCTCTCTGAGCAGTGCAAGAGCTCCATGTCATCTCACAGTCTCTCCATGTGAGCAGAAGGCTCTGGGGGTAAATCCCGCATTAATATTAATATATGCTAATGCCTTTTCAAAAAGTATGTGAATAAAAATTTTACACTGTTCATTGGCTAATCTCTGATCTTGATTATACATTGACACAAAGATTTCCACAGGCTGAATTTTGTTCGTGTAAACTAGACTTCAAGCTCCCTTCCAAAGGTAGTACCTTCTCAAATGTTATCCAAGTAGTCACAAAGAATCATATAATATGTCGTTCCATTTAAATTAAATGCGCAGAAGGGCCCTGGCCAGTTGGCTCAGTAGTAGAGCGTCGGCCTGGCGTGAGGAAGTCCCGGGTTCGATTCCTGGCCAGGGCACACAGGAGAGGCGCCCATCTGCTTCTCCACCCCTCCCCCTCTCCTTCCTCTCTGTCTCTCTCTTCCCCTCCCGCAGCCGAGGTTCCATTGGAGCAAAAGATGGCCCAGGCGCTGGGGATGGCTCCTTGGCCTCTGCCCCAGGCACTAGAGTGGCTCTGGTCGCGACAGAGCGACGCCCCGGATGGGCAGAGCATCGCCCCCTGGTGGGCAGAGCATCGCCCCTGGTGGGCGTGCCGGGTGGATCCCAGTTGGGCGCATGCAGGAGTCTGTCTGACTGCCTCCTCATTTCCAGCTTCAGAAGAATACAAAAAAAAAAAAAAAAAAATTAAATGTGCAGAATAGGCAAATCCTCAGCGGCAGAAAGCAGACTGGTGGAACTGGGGCAGGGTGGAGGCAATGGGGGTGCTCGCTAGTGTGTATGGGGCTTCTTCTTGAGGGGGTGGACATGTAATAAAATCGGTGGTTTCACAACCCAGTGAAGACACTAAAATCCGCGGAACGGTACACTTGAAATGGGTGAACTGTACGCTATGCAAATTATACCACAATTATAAAGCTGTTATAAATCATATCTACCAAGTTATATTGACAATAGACACTTTGTCTATTTCTGTATATTTTTCAAAAGGTTTGAGAGATAAGGGAAGTTAATCCAAACAATTAGGTTTCATCAATGTAATACTTAAAAGAATCACTAACATAAAAATAACCAGTGTTTTTAGAGCAATCTGAAAATCACTTTTTTTTTTTTTTTTTGACAGAGACAGAGAGTCAGATAGGCAAGAAGGGAGAGAGATGAGAAGCATCACTTCTTCGTTGCAGTTCCTTAGTTGTTCATTGATCGCATTCTTATATTATATATGCCTTGACCTGGGGGGTACAGCAGAGCGAGTAAACCCTTGCTCAAGCCAGCGACCTTGGGATCAACCTGGTGAGCCCGTGCTCAAGCTGGCAACCTCGGGGTTTCGAACCTGTGTCCTCCATGTCCAGTCTGACACTATCCACTGTGCCACTGCCTGGTCAGGCGAAAATTGCTCCTTTTTTTCCTTTCATGCAATGCCTCCTGTTAGGCAACAACTGTGTATTAATGACCTAAGTTGTGCCTGAGATATCACTAAGACAGAAGTGTCAACATTTATTGACCTTTTACCATTTAAAAGAGTTAGAACTTTACCTGTGGAGTATATTATCCTACACCACATCCACAATGCCATATTGAGAATCTTGATACTTACAGAGAAACTTCTTCTTCTTTTCCAGTGGAAACTCATGAAATGTTTCCCAAAAGAGTTTCACAGTAGGATGTGTGGCTGAGTAATCCCCCTTGTAGATGGCAGTCTGCCCCAAAAGACAAAAAGGAAAAAAATGTTCCTCATAGAAGAAGATTATAGTGGACATACTATAAACCGTTTGCATTGGAGAGCAGGGAATAGCCACTGAGCTGTAGGAGGCCTCCGAATGCTACTCAAGCTCATACACTTTGAAAGAAACCAGGCTCTGGACATATATGCCAGGCCCCGGCTGCTTCCCTGGAGGGAAGAGCAGCACCTTTCATGCTTACCTCTTCTAGCTCCTCCCAGTTGTAGTTGCTGTTCCCCACCATCATGGCCCTGAGCTCTGAAGGCTGGAAGAGCTCGAGCACTTTGCCGCCGCACACCTTTAGGAAGCCGCTGGAGAAAGCTGTGTACCATTCGTGAACTGAGATTTGGAAGATATAATTCACATAAGCATCCACAAATTCCTGCCTGCCAGAAAACCAAGAAAAAAACCCAGAATATGTTTAGTCCAAAGCCTTGTAGAATCTATCCAGCTCCCCTTTTACACTGAGTGGAAAATGATGAGAGGGAATTTCATTAAATTCGCATAGCAGAAAGCACCCCCAGGCATCGGGGAGGCTACCGCCCAGCCCGAGGTTTCCACCAGAGTGTCTGGAAGCAGATAACTTGTCTGGCTCAGAGGTTCACAACCATAGACTTCTGCCTCAGGATAAATCAAATCTCAAGTCTGACCCATACCTGATTTAAATGATATATTAGGGTTCTCCAGAGAAACAGAACCAGTAGTATGTATGTATGTATTTTCATATACAGTGGTACCTTCAGATACGAACAGACCAACATATGAATTTTTTAAGATACAAGCTGCGACTCAGTCCGTAGTTTTGTTTGAGATCCGAGCGAAATTCCGAGATACGAGTCGCGATTCAGGAAGCTGCCACTAGTTGGCGCTTTGGCGCACGGGTCCAGTATCGGCAGTTTGATACACGAGTTGACTGACTTATGAGCTCAGTTACAGAACAAATTAAATTCGTATCTCAAGGTACCACTGCACACATATTACAGAAAGAGAGAGAAACTGTAAAGAATTAGCTCATGCAATTACAGAGGCTGATAAACCTTATGATTTATACAAGTCAGTAAGCTGGAGTCCAGGAGAGCTGATGGTATAGTTCTAGTCCAAAGGCGGGCGTGCTCCAGACCCAGAAAGGGCTGATGTTCCTGTGAGAGTCTGAAGGCAGGAGAAAACTGATGTCCCAGCTCACAGACAGGCAGGAGGAGTACCTCTTACTCAGCCTTTTTGTTCTATTCAGTCCTTCAGCTGATTGGATGAGACCAACACACATCAGGGAGAACAATCTGCTTTACTCAAATGTTAACCTCACACAGAGACACTCCCACAGACATACCGAGAGTAATGTTAACCAAATATCATAGCCCAGTTAAGTTTACACATAAAATTAACCATCACAGATAAGATTTTGGACCTAAAAAAGTTGACAGTGGAATGGGTTAAGAGTTTGGAAGATGTTAGAATGGGTATTTTACAGATGAGAAGGACATGAATTTGGGAGGGCCACAGTGTGGAGTGTTATGGGTTAGATTTTGTCCCCCTAATATTCATATATTGAAATCCTAACCCCCAGTACCTCAGAAGATGGCCTCATTTGGAGATAGTGTTTTTACAGAGCTAATCAAGTTAAAATGAGGTAAGTAGGGGTGGACTCTAATCTGATATATAACAAGGGGAAATTTGGACACAGAGATATGCACAGAGGAACCACAATGGAAAGAGACCAAAGGAGAAGACAGATATCTCCAAGCCAAGGAGAGAGGTCTGGAGCAGTTCCTTCCTTTACAGCCCACAGAAAAAAACAACCCTACCAATACCTTGATTCTGGGCTTCTAGCCTCCAAAGTTATGCAAAATAAATTTCTGTTGTTGCAGTCACCTAGTCTGTGGTACTTTGTTATATAGCAGCCATAGTAAACTAATACATAAACTCTAATCTCTACATGTCAAATAGTATTGCTCTCAACACATTCTTTTCTTTAATAATTATCATTAACAGTTATGGAGTGTTTACTAAATGCTGACAATTACAATAGTTCTTAGATGTATACTACTTCAGTGAATATTCATAACTATCCTCTGAATAAATTTGATGAGAATTATGTCCTAATAAAAATAAATATACAAAAAACAACTTTTTGAGATTGATATGATCATTATTTCAATTTTGGTACTGAATCTAAGACAAACAACTAATAAATACATGGGCGGAGGCAGAAATTGAAGCCAGACCTCTGAGTACAAACCTATGTTCCCAAATACCTAACCAAAGTGTCCTCCCTCCCCCACCTACCTTGCTTTTTTTCATTTGCAGTGTGAGATGCATGAGAAATAACAATATACTCAGATAACGACTTCACAGCATGATAGCGCATCCACACTATTCACAACTGTGTTCCTACAGCCCAAATTATACACTAGAGTCCATAAAATCCATAAATTGAGAACTTGTTAACAAGTTGACCATTTTTAAACATAAATTTAAAAGAGCAGGTACTTATGTGCATTGCCAATGATTTTTAGAAGTCGAAATCCAAACTGTAGGGAGGATATTTTAAAAAACTGATTCTGAAAAACAAACAAACAAAAAAAAAACCTGATTCTGAAATTTATACAGAAGGCCAAAGGAACTTTTAGAAAGAGCCAAAACAATTTTGAAAAAAGTTAGAGGACTCACTAATTTCATGACTTGAAATTATTACAGGCACAGTTATCAAATATGCTATGAGTAATAGGACATATAAATCAACAGAATAGAGAGTCCAGAAATACACCCAGATATAGCATTGTCCATGCATGTATAAGATGCTCCCATGTATACGATGCACCTTAATTTGGGGGCCCAAAATTTGAAAAAAAAAATGTGTTACATAAAGTTATTGATCATAAAATTTTTATTCATCATAAAATTCATACAACTCCTCATCACTGTCAAAACTCCCATCCATTAGCTCAAATTCAGCACTGTATGAAAATCTTTCCTGAGCCATTCCTGGGCAGAACAGGGCAAAACATAACCTACCGTAATATATCGGTAACAAGTGTGAAACAATGAGCGCAAAGACAAGCGTGGAAAAGTGGGAAATGCAAGTAACAAATCTACCACCACTGCATAAGACGCACCCCGTTTTTGGACCCCAAATTTTTCGGGAAAGAAACGTGCATCTTATACATGGAGAAATATGGTATACGGTCAGCTAGTTTTGGACAAATCTGCAAAAGCAATTCGGTAGAGAAAGGATAATGTTTTTCATAAATCGTACTGGATCAACAGGACATTCATATATCTCACACCTATATACCGTATTTTTTGGTCCATAAGATGTACTTTTTTCCCCAAAAAAGTGGAGGGGAAAATGCCCGTGCATCTTATGGAGCAAAAAGTATGATATTTTATTAAATATTTTAACACATCGTTTGGTTCAGAATATTTTTTTTCTTATTTTTCCTCCTTAAAACCCTAGCTGTGTCTTATGGTCAGGTGCATCTTATGGAGCGAAAAATATGGTAAAAGTTAATATGGATCATAATATAAATGTGAAACCTAAAATTATGAAACTTCTAGATGAAACCATAAGAATACATCTTTATGGCCTTAGATATGGCAAAGATTTCTTAGATATGCCACCAAAAGCATAATCATAAAAGAAAATAAAATGGATTCATCAAAACTTACAACTTCTGCTTTTGGAACACATCATTACAAAAATGAAAAAGCAAGGCGCAGACTGGAAGAAAGTATTTATAAAACATTTCACCAAGGACTTGTATCCAGAATATATAAAAACATTTGAAAATTAATTAAAAAGCAAAATATTCAGTTTAGAAAATAGGAAAAAATCTAAGAGAGATATATGAATGGCACAAAAGAACCTTGGAAGATACTGAATATCAGTCACTGAGGATACCCATGCGGTCATTAGATTGGGGGGAAAAACTACCACCACCAAACGCTGGGGAAGATGTGGAGCAATTGCCACTCTCACACAGTGCTGGTGTGAAAGCAAACTGACAGCCCCTTTGCAAAACAACGTGGAAGTTTCTTTACAAAGTTAAACCGCCATTTACCATCTCTAGGTATTTATTTACCCAAGATAAATAAAAATTTGCATTCGCAAGGAAACAGGTAGATAAATGTTCATCACAGCATTATTTATAATCATGAAAAAGGAAACAATTCAAATAGGAATACTATTCAGTTATGAAAAGGAACAAACTAATAATATCAACACAGACAGAAAACACATCAGTGGTTCCCAGGGCTGGCAGTAAGAAAAGGACCGTGAAGGACACGATGTTACCATTCTAAGTCTCAATTACTGTGTGCATGGCTTTGTCAAAACACCCTAAAAAGGGTGAATTTTATTATACTTAAGTTATATTTTAATAAAACACTTTAAAAAATCTAGCTTAACACTAGTTTAAGATTTTTTAAGATGGGAACATAAAAATCCTAAAAGATGAGCACATCATGGTTCAAGCAAGTTCTCAGGTGTATTTGATTAAAATTTGTTTTTGTTTTTAAGTCCGTCACAACTTCTGTACTATAGGGTTAGAAGGCCTGGTTTTTGCCCCTGATTCTGCCACTCAGGTAATATGTATAGTAATAGAATATTTATTTCACTTAATTTTCCTGCTTCTAAGTCCCTTATTTTTAAAATGAAATAAAGCGTTCCTAACCTCAAGGTAGCTGTAGCCATCAAAATATGATATATGAAATATATAGGTAATAAATGGAATATGTATAGTGTCAGTCAACTAAATTAGATATATTATTACATCATATTTAGCCACAAGTACATAAAAAAAAACTAGGATGGAGAAGGGCACAACGATGTCATTTTCTAAGAGTATTTTTGCAGGTTATCTTTGCATATTAAATTATTTTGCTTAAAAAGTTAAAACATTTATCAAGTATTTGATATGTGTCAGCACTAAATGCTTTGCATATTATTAACTAATATTTACAAAAACTAAAAGACGGTCCCAATGTGTTTTGGGAAATAATTTTCGAACTTTTATGTGCTTGACAGAAAAGCTCCAGCAAGTTCCAATATAGTGAAAGAAACGCCCTGAAATCGATATGCTGAATTTGAAAACATTCCTACAGAATCCCTGGCATGAACATTGTGTTTTTCAAACCTAAAACAGGTGTTCATCTTTATTCAAGAAGCTATTGGTTTGGATTAACAAATAAGGTAAGGAACTAAAATCTGCTCACTTCGCTATTAGAGACCATGAGTTGGCTATTTAAACAAGACTTGTTTCTAAAATTCTCAGAAACAACTCACAGGCAAGACCCAGAGAACGGTGGCTGAAGTGTAGGACCCTGTGTGTGTGTGTGTGTGTGTGTGTGTGTGTGTGTCCCCTCAAAGAACCACAGTACTAAATACATGCTTCAAACAGAATAAGCCACAGGCAAGACCCGGAGAACGGTGGCTGAAGTGTAGGACCGTGTGTGTGTGTGTGTGTGTGTGTGTGTGTCCTCAAAGAACCACGGTACTAAATACATGCTTCAAACAGAATAAGCCACAGGCAAGACCCAGAGAACGGTGGCTGAAGTGTAGGACCGTGTGTGTGTGTGTGTGTGTGTGTGTGTGTCCCCTCAGAGAACCACGGTACTAAATACATGCTTCAAACAAAATAAGCCACAGGCAAGACCCGGAGAACAATGGCTGAAGTGTAGGACTGTGTGTGTGTGTGTGTGTGTGTGTGTGTGTCCCCTCAAAGAACCACGGTACTAAATACATGCTTCAAACAGAATAAGCCACAGGCAAGACCCAGAGAATGGTGGCTGAAGTGTAGGACCATGTGTGAGTGTGTGATTGTGTGTCCCCTCAAAGAACCACGGTACTAAATACATGCTTCAAACAGAATAAGCCACAGGCAAGACCCGGAGAACGGTGGCTGAAGTGTAGGACCGTGTGTGTGTGTGTGTGTGTGTGTGTGTCCTCAAAGAACCACGGTACTAAATACATGCTTCAAACAGAATAAGCCACAGGCAAGACCCAGAGAACGGTTGCTGAAGTGTAGGACTGTGTGTGTGTGTGTGTGTGTGTGTGTGTGTCCCCTCAGAGAACCACGGTACTAAATACATGCTTCAAACAGAATAAGCCACAGGCAAGACCCAGAGAACGGTGGCTGAAGTGTAGGACCGTGTGTGTGTGTGTGTGTGTGTGTGTGTCCCCTCAGAGAACCACGGTACTAAATACATGCTTCAAACAGAATAAGCCACAGGCAAGACCCAGAGAACGGTTGCTGAAGTGTAGGACTGTGTGTGTGTGTGTGTGTGTGTGTGTGTCCCCTCAGAGAACCACGGTACTAAATACATGCTTCAAACATAATAAGCCACAGGCAAGACCCAGAGAACGGTGGCTGAAGTGTAGGACTGTGTGTGTGTGTGTCCCCTCAAAGAACCACGGTATTAAATACATGCTTCAAACAGAATAAGCCACAGGCAAGACCCGGAGAACAGTGGCTGAACTGTAAGACCGTGTGTGTGTGTGTGTGTGTGTGTGTGTGTGTGTGTCCCCTCAAAGAACCACGGTACTAAATACATGCTTCAAACAGAATAAGCCACAGGCAAGACCCGGAGAACGGTGGCTGAACTGTAGGATCGTGTGTGTGTGTGTGTGTGTGTGTGTGTGTGTCCCCTCAGAGAACCACGGTACCAAATACATGCTTCAAACAGAATAAGCCACAGGCAAGACCCGGAGAACGGTGGCTGAAGTGTAGGACCGTGTGTGTGTGTGTGTGTGTGTGTGTCCCCTCAAAGAACCACGGTACTAAATACATGCTTCAAACAGAATAAGCCACAGGCAAGACGCGGAGAACGGTGGCTGAAGTGTAGGACCATGTGTGTGTGTGTGTGTGTGTGTGTGTGTGTGTCCCCTCAGAGAACCACGGTACTAAATACATGCTTCAAACAGAATAAGCCACAGACAAGACCCGGAGAATGGTGGCTGAACTGTAGGACCGTGTGTGTGTGTGTGTGTGTGTGTGTCCCTTCAAAGAACCACGGTATTAAATACATGCTTCAAACAGAATAAGCCACAGGCAAGACCCGGAGAACGGTGGCTGAACTGTAGAGTGCCTTAGGACCGTATGTGTGTGTGTGTGTGTGTGTCCCCTCAGAGAACCACGGTACTAAATACATGCTTCAAACAGAATAAGCCACAGGCAAGACCCGGAGAACGGTGGCTGAAGTGTAGGACCGTGTGTGTGTGTGTGTGTGTGTGTGTGTCCCCTCAAAGAACCACGGTACTAAATACATGCTTCAAACAGAATAAGCCACAGGCAAGACCCAGAGAATGGTGGCTGAAGTGTAGGACCGTGTGTGAGTGTGTGTGTGTGTGTCCCCTCAAAGAACCACGGTACTAAATACATGCTTCAAACAGAATAAGCCACAGACAAGACCCGGAGAACGGTGGCTGAACTGTAGGATCGTGTGTGTGTGTGTGTGTGTGTGTGTGTGTGAGTGAGTGTGTGTGTGTGTGTGTGTGTCCCCTCAAAGAACCACGGTACTAAATACATGCTTCAAACAGAATAAGCCACAGGCAAGACCCGGAGAACGGTGGCTGAAGTGTTGGATCGTGTGTGTGTGTGTGTGTCCCCTTAGAGAATCACGGTACTAAATACATGCTTCAAACAGAATAAGCCACAGACAAGGCCTGGAGAACGGTGGCTGAACTGTAGGATCGTGTGTGTGTGTGTGTGTGTGTGTGTGTGTGTGTGTCCCCTCAAAGAACCACGGTACTAAATACATGCTTTTAACAGAATAAGCCACAGGCAAGACCCGGAGAACAGTCGCTGAAGTGTAGGACCGTGTGTGTGTGTGTGTGTGTGTCCCCTCAGAGAACCACAGGTACTAAATACATGCTTCAAACAGAATAAGCCACAAGCAAGACCCGGAGAAGTGTAGGACCGTGTGTGTGTGTGTGTGTGTGTGTGTGTGTGTCCCCTCAGAGAACCACGGTACTAAATACATGCTTCAAACAGAATAAGCCAGTCCCTCCTCCTGCCTTATTCCTCCCCAGAAGCCAAGGATTCTGAGGAATCTTCTAGAACACATCCCAGAATACCCAGTGTCATGATTTGACGTTCTCTATGCAAATGTCTCAGAAAGTGATTGTAGGGTCCATCCTGTTGGAAAAAAAGACCTTGCTACCCATATATATGCTACAGATGGACTGTCCACACACATGCACCCACGTCCCAAAGGGGGTGAAATGGAGTCAGCTCTCTCCTCTAAATCTACTTTCTGGAAAGGAATTCAGAGGAATCTGAGTGCTGATCAAAGCTGACTGCACAGAATAAGCCAGAGAACAACCTACCAAGGCAGACCAACAGCAACAATGGGGAGATGCATTTTGGTGTTAATAAAACACCAAAACAATGTCTTGGCAGACATATACAGAGACTCGGGTGGGATAGAGGAACAAATCGAAAACTGTCAAATCATCCAAGCACTTTCTGTAAAAAAAAATGTCTCCGGAAGCTATGGCCATACCGGGCCGAGCTCCGCAGGTGCGTGGGCAGACCGGGGGCAGGGTATCCAGGAGGCAGGCTCTGACGTCAGTTGCGATGCCAGGGAGACGATGACAGTGTAGCAACAGGAGGCAGCTGGCGCAGTACGGGGGCACGACCATCAGCTGATTCTTGGGAGCCAGTCCCGGGTGCAAGCAGACCGGGCGGGGCGGATGGAGACGTCAGTGCCGCGGCCGTCAGCGCCAGTTGCCGCAGCCGCAGCCGCAAGACCGCTCTGCTGCAGCTCAGACGCAGGTCCCGGCAGGAGCCACCAGCCCTCGGCAGCTGCTGCTCAACCATGGCCGACCCAGAGAACCGGACACCTGCGGAGCCGAGCCAGGCGCCGGCGGCGGCGGCGGAGGCGGCAGCGGCGGCAGCAGCGGCAGCAGCGGCAGCGACGGCGGCAGCGGCGGAGGCAGCAGCGGAGGAGGTAATGGCCGAAGGCGGGGCGCAGGGGGGCGAAGCCGACAGCGCGGCCGCGGAACCCGAGTGCGCGGCAGGGCAGACCACTGAGGAGCCCCAGACCCCTGCAGAGAATGCAGCAAAGCCCAAGAATGACTTTATCGAGAGCCTGCCTAATTCAGTGAAATGCCGAGTCCTGGCGCTCAAAAAGCTGCAGAAGCGATGCGATAAGATAGAGGCCAAATTTGACAAGGAATTTCAGGCTCTGGAGAAAAAGTACAACGAAATCTATAAGCCCCTACTTGCCAAGATCCAGGAGCTCACTGGTGAGATGGAGGGATGTGCATGGACCTTGGAGGCTGAGGAGGAGGATGATGATGTCGAGGATTACGTGGATGATGAGGAGGGGGAGGATGAAGAGGAGGAGGATGAAGAGGCTGCGGCTGCCAAAGAAGAGGGTCCCCACTCTGCAAAGTCTGATGACGCCAAGAAATAAGCGGGGGCAGAGATGGAAGAGGAGAATGACGACGGAGAAAATTCTGCTTTATTATTATTTTTTCTGAGTAGTGGTGAACTTAAAAAGGCTCAGGTTTTGGACTAAAATACGTGAATCAATTCTGACATTCCTAAAATATATTCAATTGAAACAATCAGATTCTGACCAGCCTGTTTCAAATTTGATTTTCATTTTGAACTCAAAAAATGTATCAAAAGGTGTTAAAGAAAATGAGTTAAATTAAAAGTGATGTTTTTTTTCATGATCTCTTCTGTGAAGACTGGAACTGAGGGCTATTAAGTGTGAAGGTAGATGTGAAGTAAAGAATCATCAGCTGGAAACACATTCATCACACTATCATCACACTACACACAGAACACCCACGCTGAGACTGACATGTTCTCCATCCTTAATTCTTCTATTTCTTTAGTCCTGATATTTGACATTGCAAAAAAAGCAGAACCCAAGAAAAAAAAAACTCATCTATAAGACTTTGCTTTTGCAACCCAGACATCAGCTTTACATTTCAGAGAAGATTGATGGAATCAGAGATGCCTGGGATGGAGATCATGACAGTACTGTTAATGAGGCTGGAAACTGCCACTTCAAATTTTAAGAATATTCTGAGTATTTGAATTTAGAGGACCAACTTGGTTCTGAGAAGGAGAGTGTATAATATTGTCAACATATGTGTTCATTATTTAGTCTCATGTTTATGTGTTTTCTTGCTAGTGTCACAAAGCTGTAAAAAAACCAAATGTTTAAGTATAAAATCCCTCTACCCTAGCATTTTAGAACTGTTAATTTACTTGAAGAGATGTAGAATGTAACGTAGTAAATTCTGTAAAGCATGTGTGTACACTGTTACGCAGTTTGATTCTTGTGAAGTCTTTTTGTCATCTAGCTTTTAGAATGTAGCTGTGAAA
The DNA here is from genome assembly GCF_036850995.1 of Saccopteryx leptura. NCBI lineage: Eukaryota > Metazoa > Chordata > Mammalia > Chiroptera > Emballonuridae > Saccopteryx > Saccopteryx leptura. The sequence goes on along the minus strand of NC_089507.1, from coordinate 70,717,718 downwards.
ATTATCAGAACTCTTCAATGAAGCTAATGTTTGGAAAAAATGTATACTTGAAGACCCAATCTAAATGTGTGTCCCCACTCCCAGCTCAGAAGTAGAAAGGGTTTAAGTTTGCTTGTATTAGCTGTGCCTTCATTATTTTGCTATGTAAATGTGATATATTCAATATAAAATGGTGCAAAATCAAATTTTACTGAGTGAGGATAGAATGGCATACAGTTAAGGATTTTTAAGAAGGACACATTTAATGTAAAGATTCAGCTTCTTTGTGGGTTTTGAATTATGTGATCTATTAAAAAATGTAAGCATAAAGTTGTTTATCACTGTGGTGTTAATAAAACAGTATTTTCAAAAACAAAGAACTCTGCCTGGAATCAAATCTTATCTCTGTGCTCAGTTACTTCTGATCTATAAAAGGGGATATTAATACTCCCTTTCCTCACAGGTTATTACGGACAACAGTGAGTTAATGCACATAAAGCCCCCAATGTCTGAGAATGCTCAAGGAATGTCAGCTATTATATGAAAGATAGAGACACTGATTATAAATTCAATCCACATTCACTTCCCAGTTATAAAAGAGGAGAAAATGGACATTATTATATTCTTAAGTTTATAGTTCCTTGTAGTTAGAATAACAATATTGTTAGAAAAGAATGTTATTCTTTTTAAACAATTAGAAAAGAATGTAGTTTTTAATTTTGAAATACAGGAAATTCAATAAACTGTTATTGGTTTTGTGGTTTCTTCAATATAAAATCAGGTTTTTATTTCCTCCCAGAAAGGATAAAAGACTAATGTGACATGAATAAATATAAAAAAGGCTATTTCAACTTTACATTTGGGCATTAATAAAATGAATGAACTAAAAATAATTTAAAATGGAAGCCTTCTAAAAAATTGAAAAACTCAGATGCATTTTCTTCCATTTCCCTAAAGTGTTAAAATTATAGAGAAGCAAAATTAGACTGCTTTACCTTAGGGAATGGGTGACAGTTCTGACCTGTTGCTAATGACAGGAGTTGGATAAAACCTTAAGGTAATATTAATCTTCCTTAGGGCCAGGCCAACAAAAAGGGGGGGGGGAGGAACACACACACACACACACACACACACACACACACACATCTTAATCATATGATTATCTTATTAGAAACAAAAAAAATCTAATGAAATTCAATATTCATTTCTTATCTCTAATAATAATAAACTCATTTAATATTTTTCTAGGTTCAGAAGAAAAGCAAAAAATAAGTTATAATTATTGGGAAAAATATTTTTGTAGGCATGTGATTAGATAAAGAGAATCAACTGAAAACTATTACATTTAAAAAGTTTGAGGAATTGATCAGTTACCTGCTAAATATAAAAAAATCATTATTTCTAGGCACTGATCTTAAAATATATGGAAAAGACCCTCTTTCACAGAATAAGAAATCAAAATATTTTTTAAAACCTCTAATAAAAAATATGTATAACCTATATGGAAAGAAAAAAAACACCCCAGAGTATCACCAAAAAAAAAAAAAAAGAGCCTTAGGTTGGTAATATTAAATATTACCAAAGTGTTGATTATTCCCAAATTAACTTCAAAGAATAATCCAAATTCATTCTGGAAATTAATATGATTACCCTAATGTTCACCTGTAAGAATAGCTAGGAAAACTAGCAATATGGATACAATTCAGATTTTACCTTAGGTTACAGACTCAATTTTTTTAAAGATTTTATTTATTAATTTTAGAGAGGAGAGGGGGGGGGGGGGGAGGAACAGGCAAGCCCAGGGTTTCGAATCGGCAACCTCAGCGTTCCAGGTCAATGCTTTATCCACTGTGCTACTACAGGCCAGGCCAGACTCAAATATTTTTTTAATTGAAGAAAATACATTACATATTTATCAATTACCAGACACGAAAAGGTTAAGATTAGAGTGATATCAGGCCAAAATAAATAAACAGACTTGACAACACAGAAATTAATAAATTAAAAACATGTAGAAACAATACATTTTCAAAAGCAAACAACTGGGAATACAATCTGCAATAAATATGACTGGCAAAGGGTTAATAGTCATAATAACGAGTTCACATAAATCGTATGAAAATTATTTAGTCCCAATAGAGAACATGTAAAGAACACTAGCAGACTACCACAACTCCGGGGCAGAAGACGTGTCCTGAAAGGGCAGCACTGGGCGGAGCAGGGTCCAGGGAGGTCTGCAGGACCTGCTTTCCCAGCTGCATGCACTGGGCAGCAATCTTTCACTCTAGCTACAGGGTTTTCTAACTACAGGTCATTAATACTGTCGGTCATTGCCACTTTCCTCGGATGCAGGCATATTACAATCCTCTTTACAAAGTCAAGCAATTTCCACCATTTCCTCACTGGGTTGATCTTTACCCGCTGTTTCCTGCAGTGCTTATTTGATCGTTCCTAAGGCAGCCATAAAACTTGCATGATAACATCTAGCAGGATACCCTCCTTTCAATGCAGGTCAAATACTATTATTCATCAACCATTTTAATCTATTATAGGTTCAAATCAGTAAGCAATGCACAAAATAACTGCCAGAAAGAAAGGCGACATGCATTGCACATTCAGCTCGGGCTCTAAGAACACTGCAGAAAGCTGGAGCGTGCTGACGCACACTGCCCAAGCCGCCACGCAGCTCCCGGAGGCTTCATGCTCAGTGCAGACACACATGAGCTTCCTCCCACACCCACACGTACACACATTTTTCTTGTTGAGGTGAAATTCACAAAATACAACCATTTTAAATGAACAATCTTTTATTTTGTGGCATTTGTAAACTCACAATGTTGTGCAATCATCACTTCTATCTAATTCACTTTTCTTAAACAAAAACATTTGAGATAAACAGTAAAATGGAATACTGCTGTATAATATATGTAGAGTAACCTCTACATCAAAGTGACATAAAATTTTACCAATAATATAAAATTTCTTAATAAAATTAGATTTTTTTAAAAGAAAACAGTGTTTGTAAGGATTAGATAGAGTAGGTATTCATATATTGGTGGTAATGTATAAGCTGGTATAATTCATTAGAAAAAAACCTATCAACAGGTTAAAATTAATTGCTTTTAAAATTATTTTTAATTAATTGCTCTTCAAATTGCTTTTCATTTATAAAGCAAACAAAGCTTTATACTAAAAGATGTCTGATATAATCTTACTAAAAATGAAGGAAAGAGAAAGAATAAAGGGAACTAAAAAAGAACATAGGAACAGGCCAGATATCTAAAAATGAAAAACTAGAAAATACACATTTACATGGAAGACCGTGCAGCCATTAAGAGTGTCCAAGAGGCCTTTGTATTATCTGGACTTAAGTTTAAAAACTCAGACATACAATTTTACATGTATATAGCATGTTTGTCACGATGCTAACTTTGTCTTTAAAAATTGCAGAATCTGCCTAAAAGAAAAACAACAAAATTTCAAAGTCATTTTTCTTTGGGGGGAAAGGGGATGGGGTGAGGGAACACTCTGGGACTCTGGTCTTGGTCTCTAAGAGACAGTGAGCTGACGCTTGTGGAGCATAAATTCTCGCTCATATTGCATGGCTTTAAATTCTGGCTTTGGTTTTGAATCCTGGACTACTGGCTATGTAACCTTGAACAAGTTATATCTCAGCTATACCTTCTCTGTACCTTCATCTATAATGTTTAGAGGAATTCTAAATACCTGTAAAGTACTCAGAATAGTGCCCAATACATCTAAGCACTCAAGAAATGTTACTGGCATTTTACTTATCTGCTCTTCCTTTAATAGTTCAGTGCAAAATACAATGTAGATCTTTAAGATTATACCTCTCACAGACTATCTCAAGAGATCAACTGAAGGCTGTGATCAGTCCAAACTTCAGTAGATCTTAAGGAGCTAGAAATGTTTTTCATTATGAGTTCTATACTCAGGTTTAGGTATCCTTTGGAGCACTTAGCTTAAGCCTGGCATTTCTTACTGTATGGTCTTTTTAATATCCTCCCCCACCTCCACCTTTTTGTAAGATGGAGAACAGGGAGGAAGACACAGATGACATTGAATTTGATTACAATAAATGGAGATCACTTTGGGGAAATCTAGAATGATGTGTGGGTTTTTCATTAATGGTAATAACACCATGCTATAGAGTATGAGAAATACTTAACTATGAGTAGTAATGTAATACAGTATTATCCAGACAAGACTACCAGCTGTGGCAAGAAGATTCATTTGGCTATGATGTGGCCACCAGCAATTATCCATGACGTTCTTTTACTTGGATGCTTATAACTCATTTGACTCTCTGCAGTTCTTGTGCAAGGATAGAAAGCATTTTAAGACCAAATGGAATATAAGAAACTATGAATAAAGAATTGGTACCCTCCTAGCATTTTTCTCTAAAAAAATGGTAACAATAAATATCTTACTGTTAAACAAACAAAAACAGCTTCAGTGCCAGTGGTATCTATGTACATAATTGCCCAAGTTAAAAATCCAAAAGGTATTATTATTATAGTTCTTTTATTTAATTTCCTTAGACTGATTTAAAAAATACTCAGAAGGACCCCTAGTGATGAGATTAGGTATGCATGTAATAGACAAAATGAAAGAACAGCTGCAATGATTACTCTTTTACACTCACACACAACCTTTCCTACCAGGATCTCCATATACACTGCTAATAATACTTCTGCCTTTTGCACTACACAATCAAAAGAAAAAATGTCACTCGTGTCTTTTTCTAGTTTTCCCTAACCATAGCAGTGATACTAAGTAATGTGGCAAAATCACACGAGGTTCTTCTTAGGAGCCTGTCCAACAGGTAACTGTGTGAGAACAACAGGCTCAGCCTCCTGTCACGAAGTACAGAGGCATGGACAATAGTGCTGAGAGTAGCAAGGGTGAGGTCATGTACTCAATGAGTACTCCTCTCAGGAAAAGTCAAAACTGCACTTCACCTAACATTGAAGCCGTTCCATACTTTACTCTCAAACACAGTGGCACAGTGAACTGGCATTAAAAATAGAAACTCTCCCTCTGACTAACAATATTTAAGATGACAGCACTCTTAATTTTTGACTTCCATTAAAGATGGCAGTAGGTAAACATGCTCACCTCCTCCTGTGACCACATCAAAATTACAACTACATTTTAGAACAACTCTTGAGAACCACCTGAAGATTAGCTGAACAGAAATCCTTTAACTAAAGATAAAGAAGTCAAGTCAAGACTGTTCAGAGAGGCAGAAACACTAAACAGGCTGGTTCTACAGCCATATGTGGTGGTTAAGAATCAGTAAGGATATCTCAGCTGCTGAGCACCCCCTGAGGAGTGAGCAGTCCCAGCCACCCTCTGGACTCCCCAGCAAGAAGCATTAGTACTGGGAAGAGGAGTGCCCACAACATCTGGTTGTGAAAATCAGCAGGGATTCCATCAGGTGAAAAAAGTGCTGCTCAAATAAATAAATAAGCATCCTTTTATTTATTTATTTATTTATTTATAATTTTTTATTGTTTTTTACGGGGGGAGGGAGAGAAAGACAGAGAAACACCAATTTGTTATCTCACTTATTTACACCTTCATTGGTTGATGCTTCTATGTGCCCTGACCAAGGATCACACCTGTAACCTTGGCTCATCAGGAAGATACTCGAAGCAACTGAGCTACTCAGCCAGAGCTGAGGCATCCTCTTTAAGGGCCCACACACAGACTCACTTGCTCACACTCACCCTAAGTGCCAGAGAAGAGACAGCAGCTTGAAAGTGCCAGGGATACATGGATAGGAACTGAATTGTCTGGCTGTAGAGTAAGAGTTAGAGTGGAAGTTCTCTCCCAGACAAAAGTGTGGGCAGGTGTCACCGTTCTTTTGTTGAGCCCTCTCTCCACACAGCTGCAGACATAGCTAGATGCAGTATCTGAGTCTTCATCAACGTGGCTAACACCACTGGCCCATGCTGGTGGTTCTCTGAAACCCCACCCCACCCAATCTGTGCACCAGCCCAAACGTCTTTCGGTGGCTGTTCCTCACAAGCTGCCAGCCTCGACCCATGCTGAGGACTTTCCGAAAATCACTCAAAGGTTCATAAACGCCAAATAATTAGTGGTTGGTCTCAGCATACCCAGTATATCTTGCTAAACAGCCCCTGACCCTACTAGCACTTGAGATGAGATTGGTTTACAACATAGCCTCTCCCAGGAGCCTCCATGCCCAGCAAAGGCAGCTACCCAGTGCTGTTAAACGCTTTGTTGCTCTTACCAGTTAGATGGCCTGGGCCTCACAGGAGACCCTCCCAAGAAGCTCCAATGCCAACACACCCAGTGGCCAGCTTCAGTTCATACAGGAGCACCACCCAATTAACTCCACAAATGACATGCCCAAAGGATGGACTTGGCAGGAATCAAAGCCCCATTATAGTAAATCTCACTCTGTGGGGTCAGCCCTCAAAACTACAGCTCATCTGCTATAATCATGGCCAGATCTCACAGCCAGTCAGCCTTAGAGTCAATGCCACTCACTGATGTATAAACAGCAATCAAGGCACAACTACAACAGAAGGGCACACACAACTCACATAAGGAAATGAGGGAGTTTGTACCACTGGGTCCCACAGGATACCTACTATATAATGGCACTCTGCCAAGACCAGGAGACATAGCAGCTCTACCTAATGCATAGAAACATACACAGGGAGGCAGCCAAAATGAAGAAACAAAGGAACATGTTCCAAATGAAAAAACAGAACAAAATTCCAGTAAAAGAACAAAACAAAATGGAGATAAGCAATCTACAAGATAATGAGTTCAAAACACTGGTATAAAAACATTCAATGAAATCCATGAGAACGTACACAAAGAGATAGAAACCATGAAAAAGAACCAGTCAGAAATGAAGAATACAATAACTGAAACGAAGACTACATTAGAGGAAGGGTAGGTATCAACAGAAAATTAGATGAGGCAGAGAATCAAATCAGTGATTTGGAAGACAAGGCAACAGAGCAGCCGAAAGGAAGGAAGGAAGGAAGGAAGGAAGGAAGGAAGGGAGGGAGGGAGGGAGGGAGGGAGGGAGGAAGGAAGGAAGGAAGGAAGGAAGGAAGGAAGGAAGGAAGGAAGGAAGGAAGGAAGGAAAAAAGAAAGAAAGAAAGAAAGAAAGAAAGAAAGAAAGAAAGAAAGAAAGAAAGAAAGAGAAAGAAAGAAAGAAAGAAAGAAAGAAAGAAAGAAAGAAAGAAAGAAAGAAAGAAAGAAAGAAAGAAAGAAAGAATTTTAAAAATGAGATTAAGGGATCTTTGGGACAACATCAATTATAACATGCACATTACTGGGATAGAGGAAAAGAAAAGAGGGCAAGGAGTTAAAAACCTATTTGAAGAAACGATTGAAATTTTCCCTAACCTGACAAAGGAAATAGACATACAAGTACAGGAAGCACAGAGTCCCATACAAGATGAATCCAAAGAGGCCCACACTAAGAAACATCATAATTAAAATGCTGAAGGTTAAGCCTGACCTGTGGTGGCACAGTGGATAAAGCGTCGACCTGGAAATGCTGAGGTCGCCGGTTGGAAAACCCTGGGCTTGCCTGTTCAAGGCACATATGGGAGTTGATGCTTCCAGTTCCTCCCCCCTTCTCTCTCTCTGTCTTTCCTCTCTCTCGCTCTCTCCCTCTCCTCTCTAAAATGAATAAATAAAAAAAAAAAAATTTAAAAAAGGAGATGACGTCAGAGTAATGGCGGGGTAGGAAGCGATACCGATAAATCTCCCCCAAAACTCAACAAGATCTTCAACCAGAAACAGAAAAACCTATACTTGGAGCCTCCAGATGATTCGCAATACACCCAAAGGTATGGTCGAGTGAAAAATTGGCTAAATATATAACCAAACCCCGAAGGAAATAAGGAGTAAGAAATGCTCCGCCTTCCTCACTAACCTAAACAGGGCGGCTTTCTCTGGTAACTGTGAATATAGAAACTGAGGTGGGCAAAGGGGGTGAATAGATCCAGGCCGCGGCACAAACAGCCGAACCAGGCTGTGGCACGGAGATCCAAGCCGAGGAAAAACTGATCCTGTGGCAACCCGGGCAATACAAGCTAACACTCGCGCCAAACCCAAACAAAGAAAGACAAGTGGGGCAGCCATTTTACCCGTTCTCCTGGTCGGTGCGCAGTTAGTGGGCGAGAGATTTCTTCCTAAGCCCCAGGAGTGGGTGCCCGTGTTAACCCACAGAGAGGCAGAGTCAGAGGCCTTTCTGTGGGCCAAAAGCAGAATCTCTGGGCAGCCCCAGCGCCCTGGGAAAGCCGCGCACGGGAGGGAGCGAGAACTAATTCCAACGGTGGAAATTTTCCGTGCTGGTGGGGGTTTCACTCAGAGGGAAACGCGGCCAGCCTCATATCCTGGTCTGCGCGCGCAGATAGGGAGTGAGAGATTCCTCCGAGTGCCTCGGCAGTGCTCGCCCGTGTTATCGCACTGAGGGGCAGAGTCAGGGGCCTTTGTGTGGGCCAAAGCGGAATCTCGGGCCGCCCCAGCGCCTTGCAAAAGCCGTGCACGGGGACGGAGCGAGAGCCAATTCCAACGCTGCAACTTTTCCATGCGGTTGGGGGTTTCACTCAGAGCGTGAGACTGCTGGCCAGATATCCTGGTCTGCGCGCGCAGATAGCGAGAGTTTCCTCCAAGCGCCCCGGAAGTGGGCGCCCGCCTGTGTTACGGTACAGAGTGGCAGAGCCAGAGGTCTTTGAGTGGGCGGAAAGCCCGCCTGATTATGCTAGCAGCTCTGACTGACTGAGCCTTACCCAGAGCCCTGTGCTGAGTGGAAATAGAGTGGGGAGTTGCCAGCTCTTTGAGCCTCTTACTATCCAGGCAGAGGCAGCAGCAACCCCATAGCTGGATTATCAGGCTACTAATTGAGGAAGGAAAGACTAGGAGAAAGGCTCCAGGAACACGGACTCTCTCACTGTCGGAGCCTATAAATGCTAATAGCCTCGACTGCCAACGAGACTAAAGCACAATACATGACATTGCCATAGAGACTTATCAACTGCAAACCTCTACCTGAGCGTGCCAAAGGGGCAGAACTCGGGGTACAGAGTTACCGACCAGGAAGAGGGAGAGAAAAGAAAAAGCAAGAAGATAACCTCTCAAAATCAAGAATAATCTGCAGACTTTATAACCTATCCCATTTTATTATATTTGTTCGTTTGTTTCTCTTATATTCATTCTTGATACTTTTTTTCCTCCTCCAATTTGGCCGATTAACTCTCTGCCGGTCTTACTCTCTCCTCTCCTTGAACTACACTACCCATAAGTGTTACATCTCCCATTATCTTTTCTCTCCTCTTCCTTTCTCTCTATGAGGGTTGCACTCCAAAACCCTTAACTCTCTCTCTCTCTCTCTCTCTCTCTCTCTCCTTTCTTTTTTCTTCTTTTAGTGGTTCCCTCTTTTTTTCTCTCTCTTTCTTTTCTCCCTCTATATTAGTTTCTTCCTTTCTCCTTTACATCTCCTCTCATTCAAACCTCAATAACAAACAAATTATCTTATCTGGGACTCAAACTTATGTTTATGGCATTTTGGGGGGGTTTTTACTTCACCTTTTTAACTCACTAGCAGTGCTCCCATCCCTGGCTCTCCATTTTATCTAGTTCTTATTCCACTAAATACAATAGTAATTTTTTAATTTGTCCCCCCATTTTTCTGTTTTCCTCTTATTCCTCTCATCATAACTCTTAGACAACCAACACCTAAAAGCAAATCATTTTATTCTTGACCCAAATTTTTTCCTTATTTGCTTTTTGTGGGTCCATATCCCCTTTTTTTCTTCTTTTCTTTTTTTTTTTTGCCCCTTTATTACTTTTCCCCAATTCAGGCCCTCCATCACAGGCATTGTTTGTTATAATTCACAGTTCACCACAAGATTTTCTCAAGAAAGAGGGGAGAGGAGAGGAGAGGAAAAAAGGAGGGGGGGAATAATTTCCTTTTTTTTTAATTTTTATTTTATTTTATTTTTCTTTATTTCATTATTAATTTTTTTTTAAAAAAACAACTCTTTTCGATTTATTTTTTTATTTTTTTTTACTTTTTATTCTTTATTAAATCTCATTAATACTATTAACAAAACCACCCTCAGATGCCATTAAGGAAGAGAAAATCGAATATCATGGATACAAAAGAAAGAGAGGTAACACAGCTAGATGAGGAAAAATCTACGGAGAAAAAATTTAATATATTGGAAACCTTGGAGCTAAATGACAGAGAATTCAAGATAGAAATCCTAAAAATACTCAGAGATATACAAGAAAACACAGAAAGGCAATTTAGGGAGCTCAGAAAACAACTCAATGAACACAAAGAATATATGTCCAAGGAAATTGAAACTATAAAAACAAATCAAACAGAGATGAAAAACTCAATTCATGAGCTGAAAAACGAAGTAACAAGCATAGCTAATAGAACAGGTCAGATAGAAGAGAGGATTAGTGAAATAGAAGACAAGCAACTTGAGGCACAACAGAAAGAAGAAGAAAGAGACTCAAAAATTAAAAAAAAATGAGATAGCCCTACAAGAATTATCTGACTCCATCAAAAAGAATAACATAGCCTGACCAGGTGGTGGCGCAGTGGATAGAGCGTCAGACTGGGATGCGGAGGACCCAGGTTCGAGACCCCGAGGTTGCCAGTTTGAGCATGGGCTCATCTGGCTTGAGCAAAAAGCTCACCAGCTTGGATCCAAGGTCGCTGTCTCGAGCAAGGGGTTATTCGGTCCGCTGAAGGCCCACGGTCAAGGCACATGTGAGAAAGCAATCAATGAACAACTAAGGTGTCGCAATGCGCAACGAAAAACTAATGATTGATGCTTCTCATCTCTCCGTTCCTGTCTGTCCCTGTCTATCCCCCACTCTGACTCTCTCTCTGTAAAAAAATAAAATAAAATAAAATAAAATAAAAAAAATAAAAAAAGAATAACATAAGAATAATAGGTATATCAGAAGGAGAAGAGAGAGAAAATGGAATGGAGAACATACTCAAACAAATAATAGATGAGAATTTCCCAAGCCTGTGGAAAGAACTAAAGTTCAAGAAGCAAACAGAACTCCAAGTTTTCTTAACCCCAACAAACCTACTCCAAGGCATATCATAATGAAATTGACACAAACCAACAGCAAAGAAAAAATTCTCAAGGCAGCCAGGGAAAAGAAGAATACAACATATAAAGGAAGCCCATTAGATTATCATCAGATTTCTCAGCAGAAACTCTACAAGCTAGAAGAGAGTGGACCCCAATATTTAAAATCCTGAAAGAGAGGAACTTTCAGCCATGAATACTATACCCATCAAAGCTATCCTACAAATATGAAGGAGAAATAAAAACATTCACAAATACAGAAAAGATGAGGGAATTTATCATCAGAAAACTCCCACTCCAGGAATTACTAAAGGGGGTTCTCCAATCAGATACAAAGAACAAAAAAAAACAGAGCCACAAGTAAAAGCTCCAAGAAGAACACAATAAAACCAAATTTAAACTGTGACAACAACAAAAAGAAAGAGGGGGAGAAGATGGAGATTAACAGTAGCAAAGGATGATGGAGTGCAAAAGTACTCACAAAATAGTTCGCTACAATGAACAGGGTAGGGACCCTTTTCATTACTCAAACGTAACCACCATTGAAAAAACCACCACAGAAGCACATGAGATAAAAAAGATAGAAACAGAGGAAAGATGTATGGAATACAACCAAATAAAAACAAAAGATAGAAAAACGAAAGAGAAGGATCAAACAAGACACAAAACTAACAGAAAGCAAGATATAAAATGGCAATAGGGAACTCACAAGTATCAATAATTACACTAAATGTAAACGGATTAAACTCACCAATAAAAAGGCACAGAGTAGCAGAATGGATTAAAAAAGAAAATCCAACTGTATGCTGCCTACAGGAAACTCATCTAAGTAACAAGGATAAAAACAAATTCAAAGTGAAAGGCTGGAAAACAATACTCCAAGCAAATAACATCCAAAAAAAAGCAGGTGTAGCAATACTCATATCGGATAATGCTGACTACAAGACAGGAAAAGTACTCAGAGACAAAAATGGCCATTTCATAATGGCTAAGAGGACACTGAATCAAGAAGACATAACAATTCTTAATATATATGCACCAAACCAAGGAGCACCAAAATATATAAGACAGCTACTTATTGATCTTAAAACAAAAACTGACAAAAATACAATCATACTTGGAGACCTCAATACACCGCTGACGGCTCTAGATCGGTCATCCAAACAGAGAATCAACAAAGATATAGTGGCCTTAAACAAAACACTAGAGCACCTGGATATGATAGACATCTACAGGACATTTCATCCCAGAGTGACTGAGTATACATTTTTCTCCAGTGTACATGGATCATTCTCAAGAATTGACCATATATTGGGCCACAAAAACAACATCAGCAAATTCAGAAAAATCAAAGTTGTACCAAGCATATTTTCTGATCATAAAGCCTTGAAACTAGAATTCAACTGCAAAAAAGAGGGAAAAAATCCCACAAAAATGTGGAAACTAAACAACATACTTTTAAAAAATGAATGGGTCAAAGAAGAAATAAGTGCAGAGATCAAAAGATATATACAGACTAATGAAAATGACAATACGACATATCAGAATCTATGGGATACAGCAAAAGCAGTGATAAGAGGGAAGTTCATATCACTTCAGGCATATATGAACAAACAAGAGAGAGCCCAAGTGAACCACTTAACTTCCCACCTTAAGGAACTAGAAAAAGAAGAACAAAGACAACCCAAAACCAGCCGAAGAAAGGAGATAATAAAAATCAGAGCAGAAATAAATGAATTAGAGAACAGAAAAACTATAGAAAAAATTAATAGAACAAGGAGCTGGTTCTTTGAAAAGATCAACAAAATTGACAAACTTGGCAAGACTTACCAAGGAAAAAAGAGAAAGAACTCATATAAACAAAATCCAAAATGAAAGAGGAGAAATCACCACAGACACCGTAGATATACAAAGAATTATTTTAGAATACTATGAAAAACTTTATGCCACTAAATTCAACAACCTAGAAAAAATGGATAAATTCCTAGAACAATACAACCTTCCTAGACTGAGTCAAGAAGAAGCAGAAAGCCTAAACAGACCTATCAGTAGAGAAGAAATAGAAAAAACCATTAAAAACCTCCCCAAAAATAAAAGTCCAGGCCCTGACAGCTATACCAGCGAATTTTATCAAACATTCAAAGAAGACTTGGTTCCTATTCTACTCAAAGTCTTCCAAAAAATTGAAGAAGAAGCAATACTTCCAAACACATTTTATGAGGCCAACATAACCCTCATACCAAAACCTGGCAAGGATGGCACAAAAAAAGAAAACTACAGACCAATATCTCTAATGAATACAGATGCTAAAATACTAAACAAAATACTAGCAAATCAAATACAACAACATATTAAAAAAATAATACATCATGATCAAGTGGGATTCATCCCAGAATCTCAAGGATGGTTCAACATACGTAAAACGGTCAACATAATACACCATATCAACAAAACAAAGAACAAAAACCACATGATCTTATCAATAGACACAGAAAAGGCTTTCGATAAAATACAACACAATTTTATGTTTAAGACTCTCAACAAAATGGGTATAGAAGGAAAATATCTCAACATGATAAAGGCCATATATGATAAACCATCAGCTAACATCATATTAAATGGCACTAAACTGAAGGCTTTCCCCCTTAAATCAGGAACAAGACAGGGTTGTCCACTCTCTCCACTCTTATTTAATGTGGTACTAGAGGTTCTAGCCAGAGCAATCAGACACGACAAAGAAATAAAAGGCATCCATATAAGAAAAGAAGTAAAGGTATCACTTTTTGCAGATGATATGATCCTATACATCAAAAAAAACAAGGAATCCACAAAAAGACTACTAGAAACAATAAGCCAATACAGTAAGGTCGCAGGATACAAAATTAACATACAGAAGTCAATAGCCTTTCTATATGCCAACAATGAAACATTTGAGAATGAACTCAAAAGAATAATCCCCTTCACGATTGCAACAAAAAAAATAAAATACTTAGGAATAAACATAACAAAGAATGTAAAGGACTTATATAATGAAAACTATAAACCATTGTTAAGGGAAATTGAAAAAGATATAATGAGATGGAAGAATATACCTTGTTCTTGGCTAGGAAGAATAAATATAATCAAGATGGCTATATTACCCAAAGCAATATACAAATTTAATGCAATTCCCATCAAACTTCCAATGACGTTTTTTAAAGAAATAGAGCAAAAAATCATCAGATTTATATGGAACTATAAAAAATCCCGAATAGCCAAAGCAATCCTAAAGAAAAAGAATGAAGCTGGGGGCATTACAATACCTGACTTCAAACTATATTATAGGGCCACGACAATCAAAACAGCATGGTATTGGCAGAAAAATAGACACTCAGACCAAAGGAACAGAATAGAAAGTCCAGAAATAAAACTACATATATATAGTCAAATAATTTTTGATAAAGGGGCCAACAACACACAATGGAAAAAAGAAAGCCTCTTCAATAAATGGTGCTGGGAAAACTGGAAAGCCACATGCAAAAGAATGAAAATGGACTACAGTTTGTCCCCCTGTACAAAAATTAACTCAAAATGGATCAAAGATCTAAACATAAGACCTGAAACAATTAAGTACATAGAAGAAGACATAGGTACTAAACTCATGGACCTGGGTTTTAAAGAGCATTTTATGAATTTGACTCCACAGGCAAGAGAAGTGAAGGCAAAAATTAATGAATGGGACTACATCAGACTAAGAAGTTTTTGCTCAGCAAGAGAAACTGATAACAAAATAAACAGAAAGCCAACTAAATGGGAAATGATATTTTCAAACAACAGCTCAGATAAGGGCCTAATATCCAAAATATACAAAGAACTCATAAAACTCAACAACAAACAAACAAACAATCCAATAAAAAAATGGGAAGAGGATATGAATAGACACTTCTCCCAGGAAGAAATACAAATGGCCAACAGATATATGAAAAGATGCTCATCTTCTTTAGCTATTAGAGAAATGCAAATCAAAACGGCAATGAGATACCACCTCACACCTGTTTGATTAGCTATTATTAGCAAGACAGGTAATAACAAATGTTGGAGAGACTGTGGAGAAAAAGGAACCCTCATACACTGTTGGTGGGAATGTAAAGTAGTACAACCATTATGGAAGAAAGTATGGTGGTTCCTCAAAAAACTGAAAATAGAACTACCTTATGACCCAGCAATCCCTCTACTCGGTATATACCCCAAAAACTCAGAAACATTGATACGTAAAGACACATGCAGCCCCATGTTTATTGCAGCATTGTTCATAGTGGCCAGGACATGGAAACAACCAAAAATCCCGTCAATAGATGACTGGATAAAGAAGATGTGGCACATATACACTATGGAATGAATACTACTCAGCCATAAGAAATGATGACATCGGAACATTTACAGCAAAATGGTGGGATCTTGATAACATGATACGAAGCGAATTAAGTAAATCAGAAAAAACCAGGAACTGCATTATTCCATACGTAGGTGGGACATAAAAGTGAAACTAAGAGACATTGATAAGAGTGTGGTGGTTACGGGGGGGAGGGGGGAATGGGAGAGGGAAAGGGGGAGGGGGAGGGGCACAAAGAAAACAAGATAGAAGGTGACAGAGGACAATCTGACTTTGGGTGATGGGTATGCAACATAATTGAACGACAAGATAACCTGGACTTGTTATCTTTGAATATATGTATCCTGATTTATTGATGTCACCCCATTAAAAAAATAAAATTATTATAAAAAAAAATGCTGAAGGTTAAGACAAATACAGAATCTTAAATGTAGCAAGAGCCTGGCCTGTGGTGGCACAGTGGATGAAGTGTCACCCCAGAATGCTGGGGTTGCTGTTTCCAAGTCGTTTCAGCACCGAGCACAGGCTCATCAGCAAGGGGGCACTGGCTTGATTAGGGGAATCATCCACATGATCCCAAAGCCCAAAAGGTCGCTTGCATGGAAAACCCAAGGCCGCTGATTTGAACAATGAAACACTGGTTCAGCCCTGGTCTAGGAACGTATGATAAGCAGTCAATGTACAACTATAGTGAAAGCAACAACAAATTGATGCTTCTCACCCACTCTCCCTTCCTATCTTTCTATCACTATCTCTCTCTCTCTCAAAACCAAACAAACAAAAGCAAGAGAAAAGTAGTTAGCTACCTACATGAAAGCTCTCATAACACTGTCAGCTGATTTCTCAGCAGAAATTTTCCAGGCCAGAAAGGATTGATATGAAATATTCAAAGCGATGAAAAGCAAGGACCTACAACCATGATAACTCAACAAAGCAAAACTATCATTTAGACTCAAAGGAGAGAGAAAGAGTTTCCAAGACAAGAAAAAGCTAAAGGAGCTTATCACCACTAAAGCAATCTTAGAAAAAATGTTAAAAGAACTTCCTAAAGAAGAAAACAATAAAGATCAAAAATATGAAAAAGGCCTGACCTGTGGTGACGCAGTGGATAAAGCGTTAACCTGGAAACACTGAGGTTGCCGGTTCAAAACCCTGGGCTTGCCTGGTCAAGGCACATATGGGAGTTGATGCTTCCTGCTCCTCCTCCTTCTCTCTCTCTCTCTCTCTCTCTCTCTCTCTCTCTCTCTCCCCCCTCTCTAAAATGAATAAATAAAATAAAAAATATGAAAAAAATAGCAATAACTACATAGCTTACTTGAAATGTAAATGGATTAAATGCTCCAATCAAAACACTTCAAGTAGCTAAGTGGAGAAGGAAACAAGACCTATACTCTCTATAAGAGACCCACTTAAAGCAAAAGACACACACAGAAAAAGATATTTAATACAAATAAAAATGAAAAAAATAAAACTGGGATTGCAATACTATATCAGACAAAATAGACCTGAAAATAAAGGCTATGCAAAGATACAAAGAAGGACATTTAGGAATGACGTCAGAGTAATGGCGTGGTAGGAAGCGATATCGATAAATCTCTCCCAAGACCCTGGCCGGTTGGCTCAGCGGTGGAGCATCGGCCTGGCATGCAGGGGACCCGGGTTCGATTCCCGGCCAGGGCACATGGGAGATGCGCCCATTTGCTTCTCCACCCCCCCCCTTCCTCTCTGTCTCTCTCTTGCCCTCCTGCAGCAGAAGCTCCATTGGAGTGGGAATGGCCCAGGCGCTGGGGATGGCTCCTTGGCCTCTGCCCCGGGCGCTGGAGTGGCTCTGGTCACGCGGAGCAACCCCGGAGGGGCAGAGCATCTCCCCCAGGTGGGCAGAGCGTCGCCCCTGGTGGGCGTACCAGGTGGATCCCGGTCGTGCGCATGCAGGAGTCTGGCTGGCTGACTCTCCCCCTTTCCAGCTTCAGAAGAAAAAATTAAAAAAAAAAAAATATCCCCAAAACTCAACAAGATCTTCAACCAGAAACAGAAAAACCTATCCTTGGAGCCTCCAGATGTTTCGCAAAGAAGGACATTTAGTATACAATTGCCAAGATATGGGAGCAACCTAAGTGTCCTTCAATGGATGATTAGATAAAAATGAACATACATACAATGGAATATTACTTGGCCATGAAAAATGAAATCTTACCATCTGCATCAACACGGACAGACTTAGAGGGTATTATGTTAAATAAAATAAGTCAGACAGGGGAGGACAAATACCATATGATGTCACTTATATGTGGAATCTAAAAGAACAAAATAAACAAACAATCAAAACAGAAACAAACTCGGAGCAACAGAGAACAAAAACTGATGGTTGCCTGATGGGAGGGAGGTTAGAGGGCTGGGTAAAAAAATAAAAGAAATAAGAAATACAAGTTGGTGGTTACAAAACAGTCACAGGGATATGAACTAGAGCATAGAGAATATAGTCAATACGATTTTAATAACTATGTAAAGAGTCAGGAGAACTTAGACGTACTGGGGAATCACTTCATAAGTCATATAAATGTCTAACCACTATGCTGTTCACCTGAAACTAATACTGAATGTCAACTGTAATTGAAAATTTTTAAAAATCTTTAAAAGAAATAGAAAAATGTGACAGCACTCTTTACTGTACAAAGACTGGAAAATTTTGGAAGTTTTAGAAAGCTATGATAATAGAATAAAGGAGTTTTGTAATAGAAGTACAAGAATAATGGGAGTTCCCTCTTTTTACCCTCTTAAATATATGGACTTTCTTCTAAAGAACTTGTGTGTCATCAGAACATCCTTAAGGAAAACACTTTGTAGGAGCACTGCTATCGTAAGTAAGAGAAAAGGAACTCCCACGCCTTTTACACAAAAGCATGCTCTCCTCACTGGTTCTGAGCATCACTCATGTTTACTAATGTTCATGATGGCGTATGCGTCCACAAGAGATATAAATAGTGGAGAAGAAAAAAAGGAAGGTAAAGACAGGAATATGCCATGGACCCACTTCTATCACGCCATCCTTTGCTTACAAACCAACGACGACTTATGACCTGATGAATGAATTCTAAATTTCTCTAATTTTCAAAAGCTCCACAGTCTAATCCCCAGCTAAGCTAGTCTGGGTTGGATGTCCGAATGAAGATCCCCTTAGCAACGTCCCCATGCTCAGGCCCCCCTCACTCACTCCTCACTGTTCTCTGCAGAAATAACAACCAGGATCAGCCATCACTTACAGAGAAGCTTGTACTTTGTTATGTCCTCCTCTCTACTTTCTGGCATCCAAATCTTAGTAGGCTTTCCAACCCAGCTCTCTCCCATCTCTCTCTGCCCAGATGCATTTGTCCATTTCTCTGAATTCCTTCAGATGCAATGATTCAATTGTATGTTCATATTTTATTTTTGATTGTATATTAGTGCAGCTTATCATTCTAAACAAACTGTGTTATAGTTCGGCATTCCTGCACAGTTTGTTTCTCAACTATTGAGTCAATTTAGATATTGAGTCAAAGAAATGTCTGTTGAATTAGGGAAGATAGTGAGAGTGATAGGGAGAAGCAGAGACAGAAAAAAAAAAAAAAAAAGAACTCAGACCCAGAAAGAGACAGGAAGCAAAAAATGGCAGAGATAAAAAATATTCTAAGAGAAATAATTTTATAGATACAGAATAGAGTTACAAGTCCCAACAGCGGCCTCAACTGCAGACTACGTCACACATTCCCTCGGCCTGCACGAGAGCACTCTGTTCCTCACGCACTCTGTCAATCACAGATCATTATGATGACTCACCAGACTCTGAAGACATTCCTAAACATTCCCCTACTGTGGAGGAGGACTATATAAAGAATATATGTGCTTGAACTTAATCGATATGAATAAGGATCAGAACAAATAGCTGCAGGAATGACTGAGTCATGTACTCAGGGTGAGATGCGACATCCTGCAGTAGTTAGTTCTTCTGGAAACCAGGGAGAATATTCTTGATCATTTGCTGACTTAGTTGATTATTCTGGAATGTGGTGATCTTTCTTTGTTCCTAGAGGTTATGCACCTAAGGCCCTCGTGTAATAGCCTCCAGCCAAAATTTTGCCATAACAAAGGGTGGGTCTCAGACTGCCCTGAAGCACTAGAGAACTCTTCCTCCTGGGTGCACAGGGCGGGTGGCCGACTTTGGGGCATAGGCTGGGGCTTCCCGGTCTGGTGATACGTTCCTTCATGGTTTGGTGAGATTTGTACATGCTCACAATTCCCTTTTCCTTAGTCTATTGCTTTAACTAGCCATTAGTCTGACCCAGGCTGATGTTTCTTCATCTGCTGATGTGTGTAGAGCCAGAGCCCAGGTCAACGTTTCTTGGCCTGGTGATGTTGTGCAGCTTATCACTGTGTTGATCCTTTTTCTTTATTCTAATTTAGGTTACATAAGTTTAAACCCTTTTTTTGATTTTGCCTTATTCTTTCTTGTTACTAATCATAATAAAATTTCCCCTAAACTTCATATGTAACTGAAACTCTGTACCACACCTCCTGCACAGCACACCTTCCCAGGGCTGCTTGCTGGCCCACTGTGAGCTCTGACAAATGATACATACCTTATCTTGTCTGAAGCCTAATACAAAAGCTCTGATGTCCTGTGAAAGATCAAAGGCTCTCTATTATCTACATATGGACATACACACATGTATACGTTATGAAGTCATCATCAAAACTAGGAGGGGAAAAAAATCATCTGAATGAACAAATCTACTTTCTGATCTGCCATAAATTTCCCAATTCTAAGAAGACTGTATGGAATAATAAACCTGTCCTTGTTTAACATTATTAAGTCTTTTGCTGTTAACAAAAGTACCAGTGTTATATAAAGGACAGTGCTTTTAGCAGCCAATGGTAGGAGTCTTATGAAGTAAGAGTATTGACTGAAACACCTACGTGAGACAAGACTAGCTTCTATATCAGGTTCCCAAAGTCAAGATAATTTCATCATCTGAAGACATTTTTGTGGGGTATTTGGCAACTTCTATACCATTTCACTTAATTCTGGAATTACAACTCACACTTTCCCAAAAGCGGAGGCTTCTGGGATAGTTTGGAAGGTTTGAATGACAAAAAGTAAAAGTTGTTACATTAGACCACATTAGCTTTTAACTGACTAAAAATGTAAAAGAGTGAAAAAGAGGTCTTTCAGTTTTCCTATCATTCCTTTTTTCAAAAGGGAAAATGTATGGGAGGAAGGCAAGGCAGACAGAATGAATTTCATGGGATTTCTGCTTACATATTTGAAACCATCTATCGTAAGAAGCCAACTAAAGCCCACAGTGAATTAGTTTTAATTTCCTAACATGATTACAAACAGCATACAGCTTCTCTTCCTAGGTACCTTTTTCCATGGATTAAATAAATCCTCATTTTCTTCTGTGAACACTTCCATCACTCACAACACTCCCAAGTAGAGACTGCCTTTCTTCCATCTTTCTCCACCCTCTACCACTTCTATAAGCCAAGAGCTTTAACTCCAGCCAGGATGCTAATAATCCCTAAATCTCCATCTGAAGAGTCTACCTTCTTTTCTAATGATGTGGGTAGGACTCCATGACAAAGCAAAATGCCTCACCTTGATATGGCTGTTACTGCTTCTGTTTTCTGCTTTTACTCATTCTGCCTTTTTAGCTTCTGTAAAACCGCTTCCGCATTCTGCATACCTTGTGACCCCATTCAACAATGTGACCTTAAAATCCCAAAGATTCTGCCAGTTGGGGCTCAGACTTTGGAGAATCAACTCCCTTGAGCCTGCTGGTTTAATACCGGTTCTCCACCTCTCTGAGTGTATTTGGCTTCTTGGACATTCTAGTTTGCCACAACATTTGGTTCTCTGACCAGAAATCCAACCATTCTGGCCCTTTGTGCCACTGCCGCCAGGCTAGTGGCATTTGGGGCCCTCTGTGCGAATGAGGCAACCACCCAACATATTCCTTGAGGTCCCCACGCCTGGTGGTAGCCAAGGCTGACTGCAATTAACAGAGAGAGGAACAAACTTTTCAAGACACATATCTGGATAAGGTAAGGTCCCGGGCAAGTCACCCAGTCAGGCCCATCTCCGGATGGAAGGGGAGCTTGATCACCTCCCACAGTCTCAGGATTGAGACATCAGATAGGGATTCCCTGGGAAAAGTGTGTGTGTGGGGTATTATAATTTCTGAGTGCTTGTGTGAGTGCGTGAGAACCTATTTGTGGCTCCACGGCACAAGCTACGAAGTCCGACTGGGCTCTAACCAGCAGTCCCTGGTAGTGTCATACGGTGGCATGACGGTGACTCACTTCTCACAGAGACAACCAGCCTGGGGCTTATACGAGTGCACCTTAGCCAAGACACGCCTAAGTTCTCACAAGAGACGTGGCCTGGTGGGGATCTGAGTGGTCCCTGAAGAAGGGGCCACCCAACCGTTGTTTGTCCTGCAGCACCGGACACGAAAACAGAGGCAGAAATGGGGGCCAGTCCGTGAAAACCCACCACTATAGACTGTATGCTAGGAATTTTAAAAACGGATTCTCTGACAACCGTGGTGTGAAAGTAATCCCTGGAAAGCTCCCACCCTTTGCGAACTGGAGGGACCCACCTTTCAGGTTGGTGGCCGTCGTAAGGAACCTTAGATTTGACAAGGGTTCAGGCAGTTTAACAGGCCGTGACGAGCAGACCCAGAAACTGAGCAGATCAGTTTCCCTGTATAGATTCCTGGTTAGAAACAACACAGACCCTCCACCATGGGTTTGGTCCTGTGTTAATAAGAAGGGACAGTGCAAGGTCCTGATAGCCTGCCCTTCAAAAGGAGGCAGCCCCTGGAACCTGACCAATGTGCATACTGCAAAGAGATCAGACCCTGGAAAATGAATGCTCCAACCGAAAGCAGCCTCCAGCCCCGCTGCCAAAACTGCTCAGTCAAGGAAAGGAAAGTCCAACCAGAACCAAGGGTCCAGAACTTGATGGGCAGGCTGGCGTTGATTCCAATGAGGTTAAGACCAGGCTCCATGAAATTAGGACCCCGGGACCCATGCTCAGCATAATGGTTGTGGGCCAGCCAATGACTTTGATGGTAGACACAGCAGAACACTGGGTAGTCACCACACCAGCTGCACCTTTTACTGAACGGGAAGCCACCATAATCAGAGCCATGGGCACTCAAACCGTTTGCTTCTTCTGTGGGTCTCAGGTGTACCAACTTGGGGGATACCAGGTTCTTCACGAGTTCCTTTATCTGCCTGAATGCCCGATCCCTCTTCTGGGAAGGGACCTGTTGACCAAGCTGGGAGCCCAAATAACTTTTACTCCTGGAAAATATGCCAGCCTAACTTAGGAACACAGGAGACCCTGATAATGTCTGTAACAGTTCCTAGAGAGGCCGAATGGAAACTCTACACTCAGGAGATAAACGAGCAAAACCCTCCTGAACTCCTAGAGGAGTTCCCACTGGGGTGGGACGAAAAGAACACCCCTGAACTGGCTAAGAAGCACCTGCCCTGCTGAGGTAGATCTAAGCCTGGAGCCACCCCGACAAAGCAAAGGCAGGACCTGGTGCCCAAGGAGGCCCGAGCGGGACACAGGAACAGATTAAGAGATGAAGAAACTGGGATTCTAGCAGAGTGTCAGTCTCCCTGGCACACACCTCTATCTATGACCAGTGCAAAAGCCAGATGGAGGTGGGTACCAGCCAGTCTAGGACCTGTGAGGGTCAATAGTGCAGCTGTTACTCTGCACCCAGTAGTCCCAAACCCTACACGTTCATGAGTCTTCTATCCCCTGGAGCGAGCTGGTTCACCTGCCTGGACTTTAGGGACACCTTATTCTGCCTATGATTAGCCCCAAAGAGCCAGCCACTGTTTGCATTAGAATGGGAATATCCTCACACAGGCTGGAAAGTTTAGCTAACCAGAACACACTTGCCCCAGGTGTTCAAGAACTCACTCACTCTGTTTGCTGTGTGGTGAGGCTTTGGCCAGGGACCTCACAGCCTTCCGCGAGGGGGGGGGGAGGGTAGGGGATAAATTATGCCTACTACACGATTTCCGCCTCCTGGCAAGTGACTCCCGAGAAGGTTGGTGGAGAGGCACAAGAATTCTGCTACAGCTGCTGACTGACGCAGGGTATAAAGTATCATGGAAAAAGGCCCAAATACGCCGGCCTCGGGCCTGATATCCAGGGCTCGAGGACATTGCTCCCTGAACGACATTGCTCCCTAGGACCCGACAGGAAGCAAACCATCTGTTCAATCCCTAGACCCGACAACAAAAGGAAGCTCCGAGGGTTCCCTGGAGCAGCTGAGTTCTGCCACATCTGGATCCCTGGGCTCTCAGGAAAGGTGACAACCCTATATGAAGTACTCAATGGGCCAGAAGAGAAACCCCTTAACTGGGGCAAAAAACAGGAAAGAGCATAGCAGGAGATAAAGAGACTGCTCACTAGTATCCCAGCACTAGGACCGTCGAATGTTATTTGTGAATTCAATCTCTTTGTCTGCAAGAAAGACAACGTGACACTAGGGGTCCTCACCCAAACTGCTGGGCCATGGTAGAGACCAGTGGCCTATCTGTCTAAACAAGCTCGACCCAGTTGCCCCCGTGCCTCCGGGCACTAGCTGCCATGGTGATGCTGTCAGAGAGGTTGAGAAGCTCACCTTAGACCAGAGCATTCATGTGAAAGTCCCACATGTGGGACAACCCTAATGAATAACTGGAGGTACCAGTAGCTTTGTATGCAAAGATACAAAGAAGGACATTTAGTATACAATTGCCAAGATATGGGAGCAACCTAAGTGTCCCTCAATGGATGATTAGATAAAGATGAACATACATACAATGGAATATTACTTGGCCATGAAAAATGAAATCTTACCATCTGCATCAACACAGACGGACCCAGAGGGTATTATGTTAAATAAAATAAGTCAGACAGGGGAGGACAAATACCATATGATGTCACTTATATGTGGAATCTAAAAGAACAAAATAAACAAACAATCAAAACAGAAACAAACTCAGAGCAACAGAGAACAAAACTTGATGGTTGCCTGATGGGAGGGAGGTTAGAGGGCTGGGTGAAAAAATGAAGGGAATACGAAATACAAATTGGTGGTTACAAAACAGTCACAGGGATATGAACTAGAGCATAGAGAATATAGTCAATACGATCTTAATAACTATGTAAAGAGTCAGGAGAACTTAGACGTACTGGGGAATCACTTCATAAGTCATATAAATGTCTAACCACTATGCTGTTCACCTGAAACTAATATTGAATGTCAACTGTAATTGAAAAATTTTAAAAATCTTTAAAAGAAATAGAAAAATGTGACAGCACTCTTTACTGTACAAAGACTGGAAAATTTTGGAAGTTTTTCGAAAGCTATGATAATAGAATAAAGGAGTTTTGTAATAGAAGTACCAAAATAATGGGAGTTCCCTCTTTTTACCCTCTTAAATATATGGACTTTCTTCTAAAGAACTTGTGTGTCATCAGAAAATCCTTGTAGAAAACTTTTTGTAGGAGCACTGCTATCGTAAGTAAGAGAAAAGGAACTCCCACGCCTTTTACACAAAAGCGTGCTCTCCTCACTGGTTCTGAGCACCACTCATGTTCACTAATGTTCATGATGGCGTATGCGTCCACAAGAGATATAAATAGTGGAGAAGAAAAAAAGGAAGGTAAAGACAGGAATATGCCATGGACCCACTTCTATCACGCCATCCTTTGCTTACAAACCAACGATGACTTATTACCTGATGAATGAATTCTAAATTTCTCTAATTTTCAAAAGCTCCACAGTCTAATCCCCAGGTAAGCTAGTCTGGGTTGGATGTCCGAATGAAGATCCCCTTAGCAACGTCCCCATGCTCAGGCCCCCCTCACTCACTCCTCACTGTTCTCTGCAGAAATAACAACCAGGATCCAGCCATCACTTACAGAGAAGCTTGTACTTTGTTATGCCCTCCTCTCTACTTTCTGGCATCCAAATCTTAGTAGGCTTCCCAACCCAGCTCTCTCCCATCTCTCTTTGCCCAGATGCATTTGTCCATTTCTCTGAATTGCTTCAGATTCAACGATGCAATTGTATCTTCGTATTTTATTTTTGATTGCATATGAGAGCAGCTTATCATTCTAAACAAACTGTGTTATAGTTCGGCATTCCTGCACAGTTTGTTTCTCAACTATTGAGTCAATTTAGTTATTGAGTCAAAGAAATGTCTGTTGAATTAGGGAAGACAGTGAGAGTGATAGGGAGAAGCAGAGACAAAAAAAAAAAAAAAAAAAAAAAAAAAGAACTCAGACCCCGAAAGAGACAGAGAGCAAAAAATGGCAGAGATAAAAAGTACTCTAAGAGAAATAATTTTATAAAGATACAGAAAAGAGTTACAAGTCCCAACAGCGGCCTCAACTGCAGACTACGTCACACATTCCCTCGGCCTGCACTAGAGCACTCTGTTCCTCACGCACTCTGTCAATCACAGATCATTATGATGACTCACCAGACTCTGAAGACATTCCTAAACGTTCCCCTACTGTGGAGGAGGACTATATAAAGAATATATGTGCTTGAACTTAATCGATATGAATAAGGGTCTGAACAAATAGCTGCAGGAATGACTGAGTCATGTACTCAGCGTGAGATGCGACATCCTGCAGTAGTTAGTTCCTAT
Organism: Saccopteryx leptura; assembly: GCF_036850995.1. Taxonomy (NCBI): domain Eukaryota; kingdom Metazoa; phylum Chordata; class Mammalia; order Chiroptera; family Emballonuridae; genus Saccopteryx; species Saccopteryx leptura. The sequence goes on along the minus strand of NC_089507.1, from coordinate 70,691,522 downwards.
GGAAACCAGGGAGGATATTCTTTTTTTTTTGTTTGTTTGTTTTTTGTATTTCTCTGAAGCTGGAAACGGGGAGAGATAATCAGACAGACTCCTGCATGCGCCCGACCGGGATTCACTCGGCACGCCCACTGGGGGCAATGCTCTGCCCCTCCGGGGCGTCGCTCTGTCCCGACCAGAGACACTCCAGCACTTGCGGCAGAGGCCAAGGAGCCATCCCCAGTGCCCGGGCCATCTTTGCTCCAATGAAGCCTTGGCTGCCGGAGGGGAAGAGAGAGACAGAGAGGAAGGAGAGGGGGAGGGGTGGAGAAGCAGATGGGCGCCTCTCCTGTGTGCCCTGGCCGGGAATCAAACCAGGGACTTCTGCACGCCAGGCTAACGCTCTACCACTGAGTAAACCGGCCAGGGCCTGGGAGGATATTCTTAATCATTTCCTGACCTAGTGATTATTCTGGAATGTGGTGATCTTTCTTTGTTCCTAGATGTTATGCACAAAAGGCCCTCGTGTAATAGCCTCCAGCCAATATTTTCCCATAAAAAAGGTCTGGTCTCAGAATGCCCCTGAAGCACTAGAGAACTCTTCCTCCTGGGTGCACAGGGCGGGTGGCCGACTTTGGAGCCGGTCTGGTGATACGTTCCTTCATGGTTTGGTGAGATTTGTACATGCTCACAATTCCCTTTTTCTTAGTCTATTGCTTTAACTAGCCATTAGTCTGACCCAGGCTGATTTTTCCTCATCTGCTGATGTTTGTAGAGCCAGCGCCCAGGTCGACGTTTCTTGGCCTGTTGATGCTGTGCAGCTTATCACTGTGTTGAACCTTTTTCTTTATTCTACTTTAGGTTACATAAGCTTAAACCCCTTTTTTTGATTTTGCCTTATTCTTTATTGTTACTAATCATAATAAATTTTCCCCTAAACTTCATTTGTAACTGCAACTCTGTACCGCACCTCCTGCACAGCACACCTTCCCGAGGCTGTATGCAGGCCCAGTGTGAGCTCTGACAAATGATGCACACCTTATCTTGTCTGAAGCCTAATACAAAAGCCCTGATATCCTGCAGACATTTTTGTGGGGTACTTGGCAACTTCTATACCATTTCACTTAATTCTGGTATTACAACACACACTTTCTTCAAAGCGGAGGCTTCTGGGATAGTTTGGAAGGTTTGAATGACCAAAACAAAGTTGTTACATTAGACCACATTAGCTTTTAACTGACTAAAAATGTAAAAGAGTGGAAAAGAGGTCTTTCAGTTTTCCTATCATTCCATTTTTCAAAAGGGAAAATGTATGGGAGGAAGGCAAGGCTGACAGAATGAATTTCATGGGACTGCTGCTTACATATTTCCAACCATTTATGGTAAGAAGTCAACTAAAGCCCACAGTGAATTAGTTTTAATTTCCTAACATGATTACAAACAGCATACAGCTTCTCTTCCTAGGTACCTTTTTCCATGGATTAAATGAATCCTCATTTTCTTCTGTGAACACTTCCATCACTCACAACACTCCCAAGTAGAGACTGATTTCTTCCATCTTTCTCCACCCTCTACCACTTCTATAAGCCAACAGCTTTAACTCCAGCCAGGATGCTAATAATCCTTAAATCTCCATCTGAAGAGTCTACCTTCTTTTCTAATGATGGGGGTAGGACTCCATGACAAAGCAAAATCTTCACCTTGATATGGCTGTTACTGCTTCTGTTTTCTGCTTTTACTCATACTGCCTTTTTAGCCTCTGTAAACCCACTGCCGCATTCTGCATACCTTGTGACCCCATTCAACCATGTGACCTTAAAACCCCAAAGATTCTGCCAGTTGGGGCTCAGACTTTGGAGAACCAACTCCCTTAAGCCTGCCAATGTACTAAACCGGTTCTAGCTCTCTGAGTGTTATTTCGCTTCTTGGACATTCTAGTTTGCTACAACATTTGGTTCCCTGACCTGGAACCCAACCGTGCTGGCCCTTTGTGCCACTGCCGCCAGGATAGTGGCATTTGGGGCCCTCCGTGCGAATGAAGCAACCACCCAACATATTCCTTGAGGTCCCCACACCTGGTGGTAGCCAAGGACGACTGCACTTAACAGAGACAGGGACAAACCTTTCAAGACACATATCTGGATAAGGTAAGGTCCCGGGCAAGTCACCCAGTCAGGCCCATCTCCGGATGGAAGGGGAGCTTGATCACCTCCCATGGTCTCAGGATTGAGACACCAGATAGGGATTCCCTTGGAAAAGGGGGGTGGGGGTGTTATAACTTCTGGGTGCATGTGTGAGTGCGTGAGAACCTATCTGTGGCTCCACGGCACAAGCTACGAAGTCCGAGTGGGCCCTATCCAGCAGTCCCTGGTGGTGTCATACAGTGGCATGACGGTGACTCAGTTCTCACAGCGGCAACCAGCCTCGGGGCTTATATGAGTGCACCTTAGCCAAAACACGCCTAAGTTCTCGCAAGAGACGTGGCCAGATGAGGATCTGGGGGGTCCCTGAAGAAGGGCCACCCAACCGCTGTTTGTCCTGCACAACCGGACACGGAAAACAGAGGCAGAAATGGTGTCCAGTCTGTCAACACCCACCACTATAGACTGTATGCTAGGAATTTTAAAAACGGATTCTCTGACAACTGTGGTATGAATGTAACCCCTGAAAAGCTCCCACCGTTTGCGAACTGGAGGGACCCACCCTTCAGGTTGGTGGCCGTCGTAAGGAACCTTAGATTTGACAAGGGTTCAGGCAGTTTAACGGGCCGTGACGAGCAGACCCAGATCAGTTTCCCTGTATAGATTCCTGGTTAGAGACAACACAGACCCTGCCCCATGGGTTTGGTCCTGCCTTAATAAGAAGGGACAGTGCAAGGTCCTGATAGCCTGCCCTCCAAAAGGAGGCAGCCCCTGGAACCTGACCAATGTGCATACTGCAAAGAGATCAGACCCTGGAAAATGAATGCTCCAACCGAAAGCAGCCTCCAGCCCTGCTGCCAAAACTGCTCAGTCAAGGAAAGGAAAGTCCAACCAGAACCAACGGTCCAGAACTTGATGGGCAGGCTGGGGTTGATTCCGATGAGGTTAAGACCAGGCTCCATGAAATTAGGACCCCGGGACCCATGCTCAGCATAATGGCAGGGGGTGAGCTAATGACTTTTATGGTAGACACAGCAGAACACTGCATAGTCACCACACCAGCTGCACCTTTTACTGAACAGGAAGCCACCATAATCAGAGCCACGGACACTCAAACTGCTTGCTTCTTCTGTGGGTCTCAGGTGTGCCAACTTCGGGGATAACAAGTTGGTCACAAGTTCCTGTATCTGCCTGAATGCCCAATCCCTCTTCTGGAGAGGGACCTGTTGACCAAGCTGGGAGCCCAAATAACTTTTACTCCTGGAAAATATGCCAGCCTAACTTAGGAACACAGAGACCCTGATAATGTCTGTAACAGTTCCTAAAAAGGCCGAATAGAAACTCCATACTCAGGAGATAAACGAGCAAAACCCTCCTGAACTCCTAGAGGAGTTCCCACTGGGGTGGGACGAAAAGAACACCCCTGAACTGGCTAAAAAGCACCTGCCCTGCTGAGGTAGATCTAAGCCTGGAGCCACCCCGACAAAGCAAAGGCAGGACCTGGTGCTCAGGGAGGCCCGAGCGGGACACAGGAACACATTAAGAGATGAAGAAACTGGGATTCTAGCAGAGTGTCGGTCTCTCTGGAACACACCTCTATGACCAGTGCAAAAGCCAGATGGAGGTGGGTACCAGCCAGTCCAGGACCTGTGAGTGTCAATAGTGCAGCTGTTACTCTGCACCCAGTAGTCCCAAACCCTACACGTTCATGAGTCTTCTTTCTGCTGGAGCGAGCTGGTTCACCTGCCCGGACCTTAAGGACACCTTATTCTGCCTATGATTAGCCCCAAAGAGCCAGTCACTATTTGCATTCAAATGGGAAGAACCTCACAAAGGCGGGAAAGTTCAGCTAACCGGACACACTTGCCCCAGGAATTCAAGAACTCACTCACTCTGTTTTCTGTGTGGTGAGGCTTTGGCCACGGACCTCACAGCCTCCGGGGGTGGGGGGGATAAACTGAGCCCTACTACAATATGTAGATGATCTTCTCCTCCTGGCCAGTGACTCCCGAGAAGTTTTTGGAGAGCCACAAGAATTCTGCTACCGCTGCTGACTGACACAGGGTATAAAGTATCATGGAAAAAGGCCCAAATACGTCGGCCTCGGGCCTGATATCCAGGGCTCGAGGACATTGCTCCCTGAAAGACATTGCTCCCTAGGACCCGACAGGAAGCAAACCATCTGTTCAATCCCTAGACCCGACAACAAAAGGAAGCTCCGAGGGTTCCCTGGAGCAGTAGAGTTCTGCCACATCTGGATCCCTGGGTTCTCAGGAAAGGTGACAACCCTATATGAAGTATTCAATGGGCCAGAAGAGGAAACTCTTCACTGGGGCACAAAACAGGAAAGAGCATAGCAGAAGATAAAGAGACTGCTCACTAGTACCCCAGCACTAGAACTGTCGAATGTTATTTGTGAATTCAATCTCTTTGTCTGCAAGAAAGACAACGTGACACTAGGGGTCCTCACCCAAACTGCTGGGCCATGGAAGAGACCAGTGGTCTATCTGTCTAAACAAGCTCGAACCAGTGGCCCCCGTGTCTCCGGGCACTAGCTGCCACGGTGATGCTGTCAGAGAGGCTGAGAAGTTCACCTTAGACCAGATCATTCAGGTGAAAGTCCCACATGTGGGACAACCCTAATGAATAACTGGAGGTACCAGTAGCTTTGTATGCAAAGATACAAAGAAGGACATTTAGTATACAATTGCCAAGATATGGGAGCAACCTAAGTGTCCCTCAATGGATGATTAGATAAAGATGAACATACATACAATGGAATATTACTTGGCCATGAAAAATGAAATCTTACCATCTGTATCAACACGGACGGACCTAGACGGTATTATGTTAAATAAAATAAGTCAGACAGGGGAGGACAAATACCATATGATGTCACTTATATGTGGAATCTAAAAGAACAAAATAAATAAACAATCAAAACAGAAACAAACTCAGCAACAGAGACCAAAAACTGATGGTTGCCTGATGGGAGGGAAGTTAGAGGGCTGGGTGAAAAAATGAAGGGAATACGAAATACAAATTGGTGGTTACAAAACAGTCACAGGGATATGAACTAGAGTATAGAGAATATAGTCAATATGATTTTAATAACTATGTAAAGAGTCAGAAGAACTTAGACATACTGGGGAATCACTTCATACGTCATATAAATGTCTAACTGCTAGGCTGTTCACCTGAAACTAATATTGAATGTCAACTGTAATTGAAATTTTTAAAAATCTTTAAAAGAAATAGAAAAATGTGACAGCACTCTTTACTGTACAAAGACTGGAAAATTTTGGAAGTTTTTAGAAAGGTATGTTAATAGAATAAAGGAGTTTTGTAATAGAAGTACAAGAATAATGGGAGTTCCTTCTTTTACCCTCTTAAATATATGGACTTCCTTCTAAAGAACTTGTGTGTCATCAGAAAATCCTTGTAGAAAACTTTTTGTAGGAGCACTGCTATCCTAAGTAAGAGAAAAGGAACTCCCACACCGTTTACACAAAAGCGTGCTCTCCTCACTGGTTCTGAGCACCACTCATGTTCACTAATGTTCATGACGGCGTATTCGTCCACAAGAGATATAAAGAGTGGAGAAGAAAAAAAGGAAGGTAAAGACAGGAATATGCCATGGACCCACTTCTATCATGCCATCCTTTGCTTACAAACCAACGACGACTTATGACCTGACGAATGAATTCTAAATTTCTCTAATTTTCAAAAGCTCCACAGTCTAATCCCCAGCTAAGCTAGTCTGGGTTGGATGTCCGAATGAAGATCCCCTTAGCAACGTCCCCATGCTCAGGCCCCCCTCACTCACTCCTCACTGTTCTCTGCAGAAATAACAACCAGGATCAGCCATCACTTACAGAGAAGCTTGTACTTTGTTATGTCCTCCTCTCTACTTTCTGGCATCCAAATCTTAGTAGGCTTTCCAACCCAGCTCTCTCCCATCTCTCTCTGCCCAGATGCCTTTGTCCATTTCTCTGAATTCCTTCAGATTCAATGATTCAATTGTATGTTCATATTTTATTTTTGATTGCATATGACAGCAGCTTTTCATTCTAAACAACCTGTGTTATAGTTCGGCATTCCTGCACAGTTTGTTTCTCAACTATTGAGTCAATTTAGTTATTGAGTCAAAGAAAAGACTGTTGAATTAGGGAAGACAGTGAGAGTGATAGGGAGAAGCAGAGACAGAAAAAAAACCAAAAAGAACTCAGACCCCGAAAGAGACAGAGAGCAAAAAATGGCAGAGATAAAAAATACTCTAAGAGAAATAATTTTATAAAGATACAAAAAAGAGTTACAAGTCCCAACAGCGGCCTCAACTGCAGACTACGTCACACATTCCCTCGGCCTGCACTAGAGCACTCTATTCCTCACGCACTCTGTCAAACACCGATCATTATGATGACTCACTACACTCTGAACGTTCCTAAACGTTCCCCTCCTGTGTAGGAAGACTATATAAAGAATATATGTGCTTGAACTTAATCGATATGAATAAGGATCAGAACAAATAGCTGCAGGAATGACTGAGTCATTTACTCAGGGTGAGATGCGACATCCTGCAGTAGTTAGTTCCTATGGAAACCAGGGAGGATATATATATATATATATATTTTGTATTTCTCTGAAGCTGGAAACGGGGAGAGACAGTCAGACAGACACCTGCATGCGCCCGAACGGGATCCACCGGGCAGGCCCACCGGGTGTGATGCTCTGCCCACCAGGGGGCGATGCTCTGCCCCTCCGGGGTGTCGCTCTGTCGCAACCAGAGCCACTCTAGCGCCTGGGGCAGAGGCCAAGAAGCCATCCCCAGCGCCCGGGCCATCTTTGCTCCAATGGAGCCTCGGCTGCGGGAGGGGAACAAAGAGACAGAGAGAAAGGAGAGGGGAAGTGGTGGATAAGCAGATGGCCGCCTCTCCTGTGTGCCCTGGCCAGGAATTGAACCCGGGAATTCTGCACGACAGGCCGACGCTCTACCACTGAGCCAACCGGCCAGGGCTCAGGGAGGATATTCTTAATCATTTGCTGACCTAGTGATTATTCTGGAATGTGGTGATCTTTCTTTGTTCCTAGTGGTTATGCACCTAAGGCCCTCGTGTAATAGCCTCCAGCCAATATTTTCCCATAATAAGGTCGGGTCTCAGAATGCCCCTGAAGCACTAGAGAACTCTTCCTCCTGGGTGCACAGGGCGGGTGGCCGACTTTGGAGCATAGGCTGCGGCTTCCCGGTCTGGTGATACATTCCTTCATGGTTTGGTGAGATTTGTACATGCTCACAATTCCCTTTTCCTTAGTCTATTGCTTTAACTAGCCATTAGTCTGACCCAGGCTGATGTTTCTTCATCTGCTGATGTGTGTAGAGCCAGAGCCCAGGTCGACGTTTCTTGGCCTAGTGATGTTGTGCAGCTTATCACTGTGTTGAACCTTTTTCTTTATTCTAATTTAGGTTACATAAGTTTAAACCCCTTTTTTTGATTTTGCCTTATTCTTTATTGTTACTAATCATAATAAATTTTCCCCTAAACTTCACCTGTAACTGCAACTCTGTACCGCACCTCCTGCACAGCACACCTTCCTGGGGCTGCTTGCCAGCCAGTGTGAGCTCTGACAAATGAGGCACACCTTATCTTGTCTGAAGCCTAACACAAAAGCCCTGATATCCTGCAGACATTTTTGTGGGGTACTTGGCAACTTCTATACCATTTCACTTAATTCTGGTATTACAACACACACTTTCTTCAAAGCGGAGGCTTCTGGGATAGTTTGGAAGGTTTGAATGACCAAAACAAAGTTGTTACATTAGACCACATTAGCTTTTAACTGACTAAAAATGTAAAAGAGTGGAAAAGAGGTCTTCCAGTTTTCCTATCATTCCATTTTTCAAAAGGGAAAATGTATGGGAGGAAGGCAAGGCAGACAAAATGAATTTCATGGGACCGCTGCTTACATATTTCCAACCATTTATGGTAAGAAGCCAACTAAAGCCCACAGTGAATTAGTTTTAATTTCCTAACATGATCACAAACAGCATACAGCTTCTCTTCCTAGGTACCTTTTTCCATGGATTAAATGAATCCTCATTTTCTTCTGTGAACACTTCCATCACTCACAACACTCCCAAGTAGAGACTGCCTTTCTTCCATCTTTCTCCACCCTCTACCACTTCTATAACCAACAGCTTTAACTCCAGCCAGGATGCTAATAATCCTTAAATCTCCATCTGAAGAGTCTACCTTCTTTTCTAATGATGTGACTATGACTCCATGATGACAAAGCAAAATGCTTCACCTTGATATGGCTGTTACTGCTTCTGTGTTTGGCTTATTCATACTGCCTTTGTAGCATCTGTAAACCCACTTGCACATTCTGCATACCTTGTGATCCCATTCAACCATGTGACTTAAAACCCCAAAGATTCTGCCAGTTGGGGCTCAGACTTTGGAGAACCAACTCCCTTAAGCCTGCCGATGTACTAAACCGGTTCTAGCTCTCTGAGTGTATTTGGCTTCTTGGACATTCTAGTTTGCCACAACATTTGGTTCTCTGACCAGAAATCCAATCATTCTGGCGCTTTGTACCACTGCCACCAGGCTAATGGCATTTGGGGCCCTCTGTGCGAATGAGGCAACCACTCAACATAATCCTTGAGGTCCCCACGCCTGGTGGTAGCCAAGGCCGACTGCACTTAACAGAGAGAGAGACAAACTTTTCAAGACGCATATCTGGATAAGGTAAGGTCCCGGGCAAGTCACCCAGTCAGGCCCATCTCCGGATGGAAGGGGAACTTGATCACCTCCCACAGTCTCAGGATTGAGACATCAGATAGAGATTCCCTTGGAATAAGGGGGGGGAGGGTGTTATAACTTCTGAGTGCATGTGTGAGTGCGTGAGAACCTATTGTGGCTCCATGGCACAAGCTACGAAGTCTGAGTGGGCCCTAACCAGCAGTCCCTCGTGGTGTCATACGGTGGCATGACTGTGACTCACTTCTCACTGAGGCAACCAGCCTGGGGCTTATACGACTCCACCTTAGCCTAGACACGCCTAAGTTCTCGCAAGAGACGTGGCCAGGTGGGGGTCTGAGTGGTCCCTGAAGAAGGGCCACCCAACCGTTGTTTGTCTTGCAGCACCGGACACGGAAAACAGAGGCAGAAATAAGGGCCAGTCCGTCAAAACCCACCACTATAGACTGTATGCTAGGAATTTTAAAAAGAGATTCTCTGACAACTGTGGTATGAAAGTAACCCCTGAAAAGCTCCCACCCTTTGCGAACTGGAGGGACCCACCTTTCAGGTTGGTGGCCGTCGTAAGGAACCTTAGATGTGCCAACGGTTCAGGCAGTTTAACGGGCCGTGACGAGCAGACCCAGATCAGTTTCCCTGTATAGATTCCTGGTTAGAGACAACACAGACCCTGCCCCATGGGTTTGGTTCTGCCTTAATAAGAAGGGACAGTGCAAGGTCCTGATAGCCTGCCCTCCAAAAGGAGGCAGCCCCTGGAACCTGACCAATGTGCATACTGCAAAGAGATCAGACCCTGGAAAATGAATGCTCCAACCGAAAGCAGCCTCCAGCCTCGCTGCCGAAACTGCTCAGTCAAGGAAAAGAAAGCACCAACCAGAATCAACGGTCCAGAACTTGAATGGGCTAGCTACGGTTGATTCCGATGAGGTTAAGACCAGGCTCCATGAAATTAGGACCCCAGGAACCCATGCTCAGCATAATGGTAGGGGGTGAGCTAATGACTTTGACGGTAGACACAGCAGAACACTGGGTAGTCACACCAGCTGCACCTTTTACTGAACGGGAAGCTACCATAATCAGAGCCACAGACACTCAAACTGCTTGCTTCTTCTGTGGGTCTCAGGTGTGCCAATTTGGGGGATACCAGGTGGTTCGCGAGTTCCTGTATCTGCCTCAATGCCCGATCCCTCTTCTGGGGAGGGACCTGTTGACCAAGCTGGGAGCCCAAATAACTTTTACTCCTAGAAAATATGCCAGCCTAACTTAGGAACACAGGAGACCTGATAATGTCTGTAACAGTTTCCAGAAAAGCCGAATGGAAACTCCACACTCAGGAGATAAACGAGCAAAACCCTGCTGAACTCTAGAGGAGTTCCCACTGGGGTGGGCCAAAAAGAACGCCCCTGAACTAGCTAAGAAGCACCTGCCCTGCTGAGGTAGATCTAAGCCTGGAGCCATCCCGATAAAGAAAAAAAAAGGACCTGGTGCCCAAGGAGGCCCGATCGGGACACAGGAACACATTAAGAGATGAAGAAACTGGGATTCTAGCAGAGTGTCAGTCTCCCTGGCACACACCTCTATGACCAGTGCAAAAGCCAGATGGAGGTGGGTAGCAGCCAGTCTAGGACCTGTGAAGGTCAATAGTGTAGCGGTTACTCTGCACCCAGTAGTCCCAAACCCTACACATTCATGAGTCTTCTTTCCGCTGGAGCGAGCTGGTTCACCTGCCTGGACCTTAAGGACACCTTATTCTGCCTATGATTAGCCCCAAAGAGTCAGCCACTCTTTGCGTTCGAATGGGAAGAACCTCACACAGCCGAGAAAGTTCAGCTAACCGGGACACACTTGCCCCAGGAATTCAAGAACTCACCCACTCTGTTCGCTGTGTGGTGAGGCTTTGGCCACCAACCTCACAGCCTCCCGAGGTGGGAGGATAAACTGTGCCCTACTACAATATGTAGACGATCACCTCCTCCTGGCCAGTGACTTCCGAGAAGTTTGCTAAAGAGGAACAAGAATTCTGCTAGAGCCGCTGACTGAAGCAGGGTATAAAGTATCATGGAAAAAGGCCCAAATACGCCAGCCCCGGGTCTGATACCTAGGGTTCATCATCCCTGAAGGACATTGCTCCCTAGGACCCGAGGGGAAGCAAGCCATCTGTTCAATCCCTAGACCCGACAACAAAAGGAAGCTCCGAGGGTTCCCTGGAGCAGCGGAGTTCTGCCACATCTGGATCCCTGGGTTCTCAGGAAAGGTGACAACCCTATATGAAGCACTCAATGGGCCAAAAGAGAAACCCCTTAACTGAGGCAAAAAACAGGAAAGCGCATAGCAGGAGATAAAGAGACTGCTCACTAGTGCCCCAGCATTAGGACAGTCGAATGTTATTCGTGAATTCAATCTCTTTGTCTGCAAGAAAGACCACATGACACTAGGGGTCCTCACCCAAACTGCTGGGCCATGGTACAGACCAGTGGCCTATCTGTCTAAACAAGCTCGACCCAGTGGCCCCCGTGCCTCCGGGCACTAGCTGCCATGGTGATGCTGTCAGAGAGGTTGAGAAGCTCACCTTAGACCAGATCATTCATGTGAAAGTCCCACATGTGGGACAACCCTAATGAATAACTGGAGGTACCAGTAGCTTTGTATGCAAAGATACAAAGAAGGACATTTAGTATACAATTGCCAAGATATGGGAGCAACCTAAGTGTCCCTCAATGGATGATTAGATAAAGATGAACATACATACAATGGAATATTACTTGGCCATTAAAAATGAAATCTTACCATCTGCATCAACACAGACGGACCCAGAGGGTATTATGTTAAATAAAATAAGTCAGACAGGGGAGGACAAATACCATATGATGTCACTTATATGTGGAATCTAAAAGAACAAAATAAACAAACAATCAAAACAGAAACAAATTCATAGCAACAGAGAACAAAAACTGATGGTTGCCTGATGGGAGGGAGGTTAGAGGGCTGGGTGAAAAAATGAAGGGAATACTAATACAAACTGGTGGTTAAAAACAGTCATAGGGATATGAACTAGAGAATAGAGAATATAGTCAATACGATTTTAATAACTATGTAAAGAGTCAGGAGAACTTAGACGTACTGGGGAATCACTTCATAAGTCATATAAATGTCTAACCGCTATGCTGTACACCTAAAACTAATACTGAATGTCAACTGTAATTGAAATTTTTAAAAAAAACTTTAAAAGAAATAGAAAAATGTGACAGCACTCTTTACTGTACAAAGACTGGAAAATTTTGGAAGTTTTTCGAAAGCTATGATAATAGAATAAAGGAGTTTTGTAATAGAAGTACAAGAATAATGGGAGTTCCCTCTTTTTACCCTCTTAAATATATGGACTTTCTTCTAAAGAACTTGTGTGTCATCAGAAAATCCTTAAGGAAAACACTTTGTAGGAGCACTGCTATCGTAAGTAAGAGAAAAGGAACTCCCACGCCTTTTACACAAAAGCGTGCTCTCCTCACTGGTTCTGAGCACCACTCATGTTCACTAATGTTCATGATGGCGTATTCGTCCACAAGAGATATAAATAGTGGAGAAGAAAAAAAGGAAGGTAAAGACAGGAATATGCCATGGACCCACTTCTATCATGCCATCCTTTGCTTACAAACCAACGACGACTTATGACCTGACGAATGAATTCTAAATTTCTCTAATTTTCAAAAGCTCCACAGTCTAATCCCCAGCTAAGCTAGTCTGGGTTGGATGTCCGAATGAAGATCCCCTTAGCAACGCCCCCATGCTCAGGCCCCCCTCACTCACTCCTCACTGTTCTCTGCAGAAATAACAACCAGGATCAGCCATCACTTACAGAGAAGCTTGTACTTTGTTATGTCCTCCTCTCTACTTTCTGGCATCCAAATCTTAGTAGGCTTTCCAACCCAGCTCTCTCCCATCTCTCTGCCCAGATGCATTTGTCCATTTCTCTGAATTGCTTCAGATTCAACGATGCAATTGTATCTTCGTATTTTATTTTTGACGGCATATGAGAGCAGCTTATCATTCTAAACAAACTGTGTTATAGTTCGGCATTCCTGCACATTTTATTTCTCAACTATTGAGTCAATTTAGTTATTGAGTCAAAGAAAAGACTGTTGAATTAGGGAAAACAGTGAGAGTGATAGGGAGAAGCAGAGACAGAAAAAAAACCAAAAAGAACTCAGACCCCGAAAGAGACAGAGAGCAAAAAATGGCAGAGATAAAAAATACTCTTAGACAAATAATTTTATAAAGATACAGAAAAGAGTTACAAGTCCCAACAGCGGCCTCAACTGCAGACTACGTCACACATTCCCTCGGCCTACACAAGAGCACTCTATTCCTCACGCACTCTGTCAATCACAGATCATTATGATGACTCACCAGTCTATGAACGTTCCTAAACGTTCCCCTACAGTGTAGGAAGACTATATAAAGAATATATGTGCTTGAACTTAATCGATATTAATAAGGTTCAGAACAAATAGCTGCAGGAATGACTGAGTCATGTACTCAGGGTGAGATGCGACATCCTGCAGTAGTTAGTTCCTATGGAAACCAGGGAGGATATTCTTTTTTTTTTTTTTTTTGTATTTCTCTGAAGCTGGAATCGGGGAGAGACAGTCAGACAGACTCCTGCATGCGCCTGAACAGGATCCACCCGGCATGCCCACCGGGGGCAATGCTCTGCCCACCAGGGGGCGATGCTCTGCCCCTCCGGGGTGTCGCTCTGTCAGAACCAGAGCCACTCCAGCACCTGGGACAGAGGCCAAGGACCCATCCCCAGTGCCCGGGCCATCTTTGCTCCAATGGAGCCTTGGCTGCGGGAGGGGAATAGAGAGACAGAGAGGAAGGAGAGGGGGAGGGGTGGAGAAGCAGATGGGCGCCACTCCTTTGTGCCCTTGCCGGAAATCGAACCCGGGACTTCTGCATGCCAGGCCGACGCTCTACCACTGAGCCAACCGGCCAGGGCTCAGGGAGGATATTCTTAATCATTTGCTGACTTAGTGATTATTCTGGAATGTGGTGATCTTTCTTTGTTCCTAGTGGTTATGCACCTAAGGCCCTTGTGTAATAGCCTCCAGCCAATATTTTCCCATAAAAAAGGTTGGGTCTCAGACTACCCTGAAGCGCTAGAGAACTCTTCCTCCTGGGTGCACAGGGCGGGAAGACGACTTTGGAGCATAGGCTGCGGCTTCCCGGTCTGGTGATACGTTCCTTCATGGTTTGGTGAGATTTGTACATGCTCACAATTCCCTTTTCCTTAGTCTATTGCTTTAACTAGCCATTAGTCTGACCCAGGCTGATGATTCTTCATCTGCTGATGTGTGTAGAGCCAGAGCCCAGGTCGACGTTTCTTGGCCTAGTGATGTTGTGCAGCTTATCACTGTGTTGAACCTTTTTCTTTATTCTAATTTAGGTTACATAAGTTTAAACCCCTTTTTTTGATTTTGCCTTATTCTTTATTGTTACTAATCATAATAAATTTTCCCCTAAACTTCACCTGTAACTGCAACTCTGTACCGCACCTCCTGCACAGCACACCTTCCTGGGGCTGCTTGCCAGCCAGTGTGAGCTCTGACAAATGAGGCACACCTTATCTTGTCTGAAGCCTAACACAAAAGCCCTGATATCCTGCAGACATTTTTGTGGGGTACTTGGCAACTTCTATACCATTTCACTTAATTCTGGTATTACAACACACAGTTTCCCCAAAGCGGAGGCTTCTGGGATAGTTTGGAAGGTTTGAATGACCAAAACAAAGTTGTTACATTAGACCACATTAGCTTTTAACTGACTAAAAATGTAAAAGAGTGGAAAGAGGTCTTCCAGTTTTCCTATCATTCCATTTTTCAAAAGGGAAAATGTATGGGAGGAAGGCAAGGCAGACAGAATGAATTTCATGGGACCGCTGCTTACATATTTCCAACCATTTATGGTAAGAAGCCAACTAAAGCCCACAGTGAATTAGTTTTAATTTCCTAACATGATTACAAACAGCATACAGCTTCTCTTCCTAGGTACCTTTTTCCATGGATTAAATGAATCCTCATTTTCTTCTGTGAACACTTCCATCACTCACAACACTCCCAAGTAGAGACTGATTTCTTCCATCTTTCTCCACCCTCTACCACTTCTATAATCCAACAGCTTTAACTCCAGCCAGGATGCTAATAATC
Source organism: Saccopteryx leptura (assembly GCF_036850995.1). Classification (NCBI taxonomy): domain Eukaryota; kingdom Metazoa; phylum Chordata; class Mammalia; order Chiroptera; family Emballonuridae; genus Saccopteryx; species Saccopteryx leptura. The sequence continues at coordinate 70,676,444 of NC_089507.1, read as the reverse complement.
CTTAAATCTCCATCTGAAGAGTCTACCTTCTTTTCTAATGATGGGGGTAGGACTCCATGACAAAGCAAAATCTTCACCTTGATATGGCTGTTACTGCTTCTGTTTTCTGCTTTTACTCATACTGCCTTTTTAGCCTCTGTAAACCCACTGCCGCATTCTGCATACCTTGTGACCCCATTCAACCATGTGACCTTAAAACCCCAAAGATTCTGCCAGTTGGGGCTCAGACTTTGGAGAACCAACTCCCTTAAGCCTGCCAATGTACTAAACCGGTTCTAGCTCTCTGAGTGTTATTTCGCTTCTTGGACATTCTAGTTTGCTACAACATTTGGTTCCCTGACCTGGAACCCAACCGTGCTGGCCCTTTGTGCCACTGCCGCCAGGATAGTGGCATTTGGGGCCCTCCGTGCGAATGAGGCAACCACCCAACATATTCCTTGAGGTCCCCATGCCTGATGGTAGCCAAGTACGACTGGACTTAACGGAGAGAGGGACAAACATTTCAAGACGCATATCTGGATAAGGTAAGGTCCCGGGCAAGTCACCCAGTCAGGCCCATCTCCGGATGGAAGGGGAGCTTGATCACCTCCCACAGTCTCAGGATTGAGACATCAGATAGAGATTCCCTGGGAAAAGGGGTGCGGGTTATAACTTCTGAGTGCATGTGTGAGTGCGTGAGAACCTATCTGTGGCTCCACGGCACAAGATACGAAGTCCGACTGGGCCCTAACCAGCAGTCCCTCGTGGTGTCATACGGTGGCATGACGGTGACTCACTTCTCACAGAGGCAACCAGCCTGGGGCTTATACGAGTGCTCCGTAGCCGAGACAGGCCTAAGTTCTCGCAAGAGACTTGAACACGTGGGGATCTGAGTGGTCCCTGAAGAAGGGCCACCCAACCGTTGTTTGTCTTGCAGCACCGGACACGAAAAACAGAGGCAGAAATGGTGTCCAGTCTGTCAACACCCACCACTATAGACTGTATGCTAGGAATTTTAAAAAGGGATTCTCTGACAACTGTGGTATGAAAGTAACCCCTGAAAAGCTCCCACCCTTTGCGAACTGGAGGGACCCACCTTTCAGGTTGGTGGCCGTCGTAAGGAACCTTAGATGTGCTAACGGTTCAGGCAGTTTAACGGGCCGTGACGAGCAGACCCAGATCAGTTTCCCTGTATAGATTCCTGGTGAGAGACAACACAGACCCTGCCCCATGGGTTTGGTCCTGCCTTAATAAGAAGGGACAGTGCAAGGTCCTGATAGCCTGCCCTTCAAAAGGAGGCAGCCCCTGAAACCTGACCAATGTGCATACTGCAAAGAGATCAGACCCTGGAAAATGAATGCTCCAACCGAAAGCAGCCTCCAGCCCTGCTGCCAAAACTGCTCAGTCAAGGAAAGGAAAGTACCAACCAGAACCAACCGTCCAGAACTTGACTGGGCTAGCTGGGGTTGATTCCGATGAGGTTAAGACCAGGCTCCATAAAATTAAGACCCCGGGACCCATGCTCAGCATAATGGTAGGGAACAAAGACTTTGATGGTAGACACAGCAGAACACTGGGTAGTCACCACACCAGCTGCACCTTTTACTGAACAGGAAGCCACCATAATCAGAGCCACGGGCAATCAAACCGCTTGCTTCTTCTGTGGGTCTCAGGTGTGCCAACTTGGGGGATACCAGGTTGTTCACGAGTTCCTGTATCTGTCTGAATGCCTGATCCCTCTTCTGGGAAGGGACCTGTGAACAAGCTGGGAACCCAAATAACTTTTACTCCTGGAAAATATGCCAGCCTAACTTAGGAACACAGGAGACCTGATAATGTCTGTAACAGTTCCTAGAGAGGCCAAATGGAAACTCCACACTCAGGAGATAAACGAGCAAAACCCTCCTGAACTCCTAGAGGAGTTCCCACTGGGGTGGGACGAAAAGAACGCCCCTGAACTGGCTAAGAAGCACCTGCCCTGCTGAGGTAGATCTAAGCCTGGAGCCATCCCGACAAAGCAAAGGCAGGACCTGGTGCCCAGGGAGGCCCGAGCGGGACACAGGAACACATTAAGAGATGAAGAAACTGGGATTCTAGCAGAGTGTTGGTCTCCCTGGAACACACCTCTATGACCAGTGCAAAAGCCAGATGGAGGTGGGTACCAGCCAGTCTAGGACCTGTGAGGGTCAATAGTGCAGCTGTTACTCTGCACCCAGTAGTCCCAAACCCTACACGTTCATGAGTCTTCTTTCCCCTGGAGCGAGCTGGTTCACCTGCCTGGACCTTAAGGACACCTTATTCTGCCTATGATTAGCCCCAAAGAGCCAGTCACTGTTTGCGTTCGAATGGGAAGAACCTCACACATGCGGGAAAGTTCAGCTAACCTGGACACACTTGCCCCAGGAATTCAAGAACTCAATCACTCTGTTTGCTGTGTCGTGAGGCTTTGGCCACGGACCTCACAGCCTCTAGGGGTGGGGGAATTAAATTGTGCCCTACTACAATATGTAGATGATCTCCTCCTCCTGGCCAGTGACTCCCGAGAAGTTTTCTGGAGAGCCACAAGAATTCTGCTACCGCTGCTGACTGACACAGGGTATAAAGTATCGTGGAAAAAGGCCCAAATACGCCGGCCTCGGGTCTGATATCTAGGGCTCGTCATCCCTGAAGGACATTGCTCCCTAGGACCCGACAGGAAGCAAACCATCTGTTCCATCCCTAGACCCGACAACAAAAGGAAGCTCCGAAGGTTCCCTGGAGCAGCGGAGTTCTGCCACATCTGGATCCCTGGGTTCTCAGGAAAGGTGACAACCCTATATGAAGTACTCAATGGGCCAGAAGAGAAACCCCTTAACTGGGGCAAAAAACAGGAAAGAGCATAGCAGGAGAAAATGAGACTGCTCACTAGTACCCCAGCACTAGAACTGTCGAATGATATTCATGAATTCAATCTCTTTGTCTGCAAGAAAGACAATGTGACACTAGGGGTCCTCACCCAAACTCCTGGGCCATGGTACAGACCAGTGGCCTATCTGTCTAAACAAGCTCGACCCAGTGGCCCCCGTGCCTCCGGGCACTAGCTGCCATGGTGATGCTGTCAGAGAGGTTGAGAAGCTCACCTTAGACCAGATCATTCATGTGAAAGTCCCACATGTGGGACAACCCTAATGAATAACTGGAGGTACCAGTAGCTTTGTATGCAAAGATACAAAGAAGGACATTTATTATACAATTGCCAAGATATGGGAGCAACCTAAGTGTCCCTCAATGGATGATTAGATAAAGATGAACATACATACAATGGAATATTACTTGGCCATTAAAAATGAAATCTTACCATCTGCATCAACACGGACGGACCTAGACGGTATTATGTTAAATAAAATAAGTCAGACAGGGGAGGACAAATACCATATGATGTCACTCATATGTGGAATCTAACAGAACAAAATCAACAATCAATCAAAACAGAAACAAACTCATAGCAACAGAGAACAAAAACTGATGGTTGCCTGATGGGAGGGAGGTTAGAGGGCTGGGTGAAAAAATGAAGGGAATACGAAATACAAATTGGTGGTTACAAAACAGTCACAGGGATATGAACTAGAGCATAGAGAATATAGTCAATACAATTTTAATAACTATGTAAAGAGTCAGGAGAACTTAGACGTACTGGGGAATCACTTCATAAGTCATATAAATGTCTAACCGCTATGCTGTTCACCTAAAACTAATATTGAATGTCAACTGTAATTGAAAATTTTAAAAAAACTTTAAAAGAAATAGAAAAATGTGACAGCATTCTTTACTGTACAAAGACTGGAAAATTTTGGAAGTTTTTCGAAAGCTATGATAATAGAATAAAGGAGTTTTGTAATAGAAGTACAAGAATAATGGGAGTTCCCTCTTTTAACCCTCTTAAATATATGGTCTTTCTTCTAAAGAACTTGTATGTCATCAGAACATCCTTAAGGAAAACACTTTGTAGGAGCACTGCTATCGTAAGTAAGAGAAAAGGAACTCCCACGCCTTTTACACAAAAGCGTGCTCTCCTCACTGGTTCTGAGCACCACTCATGTTCACTCATGTTCATGACGGCGTATGCGTCCACAAGAGATATAAAGAGTGGAGAAGAAAAAAAGGAAGGTAAAGACAGGAATATGCCATGGACCCACTTCTATCATGCCATCCTTTGCTTACAAACCAACGATGACTTATTACCTGATGAATGAATTCTAAATTTCTCTAATTTTCAAAAGCTCCACAGTCTAATCCCCAGCTAAGCTAGTCTGGGTTGGATGTCCGAATGAAGATCCCCTTAGCAAAACCCCCGTACTCAGGCCCCCCTCACTCACTCCTCACTGTTCTCTGCAGAAATAACAACCAGGATCAGCCATCACTTACAGAGAAGCTTATACTTTGTTATGTCCTCCTCTCTACTTTCTGGCATCCAAATCTTAGTAGGCTTTCCAACCCAGCTCTCTCCCATCTCTCTGCCCAGATGCATTTGTCCATTTCTCTGAATTGCTTCAGATTCTACGATGCAATTGTATCTTCGTATTTTATTTTTGATTGCATATGAGAGCAGCTTATCATTCTAAACAAACTGTTGTATATTTTGGCATTCCTGCACAGTTTGTTTCTCAACTATTGAGTCAATTTAGTTATTGAGTCAAAGAAATGTCTGTTGAATTAGGGAAGACAGAGAGAGTGATAGGGAGAAGCAGAGACAAAAAAAAAAAAAAAAAAAAAAAGAACTCAGACCCAGAAAGAGACAGAGAGCAAAAAGAGGCAGAGATAAAAAGTACTCTAAGAGAAATAATTTTATAAAGATACAGAAAAGAGTTACAAGTCCCAACAGCGGCCTCAACTGCAGACTACGTCACACATTCCCTCGGCCTGCACTAGAGCACTCTGTTCCTCACGAACTCTGTCAATCACAGATCATTATGATGACTCACCAGACTCTGAAGACATTCCTAAACGTTCCCCTACTGTGGAGGAGGACTATATAAAGAATATATGTGCTTGAACTTAATCGATATGAATAAGGGTCTGAACAAATAGCTGCAGGAATGACTGAGTCATGTACTCAGAGTGAGATGAGAAATACTGCAGTAGTTAGTTCTTCTGGAAACCAGGGAGGATATTCTCTTTTTTTTTTTGTATTTTTCTGAAGCTGGAAACAGGGAGAGACAGTCAGACAGACTCTCCCATGTGCCTGACCGGGATCCACCCGGCAGGCCCACCAGGGGCGACGCTCTGCCCACTAGGGGGCGATGCTCTGCCCCTCCGGGGCGTCGCTCTGCCGTGACCAGAGCCACTCTAGCGCCTGGGGCAGAGGCCAAGGAGCCATCCCCAGCGTCGGGGGGTAGGATATTCTTAATCATTTGCTGACCTAGTTGATTATTCTGGAATGTGGTGATCTTTCTTTGTTCCTAGAGGTTATGCACCTAAGGCCCTCGTGTAATAGCCTCCAGGAAAAATTTTCCCATAAAAAAGGTCGGGTCTCAGACTACCCTGAAGCGCTAGAGAACTCTTCCTCCTGGGTGCAAGGGCGGGTGGCCGACTTTGGGGCATAGGCTGCGGCTTCCCGGTCTGGTGATACATTCCTTCATGGTTTGGTGAGATTTGTACATGCTCACAATTCCCTTTTTCTTAGTCTATTGCTTTAACTAGCCATTAGTCTGACCCAGGCTGATGTTTCTTCATCTGCTGATGTGTGTAGAGCCAGAGCCCAGGTCGACGTTTCTTTGCCTGGGGATGTTGTGCAGCTTATCACTGTGTTGATTCTTTTTCTTTATTCTACTTTACGTTACATAAATTCAAACCCCTTTTTTTGATTTTGCCTTATTCTTTATTGTTACTAATCATAATACATTTTCCCTAAACTTCATCTGTAACTGCAACTCTGTACCGCACCTCCTGCACAGCACACCTTCCCGGGGCTGCTTGCCGGCCCAGTGTGAGCTCTGACAAATGAGGCACACCTTATCTTGTCTGAAGCCTAATACAAAAGCTCTGATGTCCTGTGAAAGATCAAAGGCTCTCTATTATCTACATATGGACATACACACATGTATACGTTATGAAGTCATCATCAAAACTAGGAGGGGAAAAAAATCATCTCAATCAACAAATCTACTTTCTGATCTGCCATAAATTTCCCAATTCTAAGAAGACTGTATGGAGTAATAAACCTGTCCTTGTTTAACATTATTAAGTCTTTTGCTGTTAACAAAAGTACCAGTGTTATATAAAGGACAGTGCTTTTAGCAGCCAATGGTAGGTGTCTTACGAAGTAAGAGTTTTGACTAAAACACCTAATTAAGACAAGACTAGCTTCTATATCAGGTTCCCAAAGTCAATATAATTTTATCATCTGAAAACATTTTTGTGGGGTACTTGGCAACTTCTATACCATTTCACTTAATTCTGGTATTACAACTCACATTTTCCCCAAAGCGGAGACTTCTGGAATAGTTTGGAAGGTTTGAATGACAAAAAGAAAAAAGTTGTTACATTAGACCACATTAGCTTTTAACTGACTAAAAATGTAAAAGAGTGGAAAAGAGGTCTTTCAGTTTTCCTATCATTCCATTTTTCAAAGGGAAAATGCATGGGAGGAAGGCAAGGCAGACAAAATGAATTTCATGGGATCTCTGCTTACATATTTCCAACCATTATGGTAAGAAGCCAACTAAAGCCTACAGTGAATTAGTTTTAATTTCCTAACATGATTACAAACAGCATACAGCTTCTCTTCCTATGTACCTTTTTCCATGGACTAAATGAATCCTTGTTTTCCTCTGTGAACACTTCCATCACTCACAACACTCCCAAGTAGAGACTGCCTTTCTTCCATCTTTCTCCACCCTCTACCACTTCTATAAGCCAACAGCTTTAACTCCAGCCAGGATGCTAATAATCCCTAAATCTCCATCTGAAGAGTCTACCTTCTTTTCTAATGATGTGGCTATGACTCCATGACAAAGCAAAATACTTCACCTTGAAATGGCCGTTACTGCTTCTGTGTTTGGCTTATTCATACTGCCTTTATTTTGTTTGTTTGTATTTTTCTGAAGCTTGAAAAGGGGAGAGACAGTCAGACAGACTCCCGCATGCGCCCGACCTGGATCCACCCTGCACGCCCATCAGGGGTGACGCTCTGCCCACCAGGGGGTGATGCTCTGCCCCTCCAGGGCATTGCTCTGCCGCGACCAGAGCCACGCTATGGCCTGGGGCAGAGGCCAAGGAGCCATTCCCAGCGCCCGGGCCATCTTTGCTCCAATTCAGCCTTGGCTGTGGGAGGGGAAGAGAGAGACAGAGAGGAAGGGGGGTGTGGAGAAGCAAATGGGCGCTTCTCCTATGTGCCCTGGCCGGGAATCGAACCCGGGTGCCCCGCACGCCAGGCCGACGCTCTACCGCTGAGCCAACCGGCCAGGGATCATACTGACTTTTTAGCTTCTGTAAACCCGCTTCCGCATTCTGCATACCTTGTGACCCCATTCAACCATGTGACCTTAAAACCCCAAAGATTCTGCCTGTTAGGGCTCAGACTTTGGAGACCAACTCCCTTAAGCCTGCCGATGTACTAAACCGGTTCTAGCTCTCTGAGTGTTATTTCGCTTCTTGGACATTCTAGTTTGCCACAACATTTGGTTCCCTGACCAGAAACCCAACCGTTCTGGCCCTTTGTGCCACTGCCACCAGGCTAGTGGCATTTGGGGCCCTCCATGTGAATGAAGCAACCACCCAACATATTCCTTGAGGTCCCCATGCCTGGTGGTAGCCAAAGCCGACTGCACGTAACAGAGAGAGGGACAAACCTTTCAAGACGCATATCTGGATAAGGTAAGGTCCCGGGGCAAGTCACCCAGTCAGGCCCATCTGCGGATGGAAGGGGAGCTTGATCACCTCCCACAGTCTCAGGATTGAGACATCAGATAGAGATTCCCTTGCAAAAGGGGGGGGGGGGATGTTATAACTTCTGAGTGCATGTGTGAGTGCGTGAGAACCTATTTGTGGCTCCACGGCACAAGCTACGAAGTCCGAGTGGGCCCTAACCAGCAGTCCCTGGTGGTGTCATACGGTGGCATGACGGTGACTCACTTCTCACAGAGGCAACCAGCCTGGGGCTTATACGAGTGCTCCGTAGCCGAGACAGGCCTAAGTTCTCGCAAGAGACTTGACCACGTGGGGATCTGAGTGGTCCCTGAAGAAGGGCCACCCAACCGTTGTTTGTCTTGCAGCACCGGACATGGAAAAGAGAGGCAGAATTGGGGGCCAGTCCGTCAAAACCCACCACTATAGACTGTATGCTAGGAATTTTAAAAACGGATTCTCTGACAACTGTGGTATGAAAGTAACCCCTGAAAAGCTCCCACCCTTTGCGAACTGGAGGGACCCACCTTTCAGGTTGGTGGCCGTCGTAAGGAACCTTGGATTTGACAAGGGTTCAGGCAGTTTAACGGGCCGTGACGAGCAGACCCAGATCAGTTTCCCTGTATAGATTCCTGGTTAGAGACAACACAGACCCTGCCCCATGGGTTTGGTTCTGCCTTAATAAGAAGGGACAGTGCAAGGTCCTGATAGCCTGCCCTTCAAAAGGAGGCAGCCCCTGGAACCTGACCAATGTGCATACTGCAAAGAGATCAGACCCTGGAAAATGAATGCTCCAACCGAAAGCAGCCTCCAGCCCCGCTGCCGAAACTGCTCAGTCAAGGAAAGGAAAGTACCAACCAGAACCAACGGTCCAGAACTTGATGGGCTAGCTGGGGTTGATTCCGATGAGGTTAAGACCAGGCTCCATGAAATTAGGACCCCGGGAGCCCATGCTCAGCATAATGGTAGGGGGCCAGCCAATGACTTTGATGGTAGACACAGCAGAACACTGGGTAGTCACCACACCAGCTGCACCTTTTACTGAACAGGAAGCCGCCATAATCAGAGCCATGGGCACTCAAACCGTTTGCTTCTTCTGTGGGTCTCAGGTGTGCCAACTTGGGGGATACCAGGTTGTTCACGAGTTCCTGTATCTGCCTGAATGCCCAATCCCTCTTCTGGAAAGGGACCTGTTGACCAAGCTGGGAGCCCAAATAACTTTTACTCCTGGAAAATATGCCAGCCTAACTTAGGAACACAGGAGACCCTGATAATGTCTGTAACAGTTTCCAGAAAAGCCGAATGGAAACTCCACACTCAGGAGATAAACGAGCAAAACCCTCCTGAACTCCTAGAGGAGTTCCCACTGGGGTGGGACGAAAAGAACGCCCCTGAACTGGCTAAGAAGCACCTGCCCTGCTGAGGTAGATCTAAGCCTGGAGCCACCCCGACAAAGCAAAGGCAGGACCTGGTGCTCAGGGAGGCCCGAGCGGGACACAGGAACACATTAAGAGATGAAGAAACTGGGATTCTAGCAGAGTGTCAGTCTCCCTGGAACACACCTCTATCTATGACCAGTGCAAAAGCCAGATGGAGGTGGGTATCAGCCAGTCTAGGACCTGTGAGGGTCAATAGTGCAGCTGTTACTCTGCACCCAGTAGTCCCAAACCCTACACGTTCATGAGTCTTCTTTCCCCTGGAGCGAGCTGGTTCACCTGCCTGGACCTTAAGGACACCTTATTCTGCCTATGATTAGCCCCAAAGAGCCAGTCACTGTTTGCGTTCGAATGGGAAGAACCTCACACATGCGGGAAAGTTCAGCTAACCAGGACACACTTGCCCCAGGAATTCAAGAACTCACTCACTCTGTTTTCTGTGTGGTGAGGCTTTGGCCACGGACCTCACAGCCTTCCTTGGGGGGGCGAGGGGGATAAACTGAGCCCTACTACAATATGTAGATGATCTCCTCCTCCTGGCCAGTGACTCCCAAGTAGTTTGCTGGAGAGGCACAAGAATTCTGCTACAGCCGCTGACTGACGCAGGGTATAAAGTACCATGGAAAAAGGCCCAAATATGCCGGCCCCGGGTCTGATATCTAGGGCTCGTCATCTCTGAAGGACATTGCTCCCTAGGACCCGAGAGGAAGCAAACCATCTGTTCAATCCTATGCCTGACAACAAAAGGAAGCTCCGAGGGTTCCCTGGAGCAGCGGAGTTCTGCCACATCTGGATCCCTGGGTTCTCAGAAGAGAATCGTTGCATGTTATTTGTGAATTCAATCTCTTTGTCTGCAAGAAAGACCAGGTGACACTAGGGGTCCTCACCCAAACTGCTGGGCCATGGCAGAGACCAGTGGCCTATCTGTCTAAACAAGCTTGACCCAGTGGCCGCTGGGTGGCCCCGTGCCTCCGGGCACTAGCCGCCACGGTGATGCTGTCAGAGAGGCTGAGAAGTTCACCTTAGACCAGATCATTCATGTGAAAGTCCCACATGTGGGACAACCCTAATGAATAACCGGCGGTACCAGTAGCTCACCATCAGCAGGAGGGCCCACTATCAGGGGCTATTGTGCAAAAATCCACCTGTGACACTAGAAACAGCACGCACACTGAACCTAACCAGGTTCCTCCCCACTGAGGCTAGGTCGCCAGATCACGACTGTGTGGAAACCATGGACGAGGTTTACTCAAGCCAAACTGGTTTAGCAGACACCCCCTCACTGAACCTGAATGGGAACTGTTCACAGACAGAAGTAGTTTCATCCAGGAAGACCCCCACCCATTATGAATAAGCTAAAAGGAGACCCCCGATAGATAAGGGAATTAGGCCTCTCGACCAAACTCCAGATGCTTGGAAAAACATTCCCTAAGATAGCCCGAGATGTTCTAGAGAGCGCCCCATTCCCTAGGAAACTGGACCCACCCCTCTCGACCTCTGGACTTAGTAAGGTTAAGAATTAGAAAAAGAAACCACTCCAACCCCTTTGGACAGGTCCTCATATATTTGTCATTGCCACTCCAACTGCCATTAAAACAGCAGGCATGGTGCCCTGGATTCACCACACCCGAGTCACGAAAGCCAACACTGAGGACCCGTCAGAGACCGGAACGCTCACAGTGACCCCACAAAGCCGTTACAGGTGACCCTGCACAGGACCACAGAGCCCAGGGAGCAACCAGGACTGTAAAGACCTGCCAGCTGCCGTCCCTGATCATCGTCGGGATCCCGACTCCACTTCTGGGCACAGCACTAGCTGCAGGCACTCCAGTGGACTGGAGTAGACTAGAGAGACTGTTATTAATAGTCACTTATATATTAATTGTAGGATGTGTTGTTACTATAAACTGTTTTGGAAATTTTCTGTTAAAACAACTCCTTACAAAATCCTAATCAAACTCATTCCAGTAAGCCTCACCTGCCACTACATGCCCCCACGCCTCATGTCCTAATGAGTGTTTGCAGACATGTATAGTGATGCCCCATAGAAACAGTTATGGGCATCAAAGGGGGGAATGATGTGGCTATGACTCCATGATGACAAAGCAAAATGCTTCACCTTGATATGGCTGTCACTGCTTCTTTGTTCTGCTTTCACTAACCCCACCTTTTTAGCTCCTGTAAACCCGCTTCCATATTCCGCATACCTTGTAATCCCACCCAACTGTGTGACCTTAAAACCCCAAGCGCCCTACCTGTCGGGGCTCAGACTTGAGCTCGCCGGCATAATAAACCGGTTCTCCACCTCTCTGAGTGTCAGTTGGCCTCTTGGACATTCCAGCTTGCCGCAACACTAATATATATAGTTCCTCTAAGAATGTACATTTTCCCTTTATTTTCTGTTTTACTTACTATATCCCTTGTTTCTTTGTGGTTCTTGTTGTAAACAAAAATTCATTTGTGGTTGGCATTAGTAACTAAATAAAATATTCATATAATTGCCTGACCAGTAGTGGCACAGTGAGTAGGACCACTGACCTGGGGTGCTGAGGTGCCAGGTTTGAAACCCCAAGGCTGCTGGCTTGAGCAAGGGCTCACTGGCTCAGCTGGATCCCCCGGTCAAGGCACGAATGAGAAGCAATCAAAGAACAACTAAAGGGATGCAACTATAAGTTGATGCTTCTCATCTCTCCCCCTTCCTGTCTCTCTCTCCCTCACCATCTGAATATATATATATATATATATATATATATATATACGTATATATTCATATATGACTTCTCTCTTGAGCTACATGCAACCTCTCAGCTCTAAACAATTACCTGGGTATCACACAGACGTGTCAGAATCAACATATTCAAAAGGGAACTCTTTTTCCCCTCCATCCTGGGTCTACAGATTGTTTCCTGTAGGTCAGTTGTACAAATCAGAAACCTCAGTGTTACTGTTACATCTCTCTCTAGTGCCATCTTTATATAATCAGACACCAGTTCCAGGTGATTACATAACCAACATGCAACTGGCTCTGTACTCCCCCTCCCTTCATTCTGGCCACTACTTTCACACTCCTCCTTACTATCTCAACAGCCTCCTCATGGGTCTATTTCCATATGACCACCAGTTATCTAAAAGTAATCAATCACGTCCCAGTCCAAATCCCATTTAAGGCCTTAACAACCTCTATCCTAATTTAATGCAGCAATCCCTCTCCATCCACACACGAGAACACATCCCTAAAGTATCATTCTCTACCATGTGTCAAACTTGAGCCTGACTCACGTTATTCTTTGAGCCTAAAGTGTTTCCTCTCACTCACATTCTTCAATGTCCAGTGGAAATGTTGTATCTTCTCCCCTAACTTCTGTGGCACCTGGCCTGTTATTCAGTCTCTTGCATGGTAATCTACTGCAACTGTTCCCTTACATCAGGGCCAGTTCACTGTCCCTCAGACCGTTGGAGGGCCGGACTATAAAAAAAACTATGAACAAATCCCTATACACACTGCACATATCTTATTTTAAAGTAAAAAAACAAAACAGCAACAAATACAATATTTGAAATAAAGAACAAGTAAACTTAAATCAACAAACTGACCAGTATTTCAATGGGAACTATGCTCCTCTCACTGACCACTGATGAAAGAGGTGCCCCTTCCGGAAGTGCGGCGGGAGCCGGATAAATGGCCTCAGGGGGCCGCATGCGGCCCGTGGGCCGTAGTTTGGGGACCCCTGCCTTACATGGAACCCTTTTCAACTAAAATTGAACTTCTCAAAGATAAAAGTTATTTATTTCCTATACCCAGCAACCTGCCTGGCACCCAGCAGACACTCACAATTTGTAAACTGAATTGATTGATATGCAGATTGCCAGCAACCTCATTCATAATACAAAAATAAACAAAATGTAAGTTTTGTCTCCTCTAAAGAGATGGTAAATCATCCTGAAAAAAATCAGATGTATTTCAATTACCATGAGGCAGAAAATATAGTTTAATTTAAAATCTATATTGCAAATTCTTCAGCAATAAAACAACAGTAATAGTAAGCATCTTTTTAACATTCATTTATTCAACACATTTTTTGAGCATCTTTGTGCCAGGCACTCTGCTGGATACTGGAAACCCTGTGCTAGATGCTGGGAGTTCATTCATTCTAAAATGTTTTCCTATAAATCATCTCACTTTAGTCTCACAGCCATCCCATGAGGAAGGGAGGACAATGATTATAACCCCCATTTTTCAGATGAGAAACTGAGGTCAGTCACATGATTTGTTCAACTGTCAGTCAAATTCAGTAAGATGGAGATCTAGAAATAAAACAGGTTATCTCCTGAATTCAGGTCCAGTGCTTCCTGTACTATTAAAAATTCATTGAAATCTGCAATTTCTTGCTCTCTCCCCTTATTTCTTCTGCAAAAGGGATTAAATTTAACTTCAATTTTGGTCTTAAAAGCAAAGGAAAATAAAGTAGCAGCATCTGCGAAGTCCAAGGCCAGGACTAACCTGTTCTCCTTGCACACAGTCCTTTTGTCTCCCTCGGGTACCAGTTTCTTCTGTTCAATCACTCCGTAGCTTTCTCGACAAATCTATATTTACGGGGGAGAAAAAAGAGACGTTTCCATTTTGTTTACCACTTATATTTCCAGAATCCAAATGAGTGAGAGAAACTGTAGGATCAAATGTAGCTTAGTGACTACTGATTACCACAGAAAAATCTTGGGAGAGAGAGAACCTTAGTCAGAAACACTGGCACCTTAAAAGATCTCTATTGTCCACATTTTCTACTAATAATAGATTTTAGTGGCTATGCTTATGGGATAGATTAATGCTGCCATGATCTGAAGAGGGAGGGTTTTTCTGTGTCCTCCTCCTATATGAAATGGCTAAACAGAAAAAAAAAAAAAAAAGATCTCTATTGTTTTCAGACCCAGAGTTGCCAATAAATGCATTCAAAGAGAAATTATATAAACTCTAGGAAAGAAATAGATATATCAGGAATAAAGAAAACTAATGCTTCAGTAATTTTCTTAAACACATACACGAATTATTCATTCATTTACTCAACACATTTACTGAGCTAAAGACAGTATGACTAGCTCTGGCTGGGTAGATCAGTTGATTAGAGCATTGTCCTGATACACAAAGGTGTGGGTTCGATCCCTGGTCAGGACACATACAAAGAATCAAGCAATGAGTGCATAAATAAGTGGAACAATATAACGTGTCTCTCTCTCTCTCTCCCCTTTCCTCTGTCCCTAAATCAATAAATAAAATTAAAAATAAAAAAAAGACACTTACTAAAATGATTGGGTTCTGAGAGTCCCTCAATGTGTTATTTGGTTTAGAGAAAAACTAACATCAGTCATGACTAAGCATGATGAAAGAAACAGCCACAATCTTAAGTAAACTGGAAACTCTTACCGTAAAATTGAGGCAGAAAGTCTCCTCAATATCTTCCCCAGAATAATCTAAAAGTTCTTGAAGACTTCTAATCACAGAATAATAGAGAAAGGGAAAGAGCCAAATCAAACTTGGCAATATGGTAATATTGTTTTTATCTCAGTCACATGCCCAGACTATTCACAACATAATCCAGAATAAACATAAATCCAGACCAACAGAAAATCATGTTACCTATAACTTGAAAAGAAATACAGCAGTAGATCTGTAAGACATTATTTGTTCTCTTCTCCCACTGACAAATACTAATGGATTTTTGAAGAAATTTAATGAATTTATAACTGATAACGTTCTTTTAACCCTGGTACTACTTGGAAATAAATACTGGGGGAAATGGTATCACAGTGGTCCTACAGACTGGCTTTGTCCAAATGCATTAAGGGAATAATCTTTCTATCATTAAAAAAAAGAAAGCTACAAAGTCACATCATCTGTTAGGAATCTTAACAGCTTATTGTTAATTCAAGGGGCTCTGTATGGTAAAGACACTCTATTATCTATCAGACTATAAAGCACACTCAAACGTGCACTCTTAAAAAATATGCTTTTTCCAACAATGGTCATTATCCAAGAGATATATATTTTCAAGAGAATACATTCTTGTAGCTAGACTGCATTCACACTTTCTTCTTTAGTGAGCTTCATGTCTGGTGGTTCCATTAAGAGTTTCCCAAGGAGAAAACTCTTAGTGTAGAGTTTAAACTTGCTACCAGTTAACTAGCCAAAACCATTCCTAGAATACAGCAGTCTCAGCCAGGCTGGTAAAGGAAGAGTACATGCGCAAAGTTCTGTCACTCCCTAGCCTTCTCTTCTAGTGACCAAAAAATTAACCCTGCCTGGGTCTCCTCTGTAATTGTTTACATTCCTTCTAAATTTCTCTTCTGCTTTCCGTGACCCCGCCCCTGCCATTCTTCATGGTTTCTCAGTATTGGTGTCCTGTACTGCTTGTGTGACAGTTTCATTTTCAGAGGGGACCTTAAAGACTATCCCTTCCTCTATCGCCATCTTAAATCAGAACTTTCCCTATAAAAAGGGATGTTTTACTTCCTGATAATGCCAAAAGGATGATACTGTTTACAGAAAGCTAAGAATCTTTTTATGTACTTAAATCTTGTGCTACCTAAAATCAATGCAGAGAAACTCAGAATAAAGGAGTTTTAAGAGCCAGGAAGAAAATAACATAAAAACATGGCTCCACTACTTTGGAAAATTGTCTGGCAGTTCTTCAGAAGGCTAAACACAGAGTTTCCATAACCCAGCAACTCAACTCCAGGTATGTACCCAAGAAATAAAAACTTATGTCCACACAAAAATTTGCACAAGAATGTCCACAGCAGCATAATTCATAATATCCAAAAAGCAGAAATAAGCCAAATGTCCATCAACTGATGAACAGATCAACAAAATTAGTGTATCTGTATAATGGAATATTATTTGGCAATGAAAACAAATGAAACACTGATACGAGTTATTATATGGATGAACCTTGAAAACATGCTGTGTTAAGAAGCCAGACACAAAGGACCATATATTATATGATTCCATTTACATGAAATACCCAGAATAGGCAAATCTATAGAAACAGAAGGTACATTGGAAGTTGCCTAGGGCTTGCGGGATGAGGAGATTGTGGATGACAGCTACGGAGTACACATTTCTTTTCCAGGTGATGAAAATATTCTACAATTGTGGTGATGGCTACACAATTCTGAATATACTAAATGTCACTGGATTGTACACTTTTAAGTATGTGAATTATATATTAATGGCTCTGGGAGATAATAGAAAATATATATTGATCTCTGCCCCTGGTTCCTGGCACAGAGCTCCTAAAATCCTTGTAATTTCCTACCCGCTAAGAGCACTAGAAGAACCTTTGTTCTAGTGAGCTGACTCGGTGGGCTCCTGCATGGAAGCTGGTCACCAGAAAGACCAGCCATAATTAGAAGACTGAAATTTGCAGCCCCTTCCCCACCCCCAATTTTTCCATATAAGAGAGAGGGGAAGCCTCCATAAAATCCCTACAGTAGGAGCTGAGAAAGCTTCTGGGTTGGTGAACACATCCAACCACCAGGAGGGCAATGTGCCCCAAAACTCCACAGAGAGAAGCTCCTGCCCGCAGGGCCCGCCCAGGTCTCATCCTACGTATCTCCACATCTGGCTGTTCGTCTGTATCCTTTTTCTTTTTTTTTTAATATTTATTTATTTATTTATTTATTTATTTATTTATTTATTACAGAGACAGAGAGTGAGTCAGAGAGAAGGATAGACAGGGACAGACAGACAGGAACAGAGAGAGATGAGAAGCATCAATCATTAGTTTTTCATTGCAGGTTGCAACACCTTAGTTGTTCATTGATTGCTTTCTCACATGTGCCTTGACCGCGGGCCTTCAGCAGACCGAGCAACCCCTTGCTGGAGCCAGTGACCTTGGGTCCAAGCTGGTGAGTCTTGCTCAAACCAGATGAGCCCGCACTCAAGCTGGCGAGCTTGGGGTCTCGAACCTGGGTCCTTCTGCATCCCAGTCCAATGCTCTATCCACAGCGCCACCGCCTGGTCTGGCATTTGTCTGTATCCTTAACGATGTCCTTTAATAAACTGGTAAATGTGTTTCCCTGAGTTCTGTGAGCTGCACTAGCAAATTAATCAAACCTGAGGTGAAGGTCATAGAAACCTCAGATTTGGAGCAAACTCAGGCAGAATCTGTGGATACCCAGGGACCTCCTACTTGCAGCTGGTATCGGAAGTGGGCTGGGAACGGTCTTGTGGGACTGAGCCCTGACCTGTGGGATCTGACACTATCTCCAGGCAGACAGCGTCAAAATTCAGTTAAATTGTAAGACCCCCAGCCGGTGTTGTGGAGAACTGTTTGGTGGTGTGGAGAGCGGAAGTGTTGTGTGACAAGAGGACACACTCCGGACAGAGAGACACAGAAGGTGGGGAAGAACGGCAGGGTTTTCTTAAAACGGGTTCTCTTTTCACCACTTTTCTCCCCCTGTGTTTCTGGACCATGACCAATCTCAGTCTTTACTGTTTGTTCAGAACAAGAAATAAAAGAGATTATTTGGTATTCCTGGGCAGCTATGCCTTCCCTTCTCTTTTCTTCCCTTCTGCCTGTAAAGTGGCAGACCGAACAAGCAGCTGTGCAGCTGTGCCTTCCGACGAAGCGCACAACAGAGTCTGACCATGTGGGTTGGTAAGCTCCCACTTGCCCCTGTGCTACCTTCAACCATTAGCCCACACTGCCTGAGGCAGCCAGAGTCAGAGCAGCACCCCACACGAAGCTGTCTTTCAGTTTTCTACCTTCCTTCAGTGGGTGACAGCTCCTTCAAGTCTTCCAAGCCAGGCTTTACGTTCAGTAACTTCTTATAGAGCGCCAGCGGGAAGTGGAGGTCGACCACGGTGGAGTTGTAGATAGCGAGCCCACAGGTTATGCCGATTAAGTGAAACCAGTTGTGCTCTACAAAACACTTTTCAGTACAAATGCAAGTATGTTAAAAAGAAATGCAGTGTTTCTGGCCCTCAAAACAATCTGAAAGATACCATAAAATATTTTCAATATAAAAGAATGAAGACTTTATTAATATTTAGTTACTTTCTGGAGCAAAGAAATCTCTGACAGAAGTTTGGTTATCCCCAAAAGATACAATGTACACAAAAAGTTAAGTCAGCATTCACAGCTCATCTAGTGATAGAATAGCTCATTCAGTCATCACCACTTAACGATGGGGACTCATTCGGAGAAATGCATCAGGTGATTTTTCCCGTGCTAATATCAGAATGCAATTTACACAAATCCAGATGGTAGAGCCTACTGCACACCTAGGCTACATGGTAGAGCCTATTGCTCCTAGGCTACCAGCCTAAACAGCATGTACTGTACAAAACGGGCTTAATTCAAGCACAAGAGAAAATGATGCAATCAAGAAACAAAAAATAAGAAGTATGAGGCTGCTGCCTAAGTAACTCCGTACACTGTTTTATAGCAAATTTTTTTATAAGTAGAAAAAGTATACTCTGAAATAATGATCAAACATATCATGTAGTATCTACATTAACCAGAATCATGGTCTTTTACTTTCATTATCAAGTACTAGACACTGTACATAATTGTATGTGCTATACTTTAATATGACTGACAGCATAGTACGTGTGTTTGAAAGAGGACCACCACAAACACATGAGTAATGTGCTGCACTGCACCGTCACAACGGCTATGATATCACTAGGTGACAGAATTTTTCAGCTTCATTATAATCTAATGGAGCCACAGTCATACATGACCCACTGTTGACAGAAATGTCATTATGCAGCACATGATTAATCATTTAGAGAGGGGTAGTCAACCTTTTTATACCTACTGCCCACTTTTGTATCTCTGTTAGCAGTAAAATTTTCTAGCTGCTCACCAATTCCATAGTAATGGTGATTTATAAAGTAGGGAAGTAACTTTACTTTATAAAATTTATAAAGCAGAGTTACAGAAGTTAAAGCATATAATAATAATTACTTACCAAGTACTTTATGTCAGATTTTCACTAAGTTTGGCAGAATAAATCTTTATAAAACAACTTACTATAGTTAAATCTATCTTTTTATTTATACTTTGGTTGCTCAGCTACCGCCCACCATGAAAGCTGGAATGCCCACTAGTGGTTAACTACCACTGATTTAGAGCACTGCTTTCCAACAGTAATTTGTGTAATGATGGAAACATTCTATAATATTTTGTGCTGTCCCACACGGTAGCCCCTTGAAACGTGGCTAGTACAACTGAGAAGACGAATCTTTGTTCCTACGTAATTTCAATTACATACAATTTAAATTTCAATGGCCATATGTGGCTAATGGCTACCTTTTAAAACAGATCTAAGAAGAAAAGTCTGGTAGAAAAATAACTAAAAGTATACTCTGGTTGAAATTAGACTGCTTCTTAAAATTTAGCTGTCCTATTGAATTTTCAAAATTAAAGTGTGTGTTTACTTGTATTAGTATTCATACACATACTATCAGTTACTGAAATAAGACACATTTGACTACTACTTTCCACATTTCATAAAAGCAATTTCTTCATCATGATGTGCTTTTCCTACCCTTCAAGGATAATAAACATGGATCTTACCTACTAGAAATGAAAAGAGGGCTGATGGGTGACAAGAGACACTATGAGGTCTTATCAATGGGTTAAAAAAATGAAGATCAGATACATTATTTAGACCTTTTAAATTAGTTTGTTATGCTTTCCTTTTTAAAGTCAGAAGTCAAGGAATTGGCCTCACAACTAAATTAAAAAAAAAGAGTTTAATTCTATCCATTTGTTTAACTACAACATGACTAACTTACCGTATCTGAAAACCACAAGAGATTTGAGTCCTCATAGTAGGTAAACATTCCATAGATGGGATTCAGAAGTTCTTTTAACAATAGAAGAAAGAACTCCTTTGTGACACCACCAGCATCCACTGCTTCTTCACCATCAAAGATTACCTTAAAACAATAAAAGCAGAATTAATACTTCAAAAAATCTTTGGCATTCTATCTTTTTTTTTAGCAAATTCTTTCCAAAGTTAGGAAGATATAACACAGAATACTCTGATGCACTGAAAACTGCAAGGTGCATCCACTGGTGGTTAACAAGGGACTTACAGACACACAGAATTTATACCAGGTACTTCAAGGGATACAAAAAAAGTTAGAAGTTCACCAGATGGCCATAGAAAGTTTACCATCTAGTTAGGGCAGTAAGGCAAACATAAAAGAATCCATTAGAGAATACTTTATTTTCGAAGAGTCAGATACATACATTGAGAGGTAAATGTTCTGGCACACTGGAAAAAAGCAATGATTAACCTGAATAAAAGAAGAGGTTCTTGAAGAAGCTGATGCATATGGAAGGGAGGAAGGCATTCTAAGTAGGCACAGACCTGAGCTCTATGAGTGACTATAAAAAGACCCATAAACAGACCAATAAGGGGAACGCTGGACCCATAATGATCATCACAGTTAACAACTACAACAAACCAACAAATGAGAGTTATTGAGTTACCACATGCCAGCAGTTAAACTCTGTTAACCTAATCCTCAGAACAGCCTTATGCATAGGTACAGTATTATTATTAACATCCCATTTTATGGAGAAGGGCTCAGGGACAGAGCTAACGAAAGCATTCGAGGAAGCTTATTCTGTGGCTGTCTTCAAGGCTGTCTAGAGCAGGACAAGAATACAGGTGGGGCAGTCACTACAACCTTGAGCATATGGATGCCAGCAGAAGGCAACTTAGACATGCTACAAAGCAAGAACTGTCTTATCCGAATTACTGATTGAAAACAGTGGGCAAAAAGAGGCCCCTGTTAGATATAAAATCTAACCCCCCAGTTCTCGGGAGAACTCCCAGACAGATTGATGGAACAGATACTACTCATTGGCCATTTTGGAAAGGGTGACAGTATTGTGGAGACCACGAGTTTCTTGCTTATTATGTTTCAGTAACTGGAATTTATAAGAGGATGAGAAATAGATATAAGAGTCTTCTGAAGGGAGAGATAAATGGCTTAAAATTTTAAATAATTATCTAAATATTTATTAATACCAACTCTGTACCAAGCATTGTGTTAATCCCTGAGAGTAAAATAAGTAGTAACACAAACATGCAGTCTATGAGGAAAGACAATTTCTTCATTCATTAGTATCAGGATACAGAGTGCCTGACGTTATAGGCACAACTTTCTAGCTGATTTCACAACCTTTCTATATTCTCTGTTTTACCTTCTTTCTCTTAAGTCTTTGACATCCAAAGACTTCCTAGATGCTGGCTTGATAGTTTCACATCTAGTTGAAGCTTCCATTTTGCTGTTGCTTGCTTGTCTTTAGTAGAGCTCATGCAGATACACTGAAGACAGCAGACAGAGAAAGCCCTATCATCCCTCAAGTAATCCACTGGCATTTTTATCTGATGTTATGTTGAGATATGCTGTCTGGTGATATGACAAAAGGAGGTGATTAAATTCTTGTAAAATGAATGGAAGAAATAATGAATGGCTACACTCCACAATTTTAATAGTAAGATCTTTGTTGTTTCATCAATACTGTATAAAGAAAATCCAGGAGGGTATTTTGAGAAATACCCTGAAGGGCTCACTTTGAGAGGCTTTTTCAGATCAATATCAGAATGAATGCTCAGCTCTCTTAGGGCATCTCCAACGAGGTTGTTCCTGCGAACGTGAAGGACCAGGAAGGGGCTTCTGGCCAGCAGAGGCTCCAAGGTGAGCAGCATGAAGACATTCTGCAGGTTGGCTCCGTTGACCGCCACCTGAAATGGCATATCAAGAACAAAACTACTCCGAGTGCACCTGTGAGTGGGGACAGCAGCCAGCTGTGCCTTTCTACCTGGGGTAGGCGGGGAGCACAGACTGTATCTGCATTTGTTCCTTTTATTTTCTTCTTAACTTTTCCAGTTAGATAAGTTACTATGTTTATAAAACACACAAATCTTTCTAATCTGAACCCAAAGAGATTAATTTAAACAGTCTGTGAATCATGTGATCCATAACCAGTCTCAGGAAAACTAATGTAGGCCCAAATAAGACTAAAGTTAATACAGTAATAGAAAAAACATGATGGAGAGTGAGTAAAAACCATGACTTTCAAAATGGCAGAATAAGAAACCTAATACAGTGGTACCTTGAGATACGAACAGACCAACATACAAATTTCTTTTTAAGATATGAGCTGCGACTCGGTTCCATTTTTGTTCGAGATCCGAGCGAAATTCCAAGGCATGAGTCGTGATTCGGGAAGCTGCCACTAGTTGGCGCATTGGCGCACGGGTCCAGGATAGGCAGTTTGATATACGAGTTGACTGACTTACGAGCTCCGTTACAGAATGAATTAAATTCGTATCTCAAGGTACCACTGTAATCACTTCTTAAACAGCTTTTTAATCTTTGAATAAAAACCTTCAAATTGTCAATATCAAGAACACATTACTGTGAAAACACACACACACACACACACACACACACACAGCTAGAGAGAAGCAGTAGGAATTGCTAGGTTTGAATTGATGATTTGCAAGTACCTTTGTAGGCTTTTCCAAACTAATTATATTTTATAATAAAAATGCATACTTAAAATAAATTGCTATAACTAAAGATTTAATTCAATGAGAAATTATCTCTCTATCTCTATCAGGGGTCAGCAGACAACTGGACCAAACCCATCTTGCTGCCTGTTTTTATCCAGCTCTTGAGCACACATGGTTTCTACACTTTTAAATTTTTGGAAAAGAAATAATACTTTGCATGTAAAAAGTATAGAAAACTCAAAGTTCACTGCACATAAAGTTTTATTGGAACGCCGCCATGCTCATTCAGTCATGTATTGCTACCGCTGCTTTTGTGCTACGACAAAGCCGAATAGTTGAGACAGACTGTGTGACCCATAAAGACTAAAATATTTACTATGTGGCCCATTATGGAAACGCTTGCCAACCCCTGATCTATGTAAATGCGTAATCATTTATATGTGTTGTATTCAAGTACTAAAAAAATTGTAATAGTTCTGAAAGTTAGAATGGCACTCAACAAAATATACTTTCTCCTATTAGTAAAAATTACAACTGAATGTGTAGGCTGAAAGAAGCACATAGTAAGAGGAAATAATTTTTAAACTCTGATACCTGCATCTGTAGTTCGGCATCTGTCTGTAACATTTTGGTCTTGGCTTGGGCATCAAAGATGAAAGGGTAGGAACAAAGTGTTACGGCATCCTAAATAAAACATAATTGGCAATGCTGTAGTATCCACAGAGGATACTGCTGGAAGAATATATAAGTAAATTAAAAAGATATCATTTACCTGTATTATTGATTGTCTAGCTTTCTGTATAAAGAAAAACAAAAAGTCTCTTATTTGAATTGCAAAATTTAAACATTACCCCCTACAAATGTAAATACAAATAACAAAATATAAACTATCTCACTATTTGGCCATGGAACTAACCCCATTTGAATGGCTGGCTGGATTTTAATGGAATAGAACAAATGTTTTGATGGACATAGACTGAAAAAGAAAAACTAAAACAATCTTTAAAATTTTTTAAAGAACTGTTACAGACCATTTCACCAACTGTATAATTCACAGCATTAATAGAATTCTCTTTTATAACAGAAACCTAATTCCAAAACAGAAATTTTAAAACCTTGATTTCAGAAATTACTTTTGCTGAGAAAATTAATGCAAATTTCATTTATGAGCATGTTATGACTCAGCACTTAAGCCAATTCTTGGCCTACAGGTCACTTCATCAATATGTAAATGAAATCTTAACAAACTTTGAGAAGGGAAATAACAGTAAATTTTAAAACCTACTTATTGGGGGAAAAATCTTTTCTGAAAGTTTTTTTTATGTTATGTAATAGACATTATTCATTAACTTAATAGAAACAAACATAATCATCAACAATATACATCATGTTGACCTGTAGTAATTTTTTTTTTCTTTTCTGAAGCTGGAAACGGGGAGGCAGTCAGACAGACTCCCGCATGCGCCCGACCGGGATCCACCCGGCACGCCCACCAGGGGGCGATGCTCTGCCCATCCGGGGTGTCGCTCTGTCGCGACCAGAGCCATTCTAGCACCTGAGGCAAAGGCCACAGAGCCATCCTCAACGCCTGGGCCAACTTTGCTCCAATGGAGCCTCGGCTGCGGGAGGGGAAGAGAAAGAGAGAGAGAGAGAGAGAGAGAGAGAGAGAGAGGAAGGAGAGGGGAGGGGTGGAGAAGCAGATGGGTGCCTCTCCTGTGTGCCCTGGCCGGGAATCAAAGCTGGGACTTCGCATGCCAGGCCGACACTCTACCACTGAGCCAACCGGCCAGGGCCAGTAATTTTTCTCAAATGGAAAACTCTGGATTTATTCTCAGAGACCTGAGAGTGCTATCCACATTTTTAAATTTTGTTGGGTTTTTTTATATAAATAAAATCCTAAACAAAATCAATAGAAAAAATTCAGAATGACCCCCTTATAATGGTGTGTCACCATATAATTTGCATTTATTTTAATGGTTGCACCGATTATACTTAATGGTCCAAGAGTAATAAGAAAAGGAAAAAAAGCAATCTTTCTTGGTAAGTAATGCGTTTGCACAAGGGACAGAGCTGCTCTAGCTCTCTGCATTAATGAAGGCTTAATAGCATCTAAAAGGAAGAAAGAGAGCTGAGTCATCCCAGGGTGAATGGAACAGGCCTTGGCCTGACAGCAGGAGTCCTGTGAATGCATGGATGGGTGGAGCAACACACTGATGCTTCTCTCTCCCCTCTCCTCTCTCTCTAAAAGTCAATAAATAAAAAAAATATTTTTAAAAGTCACAATGTAAGTGGGGTTTGGTTTCAGTGAGGCTATCAATGTTTTATTGATTTTAGAGTTTTGTTTGTATCTAATTTGTAAATTTGGTTCAGTTTTATAATTGTTTAAACGTTATATAAGAAGTATCTAATTTCTTTCATGTTTATGTATAGTCCAATGAAATCATTTAATAGCAATTTTAAATAAAATCTACCCTGTTTATCCTTTAGAAACAGGTTCCTTTATGGATCTTGGAATATTTCTCGGGACTGAAGAACAATTGAAGAGACAATTCAAGTTCAGTAGACAAGGTATAAAATCATGTATATATATCCAGGCTAATTTGACTGACTCTCATGCCTACATATCTAATTACTTTGAATTTAGAATTGAAATCACTAAAATAAAACACACATAAGCCATAAAACAACACTCTAGAAAATTATCTTCCAGTCTAAGTACCTACAAATGGTATAAGTATCCTGGAAAAGTAGATTTTAAACTGGTGCCAATATTCAGAATTTTAGACTCTTCATCTCAGAAAAAATTATTTTATTTTGAGCATGATTTGTTTATTCTCAAAAGAAAAGGAATACCTTTAATCTGTTCCTTGTTGGGCAAATGAGTTTGTAAAATTTGTATTTTTTGAGTTTGCTCACTTTGTTAAAAAATGGCGCTGGGCAGCCACATGTGTGTGCTTGCCCTCAGAGCAGGGCACTTGATTGCAAATAGCGAATTGCATTCCTGCTTGGGAGGGGCCATTGTTTTGCTATTATTTGCTGGAGGAAGGGTCTTCGTGGGCCCAGGCAGTTTTGAGGGGAGAGCAGAGAGCATGCAGAGTGCTGAAGAAGAAGCCAGTTTTGCAGGGAGAGAGGAGGTGTGCAGATGAGGAACCAGAACTGAGGGGCTTTGTGAGCTCTGCTGAGACTGGTGGGCCTTTGATTCTAGGAGGAACCAGAGAAGATTCTCCTGATTGTGGAACTGGAGAATGTGTCAGGGCTTTGGGAGCCCTGAATGAAAGGGAGTGTTTTCCCTGTGTTTGTTTGTCGGCCGTCGGCCGGTGTGAGACTTTAATAAAGAAATGGCCCATCATCCTCCAGCTCTGCTGTTTCTTTACTGTCTGCCCGAATTCAATGGGAACCTGCATGTGAGTGTCCATGACACAGTGGCCGCTGGCCATACATCTGGCATAGTTTGCAGCAAGATTCAGATCAGATTGGTATGGAGCAGCCACTGCCCTTGAGGGGTGGGGTAGAAGACTGGTTGCTTTTATGGTTCCCATGGCTGCCTTCTGGGGACTGTGGGCTGGCTGATTTTTTACAGCTCTGCAAGAAGAAACCGAGAGCTCTGTGCAAGAGGCTGCCCAAGGCCTGAAAACTGAGCAGCAGCAATGGAAGGAATTGGAATGGCCACAGGAGAAAGAGATGCAGATCCTGGAACTGGAGCGAGCACTGGAGGAGGACACATGGGTTCGTGAGCTGCAGTTTGCCCTGGAAGTTGAATGCTGGCAGAAGCAGTTGTTGGAGGGACAACTGTGGGTTCAGCTTCACGAGAGCCGGCAGCCACTGGAGCCTAAGATGTAGTCGTGCCGGTGGAGTGGCTCTGAGTCAGTGTAAGCATTTCCAGCTCCTCTTCTGAGGATGAGAAAACTTGGGTTGAGACTGCCACCCACAGATCGCAGAAGGTAAAAACCCTGCAGCAAAGAGTATCTACAAAGCCCCTGGTAGGTTTGCGATTGTGGAACATAGGGGTGGATGGCAGCATGATCTCTGGAGCGAAGGTGGAAATGTTGGCCACCATTGCCATGTGTTCCTTTTTGGGGCAGCATCTTAACAGCTGCCAAGATGGCAGGGATGAGGGGGGAGGCTGGAGACCCCCTGTGCATGGTCTGACTTTTGCATTGTGACCAGAGAGGTCACCAGCTCTCTTGTTAGATGGACATGCAGCTTTTGGGTAATATAAGAGACCTCAAAGGTGGGGGCGGCTCTGGTGGAGGCCCTCCTGCACCGGGAAGCTTTTCATCCAGTTGGAGAGAAGCTCCAAGGACATTGTGAGCTTTGGGCAGAGTGCTCAGAGAGACACGGTGAAGGCACCTTTGTAATTGTTGAAACTGTATGACTTGTACTGTTACTGTAATTTATTTGTATAATGTACCTCATTCCTTGCATAGGAATGCCTGTGGTGTGGATTGCTAAGTGAGCAAAAGAGGTGGAATGTTGGGCAAATGAGTTTGTAAAATTTATATTTTTTGAGTTTCCTCACTTTTATTGTTAAAAAAATGGTACTGGGCAGTCACGTGTGTGCTTGCCCTCAGAGCAGGGCAGTTGATTGCAAATTGCAGATCGCACTCCTGCTTGGGAGGGGCCATTGCTTTACTAATGTTTTCTGGAGGAGGAGTCGTTGTGGGCCCAGCCAGTGTTTTGCAGGGAGAGCAGAGAGAATGCAGAGTGCTGAAGAAGCCAGTTTTGCAGGGGGAGGGAATGTGTGCAGATGAGGAACCAGAACTGAGGGGCTTTGCGAGCTCCGCTGACACTGGTGGGGCCTTTGATTCTAGGAGGAACCGGAGAAGATTCTCCTGGTTATGGAACTGGAGAATACATCAGGGCTATAGGAGCCCTGAATGAAGGGAAAGTGTTTTCCCTATGTGTTTGCTCGTCGGCGGGTGTGAGACTTTAATAAATGAATGGCCCACCATCCTCTGAATCTGCTGTTTCTTTACCGTCTGCCCGAATTCAATGAAAACCTGCATATGAATGGCCACGATGGCGGCAGCCACTGGCCATACATTGGCCTATAAAACAAGATGAAACTTTGAACACTTCAAATGTAAAAATGACTATAGAAGAAATGATAACAGTGACTGTAAAAACAGTTGTTGGCATTATAGTGCCCCAGTATACCTAGTATTTTAAATACGGGTATTTTTGTTGGTGCAATATAGAGGTGGGGCAAAAGTAGGTTTACAGGTGTGAGTGCATGAAACACAGTTTATTCTGTATTATTATTGTATTATTCTCCACACAAACAACTGTATTATTCTCCACACAAACAATTGTATTATTCTCCACACAAAGAACTGTAAACCTACTTTTGCCCCCACCCAGTAATTATTTCAGACATCAAACAACAGCTTTGTCTGTATTACTTGACTCTCTCCAGTCCCACTACAGTTCTCTCTACCATCCCCTCCCTGAAAACCCCACCATGAGCCCTCCTTCTATGGCTCTTATTCCCTCCCTCACTCCTTATTCCCTCCCTCACTCCTTGCCTAACCCCTCCCCAACCTCTGGCAGAGTCCAGTTTTAGAAGAGAGCTGGAATCTGTTCTAGAGAAGGAGAGGAGTTATCACAGGCAGGGTCATCCCACTCTCAGTTGAGTGGCTGGCTGGAAAGAAATCTAAAGCTGCCTCCATTAGGAACCAGAGTCAAGGCCACAGAGCTGGTGGTCCAGAAGACCCCCCTCCCAGGGAGGAGCGCAGTGCCAGCTCTAAGGAAGGGAAAGATGGAAAGGCTGTTCCATCAAAAGAAGCACCAGACCTATATGAAGGTCTATAAAACACTTATAGACTTTTTATAAGGCTGTGAGTTTTTGTATTTGAAATACAATAATTTCACTGACTTTTATTTTGTGAATGCTGACTATTTCAGAAATAGTATTAGTACTGGCATTTCCACATTACATAAGATAAATACTGAAACAGCTGTGTTATGATTTGCTTCATGACTGCTCTCCCTAATCTAGAAGGATACATATGAACTGCCATGTGACCCCCTCTGAGGGGCTGCTTGTCCTGGGCCGATCATTCCTCCAAAACAGTCTCACAAAATTAGAGTTAGCAAAGCACTGGTGGATCACATTTCAAATATTTCTGCTTGAAGTTGCCTTGTGACATTAGATCATTTTTTAAAGTATATAAAATTTGAAGCAATCGACAAGTATATGGTACAGAATTGAAGAACTGGGAATATCTTTTTTTTTTTATTCCAAATCAACATTTCCTAAATATGACTGTGACCTGGGACAGGAGGCATGGCACAAATACCTATCATGCCAAGAAGGAAACACAGGAGCCTCTGCTGTAGGGCCTGCCTGCCACCACGTGTTCCTATACCCACCATGGGCAAACCTAGCTTCCTGCCGTCACTGAATGCTGAGGCAAAAACATTTGCATCCTCTCACCATGCACAATAATGGCACTCAGAGCCAAATCACTGCCCCCTTCTGACACATATGATTAGTTTTTATTTTTGAAGCATTTACTCTGTACCATTAACTTTCTGACTGTGCTGCTCTCTATGGGAGCCCACAAAGTCACTAATTTTTGTTATTTGATTTTCAAGTGGATGTTGGTAGCTTATTAATGGAAATAACAAGTCACTACCACCTCTTTCTTTAAAATGAGCAAAAATCATCCACATCACAATGTCTTTTTGTGTTCCACAGCTCTTTGTACATGTATTATTTATGTATATGCCTTTGTAATTCCCTTTTCACTGTTTGTACTGAACGCCCTACAGCGGTGACCACAATGTTCTGTACATGTCCCTGCCCCCAACTAACAGGCACGCAATATATGTGAGGTGCCAAGAACTGCTTACTGTAATTACTGAGGGCTTATTATATGGCAAGTGAAGCACTCTGCCAAGTAAGGCCTTTCTATTCCTTTAAGTCTTACAATACTGTTATAATTCTCATTTACAAATGAGGATGTTAGGCCTATAGAAATTAAGTAACTTGTCTAGGGTCACACAGGTAAGGAGGCCAGAATTGAGACAAGTTCTTTCTGATTAAAGCATGTGTTTTGAACTACCTGCTGTACTGCCTCAGCTATTACCAAGCCCAAAATTTTTATTGTGGTAAATATAAAATGGAATATTAGTTCACCATTAAAAAAAATAATGGAAATCCTGCTATTTGCTAAAACATGGGTGAACCTAATGGGCATTATGCGAAGTAAAATAAGCCAGAGAAAGGCAAAATACTGTATGGTGTCACTTATACATAGAATCTAAAAAAAAAAAATTAAAAAGAAAAAAGCCAATCTTATAGAAACAGAAGACTGACGGTTTCCAGGGGCAAGAGGGTGGGAAGATGGGGAGACATAGATCAAAGGGTAGAATTCTGTTATAAGCTCTGAGGAGCTAATGTACAGTATGGTAACTAGTTAATAATACTATATTGCATATTTTGAAGTTGCTAAGAGAATAAATTTTAAAAGTTTTCATCACAAGAAAAAATATCCGAAACTATGTGTGGTGACAGACGGTAACTCTACTGAATCATTATGTTATACTAATATAATGTCATATGTCAGTTATAACTTAAAAGAATGGTTAAAAAACATACAAATTTATATATAAAATGGCTTTAGCAACTCAGGTTAAAATCCAATATATCAAGAAATTGAAACTTTAATTTCTAAAAGTACTGTACAATAAAAAAATTCCACAGAAATCACAAAAGTTCACACAGTAATTTTCTATCCTTCTATAATAACTACCTTAAATTACTGAAGAGCACATGAAGACCTATATTTACTTACTAAATGTTAAGAAAAAGAAACTATTAAAAAGTTGTAAAAGTCGTTCGCTTAACCTCCTTTCAGAGACTACAGTCATGACAATCTAGATTTTTTAAAATTTATTTTTCTTCTTTCCTAAGTGAGAGGAGGGGAAATAGAGAGACAGATTCCTGCATGTACCCCGACTGGGATCTACCCAGCAAACCCCGTCTGGCGCCTATGCTCTGCCCATTTGCAGCCATGCTCCCAACTGAGCTATTTTTAGCACCTCAGGCAGTGGCTACACGAAGCCATCCTCAGTGACTGGGGTCAATGTGCTGGAACCAATCAAGCCACGGCTGCAGGAGGATAAGAGAGAAGGGGGGGGGGAGAAGGAGAGGGGTAGAGAAGCAGATGGTAATTTCTCCTATGTGCCATGACCAGGAATTGAACCTGGGACATCCACACACTGGGCTGATATGATAATCTACAATTTAACACCAGTAATTTCTTTTTCAGTGGCAAAAAGAGTTAGAATTCATTAGAATTATCCTATTCAGCATCAAGTCTGAGAAAGTGTTGATTAGAAGTCAGAAGAATTGGCTTTTACGGTTAAATTGGTGAAAAAATTGTTTAACTTCTCTGAGTCTCCACTTCTTCACCAGAAAACAAAGCTGTTGGCCTAAATAATTCATAAGCCTTATTTCAGCTCTTAGCATTTCATTATTTAATTAATAGTATTTTCATATGAATTGGTAAATCAAAAAAAGTTAATCTTTTTAGAATTTCTAAATTAGCAGGTGAAAGCATAGTTCATTGCTAGCCTCCATGTTAAATTTCCCATGAATACCTACTTAGAAGAATCTAATCCACTTTTATTGAAAAGTGTTTTGTTTTTTTCAAGGTAATTATAAAATCTTAATAAAAACAATATTGTGTCTAATATTAATCATCTATTATTTATTTAACAAAGAAAATAATCTTGCTTGATTAAATAAAGCTGTTTAAATACCTTGCTTTTGGAAACCACTATTTACTTCAAAATACCCTACAGGGAAAATACTGCCTAAATGTTGTTGATAAATCTATTAACATAGGTGAGATAAATCTATTAAAATATAAAATTGAGGTGAGCAACAATTCACCTCAAATGCATCTGCCATGCATGGTTTCACTAAATATTATAACCAAATTATCACTGTTTTCTGAAATAACTCAAATTTACATATACTCCACAGATAGGGGGTCCTATAAAGCCTTACATATATCTCAAGCCAGTGTAATCAAACTGAGAAGTTCTTGCCAAGTCATGGGTGGGTGGGAGGAATCTGCACGCATTTCCTTGGATGGTATTTCTAATATACCGTGAGAAGTAGGTCAGGGATAAGTGACATTTTTACTCACATAATCCTAAATCAGAGGCGGCCTACAGAGTTCAGGCAGCTGAATAAGATGACTGAAGTAGGATAGCTATTAGAAGATGATACTTAGCAAATGTCCTTTCCTCAATGTCAAAGTCAAGCTGCAGTGGAGAATGTGGCATACAGAAATCCTGTCTAAAGAGCCTCTATTGAACTCCAGCTATCCGGTGCCATCTGGGAAGACAGGTCATGTTGCCAGATGTTCCAAGTTTCAAGAAAAGCTAAAAATTCAATTTTATATGTCCTGACATTTTTTAATTGTGGTAAAAGACACAACAAAGTTTACTCTCTTTACCATTTTAAAGTATACAGTTTGGTAATGTTAAATACATTTGCATTATTATGCAATGATCTCCAAAACTTTTCCAACTTGCAAACCTACAACTCTATATGCATTATGCAACTCCCCATTTCTCCGCCCCCCAGACCCTGGCCACCACAAGTCTATACTGCTCATAAAAACTAGAGGATTTTTTATTGCTTCATATTCATTGAGTTTGACTACTTTAGATACCTTGATTTTTTTTCACATTGGCAACTAATTAATATTTATACCATTGGGTGTGACTACCCATTTATGACTCCTTATGATCCTTTGTGATTACTTCAAGCACTTCAAAGTTTCGAGAATGAAAAAGCCAGTGGATAAATCACAGCTGTGACACTAACACCAAAGTCAAGGACAAATTATAGAGCCCAGATGTGTTTTCCTAATCTTTAACCTGTACTCAGAAAAAAGACGAAAGCTGTAAGATACGGTTTACATGAAGTCTTACCATGCCTGCTTGATGCAAGAACCACATGAGATAGTCTTCCTGAATGTCCACAAGACTGGAAATCTCAGGAATGTAAAATGCATCATATTCCACATGCTTCACTTTAAGATTTACCTGATGAAAAACAAAACAAGGACAACTAAAACCTAGACAACTGAAAAAGGACTTCACATAGAACATCTCAGTAGGACATGTGGCCCTCCCATCTATCGATCAGCCTTCTCCCCACTGGTTCCACTCAATGTTTACCTTATATAACTTCTCCAAGAGCTTGAGAGCTGCTGTAATATAGTTGTTAAACAGTACAGGAATTAAGAATGTCTTTCTTCCTCTCAGGAGATAAACAACTGTACCTTTATAGAGGTTTACCAGCTTCATGAAATATTTCGGGCATACCTGAGACCACCAGTTATCTTTAGAAAGAAAACACATATTTCAACATATAATCTTGATATTTTTGCCTCGAGTATTTACATCTTTGCCTATGGCACAATTTTTCCCTCAAAGACTCATCCAGAAGGCTAATCTAAAATTTCAATTCCACGGGTAAATGTGGACATAACTCTGGGCAGGAGCAGTCATATGTTCTAGCCCTGTCAGCCCTCTTCTGAACCACCACACCTAAATCCTGAACCAGGGATGCCAATGACATGTACCAGGACAGCATCTATATGACAACCATTCCATCCTTACGGGAGGTATAATGAGTTCAATAACTACTATTTCAGCTTTTCTCCAAACCATGCTTTCTCATACCCAACAAGAAAATGATACCATTGACTTCTACTTTGTCAGAAATAAATTCAGCCATACTGAAATATTTAAAATATTAAATAATATGATGTCTGAGATTTTTTTTAAAAATTCCAGCAAAAATGAAAAGGTGGTGGTAAGGGAATAAAAACAAAAAGGGAAAAATGTTGATATTCATTATTTGATGGATTTTTGTAGCATTCTCTCTACTTTGGGGTATTCTTTTCAGTTTAAATTTCTATTAGAAGTTTAAAAATTCAGTATAAAACTGAACCATGTGGATTGCTTCGTGCCATCCTACCTGAAAAAATTAAAATGAAAAAAATAACAAAAAACCTCAAAACTTAAACATTAGGTACTACACTCCTTCATAAATTGCCATCTCTTTACCTCATAGTCTACTAGCCTAAAAAATATGCTCCAAAGGGCTCTTGATCTTAAAAAATAATAAGGGCTAACATATTGCCAGTGCTTTCATTATTATTTGGTGTTCTATCTTCTGCAAAGGTGGAAGCAATAGAAGCCAGTCATCCATCCTCAGGAGAACAGGTCTCTTCACTCACGGGGAGACCACACCCAGGGGAACACCTGCTCTTACGGAACACAGAAGTTACTGAGCTGTAGTGAACACCTCCAAAAAAATTTACCAGGGAAAAAAAAGGAAAAAGCCAGGAGACAGACTTTCTGCACTTGATTAATAAAAACATCTCAGGCGCTACTCCCATGAGAGACACTCTTCAATTCACTGAGGAACGGAAGGTTCTTATCTCAGCAAAGTGTCCGTAGCCTGCAAAAATCAGTGTGCACTCAACTGTCCTAAAAAAGAAAAACAAAACAAATATTTGGTAAGTCTCCACTAGGTCATTTTCTTCCTCTCCTTTTCTGGAGACCTGTGTGTCACCAAAACTATGCATTTCACTCCCACCCCCTGAGACGGGAACAGGAGTAAGAGCAACAGAGGGACATTAGATTTTGAGGCACTATTAACTACTAGCGAGTATAGGGGAAGAAACAAAGCTGGATAATTTAACTTTGTGAATATTTAAAAATCAAGACGCATTGGGTGTGAATCATTTCAAATAACCAAAATAATGGTTCAATTTGTTCAAATTTCAAATATGGCTATTTAGAAATTAATAGCAGAGATTAAAAAAAAAAGGTTAAAATGTTAAGGAAATTAAATGGCAACACATAGATGCTTGGATCTCAATCCATCAAGAGCTAGTAGTTACACCAATAAAATAAAATAAAAACCCACAAAACCACTAGTATTAAGTTTAGCAAATTCACCTAATACTTTGCTAGGATTTGTATCCAGCCGCAGAATGGCCATAGCCAGAGGAATAGTCAACGTGATGTAATATTTGGAATCCTGGAGTAGAGGAAACTCAGGTAGTATTAAATAGATTCGCATAGCTTCAACATCTGGTGGCGAACTTGACAGCTGAGGAATCAGGCAACTTTCAAAGCTGTTTAAGATCTGTATGAGAGAAAAGAGTATTGAGCAATTCAAGCATACATGAAATCTAGTTACCTTATCTCTAATTCATAGCTATTTGATAGACTCTCAACTCTCATTCACTGCATGCACTGGGGACCTCCCTAAGAGTCAGCTCTAGGTGTTCAGGATACATCAGTGAAAAAATAAAAGCCAGCCTGACCAGGCGGTGGCGCAGTGGATAGAGCGCCGGACTGGGATGTGGAAGGACCCAGGTTCGAGACCCCGAGGTCGCCAGCTTGAGCGCGGGCTCATATGGTGTGAGCAAAAAGCTCACCAGCTTGGACCCAAGGTCGCTGACTCGAGTCGCTGACTCGAGCAAGGGGTTACTCGGTCTGCTGAAGGCCCACGGGCAAGGCACTTATGAGAAAGCAATCAATGAACAACTAGGGTGTTGCAACCAAAAACTGATGATTGATGCTTCTCATTTCTTTCCATTCCTGTCTGTCTGTCCCTGTCTATCCCTCTCTCTGACTCTCGCTCTGTCTCTGAAATAAATTTAATAAATAAATAAATAAATAAATAAATAAATAAAAGCCAAAGATCCTGCCCATGCAGACCTTAAACTCTGGAGGGGCATTTCCTTAGAAAGATTTGGGCCAGAAAGAAAGCTGAAGGTAAGTCAAATTTCCAAAGTGAATATTTTAGAATTAAGATTTATACAACACCTTTTGCCTTTTCATTTTTTTCTTTTGCTTGAAAGTCAAATTATTGTAATAAAAAAAATGCATTTTTAAACATGCAGTTTTGTCAATGTAAAAACATACCTGTTCTAGAATCATGGAGTGCTGAGAGCTCATTAACTTCTCAAATAACAGCCTAATTGAGTTCAGGTCAATCCCAGGGATTTTAGGACTTGTTTTAAAATGTTCATCAATTCTAAACAAACAAAAACAGAAAGTATGCAAGAAAAACAAAGCAAACATTCTGACAGGAATTATAAAGAGTTAAACAAATACTGATTACACTTAAAATTGGCCTGGCAGAAAATATGCATAAAAATATTAAGTACACTTTGGAGAAGTCATACAGAATAAACCTCTCTGGAACCCCCTTTGAAGATACTCTTAAAATTTTCAAGTCTTCTATCCTTGGAGTCAAAGTATAAGGATCATTATTTCAATTTGAGGCTGTCTGACAGTTTATAAGCAGTGTTATTTCCAATTTACTCTTGTATTTTCTTGCCTTTTTCTGTAATTGTGGTACATTGAATAAGCTGTGGATGCTGTGCTCAGATGCCAAAAAATACCTCTGTGCAAATTGGTCCACCCATCAACAAGCGACAAGTAGAACCTCCTTGTTTAAAGCCTTTCTTAACAAAAGATTTTTTTTGTAAAATCAGATCTACAACAATTACAAAGTTAATGTCTCTCCTAGTTAACACAAGAGATACAATTACATCTATCCGCCCAGGGACTGATTTTATTGCTACTGTTTTTAACATCCTAGTAATTAATCATTTTTCAAACCTAAATACAGCCTTTTAGAGACTTAAAGAATGTGTCTTTTAAATGTCCATTCTTGAACACACCATATCTATTTATGACAAAAGAACTAGTTATTCGCAAAACAGGCTTCTGTTTATGAGTAATGGACACATTCAGATAGACTTAATACCCTCTGACAGCAATGTTTTAATTTATAAAAACATAAGTAGAGATTCTAACATTTTTTAAGAAAATCATAGTTATATTGTCAAATCAAGAGGAGATACTTGGGCTTTGTTGGGTCTTTTGTTGTTCTAAAAATAAATCTGCCCAAACCATAAAAGTTAATTCTGATGGCCCGTATGTAGATGCAATTTTGCTACGCTGTCAATGAAAACACAAAATACAAAAACAAAAAAAAGACAAAATATTTTATTTATATGTATTTATGCTTTGTTAAACTGGTCTTCATTTTAGTTTCCTATGATGCACTTTGTATAAGCTGGAGGAGCAGGATTCCTGAAATAGTATCATTGTTAGTTCAAATAAAGAGCTTCACCCAGAACCCTACAGAATCATGATACTAAGGATAAATAACCTAACCAATCTGGCCAAAAGCCATTCCCAACCTTCACAGAAGCTGTCCTAGAACAAGGTATCTCAGCCTTGATACTATTGACTTTCTGACACTGGATGATTCTTTGTGGAGTGGGTGGGATTGTGAGCTGCTACACAGACTCCCTGGCCTTTGCCTACTAGATGCCAGTAGTATACCCTCCGCGTTGTGACCAGAAACGTCACCAGACATTCCCAAACATCCCCAGGGAAGCAAGTTCAGCTTGGCTGAGAACCACTGTTCCAAAAGACCAAAAGCACAATCCAGAATACCTTTCCCTGGAGGAAAAGGCCAAGTACTGACTCTGAAATTAATTGGATGAGCTCATTCCAGCTGCTTTAATGATACAAGTAAATGACTTGGCAATCTCTAACTCACTGAAGAGAGTTTCTGAAGTGACCTCTTCCAACCCAACTAAGGGAGATAATTTGGGTAGGATTCAGACACAGAAATGATGTCTAAGTCTTCTTGGAATTCTCACTGGCAAAAAAAATACTGATAGATGATCCAGACTTGAGGTCATCACAACCTATAACAAGACCCTTCTGCTGCACCAGGTTCTGAGGGGGATATCTGCAGAAGGGATAAGGCCAAGCCAAAAACCACTCTTTTTACTACCTGGGAGTTCAGCCCTAATGTATTCAATAATTTCCTGGTGAGCTGGGCTGGACTTGAGTCCAAGAAGCTCTGAAGTTTGCTTGGACCTTCCCCCTAAGCTCACTCTTTTTGAGGGGAAAAAATCCTATGGGATAATAAACCAAAGAAATTTAGGAGATTATTTAGAGAATTAAGAATTCAAGTATAGCCTGACCGGTGGTGGAACAGCGGAAAAAGTGTCAACCTGGGATGCTGAGGTTTGCTGGTTTGAGTACAGGCTCTCCAGCTTGAGTGTGGAGTCACTGGCTTGAGCATGGGATCATCGACATGACCCCATGGTCACTGGCTTGAGCCCAGACGTTGCTGGCTTGAAGCCCAAAGTCACTGGCTTGATCTCAGGGTACTAGCTTGAGCAAGGGTTCATTGGCTCAGCTTAAGCCCCGTAGTCAAGGCATGTATGAGAAGCAATCAATGAACAACTTAATCAATGCTTCTCATCTTTCCCTATTCCCTCCCCCTGTCTCTCTCTCTAAAAAAAAAAGCATTTAAGAATAAATACTATACACATGGTAGGAGTAGTAACATTATAGAATACCCTGAAAAAAAATCTTACTTCTGATTATACCAACTCTTTCTAAGATACAGTTTCTCTCTTTGCTCATTCTCTGCCCACCAGGCACGAATCAGCATTGCCCTGATGAATGTCCTCTCATTCATCATTACTGGGCATCCCAATTTCTGTACAAATCGTCAGCTTATCCGCTGAATTAAGGCCATCAAAGAGAGCAGAAGTTTTTCACAACCTTTGCTGGGTAAGTATCTGCATCACATATGGATCTTTTTTAAGATTCTTAGTCACTTACTTTTTTTCAAGAAAACTTCCGTTCCAACAGGCTGCAGAAGATAATATCTGAACAACACCACTATAGAGAGAGTAATAGGGAAGAAAGCCTTTAATAATTACAAATAGATAGTTATTTAAGTATCAGCAATAGATTATACATCTATTCTAGGGTTTCATCAATAGCAGCTCTTTCTTACCCAGGGGAAGCCTTGGAATATGTACACACATTTGCTTATAAAAAAAACAAAAACAAAACAAAACCATCGTGTCACATCTCAAAATGGACCACAGCTTAAATTTTTCATGATTCATGTTAAAATAAAAAGAGAGCATCCAAGCTACTGAAAAGAAAAACCCTTGCACCTGGTAATGATCTTGAAAGTTCTTCTACCACCAGCCACCTAAGACACTCTCCATTTCACCTCCAAACATGACAGAAGATAAAATCAAAATGGAGAAGCTGAGCTGTTACCACCCAAATATAGAAATTATCTTTGTAAATAAATGGCTGAATATCCACTTCCTTCTATTTTGTTGCCCATCTGAGAAAAAAACTGAAAATAAGTGAAATGAGCATTCCTGTTACCTGGATTATACAGGTTCTGGGGAAAGAACTACTTTCTGAGCACCCAGAGGGAAACTGTGTTTCAGGAGCCCTGCAGCCTCTCACAGCACAAGGAAAGGGGAGGAATGAAACAAATACGTGGTTGAGGAGGCTGTTGCTGGCACTTCTGTTAATCACAGAATCTAGGTGAGAAAAGATCTTTAGCGATCATGTCTTCCATCCTTTCATTTTAGAAATAAAAAAAACTGAGAACTAACAAAGTGTCGCAGTGCCAGCAGAGGGAGCCTACACCTCCCCAACCCCTTCAATAGTGAGTCTAGTCCCCTCGCCCCCAACACCTCCCGGCCTGACATGCCTGCTCTGAGGACCACGTGAGCTGCTGTAGGGCATGCCCGATGATTCCCCAGTGTGCCCCAGAGTTCAGGCCCTGGCCACTTCCCCCACTACAATCCACATCACAAAGCCAGATGAATTACACTCATTTCTGGGAATGACCACTGCTTAGTACACAGAATGTGATTCTTTCATTCCCAAGAACGAAACTCTCCGGAGAAAAATGGAAATGCTGAGGAAAACTAAGGAAAATGTTTAAAAATATACAGAAAATAATTCTCCTTTAAGAATAAGGTAAACTTGACAAAAGGCCTCAATCCTTCTTACTATATTTTTTCTACTTAACACTGAATTACTATCTCAACTAATCATTTTGAATGTGAAAATGCTAGAAATTATTCAGATTAGGTAAGATAACATACTAATACAAGAAATAATCAATAAACAACTAAAGTGAAGCAACTACAAGGTGATGCTTCTCATTTATCTCCTCCCCCCTTTTCCTGTCTTTCTCTCTCTAAAAAAATAAATAAATAAATATCTCCTAAAAAAAGATAACAGCTGTCTCAGATTTAGGATGTTTTGGAACATATATATGAAAAACTCTTGGGACCAAACAATAATGAGTTTTAAGATCTGAACAGGCAGTTGAGGAATGCTTTACAGGCCCTGGAAGAATGCAGGAACAAGCTGTTAGGTTTTTTGGTATAAGGGCACCAAATCCTGAATAAAGATGTTCCAAAAAAATGATTCCCTAAAATGTAAAACACCATTTATATTCACCACCTCAATATGGAGGTAGGGAAAATCACTAAGCCTAGAAGATTCCATTACACTTTGGAAAAAATAAAATGAAAACAAGCAGTCACATACCTGATTGTATTTGCATTGTTATGTTCTGAGAGTTTTTGTCTCCAAACTGCTATGGTTTCATCATTTATTAAACTGGTGTAATGTGCTTGGTTCACAGTCCTGAAGTCAACAGCAGGAGGAGAGGAGCTCTGGAGGATTAAATATAACAGTAAAAATGAGAAATTTTGTGGGATGGATCGTTTCTCCTATCCTTCTCCTGACATATTCTCCATTCTGTTTGACGTACAACAGGAGCTGGGGTGCACTACCCAGCCATCCCCACCCTTGAGAATGGGTGCACTCACTCCCCCAGCTGATGAGAGTATAAGCTCCTGACAGCGCCCAGCTGTGCTGCTCTCCAGAACTTGTGTCACTCCTCTTGCATC
Organism: Saccopteryx leptura; assembly: GCF_036850995.1. Taxonomy (NCBI): domain Eukaryota; kingdom Metazoa; phylum Chordata; class Mammalia; order Chiroptera; family Emballonuridae; genus Saccopteryx; species Saccopteryx leptura. The sequence continues at coordinate 70,635,778 of NC_089507.1, read as the reverse complement.
CAGTGGCAGTTAAAGGTGTGGTACAAAGCCAGTCCCTCCACTCAACTCAGGACTGCTGGAACGGCCATCCCAACCTCAGAGCTACCACGGGCTGGCTGAGGACTCGTTAAACTGACTGGGCAGTTCAACTTCTCCCTCCGCCCAATCCTAAGTAGATGTTCTGAGCATCTACTTTCTGAACATAAATCTCAGTCTCAGAGTTTGTTTCCCAGAGAAACCAACCCAGTTTGACTTCTCCAGACTTCTTTCCCCTCTGCTTTGAATCACTATAATATCAAGGCTTTTAAAGTATTAATTTGCCATTACTATTCACTGAACTCCAACAAAATATATTATTCAAAAGTTGTTATAACCGATATTGTAAATAATGTATAAAAATGTATTAATTTCTAGGTCCAAATATATAGCTATAAATTTACAAGAAAGGTGGCAAAAGGATCTATCTGTTAATAATGGCCTTAAAAATTCCAAATGCTGACTAGCACTGTACATCCTTTATTCAGTGAGATTTAAAAAATATAAGCACTTCTCTAAAATTTCTCTTTTTCAATTAATTTTCCATAAATTCTGTTCTTGATCTAGAATTATGAAAAAGTTGAAAGTGCTTTATGACTCTATAGTTGTCAATAGAAAAGAGCAAAAAAGTCATATTAGAGTATTTGTCCATCAATTCCTAAAATGATCATTTTTCTCCTTTGTACCTATACATACAAACACAACTTTCAAAGTAATTTTTTTTTTGTTTTTTCCCATAGTTATGAGTTAAGATAGCATTATAGGGAAAATGAGAAGGACATGTAACAAATCAGAGATGCTTGCCAAAGTTTTTGACCATCTGGTTCTTGACAGTTGTTTTACTAAAATGGCCAAAGACGTTTACTGAGAGAGCAAAAGTCATCTTGAATTACAGAGAGAAAAACCGTAAGAGAAAGTAGACATCTGAGCACACACAAACACATCCTGGTCTTCAAACCATGCTTGCTATGTAAATTTTAATTTCTTCCCCCATCTGAGGGAGAGCTGAACATGGACTCCAACACATACTTATAATAAAAATTATTTTCTCACTCTTCACTGCATGCCCACCCAATAAACCACAGTTGACTTAAAGTACAATTTCAGAATTACCTAAAGACTTAAAAAAAAAAAGGCATAAATTTTCTTCTAATGTCTTCAAATAATATAAAGGCCAAAAGGAAAATAACTGGTCTAAAGCAGTGTTTCTCTACTTTGGCTACACTTAAGATCACCAGAGCACTGACCGGGCGGTGGCGCAGTGGATAGAGCATTGGACTGGGATGCGGAAGACCCAGGTTCGAGACCCCGAGGTCGCCAGCTTGAGCGCGGGTTCATCTAGTTTGAGCAAAAGCTCACCAGCTTGAGCCCAAGGTCGCTGGCTCGAGCAAGGGGTTACTCGGTCTGCTGAAGGCCCATGGTCAAGGCACGTATGAGAAGGCAATCAATGAACAATTAAGGTGTTGCAATGTGCAACGAAAAACTAATGATTGATGCTTCTCATCTCTCCATTCCTGTGTGTCTGTCCCTGTCTATCCCTCTCTCTGACTCTCTATCTCTAAAAAAAAAAAAAAAAAAAAAGATCACCAGAGCATTCAGAAATCCTCGCAGCTAAGTCACACACTAAACCAATTAAACCAGAATCTTTAGAGGCATCAGTGCTTTTTTTTAAGGCCCCTGGGTGATTTCAATAGGCAACCAAGATTAAGAATAACTGTTTCAGGAAAAAGAGGATTATGTCATCTAGCAGGCTTTGAGACAGATTCTCTCTCTCTCTCTTTCTCTCCCCCAACCACATTCTCTCTTCAGTCTTATCCAGGGAGCAAGATGAAAGGAAAAAGAATGGCTATGGTTTACACTCACGAAATTGCCAAGACCTATAATCAAAGGCAGCAAAGGAGAATCTGAACATAACTCCTCCCCTCCCTTCTCCCATTTCAGGCCTGGCATTTATGAATGAGTCAGCATTTTAGAAAAAACGGAGACTGTTACTACACAGGTGCTTTTTCTTGGTTCTTCAAATGATTTTTCACGTGATATGGTGATAGGGTAAAGATGATTTGATCAGTCTTTGTATCCAAACAAAAATCTATGGTTAATAGTTTAAGCAAAGTGTATGTTTCAGTTGTTTTTTAAAGAGCAACACCTTCCTATGTAATATTATAGTTTTATTTTCTTTTGTTCTTTGTTGTCTAATATTTGTAATGCGTCACTCCTAACAGGTGTTTAAACTTTAATGTGCCCTGTTTCACTAACACTACCCTAGTTTACTCCCTTCTCATCAATGTTTTCTTTGCCAATCACAACAGTGTTAATTACAGTAAGTTTAAAATTCAACAACAGCTTTTTTCCTCCCTGGCTACTTGAGCGTCAGCTGCCATCATGAATGACCCAGTAATTATCCACACCAGGAAGTTCATGCCCAACAGACTACGTCAGCAGAAACGAATGGTCATCAGTGTCCTTCGCCCTGGGAAGGCAACAGTACCTGAGACAGAAATTCAGGAAAAAACTAGCCAAATTGTACAAGACCACAGCAGGTGCCATCTTTGTATTTGGATTCAGAACACATTTTGGTGGTGGCAAGACAACTGGCTGTAGCATGATTGATGATTCCTTACATTATGCAAATGCACTCAAACATAGACTTGCAAGACACGGCCTGTATGAGAAGAAGACCTCAAGAAAACAGCAAGGTGAACACAAGAATAGAACACAGAAAGTCAGAGGGGCCGCTGAGGCCAATATTGTGCGGACAAAAGTGAGCTGGATATTGGACAATGGAAGGAGTAAAGATTAGGTTCTTTAGTGACTTTATCTGCGGTGATGGTGCAGATTTTTCATGAGAGGATTAATAAATTAAGAACTTTAAAAAAAGCCTGACCAGGTGGTGGCGCAGTGGATAGAACATTCGCCTGGAATGCAGAGGACCCAGGTTCGAGACCCCAAGGTTGCCAGCTTGAGCGCAGGCTCACCAGCTTGAGTGCAGGGTTCGCTAGCTTGAGCATGGAGTCACTGGCTCATCTGGAGCCGCCCCCCCCAGTCAAGGCACACATGAAAAAGCAATCAATGAACAACTAAGGTGCCACATGAAGAATCGATGCTTCTCATCTCTCCCTTCTTGTCTGTTTGTCCCTATCTGTTCCTCCCCCTCTCTCTGTGTCTCTCTCACTTAAAAAATAAAATAAAAAGAATAAAAAAAAACAAAAAACCACACAACCTGTGCTGGCACAGTAGATGGAGTGTTGACCTGGAATGCTGAGGTCACTGGTTCGAAACCCAGGGACTTGCCTGGTCAAGGCACATATGGGAGTTGATGCTTCCTGCTCTTCCCCCTCTTCTCTCTCTCTCCCCCTCTCTCTAAAAATAAATAAAATCTAAAAAAAAAAAAAAAAAAAAGGTAACCACCATTTAAAAACAAAACCAAAAAAAAAACAGCCACATACAGGGAGGAGCAAAAGTAGGTTTACAGTTGTGAGACTATGAAACACAGAGTTTATTCTTGTATATATTATTATTTATTAATTATTATGTTATTTTCCATATGAACAATTGTAAACCTACTTTTGCCCCACCCTGTATATCTGATTACATATTTATAAAAGGAAGCAAATTAAGTTTTATGTTGAATTGTATAGAAAAAAACATTATTGTATTTTTTGGATAATATTAAGTCAGTTTCTTAGGAATATGTATACTTCAAACTCTACTACTTGTGGAAAAAAGTTATTAACCTGCAGAGATTCAGTGCTTTTCATACATTACTTTATGGGCATCTAGAAGAAACACAGAATAAGCTCAGCCTTCTTCAAGATTTCTCTGTGCAGAAGGAAGCTGGGCCTAAAATAGGTGAAAGCCCGAGTTTCAGATCACCGCAGATGGCAGCACTGCACAGAACCTTCTCCAAGCTGCTGACCTGGAAAATATCTAATTGTCCGTTTTAGCTGTCCAGCCTGAAGCTTCAGGCTCCATTTCAACCTTTTCTACTAAGAGCATAGAATTATACTGACTACAAGGTAAGAATGTTTCATATATAAAGATGGCAAAATATCAGGGGGGAATTTTCAGGACTGAAAGGGCCCCTTGTCTCCATAGTTCTTCCTCTTATTCCCAACCAATTCGAAATCCTTTATCATCACCAATGCCCCTCCCCGCTCCTCCAGGACAGGACAGGATAAGAATCAATGCACCACATACGTCTGGTCTTCCTTAAACGCTTGTCAAATAAAATCAGGGTGGGCAAGAGAGAGGAGGAGAAAGCACAAGAGCAGAAGAGAGGCTGGAGGGCACAAAACAATTCTGTGGTGTTGGTTTCACACTGATTTTCCTCCTCCAGTAAAAGGGCAATGAATTAAAACTCTGTTGCAGATACCCGGGCCGTGTTCTCCTACCTTCAGCAGTGAGAGACACTGGAACATCACTCTTCCTGACCTACCCATTACAGTGATGCAGGACCCAATATGAGGGAAATTTTAGTGTGGTGCAATGAGCAGATTATACATGAGAAAGGACACTTGAATACTGAAGGTTCTCTTCATATTTAATATTTACTCAATCATGTCAAAAAAAACCCACTAAGTTGTCAAATACCTAATTTTCGCTACTTCAAGGGGAAGGAAGGAAGTCAAATAATGTCAGAGTAAATATGAACTCTCTAGGTCTTCTAAATCTCTTTTGGAAACAGATACAGATATAAATAATTTTAAATTATAACTGTATAATTAAAATACCAGAAGAAAATATTGGCACTTCATAGAAGCAAAACGAAGCTAACTTCTTCCAGGTTGTTTGCTTATTTTAATGAGATAAAATTGGTAGAAACAAAGAATAGCATTACTCTCCTGTAATTATTTATTTTTCTATGTAATTATTTATTAAAATATTGGTTCACCATCATACAACCCCCAAAATAATAGTCAAAAGAAAATTTTACCTCATATTTGGAGCAAAGTACAAAAGTTTGGTCTCCTCCAGAGAAGATCTGCTTAACAATATGATATTTAAAGCGATCTGTCAAAAAAATTTTCAACAGCATTTTTTTCAATAATTAAAGCTTTTCCTTGGTCCCTTTTCTAATATTCCAAAATATGCTTCACAATGGTTTCCTATCCATATTAATTATGTCATACAGTAAAAAACCTATTCTCCTGACTCTCTGCCTAAGACTGTTTCAACTTCAATTAAAAATAAATATATCAAATGGTTGCCTTCACTCTAAACCTACCTCTACCCCCTCCCCAAATGCCAGATAATCCTGAACACCTTTCTATTTTTCATTCTAACTCTGTCACGACACTGACCTACAATTTAAAATGGTCACTACTAGCCTGACCAAGTGGTGGTGCAGCGGATAGTGTCAGCCTGGGACACAGAGGACCCAGGTTCAAAAACCCGAGGTCACCGGCTTGAGCATGGTCTCATCCAGCTTGAGTGTGGGTTCACCAGCTTGAGCACGGGGTCGCTGGCTTGAGTGTGGGATCACAGACATGACCCCATGGCTGTCGGCTTGAGCCCAAAGGTCACTGGCTTAGCCCAAGGTTGCTGGCTTGAGCAAGGGGTCATGTGCTCTGCTGGAGTCCCCCAATCAAGGCACATATGAGAAAGCAATCAATGAACAACTAAGGTGCCACAATGAAGAACTGATGCTTCTCATCTCTCTCCCTTCCTGTCTGCCCCTCTGCCTCTCTCTCTCTCTCACTAAAAAAATCCCAAGAAAGAAAAAAACAAAAACACAAACGGCCACTACCAGACATGCTAACATATGCCTAACAAATGACTCAACATCTGAGGATGAAACACACCCCAAGGCCCTGCATGTCCTACTCCCTCCTTTACCTCCTATCACACTGTGTCCATGGTGATACTCTAGTATCACCACATTGCTTTTCTTTCTAATGTAGTTCCACACTCTCTCATATCTCTGTGCCTTTTCCTTCTACCGCTGCCAGCACACACTCTTCCTCCAGGAATGGTGTCCCCCAGAGCATAATCAGAACAGTGCTCCTGGAACTGTGCAGTCTGGTACTCATCGCTGCCACTCCTTCAAGTCCTCGACCTGCCTAACTCCAAATCATCCTTTAAGACAGGGGTCCCCAAACTACGGCCCGCGGGCTGCATGCGGCCCCCTGAGGCCATTTATCCGGCCCCCACTGCACTTCTGGAAGGGGTACCTCTTTCATTGGTGGTCAGTGAGAGGAGCATAGTTCCCATTGAAATACTGGTCAGTTTGTTGATTTAAACTTACTTGTTTTTTATTTTAAATATTGTATTTGTTCCCGTTTTGTTTTTTTACTTTAAAATAAGATATGTGCAGTGTGCATAGGGATTTGTTCATAGTTTTTTTTATAGTCCGGCCCTCCAATGGTCTGAGGGACAGTGAACTGGCCCCCTGTGTAAAAAGTTTGGGGACCCCTGCTTTAAGACATAGTTCAAACTTCCTCCCACTGGAATACTCCTTGATGTTTTCTTCTGTGTTCCTACACTAACGTGAAGGTTCCTAACACCAGAGCATTTACCTATTTATATTATAAAATCACTTTGGCAAACATCGCAGCACAAATTTATGATTACATAAATTAGGTTGTAAATTAAACTTCAAAAATGTATGGTTTCAAATTAACCTATAAAACAATACTTAAGTTTTTAAGGTTGGTATATTTCTTAAACACATGCATTCCTAGCATAAGTACAGTATTTTGAGAAAAAGAAATTTACGAATGACAGAGAAGAGGACATGAAGTCATTCTTTCACTTTTGGGGAACACCACCAAAACAAAAAACTTGTTTATTTTATATTTTAAGTTCTAGATTTTTAGATGCTCATATATTCATTCCTCAGATATTTACTGACTGAGAAGTTCGTGCCAGGCCTTGTGCTACACAGGCTAGGCTCTCAGGAAGGAAAAGAACTCAGTCCCTGCCCTTCAATTTCTTATAATCCAGTAGGGAACTTTTGATTGTTGTTTTATAAAACAAACAAACAAAAAAACCCTGATAAGCCATAAGTGTGTCATTTTAAAGTCTTCAAATAAAAATGACTTATTAAATTATGCTTCTTTTAATGACTTTCCAGCTCCATTTCAGCCTCGAGATTTATTTATACTGAGTGATTGCCTTATTTTGATCTCCAGTGAAATAGACTCTGTGCTATTTAACTATTTTTTTTTTAATTATAATTTTATTTTTTTTAATGGGGCAACATCAATAAATCAGGTTACATAAAGAAATGGCATAAAAAAAATTGTGTCTTGTTATGACCAAAATAGTAATAGCAAAGGGAAATAACACAGTGCACGCATTAAGAGCACAGGCTTTAGAATGAGGCAGACGTGGGTTTAAATCCTGCCCCAGAATCTACGTAACCTTGGGTATGTTACTTAACTTCCCTAAGACACAGTTTCCTCATCTCCAGCATGAGGATAACAACCTCTAGATCTTAAAATTATTCTGACAGCTTAGCATACTAACAGAACTTGGTTAAGCATTCTCTGAACATTAACTTTCATTATTTGCAACAGTAATTAAAATTTATACAATACCACCAAGGACCTTGAGGGCAAAAAAAATTTTCTACTTTAGTCTTTAGGATCTCAATTACAGAGCCTTGTGCATAGTTAGTACTTAAGTATTTGTTGACTGGTATTAAAAGAAAATAATCACATATTCACTCTCTCCTAAAGATCTTAAGAAAAAAAATTTTGTTCACTAAACAATTGTTTTTATCATTTAAAAATATAATTAAATTCCAATAAAAGCCACTCTTACCAGTTCTGGCTGAAAGCTGGCCACTGTGGGCAGCCCAGTAACCTTTCACAGGAGATGGGCACTTAATGTTACAAGTGAGTCCAGTTCCTAATTGACCTCTTGCTCCACAACCAAATGCATAGATGAGTCCAGAAGAAGGCACAAAGGCTAGAGTGTGTTGTCTGGGGAAAAAGAATTAAATTTAAAATAATTACTGAATTCAGATATATACTCAGACTCTGACTTTTAATGTCCATAGGTGATCACAGTAATTCCTAGACGTGCCCCTAGAAAGCCTCCCCCATTTTCCTGTGCTGGCCCTCCGTAATCCTATCCTTCTCTGACACTCTTAAGTCATGAAGAGGATGGCAAGACTTAGAAAAAGCTGGATAGTCCACTGCATTTGGTCTTGAGGATGAGAGAGAAGAAGCTGGAGAGACTAGAAATTTCCTAGCAGTTCTCTGAGGCTCTCTTACTTTCTTTTCTTCATGTCTTCTCTATGTCCTACTACTTATCCCAAAAGAAACCGAATGTCCTCATGTTGCTCTGCTTTATCTAAAGCCCCTCCTTGCCACACCTTGCTCAGATCCAACCCTCTCCAAACTTTCACCAGAGCTGTGGATGCAGCTAAAATTTCTTAAAAATGATGGTGGTTAGGTCTAACCACATTCTCCATCACTACAAAGACCAGATCCATCTCTGGGTCTTAATAGATACTAGGAAGCTCTGAGGAACACTCACCTGCCACAAGCAATCTGAGTTACTTCACTGCCCATCAGCTCTAGAACTCTTCTTGGGTTAACCTCATCGTTCATGGAGTCATGTCCAAGTTGCCCAAAGGAACCAGCACCAAAGGTAAACACACCTCCACTCTAACAAGGAACAAACATCATGTGACTACACTGTATCGCTGAGTTTGAGTACACTCCTCTAAAACGTTCTGTATACAAAATTCATATTATAGTGGTCTCTGCAAGAACACTATGCTCACAGAGTGGACAAGACCACTTCTCTGGAACATTTATTAAATAAAAAATAAGTAAATAAAGGAACTTAGGCCCTGGCCGGTTGGTTCAGCGGTAGAGCATCGGCCTGGCGTGCGGGGGACCCGGGTTCGATTCCCAGCCAGGGCACATAGGAGAAGCGCCCATTTGCTTCTCCACCCACCCCCCTTCTTCTCTGTCTCTCTCTTCCCCTCCCGCAGCCAAGGCTCCATTGGAGCAAAGATGGCCCGGGTGCTGGGGATGGCTCCTTGGCCTCTGCCCCAGGCGCTAGAGTGGCTCTGGTTGCGGCAGCGACGCCCCAGAGGGGCAGAGCATCGCCCCCTGGTGGGCAGAGCATCGCCCCTGGTGGGCATGCCGGGTGGATCCCGGTCAGGCGCATGCGGGAGTCTGTCTGACTGTCTCTCCCCGTTTCCAGCTTCAGAAAAATACAAAAAAATAAAAAATAAAAAAAAATAAAGGAACTTAAGACTACATCTTTAAGAGCAAAGAAAGCACTGCTCAAGGAAATGTGTGCTATCTGTAAATTTTGAAAATTGTTTAGTACAATGAAGTGCCTGACCAGGCAGTGGTGCAGTGGATAGAGCATCATCCTGGCACTCTGAGGACCTAGGTTAAAAACCCTGAGGTCACTGGCTTGAGCCTGGGCTCATCCAGCTTAGGCACAGGCTCACCAGCTTGAGTGCGGGGTCTCCCACTTGAGTGTGGGATCATAGACATGACCCCACGGACGCCAGCTTGAGCCCAAAGGTCGCTGACTTGAAGCCCAAAGTCACTGGCTTGAGCCCAAAATCACTGGCTTGAGCAAGGGGTCACTGGTTCTGCTGAAGCCCCCCAGTCAAGGCACATATGAGAAAGTGATCAGTGAACAACTAAGGAGCCACAACAAAGAAGTGATGCTTCTAATCTCTCTCCCTTCCTGTCTGTCCCCCCCCCTCTCTCTTGCTAAAAAAAAAAAAAAAAGAAAAAAATTAAAAATACTATGAAGCAAAACAAAAGAAAGAGAAACAACGAAATAGGTGAAATAAGATGAATGTATGATCATTCATATATAAAAAATTAAATGTTCTACAAACTCCTTAGTAAATAAGATATATTTTTAACAGCTATTCTTCAATAAATGCTAAGGCATTTTATTAAAACAAATCTATAACAGTATTTGTTCAACATGAAAACAGTTTTCACTCTCTGTAGATGTGACTATTTTAGAAGCAAAATAAATAGGTTGATAATTTTAAAATACTAATTATATTTCTCTTTTCTACATATTTAAATGGCTTGTTTTAAAGGGGACACACAATGTCGCTACATACACCATATTTTAAGGTTATTTCCATTGAACTCTTTCTAAGCACCATCACTATTCTCGCTAAAAAATACTATAAAAAATAATCATCCAAGTGATACCCAGCACCAAAGCATCAATGATAATCAATCATCACAGAACAAACCAGAATAATCCAGAGTCCCTTACTTTTGTGAGGACGGCTGTGTGTTCTTCTCCACAACTAATATAGACAACTTTTTGCGTTCGTAAGAGTTTCACATGGCAAGGAGACTCTCGATCTAGAATAAGGTAAATATAGAAATGTTATTATCACATGAATTTTCAGTCCCCCTGGAAAGCTGATTCACATATTCATCTTCCTGTCTGCATCTCCATTTGGAAGTACAACAGACACCTCATTTTTAATATGCCTAAAACCTAACTCATGGTTTCCCCACACTCCCCACTCTGCTTGTCCACCTCCTGCCCCCCCTACACAGTTTTTCTTTTTTCAAAATTTTCCAGATTTTCCACTCTTTATTTCAAATCCTACATCCAAGAGTGAACGAAACTAACTGGTTCCATCTTCAAAATAGATACAAAGTCCGACTTTACTCCAATACCTCCAAACTGGTCTTCCAGCTTCCCCCTGGACCCCATCTGGCCAAAGCCAGGAGAAATCACTCCTCTCCTCAAAACCATCATGTCTTCCCCATTCACTGAGAGAAGCCAAAATCCTGAACCTACCCTACCGGGCCGCACATGAGTGGCCCACTTTGCCTGTCTGACCTCCAGCTCTGCTGTCTGACCTCCAGCTCTGCTGTCTGACCTCCAGCTCTGCTTCTCTCCCCAGCTCACTCCACTCCTGAGCACACCACATATCTTAGCTCCCATCATAACCTTTGCTTATCCTGCTCCTTTTGACCAGACCATTCTTTGCCCAGATATGCATGTTTCATTTCTTACCTGATTTCATACAGGGCTCTGCTCAAACATCAACTTATCAGAGATGCCCTCCCTGACCACCATATGTAAAAGAGGAAACTTCCCTCTCAAGCTCCCTGACATGCTATATCTACTTACTGGTTTGTTGTTTGCACCTGCCCACTGTATGCAGTCTTCATTAAACCAAGGTGTTATCTGTTTTGCTCATTGCTGCACCCTTAGTTTCTAACACAGGTCTAGCATACAGCATATCCCCAAGAAACATGTGTTAAATAAATAAATGTTTTTGAACCAAAGGGGTGATAGAAAGAGTTCACCTACCTTCCTCATCACTGAGCCCTAGCTGCCCTGCATTATTCATCCCCCAGGCAAAAACAGCTCCTGAGAGAGACAGGGCAAAGCTGTGGGCCCCTCCTGCAGCCACCTGAGCCAGGGGGATCCCCTCCAGGGACCTCACCCTCTGTGGGCTCGTTTGGGAGGGAAACTCCTTCCCCAGACCCAGCTGCCCATGGCTGTTCTGTCCCCAGGTGAAGAACTGACCATCTGAAATAAGAACAGGATGATTGGTATTACCAGAAATGATACAAGTTCCATCTACAAAAATTATCTCATTAGAACAATAATACAGTTGCCCAGCAGGGTCATTTGTTAGCTGACCTCACACACACAGTAGACCAGCCCAAGAGCAAGGGAGCAGAGACACTTCATGCTGTAAGAGTGTCATCACCAAAACTCATTATAAAAACAGAGATAAGCTGAGTCTTACTGCTCTTCAAAGACTATTAGCATTTACGCTAATAATAATTGACTTAAATGTGTAAGTCAATTCGGTTTTGAATAGGCTAATTACTAGGCTTAGATCTACTAAGCAAGCTGGACTACTTCTGAGCCCAAACCATGAGACCCAGGACTTGATTAGGTCCAGCTATGAACTAGATTACACCACAGTGCATCAAACAGGACATGCTGGTGTAAACTTCCTTCAGATTTATTCTAACATAGAATGCAGTATTATTTGCTGGCTTAGGTTTCTGTAACTCCTTCTTTTTCATTTATTAGGGTGACTGACAGCAGAACGGAGCTTGATAATGAACTACAGTTAAGAAAAACCAATCATCTGTATGTTCAGGGACACTTGGGTACAGCCCTGTTGCTGTTCATCTTTCCCTGCAAGAGCTCGAGCAGCTGTGATGACCGCTTTGCATTCACACCCTGAGAACCCACCATCCAACAGGAATGCATAGCCCCTAACCAGTTAATTAAAAGTTTCCAGTTAGATAACATCACACAAAAATGCAAAGAGAATTGGTTGCAATATTAACATAATATCAGCATATATTTCAGTGTTACATTACCAGCTGCAAGAGCCAAGCAATGCCAACTGCCACACGAAACTTGTAATATTGTCTGCTGAGTCAGCTTTTGTATTAACCTAAAACAGAAAAGGTTTATTCTTAAGAAAGACATTCACAAACAATGATCAAACATATTTCCAACTAAATAAAACAGTTGTAATAAATAACATCATCTTTCCTAAAAAGGCTTAAAAATCAAATATATCATCTTATATAATTCTATTAGGTCTTTCACTAACCTCCTGCTTCTTAGGTACTATTAAAACACACAACAAAACAAAACTTCTGCATTTAAACCCATTATCTCACCCTCTGTTAATACCCACCGGTCACCTCCCATTCAGGGACAAATGAAGTAAAACCTACAGAAGAGAGTTCCCTAAGAATATGGCTAGTGTCTATATGGTTTTCTAAATGAAGGCAATACCATGACTCAGCATTCCACTTCTGAGTATATATATCCAAAATAATTGAAAACGGGGACCCAAAGAAATATTTGTACACCCACATTCATAGTAGCATTATTCACAATGGCCAGAAGGTAGAAGCAATCCAAGTGTCTACCAACGGATGAATGAATAAACAAATATGACATATAAATGGAATATTAATCAGTCTTAAGAAAAAGAAGAAAATTCTGACATATGCTACAACATGGATGAAACTTGAGGACATTTTGCTAAGTGGAATAACCCAGTCACAAAAAGATAAATACTATTTGATATGATTCTACTATGAAGTACCTAGTCTAGTCAAATTCACAGAAACAGTAAGTAGAGTGGTGGTTGCCAGGGAGTTGGGTAGAGGAGACTGTTGTTTAATGAGTATAGAGTTTACTTTTTGTAACATTCTGGAGATTGGTCACATTGTTTAATGTGACTATACTTTAGTGAACAGTACACTTAAAAATGGTTAAGATGAGAAATTTTGTTATGTGTACTTTACCACAATTAAAAATAATAAGGGCAATGCTTCTAAAATGCTGATTTCCTAGAATAAAAAGGGAAATCATATGATTATTTTCAAACTACATTCCTCTATTTGCTCATGCAAAATATATATAAGAACAGTACCTATTTCACAGGAGTGTGGTGAGAATTAAATAAAAAAAAATCCAAGTTAAGTGTCTTGCACTGCCCAGCAGTTGGGCAGCCTGGGAATATCTTCTGCTCTCTATTTTATTAGTTCACAAGGTATCATATTCCTCTTCCTTAAGAATATGCCATAGCGCCTGACCAGGTGGTGGCACACTGGATAGAGCGTCAGACTGGGATGTGGAGGACCCAGGTTCGAGCTTGAGCGTGGGCTCATCTGGTTTGAGCAAAGCTTACCAGCTTGGACCCAAGGTTGCTGGCTTGAGCAAGGGGCTACTCGGTCTACTGAAGGCCCACGGTTAAGGCACATATGAGAAAATAATCAATGAACAACTAAGGAATCGCAACAAAAAATTGATGATTGATGCTTCTCATTTCTCCGTTCCTGTCTGTCTGTCTCTATCTACCCCTCTCTCTGACTCTCTCTCTCTCTCTCTCTCTCCCTGTCTCTGTAAAAAAAAAAAAAAAGAATATGCCATAGAGCCTGACCAGGCAGTGGCGCAGTGGATAGACCATTGACCAGGACATGGAGGACTAGGGTTCAAAACCTGAGGTCGCTTGCTTGACCATGGGCTCTTCCTGCTTGAGTGCAGGCTCACCAGCTTGAGTGCAGGGTTGCTGGCTTGAGCCCAAAGGTCTCTGGCTTGAAGCCCAAGGTCGCTGGCTTGAGCAAGGGATCATGCACTCTGCTGTAGTCCCCTCGTCAAGGCATATATGAGAAAGCAGTCAATGAAGAACTAAAAGAGACACAATGAAGAATTGATGCTTCTCCTCTCTCTCCATTCCTGCTTGTCTGTCCCTATCTGTTCCTCTCTCTGTCTCTGTTACACACACACACACACACACACACACACACACACAAATGTCATAGAAACAAAGAAGTCAGATGGGGGTATTTTAGAAAATAGATGGGGTGGGAGAGGGGGATTAGGATGGTAGCTATTGCTTTTGTTTTTTAAGATTTCATTTATTGATTTTAGAGAGAGAGAAGAGGGGGCAGTGGGAAGCATCAACTCATAGCAGCTTCTCCTATGTGCCTTGGCCAGGCAAGCCCAGGGTTTTGAACCAGTGACCTCAGTGTTCCAGGTCGATGCTTTATCCACTTCGCCACAGCTGGTCAGGCTTTGCTTTTGTTAATGTTTTGTTTTCTCAGATATAAAAAAGTTAAAATAGAGTTCACATGTGCATTTAGTACAAAACAACATGCAACTACTTTGTATTGAGATAATTGTAGACATACATGCAGTTGTAACAAATAATAGATCCCTTATACACTTATTCAGTTTTCCCCAATGGTGACATTTTTCAAAACCGTAACCAGGATAGTGACATTAACACTATCTACCAATCTTGTTTATACTCCCACAGTTTTATTTGTACACACGTCTGTGTATTAATATTATGGCCTGTGTATGTTCATGTATCCTCCACCAAGATACAGAATGGTCCCAACACCACAAGGATTCTTGGTGATGTGCTTTTACAACTACTCTTTCCCTTGCCCTTCCCTATGTCTTGGCACTCACTGACCTAGACTCCATCTCTAAAATTTGGTCATTCCAAGAATATTATATAAATGGAATCATACAGTAGGTAACCTTCTGGAATTGGTTTTCTTTTTTTTTTTTTCCCATTCAGAATAATTCCCTGGACTTTCATCCAAGTTGTTGCATGTATCAATAATGGGTAAAACCCCACTATTTTTTTAAATTGGAAAATTTGTTACTGTCTGGGGGACTATGTTTCAGAATTTTTACACAGCAACAATCTTTATTCCTTGCCAGTTTTTACTCAAATTCCTCATAATTCTTCCTGCATGGGTTACCCTTACCCTTATCACAACCTTCACAATCACAGTTATAGAAGGAAAACAGGTAAAAAAGACAAGAATAAATAATATGGAAATTATATCCTTGAGGTACAAGCATATACTGTATTTTACCTACTCATCTCATCCATCCTCTCAGTAACTTCGTAAAGGTATACAATACATAACTCCATTTTTAAGTCAGGACAGTGAAGCTTAGATAACACTGGGGAACAGTTTTGTTTTTTTTCATTTTCTGTTGCATGAGGTTTTAGAACTGTTTCTATATATTTCTGCATCACTGATTCCAAATCTTAAATCCGTTTTTTGGTGCATGTTCTAGTTTTTATGCAATTTTAATTTCTGTTTGTTACAGTTAATGGCATTCATTGGTTTTTAAATTGGAGTTAAAGGGCAATGACTCTTGGATTGAACATAACCACAAGGCAATTAATGTTTTACAAACATCACTTTTACATAATTGTAGTAGTTTTTAAATGTAAAAAATTATTATCTGATAAAAACACCCTCTTGTTTTAAGATTGAATCATGGCTTCTTCGAGTAGGCATAAATGTAAGAATAGTCCTGACACCTTCTGTTATATTATGTGGCTGTTACATACTTCAACATCAAAGGTGAAATATTTCATCATTTGTGATACGTGCATATACTGCCTATTTTCAAGTTCCCCTTGGCGATCAAGACAAGAATGGAGCTCCTCATATTGTGTATCATAATTGTGAGGAAATGCTTCATGACTGGACAAAAGGAAAACGCAAAGGAATGCCTTTTGGTATTCCCATGGTTTGGCGTGAACCTAAGGACCACAGCAGTGACTGTTATTTCTGTCTTATCCATATAAAGGGCATTGGCAAGAGGCAAGAAAAAAAGGCATATGATCGCATGTCCTAATATTCCTTCAGCAATATGACCTATCCCATACTCTGAGACACTCCCGGTTCCAGTTTTCAATGGTTTTATTTCTTCTAAGGATGAAGGAAGTGAACTTGGTGACCAAGTGTATTTTGACAATATGCATGAGGAGATAGTTGTAGAATCTGAAGGGTCTTCTTCTGATGCCAAACAGTCATTAACCCCTCAGCAGTTTAGCCAACACGAATTGAATTACTTAGTAAGAATGACATAAAAATTGTCCTCGACTTTCTGAAGTATGAGGAGCATAACTGGATCATTTGTGTGGATCTTAAAATGGTAAATTTCCTGCTAGAACAACAAAGAAGTTTCACGAAGTATCCTTGCTTTCTGTGTTTGTGGGACAGTCGAGCTCAGGAGAAACACTGAACACAGAAGGAGTGGTCGAAACATGAAGCTCTGGAATAGGGATGCAAAATATTGTGAATGAACCTATAGTTAATCAAGACAGGATCATTTTTCTCCCATTTCACATCAAACTTGGCTTAATGAAGCAGTTTGTTCAGGTTTTGAATAGAGAAAGTGAATGCTTTCAACATATTATTTCTGTTTTTCCTGCCTTGTCTTTCGAGAAGATAAAAGCAGGTGTATTTGAACCCTCATACATGACGCCAGAATTTGCCTGGAAGATGAATAAGGAGGAGAAAGCAATATGGCAGTCTTTTGTGGCAGTTACAAAGAACTTCCTTGGCAACAAAAAAGCAGAAAATTATGAACTTCTGATTCAAAGGATGCTGCTGGCTTTCTGCAACATTGGATGTAACATGAGCGTTAAGATTCACTTCCTGAACAGTCATCTTGATAAGTTTCCCGAAAATCCTGGAGCTGTTAGTCATGAGCAGACTACTGCTGGAGCATCAAACGAGACTTTCCTCAACAAGTACACAAATGCAAGAGCTACAAACGCAAATTTTTTGCCTGAATAGAATTTAAATAAGTTTTGTGCACATTTTATGATTAAAATAAGTGTTTTAATATGTTCTATTTTGAAATTGTAGACAAATTCTGATGTAATCATATCTTTTAGTGTATTAGTGTATTTACTGCATTATATAATATAAATTATTATATTTTCACAAAGATGATGCCCAAGAAGACATTCTACTTCATTATGTTAAACTAAATGTTGAAAATTTTACAATAAGATAAAAACCTAAAATCTTGAATTGCAAAAAAACTGTAGCTTACAGAGGAAAACTAATGTCAGATTTGAGATCAGCACACTTGAATTAGGTAAGAACAAGTGTTTTTGTGGATGCAACAAAAATTTTGTTTCCCAGTGATATTTGTCCAAGGTCACTTACCCAATAAGTAGTAGAGTCAGTATTAGAATCTGAATTTGTTTGACTTCAAAGCTATATTCATTTCCACAATAATGAGATACTAATTAATGAACTTATTTTAATTAAGTTATAACATAAAATTTTATACAAACCAGTCTCAAAAGCCATCCATAATTAGACATGGCTAATAAAAATTAGGTTGCTATAATAACAGAGATTACTTCATTTTGAGAAATGAAACGCCACTAAAAGCTTTTGAGTTTTTAGCATCAACAAATGAAATACTTTTGTTATTAGAATTATAAATCTTTTCCACAATTTCAATAAAATATAGCCCCCCTTTTTCTTATTGTCACTCTCCCCCTTTCCCAAAAATTAACTTTAGAAGTAATGAGTCCAAGACATTACTGTTCTAAATCAAGAAGTGAATCAAATAATTTTTACCTCCATGATTAAAAAGACAAAAATCAAAGAAGGGCAAAAAGAAAGAAAAAGAATATACTGTTCTTTAAAGGGGACAATAATTGAGCAGAGTCCGAGGAGAGGCCATTTATTAAATAGACTTATGTTGAGCAATATCTGTGCGGGTCACCCTTAGTGATAGTGATGCTAAAGTAAATACTCCAGGTTTCCTGCCATCAAGAGCTCCCAGCTTTGTACTAAAAATAGTTATTAAATAAATAATAACTAAGAACGCAACAACTACTACAGTAGGAGCAATGTTGTACATTTGTAGTATAAAGGGACCAAATGGAAAAAACAAACTGGTGGCCTCCTCGATCATAAAGAACCTTCAACAAACTGGCATGCCACCCCCAAAAAGTCCATTTGAAAGTAACTTCAATATTTTGGATGTTTTTTTAGTGGTGAAGTAGCTGTTAGCTATTCAGCTAAATCTCTAAGATTTAGAAGTAAATATTTAAGAGACTCAAAAGCACTATATTAGTATTTTTGTGTTAAAGGACTTATGCATATTTGGTATTTCAGCTGTTCTTTTTTTTTTTTTTTTTTTTTTTTTTATTTTTCCGAAGCTGGAAACGGGGAGAGATAGTCAGACAGACTCCCGCATGCGCCCAACCGGGATCCACCCGGCACGCCCACCAGGGGCGATGCTCTGCCCCTCCGGGGCGTCGCTCTGTTGCGACCAGAGCCACTCTAGCGCCTGGGGCAGAGGCCAAGGAACCATCCCCAGCGCCCGGGCCATCTTTGCTCCAGTGGAGCCTCGGCTGCGGGAGGGGAAGAGAGAGACAGAGAGAAAGGAGAGGGGGAGGGGTGGAGAAGCAGATGGGCACTTCTCCTGTGTGCCCTGGCCGGGAATCAAACCCGGGACTTCTGCACGCCAGGCCGACGCTCTACCACTGAGCCAACCGGCCAGGGCCGTTTCAGCTGTTCTTAATGCTTAAAGCTATCATGCCTATTATTAGAGAAACAGGCCATCCTTGTGATTCAAAAGTGCTGAATTGAGTAATTGATTTAGGGTTGCAATTTTAAGTTAAAGGTTATTAAGTTCAGCATGTGAAAAAACAGTTGTTGTTTTTTAATTCAAAAATTTATTGAGTTCCAAGCACTCTGCCAGCAGTTAGGCTAACAATAAATAAAGAACATTCCCAAACTACTCACATTTTTAAACTTGAGATACAGACTCCTATAAATAATTATAATATTTGTGACAAGTACTATCATAGTCTAAGGCACAGCAGTGGCACAAAGGAGCAGCAATAAAAAGAAGAAACCAGAAACTAAACCAAGATGTCTAACAAAACAACAGCAGGAAATAATATTCACAACAACTGACCTTTGAAAACTCAGATTCTTCTCTGTGACATTCTTACCTGGGCACTGCCACTGAATCCTCAGTAGTCATGAGTCCCAGTTGACCATCACTTCCTGCGCCCCAAGAAAACAACTGGCCCCGGTCGCTGAGGGCCAGACTGTGGGACTCGCCACATGCCACATGGACAATGTGGTGATCTGCCAAAGCGCCTATTTGTTCTGGAAAAGACCAAACCAGAGGAGGAAAATGTACATCTCAGACACAGGAATTACAGTTACTTCCTAGGTAGCTTTGTTTTTCAAAGCAAAGCACTAACTCTGTGTATTTATATTAGAGATTGTAAATTTTATATGTTTCTAAAAGCTGTCAAGTTAGATCCCAGCTATTCTAGGCAGCACATACGCCTGGTAGCAGCACACATACCTCATATGGTCCCTCACGTGCCTGGACTGGGGAGGGAGCACTCTAAAAGGGGTGTCATTGTTCCCAGGCAGAATTTCACTCAATCCCACTGCTTATAGCAATATGCCTCATTTTCACTCACATTTGGCCCTATCTGGTTCAACCCTCCTAGAATGCTCCCTCCAATATCCAGTAAAACACCTTTTTCCCCTCAGTTCCAGAACACAGCCTCATATATATCTTGCCAGGAAATAAAAGGATTTCTCTGTGAAAACTGGTCCATAAGGCCCACAGATACTAACATTTGAAATTGCCAGCTTCCCATTACTTAACACATAGCTTCACTCATGTTTTAGTACCTCACTCCT
This sequence comes from Saccopteryx leptura, assembly GCF_036850995.1. NCBI lineage: Eukaryota > Metazoa > Chordata > Mammalia > Chiroptera > Emballonuridae > Saccopteryx > Saccopteryx leptura. The sequence continues at coordinate 70,615,790 of NC_089507.1, read as the reverse complement.
ACATATAAAAGGCTTGCCGATGATCATCATATATTTGAGGGAAAGCTTAATGTGAAAGATAAAGAGCAAAACAGAAAAAAAAAAACCTCTGGAGAAAAAGATTACGCAGGGAGCAGAAAAGAAATATTTTTAAGTCATTAGAGAAATTGAAGATATGGAACAAAACAATCAGAAAGCATACATGCAAAATTATCTTGAAAAATAAAAATATGGTAGCATAAATTTAAAGGAAAAATCTTCAGAACCAGGATAGGAAATCAGAACTAAATAAATTTTCTAGGAAATAGAACAAAAAAGCAAAGAGCAAAACAGAGGAAGAAAAGAGAAAGAAATAAGGGGCTTATTTTAAAAAGTCCAATAACCAAAAGTAAGAACTCCAAAATGAGAATACGAAAAAACACATGTTAGAAAATTTCAGAGAAGAAAAACAAGATTTCTCATTACTTAAGGACATGAGTTTTACATTTGAAGGACTTATTAAGGACCCAGAATAGTGACTAATAAAAAAGTGACTTCAGTACTTCATCCTGAAATTTCAGAACACCAAAAAAGATTCTAAAAGTTCTCTAAAAAGATTATATACAATAGAACACAATTCAGAATGATATCAGATTTCTCCAAAGCAATACTAAACTCCAGAAGACAATGGAACAATGCCTTCACAATTCTGAAGGAAACTGACTTCCAAATGAGACTTCTATACTTATCCAACTACAGATCAAACGTAAGGGGGAGAAAAGAACAATTTTCAGGCATGCAAGGCTCTCAAAATGTTTCACTTCTCATCCTGTCTTTCTCAGAAGTTACCAAACGATAATGTCTCCGAAATGAAGGAAGATTCAGGAAACAATAATTTTACACTGGAGAGGTAAAGAATATTTCCAAGACTGCTACGTTGCAGGCCTATGAAGTAAACTTGGAGGAATGTCTTCAAGGTGAAAAAGGAAATACAATTTGATGAGCTTTATATTAAGTTTTACAAGTCTATCAGACAACATAAAGATTACTATGTCAAAGGGAGAAAAAGAAAAAAAATAACTCCAGAAAACACTAAATGCTTTATAGGAAGTAAAAGCAATCATGGTACATGAGGTCATAATAACCACATAAGTATAATTTATATTATATAGTTAAAAACTTAATTGTCGGGCCCTGGCCTGTTGGCTCAGTGGTAGAGCATCGGCCTGGCATGCAGAAGTCCCGGGTTCGATTCCCGGCCAGGGCACATAGGAGAAGCGCCCATTTGCTTCTCCACCCCCCTCCTCCTTCCTCTCTGTCTCTCTCTTCCCCTCCCGCAGCCAAAGCTCCATTGGAGCAAAGATGGCCCGGGCGCTGGGGATGGCTCCTTGGCCTCTGCCCCAGGTGCTAGAGTGGCTCTGGTTGCGGCAGAGCGACGCCCCCTGGTGGGCAGAGCGTCGCCCCTGGTGGGCGTGCCGGGTGGATCCCGGTCGGGCGCATGCCGGAGTCTGTCTTACTGTCTATCCCCGTTTCCAGCTTCAGAAAAATACAAAAAAAAAAACCAAACTTAATTGTCAGTTGGTTTTGAAAAGTCAACTAAAACTATTTGGAGTCAATGAGCACCTAGGGGTAAGGAAAAGGAAGGGCAGTACAAGAGGATGTGAGAATGTAATCTTCCCCAGTGTGAACTCTCCAGGTTATGCCCAATATTGAAAAAACAAAACAAAACATTATCAGCATCTTATTTAGAAATATAAAATTAAATATCCAAGTAATAGCCTCTGTGAATTAGACTTAAGGGTGAGGACAGTGAAGCAGGGAGCTGCTATTTGACCTAGGCATAGTCTGTGCAAATATACTTCTTGTAACAAAAATTTTTTTAAAAATTAAGCAGCTAAAAATACGCTCATGTCAGAAAAATCTCCTGAAAGATGCTGTAACTCCTCCTGTTCCCATTGCCCATGCTCTTTAACCTCTCTTTGGTATTAGAGCCTTCCACTTATCTCAGCCTTGCCCTATGCACTAAGAACAGTCCTGACTTTACTCTGCAAAAATGTATGATACTCCTACCCTACACCTAGCTCATGTGATTCTAACTCTACTCCTCTGACTATATTTCCACCTTATACCACACTTCCAGAACTTGGGCAGTTACATCCTCCCAGACCTGGGTGATACCTCAGCCACGATTGAGGTCTGGTACACAACCTGACCTCCGACACCAACATTAGCCTTTTTAGATGTTAGAACACAGTCTAATATGACAGTACTAAGTTTCTCCACTGTCTGATAGGACATTCTCTATCTCTTCTACCACCTATTTTCTTGCCTCAAAATCTATCAATAGCATCCTTCTTGATCTTGTTTATCACAGCTAAGCAGCCTCCAAAGGACTCCAAGTACCATTTCTTCCCAGTGCAGTCAAGCCCTAGGCAAACCAATTCCTATCCCATCATTATGTCTCAGCCACCAACACAGACATCAAACCACCATTACAACAAAATCTGCATTCCCCAAAGGCAGAGAAACTGTTGAGTAATACAAAGATTTGTAGAGAATTAAACCACTGGTTTTACCAAGTTCAATTTATTTTTTCCTACCCAGAAAACAGAGCTCATCTGGTTCAGACTAGGGATCTGTTACAGTGAAATTATAATCCCTCTTCTGGAATCTATTCCCTAGGTCAGGTCAGTGTGACACAGAATGCTTCATTCACACCTCTCACGGATTACACCCTGCCCCAGTTGGGAGCATTTTCATTCACACCTCTCACTGATTACACCCTGCCCCAGTTGGGAGCATTCAGGCTGAGATGCACATTTTCCCAAGCAGTCTTTTGTCATTCATTATGTCAAGACTATAGGCTATATTTTGCAGATAATGACAGAACCTCAACCTATATGTTAAAATAAACACACAAGAAATATCTGGCATTTGTTTGAGGATAAAAGTATGTTTTCTCTTTGGTCCTCTCAAAGCAACACTTTAAAGTCTTTAGAAGTCCGCCTGGCCTGTGGTGGCACAATGGTTAAAGCATTGACCTAGAACACTGAGGTCGCTGGCTCAAAATCCTGAGCTTGCCTGGTCAAGGCACATACAACAAGCAATCAGTGAAAAACTAAAGTGAAGCAACCATGAGTTGATACTTCTAATTTCCCCTACCTCTCTCTTCTCTTTATAAAATCGATAAATAAGATCTTTAAAGTCTTTAGAAGTCTTCAGCAATGTCATCAACTGACTGAGCCAAGGTAACAGAGCAGAAGAGTGGTAAATGTGGAATGCTGCTGAGCAAATCAACAATTCAATGGCACTTACATATTCTTAGGATTACTTCACCTTGGCTTTAGAGCTCATCATAATTTTTTTTAAAGTTTTTTCAAGTTAACAGTAATCTGGGTATTAACCAGCAATGTGTGGTAGCAGAGAAGAATGATATAAGCCTAGATGGTAGATGGATGATGCCAATACTTAACTTAATTCTTGCAACAACTCTGTGAGGCAAGGGCTCTATAAACCCCAGCTCAGAAAAAGTACGTAAGTTGGAGTTGGCCAAGGTTCACAACCAATAAATGGTGGAGCTAGGACTAGATCCAGATCTTTCTGACTTACAGCCCATCGTATTCACTAGGCTGAATCATCTGCCCTCCTGAAAAGGGACTAAGCAGACTTAAAAATTGATAAAAAGTACCTGACCAGGCAGTGGCACAGTGGATAGAGCATTGGCCTGGGACACGGAGGACCCAGGTTCGAGACCCCGAGGTCGCCAGCTTTAGTGTGGGCTCATCTGGTTTGAGCAAGGCTCACCAGTTTGAGCCCAAGGTCGCTAGCTTGAGCAAAGGGTCACTTGGTCTGCTGTAGCCTCCCGGTCAAGAGACATATGAGAAAGCAATCAATGAACAACTAAAGTGCCACAACGAAGAATTAATGCTTCTCATCTCTCTCCCTTCCTGTTTATCCCTATCTGTCCCTCTCTCTGGCTCTGTCACACACACACACACACACACACACACACACACACAATTGAATATGAATAGTTTAGTAGTTATGGATAATGGGAAATTGACTCTTTACCCCTATTGACTATTCAGATGAGAATATAACAATATGAACAGTTAGGTGGAATGTATACAGGATATACAAAATTAGTGATCAATATTTGTTTCTAAATTTTTAACTAATAGAACTGTAACAAAAAAATTAAATGTCAGCAGTTGGTATGACAAAAGGGATTATATTTTCATCACTTAGATATCTCCTTTCTAAGTTTCCTCAAAGTATGTACTTAAAAGATTACACTTTTCTTAGTAGAAAACAAAAGACAGAGCCATACTGTGGAAACTCCAGCACTTTGCCCTGCCATTCTATTGATCCTAAATCCTCACATTCACCCAACCCGGGGTTCTGCTGCCCACTGAACTCTCACTCCAGTTCACATCTTGCCTCTTGCTGCTACACTGTGCTCTCCTCTGGTCGTTTTTCTCCAGAGTACTATCAAGCCCAGTCTGAAGGGTACAGCTTAGGGTGATATAAATATCTCAGCAAACCACTCAAAATGGATTGCAATCCATGTTCCCTTGCAGGTCACAGCAAAGACAATTTCTGAGTACCCAACTTTCCTCCGGCCTCCCTGGCCTCCCACCACAGGACTAGGCTCTCTCTCCCTCATTTTCTTTGCTTCTACAGCTGAAAGGTCCTGTTCCTAAGCTATATTTCCACTACTTTCTTAATAATTTTTGTTTAAACACTTGGGGGAGTCTAGGTTATGCTTGATGCCTCAACTCTGTAACAACTCACACTTTAAAGTGACCCCCCCCATAAATGAGTTACCTCTGTAAGAGAAATCCAACCATATTCCTAAACCAAGGAACTAAAACTAGTCAGCTTTTCAAAAACATTTTTTTAAAGCCCTGGCTGGTTGCCTCAGTGGTAGAGTGTCGGCTCAGCATGTGAAAGTCCCGGGTTCAATTCCTGACCAGGGCACCCAGGAGAAGCACCCATCTGTTTTTCCATCCTTCCCCCTCTCCTTCCTCTCTCTCTCTCTCTCTCTCTCTCTCTCTCTCTTCCCCTCTCACAGCCTTTGCTCCACTGGAGCAAAGTTGGCCTGGGCACTGAGGACAGCTCCATGGCCTCTGCCTCAGGTGCTAGAATGGCTCCAGTTGCAAAGGAGCAATGCCCCAGATGGGCAGAGCATTGCTCCTGGTGGGCTTGCCCAGTGGATTCCAGTCAGGTGCATGCAGGACTCTGTCTCTCTGCCTTCCCATTTCTCACTTCAGAAAAATACAAACAAACAAACATCTTTTTAAATTATAAAGTAAAACTGACCTTTTTTAGTGTACAATTCTATGAATTTAAGCACAAGTTACCATTGCCACCATCAGATACAGAACAGTTCCACCTCCCTAAAAACTCCCTTGTGCTATCCCTTAGTCAAATTCTTTCCTCATCCCTAACTCCTCGTGACCACTAATCTGCTTTCTATCACTAGAGTTTTGTATATTCAATATTGTTACATAAATAAAATCATACAGTAGCTTATCTTTGAGACTGGATTCTTTCCCTCAATATAATGCCTCTGTGATTCATCCAAGTTGCTGCATGTATCAAAAACTTGTTCCTTTTTTTTTTTTAAGATTTTATTTATTCACTTTAGGGAGGACCAGGGTGTGGGGGCAGAGAGAAGGAGGAGAGGAGCAGGAACCATCACTCCCATATGTGCCTGGACCAGGCAAGCCCAGGGTTTTGAACCGGTGACCTCAGCATTTCAGGTCAATAATTCATCTACTGCGCCACCAGGTCAGGCTGTTCCTTCTTATTAGTGAGCAGTATTCCATTGTATTATGGATGTACCACAAAGCATTGTTTCTGGGGTTTTTTTAGCAATTATAAATAGAGATGCAATAAACATTCATGTCAGGTTATTGTGTGAGAATAAGCTTTCATTTCTACAGAGTAAATACCCAGGAGTGGCTGTTTTAACCTTCCTATATGATTATTTTTGAAGTCTATTTCTTATACACAGCATATGGTTGGGTTATTTTTTTAAAATCTAAAAAAAAAATCTCTGTATTTTTATTGCTTTTTAGACTATATTTAATGTAATTATTGATATATTTGGATTTTTTTACCTACCTTTTTATTATGTTTTCTGTTATGTCTTTCATTGCTCTTTTTCCATATTCCTGCCTTCTTTTGCATTATTTAAACATTTAATAGTGCTTTAGTTTAACTTACTGGAATTTTTTAGCTATATCTCTTTATATAGTTACTTAAGTGACTGCTCTAGGGATTATAATCTAAATATTTATATTTTCAGAGTCTATATAGAATCAATAGTTTACTACTTCAAGTAAAATGTAGAAAACTTACCACCATACAGGTCTTTTTATCCCTTCCCCTTTTAAGTTATAGTAATCTTAAATATTATATCTGCATACACTGAAAAATCCATCGCAATGTTATAATTTTTGCTTTTCAATTATCAGTTATATTTTAAAGAACTCAAGAAAATACTAGTCTATTATATTTACACACACATCTATTTATTTTTTCTTTTTCTTTTTAAGTGAGAGGAGGGGAGATAGAGAGATAAACTCCTGAATGTGCTCCAACTGGGATCCAACCAGCAACCCCTGTCTGGGGCCGATGCTCAGATCAGCTGAGCTATCCTCAGTGCCCAAGGCTGATGCTTAAACCAAACAAGCTGCTGGCTGCAAGAGGGGAGAGAGAGAGAAGGAGGAGACGGAGGGGGAGAGAAGCAGATGGCTGCTTATCATGTGTGCCCTGACCCAGTATCAAAAACCCAAGACGTCTGCGCGCCAGGGCAATGCTCCATCCACTGAGCCAATCAGCCAGGGCCCACACATCTATTTTTAATCTACTATTTCTACTGCTCTTCCTTCATTCCTAATGTTCTAATATAATCCTTCTGATATCATTTCTCTGATGTCCAAAGCACTTCCTTTAGCTATTGTTTAGAACAAATGTGCTGGCTGTAAATTTTCTGACTTTTCCTTTACCTGAGAATGCCTTCGTTTCACATTCATTTATGAAGGCTATTTTTTTGCTTGATACAGAATACTGAGTTTATTTCTTTTCTTTTAATACTTTAAAAATGCATATCATATATGGCCTCTATAGTTTCTGGGGTGGAATCCAGTCATTTGAATAATCATCCCCATATAGGTAATATGTTATTTTTCTCTCGCTGCTTTCAAGTATTTTATTTGTCTTTTGTTTTCAGAAGTTTGATTATGACCTGTCTGGATGTGGACTTCTTTGAGCTAATCTAGCTGGGTAGACTTTTTGAATCTGTAGGTTTACGTCTTCTGCCAAATTTGAAATTTTTTCTGCACCATTTTCTTTCTCCACTTCTGATCCTTCAATGACATGAATGTTAGGTTAGACTTTTGTTCTTGTTCCACATATTCCTGAAATCCTGTTTCAGTTTTTTCTCAACCTTTTTTGTTATTTAGACTGCATCATTTCTACTGCTTTATCTTCAACTCCACAGATTTCTTTCCTCTGTCATCTTTGCTCTGTTACTGAGGCCATCCAGTGAGTTCTTCATTTTGGTCATTGTACTGGTTCTTCTTTATATCATCTATATATTTCTTTGCTGAGAATTTCCATTTGTTTCCCAAGATTTTCAGGCAACTTGTTGAAACACTTGTATCACTGCTGCTTTAAAGTCTTTGTCCATCCTCAAATACCTGCTCCAAGTTTTATCTACTGCTCACAAAAATTAGGGAATATTTCAAAAATGAATATGAAGCTATAAAATATCTCGTAATTTTTTGTGAGCAGTATAGTTGTATTCAGCAGTAAGGAATGTGCTTACACCATCCCATTTGGTGCTAAAAACCCAGAGCCAGATTTTTAAAATAACATCATTTTCCCGCTACATGTTTTTTTGAAAATCAGAGAAAGTCCACGAACTGTCTTTGTTCTACTTGGGAAAAAATGAAAAAGTAAAAAACAGAAGCATAGCTCTCCCACCAATGTTCAACTAAAAGAGTGTGTAGACTTCCTCTACAGTGAAGGACGGGACTCCTGGAAGCAGGCAGCATCTCTGAAGAGATGAATCAGAGAGAAAGATCAGTTATGACAGAGTTCAGCATAGTTTTTCCTCAGTTCAGGGACAGGTGACATAAATCTTGGGCCTTAATGGTCATATACAGAACCCAAAAATTCTTATATACTATAAAAAAATGCCTCTCAGAATATTTTCTTTTTAAAGCCATAAATCTAAATTTAGCATGTATGCTTTGGGATACAATAAGCCAAACATACTGACTAAGTGAATTAGAACATACAGAGGGCTGTCACAGGCAATGGGAGGAAAGAAGTATTTGTGCTTCTTAGTCATTAGCACTCCACTAGTCAAATTAAAGTCACCTGCAGTGACTCAAGTTATTTTTAGGAACTCAGAATTGCCAACCATGCCATAATGCCTTCAAAGGCTTTTAATAAAGATTGTAAATTGAGAAACTACCTGATGGATCTGGTAGAGAGAATCCTAAAAGCAGAAGGAACCTCAGTGGTGGGAATACAGTCATATATATAACTTTATATAGTTAAATGCCTAAGTCCTCCAGTTGATCATTTAAGACCCTTCCAAAAGTTGAAATCTTAATCCTCAGGCACAAAATATAATACTAACAGTCCCTCAAAGGTCATCTCACATGTTATCATAGATGCTTTATCCTTCAAAGAGCTTTCCTTTTCTGTACAATGACAGCACCAGAGTGCCCGCTTGGGTACCTACAAGAACTAGAGTATAAACTACAGGAAGACTGCCTCCCATTAAAGAAATGCTAGGAAACACTTGTTGAATATATAGTCTTTAATATAAAAATGCAAATGTCAGATATTAAGATGTCTCAAATAACTTCTAAAGAAGTCATAAACATTAAAATGCTATAATTAATATTAAAGGAGGAGAAAACAAACTGGTTATTTCAAAATCACTGGAGGAGTTCACAGATATTTCTAAGCACCATCATCCCCTAAGAGGGGAATGGAGTGGAATGGAGAAACTAAAACATTTTCAAAAAATATATAAATTAGAAGTGACAGAATGAAGACAGGTCCATTTAAAAAATAAATTAATTCGTGCTAGACCCACTAATATGAATAGAACATTGTTAAGAAAACCAGTTTCTCCCACTTCTGTATGTCTCCTTGACTACATGAGACCTCAAGTAGGCAGGAGGTATTTTACATTTCCAGCCCCTCCCCTGTCTCCGGAAGATGGGCAGTGGGGTTGAGAATTTTAATCAACTATCTATTGCTTGGTCATTCTGGTGACCAGCCCCCATTTAGAAGTCCACCCATTCACCTCCTTAGAACACAAGATGCTCTTAGTTCTCTTATCATCAGGAATTTACAAGGTTTTTAGGAGTCCTGTATCAGTAATGGGGTCCAAAACTAAATATTAAAACAAGGGATGCTCATAGTGCACTTATCACTTAGGAAATTATGAGGGTTTTTAGGAGCTCTGTGCCAAGAACTAGGAGCAAAGACCAATATATATGTTTTCTACTATCTCATAAAAATTTATTCTCGAGAATAAAAATCTATCCCTCCCAATGTATACTACATACTACACTTAACAACTAGCACTATTCTATCTCCTTAAAGCTCAAATATTTTAACACTGGCCTCCGTAGAAGGTAGCCAAAACCCATGAACTGACCCAAAAAAGAATAAAAAACTGTCTATCCAAAGTCACAAAATACTGGAAGCAACCACAACAAAATACTTGCTACTCCACTTATTTTCAAAGAGATTGTATAAAAAGTCCCTATCTTTGACTAACCATTTCAACTGTAGTAAATGTAAAAATTGTTTTGATTAGATCAAAAGCTATAGAAGTTTATTAGCTTTTATATAAAAATGAAAAAAGGAACAAAAAAAATGAAGTTATGATACAAATTCTATCCATACCTTCTAACAAAGTAAAAAGGAGACACCTAATGTTAGTGTATTACCCATCAGTACAAACTTTAAGGCAGACATTTTGACAATAATATTCCATAAGCTTTAGAATTTTGCATGGTCTTTGATACAAGTGAACTTGTACAAATGAATCCTAAAGAAATGCTGTATACTGCATTGCTATTAAGAGAAAAAATAGAAATAAATTGACATTATACACTATAAATTGAAACATGCAGTCTTTAAAAAACTAATATAGACCATTATGAACCTGATCATCATAGAAAAATATTCATGAGATAGTAAGAGGAAATAAAGGTTACAAAGAAGTATTACGCTATGACCACATTTAAAAAAATTATATTTATGTTTGAAAAATACTTGAAGGATATATTTCTAAGTAATAACTTATTTTTTGGTCAGGTATAAAATTACTCTCAGTAATATCAATTAATCTGAACAAGTAAACACAAAATCAGTAATATAGGGATATACTGATATAAAAATTTTTTTATATATATGACCTAACTAGCTGTACCTGGCAATGCATTACTGTGGCCCAGTCTGGTTAAATGGAAAAGAAAGAAAAGAGAAAGCGCACGTTTCTAATATGTTTAATTTCACAATGCTTGTGGGTATACAATATTTTTTGTTGTTCCATTGTCTGTGCAGATATAGAGATTGTCTGGTTTGCTGAGTCTAGAACACGCAACATATAATTGTCCATGTGAGAAGCAATCCGTGTGTAGATCTAAAGCGCACAATTCTAAAGATTGGCCCTGAGCTTTGTTGATGGTGATTGCAAACGCCAATCGAATTGGGAACTGCAATCTCTTACATTGAAATGGCATATCCATTGGAATCATAGGAATGCGAGGAATGAGGACATCTTCACCTTTGAAAGGTCCTGTCAAGATTGTTGCTTCTACAACGTTGCTCATTAATTTTTTTACAGTGCACAGACCCAAACACTTCATGTTTTACCATGAAATCCATCAGCAATTTCAGCTTCTGTCTGAAAATATGTGCTGTGATGTCATGCCTATCCACTGGCGATTGGCCAGGAAGTAAGAGCTGTTGTACATCATCCCAAGCTGGATTGCATGTGAATGTAATGAATAGGTCTGGACACCCATAGTGACGAACATATGCAATTGCATCTTGAGCATACTCATGCATATGACGTGGACTGCCTGTATATGAAGATGGCAAAATTGTTAGTCTTCCAACGTTAGTTGTATTACTGTCATTTACAACTGCATCTTGCAAAGAACGTATTCTTCAGAGCGAAGCTTGGTCTGATTCAAACGGATGAATATCAAACGTTCTGTTTCAATTTTTGCATACATATCTATGATGTATTGGTGAAACGATTGACGGCATTTCAAAATGTAATTGTCTTCATTCTCTCGAATCATTAATTGGTATGAATAATAGTTCATTGTGCTGCATTTCATATTTGTTTCTTCGCCACTGACTGGATTTATCATCTTAACGTTGAAGTGATATCCATCAGCACCATCCCAAAAAATGATTGGATATTGCAGGGCACCATAGCATCAATGAGTTTCTGCAAGTTTTGTCAATTGATTGTTTCTCTGATGAAGAACAATATCTCTAGATTGGAACTGATCTCTGACTATAACAATTGCCACTTTGTCTGTAGTTGGAGCACTGAATCTTCGCACATGTTCTTGAGCAGCCGTTTTGTCAGCATGAATAACAATCTTGTGTGTATCAGATGGCATTATGTCAATTGCTGTTTTGAACAAAAGCACTAAATTGTTTTTTTCGTGAAGAAGCTCTTGCAGTTGGGAAACAATGGACCTTTTTATGTATTTCACCGATGAAATACATTCGTAGGAATTTATGTTGACCATCTGGGAATGGAAGCAGGGAGCCGGCTTTATGATAAATTTGTCCTTTCACTTTGAAAGTTGGCATGAATTGAGCTGTTATGATTTCTGCGCCAAACAACGTCATTTAGAAGCATGAGTTCTGTCTCCTGATGTTAGATAAGAAATGCTTTGATTCAGTGGTGTATCCAGCAAGCAAAATTTTTAATGGCTCTGGTGGTTCTCCAAGTTGAGGCAGTTTAATTTTTCCAGTGGCGCAACACATTCCTTTTGTTTCTCCATTAAATTTCAGAGCCTTGCAATAAGGACACACTTCAATCATAGTGCCAATGAGAACATGCCGGCTCAAACTATAATCATCAGCTGGGTTGTACTGGAATGCAAGGCGATTGTAATCACGTGATTGCTGAGCAGAGAGTCATGTCTGATGCTGATCTGCTGTTTCTCATTGACGTTTTTCAGCCACTCTCAGCCTGTCCCATTCATTCTGTTGAGAATGAAGCAGATCTGAAGCTGCAGAATGCAATCGCCGTGTTTGAAACCGTGCATCCTTAAGTCTGGCTGCACGTAAATGGATCGTAAATTGGAAACATTGAAATGGAATTGTAAAATATTTAGTATAGCGTGTGTTGCTTTTATGTCCAACAGATGGCACTGTTTTTTTAAAAAAGCATGTTTTTACCTGTCACAGGTGTGACATCTACATCTATATAACAGTATATAAAGAAGAGCGTGTATTCAAATGCAACATTGTGTCAAAATTTCAAAGCAATCGGTGAAGAACTTTTGGAGATTCAAGATTTTGAACAAACGAACATTTACATTTTTATTTATATAGATTGACTTATATAAAACACTCTACCCATCAGCAGCAAAATACATAATATTTTCAGTAGCAGACAGAGCATTCACCAAGATAGACTGTATTCTGGGCCATAAAACAAATCTGAATAAATTTAAGATGTCTGAAATCATACAAAATTTGTATTGTGACCATATGGTGTTAAACTAGAAATCATTAACTGAAAAATATCAGTAAAATTCCCATATATTTGGATATTAAGCTACATAATTCTAGTACATAGGCCAAAGAAAAGAATCATAAGAGAAATTATTACAAAATATTACGAACTGAATAAAAATAAAAGCACATCCAATTAAAATTTATGGACTAGAACTAAAGTGGTGCTTAAAAGGAATTTTTTAGTATCAAATGCTCAGCAGCATAAAAGAAAGTGGGAAATCAGTGATTTAAAATTCCACACTAAAAAACTAGAAAAATTGTGATGGCTATTCCTCTCATTGCTTGGAGTCTTAGGTTGTAGGATTTTAGTCCATAATATATCTAAGCTGATTTGTCCTCAGTCAGAGCCCCATGAGGATGGGTTGATTGTCCATTAGTGCATTCTAATTTTTGTAGAGTCAAACAATCACCAAAACAAAAAAAATAAAAAAAAATAGTGAATAGATAATCTGATTAGTCCTACATCTTTTTTAAAAAGATGAATTTATAACAAAAAATGTCCCCACAAAGAAAACTCTAGGATCAGATGACTTTTCTCATGATTCTATCAACCATTATGGAAGAAATAATAACCTATAATAAACCTACATATAACACAAACTCTTCTAGAAAATAGAAGAGGGAACACTTTACAGTTCATTTTATGAGGTTAACATAACCCATATAACAAAACTAAAAACATTAAAAGAACAGAAAAACAACAATCCTAATGAACACAGATGCACATACTCTTTCCAAACTTTTAGAAATAAAAAGCGGCAATATATAAATATTACCAAGTAGATTTATTCAGGAATAATTGGTTGATTTAATATTCAAAAATAAACAATGTAATCACTACCTTAACAGAATAAAAATGAAAGTCATATAATAACTTCATTAGGTTCAGAATAGCTCTAACAAAATTCAATACTCATGATTTTTAAAAATCCATAAATATCAGTAAGCAAAAAATAAAAAATATCATAGAACTTCAACTTGAAAAAGAAAAACCCATTGCTAACATCATATTTAATGGTGAAAAATGAATGTTTTCCCTCTAAAATCAGAAACAAGGTAAGGATTTCAACTTTTACCACTTCTATTCATCATTGTACTAGAATTCATTCACTGGAAAAAAAGGCAAGAAAATGAAATAATAAGCATACAGATTGGGAAGGAAGAAGTAAAACTGACTTGATTTATAAACCTTATGATCATTTATGTAGAAACTCCTAAAGCATTTACCCAAAAAATAGCAACTAGAACTACTAAGGGAGTTTAGCAAAGTGATTCATGGTCAATATACCAGTTATTAACCATATTTATCTGTACTACCAAAAAATTTGAAATTAAATTGTTTTAAAATACCATACGTATAAACAAAATATGTGCAAGACTATTATACTGAGAAGTACAAAATACTGCTAAGAATAAAGATCCCCCCCCCAAAAAATGGAGACATATACCATGTTCATGAGTCAATAAATTCAATATTGCTGTCAATACTCCTCATATTGATCTATAGATTCAATGTAGTCCTAATGAAAATCCCAGTAGGATTTTTGTTACAAAGTGAAAAGCCAATTCTCAAATTTATAGGCCAAGACCAAGGGCCTAGAATAGTAAAACAATTCTGAAAAAAGAAAAAAGAGGATTTATACTATCTGCACTACATACTTTCAAGGTCCACTACAAAGTTACAGTAATCAATATCTCAAAAGCATTATTCTAAGAAGTCACAAAAGACTACATAGCTATGATCCCATTTACATAAAATTTTAGAAAAGTCAAAATTACAGCAACAAGAAGCAGATTTTAAGGAAAAACAGTTGGTATGAAAATGGAATTGACTACAAGGGGCACAAGAGAAGTTTTATGGGTGAAAGAAATGTTATCATGACAGTGGTGGCTACCTGATTCTTTATGACTGTTAGAACTCATTAAATAGTACACTTAAAATTGGTGAATCCTACTGTATGTAAATTATATCTTAATGAAGCTGGTTTTAAAATGAAGTACACACTGCCCTAGCCAGGTGTCTAAGTGGATAAAGTATCAACCCAGAGTGCCAGAGGTCGTGGGTTTGACTCCCAGTCAGGGCACATAGGAGAAGCAATCAATTAGTACACAACTAAATGGAACAACTAAATCAAACAATGAGTTTCTGCTTTTCTCTCTCTCTCAAATCAATGGGAAAAAACAATTTTAAAAAATAAAGTACACACCAAAAAATGTATGAGTTTACCATATATTTATATAAGATTCTTTATAAATTCAGGGGTCAAAAGATAAATAAGACAACACAGTGTGATAAAAGAAAAATGTGCAGGCTGCTAATGGCAGCCGACACGAGAGGCATCTAATCCACTCTATAGGTGGAGGAGAGAGAGTTAGAAAAGGTATCATATATTGGAGGAGGTAAAATCCAAGGTGTACCCTGATGATAAAGAGCTAGCTATTCATCCAAAGTGACATAAAGTCTATAGAGGAGATAGATTTAAAGATTACATGATAATGAGGTAAAATACAACCACAAAGTTGTAGATGGCACATTATGGGAGGGCAAAGGATAATTAACCACACTAGCCTAAGAAAGCCTAGGGAATATTTCAGGAGTCAACACCCAGAATAGCGTCCTCAAAGCAGTGATTCACAACAGAAAATGAGCATCAGACTCCCTTAAAATTTTTTTCTAAACACATACACCTGGGTCTATCCCAGCCACTTGAATCAGAAAATTTAGGAAGATCAGGTATCTATATTTTTTAAAGTTGCCCAGGTGATTCTGATGTTAAGAAACGCTATATTGAAAAACTTCCTGATATTGGGTTTGGAATGATTTCTTGGATATAACACCAAAGGCACAGGCAACAAAGGAAAACAACAGACAAATAGAACTTCATGAAAATTTTTTAATTTGTTCATCAAAAGACACTATCAACAGAGTAAAAGGGCAAACCACAGGATGAGAGAAAACCCTAATAAAACAATAATAGCTATATTATACAGAAAACTAAAACTCAACAAGAAAACAACCCAGTTCAAAAATGGGTAAAAGACTTCAAGAGACATTATCCAAAATAAATGTTAATAAGCATTCTGAGCATATGACAATATTCTCAACATCACTAATTATTAACAAAATGCAAATCAAAACTATGAAATATTACCTCACATCCATTGGGATGGCTACTATAAAAAAAAAAAAAAAAAAAAAAGAACACTCCAGGCCCTAGCCGGTTGGCTCAGCGGTAGAGCGTCGGCCTGGCATGTGGAAGTCCCGGGTTCGATCCCCAGACAGGGCACACTGGAGAAGTGCCCATCTGCTTCTCCAGCCTTCCCCCTCTCCTTCCTCTCTATCTCTCTCTTCCCCTCCCTCAGCCAAGGCTCCATTGGAGCAAAGTCAGCCTGGGCACTGAGTATGGCTCTGTGGCCTCAGCCTCAGGCACTGGAATGGCTCCAGCTGCAATGAAGCAACACCCCAGATAGGCAGAGCATCGCCTCCTGGTGGGCATGCCGGGTGCATCTCTGTTGGGTGCATGTGGGAGTGTGACTGCCTTCCACTTCTAACTTCAGAAAAATACAAAAAAAAAAGAATATTCCAATATATAACAAGTGTTAGTGAGGATGTGAGGAAATTGGAACCCTTTTGCACTGTTGGTGAACATGTAAAATGGTACAGTCCCCATGGAAAACAGTGTGATGGTTCCTTATAAAAAGTAAGAATAGAATTACTACATGATCCAGCAATTCTACTCCTGGGTATATACCCAAAACAATTGAAAGTAATGTCTCAAAGGACGTTCGTCCACCTTGTTCTTAGAAGTATCATGCACAATAGCTAAAACATGGAAGCAACCGAAATGTCCATTGACAGATGAATGAATAAACAAAATACAGTATATCATAGAATGGAATGTTATTCAGCCTTAAAAATAAATTTAGGACACAGGCTACATATGGATGAAACTTTGTGATTATCTTATTTCATTTTGCATAAGTGAGGATGTTATGATAAATGAAATAAAACAATCACAAAAAGACAAATACTGTGTGATTCCAGTTATATGAAGTAATCAAAATCATAGAAACAGAAAGCAAATCAGTGGTTGCCAGGGCCTGGGGAGAAGAGGGAGATGGGGAGTTATTCAGCTTTATCAGGTGAAAAGATGTTTGGAGATAAATGACAGTGATGGTAGCACAGTAATTATGAATATACAGTATTTAATATCGCTGAACTGTACACTTAAAAATGGTCAGGACGGTAAATTTTATGTGTATTTTACCACAATAAAAAAAATGAAACACTGATTCTGAATTAGTTATACACACGGAGGACCCACTATCTCCATAATAATAAAATAGCCAGCACTTACTGACTGCTTCCTGTGTGCCAGCAACTGTTTTATCTGCTTTATATGTTTTGTGTCATTTAATCCCCATATAAGAGGTAGGCACTCTTATAAATAGATCTTCATTTTTTAAAAAATACTCAGGCTCTTATGCTTTGCTAACAAGAATGTAAAATGGTGCAACCACTTTGGAAAATTGGCAGTTTCTCAAAACTCAGACTTGTCTAGACCCCACAATTAACACTTCTAGGCACATACATAAGAGAAATAAAAACATACATCCACACAAAAACTTGTGACAAATGTCCATAGTATTCATAATAGCCTGCATGTGGGAACAACCCAAATATCCATCAACTGAGAG
The DNA here is from genome assembly GCF_036850995.1 of Saccopteryx leptura. Taxonomy (NCBI): domain Eukaryota; kingdom Metazoa; phylum Chordata; class Mammalia; order Chiroptera; family Emballonuridae; genus Saccopteryx; species Saccopteryx leptura. Next base: position 70,598,318 of record NC_089507.1, on the reverse strand, counting down.
AGTATAAGCAAAACGAGACACACACACACACACACACACACACACACACACACACAGCAATGAAATATTATCTGGCAATAAAAAGGAATGAAATGACACAACATAGATGAACCTTAAAAATATTATGCTAAGTAGATAAGCCAGTCACAAAAGAACTCACATTGTATGATTCCATTTATATGAAATGTCCAGAATAGGTAAATCTATAGATTAGTTGTTGCCTGGGGATAGGGATTAAAGGATGAGGAGAAGACCTGAATGACTGCTACTGTTATGAGCTTTCTTTGGGGGGTGATGAAAATGGGCTAAAATTGACTATGATGATGGTTGCATAACTGTAAATATATGTACTAAAAACTCAAATTGTACACCTTAAGTAGGTAAATTGTGTAGTATGTGAATTATATCTCAACAAAGATGTCTTGGTGGAAGACGGGTACAAAGTTGAGTTGGCACGCTGTCGTAGCAATACAGGTGCATACCTACCACAGATGCAATGATATGGCTGCTCATTCTGGAACACTTACAGTTCTAGGATTAGTAATGACATTCCATACTTATCTTGGTAAGGGAACTAACACACTGTAGAATGTCTATACTCAATATATATTTGGGTCCCTAGTGCCAAGAGTATGTTTCCAACTGATTTCATAAGTACTTCCCCAAAAGTATCCGGCAAATCTGCCGCAGGCAGTATTTCTAGGCGTGGCCTTCCTTTTATCAGCAGCTTCACACCTGTGGACAGGCTGATCATCACAGGCCACCACGAAGATGCCGACAGCTGAAACTGTGTAAGCCTGTCTAGAAATGAATTCCACATAACAGCCTCATAAAGGGGAAGAAAAATAAAATAGTTTTTAAAATAAAGTTTTGGCTTGCCTGACCAGGTGGTGGCACAGTGGATACAGTGCAGAGGCAGATTAAGGTCGGTTGAGGCCCCGGGCACATAAGAAAATATTGGGCCCCTTGTCATTAGAAAAAAGTGTAAAGTTGGGGTTTTGCAGGGCCCTTTAGAAGTCCGGGCCCAGGGCACACACCTGATGCCCTGCTGTTAAATCTGCCTCTGACAGAGTGTCGGACTGGGACACAGAGAACCCAGGTTCGAAAACCCCAAGGTCGCTGGCTTGACCGCAGACTCATCCAACTTGAGCACGGGCTCATCAACTTGAGCATGGGGTCACTGGCTTGAGCGTGAGATCATAAACATGACCCCACGGTTGCTGGCTTGAGCCCAAGGTCACTGGCTTGAGCAAGGGGTCACTTGATCTGCTGTAGCCCCCGAGTCAAGACATATATGAGAAAGCAATCAATGATCAACTAAGGAGCCACAACAAAGAATTGATGCTTCTCGTCTCTTTCCCTTCCTGCCTGTCTGTCCCTCCTCTGTCTCTCTGTCTCTGTCACAAAAAAATAAAAAATAAGAAAAAATTTAAAAAAAAAAAAGACGAACTGCCTGGGACTCCAGCAGCCCTCTGTCTTTCAGCCTCAATGCTCGCTGTTTTTTTACACCCGGAAGTTATGGGGACATCTCTTCCCAGCACTGAAACCCTGGGCCAGGGGGCCTGGTGTGGAGCTGGGACCCCTTGCTCCTCAGTGGGGACCTCTGCAGCCAAAATATCCCTCTCAATTTTTATCTGCCACACATGGGTGTTGGACCAGCCTGTTCTGTGTCTCTGCCCCTCCTGCCAGTCTGAAGGTGGTTTCTTTAAATCCTTAGTTGTAGGACTTACATTCAGCTAGGTTTCAGGTGGTTCTGAATAACGGTCGCTCTGTAGTTTAGTTATGTGATGTGATTGTGGGAGAACGCAAGTATCCCATTTGCCTACTCTGCCATCTTGACCTTCAGAAGCCTTAGCTAATGATTTTTAAAGATGAAAAGGAAATTGTGTCTCAACATCTTTAACCAAAGCACCTGACCATATTTGGTATTTAACCTGTAAATTAAGGAATACAATCTTCTATAAGGAGTAAGTATTAAAAAAAACAGTTTGCAAATAAAATTCTATAACCCTCCCTGATCAATCTGAGGTTAAAAAGATGTCTGTGGACCTAATTCCAGGATTATTAAAGCCAAATTGTCTGTCAGCACTCAAGCAAGACTTAGACTCAACTCCCATTCCTTTTCTACTTTACATATAGCTAGGATAATAATAGGACTACCATGAGGATTAATCATGTTAAGCACATCAAGATGAAGAAAGCTTATAAAGTGTACATGTAGTTAACCACTTTTTTTTTATTGTTTTTTTGTTTTTGTTTTTCTGAAGTTGGAAACGGGGAGGCAGTCAGACAGGCTCCCGCATGTGCCCGACCGGGATCCACCTGGCATGCCCACCAGGGGGAGATGCTCTGCCCATCTGGGGCGTCGCTCTGATGCAACCAGAGCCATTCTAGCGCCTGAGGCTGAGGCCACAGAGCCATCTTCAGCACCCAGGCCAACTTTGCTCCAATGGAGCCTTGGCTGTGGGAGGGGAAGAGAGAGACAGAGAGGAAGGAGAGGGGTGGAGAAGCAGATGGGCACTTCTCCTGTGTGCCCTGGCCGGGAATCGAACCCAGGACTCCTGCACGCCAGGCCGACGCTCTACCACTGAGCCAACCGGCCAGGGCCAACCACTTTTAAAACAAATGTATCACAATACAAACTACTGTGTTAATTACTTAAAATATTGCAAATTTTTAAAGTCCCAAATAACACCTCACATTAAAAATGTTCATTAATAAGTATATATTTTCTTTTTCTTTTAATTGATTTTAGAGAGAGGAGAAGGGGTAGAGAGACAGGAAGAGGGAAGAGAGGGGGGAAAGGGGAAGAGAGAGGGGAAGGGGGAGAGATGAGGCAGGAGAGAGAGAGGCAGAGGGGAGAGAGAGAGGAAGGGGAGAGAGAGAGGAAGAGAAACATTGATTTGTTGCCCCATTTATTTATGCATTCATTGGTTGATTCTTGTATGTGCTCTGACCAAGGATCAAACCTGCAACCTTGGTATATTAGACAACACTCTTACCAACTGAGCTATCTGGCCAGGGCCAATAGGTATATATTTTCTGAAACATTCAAATATAAAAACGTAAAGAAAATAGGCTGAATACTATAGAAAGAATTACTTATAACTTTTGATTAAGCACACCAGAAAATAAAACTATTAAATGACATTCGTTCCTGATCCCCAGGCCTCTAGACCAGAAAGCTGTCCACTTACTAATCAAAAAAGTCTACACATCAACATTATCCTCATCATTAGAAAAGGTGTACAGCCTCCCAGACCACCTGCCACTCTTAACGAGGAAGGGCGGGGCCCCTAACTCATGTAGTGTCAAGAGCTGAACATTTTCAATGGCACCTCTGCCTTGCATATCAGAGTTATGCCCATGGAAGCACGCACTTCAATAACATGAAGTCATTGTAGGATTTCTTCTATTTCCTTTCAGCTCAGCTAGTTTGCTAAAAGCTGATTAGCATAACAGAGTTATCAAGTCCTTCAGATGCCAGGGAGCAAACTAATAAGCTAGTTCAAAGTGTTACTTCTACCAGGAACCACATCTCTGGGAACCGAGGCTTTTGAGATGTTGTTTTATAACCTTCATTTATCAAACAGTGGGAGAGCTGTTACATATGGTGATAAACATTACAGACTGCTTAGACTGAATACAAAATGTGAATGTGAACTGGATTAAATTACCTCCAAGATAGAGGGAAGCTAACTCAGGAGAAAGTAAAAGGAACCATAGACATGAATCCAACAGGGTTGCACAGAAATGTTAGAGTCTGCTTATAAATTGTTACCATTGGTAATATTTTATGAAACATTGCTATGAAAAGGCTTCCTTGGATGTGTATGCAAAATTTAAAAATGTTTAAATTTTAACATAGTTAAGTTTGATTAAACTAGATAATTGCACCTAACAGTTCATGTTTACTCAAGACAGGAAAAAAGGTTAGAGGAGGTTTATAATACTTTAGACAGTCATAATAACACCAGGATTAGCTTATGCTAACCCCAATATGGGAAATCAGAGTAAATACTGGGAGAGAAAAACTGTCCATTTAGCCGAAGAGTAGTGTCAACAATAGGCTGGCTGGGACTAAGAGAAGCACAGTAAATTAAGATAAAATTTTTTCAATTTTCTCTATGGGCAACCATTTCCTATTTTAGTTAAATAAAATATTTCAAGATTTTCTTAAGGTTCAGTTATAAATTAATCATTTTACTTATAAAAAGTCATCATTCTAGGAGAAAAATTTTTGTTTGCTTGCTTTATTGAAAAAGGGGTGGAACATACAAGTCTTCCTATAATTCAACTCTGTAGCTGTATGTCTTAGGAAATTATGAGATGAATTCATGAGCAAAATATGAAAAAATTACGAATAATCATACAATGTCCTAATCACGGAAACCATCCCTGATTTGGGGTGGGGAGATAAGGTTGATATCACAATATAAGGGAGAGAATGAAGGATAGAAAAGTCATATGGGAGAAGTATATGCAAGTTATAATCCAACACTTTTATTGAAAAAAACTGAACACTGACTGACCAAGCAGTGGCGCAGTGGATAGAGCGTTGGACTAGGAGAGGACCCAGGTTCGAGACCCCAAGGTCACTGGCTTGAGCATGAGCTCATCAGCTTGAGCATGGGGTTACTGGCTTGAATGTGGGATCATAGACATGACCCCATGGTTGCTAGCTTGCACTCAAAAATTGCTGGTTTAAAGCCCAAGGTCGTTGGCTTGAGAAAGGGGTCACTCACTCTGCTGTAGCCTCCCCCCGGTCAAGGCACATATGAGAAAGCAATCAATAAACAACTAAGGAGCCACAATGAAGAACTGATGCTTCTCATCTCTCTCCCTTCCTGTCTGTCTGTCCCTATCTGTCCCTCTCTCTGTCTCTGTCAAAAAAAAAAAAAAAAGCTGAACACTGAGTTTAGATGGGGCTTTGGCATCCTGCTCATAAAAAATGTTCCTGGGAATCACAAGCATCTTTGCCCTTGACCTAAGCACAAATGAATGAGTCATGGACAAACCTAAGCTAGGCTAAAGCACAAATGAATGAGTCAGGGACACACCTAAGCTAGGCTAAAGCACAAATGAATGAGTCAGGGACACAACTAAGCTAGGCTAAAAGCACAAATGAATGAGTCAGGGACACAACTAAGCTAGGCTAAAGTACAAATGAATGAGTCAGGGACACACCTAAGCTAGAACCCTAGGCTGCCTAACACACTGGAAAAAGATATGTGCCTGCATAACCAGGAGTTTCAGTATTAGATGTGTACTTGAAACACCTTCTTCCCACCACAAGGGAAGTTAGTCACAAATGGGCAGCACTAAACAGAAATGACAGTACAAGAAACACAAAGTAGCCTCAGGAGCACCAAAAGCAATCGGAAACTATTACTTGTTCTCAAGGAGGAAAAAAAGAAGAAGCTAGCAAAAGCACTGTGGAGTGCTTTGTATCACTGCACTGTGACAGGTACAAGATGCCTCCAAAAAAATGAATTCATTTACATTGCAACTGTACCAGCTAGAGACAAAGTATAAAGTATTAGTGTCTCACTGGTGGTGGCACAGTGGATAGAGTGTCAACCTGGAATGCTGAGGTCTCAGGTTCGAAACCCCGAGGTCACACGGGTTCATCTGGCTTGAGAACAGGCTCCCCACTTTGAGCATGGGGTCACCAGCTTGAGTGTTGGATAATCAACACGATCCCATGGTCACCAGCTTGAGCCCAAAGGTTACTGGTTTGAAGTCCAAGGTCGCTGCCTTGAAGTCCAAGATCACTAGCTTGAGCAAGGGGTCAATGACTCAGTTTCAGGTCCCTCAGCCCCCTGTCAAGGCATGTATGAGAAGCAATCAATGAACAACTAAAGTGACCCCACTATGAGTTGATGCATTTCATCTCTTTCCCTTTTCTGTCTGTCTTCTCTCTCAAAAACAAAACCGTATTAGTATAAACTGATATGTGATAGTTGGCAGGACAGACACAAGACACAGGTTCAAATAGAAGAATTTCATCTTGGTATGTTGCCTACACCACCAGCTTCTACCTTTCCTTCCCCTCACTCTTTGTAATCCTTCATACTGCAAAGTCCTTTGGTCCAGGCAGTGATGACTCGAAATCTCAGACTTGCTCATTGTCCCTAGAAACATTTTCACTGGGGACATGGCCTTCTAGCAAGCTCCCTCCCCAAATACCACAAGGGTTACCTAGGGGTAGCGTTCCTACGGGCCAGAGCCAGAACAGACTACACAAGGGTTACCTAGGGGTAGCGTTCCTACGGGCCAGAGCCAGAACAGACTACACAAGGGTTACCTAGGGGTAGCGTTCCTACGGGCCAGAGCCAGAACAGACTATCTGAAACAGGGTTTGTCTGTCATCAACTTCCCCTCTGTTGAGAGCCTGGCAGCTCTCAATAAGCATATGTAGAAAACAAGATCATTCACTTTTCCCACTCATTAAAAATAAACCTAAATGGTACCCAGATTTAGAACACATCTACCAATGAAAAAGTTAAAGAAGAGAGGGAGGTGCTCACCCACATAATCTTTCCATTCAAAGAGGCACAGTTCCACAGCTGCTACGGGGTTTATAATGAACAGACAAGCTTAACCAGAAACAGAAATTTCTGGAATCTATTGTAATTTACACTAGAACCTTGTTTATTCCAAATTTAGATTATAAACGCCAGCTGGATTCTGTGGTTGACTCCAAGAGCCTCCTTGGCACGCCTCTAGCTCAGGTCTCTTGCAAACACTCAGCCTTGCCTACAGAGAGCACTGACCTGACTCAAGGTAGAGGAAGCAGCAGACTGGCTGCTCCTCACTCCCAGTGGCCCACGAACCACCCACCACTAGCTCCAAGGAGCTATGTCAAGAGGCTCCCCTGGTGGAATGTCAGATTGCACTCAGATGTGTTCACCATGGTGACTTCCACAGATTTTTGCCATCATGAGACTTACAAGGATTTTGTTTACTTTCTCACCTGAATCTTCTCAACCCAGGTTCTAAGACAAAGGTGTACAATGAGGCATCCTAAGAGATCAGTTCTGCTGGGACACTGCCTGACCGATGGCACAGTCACAGAGACAACAGACAGGAAGGAAACCTTCGCCGGCAGTTAGCTTGGTGAAGTCTACTTTCTCATCTGACTCTACTTCAAGAGCTACACTAGAACAGGAAGTCTCCTTTTACAGGACAGGAAAATTGAGGCTCTGACACACAGAATCAGAGAGCAGTAATACCTCCACTAGGTCTGTCTGACTCTGGAGTTCACCCTAACCATGCTGTCACTGCAGGAGTAATAGAGAGATCTCCTCTTGGTCCCCAGATTATTCCATTCAAAGGCGGACCCGCATGAATACAAGTCCTTCAAGGGTCATTGGTGTGAACTGGGCCTAAAGGATCTTTAATGAAGCTTGGGTATCTTGATTTGATTTGGATTAAATAAAAAATGTCAGCAAGTAACAAAGAAAATTGCACATGTCCATGCTAGTATGACAAATACAGTATGGTCATAATTTAAGACCCTACCTTATCATTTCTCACTAAAAGAAGACTCATTTAAATATCATCACCACTATTCCAAGTGCAGCTGAAACCCAAAACTAAGAAAGCACCTCATAGCCTAACCAGGAGGTGGCACAGTGGATAGAGCATCAGACTAGGATGCAGAGGACACAGGTTCAAAGCCCCATGGTTGCTGGCTTGAGCCCAAAGGTCATTGATTTGAGCCCAAGGTCTCTGGCTTGAGCAAGAGGTCACTGGCTCAGCTGTAGGCCCCCCCCCCCCAGGGCACATATGAAACCTATCAGTGAACAATTAAGGTGCCACAACAAAGAATTGATGCTTCTCATCTCTCTCCTTCCTGTCTGTCTCTGTCTGTACCTCTCCTGTCTCTCTAGCTAAAACAAACAAACCAACAACAAAAAAAACCACCTCATAGGTACATCTACACTATATATACATATATGAAGGTCTAACTTAGATCCTTCAGACATAAAGAGTGGAAGGAAAAAGAACTGAAACCAGTGGACTTTAAATACGCACAACCCCTATTATTAATAAATGAGAGACTCTAAAACTTAAGGAATCTAATTAGCCCCCGACTTCCCAGCTGCTCCTTTCTCACTACCCTCCAGCAACAGTCTCGCCAGACTATTCCCATTCCCTGCACAGGGACTGCCCTGGGTGCACTCAGGTGTGTGCAGTAAGCTTGGTGCTCCTACCACCTTCATAAACAGACATACGCATTTCCTGAATCCTACTCAGGCTTCCTACTCAACCCCCGAAGGCAGATAAATCCCCCTCCCTTCCTACCCCCAGGATGTTCTTCAACTTACCTCACACAATCTTCCACACGGGTTCCCTGGAGCCAGGTTATCACTATCTCATTTGCTTTCTACTCATAACACCAAGCACAGTGCTTAGCCCAAAGTGCTTAATGAAAGCTTGTACAGAAATAAGCAAATGAGTAAGCCTTTAGGAGGAAAAGTTAAGGGAAAATGCTTCTGATGTTGATTGTATGAGGACTATTCAAAACAGTCACAATGTCTTAGCATTCCATTACAAGAGAAAAATATATTTCTCTAAACTACCTAGTCAACTTCCTCCCCTGGTAACTGATATAACATACATTATCTAATAAGATGAAAAGGAAAAGTCTGGTTTTTCCATCAAAAGGCTTGAATTAGACACAGAAGTTCCAAACAGAATGGGTTCCTGCACCGTTCAAAGAGCACCCGAGAAAGATGAACCCTCACTGAGGAAATCTTCCACCAGCGCCCCACCCTCCTACCCCCCAGCGCCATTCCCCAGCCTTTCTCACCACTCACCAAGGCAGACGAGATGCACTCACCTGGCTTGTTTCCTTCCCTCTCATGGCCCAGCTGTCCCTTGGTGTTCAAACCGCACGTGTAAACCTCCCCGTCCTCCAGAAGGAACACGGAGTGGTTTCCTCCACAGGCCACTTCCTTGACTTTCCTGTCGGATATAAATCCACACACCTGTGGCTCCGCCACAATCCCTCGCAGGTTACTGCTGATCCCAGGTTGGCCCAGAGACCAATATCCCCAACATAACATTGTTCTTATCCTTCAGTGAATCATGTAGCCTAGAAAAGAGTGTTACAGAAGAGGATTTAAAAAATAGGTCAGAGAAAATCACATCGAGTAATAAATGTAATCATTTGTTTAAAAAAACCTTAATATCCTTCAGATACCTTGCATCTCAAAAGAATACATATTAATATTGTTGAGAGTAGTCATGTTACAATAATGTTATTTTTGTGTTTTATTAAGAATTTAAAACACATTTCTAAAAATATTTTGTTTGTGTAGTGAATTGTAAACGCAGAACGTGGTTTTCAGATCACTGATAAGGAACTCCCGAGTACAGGAGACTTTTTTGCTAAAACAATCTTAGCAAACCATATGGTAATAACAGTTTTGAAACTACCTTCATGACTTGATCTTGTTCTTTCTTATTGCACTTTTACTTTGAGTCTTCTATTTAATTAAAAAAAATTTTTTGAACTCCTTCAGGTAGCCTATTAACATGGGTAGTAATTCACCACTCAAAATAAAAAATAAAAATGGAAACAAATGTTACTTTTCCGCCATTTTCTCTTACACATCCTCCTGGATCACAGTCAAGATTCATTTCCTACCCAAGAGCCTCTGGAGACTATTCCAGCCACAGTCGGCCTGCGTCCCTCCTGACACATCCACTATATGGCCCTGATCTAAGACTTTCTTTGTATCTTATAACTTAATTCTTCAGCCAGATTTTAATTGCCTGAAACCAGTTAACCACCATGCTGCTGTATAAACATTATGGGACTATAATCTGCATACAACATCAAGGTGGTTAACTCTCTCACAGACTGGCATGAAATTTCTGGCAGACCAGCACCGGTCGGCAGACCAGTGGTTGAAAACGACTGCCTTAAACACAGACCACAGTGTAACATACACTTCTTCAATCTAGCAGGTTTGCAATCAACTTTTAGCTGATTGATTACTGTTGACTCTAGCCCAAAATTTCACTACTTTTTTTTTTTTTTTGTATTTTTCTGCAGCTGGAAACGGGGAGAGACAGTCAGACAGACTCCCGCATGCGCCTGACCGGGATCCACCCGGCACTCCCACCAGGGGCGAAGCTCTGCCCACCAGGGGGCGATGCTCTGCCCCTCCGGGGCATCGCTCTGTCGCGACCAGAGCCACTCTAGCGCCTGGGGTAGAGGCCAAGGAGCCATCCCCAGCGCCCGGGCCATCTTTGCTCCAATGGAGCCTTGGCTGCGGGAGGGGAAGAGAGAGACAGAGAGGAAGGGGGGGGGGGTGGAGAAGCAAATGGGCGCTTCTCCTATGTGCCCTGGCTGGGTAAGGAACCCGGGTCCCCCTCACGCCAGGCCGACGCTCTACCGCTGAGCCAACCGGCCAGGGCCTACTTTTAAAAATGCATGCTTCACTTTCATACAAGCAAAGACAAAACTTCATCTCTATCAACTCACACCCAGTAGGATGTGTATAACCAGAACAGACAAATAAAAAATAACATATGTTGGTGAAGATGTGGAGCAAATGCAGTCCTTCTACATTGCTGGTGGGAATGCAAAATAGCAGACGCTTTGGAAAACAGTCTGGCAGTTCCTAAATAACTAAACATAGAGTTACCAAATGATCCAGCAATTTCACTGCTAGGTATATACCCAAGAGAAGTGCAAACAGATGGAGATGGACAAAAACCGTATGATTTCACTTATATATGGAATCTAAAAAACTAAATAAACAAATAAAAGAGAAACTCACTCATAGGTACAGAAAATATATTGATGTTACCCAGATGGGAGGAGTGTTGGAAAAGATGGGCATAAAAGGTGAAAAGAATTAAAATGTACAAATTTCCAGGTTAAAAAAAAAATAGCTACAGGAACATAAAGTACAACATAGGGAATATAGTCAATAATATGATATTTTAATAACTATGTATCATGTCAGGTGGATACTAGACTTAATGGGGCGATTACTTTGTAAGGCATATAAATGTCTAATCACTATGTTGTACACCTGAAACTAATATAATAGTGTATGTCCACTGTAAGTGAAAAATAAATTTTAAAAAACAAATAGGAGAGCCTGACCAGGCAGTGGTGCAGTGGATAGAGCATTGGACTGGGATGCAGAGGACCCAGGTTCGAAACCAGCTTAAACATGGGGTCACTGGTTTGAGCATGGGATCATAGACATGATCTCATGGTCGCTGACTTGAATCCAAAGTCGCTGGCTTGAGTAAGGGGTCACTCGCTCTGCTGTAACCCCCCCAGTCAAGGCACATATGAGAAAGCAATCAATGAACTAAGGTGCCGCAATGAAGAATTGATGCTTCTCATCTCTCCCCTCCTGCCTGTCTGTCCCTATCTGTTCCCCTCTCTGTCTCTCACATACACACAAGAAAGAGCAAATAGGAGAAAAAGAGAACTGCAAACATGCATCCATACAAAATTGTGTACACAAATGTTCACAGCAGCATTATTCATATTACCAAACGGTAAAAATAACCCAAATGTCCATCAACTGATGAATGATAAGTTAAAAGTGGCATTTTATACAATGGAACATTATATGAAATATTTCAGGAGAGGCATGAAAATAATTAACAAAACAAACTATAAAACTAAATCTCAATTTGCTGTCTTAACTAGCAAGTTCTGCTGCTTCTTAAAATTTTTATTCCTTGTTTAGATTTTAGAACTAAATAATAATAATAAGCTTCTATGTTATTTTTTTAGTTAACTGCAAAGGGAAAGGAAATAAAATGAAAAAGGGGGAGGGATTGAAGGGGACAATATATATATTTTAAAAGACCAAGCCCTGGCCGGTTGGCTCAGCGGTAGAGCGTCGGCCTGGCATGCGGGGGACCCGGGTTTGATTCCCGGCCAGGGCACATAGGAGAAGCACCTATTTGCTTCTCCACCCCCCCCTCTTTCCTCTCTGTCTCTCTCTTCCCCTCCCGCAGCCAAGGCTCCATTGGAGCAAAGATGGCCCGGGCACTGGGGATGGCTCCTTGGCCTCTGCCCCAGGCGCTAGAGTAGCTCTGGTCGCGGCAGAGCGACGCCCCTGAGGGGCAGAGCATCGCCCCCTGGTGGGCAGAGCGTCGCCCCCGGAGGGCGTGCCGGGTGGATCCCGGTCGGGCGCATGCGGGAGTCTGTCTGACTGTCTCTCTCCGTTTCCAGCTTTAGAAAAATACAAAAATAAATAAATAAATAAAAGACCAGCAAGGGCCCTGGCTGGTTGGCTCAATGGTAGAGTATTGCCTGGTGTATGGATGTTCCAGGTTCGATTCCCGGCCAGGGCACACAGGAGAAGTGCCCATCTGCTTCTCCACCCCTCCCCCTCTCCTTTCTCTCTACCTCTCTTCTCCCCTCCCGCAGCCAAGGCTCCATTGGAGCAAAGTTGGCCTGGGCGCTGAGGATGGGTCCATGGCCTCCACTTCAGGCACTAGAATGGATCTGGTTGTAACAGAGCAATGGCCCAGATGGGCAGAGCAACACTCCCTGGTGGGCATGCTGGGTAGATCCCAGTTGGGCGCATGCGGAAATATGTCTCTCTGTCTCCCCACTTCTCACTTCAGAGAAATAAAAAAATAATAGTATTTATGGCACAGGATTAGTATGAAGATAAAATGAGTGATATAAAATACTTATTAGCACTTTATAATATGCTTATAAAACTATTGGTAGAAAAGACAAACTCATGAAACATTAAAATATAATGAAGATTTTAGTATAGATACAGCAGTTTATCAAACTGGGAAAATAAAATTAAGATTATGTAATCTTGCTGGTCTTTTATTTATTTTATTTAATTAATTCATTTATTTTATTTTTCTGAAGTGAGAAGCAGGGAGGTTGTCAGACAGACTCCCGCATGCGCCAGACTGGGATCCACCTGGCATGCCCACCAGGGGGCAATGCTTTGCCCATCTGGGGCATCGTTTCTTTGCAACCAGAGCCATTCTAGTCCCTGAGGCAGAGGCCATGGAGCCATCCCCAGTGCTCGAGGCAACCTTGCTCCAAAGGAGCCTTGGTTGCAGGAAGGAAGAGAGAGATAGAGAGAAAGAGAGGGAGAAGGGTAGAGAAGCAGATGGGCACTTCTCTTGTGTGCCCTGGCCAGGAATCAAACCCAGGACTGCCACACGCCGGGCCGACACTACCATTGAGCCAACCAGCCAGGGCCATAAATACTAATTTTAACCTCATCTTCAGAACAAGGCTCAAAGAGATTAAGAAGCATGTTTAAATTCACACGGATGAAAGGAGCCAGAACCAGGCTATGAATTAAGAGATAATGGATGAAGCCTGACCTGTGGTGGCGCTGTGGATAAAGCGTCGACCTGGAACGCTGAGGTCACTGGTTTGAAACCCTGGGCTTGCCTGCTCAAAGCACATATGGGAGTTGATGCTTCTTGCTCCTCCCTTCTCTCTCTCTCTCTCTCTCTCCTCTACGTCTAAAAATGAATAAATAAAAGAATCTAAAAAAAAAGAGATATTAGATGAGATTAGGCAGCTTAACCAACCAAGTATGTGTCCAAAAACATGGTATCAAGAAGCTATCATTATATATGTCTACACAGAAGTCTATAAATAATGCTCACAGCAGCTTTATTCATACTAAATAAAAATATCCATTAACAGAGCATGAATAAACAGACTGCAGCGCATATATGTATATATATTATACTATTTTTTATATATAAATATATATATTTTACATATTTTCTATAGTATATATAATCTATATATTATATATATTATTAACATAGATTATATATAATATATATTTTTAGCGAGCGACAGACAGGGAGAGAGATGAGAAGTATCAACTCATAATAGACGGCAGTATTTATACAATGGTATAGTAATCATCAATAAAAAGGAAGGAGGAGGACAGGCCATGACTGAAATGCACTTAACAGAAAACTGCAATTCAGTGTGGTAGCAACCTTTCTCAAGAGTGAAGGTTTTTATAAAGTCACTCAAAGGTGTTATCGATTGCATCTTTGTCTGTCTAATATCTCTCCCCAAACTCCTTGCTGTCTTGTAACAAAGTCTACCCCCTCTTGCACAAGAATGAGCATGAGTTTGACCCTGGCCAAACCAATCAGAAAACAGTGCCCCAGCCCTGGCCAGATAGCCCCGTTGGTTGGAGCGGCATCCCGATGTGCAGAGGTTGCCAGTTTGATCCCCGGTCAGGGCGTACACAGGAACAGATCTATGTTCCTGTCTCTCTGTCTCTCTCTTCATGCCTATCTCTAAAAAGGAGGGGGGGGGGAATCCTGCCCCTAAGCCACTGTGATTGTCAGGAACAGGTATCCACTTCTACCTGGGCCAGAGTCCTGAGCCATGCAATTCTGTGGAACTCTGATAAAAGAGTGTCTTTTGCTTCTGAAGGATAACTGAGGCTACTGGAAGCTAACCTCCCTGCCACATAGAAGATGCCTGTAAACATTTCGAAGCTACCAGCCACAGACGTTCCAAACTAAGAGACGGAAGGAGCCCCGGCGGTGCTGATGGAGCCTTGGGCCCCGCAGGCCTGCGCCAGCACCGCCACCCTCGCGCTTCCTCAGCACAGCTGTTCTTCATTATTTGCAATTCCGTATCTGCGAATTTGCCTACTCACTCACTAAAATTTATTTGTAACTCCAAAATCAATGCTCAGAGCATTTTTGCAATCGTTCCCAGACATGTGCAAAGAGGTAAAAAATTTGAATGACTCTATGCACATATTGTCAGCTAAAGTCAAAGATGATGATTGGTTGGCCTTCAGAAGTTTCAGCTCTCACAAGCGGTCTTTTTTGCAGTCTATTTAGCGCCACATTTTTCACATTTTTATATTTTTCTGTTGGTAATTATGCTGTTTAAAACAGTCCCCACCTGTCCTGGCTGGATACCTCAGTTGATAGAGTGTGGGTCCGAACACAAAGGTTGCCAGTTCAATTAATCCCCGGTCAGGGTATATACAGAAATAGATCATTGTTCCTGTCTCTCTGTCTCTGTCTCTCTCTCTCTCCCCTCTCTTCTTTCTCTCTCTCTAAAATCAATAAATAAAAACAATTTTTAAATGGTCCCCAAGCATAGAGCTGAGGCATTATGATTACTCATTAAATTCACCCAGCCACTTGCCTTGCTCAGATTCCACGATTAATAAGCAACCTTAAATAACCTGGTTGCGGCCCTGGCCAGTTGGCTCAGTGGTAGAGCATCGGCCTGGCGTGCAGAGGTCCCGGGTTCGATTCCCGGCCAGGGCACACAGGAGAAGCGCCCATCTGCTTCTCCACCCCCCCCCTCCTTCCTCTCTGTCTCTCTCTTCCCCTCCCGTAGCCGAGGCTCCATTGGAGCAAAGATGGCCCGGGCACTGGGGATGGCTCCTTGGCCTCTGCCCCAGGTGCTAGTGTGGCTCTGGTCGCAACAGAGGGACGCCCCGAAGGGGCAGAGCGTCGCTCCTGGTGGGCACGCCGGGTGAATCCCGGTAGGGCACATGCGGGAGTCTGTCTGACTGTCTCTCCCCGTTTCCAGCTTCAGAAAAAAAAAAAAAAAAAGAATGAAAAAAATAAATAAATAAATAACCTGGTTGCCAAGGCAGACCCTACTATGGGGAAAGAACATCATGACCTGCTGGCCAAAGCATCCCAGGTTTCTTGGCATTTCTACTTCTCATTATTAATTCAGCATCCTGAATCTATCAGCTTCTTATAAGTTTGTTTAGTATGAGTCAGTCCTTTAGGATCAGCTATACTCTGAGTGCCTTGGACAGCTGCAACTGACTAACAGAAACTATTTATGAAAAGAGACAAATAGAACTATTGTTTGGAACCCTTCCCGCCTGAGTTATAGTAGTGAAATCTTTAATCAGTCAAATAAAAAGTACTTACTAAGAGAAGTAACTAAATGGCAACCACAACTAAGCTGTATTCTTATGAATGGATATTAACCCTAAGAGGAAATCTGGTCTAGGTCATTCTGATGCTTTGCCAAAACTCCAGCAGGAGGCATGAAAATCACCTAGCTTTTAGGAGAGCAGTTCAGTGCACTGAAGAGAAACCAGCCATTAATGCAGCTTTCACTTAACAGTACACTGGTGGAACCTCCCATATCTGGGTGTCTATGAATTTAAAGATCCAGTTTCAGTGATGTTCTTTATCACCTGGTATTTGATATCCTGGGTTCTCCCACCCCTTTTTCTCATTCACTGTCTCTCCCTTGCTTCTAGAGAAATAGAAGCTTTTATCATGCAAGGTGCTACAGAAGAATCAAAGACTGCACTCTGGCTCGGCAGTTACACCAGCCACCTTGGCTGTCCCCGGCCAACTCAGCGCCAGCCCTTCCATTTCCTGCCTCTTTTTTCCCCGTCACAAAACAAAAAGAAGACAGATGTTCTGTTCCCTCGATGTCACACCTCGTACTTTTCCTAGTCTGTCTGCTCATCTATTTTTGGTAAAAGAGTCAGGATAATCTTAGCAGGGCTTAAGGGTCAAAACGACTAAAGTTCAAGCCCTGAATTAACCACGTGCTAGCTGTGAAACCCAGGCAAAGATATTTAACCACTCTAAGCCTGCTTCCTGTCTCTGAAGTGGGAAAAAGAGAGACAGGGTTATAAGGACAAATGACACAATGCATGTAAAAAAAGCTTAACATGGTAGCTGGCAGATGGTATAAGTGACCAATAAGTGTCAGCTGCTGCAGTCACTGTTACTCCTCCTTCAGTGCTCTTCTCTGAGACCTCAGCGAACAGGATAGCTGGGGGTGGAGGGAAGGGGTATGACTCCTTTCTTCTGTGGTTAGCATTAGCTATATTCTGCCAAATCTGCAGCACAGCAAACCAGCACTACCACCATCTGCCATAACTTTCATGAAGGGGGTTTGAGGTTGCTAAGAGAAAGTTTTCTGCATGCTTTTTCTTTTAAATTTGGGGAAAGCCTGACCAGGCGGCGCAGTGAACAGAGCGTCAGACTGGAACCAGGTTCGAAACCCTAAGGTCACCAGCTTAAGCATGGGCTCACCGGCTGGAGCGTGAGATCACAGACAGGACGCCATGGTCACTGGCTTGAGCCCAAGGTTGCTCGCTTCAGCAAGGGGTCACTCACACTGCTATAGCCCACCATTCAAGGCACATATGAGAAAGCAATCAATGAACAACTAAGGAGCCGCAGTGAGGAACTGGGGCTTCTCATCTCTCTCCCTTCCTGTCTGTCTGTCTCTATCTGTCCCTCTCTCTGACTCTTTCTCTGTAGAAAATAAATAAATAAGTATAAATTCTGAGGAGAGCAAGGAGGTAGAAAAGTCTCTTTTTATCAGTCCTGAAGAGATATGAGTGCAAAAGACAAGGTGCAATTTCTAAACTCTTGTGAATCAGACTATGTACACGGCAGCCTAACAACTGATTCTTATTCCTTTGTTTGAAAGTTACTGAAACCTAAATAACACTCAGCCAGGACTTCTGATTTCATTTACAATAGGGATAAGCTTCCTTTCAAATAAGATTAGAAGCCATTACCTGAATGGTGTTTGGGGAAAGGAGGATCTTTTTCAACAGCAAGATAATGTCCAGGGTTTCAGGGCTCTGCAGGCACTTCCCAAATCTCCGATTTAAATAAAATGGAGCCAAATCTCCACACAAAAATTAATACCAGTAACAAAGACGATTCATTCTAATGGCATGCTTTATTGAAAAAATTTTACTCCCATATGCCAAAGTGGTACAGAAAGGAAAGGCGTTTTCTTTTCTTTTTTTTTATAAATTTTTATTAATGTTAATGGGATGACATTAATAATTCAGGGTACATATATTCAAAGAAAACATGTCTAGGTTATCTTGTCATTAAATTATGTTGCATACCCCTCGCCCAGAGTCAGATTGTCCTCCGTCACCCTCTATCTAGTTTTCTCTGTGCCCCTCCCCCACCCCCTAAATCTCTCCCTCCCTCCCTCCTGCGTCCTCCCTCCCCCCACCCCTGGTAACCACCACACTCTTGTCCATGTCTCTTAGTCTCATTTTTATGTTCCACCAATGTATGGAATCATGTAGTTCTTGTTTTTTTCTGATTTACTTATTTCACTCCGTATAATGTTATCAAGATCCCACCATTTTGCTATAAATGATCTAATGTCATCATTTCTTATGGCTGAGTAGTATTCCATAGTGTATATGTGCCACGTCTTCTTTATCCAATCCTCTATTGAAGGGCTTTTTGGTTGTTTCCATGTCTTGGCCACTGTGAACAGTGCTGCTATGAACATGGGGCTACATGTGTCTTTACGTATCAATGATTCTGAGGTTTTGGGGTATATACCCAGTAGAGGGATTGCTGGGTCATAAGGTAGTTCTATTTGCAGTTTTTTGAGGAACCACCATACTTTCCTCCATAGTGGTTGTACTACTTTACATTCCCACCAACAGTGTATGAGGGTTCCTTTTTCTCCACAGCCTCTCCAACATTTGTTATTACCCGTCTTGTTGATAATAGCTAATCTAACAGGGGTGAGGTGGTATCTCATTGTAGTTTTGATTTGCATTTCTCTAATAACTAATGAAGCTGAGCATCTTTTCATATATCTGTTGGCCATTTGTATTTCTTCCTGGGAGAAGTGTCTGTTCATGTCCTCTTCCCATTTTTTTATTGGATTGTTTGTTTGTTTGTTGTTGAGTTTTATGAGTTCTTTGTAAATTTTGGATATTAGGCCCTTATCTGAGCTGTCGTTTGAAAATATCAGTTCCCATTTAGTTGGCTGTCTGTTTATTTTGATATCAGTTTCTCTTGCTGAGCAAAAACTTTTAATTCTGATGTAGTCCCATTCATTTATCTTTGCCAGGAAAGGCGTTTTCAACAACGGGAATCCACTGCTCACTGTTTTCTCTCTTTCCTACACTTCGGCTAGACTTCGGTCCTCCAACCCTTGTAGCCAATCCAGGGAGGATTCCCACCCCTCCCCTGATGATCCCCGTAAGGGGAGCACCTTCTTTGCTGCCTGGTGCTGGGCTTTGGGAAACTAGAAGAATGATCTCTCCGCCGTCTGCATAAGCTGTAGGCTGCCTTGGAAACACAATTGACCAAACCAGCAAGAACTGAAAAGTCTGACAGGGCCAAGTCAAGGACATAGAGCAACTGGAACTCTTCCACACAGCTGGTGGGAATAAAACTGCCATTGAACGCTTTGGGAGAAATTAGTGGGCATTATCAGGTGAGGATGAAGATGTGAATACATCTCAGCACAGTAATTCCACTCCTAGGCGTATGACCAGCAGTGTCTAACTCATCAAGCACCTACAATGATGTACTATGCTGAGGACTGAAGATACAAAGATAAGTAAAACGGAGAAACTAAGGTTAGTACAGCTGCCTTGAGAGGGACCTTAACAAATCTTTAATGACTTTCTTTCATTGTAATGTAGTGAAGAGAAGCAGGTGAACTCAGATTGAGGAGACCTAATTTCCAGTCTCTTCTTTAACTTCTGAAAATAGTATCTTTAGATTGTGCAAGCTTGAATATTCCCAAACATTGTATCTCAAGACCAAAGTTTGAGGACTTTCTGTGATGACAGATATGTGACATATGTGCACTGTCCAATATGGTAGCCATTAGCCACATGTGGCTCCTCGGCACTTGAAACGTGGCTAATGCAACCGCTGAGCTGAAATTTTAATTCTTTATCAAATTTTAATGTAAGTAGTCACATATCGTTAGTGGCTATCTTACTGTACAATGCAGTAAGAAACTCAAGAATATATGCCCCAAGATATATGTAAAAAAAAATCATTTCAGAATTGTTTGAAATACATTAAACAAAAACAACCCGAATGTCTATCCATAATAAAACAGATACACTGCAGCACATGCATAAAATGGAATACTGTAGAACAGTGAAAAACAAATGAATTCTATCTATAAGCATCAGTGTTGTTAAATCTTAACAGTGTTGGGGCAACCCACAAAAGAATTCAGGCCATGATGCATTCTTACAAAGTCTAAACACAAGTATAACAAGTATTTGGTGATATAACCATTAGTGATGGTAAAGCTATAAAGAAAAGCAAAAAGGATTAAAAATAAAAGATCAATAATAAAATACAAGGTAACATCATGAAGGCAGCAGAGACAGCAGTTACAATCTGGAAGCAGCACAAAGGAGGCTTCAATAGCATGGCTGATGTTCCGCTTCTGTCCTCTTATATAAGTTCTTTCATAGCCTCTATGTTACAGATTTTATGCTTACAAATACTTCACAGTGAAAGAAAAGGAAAAGCACTGATCACCGCTTCTTACATCTCATCCACCAATCCCCCACCCATGCTCAGACTGGGAGCTTCTCCATGGCGGGAACCAGGATTTGCTCATCTTTGGATCTCCAGTTTTCAGCAGGAGCACAGGAGATACTTAATAAATACAGTACCTAGTGAACTGAACCCATATCTGAGGAAAACCAGAACTCTTCGTGATCTAAATTTGTTAACAATTTTGTTTTCCAGGTAATGTTAAATATAAATATTCCTTGTGCAGTAACAAAAAAATAATTTCCTCCATTCCAAAATGCACTCTCCCCTCCCCACATTTTTAACATTTCTGAAAGTAAATGCTTTTTACATTTGAAGCTGTCCTTCAATAGTGGTGTTTCTCAAGGCTAGAATTGAGGAATGTACGCTTCACGAAGGAAAGACTGAGCCTCTTTTGTTCATTTCTCTACCCCTAGAGACGAGAACAGTGTCTGGCACTTAGCAGGGGTTCAAGAAATAGTTATTGAATTTAAAAAAAGGTAATATCTATTATTACTGCAAGCCTCCTGTGCAACTAAGTCTGTGCTAAAAACTTTACATAGATTATTTAATTTACCTTTTAGCAAGGTTAGTTCACCTGCCCAGGAACATGTAAATAAATAGCTGAAATGGAAACTAAGTAGCAAAGGGAGGATTCCAATTTATAAGTAACTAGAACCCCATGTTAGTCAGAGACAGGGCAGGTGCGTGAAAAAAACCTCAGCAAAGTTTGCCAGATATTCCTCCGTATCCACCCTGACTTACAATAAAACTCGTTCACTTAATGGTTCACACACAGAAACACATGTTCCTGACAGCATCAAGTTCTATTTCTAAATGTAGAAAATGCCTAAAAGGGGCCGAGTTTTATCATCTACAGGGTCACCTTATTAAGAAGACCTTTAAAAGTCCATTTAACCTAACATCTTGGCAAGAGATATTCCTAACCTCGTTCGAAAGAGAGCTGAGGTCTTCTGAGGCCAAGTAACCTTGGTCCTCTGAAAAGTAAGCAGTTAAAGAAGATACTCAAAATTAGGTCTACCTCCTGGGCTCACCTGGATCTCTTCACTACATCACAGCAAAAGAAAGTCATTCAGGATTTGTTAAGGTCCCTCTCTAGGTAGCTGTACTAACCTGAGTTCTTTATATAGATTATCTTGTTGAATCCTCTTATCAATTCTGTAAGTTAGATATTATCTCCATGTACAAGATGAGAAAACTAGCGTTCAGAGGAATTAAGTAACTCACCCCAGGTCACACGCTTGGCATTTGGACTAGAAGCCAGAATGTTTCCCCCTCACCTTGCAGATCTGCAAGGTGAAAAACGGATAATTAACATTAGTACAGAACTCTACAAAGTACCTTCATGTTATTGAAAACAAAATAAGAAGTAAACTTCTATAAATAAGATCTTTAAATTGTGCAAGCTTTAATATTCCCCAAACATTGTATTTTAAGACTGGGGTTTGGTTAAATAGCAACAAGAACATCTAACCAACGATGAAGGTGTCATCTCTAAGACTGAACTAGAGACACAGCAATTTTTAAAATTCCTGGCATTTGCAGTTGATACAAAAGTAAAAATAAAATTACTTTTCAATTTCACGTTTAAGTTAAAAAGAGAAATTTTTGAAAAAATAATTCAATTTTGTCTATTTTCACCCATGTTTTCCATGTGCTACACACAATAGCTTATTTTGCCACAAAGGTTTTGAAGACTTTCTCCTCTTTCTTCCAACACCACATCCTCTCACACAAAACAAGGTGTGACTGAGAGGCACCTTCAGTCTCTCAAAAGAAAAAGTCCTGCATGATTTTAAGATATTATCATCATAACTATTCCTATCTTATGTAGAAAATCCCACTCACTTTGGAGAATATTGCTTTTATTTCTGAACTGATGCAAAACTAGTATCTCCAGTAGGGGTGCAACTCTATGTACTAGAAAACTTCTTAATTATTATGAAAAATTTTAAGAAATTAAAATTTGTTACTCAGAATGAAATGATATAACCAATGGTCCCAACAACATCATTTGGAACATTATAGATTCTATTTGTTATTTAAAAAAATAAAGACCCAACTGTGTACCGAACAAGTAAAACTGTGTGTTAGCTTTTTGTTTTCATGCCAAGAATTTTTCCAAGGAGTTTCAGACCTTCCTCCTTGATTTCTGAACACTTTCTCCAGAAGGTTCCTAGCTCAATGGGGTGAAACAACAATGTTGTCATTAACCTATTTTGTTTGAAAGGGGGTTTGGTGTATTACTCCCCTTTTGTGATTTATAATGCCACTCCCCTTCCTGCAGGGTCAAGTACAAAAAGAAAGTGGCACAGTAATTTGTCTACTAAAACAAGACCCCTATCTAATCACTTAGTTTTAAAAGCTGTTATTCCTTATATTATTTTACTTTTCCTTCTCCTCAGTCTTGTTAAAAATCAGCTCACTTGATGTTATCACATCATCAAATAAAAAGTTCTAGAAACAACTTCCTATTTGTGGAAAGGACCAGAAGACACACAAAAATTGAAGAGCTCTTGAATGGTCTTTCCTCAAGCCTTCTGTTTGTAAGGAATGCAAACAAAATCCTGGAAGGCTTCTCTCTGAATTGGACATACTTCCTAATGAGGCTGATTTAAAAGCTGTAACATGTAATCAGAAAACAGCCAGAAACAGCGAAGTTCAAATACATATTCCCCGGGACCCACGGTACACATACCCAGGAGCCATGCACAGTTGCTTCAAGTGGGTCTCTACCGCACTCCTCGCTCACCTGTTTCTGGGTTACACATACTCTTCTCTGTCAGTTGTGCCCACTCCACACACTTACAAATGACTTAAAGTGCCACCTGTCCCCAAACGTCCCAGCTACTGACACTCCCGCGCCCGTCCGCATACTTACGTGTACGTACACACACACACACACACACACACACACACACACACACACACACACACACACACACACACACACACTTGCGCACGCACGTGTCCACACGTACACACCCTCGCCCTGGCTCCTCCCAGAAGGCGGATCGGGCGAGACCAGCCAGGCAGGGCCACCGTGAGGTGGGTGGTCCCAGGCGCCGCGACCCCAAGGGCACTGTCACCACGGGCGGACGCTGAGCCCTGCGTCCTCAGCGCAAACTCCACGCGGCCGCTGGGGTTCCGCCAAACTGGAGGCCTCGCCGTGTCCCATTTTGCCGGCAAGTGTCCGCGCCCCTCACCGCCAGGGTGTCTCCTGAGCCCCGGAATTTAAACCAGGACAGGCTGGGAGGAAGGGGAGGATCATCTTACTGACTTTCCGCATCGCAATTCCTCCAGGACTGCGAATAGCAGAGTCGGGGTGGGGGGCGCTCCCAGTTTTAAAGCTGCTTCCGGCCATCCCCAGCGCGGGGGGGCTCTTTTCATCAAAAGGCGAATTCAGAGGACAGGGAGGCGCACACGAGACCGAGGGTCGCGTCGCTGGCACTGCAGACACCCTGCCCCGACCTCCCCGCGCACCCGTCCCCAGGTCGTGGAGGGAGGCGCCCTGCAGCCGCAGCTGCCCCTCCGAGAGCCGCGCGCTGACAGCCCTGCCCCTGAAACGCGGCGGCCGCGCGGTGCAGCCCTGCAGTGCCCTCCCCCCTGGAATCCCGGCCCCAGCCCCGCGCACCTTGGCGGGCTCCGAACCGCCCCTCACGATTCCAACTGTGACAGCCCCTCTGGCCCAGATCAGGGTTTCTCCGTGTTCCCGTCACAATAATAAGGAAGTTCCCCTTCAAGCCGGCGGGTGGCAGAATGCGCCAGGTGAATGACTTCCCACCCGGCCAATGATACCCTTCTGGGGCAGGCCGCCACCAATGGCAGCTGCGGCGCAGCCGAAGGCGGGGCGTCGAGGTCCGCGGGCTGGAGGTGGGGACAGGTTCAGACTGGGCGGGCGGGGGGATCGTCCGGAGATGACAGAATCCGCGGGCCAGCGGAGGGGACAGCAGCGGCGCGGGCGTGTGTTGGCCAATATCCGAATGCAGGACACAGAGCGTTAGCGCGGGAAAAGGATTGTATTTTTCTGGCGAGGAAGTGAGCGGGGCTGATGAATGGTTGTGTTTCTCAGGTTCTGGGATCCAGGTCTAATTTAAGCGGAGGTGACCACAAGCTTGGGACATGGGGGGCGGGAGATAAAGGGTAATAATTGGAGGTGAGTTATCACCGTATTATTACATGGTACAGCAGTCTTCTGTTTCATTCTTGCCCTGGGAGGACTGGGAGCGCGAAGCGGACACACTGAGTTGCGCGGTGGAAGAGGCAGGACCGGCCCTCCTGGAGGTTTGTGGGTCGAAGAGAGCGGTGCTGCAGAAGCGAGGAGGGCATGGGGGGAGGAGGATTGGTGGGTAGTACCTGGGGGAACTTGAAATGAAGTCACTAAACAGATTAAATCTTATCATCTGAAAGAGACCATGTGGCCTAAAACCCACAAATGGATGTCGAAGTTTATCCCTCCTGGCCTTGAATCTCAGAGCTTGCTTCTGCTTCTGACAGCAAGGTCAAAATGCTTCTCGAGTTCCCCTGGTTCTTGCCCTGTCCACAATCAATCTTTTAAAGAAAATATTCTCACGAAGGTGACTTCTTGTGTCTGCTGATCCTTCTCAACCCCTTCAATTTGAAACACAGAAGAACAGTGGGAAAACACTACTTTAACCCAAAAGAATGACTTCTTACTGGAAGAATTTCTGCAACCTGGCATTTGAACCAGGTCCTTTGAGGCCAGATTCTTCACAAAGCTGTTCAAATCAGGTCAGGTCTGCTATCGCCTGCTCTGAGAATCTAATAGATTGGCTGAGCAGAAAACAAGTTTTAAAAAGTGGTGTATCATGTTGGCTGGCATATGAACTCTCAGTGACATAAGGAAAGTTGTCAAATGCTCCTGAGAAAAGAAAGATAAGAAAGAAAATTTGTTATTAGGTAGTTAATAAACTAATTACACCTAAAAACTAATTACAATCCCAAGTGAGTGCCCACATTTTGTGAGTAAAACTCTGGGGGTCATCTTCTAACAGGCAGTTGGCCCTCACCTATTCTTTATGTGGGAAGACACCCTCATACTGAATTTTCTACTTCTCAGGATATACTCTGCTTGTTTACGAGGAGTCAACCAAAGCAAGGAAACTTTGTTTTCCTCATTATACCAATGGATTTGGTGAGACCTGCCTTATCCAATAAGAACTACACAAATTGTAGCCTGGGTTGCATCTATACCAACCAATCAGAATTGCACAATTTGGACATCTCATTTGCATAAAATTGGGACCTTGGGCAGAAATTTCTCTATAAAAGATAGTGGAACACAATTTAGGTTGCTACCTGAATATGTGTCTTCCAGGCTGCAGCTCCCTTTGCTCAAATAAATGCTTTTTGCTCTTATTATATTCTAAAATTAATTTGGTTTAACAACATAATCCCAATATAAAGAAGAACTCAGGGAATGGCCAAAGAGGAGTCATGGCAGGAAGGGGAGGAGGGGAATGATGACTTGGGAAAGGAGAAAAATAGGTTCTACTTTCATGTGTCAAATATGAGGTTTGTAATCAATTAGCATTTGGATAAACATATCTGGCCCATGGCTCAAGTGTTTTAAATGAAATGTCATCTTGTAAAGCATTTTTCTCTATTTTGAGTTGTTTAACACAATTTATCCATAAAGCCTATATGTACCCAGGCTAAATGATCCAAGCTTATTGAAAACTGTCCTATAACATACACCATTAATTTATTAATGTGAAAATTATCTTAGCAGAAAAAGATATGGTATATCAATATTGTCATCAATAAAATAACCATTAAGTATTCATTGAATGTCTTCTGTGTGTAGTGTTGCTGGACAAGAAGCATCATTCCTGACTATAAAGGGCTTACATCCATTATGACTATTTTTTTTTATTTTTCTTGAAACCATTCATAGTTTGTTTGCATTTTTTTTCTTCCATGCCATTTGAATAAAACACAAATACCTAATCTTAAATATAAGAAACTCACTAGACTTATATAGGCTAAAATTAATTAATGTTAATATGATTGGATGGTTGACCATTTCCTAAGAAGCCTTTAGCATGAGCATTGGTTTGTCCCTGAAGAATTCATACAATAAATCCAAGAAGCTTTCTCTTTTCACAAGACCCCAAAACTTGTACTCCTGTCAGTATTATCCAACCTATCGCTATGACTGTACTGACATGAGCACTGGGGGAATGCAGCCAAGGGTTGTGTAGCTAGAATCAAGAAGTTGTTTTACCCTTCTAGATGCAAAAAGACCAAATTCTTCAGTTTACTTGTGTCAAATCAAAATAATATCATCACAAAGAAAAAATAAAAAACCTTTCTTTGAAGTCTGATTATGTGTGGGCCAAACAAAATTTAAGAAATTTTATTATATCATAGAAAAGCTAAAGTGAGCCTATGGAATTTCAAAAGGCCATACATATGTCAATATTAGACAGCTTTAGCCCTGGCCGGTTGGCTCAGCGGTAGAGCGTCGACCTAGCGTGCGGAGGACCCGGGTTCGATTCCCGGCCAGGGCACATAGGAGAAGCGCCCATTTGCTTCTCCACCCCTCCGCCGCGCTTTCCTCTCTGTCTCTCTCTTCCCCTCCCGCAGCCAAGGCTCCATTGGAGCAAAGATGGCCCGGGCGCTGGGGATGGCTCTGTGGCCTCTGCCTCAGGCGCTAGAGTGGCTCTGGTCGCAATATGGCGACGCCCAGGATGGGCAGAGCATCGCCCCCTGGGGGGCAGAGCACTGCCCCTGGTGGGCGTGCCGGGTGGATCCAGGTCGGGCGCATGCAGGAGTCTGTCTGACGGTCTCTCCCTGTTTCCAGCTTCAGAAAAATGAAAAAAAAAAAAAAAAAAGAAAAGAAAAAATAAACAGCTTTAATAGATTAGCCATAAATTCTGGAAGAACATGCATAATAAATGGTTTAGTGTTTTAACATTGTAATACATGATTTGTTTGATGACTTTATATGATGTTAAATGTTGTCCCTTGTGGCAATGCATAGTTCATGTTGCAATGTGTGTGTTACATTAATATGTCATTTTCTTTCTTTTATTTTAATTTTTATTAATTTTAATTTATTCTGTTAACGTGGATTTAAGTGTCTCACTCAATATAATATCCTTACCCCCTACCGCCATATCTCCCATTTCACCCCCTTTGCTCTCCTCCCCCTAACTCCCTCCTCCCTTCCCTCTGGGATTTGCTGTCCTGTTATCTGTATCTATGTGTCATGTATATATAATTTCACTAATCCCTTCACCTCCACTGATCCCATCTCCTCATCCCTGTTCCCTCTGACAGCTGTCCCTCTGCTCCCTGTGACCCTGCCTCTGCCTCTATTCTATTCCTCAGTTCACTTTGTTCATTAGATTCCACATATAAATGAGATCATATATTTGTTTTTCTCTGCCTGGCTCATTTCACTTAGCATAAGAATCTCCAGGTCCATCCATGCCATCACAAAAGGTATGATTTCCTTCTTTTTCATGGCCTCATACTATTTCATTGTGTATATGTACCCCAGCTTTTTAATCCACTCATCCACTGATGGACACTTGAGCTATTTCCAGATCTTGGCTATTGTAAACAATGCTGCAATAAACATGGGAATGCATATCTTCTTTTGAATCAGTGATTTGCTATTTTTAGGATATACAGTGTATTCCTAATAGTGGGATAACTGGGTCAAAAGGCAGTTCCATTTTTAATTTTTTGAGGAAATGCCATAATATGTCATTTCCTTAATTCTAGCAGAAGCCTTTTTATTTTCTTGCCTTCGTTGATTTCTCCGTCTCACTTTGACTAAATCTATACCTTGCAGATATAAGAAACAACCAAACGTGTAGAGAATTTTTCTAAGAGTTTATTTGAATCAGAGATATGCCTAGAAGTAAGATCTCAACTGAGAAAAGTGCTTCAGAGAATAACAGTTTGCTGTTTGTTTTATGCATTTGAGATAAATGAGGAAATGTAAGGAAAATTAAATGAAGGGTGAGGGGGGTGAAGGAGTTATATTCAGTGGGACACTTGAATCCATGTTACCACAATAAATTAAATTTAAAAAATAAAAATTATATATATATATTAGGAGATGAAACAGAGAGCAGGACTTTTTCTTTATATAAAAACTTGTTTTCTCTGTACCTGGGGAAAAAAAAGGAAAATTAAATGAAGGTTTGAGAAAGTAAATAGGATAAATGACCTCTTGCATACTTTAGAAGGTGGTGTCTGAAAGGGTGGTCAGGCATTGGAAGGAGGAGTTTGAAAAGGGGCATTTCTAAGTATGCCAACACAGATGCACAGAATCAATGAATTGGCTTACTGAAAGCAAATATAGCCTTTTAGTAAAGAAGTTACATGCCTGGGATGTGACTGCCCACCATGATCTGCCCAGCTAAGAATTTATGATTAGATCATCTTGTGAGGTTATTTTCCATAAGACCTTTTTATTTTTCATCCAGAAACCGTAATCAAGGGGTTCTATTTGTAAAGTTGTTATATAATATAACACAACTTATTTAATATAAATCTTAAAAAAATATGTATAGTATTATTTGTATTTCCAAATTTTATGGCTTCCTTTTATATAAAAGGAAACTAATTGGTATTTAACTTTCTATTGGCCTTCAGCATTTTATTTTCATTCTACTTATAGGTAAAAGCCCAATGG
Organism: Saccopteryx leptura; assembly: GCF_036850995.1. Lineage (NCBI taxonomy): Eukaryota > Metazoa > Chordata > Mammalia > Chiroptera > Emballonuridae > Saccopteryx > Saccopteryx leptura. Next base: position 70,569,325 of record NC_089507.1, on the reverse strand, counting down.
AATCAGCGATTATATTTACTTTTAAGTTGTTGACCAACAAATTGTTACCTTATAGATACTTAAGATTCTAATATCTTATAGATACCATAGTTAATTCTGTTTCCCACTTCCTATTGGCTTTTTTTTTTAATTGCTTTTAGAGAGACAAAAGTAGGAGGAAAGGAAGGGAGGGGGGGAGAGAGAAAGAGGCATTTATTTGTTGTTCCATTTAGTCAAGCCTTAGTTGTGCATTCATTGTTTGCTTCCCATATGTGCCCTGATCAGGGATTGAACCTGCAACTTTGGTGTTTGGGGTGACACTCTAATTCACTGAGCTAACTAGCCAGGGTCACTATTGGCTTTTAAGCCTAGAGCAAAATATATGTCTTATATGTACAGAATCTTATTGTATGCACTTTGAGAAGTAACCGCATTTCAAAGTTCATTTTTATTCTCCTTTGTCATTTTCCCATTATACTCATTTTCTTACCCATTAAAAAAAACCTTGTTTTTCTCTTCACAAATATAATAAATATTCACTATATAAAATTTATAAAATATATATAATAAAAAAATAAAAACAACCTTTTCTTTCACCACCCTTTTTTAGTTCTTAATATTTTGGCACTTCCATTACATGTACATGAATTTCTAAAAATTACTCACTATATACATAATATTTGAAACTATGTTTTCTGAATTTAGCAGTATATTTAACATCTTTAATAGAATTAAATACTATTCTACAATATCATTGGCAATTGCATGTACCCACAAAATGGATATACTATAATTTAAGCAATTTCCCCATTTTTGCAAATGTAAATTATTTTTCCATTATTTTCCATTATAACTATAGTGCAGGAAAACTACAAATAGTGAACATAGCTAAATATTAGCCCTCACTCTTGATTATTTCTTTAAGATCAATTCCTAAAAATGGAATTGCTAAGTCAGGCAGAATATAGACTCTTAAGCTTTGTGATATATTGCCAGTTTTCCCTAACAAAAGGTAGCACCAGAAATACACACACACACACACACACACACACACACAACACTCCTTACCAGTAATAGCATTGTTTTGTTTTGGTTTATATTTTATCTTTTTTAGTGTACAATTTTGTAAGCTACCTTAAGTCTCGATCAGACATGTGGGATATAAAAAATAATAATAAAACAAAAAAAAACTCTAGTAAAATAAAGAATCATGGAGCACACATCTAAAAACTAGCCTAGGTAAGATGTTTCTAAATATTCACATCAAGAAACATCTAGGCCCTGGCCGGTTGGCTCAGTGGTAGAGCGTCGGCCTGGTGTGCGGAAGTCCCAGGTTCGATTCCTGGCCAGGGCATACAGGAGAGGTACCCATCTGCTTCTCCACCCCTCCCCCTCTCCTTCCTCTCTGTCTCTCTTCCCCTCCCGCAGCCGAGGCTCCATTGGAGCAAAAGATGGCCCGGGCGCTGGGGATGGCTCCTTGGCCTCTGCCCCAGGCGCTAGAGTGGCTCTGGTCGCGACAGAGCGACGCCCCGGATGGGCAGAGCATCGCCCCCTGGTGGGTGTGCCGGGTGCATGCGGGAGTCTGTCTGACTGCCTCCCCGTTTCCAGCTTCAGAAAAATACAAAAAAAAAGAAACATCTAAATGCATAAAAATGCGCACTGGCCAGACAGTTTGGTTGGTTAGAACATAGTCCGGAAGCACAAGTGTTGTCGACCCTCTGTCAAGGCACACACAGGAACAGATGAATGTTCCTGTCTCTCATGCACTCTGTCCCTTCCTCTCTCTCTAAAATAAACCTTAAAAAAATAAATGCATAAAAATGCATGATTGGGGTTGTTGGTCCTTTGCTGAAATTTTGTTTGATGTCATGTGTTTCCCCCAGTCCTCCCGCACACCTGCCAAAAATAAAAAGTTTCAGAAAGGGAGTTCTGTACAAACTGAAACTGTTGTTAATCACTTTCATCTTCAGTACAGTTGAACAGCCAATAACAATGAATTAATGGTTCACCAAGTTCTATAGCAAAATAAAAGCAAAGTGTCAGAATTTGTGTCATCCAGCAATAGAATGGTAGCCAGAAAAAGCACTGCATTGTCCATTTCTCAAAAAGAAAACTTACTATCATTATTCATAACATTCACTGCAGTCCAACCACTTTTGTCATCAGTCACCTTATTATGTGTACTGGTGTGTTATAGGCTTTATATAAGGAAATAATCTTATTGACCAATCATCAGATAAGCACATACTTTGAGTTCTTTTGTAGCTTTTAGGAATGGATTTGTACCGTCCCATGTCCCATTCAAGTTCTTGCCCAGTTTCCTTTTTTATTAAATAAATAATAAAATTTCAAGGTAGGTTTATAGCTGTCAGCTTAAAAACAGTTAAAACGACCTGCCCAGTACCTGGATGATATAATCCACTATACTTTCCAGGTCTTTGGAAGGTATTGTAGATTAAATAGTAACCCCTACCAACCCACCCAAATTCATGTCTATCTGGGACTGCAGAATGTGGACTTACTTAAAATTATGTCTTTATATACATAATTAGTTTCATTAGGATGAGGTCATACTAGATTGGGAGGGCCCTAAATTCAACAACTGGTGTCCTTATACCAAGGCTATGTGAACACATAGAGACACACAGGGGAAATGACATGTGAAGATGTAGACAGGAATCAAAGTGGCGTGTCTACAAGCCAAGGAATGTCCAGCAAGACCATAAGCAAAGAAAGAGGCATAGAGAATATATTCTCCCTCAGAGCCTCTAGAAAAACCAAACTGCCAACACCTTAATTTCAGACTTCAACCTCCAGAATCATGAGATAATACATTTCTGTTTTAAGCTGCACAGTTTGTGGTACAGCAGTGCATATGTTACTACAAAAAGTATCTATAATAGATTTTTAATATAGTCTAGCTATGGCATCTGTCACCAGGTTGCTTGCCAGGGTTAGCTGACTGCTCTGGCATCTTCATCCAGAGTTCCCTTCCTCTGAGAGTTTCATATGTGTTCTTCCCAGATTGTGAACTCAACCAAAAATAATGACATTTCCAAACTGATAAAATCTATTCTTAGTCAAGGTATATGGGGAGCTGTACTCCCCGGCTAGATATTTCCAACAAACATTGACATCCCTTTACAAGCAAATGTAAGTTAGCCAAATCTGTTTAATAAAATACCTCCCTCTACCTGATATTTTGTTTGTATGAGTCAAATCACAGCTCCATATCAGTTTCATTTAGAAAATATATAAATTATATAAGATTATATTAATATGAGCCTTGACCTTGATGGAATTCTAGTCATTTCAAAGACAAATTATTACAGATATTTTCCTTGCTATTATAGCAGAGCAGGTACGCTTTATGATTTGACTATAATAGTAGAAGTTGAAAATATTTGAATTTATTTTACTTGCTTTTGAATTAATCACATAAAAAATTATATTATATTATATTATATTATATTATATTATATTATATTATATTATATTATCACATAAAAAAAGACTCTGAATATGAAAGTGAAACTTTATGTCTATGGAGAGGACCCAGGGAAATCAATCATACCCACAGGGAATTCCACTCCTTTATATTATTAAAAGGAAATCTTAACATTAATAATTTAAATTTTTCAAAATGTCATTATCTTGCAAAACAAAAAAGAAAGTGTTCATTTTGATCTGTACAGATATAGAAAACTAATTACCTAAACAAATTGCATAAGGAGAGATTCTGACCTTGGGTGAGCCTATGAAACATTCAGCAAGCTTGACTATGTTGAATCTAAGCTACATTGAGAAGTATCTCCTCACTAAATAGGACTGACATCAAATTTACTACAGGAATATTTTACTTAGTGATCAACTTGGCAACTCTTGATAATTTATTTCAGTGGGAAAAAAATAGTTGCTGCCGATTAAAAGCTACCCTAGTTTTCTAGGTTTCATCTATCCTTTGCTGATGATAATTATTTACTGAGTTATTTTAATATCTACTTTCTGTGAGATATTATTTTTGGTATTTAAAAAATTCCTTTAAGAAGTATAGATGAAATGTTCTGTAAAATACCAAAACAAAATCTTTTAAAAAACACATTGTCAGAAAATAAGGCCCTGGCCGGTTGGCTCAGTGGTAGAGCATCGGCCTGGTGTGCAGAGGTCCCGGGTTCGATTCCCGGCCAGGGCACACAGGAGAAGCGCCCATCTGCTTCTCCACCCCTCCCCCTCTCCTTCCTCTCTGTCTCTCTCTTCCCCTCCTGCAGCCAGGCTCCATTGGAGCAAAGATGGCCCGGGGGCTGGGGATAGCTCCTTGGCCTCTGCCTCAGGCGCTAGAGTGGCTCTGGTCGCGACAGAGCGAAGCCCCGGAGGGGCAAAGCATCGCCCCCTGGTGGGCAGAGCTTAGCCCCTGGTGGGCGTGCCGGGTGGATCCCGGTCAGGCACATGCGGGAGTCTGTCTGACTGTCTCTCCCCGTTTCCAGCTTCGGAAAAATACAAAAAAAAAAAAAAAAAAAAAAAAAAAGAGAGAGATGACGTCAGAGTAATGGCGGGGTAGGAAGCGATACTGATAAATCTCCCCCAAAACTCAACAAGATCTTCAACCAGAAACAGAAAAACCTATACTTGGAGCCTCCAGAAGCTTCGCAATACACCCAAAGGTATGGTCAAGTGAAAAATTGGCTAAATATATAACCAAACCCCGAAGGAAATAGGGAGTAAGAAATGCTCCGCCTTCTTCACTAACCTAAACAGGGCGGCTTTCTCTGGTAACTGTGAATATAGAAACTGAGGCGGGCAAAGGGGGTGAATAGATCCAGGCCGCGGCACAAACGGCCGAACCAGGCTGTGGCACGGAGATCCAAGCCGAGGAAAAACTGATCCTGTGGCAACCCGGGCAATACAAGCTAACACTCGCGCCAAACCCAAACAAAGAAAGACAAGCGGGGCGGCCATTTTACCCGGTCTCCTGGTTGGCGTGCGCGCAGTTAGTGGGCGAGAGATTTCTTCCTAGGCCCCAAGAGTGGGTGCCCGTGTTGCCCCACGGAGAGGCAGGTTCAGAGGCCTTTCTGTGGGCCGAGGGCAGAGTCTCTGGGCAGCCCCAGCGCCCTGGGAAAGCCACGCACGGGAGGGAGTGAGAACTAATTCCAATGGTGGAGATTTTCCGTGCTGGAGGGGTTTCACTCAGAGGGAAACGCGGCCGGCCTCATATCCTGGTTTGCGCGCACAGATAGTGAATGAGAGATCCCTCCGAGTGCCTCGGCAGTGCGCGCCCGTGTTATCGCACAGAGGGGCAGAGTCAGGGGCCTTTGTGTGGGCCAAAGCGGAATCTCGGGCCACCCCAGCGCCTTGCAAAAGCTGCGCACGGGGACGGAGCGAGACTCAATTCCAACGCAGCAACTTTTCCCTGCGGTTGGGGGTTTCACTCAGAGCGTGAGACTGCTGGCCGGATATCCTGGTCTGCACGCGCAGCCAGTGAGTGAGAGTTTCCTCCAAGCGCCCCGGAAGTGGGCGCCTGCCTGTGTTACCGGACAGAGTGGCAGACAGAGCCAGAGGTCTTTGAGTGGGCGGAAAGCCCGCCTGATTATGCTAGCAGCTCTGACTGACTGAGCCTTACCCAGAGCCCTGTGCTGAGTGGAAATAGAGTGGGGAGTTGCCAGTTCTTTGAGCCTCTTACTATCCAGGCAGAGGCAGCAGCAACCCCATAGCTGGATTATCAGGCTACTAATTGAGGAAGGAAAGACTAGGAGAAAGGCTCCAGGAACACGGACTCTCTCACTGTCAGAGCCTATAAATGCTAATGAGCCTCGACTGCCAACGAGACTAAAGCACAATACATGACATTGCCATAGAGACTTATCAACTGCAAACCTCTACCTGAGCGTGCCAAAGGGGCAGAACCCGGGGTACAGAGTCACCGACCAGGAAGAGGGAGAGAAAAGAAAAAGCAAGAAGATAACCTCTCAAAATCAAGAATAATCTGCAGACTTTATAACCTATCCCATTTTATTATATTTGTTCATTTGTTTCTCTTATCTTCATTCTTGATACTTTTTTTCCTCCTCCAATTTGGCCGATTAACTCTCTGCCGGTCTTACTCTCTCCTCTCCTTGAACTACACTACCCATAAGTGTTACATCTCCCATTATCTTTTCTCTTCTCTTCCTTTCTCTCTATGAGGGTTGCACTCCAAAACCCTTAACTCTCTCTCTCTCTCTCTCCTTTCTTTTTTCTTCTTTTAGTGGTTCCCTCTTTTTTTCTCTCTCTCTCTTTCTTTTCTCCCTCTATATTAGTTTCTTCCTTTCTCCTTTACATCTCCTCTCATTCAAACCTCAATAACAAACAAATTATCTTATCTGGGACTCAAACTTATGTTTATGGCATTTTGGGGGGTTTTTACTTCACCTTTTTAACTCACTAGCAGTGCTCCCATCCCTGGCTCTCCATTTTATCTAGTTCTTGTTCCACTAAAAAAAAAAAAGAAAGAAAGAAAGAAAGAAAATAAAATAACTCTCCACCAGAACAAACTCTGCAACCTCTTTGCGGGCTGGCTCTGGAAGCAGAAGCAGGAGCCCTGAAATGGGTCCAGTAAGAGAAACGAGAAGCAGAAATGAGCTGCACTGAGCTGCAGCAAAAGAATGAATGACCGCACAGTTTCCAGGTGTTACCTTTCCTGCTTCCTTTTGCCCTTTGTCTTTTCTCCTCTTCCCTCATATATCCCTGCACCATTAGGGCATAATTCTTACATTTCTTTTTTTTTTCCCCATCTTATATCCTTTTGAGAATCTGGTGAAAGTTGTACATTGTCTCCACAAAAGTGGTGCATATACTCACATAATTATGCATACTATTCTTTGTATTCACAGACTCTACATCTGCACACTTCTTCCTCTTTATTATGAGCCTTTGCCTCAACCGCTTACTAAATCTAAGAATCTAGTAAGCTCACTCATGCTAAAATGCAAGGCGGCTTAATATTTGCCATTCTCTCTTTGAAAGGAATTTCAAGTGAAACGACTTCATCTTTAACTGATTTAACTGTAATATGAGAGCTGCATTTTGCTTCCTCAAATGGCCCTCCCAGAAGCCCCAAAATGTAATCTCCATATTGGGTAAGCTAGATTTTGGATTCAGCTCCCCACCCTCAAAATCAAGCAAAATATATAAAATTCTTTCCCCCAGAAATAAATTCCCCTCTAATTGCCTTCATAATCTACATTCAGAATCCTGAAATTACCATGATTCTCAATTTTTCTCCCCCATCCAGTCAATTATCAAATACCATCATTTTTCTTTATACTGTCTTTTATATCTATCTCTTCCTCTATGTATTAGTTTCCTATTTCTGCTGTAACAAATTGCCATACAATTAGTGCCTTAAAACAACACAAATTTATCTCTTACTCTTCTAGACACCAGAAGTCCTAAATGAGGTTTACAGAAGCAAAGTCAAGGTGTTGACAAGGCTAAGTCTTTCTGGAAACTCCAGAGAAGAATTTGTTCCCTACCTCTTCCACCTTCTAGAAGCTGCCCATATTCCTTAGCTCATGGCTGCATGAAGTTTCTACTTCTATAGTCACTTCACCTTTTCCTAACTTTGGCCATCCTGCTTCCCCTTGATAAAACCCCATGTGATTACATTGGGTACACCTGGATAATCACCCCATCTCAAGACCTTAGTTGCACCTGCAAAGTCTCTTTTATCATATAAGAAAATATTCACAGGTTCTGAGGATTAAGACACAGACATCTTTTAGGGACCATTATTCAGCCTTCCACACTAGTCTACATCACCTGTTCCTCAACCCTAGTTTTGGTCTTTGTACCCCTGGACTACAGTTGACCCTGAAACTATGCAGAGGGCTAGGGGCACTGACCCTCCTTATAGTAAAGAATTGCATATAACCTTTGACTCCCCCAAAGCTTAACTTCTAATAGCCTACTGTTAACCTGAAGTCTTACTGATAACATAGTCTATTAACTTTGAATTTGTATATTTGTATATTATATGTATTATGTGTGATATTTTTACAACAAAGTAAGCTAGAGAAAGGAAAGTGTTATTTAGAAAACCACTGAAGCCCTGGCTGGTTGGCTCAGTGTTAGAGTGTCAGCCCAGAATATTGATATCCTAAGTTCGATTTCTGGTCAGGGCACACAGGAGAAGTGACCATCCGTCTTCTCCACCCATCCCACTCCCCTTCTCTCTCTCTCTCTCTCTCTCTCTCTCTCTCTCTCTCTCTCTCCCTCTTCTTATCCCACAGCCATGGCTCAATTGGCTCAAGCGCATTGGCCTTGGGTGGTGAAGATGGCTCCATGGAGCCTCTGCCTCAAGTGCTAAAAATAGCTTGGTTGCAAGCATGGCCCCAGATGGGCAGAGCATTGGTTCCAGGTGGGGGTGGCCAGGTGAATCCCAGTTGGGGTGCATGCAGGAATCTCTCTCTGTTTCCCCTTGCTTGGAAAAAGGAGAAAAAAAGAAATGGAAATCATAAGGAAACTACAATACATAATATACATATTTATGGAAGAAAATCCACATATAAGTAAGCCCACACAGTTCAAACTTGTGTTGTTCAAGGGTGAACTGTACTTTAACATTTCCCTGTTTTTTCTGACCACAGCCTTGCTCCCAATCCCCTTGACCATTCTAGATATGAAAAATATTCATCAAAACTTAGCTCTTCATCCTGTTCCCCACCCCAATTCCAAGATCCTGACCATTGATTACTTCAGCACAGCATAATTCACTCCCATCAAACCTATTTCCACACTGTCCCCCTACTTACAGAAACCAAGTGTTCAGATTCCACCCTCTCTCACCTCCAAAATTCTCCCATTGTACTAAAATCTGACATAAATCACATCTCTTTCATCATCTCAGTAGTTCCAACTCCCAATTTGACTTCCTCTAGCTCTTTTTGTTGAGAGGATACCCCTAGTACTTACTACATGCTATTTTGGCTGTGTTTCCACCACTGTCCCACTATATGATCTTAGAGAAGTCATTTTCACTTCCCATGCCTCTGTTTACTTGTCTATAAAACTGATAACATTCATACCCAAATCATAGGCTTGCTATGAGGGTTCTAAGTAATAACCCACTTAAGATTCTCAGCACATAGCTCTCAACAAGTGCTACCTCTTCCTCCTTTGTCTTCTCATTTATCTTCTTCAGTATATGACTCATATCATTAGCTATATGGAAAATTCCCTCAGGGAAAGGACTATTTCTTAGACATTGTGCCATATTTATTGTAAGCTCAAGAAATGCATCTTTTATCACTGTTATCGTTGATAATGATAATTTGATAATATAAAGGGACATTCTAATATGGTTTTAGAACACCAATCTGGTCCTTGCCCCTGTCTATTTCTCATTCTAGTTATCTAAGTAAACACTTTCTCTCCGATTAAACTGTTTACATTTCTATTAAACTATTTAGAGAAGATTTATGCTTGATTCACTATAGAAACACCTAAGGACTGCTTATCAAATAACCGGCCTTTATCAAGTATTTACTCAAGAATGAATCTTCTAGTATTCAAGAATCTGCCAGTCAGATTGCTTCCTTTACTTCTAAGTTATCATTTATAAAATGAGGTTATATTTAATGATCTGCGAAGTCCTCTGAAGCTCTAAAATTCACTATTCCTATAGTTCTGTGAATAAGGTGAGAAACTAATTTGATTAAAAAATAACCCTTTCTTACTCTTTGTACTGTTTCCTTAAACACTGCTCTCTCTTTGATATCACCATTTTATGGTGCCAATTTGTGATAGCATAAGTCTTATGAAAACAGAAAAGTCTTTCTCATTAATTGCTAGATATAACAGCTATTATTTTAATAGTAATTACTTGAAACTACAATACCTTTGGTATTATAATCCTCTTTTACAGATACATAAACATTAAATATTTTTTGTTCTAGCACAAGAATTTTCTAAACCAAAATTATACATGGAACCCATATAAATTTCAGTTGATTGCAGATAAGACAATAAAATATACTTTTAAAAACAAATGTATTCATTAAGGTTGAAAATGGGAGGTTGTAATTAACATGGTCTTTGAACAGAAATATCTAAATCTTATTCTAGGACAATAACCTTTTCCCTTGATGTCCACAAAGGAAACATTTGCCCAGAGAAAGAAGAAAAAAAGACATTAAAAACCAAAAAAAACAAAACAAAAGCTGTTACTAAGGAAGGCTTTAATAAATGCCAGACCTCAATGCAGAACTTTAGGGAACTAGTCTGGAACTTGAAAAAAATTACTTTGGCCTAAACCTCATTAGCCTAAAGGACCTAGAGCCTATTTCCTCCATTTCTGCCCCCCAAGACTTGTATCTTGCTATTCTAATGCCCACCGCAATCTTATTTATACCTCTACCACAAAACCTTACTCTGAGAAGGCATGGTCCAATCAGTGTCCTTTTAACTTTACCAATCCAGAGCAGCTCCTTCTCCTTGAAGGAGAGAAAATATCACATGGCCAACAATTTTGGGGGGAAAAAGATAAATTTCTCTCTTGTACTATATAGCAAAATAAAACCTAAATAAGTTTAAGAAATGACAACAAAAGTTTCAGAAAAGAATTAAGTGATTACTTGTAAAATTTATGTGGAAGTACTCTCTAAGCATGGTACCATGAAACAAAATGGAAAAGATTAATGTGCTTTTTACTTGAAACTTAAAGCAGAAAATTTTAAAAAGTTAAAAGTAACTTCTAGGAAACTTGTAAAAGGCAAACATCATGGAAATACTTATTCTATATATGACAACGGCCTTTTCACTAAAAAAGAAAGAATACTCCAAAACATAGCAGAAGTCCTTTTTTTTTGATAGAAACACAGAGAGAGTCAGACAGACAGGAAGGGAAACAGATGAGAAGCATCAGTTCATCCATTCTTCGTTGTGGCTCCTTGGTTGTTCATTGATTGCATTCTCATATGTGCCTTGACTGGGGGGCTACAACAGAGAGAGTCAGGAGGATTTAATGGCAGATGCACCGGGCGTGCGCCCTGGGGCCCCGACTTCTGAAGGGCCCCGTAAAACCCCAACTTCACACTTTTTCTAATGTAAGGGGCCCAATATTTTCTTCTGCGCCTGGGGCCTCAACTGACCTTAATCCACCACTGGAGAGGGTGACTCCTTACTCAAGCCAGTGACCATGGGCTCAAGCCAGTAACCTTTGGGCTCAAGCCACTGATCATAGGGTCATGTCTATGATCCCATGCTCAAGTCAGCGACCCCACACTCAAGCTGGTGAGCCCATGGTCAAGGCTGATGAGCCTGTGCTCAAGAGGGTAACCTTAGGGTTTCAAACCTGGGTCCTCCATGTGCCAGTCTGACATTCAATCCACTGTACTACCACTTGGTCAGGCTATAGCAGAAGTCTTGATTAGGTCACACACACACACACACAAATGCACTAATAGAGTGATCTATCTAGTATTTTCAAGGAATTGCTCTCTGAAGAGAAAACATTTAAGCTTAAATCTTAAGGATGAGAGGAGATGCCAGGCAGGGGAGTGCCAATCAGCATGGGGAAGTGAAGACCTGAGGGGAGGCGATGGAAGATTAATGAAAACACAAAGACATAGATAGAGTTTGGGCCAGGTAGTACATCGTGTTCTGATGGAGACACAATGACCCCAAGCCTGGAAGACCATTTATTTTATATGCTTAAACAAAAGGGTATAGTGCTGCCTGATCAGGCAGTGGATCAGTGGATAGAGCATCGGGCTGGGATGCAGAGGATCCAGGTTCGAGACCCCAAGGTCACCAGCTTGAGTGTGGGTTTGAGCAAAAACTCACCAGCCTGGACCCAAGGCCACTGCTTGAGCAAGGGATTACTCAGTCTGCTGAAGGCCCATGGTCAAGGCACATATGAGAAAACAATCAATGAACAACTAAGGTGTCACAACAGAAAACTGATGACTGATGCTTCTCATCTCTCTCCATTCCTGTCTGTCTGTCCCTATCTATCACTCTCTCTCTCTCTCTGTCTCTGTAAAAAAAAAAGAAAAAGAAAAAAGAAGGTATAGTGCTGGGTCATGGAGGTAATGACTATGTAACGCTCTATCCTACAAGCATATCAGGACATCCTAGCCTGTGGTAGCACTGTGCGCTTGTCACCTTGCTTCTGGCGTCAATACCACGAACAGCTCCCAAATTGTCCTAGTGACCTCGCCCTGCCAGGTCACTCAAGGCTGAGCAGGGCCCTTCCTCTGCTCCCAGCTGCACATAGGCCAGACCATTCAGATGCAGTGGCTCTCTACAGGGGAGGAACCTCCCTGGCAGAGGGAACAGCATGTGCAAAAGTTCTGAGGCTGAGAAGAGCATACCATTGCCAAGGCACTGAAAGGCTCACCAGATTGCCAGCATCAACTCCCATATGTGCCTTGACCGGGCAAGCCCAGGGATTTGAACCAACAACCTCAGCATTCCAAGGTGATGCTTGATCCACTGCGCCACCACAGGTCAGGCTGCAAAACATTTTTAAAATATACCTTAAGTATTGCCTAACCAGGCAGTGGATCAGTGGATAGAGCATTGGCCTGGGATGCTAAGGACCCAGTTTAAAACCCCGAAGTCACCAGCTTGAGCGCAGGCTCCTCCAGTCTGAGCATGGGCTCACTAGCTTGAGCATGCAGTCGCTGACTTGAGTGTGGGATCATAGACATGACCCCATGGTCGCTGGTTTGAGCCCAAGGTCACTGGCTTGGCTGGAACCACATGATTAAGGCACATATGAGAAAGCAATCATGAACAACTAAGGTGCCACAACTATGAGTTGATGCTTCTCATCTTTCTCCTTTCCTGTCTTTCTGTCCTGTCTGTTTCCTCTCTCTCTCTCTCTCTCTCTCTCTCTCTCTCCTTCTCTCTCTCTCTCTGTAAATATATATATTCTTTAACCATCAAAAAGAATGATTAATTCCCTATAAGCCAGCAATTTCACTTCTGGATGTGTATCCAAAAGAATGGAAAACAGAGTTTCAAAAAGATATATGCCCACCCACGTTTATAGCAGCACTATTCACAATAGCCAATGGCAAAAGTGACCCAAGTGTCCATCAACAGATGAATAATAATAAAATGTAGTACAATGGGATATTATCATTCAGCTTTAAAAATGAAGTAAATTCTAACACATGCTATAACATGGATGAATGTTGAACTCATTTATGCTAAGAAAAATAAACCAGTCACCAAAAAGGGCAAATGTTGTGTGATCCCACTTATATAAAGTACATACAGTAGTCAAATTCATAGAAACAGTGTAAAGCCAGGAGCCACGGCCAGGGCCACTATCACAGCAGCCCGGCCCATGCAGGTTCACATTGGATTCGGACAGTCGGTAAAGAAACAATGGAGCCAAAAACTGATGGGCCATAGTCTTTAATTCTAGCTTGCACCCGGCGGGCAAGTAAAAACATACACTGGGCTCCAAAACCCACTCACATTCAGTGCTCACAAAGCTACTGACTTATCCGAGTTTCCTAGAATCAAAGGTTTCTAGCTCACCAGACTTATTCACCTCTGTTCCCCATCTCCTTCCTTCTCTCTACACAAACTGGCCTCTCACTCAATACTCCGCCATCTTGGCTGCTTCTCCTGGCCACATGGCCTCTTTCTGCTCTCTGCTCTGCTCCCTCTGCTCTCTCATGCTAATCATCCCAGGAACCAAGAGGGCAAGCTCCCGTTCTGCCCCCATTTTATAGTGTAGATTCAAAACCTTTAATCCAATATTCAGAATAGGGAAGTCTCTAATACAAAGTCACTTCTCTGAGGCATGATTGGATTGTACCACCCCACATCAAAACAGGTGGGAAAGGCTTAATCCCAAAACCAAGCCCCAGGCTACAGGGATTCTGCCTGCCCAGAGACACACATTAATATCACCTGGGCAACGGCCTCCTCGTGGGCAGCGTAATCTTTAACAAAGTGAGCATAATACATTTTATCTGCCCAACAGACAGAAAGTATACTGGTCACTGCCAGGGGCTGCAGGGAAAGTGGGAAGCTAATGTCTAATGGGTGGAGAGTTTGTCTGGGAAGATGAAAAAGTTCTGGAGAGGTGATAGTTGTACAACAATGTAAATATATGTGATGTCATTGAACTGTACGTTTTAAAATGGTAATGTTTTTAAAGTTTTATATCGAATGTATTGGGGTGACATCGGTTAATAAAATCACATAGGTTTCAGGTGTACCTAACATTCCATAAGGTATCATCTGTGCCCTGCACCACGTGTTCTCCGCCCGAAGCTGAGTCTCCTATCACAGTTACCCCCCTTACCCACTGCTGCCTCTCCCGCCCCCTCCCTCCCGTAATTGCCACACTATTGTCTGTGTCATGAGGTGGGTTTTTTTTTTTTTTGCTTACTCCCTTCACCTTTTCCACCCAGCCCCCACCCACCCCTCTGACAGCTGTCAGTCTGTTCTCTGTGTCTATGAGTCTGTTTCTATTTTGTTTGTTTATTTTGTTCATGAGAATCCACATATAAGTGAAATCTTATGGTACTTGTTTTTCTCTCAAAAATCGGAAATTTTATTTTATGTGTATTTTACCACAATTAAAAATAATAGTAATTAATTAAATTTAAGTAAGTAAGTGGTCTGCCATATAGGCAATATCAAAATAATCTGATAGAATAAGACATTTAAGAATGGGGTCTTGTCACAACACGATCTTCTGGACACCTGGCATGGGGGTTTTTAATTCATAAAAAGTGAGGTCAGTTTGAGGCCACAGAGCAATGAATGTGGTTACCTAAAAGCAAAGGTAGTTTCAATGTCCTGTAGAAGGATTTTCTCTAGAATGAGGAAAGAGGAGTCCACCCTCTTCTCTTCTGACCGGTTCACAGTGAGTTCTGTTCAGCTAAAGGAAACCCTTTCAGAGAAACATGGACAAATTAAAATGAATTTAGGGAAGAGGAATCAGAAGAAAATAAAAGGATCTGAGAAATTGTTTATGAGAGATAACTGAAAGATGACACACTGGCTGTGAAAAGGAGTAATTTGTTTCTTTGTGTCTGGGAAGAATAGAATTGAGACCAAATTTTGGAAGCTGCACAGTAAGACAGTTTTGGATCAGTAGAAGGAAAACTTGCTGAAAGTTTCCATAGCACTTTATCAGTACCTCTCTTGTAGAACTTTCCACTTTCTATCTTTAACTTAAAGTTACTGGCAGAAATTACCTCCATATCCACATAGCACCTGCTGGAACGCATATTAGGCCCTGAAATATTTGTTGAATGAATTAAAGAGTGTGAGAATGATTAAATAAATGACAGTCAAAACTAGCCATAGAGGAAACTGAGCTGTCTTGAGAGGAAAAGCATTCAAACAGAGGATAGTGAACTACTTGGCAGAGACATTATGGAGCAGATCCAAGTTTCATGTATTTGGTTGGATTAGATGACTTTTAAAGGCCTTTCAAGACCTGAAGATCTCTGGTTTCATGACCTAGGTTTAAGTCCTGGCTTTGCCACTTATTAGTACTGTGGCATTAGGTAAAGTCACTTAGCTAATTTGCTCAAATGGGATTATGATATGTACAATCCTTGCTACATAAATTATTTGGAAGATCAAAACAACACTTTAAACCAACAAAAATAAAACGAGAAGGCTAACTGCATTCCTACCTTGATTGGCAAGAAGTCATGCATGAACTTCGAGAGCTCTGGGGAGGCAGGTGGAAGCCTGGGCTGGGAGGGACCAGAGGGAGTGGCTGTAGATAGGGTTTGCACCTGAGGATGAGCTGTATGAACCCCAAACACTGTGTACCAAGGGACACAATAATTTCAGGCTTGATGAGGGTAGAATCTTATTTATGGCTGATAATCCTACACGAGTCACCCTCATGTACTGCACGGGGGCATAGGGAATAGAAAAGAACCACTGGGCCAGGCATTTCTAGATTGATCAAGGTCTCCACCAAGTGGATGTGATTCAGGTTATTTAAACACTTACGAATAAATTGAGGCAGATTCCAAGATGGTGACAGAGTAGGTGGATGTTCCAACTACCACCTACCAGGACAAAATTGGATTACAACTTAATTTAAGAACCATCATCTTGAGAAACCAACGTTTGACTAAATGAAGAGGAGTCTATAACCAAGGATCACAGAAGAAGCCACGTCAAGACTGGGAGGAAGGGTGAAGCCTTGGAAAGGGCTGCCTGATTTCAGAAGCGAGGAGCAGCTGAGGGTTCAAAGGGACTCTCACTGTGGGGAGGTTCACCGTGAGAGACATGGATCCTAAGCCTCAGGCCTGGCAACCCGGCCTAGAGCCCCAGAGCCTAGAACAGTGATTTTCAACCTTTTTTGAGCCGCGGCACATTTTTTACATTTACAAAATCCTGGGGCACACCACCTACCAAAATGACACAAAATGACACTCTAACACAGTACATATTATACATATAGTTAATAATATAGTTTCTAAACGTATTTATACTCACTTAGTGTGAAACCTGGGCCTGTTTTGATTAACACAAAAGGGATATCCTGGCAGGAATGGTAGAAGGACACACACAAAGCTCTTCCTCAACAGTTCTCAGTCTCTCTCTGTTTTTAGTTTTTATTGCAGTCAAGCTTGAGAAGCTCAGCTCACATAGATATGTGGTTGAAAACGGGAGCAATGTCGAAATAGCTTTGTTGGCCAGAATGGGGAACTCCTTGGCAACAGATAACCAAACACTGTCCAAAGGAAGATCAGCAAACTTTAGCTTTAAAGTTAGATAACATTGTGATGCATTATGATGCATTGTAAATCACCCTCTGCGGGGGCCTCTTTCGAAAAGAAAAAGGTCAAATATCTATATACACCATCAGATAGACATAACCAGCTGAGGCTGAGGCTTCATCTAGTGGTGGCAACATTTACTATCAGTCCTGACCAGGATTAGAAATTGGGACCATGGGGAGGAGTAGCAGCTTCAACTACTCACCACAGCCACACAATGACAAGTGTGCGGCAGCCCGAGCGGGGACCTTCCTGGGTGTGGATGAGAGGCAGCCTACTATTGGTTCATCGCTAGTGGTCGGGATGAATCCTAGAAGGTGATTGGTCAGTGAGCATTCCCTGTGCCTCCACTCTTTCTGTCACTGATAGCTGGAGGGATTGTGAGGGGAATGTTTATGTTCGGATGGAGGCGGCTGGCGGCGGGCCAGATAAATAGCCTCTGCGGGTCGTATCCGGCACGCGAGCCGTAGTTTGGGGACCCATGTTTAATATCCCCATGGCACACCTGACCATGTTTCATGGCACACTGCCGCGGCACACTGGTTGAAAAATACTAGCCTAGAAGAGGTACCCACATAGCATTTGGTGGTGAAAATAGCCAAGGTTTCTGTCTGCAAGAAAGAAATGGAACTCTCTGAGATGCAGGCTTAAAAGGCCAGCACAGAAAATTTCATTCACAGCCACTTACCTGGCTCTCTGGTGGGGGAGGGCTGAGAGGACTAGAAGTGCATGAGGAGAGTGTGAAGTAGGTGGCCTAGGGGAAGACATTGTAGGGGATAGCTACCAGAACCCCTGTGCTGAGTCATTCCCTAATACTGCAGTCATCAACTTTCTTGGGTGAAGCAGTGCCCTTTGAGCAGCATCAGTCTGGGGGAAAGCAATTGCCCCATGCTCAGAAATCTCTTCTGCCCCACCCTTTGGAGACTGGGCTGTTCTGAGACGTCAGCTAGAAAGCAGGAGCATGTCAATGACTCAGTTTTCTGACATGGAGGCAGGAGATCCCCCACTCTCCCACTGCATGATCCCAAGACTATGACTTCCACCCCACAGGAGACTCAGTAGAAACTGTCCAGTCTGTGGGCAGACCATATCTCCAGGTGTCCAAGGCCACACCTGGTGGCCTGCTGACCACACCCAGGGCAGATTAAGGCTAGTTGAGGCCCCAGGCACAGAAGAAAATATTGGGCCCTTAAAAAAAGAGAGAGACAGGGAAAATAAAAATGCATGTTAACCATATTTTTAAATAACTAAAAATAAATTATGTACTATTAATGTTAAAATTGCACATATGAAACCAAACTTGGTGTCATTAGAAAAAAGTATATAAAGTTTGAGTTTTGCAGGGCCCTTCAGAATTCAGGGCCCAGGGCACACCTGGTGCGCCTTCTGTCAAATTCTGCCTCTGATACTTACCCTCTGGGGTAGGTTCCACAGAGGGAAGGGAGAGGTTTGGAGTACAGACATTTAAAGTGTGGGTCCCTGCAAGCCTACTCTTGGGTCTGGTCAATGGGCTTAGCCACTTTCTGGGGGCACAGTCAGCCCCAGGGGAGGACTCTCTCAGTCTTCCTCCCTGAGACCAGGGTCCCACCAGCTGGAAGAAGTTCTGCAGAGGTGACTCTTGGCCCAACTCAATGTGAACCTGCTGCTCACCTTGCTGGGGAGAAATAAAGTTAGTATCAAGCAGTATCTCAGGGATTAGACTCTGGAGTAAGGGCCACTTTCCCTGTACTGAGCTCCTGACCAAGAGACCTCTGAAGTAGGAGTCCCCAACAACATTGTATTCCCAACCTCAGCGGCCCTAACCCATTAAGTTTGCAACCTGTAGAGAGGTTGGTTGGGTGAGCCTATACTACAGAAGACTCTGTTGGAAGACCATGCAGCTACAAGAGGAGATGGAGCAGCTGAAAAGTAGAGGCAAATCTTACAGAGCTTGGAGCCTGTATGGAGCCTCTGTCACTGTAAGCAGAAGAAACCTGATCCTTATACCCAGGTGGCCCCTCCCACAGACTACCCAGGCTCAGGAAATGCAAATGCAAACAGCGAACAGAGCAGTAGCTCCAGACAGGTAGCCCATGGAAGGTTACAAACAATGACTGACACCAACCCAAGAAGATCTAGAACCAACACAACTAGTAGTGGATTGCAGATAGCACCAACCCTAGACTCAGCTAGCTACACAGGCAGCGACCCAAAGGAGGAGTCCAGCAGGTACCAGACACTGTGGAAAATAAATACACCCCACAGGACAGACACTACACAGAGTCTAATACACATGATCAAGGTTGAACCTTAGAGCCAGCTAGCCTGAAGGGATAACTGCACCCACAAAAGGACCAACTGCATTCAATACTCACATACAACAGGAGGAAAGATACCACCCTTAAGAAGCATTCTTAGAGCAAGAAACTCAGGTGCCCTGAAGGTCAGGACCACCAAGCCCATCTTCCTCATAAACACACCACAACAAATTTCAAAGTCAAACAGGGCTACCTAGTAGACAGACAAAATGGGCAGACAAAAAAATAAGACCTAAATGAGTCAACAAGAAAAACCCCTAAAAAAAGAACTAAATGGGGCCCTGGCCAGTTGGCTCAGTGGTAGAGTGTCGGCCTGGTGTGCAGGAGTCCCGGGCACACAGGAGAAGCACCCATCTGCTTCTCCACCCCTCCCCCTCTCCTTCCTCTCTGTCTCTCTCTTCCCCTCCCGCAGCCAAGGCTCCATTGGAGCAAAGTTGGCCCGGGCACTAAGGATGGCTCTGTGGCCTCTGCCTCAGGCACTAGGATGGCTCTGGATGCAACAGAGCGACACCCCAGAGGGGCAGAGCATTGCCCCCTGGTGGGCATGCCGGGTGGATCCCGGTCGGGCGCATGTGGGAGTCTGTCTAACTGCCTCCCTGTTTCCAGCTTCGGAAAAATGCAAAAAAAAAAAAAAAAAAGAACTAAATGGGCCTGACCTGTAGTGGCACAGTGGATAAAGTGTCAACCTGGAAACACTGAGGTTGCCGGTTCAAAACCCTGGGCTTGTCTGGTCAAGGCACATATGGGAGTTGATGCTTTCTGCTCCTCCCCCTTCTCTCTCTCTCTCTCTCTCTCTCTTTCTCTCCCCTCTCTATAATGAATAAATAAAATCTTTAAAAAAAAAAGAACTAAATGAAGTGGAAGTAACCAAACTACCCAACTCAGGGTTTAAAATAATGATTTTTAGGATGCTTAAGGATCTTAGAGCAACAGTGGATGTTCACAATGAGAACTTAAACAAAGAGACAGCAAGCATCAAAAAGGACATTGAAATCATAAAAAAACACACCCAGAAATGACAAATACAATATTAGAAATGAAGACTGCACTCGAAAGAATCAACAGCAGGCTGGATGAAGCAGAGGATCAAATCAGTGATTTAGAGAATAAGATAAATGTAAGCACAGAAGCAGAGCAACAACAACAAAAAAAGAGGCTCAAAAAAACTGCGAAAACTCTAAGAGACCTCTGCGACAACATGAAGAGAAACAACATCCGCATCATAGGGATTCCTGAAGGAGAAGAAAATGAACAAGGGATAGAGAACCTGTTTAAAGAAAAAATAGTTGAAAGTTTCCCTAAATTGATGAAAAAAAAAGTCACACAAGTTCAAGCACAGAGAGTCCCATTAAAGAGGAATCCAAAGAGGCTTACAACAAGACACATCATAATTAAAATGCCAACATTACGAGACAAAGAAAGAATACTAGCAGGTGCAAGAGAAATATAGTTAATAACTTACAGAGGATCCCCCAAAAGGATGACATCTGACTCTCAACAGAAACACTTGAGACCAGAAGGGATTGGCAAGTAATATTCCAAGTGATGCAAAACAAGAACCTACAACCAAGACTACTTTATCCAGCAAGGTTATTGTTTAAATTTGAAGGAGAAATAAAAAGTTTCCCAGACAAAAAAAGACTCAAGAAATTCATTACAACCAACCGAGTACTGCAAGAAATGTTAAGGGGTCTGCTATAAAAAGACAAAGAAAAAAAAAATCAAGAGAAAGAGGATTGTAGATTTAAAGAATAAAATGACAATAAATAAGTATATATCAATAATAACCAAAATGTAAATGGATTAAATGATCCAATCAAAAGACATAAGGTAGCTGCATGGATAAGAAAACAGGACCTTGTACAAATGCTGTCTACAAGAGACTCATCTCAGAATTAAAAATACATATACACTGAATGCGAACGGATGGAAAAAAATATTTCATGCAAATGGAAATAATAAAGAGCTGGGGTAGCAATACTTATATCTCACAAAATAGCCTTTAAAACAAAGGCTATAGTAAGGAATAAAGAAGGTCACTACATAATGATGAAGGGAGCAATCCAACAGCAGGATATAACCATTGTAAATATTTATGCACCTAATATAGGAGCACCTCAATATATAAACCATTTTGATGGACATAAAGGGCAACATCGACAACAATACTATAAGAGTAGGGGATTTTGATACCCTGCTAACATCAATGGATAGATCCTCCAGATAGAAAATTAACAAAGAAACAGTGGCCTTAAATGATACACTACATCAACTGGATTTAATTGTTATCTTCAGAACATATAACACCAAAGCAGCAGAATATACATTCTTTTCAAGTGCTTATGGTACATTTTCTAGGATAGACCACACGTTAGAACTCAAAAAAAGTCTCAATAAATTTAAGAAGATTGAAATCATATCAAGCATCTTCTTGGATCACAATGGCATGAAACTAGAAATCAACTACAATAGAAAAACTGAAAAACATTCAAACACTTGGAGGCTAAATAACATGTTATTAAATAACAAATGGGTTAACAATTAGACCAAGAAAGAAATAAAAAATTTTCATGTAACCAATGAATATGAACATACAACAACCCCAAATCTATGGGACACAGCAAAAGCAGTCCTAAGAGGGAATTTCATAGCATTACAAGCATATCTTAAGAGGCAAGAAAATACTCAAACAACCTAACCCTGTACCTAAAAGAACTAGAGAAAGAAAAACAAATAAAGCCCAGAAAAAGTAGAAGGAAGGAAATAATATATATCAGAGCAGAAATAAATGACATAGAGGCTAAAAGAAACAATACAAAAGATCAATGAAACCAACAGCTGGTTCTTTGAAAAAGCAAAGAAGATTGACAAACCCTTAACCAGACTCATCAAGAAAAAAAGAAGGGAGGACCCAAATAAATAAAATTAGAAATGAAAGTGGAGAGGTGAAATCCTTCCTAGTTGGGTTGATGTTTTCAAGCTGCTACTGATACCGCAGCTAACTGTCAGGGAAGGATAGTGTGCAAAAAATGTGAAAAGATACTTGGTACTGTTATCACTCCAGACACATGAAAAGATAGTGCAAGGAATACCACAAAAAGTGGTGGAAGAAAGCTGAATAAAAATAAAGCTTTGACCTCCAGAAAAACAAGATTTGATCCATACAGAAAGAGTAAGTTCTCCACTTGCAGAATTTGTACAAGTTCTGTGCATCAATCAGATTCTAATTAATGCCAGGGCTGTGTCTACAAAAAGTGCATCTGGCCCTGGCCGGTTGGCTCAGCGGTAGAGCGTCGGCCTGGCGTGCGGGGGACCCGGGTTCGATTCCCGGCCAGGGCACATAAGAGAAGCGCCCATTTGCTTCTCCACCCCCGCCCCCCCTCCTTCCTCTCTGTCTCTCTCTTCCCCTCCCGCAGCGAGGCTCCATTGGAGCAAAAGATGGCCCAGGCGCTGGGGATGGCTCCTTGGCCTCTGCCCCAGGCGCTAGAGTGGCTCTGGTCGCAGCAGAGCGACGCCCCGGAGGGGCAGAGCATCGCCCCCTGGTGGGCAGAGCGTCACCCCTGGTGGGCGTGCCGGGTGGATTCCGGTCGGGCGCATGCGGGAGTCTGTCTGACTGTCTCTCCCCGTTTCCAGCTTCAGAAAGAAAAAGAAAAAAAAAAAAGGTGCATCTGTTCAATGTGTGGAAAAAAAGGTTTTGGATACCAAAGACTACAAGCAAATGTCTGACTAAATGTATTGATGAAGTTTCTGGCTTTCTATATGATTTTGCTTTCTGTTTTAAATTTTCAAGACATACATCATGTTCAAGTCACAAAATAACATGTTTTAAGACAATAAGTTTAAACCTGGGAAGTTGATTGGTATTTATTCTTTCGCTTTCAAGAAGGGTTTGCCTTATAGCATCTTATTGAACTATAATAAGTGGCAAACTTAATAGAAAAAAATGCTGTCCCAGTTCTGTATGCACTTTTTATTTAACATTATTTACATAATTCTTATTATCCTCTCCCTTTTCTTTACTTGCAGATATTGCAAAAGTGAAAAGGAGATTATTGATATTTTCTCAGAACTTGGCGTCCAGAATTATAATTTTCCCCTCATTCCCCTGTTGGTTGCCTAGTTCTTAGAATCATCACTCCCTTAATTAATTGAATCTTCACAGGGTATTGAATTTAAGTATCTGAGACCATTATTGCTGAATAGTTTCTTAGAAACAGCCCAGACCCATATCAAATACAAGTTGTATTTAATGATTTTTAAAATTTTGTTCTTGAAGCTACAATGCTAATATTTCTCATGTGAGAATAAGAACCCAAAGGACACCCCACAGTATACCCAGTTGAATACGCTGGGTTTCAGAAAAACACGTTACACTCATGACCTTGAATGCACACTGTTATGAAAGCCAGGAGAATGTGTTCATTGTGATGATGTATAATGAAACTTCTTAAACTCCCCCCAAACCAAATAAAAGAAGAACATTTTGATTAAATAAAAGAAAGTGAAAAGGTAACAACTGACACCACAGAAATATAAAGGACTGTAAGAAAATGCTATGAAGATCTGTATGTCAAAAAATTGGACAACCTAGGTGAAATGGATTAATTCCAAAAAAATATACAGTCTTCCAAGACTCAATCTGGAGGAATCAGAAAACTTCAACAGATCAATTACAACAAATGAAATCGAAACAGTTATCAAAAAACTCCCAGCAAATAAAAGTCCTGGACAGAATGGCTTCATAGACAAATTTTATCAAACATTCAAAGAAGAACTAACAGCTATCCTTCTCAAGCTATTCCAAAAAATTCAAGAGGAGGTAGGACTTCCAAACTCATTTTATGATGTAAGCATTGTCTTTAATCCACAACCAGGTAAAGATACTACAAAGAAAGAAAACTATATGCCAATTTCACTGATGAACATAGATGCTAAAATTTTCAACAAAATATTAGCAAACTGGATCCAGCAATATATATATATTAAAAAGATCATACATCATGATCAAAGGAGATTTATTCCAGGGAGGCAAGGCTGATAAAATATTCATAAATCAATAAATATAATTCATCACATAGACATAAGGAAGGATAAAAACCACATGATTATATGAATAGATGCAGAAAAAGCATTTGATAAAATCCAGCACCCATTTATGATCAAAACTATGAAAAAAGTGAGAATACAGGGAACATACCTCAAAATCATAAAGGCCATCTATGACAAACCCACAGCCAACATCATACTCAATGGGCAAAATTAAAAACAATACCTTTAAGATCGCTTGACCAGTGGTGGCGCAGTGGATAAAGCATAGACCTGGAAATGCTGAGGTCGCCGGTTTGAAACCCTGGGCTTGCCTGGTCAAGGCACATATGGGAGTTGATGCTTCCAGCTCCTCCCCCCCCTTCTCTCTCTGTCTTTCTCTTTCCCTGTCTGTCTCTCTTTCTCTCTCCTCTCTAAAATGAATAAATAAAATAAAAAAAAATACCTTTAAGATCAGGAACAAGGCAGGGCTGCCCCCTTTCACCACTCTTATTCAACTTAGTTCTAGAGGTCTTAGCCACAGTAATCAGACAGGAAGAAGAAATAAAAGGCATCTAAATTGGAAAAGAAGAAGGAAAACTCTCACTATTTGTTGAGGACATGATACTGTAAACAGAAAACCCTAAAGTCTCAGTCAAAAAATAGTAGACCTAATAAATAAATTAGGCAAGGTGCAGGGTATAAAATTAATATTCAGAAATCAGTGGCATTTTTATACACCAACAATAAACTGTCAGAAAGAGAAATTAAGGAAACAATTCCTTTCACTACTGCAACAAAGAAAATAAAGTACCTAGGAATAAATTTAACCAAGGAGGTAAAAGACTTGTACTCAGGAAATTATAAGACATTGAAAAAAGAAATCATGAAAGATACAAAGAAGTGGAAGCATATGCCATGTTCATGGATAGGAAGAATAAACATCATTAAAATGTCTATACTACCCAAAGCAATCCATAGATTTATTGCAAGTCCTATTAAAATACCAAGGGCATACGTCACAGATCTTGAACAAATATTCCCAAAATTTATATGGAAACAAAAAAGAACACTAATTGCCTCAGCAATATTGAAAATGAAGAACAAAGTGGGAGGTATCACTTCGTGATATCAAGTTATACTACAAGGCCTTTGTAATCAAAACAGCTTGGTAGTGGCATAAAAAGAGGCATACAGATCAATGGAATAGAACAGAGAATCCAGAAATAAACTCACACCTTTATGGTCAATTTATATTTGACAAAGGAGGCAAGAGTATACAATGGAGTAAAGACAGTCTCTTTAATAAATGGTGCTGGGAAAATTGGACAGGTATGTCGGGAGCCGATCAACAACTGCTGGCTGACAAGGTCACAGCAGGAGAAGACTCACAACTGCTGGCTGACAAGGTCACAGCAGAAGAAGATCAAAAACTGCTGATTGACAAAGTCACAGCAGAGAAGACCAACAGCTGCTGGTTGACAAATTCACCACAGTGAAGACCAATGGCTGTGGGTTGACAAAGTCACCGCAAAGGAAAGGCACAACGATACTTCCCCCTTTGACTTTTTGAATTAATCTGGCCTTATATCCCCCCTTTTCTGGGTGTGTGCTATTATTTATGGCACAGGGATAATAGTACCATGCTTTCCCTGTAGATTCGTAGTGATTTCTTTGGGAATGAGACAGAGGGTGTGTGTTCCACAGAAAAGCCTGTAAGCCCCTTGAACTGGGCTCATAGACATAAGAGGCTGGCTATGATATCCCTCGTAAAGGGTTAAGTCTGTAGGAGAATTCCTTCTTAATCATGTTAGAAAGAATAGATTGTGACTTGTGAATGGGTAGGAGGCAGTGGCTGTGCACAGAGCACCTTTCGGCCTTCACTTAATTCATCATTTTTCCTCCCTAGCCTTTTCATGTGATAGAGTAGAGAAACTTTCCTTTCTTCTTGCTTACCTGACCTGCAGATGGTGGAACACTCTGAGAAGAATATAGTTAGAACTTAACTAGTGTGTGAATATAGTAAATAAATAAAATTTGACTAGACAATAGAATCTTAGGAAAGGAGTAATGGAATGGCCCATTGCATGGCCTGGGATGGGAACGCAGTCAGCAAGAAAATAATGTTTTGCTAAGAGACTTGTTTTATGACTGAAGGCAGTTGCTGGACTTTCTCAGTGAGACACTCTCATGAGGTTTGTGTACTTTCCAAGATTTTTTCTTCAGATAATGAGAGGAATGTGGGGGGATCCACAGAAGCAATAGCAATAAATGTCTTCTGAAATTATGTTGCTACTAAGCTATCTTGCAAGTGCACTCTATATATCTTTAAGTAAAAGTTACTCTTAATGTTATGTCAATTTCTTAATGGGCAAGCCTTTTGTAAACTTGTGAGAAAAGTTAGGACACTGCATAAACTCAAGGCCATTTGCCTGAGCAAGCAGTGGTCCTTTGCTAATCCTTAATGATTTCGTCTGTTAATCTCTCTCTGCCCCTTGACTCACAACAACAGTAAAGTTGAGTTATTAGTTAGTACTAATCCTTTAAAAGCTTTTACCAATGTTGTTATTGTTATTCAAGTTATTTTATAGTTGTACTTTGAGTGAATTGCCATCTGATTTGTAGTTTGTGGATATGAATTAACTGTTATCTGGAAACATGTAGACATAGTGAGACAGAAGCAATGATTAATACCATGTAATTGTAACTCAGTGTGTGTGTATAAAAAGGGAGCTGTACTAGCATTTGGCGGAGATGCCTGGCAGTAAATGCTAACTAGAGAATAAAGAGAAAGAAAAGAATTCGGCTCTCTCACTCGATTCGCGCCGACGCCATCTCTTCCTGTGGGACTCCTGGATTCCCCCCGGGGCTGGACCCCGGCACAGGTATATGCAAAAAAAGTGAAACTAGACCACTAACTTACACCATTCACAAAAATAAACTCAAAATGGATAAAAGACTTAAATGTAAATCGCAAAACCATAAAAATCTTGGAAGAAAACATAGACAGTAAACTCTCTGATATCTCTCGTAGCAATATTTTTGCTGATACATCTCCACAGGCAAGTGAAATAAAGGACAAAATAAACAAATGGGACTATGTCAGTTTAAAAAGCTTTTGCACAGCAAGGACACTATTAACAAAATAAACACCCCATACAATGGGAGAACATATTTGCCAATATGTCTGATAAGGGGTTAATAACCAAAATTTTTAAAGAGCTTCTAAAATGCAACACCAGTAATATAAACAATCCAATTAAAAAATGGGCAAAGGAAATGAATAGACATTTCTCCAAAGAGGACATACAGATGGCTGACAGCATATGAAAAAATGTTCAATGTCACTAATCATCAGAAAAATGCATATTCAAACCACAATGAGATATCACCTCACATCAGTCATAATGACTCTCATTAACAAATCAACACACAATAAGCGCTGGTGAGGATGTGGAGAAAAGGGAACCCTGCTGCACTGCTGGTGGGAATGCAGACTGTAGAAAACAGTACGGCATTTCCTTAAAAAATAAAAGTGGAACTGCCTTTTGACCCAGCTATTCCACTTTTAGGAATATACCATACCTTAAGAATTCCAAAACACTGATTCAAAAGAATATGTGCACTCCCATGTTTATTGCAACATTGTTTACAACAGTCAAGATCTGGAAACAGTCCAAGAGTCCATCAGTGGATGACTGGATTAAAAAGTTGTAGTACATATACACAATGGAATACTACATAACTATGAAAAAGAATGAAATCTTACCTTTTGTGATGGCATGGATGGATCTGGAGATTCTTATGCTAAGTGAAATGAGCCAGGCAGAAAAAGAAAAATATCGTATAATCTCCCTTTTATGTGAAATCTAATGAACATGGTGAACTGAGGAATGGAATAGAGGCAGAGGAGGGGTCATAGGGAGCAGAGGGAGAGCTGTCAGAGGGAAGGGGGATGAGGAGATGGGATCAGAGAAGGTGAAGGGATTAGTGAAATTATATATACATAACACATAGATACAGATAACAGGACAGCAAATCCCAGAGGGAATGGGGGAGGGAGTTAAAGGAAGGGGGCAAAGGAGGGTGAAGATGTTATATTGAGTGGGACATTTGCATTTATGTCAGCAGAATTAATTTTAAAAAAATAATTAAAAAAAAATTAAAAACAGAATAAATTGAGGCAGAAGCCAGGGGTCTAAGCAATGTGGAGGGAAGTACAGATGGTGGTGGTTCAACTTAGTTATTTTAGATTCTAACCTTGAAGCATGAAAATGAATGTCACGGCCCAGCTGACTGGTCTGCTGCTGCAACTATACTGATTACCTTGGTCAAAAATGGACTCTTTATCTGCCTGAGATTAAACATGTAGAAGAAACCATCATGGAATATACATTAGGTGAATCAGGGTGAGAGGCAAGACTAAATTGGGGAAGTTCCCTGCAATTTATAAATGGCTGTGGAGGTGTACATGTTTATAGCTTAATGATTAGAAAGTTGCCTCTGGAGTCAGATTGTCTGGAATTGAATCAGATTTTAGTTAATTTGATTTAATAATGGGCCCCTACTTTTTGTCTGCATTTCTTCAACTGTAAAATGGAGACCGTAATAGTACCGACCTCACAGGGTTGTCTGAGATTAAATGAGATAATGTGATAAAACACTTAGAACAGTATTTGCCATATAATGAGCTCCCAATATATATCAGCAATTATAGATGTTGCCTAGAGCTCAGTGACTCATTTTGATCTATATACATAGGTCACTTTTTTCTGCTCAATAATCTATTCTTCAACTATGTCTTTGATTGTCTTCTTCAAATGTTTCTCAATCAGGAGTGATTTTTCCCTGAGGGACATTGGGCTATATCTGGAGACATTTTTGATTGTCACAACTTGAGGGAAGGGGGCTTGCTGGTATCTAATAAGTAGATGTTAGAGCTGCTACAAAACATCCTGAGATACAGAAATGCTGCTAAACAAACATGCTAGAAACCCACAATAAAGAGTTATCCAACTTCAAATGTCAATAGTGCCAAGGTTGAGAAATTCTGACCTGGACGCATTTCTAGTAACCAGAAAAATTTCATCTACAGCAATTTTGAAGGAATAAGATGTTACATTCTCTTCCTCTCAATTCTCAAAGCCCGAAAACTCCAAAAAGATTGGAATATACATAATGCCGCCACCCTCAGTCGGTACCGCCACTCGGATTTATCCTTGTCCCTTCCTCTGGGAGAGCTCTGGAGTTGGAGGTATGGTAGGACTTATACAGGGTGGGGGAAAAGCAGGTTTACAGTTGTTTGCATGAAAAAATACAATAATTAATAAATAATAATACAAGAATAAATTGTGTTTCATGTGCCCACAACTGTAAACCTACTTGGGCCCCTGCCTGTACATGCCAGAATGAGGTGGGCCGTTTCGCTTCCTTCCCAGATCCTACCCAGTCACATGCAGGGGTTGTAATTCTCAGGTAGATATTGATTGATTTTGTTGGGTAGAGGTGAGTGGGGATAGGGAAATCTATAATCCAGCTGCCTCAGAAAATAGTGCCTGTGCATTCAGGCATGTTAGAGAGGGAAGATGGAAGGTCTTTATATCTATTTTCAGTTAGGAAGGATCAGTCTGTTTCTGGAAGCATCATATAGGTGGTCTATCAAATATTTTTATTTTCTAATTGTGTTTTGTTGCTTCACAGATGGTAAAAATTCACTTTAGATCCTGGCAATAGACTCGGAAACCCTACTATTTTTTTTGAAAAGTTTGAAGTTTTCATCTTTTCTATAATAGTGTTTTTCAACCCCCAGTCAATGGACCGGTCTGCCAGAAATTTCATGTCAGTTCACAGAAGAGTTAACCACCCTGATGTTGTGCAAAGATTACAGACCCAATGATCTTAGTCAAATTCACTTATTCTCAGGGTGATCTCTGCCTTAGTGGTCCCCAAAAATAATTCTGTCCCCACCAGTCCCTAAGAATAAAAAGGTTGAAAACCGCCATTCTGGAACATCACAGGTCTTTTCACTGACAGCTCTTCAAGCTGTTGGGCCGCAAACCAAGTATCCTTTAAATTAACTACGTACTTTCTCTTTTTTCCTGCTGATTTGTTTTGGAAAGGGCACACTGAGGCATAAGAACCTCTTTTGGGGTCATTAATAAATTTTTGTGAGGATTTTCCTTTTCTCAGATTTGCAGAGTTGTTAGATTTCAAATCAATGAAAAGATATGGGGCTGAAGTGAAGCTCTGATTTCTCTGGGTCACCATCCTATCATCTTATCCCAGAATTCCAGATTTTCAGAAGCCAGAGTAGACACATGGTCCATGGTTTACTGATCCCCAGAGATGCTGCCTGGTAGCAGTGTGAATAAATGGTTACATTGCACATCTTTCCAATTTTAGGTTAAAATATTCAGCTAAAAATGTCATCTAATCAAGACATTAAGCTTTATAAGAACTGGAAGTAACTGGATTATAAACCTGATTAGCTTTATTTTCCATGTGCACATAAAGAATATTTTTAATGACTGCTGAGTAAGCTAAATTTTCATTTTCTTCTACAAATGGCTATAGATTTTCTTTTTCTCAGCAAATACTTATCTTGAATATATGCAGATGCCAAAACCCAGCTGTTTCTCTTTGTAAGAAAAAGGCAGTCTTAATTAGTTTTTGTAATATATACATAACTTTTATTCCAACAGAATACAACACTCAAAAAATAATGCTTTAATTAAAATCCAGTGAGTACACTTCCTGTTCTTTCTCTGTCTTTATAGTCTTGTCCCATATTTTTGCATCTGATACTGAAGAAGTATCACCAAAATATAACTTTTCAGATAAAAAAATCAAATTACCAACTTTATTTCGACTGAAGAGTATATGATTAAAATTTCTCTATTTATGTAACTTTAGTTACAGGCTTCATGAAGAAAAAGACTGTTATTATATCAATTTTACATATTGATAAGCCAATTTTGGGTTGAAAAATGGCTTAAGGCTACATACACTTCAGTAACTGTCACCAACTGAACAAGGGCCATACTCTAAACTTCTGAGTTCTTATTCTTTAATAGAGTATAATTGATATTATCAGGAAATCTATATTGTCAAAACTGATTATTTTGAAAGATTTCTTCTTTGGAGCTGTATGATATTATCTAAGTTGAATGTGTGTTATTGGAAACTCACAACTCTTTTAGCACATACTTGGAAGCCAATCACATTAGGGCTACCATAGCACAGTACCACAGACCAACTAAGTAACACAAATTTATTTTCTTATAATTCCCGAGGTTGGACGTCTGAGATCAAGGTGTTTGGAAAGACTGGTGTCTTCTGAGGCCTCTCTCCTTGGATTATAGAAGGCTGTCTTCTCCCAGTGTCTTCACATGGTCCCTACTCTGTACACATCTCTGTCCTCATTTCTTCTTCTTATAAAACACCCGTCATATTGGATTAGTGCCCAACCTAATGACCTAATTTTAACTTAATTGCCTCTTTAATCCTACTTCTAAATATAGTTACATCTTGAGGAACTGTGGGTTAAGACTTCAACATATAAATTTTGAAGGGGCACAATTCAACCCATAACATTATCAAAAATCCAGAAATAGTAAAATCAAAACCACCAGATCAATCAATAGTATTTAGAAAGACTTTATTGTGGATATAAGAAAAGTTCACATTCTGGGAGCTTCCAAATGTAAAACTAATATGAAGTTCAGGGGTATTATATTACAATATGGCTTATAAAGTCAAAATGGGAAGTTGTTTAACCTTTACAGTGATTGATTATGATTATTACAATGGAGGTTTTCAGATGTCTGAGGATTGGTTAAAAGTGATTGTCCTACATGAACAGACACTTCTCCCAGGAAAAAATACAAATGGCCAACAGATATATGAAAAGATGCTCATCTTCATCAGTTATTAGAGAAATGCAAATCAAAACTGCAATGAGATACCACCTCACACCTGTTAGATTAGCTATTATTAACAAGACAGGTAATAGCAAATGTTGGAGAGGTTGTGGAAAAAAAGAACCCTCATACACTGTTGGTGGGAATGTAAAGTAGTACAACCATTATGGAAGAAAGTATGGTGGTTCCTCAAAAAACTGAAAATAGAACTACCTTATGACCCAGCAATCCCTCTACTGGGTATATACCCCAAAAACTCAGAATCATTGATACGTAAAGACACATGCAGCCCCATGTTCATTGCAGCATTGTTCACAGTGTCCAAGACATGGAAACAACCAAAAAGCCCGTCAATAGATGACTGGATAAAGAAGATGTGGCACATATACACTATGGAATACTACTCAGCCATAAGAAATGATGACATCGGATCATTTACAGCAAAATGGTGGGATCTTGATAACATTATACGAAGTGAAATAAGTAAATCAGAAAAAACCAGGAACTGCATTATTCCATACGTAGGTGGGACATAAAAGTGAAACTAAGAGACATTGATAAGAGTGTGGTGGTTACGGGGGGAGGGGGGAGAGGGAGAGGAAAAGGGGGAGGGGGAGGGGCACAAAGAAAACTAGATAGAAGGTGACAGAGGACAATCTGACTTTGGGTGATGGGTATGCAACATAATTGAATGACAAGATAACCTGGACTTGTTATCTTTGAATATATGTATCCTGATTTATTGATGTCGCCCCATTAAAAAAATAAAATTATTTTTTAAAAAAGTGATTGTCCTATACTATTTTTAGGAAGATAAGTTTATGATTATCACATATACAAGAAAAAAAAAAACCTAAGTTAATTTTTACTTATGTTCAAGAAATAAGTTAAGAGTTAGTTGTGCTGATTGGCTTAAATAGCTTTGCCTGCCAAGGAATTTTCAAGTCCTGTTTCCATTTTGTATTTAATTTTAACAACACCAATTCAGTCCTCTCATATTTTTCACTTAGATTAGGTGGAATAAAGTAGTTCCAGATAACCATTTTTATACAGAAAAATTAGATCTAAATTATATTCAAACTGTAGTCAGATTATACACAAGCACAGGTTGTTTAGAGATTCCCAAATGCTTCTTGTTAAGAGTGGCAGATCTGGGTGACCAACAAATCTCATAAGCTTCAGGATATTAAAATCCTGTAAAAAAAAAAAAAATAATGGTCGAAGTATAATGGAAATTACACATCTTCAAGAATCAACGCTCTGGTTATATATACTTGAGATTTTTGTATCTGAATTCTCCAGGTTTCACATGAAGTCTATCCTTCTTGGACTCGGGGCTGGGAGTTGAAGGGCAGTGACTGAGAGTTCAGAAAGAATCTTTAGAAAATATTTTCAAACCCAAACTACTTTCTATTTTTGCTACTTAGCTTAGAGCCATAGGCATTCAAAGTCCTCACAGGCAGAGGTGGATTAAGGTCGGTTGAGGCCCCGGGTGCAGAAGAAAATATTGAGCCCCTTAAAAAAAGAGAGAGAGACAGGGAAAATAAAAATACATGTTAACTATATTTTTAAATAAATAAAAAATATTATGTACTATTAAAGTTAAAATTGCACATATAAAACCAAACTTAGTGTCATTAGAAAAAAAGTGTGAAGTTGAGGTTTTGCGGGGCCCTTTGGAAGTCGGGGCTCACTGGTGTGTACCCAGTGCACCCGCTGTTTAATCTGCCTCTGCTTACAGGCTACTATTGCTTTAAAACATGAATCATCCCACTTACTTTTGGAGCCATTCCCATTACTAATATGTTTATTACCACAAATGACTTGTTTACTAGCTGTGATACTCAATTGCCCTAAGACACATTATCCTCATGTCTAAAATGGAGTGGGGGGAATGCTACCTACCTCACAGGGTTGATATGAGAATTAAGTGAGATGATGGTATTAAATATTTGGGATGATGTAAGTATGGAATGAATACTTGCCAACATCAGCTATACTCCATGAAAGCAGAAGCCATATCTGTCAAAACTACTGGAACTACTGTATACCAAGTTCTTGGGAAACAGGAAGTACTCAAAAAATAGGTGTTCAGTTGGAAGCGCCTGTGTGACCGAGTAGGTGGTGGGATCTTGCTCGCTGACTAGTCCTTTCCTTGTCTTACTTGTTTGAGCTTCAACAGAATTCAAAATATCTGGCAGTAATGCTGGGAAGGACTCCACAGGGGCCAACACAAAGGTGGTTTCTGGCTCACAGAAAGCCGGCTTGCTGTTTCCCATAAGCCATATTTATGGACACCTGAAATCTAGGACTATCAGCCATGAAGGTGTGGGCAACTACTGTTGTGTACAGTGCAGTCATCCCCAAGTACCTCGCCCAGAGGTACTGGAATTGACAGGAAATGCATCAAAAGACTTAAAGGTAAAAGCATTACCCCTCCTCATTTGCAATTTGCTATTTGTGGAGATGAAGAATTGGACTCTCTCATCAAGACTACCAATTGCTGGTGGTGATGGCATTCCACACATCCACAGATCTCTGCCTGGACAGAAAGGGTTGCCTGGATTTCTTACTATCTCTAAATAGTAACAGCTACCCAGTGTAGGTGATTCCAGTGGACTGTAAGTCTGTGAAAGATACAATTTTGCCTTTTTGTAATTCTCTTTGGGCAAGCTGAAAGTTTATATTGCTTTCCAACCAACCAAATTTCTGCATTCCACTTCTAACCATATATAAGTGATACTGTGGCTTCAAAGAAGCTATTTATTCTGAAATAGTGAGTTTTGATTGAGTCATCTAAAAGAACTAGAAAAAGAACAGCAAGTAAAGCCCAAATGTAGTAGAAGGAAGGAAATAATAAAGATCAGAGCAGAAATAAATGACATAGAGGCTAAAGGAACAATACTGAGGATCAATGAAACTAGGAGCTGGTTCTTTGAAAAGGTAAACAAGATTGATCAACCTTTAACTAGACTCACCAAGAAAAATAGAGAGAGGACTCAAATAAATAAAATTAGAAATGAGAATGGAGAAATAACAACTGACACAACAGAAATACAAAATATTGTAAGAAAATACTATGAAGGACTGTATGCCAAAAAACTAGACAACCTAGATGAAATGGACAAATTCCTTGAAACATACAATCTTCCAAAAATCAATCTGGAAGAATCAGAAAACCTAAACAGACCGATTACACCAAATGAG
The DNA here is from genome assembly GCF_036850995.1 of Saccopteryx leptura. Classification (NCBI taxonomy): domain Eukaryota; kingdom Metazoa; phylum Chordata; class Mammalia; order Chiroptera; family Emballonuridae; genus Saccopteryx; species Saccopteryx leptura. The sequence continues at coordinate 70,534,144 of NC_089507.1, read as the reverse complement.
ATCGAAACAGTTATCAAAAAACTCCCAACAGCCTGACCTGTGGTGGCGCAGTGGATAAAGCATCGACCTGGAAATGCTGAGGTCGCCGGTTCGAAACCCCGGGCTTGCCTGGTCAAGGCACATATGGGAGTTGATGCTTCCAGCTCCTCCCCCTTTCTCTCTCTCCCTCTCTCTCTCCTCTCTAAAAATTAATAAATAAAATTAAAAAAAAAAAAAAAACTCCCAACAAAGAAAAGTCCTGGGCCTGATGGCTTCACAAGTGAATTCTACCAAATATTCAAAGAAGAACTAACTCCTATCCTTCTCAAGCTATTTCAAAAAATTCAAGAGTTGACTTTTTAAAAAAACTATTTGGATTTTAATTGTGATGCAGAAGTTACAGAAATAAACTTTTCGTTTTGTAGAGACATTATTTTACTCCAGTGAATAAGCTCATTAAACATCATACTCTCCCTTTCCCCACCACAAAAAAAGAAAATTAGTATGTTCAGTGAACAAAAGAATTAACCTCAATCCAATTTGGGAATCATTTAAACAAAAATAAGAGGAGGCAAGAAGACAGAAGAGAGTGCTCTGCATTTATATTAATTTTCTTTAAGAAACATGTCAGTGCATTTATTTGAAAGGAAGAGAGAGAGACAGGAAGGGAGAGGGCGAGAAGCATCTATTTTTAGCTCCTTTTACTTTAGTTGTTCATTGATTGCTTTTTATATATGCCTTGATGGGGGCCAAGCCAGTGTCTCCTTGCTCAAACCAGCGACCTTGGGCTTTCATGCCAGTGACCTTTGGACTCAAGCTGACAAGGGATCATGATGATCCCCTGCTCACGCCAGCAACCCTGCCCTGACGAGACCATGCTCAGTGCCGGAAACATCAGTGTTCCGGGTCAATGCTTTATCTTCTGTGCCACCACCAGTCAGGTACGTCAGTTCATTTTCAAAGCATTTTATAATAGCCTCATGGCTTTAAAAGACTGTTTTATTACTAAGAAAATTAGTTTTTCTTTCACAACTTCATGAAACACGTCACTCAAATCTACATCTGTTGGGCTGTTTTTAAGAATTTTTTGTCTTGAGAAAAACAAAAATAACCCTGCATACTATCCCACCCTAAATATTTGAAATTTGAAACCGCTTATTTCTATATCCACTCCCCACACTATACATGCCAGTGAAACACTTTAGAAATGCCAATGGCTGGAAGGAAAAAGAAGCCATAATGGTTCTCAACCACCTACTCGGGCCTTGGTTTTGCCTCCTTTTCCCTGTCTATCAGCTGCGCTAGAAGGTGTGGTGTGGAGATGGAAATGTTAAAAACAACATTAACTAAAAAATAGGAAGAAGTGGGCACTGCCCTGGACACAGACATGCCCCCCTCACTCCGTGGAATTCGGGGAGCAACAAGAATACTGACAGAGGAACAAAGGGAATGAAAGTACAGTTCTTCCCATCCTCTCCCTTCATCTCCCCTTGCAGCCCTGGACTCCTGTGCAGTCCTTTGAGCAGGAGCTGTCCAATCCCCAAAGGCAAGGTGGTACTGGCAGATGTATATACATTTAGATCAATGAAATAGGAATGAAAGTCCAGAAATAAACTAACATTTACAGTTAATTGATTTTCAACTAGGGTCTCAAGACAGTTCAATAAGGGTATAAAGAATAGTCTTTTCAACAAACGGTGTTGGAACGGCTGTATATTCACGTGCAAAAGAATAAAGTTGGAGTCCTACTTCACACCATATAAAAAGAATTTCACTAAAAATTGTTCCAAGACCTAAATATAAGAGCTAAAGCTAGGGAACTCAGAGAAGAAAACACAGGTGTAAATTTTTGTGAACTTGGATTAGGTGATAGTCTCTTAGACAAGACACCAAAAGAAATTTTGTTCTCCAACCACATTATCAAAAAGTGAAAAGACCACGCCCAAAATGAGAGAAAATATTTGCAAATCATATATCCGATCAGAGACTTAGATCCAGAATATATGTAAAACTCTTACAACTCAATAATTTAAAAAAGAACCCAATTTTAAAAATGTCCAAAAAATGTCAACAGATATTTCTCCAAAGAAGATATACATATTGCTAATAAACAAATGAAAAAATAGCTCAACATAATTAGCTATGAAGGAAATGCAAATCAAAACCACATGGAAATACCATGTCATACTCTCTAAGATGTCCAGAACCAAAGAGACAGATAATAAAAAGTCCTGGCAAGGATGTGGAGAAACTGCAACACTTGTACATTGCTGGTGGGGTTTTAAAAGGGCATAGCTGCTTCTGAAACAAGCTGGAAGTTCCTCAAAAGGTTAAACATATGACAGACCAATTCCACTTCTAGGTATATACTCAAGCTAAATAAAAACATATGTACAGGTATATAAAAATTTTAACACAAGTGTTCACAACAACATTATTTATATTAGCCAACACTTGGAAACAACCCAACGTCTACCGACTGATGAATGGTTAAATAAATGTGGTATTTCCATACAAATGAATATTACTTGTCAATAAAATGGAATGAAGTACTGATATATGCTACAACATGGATGAACCTTGAAAACATTATACTAAATGAAAGTAGACAGTCACAAAGGACTATATATTGTATGTATATACTTACACTTTCTAGCCAAAAAAATTATAAAGCAATTCTGACTTACACCACTGTTCTAACAAAGAATACAAAATTAGATCTGCCCCAGCCGTGGGCGGGGCGGGGTGGCAGGGAACGTTTGTGCCGCCTGTCATTGTGCGGCCCAGGCTGTGGTCCCGCAGTCTGTATTGACAGGCTGGCACCCGTAGCCACCTGCTTAGCCCTGCCCCGCTGATGCTGCCGTTCTTGTTGGTGCCGCTCTCAATGGTCCCCCAGCTCACCCTCCTAGCTGCCCACCCTACCCCACTTCAGGCCCTACAGCAAAGAGCACAGCTCATCTTGCAGATACCAGTGCCACTGACACCCAGGGTCACTTGGTGTCCCATGTGGTGTCCCAGGCAATGGTCCAGACAAAGGTTCGGGCTTGCTGGGCTGCCCTGGTTCAGAAGCCCATCTTCCCTGGAGGCAGTAAGAAGGGCCCTGGTGAGAATCTCTTCTACAAAGTGACTGTCTTACACCAAGTTCCTGTCCTGTGGCTGTGGCACAGGCCTGTCTCATGGTGCCCAGGCCATGGCACAGTGGTGTGGTAGACAGTTAGACACAAACAGAGAAAGGACTATAGGCCAGGCCCAGAAGATCACCAGAGCAGAAGGCCCCTGGTGCCTAGCTATGGGCAAAACTAGAAAAACAAGGATCTTACCCCCAGGATAACCTTTCCTTCAGGAGCATATTGCTGGTAATGTGGTTCAGACCCCCTTCTCTGACTTTTCCTCCTCTGCTTGTTGCTAGTCATGCCAGTTACACTCCCTTAGCAGCAAAGTGAACAACAGGGCCAGAGAATAGTCCTTAAACCTTAACCCCTGGGAGTAACATCTAGGCCTCAGTTGTGTTCTCAGCTCCAGGCCCAGAAAAGCAGCAAAATCAGACAAGTGATGCCACAGCTAACCTCAGGACCAGCTGCACTGACTAATAACCCCCTTCCCTGGTACTGACCAATCAGCGCAGATCATGACCCTAAAAAGATAGACTTGGAGAACTGATAAACATTCTATTGAGATCCTCCCCATGGGACCTCCCCTAAGATCTCCACCCTTAAAAGACCTAAGGACTGAAGACCTAGAATGCTCTTCTTCCGAGAGCAAGCCCACACCTTTCCCTTGCCCTGGGGACATATATCTCCTAAATTCTAAGGGTCCTCACAAGACTTGGAACCACAAGAGCGGTAGGCAGTGGTAGCTCATTCCAAGCTACTCCCACCCCCCGTCTCCAAGACCCTCTTTTCGCTGACTTCCAAGTGAGCCAAAGCAGCCCTGCCTAGGCTCTCTTGTTGTTTCATTTGTTCTAGGCCCTTTCTTGTTTCACTGTCTCCGGCTTTAATAAATTTACTCTCAAAATCACTTGGACTCGTGCTGTGAAAAATTTCCAGCATGAAGTCAAGAATTCATATATCACAGGGTCGCCCTAGGCAGACCTGAAGGGCCAGCTCCCCTGGTCTGGTAACAGGGCAGGGCGAGTGGGGTGGCACTCACATAAAGCCCCTAATTGGGACCTGCCTCTGGGCTGGCCTGACTGCAGCCTCCTTGGTGGTGTTCAGCATCTGCAATGGGCTGGTCCAGTCAATTAAAAAAATTTTTTTTGCCCGGCCGGTTGGCTCAGGGGTAGAGCATCGGCCTGGCGTGCAGAAGTCCCGGGCTCGATTCCCGGCCAGGGCACACAGGAGAAGCGCCCATCTGCTTCTCCACCCCTCCCCCTCTCCTTCCTCTCTGTCTCTCTCTTCCCCTCCCGCAGCGAAGCTCCATTGGAGCAAAGATGGCCCAGGCGCTGGGGATGGCTCCTTGGCCTTTGCCCCAGATGCTAGAATGGCTCTGGTCTCAACAGAGCGACGCCCCGGAGGGGCAGAGCATCGCCCCCTGGTGGACAGAGCGTCGCCCCCCTGGTGGGCGTGCCAGGTGGATCCCGGTCGGGCGCATGTGGGAGTCTGTCTGACTGTCTCTCCCCGTTTCCAGCTACAGAAAAATACAAAAAAAAAAAATTTTTTTTTTTGAATTATTATCGAGTCATTTAGTTGCAAGTGGCAGGATGTCCTTTTTTTGTGGCTGGATAATATATATCTATAACATTTTCTTTTTTAAATTAAATTTGTTAGGGTTAAAAAAGTATATAAAATTAGAAGTGAAATTTCACTAAACTAGTAACTTCTTATCTGGTTAATAAGACCAATCAGTTTAATAAAAATGCCAGCTATTTCATTATCAAACATAGATATTTTCTGAAATGTGATGCTATATTATATTTATATTATATTAATTATATTATACTAATTATTATATTATATGTGGGATAAGAAGAAAAGTAAAGGCACGGCTGGTTGGCTCAGTTGGTTAGAACGTTGTCTGGATAACCAAAGGCTGCAGTCAGAGCACATACAAGAATAAACCAATGAATGAATGAATCGGAGAAACAACAAATCTATGTTTTTGTCTCTCTCTCTCTCTCTCAAATTAGTACATAAATATTTTATTAAGTTAAAAAAAAGTAAACTTTTGAAACATGGTTTCTTCATAGTCTATCATGGAATTCCAATTCTAGACCCACAAAAAGTTTGAAAAAAGAGCCCTAGCAGAGGAATTATGTTACATGTATAAGGGGAACATGACATATTATTGAAGAATTACTGGAACCCTATTATTTTAATAACAGCAAGGTCTAAAAACAGTTTCTGAAACTCTGTGACAAAGCCTATTTAAATACCATCATATTCACCTGGGATTAATAATATCCAGAGTGTTTCCATTTTTATAGTGCACAAAAACAAAAACAACCATCTGCATAATTGAGCCATTTTTATAAAACAGGTTCTATAATGTGTGAAAGGACTAAAAAGTATATAAAAGAATCATTATTACTGACAATGACAAAAATATTACAGGATTTGATAGTCACCAATATCTCAAATTATTTTTCCTGGCATATGGATACCACTTCAGTAAAGTTAGACATACTTTATGACTTTTTGGACTAGTAATAATTGACTGTAAGTGAAATAAGCATACTTTTATTCTTTCTTTATTTTTATTTAATTTTTCTTAGGTGACAAGCAGGAAGACAGAGTGACAGACTCCTGCCTGTGCCCCAACTGGGATCCACTCAGCAAGCCCCTTACTGGTTGATGCTCTGCCCATCTGAAGCCGTTGCTCTGTTGCTTGGCAATGGAGCTATGTTAGTGCCTGAGGCACGATCATGGAGCCATTCTCATCACCTGGAGACAACTTGCTTCAACTGAGCCATGACTGTGGGAGAGGAAGCAGATGGTTACCTCTCCTCTGTGTCCTGACTGGGAATTGAACCTGGGACGTCCATACACAGAGCCAATGCTCTACCATTGAGCCAAAGGGTCAGGGCCTAATTATTTTTTTATTAAATTTTTTAACTTATGTTAACATGGATTCAAGTATCCCACTCAATAAACACCCTCATCCCTAACAACATGCCCCTCATTACAACCCTTTGTCCTCTATACCCCAAATTTCTTCCCGGCCCCCTCCCCTCTGGGATTTGCTGTTTTGCTGTTCTGTTATCTATATGTTATATATATATATATATATATATATATATATATATATATATATAAATTATATATATAATTTATATATAAAAACAGTATATATATATAAAATATATATATTATATATATTATATATATATTTTATATATATATAATATGTATTATATATATATAAAAAATATATATAAAATTTTACTAATCCCTTCACCTTCTCTGATCCCATCCCCTCATCTCTTCCTTCTGACAGCTGTCCCTCTGCTCTCTGTGACCCCACCTCTGCCTCTACTCCATTGCTCAATTCACCTTTATTACATTCCACATATAAGTGAGATTATATAATATATTCCTTTCTCTGCCTGGCTTATTTCACTTAGCATAAAAATCTCCAGGTCCATCCATGCCATTGCAAAAGGTAATATTTCCTTCTTTTTCGTGGCCTTATAGTATTCCATTGTGTATATGTACCGCAGCTTATTTATTTATTTATCCAGTGATGGACACTTGGGCTGTTTCCAGAGCTTGACTATTATAAACAATGTTGCAATAAACATGGGGTACATATCTTTTTTTGAATCAGTGTTTTGGGATTCTTAGGATATATTCCTAAAAGTGAGATAGCTGGGTCAAAAGGCAGTTCGATTTTTAATTTTTTGAGGAAATGCCATACTGTTTTCCACAGTGGCTGCACCAGTCTGCATTCCCACCAGCAGTGAGGAAGAGTTCCCTTTTCTCTACACCCTCGCCAGCACTTGTTGTGTGTTGATTTGTTAATGGGCACCATTATGACAGGTGTGAGGTGATATCTCATTGTGGTTTAAATTTGCATTTCTCGGCCCTGGCCGGTTGGCTCAGCGGTAGAGCATTGGCCTGGCGTGCGGGGGACCCGGGTTTGATTCCCGGCCAGGGCACATAGGAGAAGCGCCCATTTGCTTCTCCACCCCTCCTCCTTCCTCTCTGTCTCTCTCTTCCCCTCCCGCAGCCAAGGCTCCATTGGAGCAAAAGATGGCCCGGGCACTGGGGATGGCTCCTTGGCCTCTGCCCCAGGCGCTAGAGTGGCTCTGGTCGCGGCAGAGCGACGCCCCGGAGGGGCAGAGCATCGCCCCCTGGTGGGCAGAGCATTGCCCCTGGTGGGCGTGCCAGGTGGATCCTGGTCGGACGCATGCGGGTGTCTGTCTAACTGTCTCTCCCCGTTTCCAGCTTCAGAAAAATACAAAAATAAATAAATAAATAAATAAATAAATAAATAATAAATTTGCATTTCTCTGATGATTAGTGTCATTGAACATTTTTTTTCATATGCCTGTTGGCCATCTGTACTTCTTTGGAGAAGTGTCTATTCAGTTCCTTTGCCCATTTTATTTTTAAATGGGAAGCAAGGAGGCAGAGAGACAGACTCCCGCATGCACCTGGCCAGGACCCACCCAGCATGCCCACTAGAGAGTGATGCTCTGCCCATCTGGGGCATTGTTCTTTTGCAACCAGAGCCATTTTAGCACACGAGAGGGAAGCCACAGAGCCATCTGCAGCACCTGAGCCAACTTTGCTCCAATGGAGCATTGGCTGCAACAGGGGAAGAGAGATAGAGAGAGAAAGGAGAGGGGTAAGGGTGGAGAAGCAGATGGGTACTTCTCCTGTGTGCCCTGGCTGGGAATCAAGCCCGGGACATCCACATGCTAGGCTGACACTCTACCACTGTGCCAACCAGCCAGGGCTATTAAGTTCCTTTGCCCATTTTTTAATTGGATTGCTTATATTCCTGGTCTTGTGTTTTAGAAGTTCTTTATAAATTTTGGTTATTAATCTTTTATCAGACATATTGGTGAATATGTTCTCCCATTGTACAGGTTGTCTTTTAATTTTGTTAATGATGTCTTTTGCTGTGCAAAAGCTTTTTAGTTTGACACAGTTCTGTTTGTTTATTTTGTCCTTTCACTTGCCCTTGGGGATATATTGGCAAAAATATTGCTGCGAGAGATATTGGAGAGTTTAGTGCCTATGTTTTCTTCCAAGATTTTTATGGTTTTGCAACTTATATTTAGGTCTTTTATCCATTTTGAGTTTATTTTTGTGAATGGTGTAAGTTGGTGGTCTAGTTTCATTTTTTTGCATGTACTTGTCCAATTTTCCCAACACTGTTTATTAAAGAGACTGTCTTTATACTCCATTGTCAAATATCAATTGATCATAAAGGCATGGGTTTATTTCTGGGTTTTCTGTTCTGTTGCATTGATCTATATGCCTGTTCTTATGCTAGTACCAAGCTCTTTTGATTACAGTGGCCTTATAGTATAACTTGACATCAGAAAGTATAATACTTTCCACTTTGTTCTTTGTTTTCAAGATTGCTGAGGCAATTTGGGTTCTTTCTTGGTTCCATATTTGTTCAAGATCTGTGATGTATGCCATTAGTATTTTAGTAGAGATTGCATTAAATCTATAGATTGCTTTGGACAGTATAGACATTTTAATGATGTTTATTCTTCCTACCCATGAACACAGCATATGCTTCCACTTCTTTGTATCTTTCAAGATTTCTTTTTTCAATGTCTTCTAATTTCCTGTCTATAAGTCTTTACTTCCTTCATTAAATTGACTCCTAGGTACTTAATTTTTATTGTTGTTGCAATAGTGAAGCGAATTGTTTTCTTAATTTATCTTTCTGATAGTCTATTGGTGGTATATAAGAATGCTGATTTCTGAATATTAATTTTTTTTATCCTTCCATGTTTCTGAATTTATTTATCAGTTCTAAAAAAAGTTTTTTGACTAGACTATAGGATTTTCTATGTACAGTATCATGTCATCAACAAATAATGACAGTTTTAATTCTTGTTTTCCAATTTGGATGCCTTTTATTTCTTCTTCTTGTCTGATTGCAGTGGCTAGAACTTCCAGAATTAAGTTGAATAAGAGTGGTGACGAGGGGCAAGATGGTAATGGAGTAGGCGGACGTACCAACTTCCAACTCCCAGAACCAAAGTGGATTACAACTTAATTTTAAGAACTATCATCTGAAAAAACCAACTTTGAACTAAACTAAGAGGACTCTTCAACCAAGGAACACTGAAGAAGCCACATTGAGACTGGTAAGAAAAGTGGAAACAGAGAGAGGGCTGCCCAGCTCACCAGAGGGAACAGCAGCCTGGAGAGACTTGTGTGGAGGGAAGAGAGTTTAGCAGAGAGAAGAAGGACCTGGGCCCCAAAAACAAAGCCCCAGCCTGCAGCCCCAGAGCCTAGACAGTATTTAGTTGCAAAACAAGTCAGGATACTGTTTGTGAGAAAGAGACAGATTTCTCAGACCCAGGATTCTTCTTAAAGGGACCATGCAGAAAACTTCTCTCACAACCACCCACCCAGGGCTCCGGGAAATGGGAGAGAGGAGAGGTCTAGAGAGTGGGAAAAGAGTGTAATCTAGGAGGCACAGGGAGAAACACTTTGAGAGACAGCCACCCTAACCCTTGGGCTGAGTCACTCCCCATATCTGAAGTGAAATTTCCCCTGGAACCAGTAATACCAGCAAAAGGAAGCAGGACACCAGCCATACAAGCTCTCCCGCAGCACTCAGATTAGAGCTGCTTAGAAGGAGGAAGCTTTCAGGACTACAGTAGGGAATGCTAAGATCTGAACTGCAGCACCCCCACCCACACCGTTGAGGGCTTGCTGGAGGGTGGGTGGCAGGAGGATGCAGAAGCGTGGTTCCGTCACTGGGGGTGAAAGCTGGCCAGCCATGCCTGAGGCCCAGCATGAGCTCAGTCTAACCCAGCAGAAGCAGAGGGGAGGAGCGAAAGTGGTCTGGCCCTGCTAGGGGACTGCTGCAACCCCGCCTGCCAGGGAAGGGTGAGAGCCTGAGAAGAGGTGGAGATCCATCACTGAGCAAGAGCATGCAGCTTTGCCCGGCCTGCAGAGCCAAGGTTTGCGGCCCTAAGCACAAGCTAGCTCTGCCCCCAAGGGCAGGGCAAAAGCCCAAGAAAAGGCAGAGATCTCACAGCTGAGCGTGCCCCCACAGCCCCACCCTACCTGCAGAGACGAGGTTTGCGGCCCCACCCGTGAGCCGGCTCTGACAGTGAGGACTGAGCAGTAGCCCAGGAACAGGCAGAGACCTGCAGCTGAGCAAAGATGCTCACCCCTGGCTTGTGGCCTGTGCACGATACGCAACCCCACCAGCGGGGCAGGGGCGAAGACTGAGACGAGCTGAGGCTTGTAGAACCAGGCATGTAAACACAGCCCCTCCTGTGGAGGAGAGGCAGAAACTGCAGTGACAGCCACAGCGGGCCACGCTGGCAACGCCCATATCTCAACGCCCTAGGCAGTGGCAGAGGGGGTAGCAGACCTGCAGACAGACCAAACCTAAGGAACACAGAGGCAACACCTATTGGACTCCAGTGGCCAAACCCTTCTTGTACACAGACAAAATGGGCAGGCAGAGAAATGCAACCCAAATGAATCAAGAGAAATCTCCAGAGAAGGACCTGAATGAGTCAGATATAACCAAATTACCAGATGCAGAGTTTAAAATAATGATTGTTAGGATGTTCAAAGAGCTTAGAACAACAATAGATGGTCATTATGAACACCTAAATAAAGAGATAGCAAATATAAAAAAAGAAATTAAAATAATAAGAAAGAATCAGTCAGAAATAACAAATACAATATCAGAATTGAAGACCACAACAGAAGGAATTAAAAGCAGGATGAATGAAGCTGAGGATCAAATCAGCGAGTTAGAGGACAAGATAAACAAAGGCACGAAAGTAGAGCAGAAAAAAGAAAGGAGACTCAAAAAGTCTGAGGAAACTCTAAGAGAGCTCTGTGACAACATGAAGAGAAATAACATCCACATCATAGGGGTTTCTGAAGAAGAAGAGAAAGAACAAAGGATAGAAACTTTGTTCAATCATATCATAGCTAAAAACTTCCCTAAATTGAAGTAGGAAAAAGTCTCACACATCCAAGAAGCACAGAGAACTCCATTAAAGAGAAACCCAAAGAAACCTACACCAAAACACATCATAATTAACATGCCAAAGCTAAGTGATAAAGAGAAAATATTAAAAGCTGCTAGAGAGGCCCTGGCAGGTTGGCTCAGCGGTGGAGCGTCGGTCTGGTGTGCGGGGAACCCGGGTTCGATTCCCGGCCAGGGCACATAGGAGAAGCGCCCATCTGCTTCTCCACCCCTTCCCCCTCCTTCCTCTCTGTCTCTCTCATCCCCTCCCACAGCCAAGGCTCCATTGGAGCAAAGATGGCCCGGGCGGTGGGGATGGCTCCTTGGCCTCTGCCCCAGGCACTAGAGTGGCTCTGGTCATGGCAGAGCAATGCCCCGGAGGGGCAGAGCATCGCCCCCTGGTGGGCAGAGCGTCGCCCCTGGTGGGCGTGCCGGGTGGATACCGGTTGGGCGCATGTGGGAGTCTGTCTGACTGTCTCTCCCCGTTTCCAGCTTCAGAAAAATACAAAAGAAAAAGGAAAAAAAATTAAAAAAAAAATTAAATTAAAAAAAAGCTGCTAGAGAAAAAAAGGCTATCACCTGCAAAGTAGCCCCCATAAGGATGACATTTGATTTCTCAACAGAAACACTTGAGGCCAGGAGGGAATGGCAAGAAATATTCAAAGTAATGTAGAACAAGAACCTACAACAAAGACTACTTTATCCAGCAAGGCTATTGTTTAAAATTGAAGGACAAATAAAAAGCTTCCCAGACCAAAAAAAACAAAACAAACTTTAGGAATTCACTACAACCAAACAAATGCTGTAAGAAATACTAAAGGGCCTGTTGTAAACAGAACAAAGGGGGAAAAGAGTACAGCAAAAGAGGAATACAGCTTTAAAGAATAAAATGGCAATAAACAACTACATATCAATAATAAACTTAAATATAAATGGATTAAATAATCCAATCAAAAGACAGAGGGTAGCTATGTAGATAAGAAAACAGGAACCATACATATGCTGTCTGCAAGAGACACACGATAAAACAAAAGATGCACAGCTTGACCAGGCGGTGGCGCAGTGGATAGAGCTTTGGACTGGAATGCTGAGGACCCAGGTTCAAGACCCCAAGGTCGCCAGCTTGAGTGCGGGCTCATCTGGCTTGAGCAAAATAAAAAATGCTCACCAGCTTAAAACCAAGGTCGCTGGCTCAAGCAAGGGGTTACTTGGTCTGCTGAAGGCCCGCGGTCAAGGCACATATGAGAAAGCAATCAATGAACAACTAAGGTACTGGAACAAAAAACTGATGATTGATACTTCTCATCTCTCTCCGTTCCTGTCTGTCTGTCCCTATCTATCCCTCTCTCTGACTCTCTCTCTCTCTCTGTCCCTGTAAAGAAAAAAAATAAAATAAACTTAAAAAACCAAAAGATGCACATAGACTGAAGGTAAAGGGATGAAAAAAAATATTTCATGCAAATGGAAATGAAAAAAAGCTGGGGTAGCAATACTTTTATCAGACAAAATGGACTTTAAAACAAAGGCTATAATAAAAGATAAAGAAGGTCACTACATAATGATAAAGGGAGTGATCCAACAGGAAGATATAACCATTATAAATATCTATGCCCCTAATATAGGAGCACTTAAATATATAAAGTAGATTTTGATGGATATAAAAGGTGAGATCAACAGTAATACTATAATGGTAGGGGATTTCAATACCCCACTAACATCCATCACTAGATAGATCCTCAAGAAAGAAAATTAACAAAGAAACAGCAGATTTAAAGGACACACTAGATCAACTTGATTTAATACATATCTTCAGAATTTTTCATCCTAAAGCAGCAGAATATACATTCTTTTCAAGTGCTCATGGTACATTCTCTAGGATCGACCACATGTTAGGGCACAAAAGCAGTCTAACAAATTTAAGAAGATTGAAATCATATCAAGCATTTTCTCTGATCACAATGGCATGAAACTAGAAATCAAACACAACAGAAAAATTGAAAATTACTCAAACACTTGGAAACTAAATAACATGTTATTAAATAACAAATGGGTTAACAATGAGATCAAAGAAGAAATAAAAAAATTTCTAGAAATGAATAATAATGAGCATACATCAACTCAAAATTTATGGGACACAGCAAAAGCAGTCCTGAAAGGGAAGTTCATAGCACTACAAGCATACCTTATGAAGCCAGAAAAAGCTCAAATAAAGAACTTAATCCTGCATCTAAAAAGAACTAGAAAAAGAACAGCAAGTAAAGCCCAGGGGTAGTAGAAGGAGGGCAATAATAAAGATCAGAGTGGAAATAAATAGCATAGAGGCTAAAGAAACAATACTGAGGATCAATGAAACTAGGAGCTGGTTCTTGGAATAAAAAAACAAGATCGATGAACCTTTAACTAGACTCACCAAGAAAAAAGAAAGTAAATAAAATTAAAAATGAGAGAAGAGAAATAACAACTGACACAGCAGAAATACAAAATATTGTAAGAAACTAAAATGAAGAACTGTATGCCAAAAAACTAGACAACTTAGATGAAATGGACAAATACCTTAAAACATACAATCTTCCAAAAATCAATTTGGAAGAATCAGAAAACCTAAACAGATTGTTTACAACAAATGAGATTGAAACAGTTATCAAAAAACTCCCAACAAAGAAAAGTCCTGGGCCTGATGGCTTCACAAGTGAATTCTACCAAATATTCAAAGAAGAACTAACTCCTATCCTTCTCAAGTTATTTCAAAAACTTCAAGAGGAAGGAAGACTTCCAAGCTCCTTTTATGAGGTGAGCATAATTCTGATTCTGAAACCAGGCAAAGACAACACAAAAAAATTATAGGCCAATATCCCTGATGAATTTAGATGCTAAAATCCTCAACAAAATATTAGCAAACCAGATCCAGCAATATATGAAAAAAATCATACACCATGATCAAGTGGGATTTATTCTGGGGAGGCAAGGCTGGTACAATATTCGCAAATCAATCAATGTGATTCACCACATAAACAAAAGGAAGGAGAAAAACCACATGATAATTCCAATAGATGCAGAAAAAGCATTTGATAAAATCCAGCACCCATTCATGACCAAAACTCTCAGCAAAGGGGAATGCAGAAAACATACCTCAACATGATAAAGGCCATCTATGACAAACGCACAGCCAATATCATACTCAATGGGCAAAAATTAAGAGCAATCCCCTTAAGATCAGAAACAAGGCAGGGGTGCCCCCTTTCACCACTCTTATTCAACAGAGTCCTGGAAGTCCTAGCCACCGCAATCAGACAAGAAGAAGAAATAAAAGGTATCCAAATTGGAAAAGAAGAAGTAAAACTATCTTCATTTGCAGATGATATGATATTGTATATAGAAAACCCTAAAGTCTCAGTAAAAAAACCCACTGGACCTGATAAATGAATTCAGCAGGTGGCAGGATATAAAATTAATACTCAGTAATCAGAGGCATTTTTATACACCAACAATGAACTGTCAGAAAGAGAAATTAGAGATGACGTTAGCGTAATGGCACGGTAGGAAGTGATACTGATAAATCTCCCCCAAAACTCAACAAGATCTTCAACCAGAAACAGAAAAACCTATCCTTGGAGCCTCCAGATGTTTCGCAATACACCCGAAGGTATGGTCGAGCAAAAAATTGACTAAATATATAATCAAACCCCGAAGGAAATAGGGAATAAGAAATGCTCCACTTTCCTCACTAACCTTAACAGGGCGGCTTTCACTGGGAACTGAGAATATAGAAACTGAGGCAGGTAAAGGGGGTGAATAGATCCAGGCCGTGGCACAAATGGCTGAACCAGGCTGTGGCATGGAGATCCAAGCCGAGGAAAAACTGTGCCTGTGGCAACCCAGTCAATACAAGCTAAGACTCGCGCCAAACCCAGACAAAGAAAGACAAGAGGGGCAGCCATTTTCCCCAATCTCCTGGTCGGCGCATGCAGATAGCAGGTGAGAGATTCCTCCGAGTGCCTCAGCAGTGGGTGCTTGTGTTATCCCACAGAGAGGTAGAGTCAGGGCCCTTTGTGTGGGCTGAAAGCGGAATCTCCAGGCCGCCCCAGCGCCCAGAGGGAGCTGTGCACGAGGAGGGAGCGAGAACCAATTCCAACGCTGGAACTTTTCCGTGCAGGTGGGGGTTACATGCAGAGTGTGAGACTTCCAGCCTGATATCCTGGTCTGAGCACAGATAGTGACCAAGAGTTTCCTCCAAGTGCCCCAGGAGTGGGCGCCCACCCGTGTTACCGGACAGAGTGGCAGAGCCAGAGGTCTTTGAGTGGACAGAAGCCCCGCCTGATTATGCTAGCAGCTCCGACTGACTGAGCCTTACCCAGAGCCCTGTGCTGAGTGGGAATAGAGTGGGGAGTGGCCAGCTCCTTGAGCCTCTAACTATCCAGGCAGAGGCAGCACCAACCCCATAGCTGGATTATCAGGCTACTAATTGAGGAAGGAAAGACTAGGAGAGAGGCTCCAGGAACACGGACTCTCTCACTGTCAGAGCCTATAAATGCTAATGAGCCTCGACTGCCAACGAGACTAAAGCACAATACATGACATCGCCATAGAGACTTATCAACTGCAAACCTCTACCTGAGCGTGCCAAAGGGGCAGAACCCGGGGTACAGAGTCACCAACCAGGAAGAGGGAGAGACAAAAAAAGCAAGAAGATAACCTCTCAAAATCAAGAATAATCTGCAAACTTTATAAGCTATCCCATTTTATTATATTTCTTCGTTTCTTTCTCTTATCTTCATTCTTGATTTTTTTTTTCCTCCTCCAATTTGGTCGTTTAACTCTCTGCCAGTCTTACTCTCTCCTCTCCTTGAACTACTCTACCCATAAGTGTTACATCTCCCATTATCTTTTCTTTCCTCTTCCTTTCTCTCTATGAGGGTTGCACTCCAAAACGCTTAACTCTCTCTCTCCTCTTTTTTCTTTTTTCTTCTTTTAGTGGTTCCCTCTTTTTTTCTCTCTCTCTCTTTCTTTTCTCCCTCTATATTAGTTTCTTCCTTTCTCCTTTATGTCTCCTCTCATTCAAATCTCAATAACAAACAAATTATCTTATCTGGGACTCAAACTTATGTTTGTGGCATTTTGGGGGTTTTTACTTCACCTTTTAAACTCACTAGCAGTGCTCCCATACCTGGCTCTCCATTTTATCTAGTTCTTGTTCCACTAAATACAATAGTAATTTTTTAATTTGTCCCCCCATTTTCCTGTTTCCCTCTTATTCCTCTCATCATAACACTTAGTCAACCAACACCTATAAGCAAATCATTTTATTCTTGACCCAAATTTTTTCATTATTTGCTTTCTGTGGGTCCATACCCCCTTTTTTTCTGGGGGTTTTTTTTTTGCCCCTTTATTACTTCTCCCCAATTCAGTCCCTCCAGTACAGGCACTGTTTGTTCTATTTAGTACAATATAATTCACAGTTCACCACAAGATTTTCTCAAGAAAGAGGGGAAAGGAGAGGAGAGGAAAAAAGGAGGGGGGAATAATTTCCTTTTTACTTTATTTTATTTTATTTTTCTTTATTTAATTATTATTTTTTTATAAAAAAAAACTCTTCGATTTTTTATTTTTATTTTTTTTTAACTTTTTATTCTTTATTAAATCTCATTAATACTATCAACAAAACCACCCTCAGATGTGATTAAGGAAGAGAAAATCGAATATCATGGATACAAAAGAAAGAGAGGTAACACAGATAGATGAGGAAAAATCTATGGAGAAAAAATTTAATATCTTGGAAACCTTGGAGTTAAATGACAGAGAATTTAAAATAAAAATCCTAAAAATATTCAGAGATATACAAGAAAACACAGAAAGGCAATTTAGGGAGCTCAGAAAACAACTCAATGAACACAAAGAATATATTTCCAATGAAATTGAAACAATAAAAACAAATCAAACAGAGATGAAAAACTCAATACCTGAGCTGAAAAACAATGTAACAAGCTTAGCTAATAGAACAGGCCAGATTGAAGGTAGGATTAGTGAAATAGAAGACAAGCAACTTGAGGCACAACATAGAGAAGAAGAAAGAGACTCAAAAATGTAAAAAAAAATGACATAGCCCTACAGGAATTATCTGACTCCATCAAAAAGAATAACATAAGAATAATAGGTATATCAGAGGGAGAAGAGAGAGAAAATGGAATGGAGAACATACTCAAACAAATAATAGATGAGAACTTCCCAAGCCTGTGGAAAGAACTAAAGCCTCAAATTCAAGAAGCAAACAGAACTCCGAGCTTTCTTAACCCCAACAAACCCACTCCAAGGCACATCATAATGAAATTGGCACAAACCAACGGCAAAGAAAAAATTCTCAAGGAAGTCAGGGAAAAGAAGAATACAACATATAAAGGAAGGCCCATTAGATTATCATCCAATTTCTAAACAGAAACTCTACAAGCTAGAAGAGAGTGGACCCCAATATTTAAAGTCCTAAAAGAGAGGAACTTTCAGCCACGAATACTATACCCATCAAAGCTATCCTTCAAATATGAAGGAGAAATAAAAACATTCATAGATACAGAAAAGATGAGGGAATTTATCATCAGAAAACCCCCACTCCAGGAATTACTAAAGGGAGTTCTCCAATCAGATACAAAGAACAACAACAACAACAAAAAAGGCCACAAGTAAAAGCTCCAAGAAGAACAGAATAAAACCAAATTTAAACTGTGACAACAACAAAAAAAACGGGGGGAGGAGAGGATGGAGATTAACAGTAGCAAAGGATGATGGAGTGCAAAAGTACTCACAAAATAGTGCGCTACAATGAACAGGTTAGGAACCCTTTTCATTACTTAAAGGTAACCAGCATTGAAAAAACCACCACAGAAGCACATGATTTAAAAAAGATAGCAACAGAGGAAAGATGTATGGAATACAACCAAATAAAAACAAAAGATAGAAAGATAAAAGAGAAGGATCAAACAAGACACAAAACTAACAGAAAGCAATCTATAAAATCACAATAGGGAACTCACAAGTGTCAATAATTACACTAAATGTAAACGGATTAAACTCACCAATAAAAAGACACAGAGTAGCAGAATGGATTAAAAAAGAAAATCCAACTGTATGCTGCCTACAAGAAACTCATCTAAGTAACAAGGATAAAAACAAATTCAATGTGAAAGGCTGGAAAACAATACTCCAAGCAAATAACATCCAAAAAAAAGCAGGTGTAGCAATACTCATATCTGATAATGCTGATTACAAGACTGCAAAAATACTCAGAGACAAAAATAGCCATTATGAAATGGCTAAGGGGACACTGAATCAAGAAGACATAACAATTCTTAATATATATGCACCAAACCAAGGAGCACCAAAATATATAAGACAGCTACTTATTGACCTTAAAACAAAAACTGACAAAAATACAATCATACTTGGAGACCTCAATACACCGCTGACGGCTCTAGAGAGGTCATCCAAACAGAGAATCAACAAAGATATAGTGGCCTTAAACAAAACACTAGAGCACCTGGATATGATAGACATCTACAGGACATTTCATCCCAAAGTGACTGAGTATACATTTTTCTCCAGTGTACATGGATCATTCTCAAGAATTGACCATATGTTGGGCCACAAAAACAACATCAGCAAATTCAGAAAAATCAAAGTTGTACCAAGCATATTTTCTCATCATAAAGCCTTGAAACTAGAATTCAACTGCAAAAAGGAGGGAAAAAATCCCACAAAAATGTGGAAACTAAACAACATACTTTTAAAAAATGAATGGGTCAAAGAAGAAATAAGTGCAGAGATCAAAAGATATATACAGACTAATGAAAATGACAATTCGACATATCAGAATCTATGGGATGCAGCAAAAGCAGTGATAAGAGGAAAGTTCATATCACTTCAGGACTATATGAACAAACAAGAGAGAGCCCAAGTGAACCACTTAACTTCACACCTTAAGGAACTAGAAAAAGAAGAACAAAGACAACCCAAAACCAGCCGAAGAAAGGAGAAAATAAAAATCAGAGCAGAAATAAATGAAATAGAGAACAGAAAAACTATAGATAAAATTAATAGAACAAGGAGCTGGTTCTTTGAAAAGATCAACAAAATTGACAAACCCTTGGCAAGACTTACCAAGGAAAAAAGAGAAAGAACTCATATAAACAAAATCCAAAATGCAAGAGGAGAAATCACCACGGACACTGTAGATATACAAAGAATTATTGTAGAATACTATGAAAAACTTTACGCCACTAAATTTAACAACCTAGAAGAAATGGATAAATTCTTAGAACAATACAACCTTCCTAGACTGAGTCAAGAAGAAGCAGAAAGCCTAACCAGACCTATTAGTAGAGAAGAAATAGAAAAAACCATTAAAAACTCCCCAAAAATAAAAGTCCAGGCCCAGATGGCTATACCAGCGAATTTTATCAAACATTCAAAGAAGACTTGGTTCCTATTCTACTCAAAGTCTTCCAAAAAATTGAAGAAGAAGCAATACTACCAAACACATTTTATGAGGCCAACATAACCCTCATACCAAAACCAGGCAAGGATGGCACAAAAAAAGAAAACTACAGACCAATATCGCTCATGAATACAGATGCTAAAATACTAAACAAAATACTAGCAAATCGAATACAACAACATATTAAAAAAATAATACATCATGATCAAGTGGGATTCATCCCAGAATCTCAAGGATGGTTCAACATACGTAAAACGGTTAACGTAATACACCATATCAACAAAACAAAGAACAAAAACCACATGATCTTATCAATAGACGCAGAAAAGGCTTTCGATAAAATACAACACAATTTTATGTTTAAGACTCTCAACAAAATGGGTATAGAAGGAAAATATCTCAACATGATAAAGGCCATATATGATAAACCATTAGCTAACATATTAAATGGCACAAAACTGAAGTCTTTCCCCCTTAAATCAGGAACAAGACAGGGTAGTCCACTCTCTCCACTCTTATTTAATGTGGTACTAGAGGTTCTAGCCAGAGCAATCAGACAAGACAAAGAAATAAAAGGCATCCATATCGAAAAAGAAGAAGTAAAGGTATCACTTTTTTGCAGATGATATGATCCTATATATCGAAAACCCCAAAGAATCCACAAAAAGACTACTAGAAACAATAAGCCAATACAGTAAGGTGGCAGGATACAAAATTAACATACAGAAGTCAATAGCCTTTCTATATGCCAACAATGAAACATTTGAGAATGAACTCAAAAGAATAATCCCCTTCACGATTGCAACAAAAAAAATAAAATACCTAGGAATAAACATAACAAAGAATGTAAAGGACTTATATAATGAAAACTATAAACCATTGTTAAGGGAAATCAAAAAAGATATAATGAGATGGAAGAATATTCCTTGTTCTTGGTTAGGAAGAATAAATATAATCAAGATGGCCATATTACCCAAAGCAATATACAAATTTAATGAAATTCCCATCAAAATTCCAATGACATTTTTTAAAGAAATGGAGCAAAAAATCATCAGATTTATATGGAACTATAAAAAACCCCAAATAGCCAAAGCAATCCTAAAGAAAAAGAATGAAGCTGGGGGCATTACAATACCTGACTTCAAACTATATTATACGGTCACGACAATCAAAACAGCATGGTATTGGCAGAAAAATAGACACTCAGACCAATGGAACAGAATAGAAAGTCGAGAAATAAAACCACATATATATAGTCAAATAATTTTTGATAAAGGGGCCAACAACACACAATGGAGAAAAGAAAGCCTCTTCAATAAATGGTGCTGGGAAAACTGGAAAACCACATGCAAAAGAATGAAACTGGACTACAGTTTGTCCCCCTGTACTAAAGTTAACTCAAAATGGATTAAAGAGCTAAACATAAGACCTGAGTACATAGAAGAAGACATAGGTACTAAACTCATGGACCTGGGTTTTAAAGAGCATTTTATGAATTTGACTCCACAGGCAAGAGAAGTGAAAGCAAAAATTAATGAATGGGACTACATCAGACTAAGAAGTTTTTGCTCAGCAAGAGAAACTGATATCAAAATAAACAGACAGCCAAATGGGAAATGATATTTTCAAACAACAGCTCAGATAAGGGCCTAATATCCAAAATATACAAAGAACTCATAAAACTCAACAACAAACAAACAAACAATCCAATAAAAAAATGAGAAGAGGACATGAACAGACACTTCTCCCAGGAAGAAATACAAATGACCAACAGATATATGAAAAGATGCTCATCTTCTTTAGTTAGTAGAGAAATGCAAATCAAAACTGCAATGAGATACCACCTCACACCTGTTAGATTAGCTATTATTAACAAGACAGGTAATAGCAAATGTTGGGGAGGTTGTGGAGAAAAAGAACCCTCATACACTGTTGGTGGGAATGTAAAGTAGTACAACCATTATGGAAGAAAGTATGGTGGTTCCTCAAAAAACTGAAAATAGAACTACCTTATGACCCAGCAATCCCTCTACTGGGTATATACCCCAAAAACTCAGAAACATTGATACGTAAAGACACATGCAGCCCCATGTTTATTGCAGCATTGTTCACAGTGGCCAGGACATGGAAACAACCCAAAAGCCCGTCAATAGATGACTGGGTAAAGAAGATGTGGCACATATACACTATGGAATACTACTCAGCCATAAGAAATGATGACATCGGATCATTTACAGCAAAATGGTGGGATCTTGATAACATGATACGAAGTGAAATAAGTAAATCAGAAAAAAACAGGAACTGCATTATTCCATACGTAAGTGGGACATAAAAGTGAGACTAAGAGACATTGATAAGAGTGTGGTGGTTACAGGGGGAGGGGGGGAGAGGGAGAGGGGAAGGGGAGGGGGAGGGGCACAAAGAAAACTAGATAAAAGGTAACAGAGGACAATCTGACTTTGGGTGATGGGTATGCAACATAATTGAATGACAAGATAACCTGGACATGTTATCTTTGAATATATGTATCCTGATTTATTGATGTCACCCCATTAAAAAAATAAAATTATAAAAAAAAAGAAAAAAAAGAAAGAGAAATTAAGGAAACAATCCCCTTCACTATTGCAACCAAAAAAATAAAGTACCTGGGAGTAAATTTAACCAAGGACATTAAAGACTTGTACTCAGAAAATGATAAAACATGGATAAAAGAAATCAAGGAAGATACAAACAAGTGGAAGCATATACTGTGTTCATGGATAGGAAAAATAAACATCATTCAAATGTCTATATTATCTAAAGCAATTTATAAATTCAATGCAATACCAATTAAAATACCAATGACATACTTTAAAGATATAGAACACATATTCCAAAATTTTATATGGAACCAAAAACCCCCCACAAATTGCCTTAGCAATCTTGAAAAGGAAGAGTAAAGCGGGAGGTATCACACTTCCTGATATCAAGTTATACTACAAGGCCATTGTACTCAAAACAGCCTGGTACTGGCATAAGAACAGGCATATAGATGAATGGAACAGAACAGAGAACACAGAAATAAACCCACACCTTTATGGACAACTGATATTTGACAAAGGAGGTAAGAGCATACAATGGAGTAAAGACAGCCTCTTTAATAAATGGTGTTGGGAAAATTGGACATCTACCTGCAAAAAAATGAAACTAGACCACCAGCTTACACCATTCACAAAAATAAACTCAAAATGGATAAAAAGACTTAAATGTAAGCCGTGAAACCATAAACATCTTAGAAGAAAACATAGGCAGGAAGCTCTCCGACATCTCTCGGAGCAATATATTTGCTGATACATCTCCAAGGGCAAGTGAAATAAAAGGCAGGATAAACAAATAGGACTATATCAAACTAAAAAGCTTTTGCACAGCTAAAGACAATATGAACAGAATAAAAAGACAAACTACATTATGGGAAAACATATTTGACAATACATCTGATAAGGGGTTAATAACTAAAAATTATAAAGAACTTGTAAAACTCAACACCAGGAAGACAAAAAATCCAATCTAAAAATGGGCAAAAGAAATGAATAGACACTTCTCCAAAGAGGACATACAGATGGCCAATAGGCATATGAAAAAATGCTCAACATCACTAATCATTAGAGAAATACAAATTAAAACCACAATGAGATATCACCTCACACCAGTCAGAATGGCGCTCATCAACAAAACAACACAGACTAAGTGCTGGCGAGGATGTGGAGAAAAGGGAACCCTCCTGCACTGCTGGTGGGAATGCAAACTGGTGCAGCCACTATGGAAAACAGTATGGAGATTCTTCAAAAAATTAAAAATCGAACTACCTTTTGACCCAGCTATCCCACTTTTAGGAATATACCCTAAGAACACCATAGCACTGTTCCAGAAGGAGAAATGCACCCCCATGTTTATGGCAGTATTGTTCACAATAGCGAAGATCTGGAAACAGCTCAAGTGTCCATCAGTTGATGAGTGGATTAAAAAGCTTTGGTACATATATACTATGGAATACTACTCAGCCATAAGAAATGATGACATCAGATCATTTACAGCAACATGGATTCACCTTGATAACATTATACTGAGTGAAATAAGTAAATCAGAAAAAACTAAGAACTATATGATTCCATACATAGATGGGACATAAAAATGAGACTCAGAGACATGGACAAGAGTGTGGTGGTTACGGGGGAGGGGGGGAGATGGGAGGTAGGAAGGAGAAGGAGGGGTGGGGGAAGGGAGGGGAGGGGCACAATGATAACCAGATAGAAGGTGGCAGAAGACAATTTGACTTTGGTTGAGGGGTATGCAACATAATCAAATGTCAAAATAACCTGGAGATGTTTTCTCTGAACATATATACCCTGATTTATCAATGTCACCCCATTAAATTAATAAACAAAAGAATGGTGAAAGGGGGTACCCCTGTCTTGTTCTTGATCTTGAGGGGATTGCTTTTAACTTTTCCTCATAGAGTATGATGTTGGCTGTCAGTTTGTTATATATAGCCTTTATAATTAATGTTGAGGTATGTTTCCTGTATTTCCACTTTGCTCATAGTTTTGATTATTAATGGGTGCTGGATTTTATCAAATGTGTTTTCTGCATCTATTGATATAATCATGTAATTTTTATCCTTCCTTTTGTTTATGTGATGAATCACATTTATTGATTTGTGAATATTGTACCAGCCTTGCCTCCCTGGAATAAATTTCCCTTGATCATGATGTATGACCTTGTACATATATTGCTAGATCTGGTGTGCTGATATTTTGTTGAGGATTTCAGCATCTATGTTAATGAGGGATATTGGGCCATAGTATTTTTTTTGTAGTGTCTTTACCTGGTTTTAGAATGAGGATAATGCTTGCCTTATTAAATGAGTTTGGAAGTCTTCCCTTCTCTTGAATTTTTTGGAATAGCTTGAGAAGGATAGGTGTTAGTTCTTTAAATGTTTTAGAAAATCTGCCTGTGAAGCCATTTGGTCCAGGACTTTTATTTGCTGGGAGTTTTTTGTTTGTTTGTTTGTTTGTTTGTTTGTTTTACAGGGACAGAGAGAGAGTCAGAGGGAGGGATAGATAGGGACAGACAGACAGGAACGGCGAGAGATGAGAAGCATCAATCATCCGTTTTTGTTTTTTTTTGCATCGGGACTTCTTAGTTGTTCATTGATTGCTTTCTCATATGTGCCCTGACAGCGGCCTTCAGAGACCGAGTAACCCCTTGCTCGAGCCAGTGAGCTTTTTTTTTTGCTCAAGCCAGATGAGCCCGTGCTCAAGCTGGCGACCTCGGGGTCTCGAACCTGGGTCCTTCCGCATCCCAGTCCGACGCTTCATCCACTGCACCACCGACTTGTCAGGCATTGCTGGAACTTTTTTGATAACTGTTTCAATTTCATTTGTTGTAATTAGTCTGTTTAGGTTTTCTGATTTTTCCAGATTGAGTTTTGGAAGATTGTATGTTTTTTGGAATTTATCCATTTCACCTAGGTTGTCCACCTAGGTGTGATTTAACCGTACAGCATAAACACAAAATAAACTGATTATTTTAAGGCACTGAGATTTGGGAATTGTTTTCACTGTAGTATAATCTAGCTCTGTATTTTCTACCACTGGTCTCTGGAAAGGTCAGCCAGAAATTTTATGCTGGTTCATGTAAGCGTTAACTATTCTAATGTTGTTTAAAGATTGTAGATCAAAAAAAGTTGAATTTACTTATGCTCAGGGTGAATTCTGCCATAGTGGTCCCTGAAATAATTCCATTTTCACTGGTCCCCAGGTTTACAATGGTTGAAAACACTGATATAGCCTATCTGAGTTGATTCTTTCCCAAAGGACAAGAAAGTTTCTTCTAAAATATTTGGTCATTTTTCACATTTACACCACTATTAAGAAAGAATAAGAGATAAAGAGCACTTGAATTATTATATTTTTATACTAGGAGAAATTTATAGTTTATAATTTTTCCTGGAAAAAAAATTTTAGTTCAAACTGTAAAAACTCTTTATAATCAAGTTACCTTCAAGCACATAAAAAGAGAAAACATATTTTCCTTGAAGCCATTATTACTTTAAAAGTGAATTTTTTTATACATAATTCCCAATTATAGTGAATTCTGTAAATGACTTTTTTTTTAAAATGTAAACAAATTTAAATGTGTGTTACAACATCTATTAAGGGACTTTAGGATGTTTGAGATTCTCTTTTAAATCCTGTAGAATTGGTAGAATAAATAATCAAGAACGTTTTGTACCAAGACAGTGACTCTGGAAGAGCAATATTATGGGCTGAGTTGTGTTTCCTACAAATTCATATGTTGAAGTCCTAGCCCCTAGTATCTCAGAATGTGACTATATATTTGAAGATAGGGCTTCAGAGAGTTAATTAAAGTAAAATAAGTCATATGGGTGTGTTGGGCAAATGAGTTTCTAAAATTTGTATTCTTTGAGTTTGCTTATTTTTAGTGTTAAAAAATGCTGCTGGGCAGCACCATGTATATATGGGTTTGTGAAATTGCAAATTACCTTTCTGCTTGGCAAGGGTCATTGTTTTGCTAATGTTTGCTGGAGTAGAGGTTTTTGCGCCAGAAAGTTTTAAATAGAGCAGAGAAGACAAAGCCAGTTTGTGAAGAGAAGAAGAAGCCATGTTTGCAGAGTGAGAGAGGAGAGAGAGTGCTGAAGAAGAAGCTAGTCTGTGCAGAGAGGAGAAGGTGTGCAGTTGGGGAACCAGAGGTGAGGGGTTTTTGTGAGCTCTACTGAGACTGGTGGGGCCTTTGATTCTGGAAGAAATTGGAGAAGATTCTTCTGGTTGTGGAACCGGAGAATATGCCAGTGGCTTTGGGAGCCCTGAGTGTTTGCTTGCCAGCTGGTGTGAGACTTAAATAGAGAAATGGCCCCCCATTTTTTGGCTCCACTGTTTCTTTATCATCTGCCCAAATCCAATGGGAACCTGCATGTGAATGGCCACAACGACGATGGCTGCGACTATGGGCCATACATCATGATCCTAACCAATATGACTAATCTTCCCACCAGAAGAGAAAATAGGATATAGACGCACACAGAGGGAAGGCCATGTGAAGATACTGAAGGAAAATGCTCTCTATAGGCCAAAACGGGAGCCCTCAGAAGAAACCAATCCTGCTGACACATTGATCTCAGGCTTCTAGTTTCCTGAATTATCAGAAAATAAAGTTCTACTCAAACCATGCCGTCTGTGTTACTGTTAGGACAGCCTTAGCAAACTACTACAGGCAGCTATCTCCATGTTGTACAGTGCCACCCTAAAGGGCATCCCAATGTGAGAGATGCTTTTGATAGCTGGAATCTAGTAAGAGACAAAAGTTTTGTACTCAGAATTGCATGATTCTCAGAGCATACCACTACAAAAATAAATAAATAAAATGACAAAAGAAGACAATAAGAGAAAGAATGGAATAAAGGAAAACAGTCAGAAAACAATTAACAAATATCAATAATAAATCTTTATGTACCAATAATTACTTTACATATAAATAGATTAAATTCTCCAACAAAAAGACATAGAGCGGCTGAATGGATTAAATAATAATAATAAAGCCTACTATATGCTGCCTGCAAGAGACTTGCTTTAGCTTAAAGGACACACATAGACTGAAAGTAAAAGGATGGAAAAGATATTCTATGCAAATGGTAAACAAAAGACAAAATAGTGGCTCTACCTATATCAAAGAAAATGGACTTTAAGTCAAAACTGTCACAAGTGACGGAGAAGGTAATTTTGTAATGATAAAATAAAGAAGTCAATTCATCAAGAGGATACACTCAATATTGAAGCACCTAAACATATAAAGTAAATATTAACAGAATTGAAGGGAGAAATAGACAGCAATTCAATAGTAGCAGAGGAACTCAATACTCCACTTTCATCAATGGATAGATCATCCAGACAACTCCATATCAAGAAAATAAATAATCTGATTTAAAAATTGGCAAAGGGCCTGAATAGATATTACTCAAAAGAAGAGATACAAATAGCCAATAGGTATATGAAAAAATGCTCAACATCACTAATCATCAGAA
Organism: Saccopteryx leptura; assembly: GCF_036850995.1. Lineage (NCBI taxonomy): Eukaryota > Metazoa > Chordata > Mammalia > Chiroptera > Emballonuridae > Saccopteryx > Saccopteryx leptura. Next base: position 70,506,476 of record NC_089507.1, on the reverse strand, counting down.
AAATGCAAATCAAACCAACAGATATCACTTTACAATTATTAGAATGGCTACTGTCAAAAAGACTAAAGATAAATGTTGGTGAGGATGTACAGAAAAGGGAACCACTGTATACCTTTGGTGGGAATGTAAAGTGGTATAGCCATTATGAAAAACAGTATAGAGGTTCTTCATAAAATTAAAAATAGAACTACCATATAACAGAGCAAACTCACTTCTGGGTATTTATCCTGAGGAAATGGAATCAGTATCTCACAGAGATACCTGCAGTCCCTGTTTATTGCAGCATTATTCACAATAGTAAAAATATAATACCAACTTAATTATCAATCAACAGGTGAATGTATAAATGTGATATGTGTATATAATTATTATTCAGCCTTTAAAAATAAAGAAATACTGTCATTTGTGGCAATATAGATGAACCAGGAAGATATTATCCTAACTGAAACAAGCCAAGCACAGAATAATACTGCATAATCTTACCTATATATAGACTATAAAAAAGTCAAATTCATAGAAGCAGAGAGTTGAGTGGTGGTTGTCAGGGGCTGGGGGGAGGTGGAAAAAATGGGGAGATACTGGTCAAAGAGTACAAAGTTTCAGTTATGGAAGATGAATAAGTTCTGAAGACCTAATGTATAGCACAAGGACTATAGTTTAATAGTACACTTGAAATTTTCTAAGAGAATAAATCTTAAATGTTCTCAGTACACACAAACACAAACATAGCTACATGAGGGGGTAGACTGTAGTAAGCATTTCACAGTGTATATCTACAGTTGGTTTCAGGAACCCAAACCCCCACCACAGCAGATACCAAAATTCATGATACTCAAGTCCCTGGTACAAAATGTCATAGTATTTGTATATAATCTACAAACATCTTCCCATATAACTTGTTTTAACAACTACTTTTTAAACAACTTATTTGTTGATTTTAGAGAGAGGAGAGGGAGAGAGAAAGGGTGGAGGAGTGGGAAACATAAACTTGTAGTAGTTGCTTCTGGTATGTGCCATAACTGAGCATTTTGAATCTATGGACTCAGCATTACAGTTCGATGCTTTATCCACTGTGCCAGCACAGGTCAGGCCCTCCTTTATACTTTAAATAATCTCGAGATTACTTATAATAACTCATCCAATGTAAATAGTTGTCATAATGCATTGTTTAGGAAATAAAGACAAGAAAAAATCTGTACATGTTTAGTACAGATACAACTGTCATAAGCCTAACGACATAATACACATCAGCGACATTAAATATTTTCAGTTTTCTTTCAATTTTTTGTTTTCTAGTGAGAATAACAGACAGACAGGAAGGGAGAGACAATAAGCATCAATTTGTAGTTGCAGCACTTTAGTTGTTCATTGATTGCTTCTCATATGTTCCTTGACTGGGGGACTCCAGCCAAGCCAGTGACTCCTTGATCAAGCCAGTGATCCTGGGCATAAGCCAGAGACCTTGGGCTTCAAACTAGCGATCTTTGGGCTCAAGCCAGTGACCATTAACATGATTCCATGCTCAAACTGGCAACCCTACACTCAAGTTGGATGAGCCCACGCTCAAGCCAGATAAGCCCATGCTCACACCAGCAACCTCAGGGTTTCGAACGTGGGTCTTCAGCATTCTATGTCGATGCTTCATCCACTGAGCCACCACTGGTTAAGCTTCAAATATTTTTGATCTGCAGTTTGTTAAATCCTCAGACACAGAATCCTTGGATATGAAAAACCAAATGTATATCAAAATATCATGTTGTAAAGCAAAAAAAAGCAATTAAGCATAAAAATCTGTATTATTCCTTTACTATAATATAGAACCATTTGAAAGAGTAGTTTTAAAATATTCTATTTATTGAGCTAGATTTATAACTCCAGAAAACAAGTAAACATGCATAAAATCACCTGTACAATATCAACATAATGCTTCAAGCACACGTGAGTTTAAGGAAGAGACTGGAAGTTAGGATTCATCACTTTAACACAAACATAAACCTGTTGTTTTGATTGTGAAGTATGACTTATAGCATAGGATATTATCTTCTTGTTAGAGGGGTTTTGAAGAGTGGTCCAACAGTGAGACAAATGCATACAGCATCATAGAAACAACAGTTCTAATTCAAGCTTCAGCCCCACAAAGAGCTTCTGAATTCAGATCTCTCATTTACTTTAATATTCAGTTCTACATAATTCAGAGCTACATTTTTATTTTCATAAATAATTTTGCAGCTAAAGCACTAAAAATGTCTGAAGATTTTCATTTTAAACAGTTTTCTAGTTTTTGTATATCATCTCTAGGAAGGTCTAATAGCAGAGCTGAACAGTTTCCCATTAGGTCATTTAGGAAAACGTTCTCTCTTTTTTTATTTAGCCTTGAATATAACCTCATTCTCATGTGATATTTATTAATTACATAGGGAAAAATACTAGTTTACAATGGAGACAACTTGCAGGCACCACCTTAATAAAATGTTTAGAGCTGGCATCACCGGTAATGCTCCTTGGTATGATGCACTGAGAAGGACACAACATCACTCTGGTATTCCTAGCAGAGATGCATAACCTGTATTTAATCATGAGGAAATATCAGACAGTGAAATGGAGCAATGAACTTGCTGTGAAGTAACTGGCCTGTGTGCTTCCAAATGTCAAGATTGTGGAAGACCAAAAAAAAAAAAAAAAAAAAGAGTAAGGAAATTTTGTTAAAAGAGAAAAAGAAGACATAACTATAAGCAATGTTTAATTGTGGATTAGATTCCAGACAAGAAATGTTTTTTTCTTTTGCTATAGAAGCACATTAATGGGACAGAAGGAGATGAGACTTGGGTGGTTGAGCACACAATAGAGTATACAAAATATTGTATTATAAATTTTTACATCTAAAATTTATATAATGTTATTAACCAATGCTACCCCCAATAAACTTAATTTTAAAAAAATTAAGAAGGAAAAAATGTACAACTGTTAAAGTTTAAATCCGGTTACACACTAACATTGTAGCAATAATAATTTACTGATTTTCATAAGTATACCATGGTGATATAAGATAATACCTTTTGCTTTTGTTTTTGTTTTTAAGTGTTTAAGCCTCATGTATGAAAGTTACTCAAACATTTTTTTTTAAACATAGCTATAGAAAGCTGTTAACTTAGGGAATCTAGATGAGAATTTAGAATAATTCTTTGTTCTATTTTTTGTAACTTTAATGTCAGTTTAAGATATGAATAAATTCAAATAAAAAGGAAATTTAGAAGACAGATCTAAAATAGTACTTCTAATACTTCCATCCTAACTTATTATACTCAAAATTATAACTGGGCTAGAAAAGTGTTTGTGATTTTTATCTATCTGAACTGAAAAAGAAAAGTTCATTGTGCTGGTCTTTTTCCTGGTTGCTATATTCCTGGCATGTTCTATGACTGTAATGATTTTTTCTGCTGGCAAGTTAAGAGAAATGACCAAACATGTGGCATTGGATAATTATATTAATTTTATAAACATTTATTCAAAACCTACTTCATGCCAGTCACTGTGATAGATACAAGGATTAAGAAACAAAACATACATGGTATGTGAGCTAAAGGGTCTTACAGATTAATCAGAGAAATAGACATATCAATGAATATTTGCAGTAAAGTAGTATAGTTGTGTGTGCGTGTATTCTACCATTGTACACAAAGGATGGATGAGTCAATTCCCAGAGAACTAGAAAGAGAGGTGCTAAGAAAAATGTTCATAAAAAAACATTTGTTAAAAGTAGGTTTAAAAGATGATAGTGGTTTAGATGGACGAATGGAGAGAATGGCATGAAGAAGGGGGATGAATGGCATGACCAAAGGACATAAAGCTATAAAATAGAGTTTTAGTGGGACAGCAAATAATTCAGAATGAATAAATCCAAAACGGGAAGTGACCACAGTGAGAAAAGATGCTAGAGAGAGCAGAGGCCAATTCTTTGAGGGCCTCATAAGCCACTGTGACAGGAACCTATGCACAATCCTATGGAAGTGTGGTTGGGAGTTCTTGGCCATTTGTCTGCATCTGTAAAAAAATTGTTAAATTGTCACATACAAATCAGGGTACATCAAAGTAGGTCATTTCCTGCTTGTGAGATGATTTGTGCTAATTATAACAAAGGAATGAAACAGAGAATGGACTGTCCTGCCATCTTTGTATCTTACATTGTGAAATCATAAATATTTTTATTCTTTCTACTTTGTAATATTCACTGTAAAGAATTGGAGGAAACTTGACTCTCAATCTACCAAATGAGAAAGTTTAAGTTGTAATTGAATGTTATCACTGTCAATTATCTTGCAGTCACTCCAGCAAGAGAAGTAGTGGTTCAGTCAAGACCATAGTACTTGACCTTGGGTAAACCTTTTTTTACTTTTCCTCTCATAGATCAGGGTAACAAGGAGTCAAAAATCTCTGCTCACATCTTTAAAAGAGTTCATCAGAGAAGGAGAGAAACCTTGCAATCAGAAAGTTGAGGAACGAGTGCAGGAAATAGTTGTTGGTTCCTTAAGATTACTTTGAGTAAAAATAAAAGGTCCTCAATGAAAACAAATTTCTTATTTATATCTGTCTCAGAATTCTGACCCTTTATTTTATATATATATACATATATATTACATAAAAGGAGTACCTGGCCTGTAGTGGCTCAGTGGATAGAGTGTCAACCTGGAATGATGAGGTCGCCAGTTTGAAAGTCCAGGCTTGCCCCATCAAGGCACATACAAGAAGCAACTACTATGAATTGATGCTTCCTGCTTCTCCCTATGCCCTATCTCTCCTTCTCTCTCCTCTCTCTAAGTCAGTAAATAAAAATCTTTAAAAATTAAATATATAAATAAAAATAAAAATGAAATAAAATACATATAAGGAGAATGAGAAAAAAGTCACAGACTGGGAGAATATATTTACAAAAGATATGTCTAATAAAGGCCTGCCATCCAAAATGTTTGCAGAACTCTTAAAGCTCAATAATGAGAAAATGAACAAACCAATTTTAAAAATGTGCAAAATATCTTAATAAACACCTCACTAAAGATGATATATAGATAGCAAATAAGCAAATGAAAAGAAGCTCAACTTGCCCTTGGCTGGTTGGCTCAGTGGTAGAGCATTGGCCTCGCGTGTGGAAGTCCCAGGTTCGATTCCTGGTCAGGATACACAGGAGAAGTGACCATTTGCTTCTCCATCCCTCCCCCATTGCCTCCTCTTCCCCTCTTGCAGCCATGGCTCAAATGGTTCAAGCAAAGTTGGCCATGAGCACTGAGGATGACTCCATGGCCTCAGCCTCAGGAACTAAAATAGCTCGGTTGCTGAGCAATGGAGCAGCAGCTTCAGATGGGCAGAGTATCTCCTGGTAAGGGGCTTGCCAAGTGGATCTCAGTCAGCAAGCATGCAGGACTCTGTCTCTGCCTCCCCACCTCTCACTTAATAAAAAAAAAAAAAAGAAGAAGCTCAATTTCAAATATTTTTAGGGAATTGCAAATAAAATAATGAGATACAACTACACACGTATTGGAATGACAAAAGACCAAAACACCAATATCAAATGCTGGCAAGAATGTGAAAAAATAGAAAAAAAATTTTTTTGTATTTTTCTGAAGTTGGAAACAGGAAGGCAGTCAGACAGACTCCTGCATGCGCCCGACCGGGATCCACCCAGCATGCCCACCAGGGGGCGATGCTCTGCCCATCTGGGGCATCGCTCTGTTGCTACCAGAGCCATTCTAGCACCTGAGGCAGAGGCCATGGAGCCATCCTCAGCGCCCGGGCCAACTTTGCTCCAATGGAGCCTCAGCCGCAGGAGGGGAAGAGAGAAACAGAGAGGAAGGAGAGAGGGAGGGGTGGAGAAGCAGATGGGCGCTTCTCCTCTGTGCCCTGGCCGGGAATAGAACCCAGGACTCCTGCACACCAGGCCAACCCTCTACCACCGTGTCAACCGGTCAGGGCCAGAAATTTTTATTCATTGCTGGTAGGATGCAAAATGGTACAGCCGCTTTGAAAGAACATTTGTTAGTTTCTTACAAGACTAAATGTACTGTTACCATATGATCCAGCAATCAAATTCCTTGGTATTTACAATCAAATGCGTTAAAAACTTATGTCCACACAAAACCTACACATACATGTCTATAACAACTTTATTCATAATTGCCAAAATTTGGAGGCAACCAAGATGTCCTTCAATAGGTGAATGGATAAGCAAATTGTGGTACATCCAAAAACAGAATATTATTCATCACTAAAATAAAATGAGCTATCAAGGCATAACAAGACATGGAGAAACCTTTAATGTATATTGTTAAGTTAAAGAAGCCAATCTAGAAAAGCTACATACATATGATTCCAACTATATGACATTCCAAGAAAGGCAAATCTATGGAGACACTAAAAAGCAATCAGTGGTTGCCGGAAGTTTGGGGGCAGGGAGGTATGAGCAAGTAGAGTACAGGGGATTTCTAGGGCAGTGTAAAGATTCTGTATGATGATGGGATGGTGGACACACGTCATTATATATTTGTCCAAACCTATAGAATTTACAACACTAAAAGTAAACCTTACTGTGAACTATGGATTTTTGATAATAATGACATGTCAATGAAAGTTTGTTCATTCTAACAAATGTACTACTCTAGGGGATGTAGGTAGTTGGGGAGGCTATGTGTGTTTGTGGCTGAGAGGTATACAGAAACTCTCTGTACTTACCACTCAAATTTGCTGTGAACCTATAACTGCTCTAAAAAATAAGTTTAACAAATAAGTTTGGAGACTTCTGGGAGGATTAAACCCAAAAATTCCCCCAAAGCAGCCACATTCAGGAGTTTGGAAATTATATTTTAAACAAAGGCTTTTAGTTGGTGAGCTTTGTGATTAGTTTTCACATTAAAAGAGTATTTGGTAACAGTGTGGGAGATGAATTAGAAAAGGACAAGAGTGGAGGCAGGACTAGTTAAAACACTATTGTTGAGGAACAGGACAGACATCCTGAGGACCTAGACAAAGAAATGCATATGATAGGACATGGTGACTGATCAGATGTGAGAGGGGAGAGAAGGAAGAACAATGAGATGACTTCAGCTCTGGGCCCTAGATGATTCAGTGAATGATAGTATCACTTACTAAGTAAAGAGGAGGGAGAGTTGGGAGGCAGATAACATGTTTAAAAGGATCGGTGTTGCCTGAACAGGCCGTGGCGCAGTGGATAGAGCATCGGACTGGGATGCAGAGGACCCAGGTTCGAAACCTTAAGGTCACTGGCTTAAGCGTGGGGTCATGGGCTTGAGCATGGGATCATAGACATGACCCCATGGTCACTGGCTTGAGCAAGGGGTCACATGCTCTGCTGGAGCCCCCTGGTCAAGACACATAAGAGAAAGCAATTAATGAACAACTAAAATGCCTCAACGAAGAATTGATGCTTCTCATTTCCCTTCCAGCCTGTCTCCTTCCCTCTCTTGCTAAAAAAAAAGAAAAGGGATCACAGTCTGAATCGATCATGTTATATAACATTTTTTAGTTTATGAATTCTATAAGTTTGTGAATAAAATACATTCAATGGGATCATTATATTAAAAGAAAATATCCTCAGAGACTAGACCAAATGCTACTTAAAACCTTTTGGAAGGATATCAAGAAGAAACCAGGGCAGAGTGAATCACAGGACTGTGCCCGGTGCTGGCAGGCCAGGTGGTGCTGGATAGGATGTTCAGTGTTGGGCAGTGAGTCAGCCAAAGACATCTAACAGGCTGAGAGAATTAGGGAAAGCAGAGTTTCAAAAATTTGGAATTGTAACCATAGTTTAGATAAAAATACTCAGGCCTTAGTTTCCTTTACTTTCAAGTAATCATGATTCTGGTAAAATCATCATAGCTTTCATATGCAATAATTCTGTTGTGCAAGCTACATCACTCAGAGTGAAATCAAGTTAGAGTATTCAAATTCCCCAGTCTCTCCAATCATGGACAACACAGCTTTCTACAACCAGAGTGAGAACAAGATAGTCCCCATCTTCTTCATCAAAATACAGGAAAAGGCTCCTTAAAAAAAAAGTTATTGATTTTAAAGAGAGAAGAAACGAGGGGGATGAGAGAGAGACAGACAGACAGACAGAAACATCAATCTTTTTCTGTATGTGTCCTGACTGGGGATCGAACCAGCAACCTCTGCACATCGGGTCAATGCTCTAACCAAGTGAGCTATTCAACCAGGATGAAAAGACTCTTTTTAAGGTTCATTTCCTTTTACAGCATAACTATTTGACTGATACAATTCTGAAGAGTCACTGGAAAGATACATAGAATAAAACATCTATTGATTGTCATTTTGAGAACTGCTTCCATTCTTTTTTAAGGCCCTGTAATGCACTGACCCAGCGATTTCAGTGGTGTGTTGCATGGCACACTAGTGTGCCTAATTACTTTTTAAAACATGCAGTTCCTGTTTATTCATTCAGGCGCAATGACCTCTTTTCCCTTAGATTGTCAAATTAAAAAATGACAACAGTTAACACAACAATAGCCATCAGGTGTGAATGAATCAAAATTATACCTATCTTTCTTTTATTAGATTGGCAAAACATATGTTTTGGTGTACTGCAGAATTTTAGTAATTAGTTTATTTGTGCCATGAGATAAAAAAGGTTGACAATTGTTGCCCTAGCCTAAATACAAATAACACAAACATCATCTGAGATCCCACACTTCCAGCTTATAAACTTCCTGCCTTAATTGTTTATCCTTTTCCAGAATTATGAGGCTTTTAAAATTATGTCATGAAAAAGTCTAATCATAATTTTCACTTAGTAAATTGGAAGAAGATAAGACTGGAGGCCTGGTAAACTTTTGAAAGAAAAGAATCTTTCTGGCCTGACCTGTGGTGGCGCAGTGGATAAAGCGTCGACCTGGAATGCTGAGGTCACCGGTTCAAAACCCTGGGCTTGCCTGGTCAAGGCACATATGGGAGTTGATGCTTCCTGCTCCTCCCTTCTCTCTCCCTCTCTCTCTCCTGTCTAAAATGAATAAATAAAGTCTAAAAAAACCCAAAACAAAACAAAGAGAGAGAAAAAAAAAAGAATCTTTCTGGTATGTAATGCCGGTGGCCAAGGCCAGGCAAGTTCACACTAGATTTGGGCAGATGGTAGAGAAATTGCAGAGCCAGAAAGAGTGGGGCCATGATATTTAACAAAGTCTCACAATGGTGGATAAGCACACAGGCAGGGGAAACCACCTCTCAGGCAAACAAACAGCAAAATGGCCTCTCATAGTGGTGGGCCAGCAATCCACCATCTGCAATCCTCCAGCTCTCATCTCTCGAAAGAGAGTGCAAGGACCCATAGCCTTATATAGGCTATGCACACGTGCCTCTGCCCTGTGCTCACGCACTAATCAAGCAGTGCTTCCAGCTGGTAACCCCGCAAGCAAGCCTAACACAACTGCCCCACATGGTATAAGAACCCTTTTAGTCAAGAGGGCTGGGAGCAATCTGAAAAGTTTTATTCCAAGAATCCTGTTAGATTCATAGGAGACACTCACTGGGCATTCAAGATTATTCCAGAGCAGGGTTCTCAGTCTTCACATTTGGTGCTAGATAATCATTATCAGGGGCTGCCTGTGTGTGGTAAGCTGTTTAACAGCATTCTTGGCCTCTACCAGTAGCACTACCCCGTTGTACCAATCAAAAACATCTCCACACCTTGCCAAATGTCTCTCCGAGGCCCAAATCACCCCAGTTTTAGAAACACTTTTCTCGAGTCTCACCAGTGAAAGTGTGTTCTGAAACTCTGAAGCACCACCTGGAAGCTTTTAACAAATGCGGATTTCAAGTATACTGAATCGGAATTTGCATTTTAACATGATTCCTAGGTGACTCATGTTCACATTCAGGAGTGGAAAGCACTGTCTGATTATATGGATCATATTTATCCATCAGCAGGAAGGAAGTGGAGATGAAAGAAGTGTAGAGGGTGGAGAGAGAAAGGGAGTAAAAAAAGAGAGAGATAAAAGCTAAGGAACTTGGTTAAAATGCAAAATACATACAACTTTAAAATCAAAAATAAAAATAGATAGAGCACAGAGGATTTTTAGGGTAGTGAAACTACTCTGTATGATACTAGAATGATGGACACATGTCATTATATAATACATTTGTCCCTAATGTAAACTATGGACTTTGGGATTATGATGTGTTTATGTAGGCTCATTAGTTGTAACAAATGGACCACTCTGGTTGGGGATATTGATAGTGGGGGAGGCTGTGCATGTAATGCCGGTGGGCAAGGCCAGGCAGATCCACATTGAATTTGGGCAGATGGTAGAGAAACTGCAGAGCCAAAAAGCATTGAGCCATTACTGCGTAATAGATTCTTGCAATGGCGGAGAAGCAAACAGGCAGGGAGAAATCACTTTTGAGGCAAATGAAGAGCAAAGTGGCCTCTCACAGTGGTGGGCAGGCAATCTGCAATCTGCCATCCACAATCCACCGTGAGCATGAGCACCCATAGCCTTACATAGATTATATATATGTGGTGCAGCCACGTGCTCATGCACTAATCAGGCAAAGTGCTTGCAGCTGGTAAACCAGTGAGCCATGGGAAATCTTTGTGCCTTCCTCTCATTTTTGCTGTGAATCTAAAACTACTCTGAAAAAGAGAATCTTCAAGAAAATAATAAATGAAGCATAGATTTTTTTATTTTTGTGAAATTTTTGACAAAGTTGCCAGTGAGAAAGATAAAAAAGAAATTTTTTAAATTGGGATTTTAAAGGAGAAAGAAATTAAAGACAAGGAAATAAGGACTAGATTGAGTTAAGCACAGTTTTAAATTACTGAAGCCTCAATTAGAATAGTGACTATCAAGATCGAAGTGGGTGAACACCAGAGGATTTAGGAAGAAGCAAATTGTAAGAACTAGTGATCATCTGAATATAAAAAAGGAATGGAATTTTGGTATGCTGCTTCCCACATGGTCACTTTCTAAGCTAGGTGGCATTATCTAGAGGAAAACCTTGGGAAATGGCCAGGCTGGTACTATGAGACCACCAAATTACTTACCGAGGTCTCAGGTAACACCAGTTTTACCTTTTTTTATCCCTTTGATTTTACTTATAAAATCAGAATTGTACATGGTATAGTAATTTAAGTAAGTTATTGTCACCCCTACTCAATGCTCTACTTTAAACCCTTGCAGATAAAAAATTTCCCTGCCTTTTCTTTTCTTTTCTTTTTTTCTTTTTTTTTGTGTTTTTCTGAAGCTGGAAATGGGGAGAGACAGACAGACTCCCGCATGCGCCCGACCGGGATCCACCCAGCACGCCCACCAGGGGGCGATGCTCTGCCCCTCCAGGGCGTTGCTCTGCCGCGACCAGAGCCACTCTAGCGCCTGGGGCAGAGGCCAAGGAGTCATCCCCAGCGCCCGGGCCATCTTTGCTCCATTGGAGCCTTGGCTGAGGGAGGGGAAGAGAGAGACAGAGAGGAAGGAGAGGGGGGGTGGAGAAGCAAATGGGCGCTTCTCCTATGTGCCCTGGTCGGGAATCCAACCCGGGTCCCCCGCACGCCAGGCCGACGCTCTACCACTGAGCCAACCGGCCAGGGCCTCCCTGCCTTTTCTAAATATGACAACGCTGTGTCATGAGGATGACTGTTTTCATGAGTATTTTCCAGTACTCATAATCTTGATTCTTTTTGATAGTTCATATTAGAGGGTGGCAATTTTTTTTTTCTGTAAAGGCCAGATAATAAATATTTTAGGTTTAGTGGTCCATTGTGTCTCTGTTGCAATAATGACCTTGTAAAGTAAAAGCATAGACTACATGTAAACAAATAACAGTCTGTGTTCTAATAAAACTTTACAAAAACAGGCTGTCAGCTCAATTTGGCCTGCAACCAGTGGTGGGATTCAAATAATTTAACAACGAGTTTTCTGCCCTAATGACTGTTTTAAGTATAAAAAAAACAATATACCTAAAGGTAGTTTATTATTTCATGAATTGATTACTTAAATAAGAATAAAAAAGTTACACAAAGCTAGATTATGTTATGAGTTTTAAAATACTAATAAAAATATTAAATGATACCTGACAAAAAAACAATAAAACTGTTATTTAATATATTTCCATATTGCTTTTTGATTAAGGTCTTCACTTGCAATTTTTTTCACCTATGAACAGAATGAACATTACTATGGGTGCTTAGAATATGCTGTTGTGCAGATGATCATTAAAAAAGAGTAAAGACAACAAAACATGGATGCACCTTGATAACATTATACTGAGTGAAATAAGTAAATCAGAAAATACTAAGAACTGTATGATTCCATACATAAGTGGGACACAAAATTGAGACTCATGGACATGGACAAGAGTGTGGTAGTTACTAGGGGGAGGGAAAGGGAGGAGAGAGAGGAGGTGGGGAGAGGGAAGGGGCAAAAAGAAAACCAAACAGAAGGTGATGGAAGACAATTTGAATTTGGGTGATGGGTATACAACATAATCAAATGTCAAAATAACCTGGAGATGTTTTCTCTGAATCTATGTGCCCTAATTGATCAATGTCACCCCGTTAAAATTAATTGTTGAAAAAAAAGTAAAGAATGTAAATTTGTGATTTCTACATTGGGCAGCTGCCCAGGTACCTACCTCAGAGAGAACCTTGATTTACAAGTGCCACTTTAACAACCAGTTTGCGGAACTCAACAAAAAATTGGGTTTGGTTCTGCCAACCAGTGCAAACATGCTTAATCCCACCACTGCCTGCCTGCAACTCATAGTGTTTTTACCCCTGTTCTAGATTGTTCTTTTTTTAGTGAAAGAGAGACAGAGACAGGAACAGACAGGGACAGACAGGCAGGAAGGGAGAAAAATGAGAAGCATCAATTCTTCATTGTGGCACCTTAGTTGTCCATTGATTGCTTTCTCATATGTGTCTTGACTGGGGGGTTATAGCAGAGCAAGTGACCCCTTGCACAAGCCAGTGACCTTGTGTTTTAAGCCAGTGACCTTTGGGCTCAAGCCAGCAATCATAGGGTCATGTCTATAATCCCATGCTCAAATCAGCAACCCCATGCTCAAGCTGGTGAACCACTGCTCAAGCTGGATAAGCCCGTACTCAAGCCAACGACCTTGGAGTTTCAAACCTGGGTTCTCTTTGTCCTAGTCCGATGCTATATCCATTGCACCACCACCTGGTCAAGCTAGAATGTTTTTTTTATTTTACTTTATTTTATTTTATTTTAGTGAGATGAGAGGAGATAGAGAGACAGACTCCTACATGTGTACCTACTGGGATCCACGCAGCAACCCCCGTCTGGGTCCCATGCTTGAATTAACTGAGCTATCCTCAGCACCCCAGGCTGACACTCAAACCAATGGAGCCACTGGCTGCAAGAAGGGAAGAGGGAGAGAAGAAGGAGAGGAAGAGGAAGAGAAGTAGATGGTTGTCCACATGCCAGGCCGATGCTCTATCCACTGAGCAAACGGCTATGGCCTTGATTTTTCTGTTTAAATTGAACTCATCTCCCTAATAAAAAGTTAAATAACTAACTTGTATTAAGTACAAAGTGTCGAGAACTATTCAAAATGATTTGCATCTGTTATCATATTTAATTCTCACATCAACACTCTGGGGTAGTTAATCACACAGGGTTCAGTGTAGGAGAATTAAGTTATTCTAGGTATTTCTGGTATAAAGGAGTTTACTATAGGGAAGTATGTTCTTATAAATCCATTGGAAGAGCTGGAAGAGCACAGATAGGGGGCTTGTTGGAGTCATACCCTCATGGCTGTGATCCAGAAGGCAGGGAGCCACAGCTGCCTCAAACTTGGGAAAATGTGTCTAGAGGGCAACATGGATCCAAACCATACAAACCTTGTGTCTATCAAAATCTGCTGGTCGGCTCGCCCTGCTGCAGGAAGCTCTCCCTTCTAAATCTCATGTACATGTTCATTGCTGATTGCACATCCTAAGTGCTAGCTGCAAGTGTCTGGAAAATGTACTTTTTAGCTTCCCAACTTCTCTAAATAGAAGGAAGTGAAATGGAATAGCCTGCACAGATGGGTACTAATACTTCCCTTGTTTAAAGCTGAGTTGGAAAGAACTTCCTGCCATTTTTTCTTAATTTTCTTCATTCTAAATAGACAAGGTTAATATTTTGGGAAGTGTTTTATCAGAATTCTCCTTCATCAATCTATTTATAGTTTTAGTGATCTCTTATTTTTGAAATATATAAGAATCGAACATTTTAAAGAACAAAATAATGGTGATGAATCTCTTTAAGAAGAGATTCTGCCCTGGTCGGTTGGCTCAGTGGTAGAGCGTCAGCCCCATGTGTGGAAGTCCCAGGTTCAATTCCTGGCTAGGGCACACAGGAGAAGCGCCCATTTGCTTCTCCACCCTTCCCCTTCCCCTTTCTCTCTATCTCTTTCTCCCCCTCCTGCAGCCAAGGCTCCATTGGAGCAAAGTTGGCCCAGGTGCTGAGAATGGCTCCATGGCCTCTACCTCAGGCTCTAGAATGGCTCTGGTTGCAATGAAGCAATGCTCTACCTTAGATGGGCATAGCATTGCCCCCTTGTGGGCTTGCTAGGTGGATCCTGGTTGGGTGCATGCAGGATTCTGTCTCTGCCTCCCTGCTTCTCACTTCAAAAAAAAAAAGGTATTATTACTCTTTCATATGTTCGCATCCTAATTATGTTGAAATTTTAAGCTAAAGATTAGACCTGGCCACTTTTTAATTCAGTTTTAAAATCTGTTATATATGGAAGCCTTTTAAAATGTATATTGACATGCATCCCTTCAATATCCACTGGATTCCATATTATTAATTCTTCTCAGAGCTGCACTATAGTATGGATGGTTCATCATACTCATCTGACAACAAGCTTCATACCCTTTTTGCAAAGTTAAAATTTTGTTTTCATGGATTAAAAAAGATTTTAAAAGGAGATAAAATGGATGTTTCCTGACACCTAACTGAATAAATAATTTGATAGTGCTACATGACCCATATTTTATTGATACTCCCTCAACCTTCCCATCAAGCACAGGTATTACTTCTATCAAGCACAGGTATTAATTCTACAAATATGGAATAAATACACAAAAGAATGGATTATATGTATACCAGGATTTTTAGTTAACTTTATTGGTGCTGTTTAGTCCACTATGGTTATAAATTGCTTAAAAATTGGGATATCTTTCATGCCTTTATACCTCTCTTTACTTCCTACCACAATACTGAGAATGTAGAAAGTGCTCAATATAAATATTCATGGAACTGAATCAATAGTTTAAAAATAAAATATACCACTATCATTTATTAACCTCAAATATTAACTGATAATATTTATATTTTAAAACTACCTCATTAAAGAAAAATTTAAAAGAATCAGTTAAAGAACAATTCAGCAACATTCCAACCACTTATAGACAACCAATATTTTGGTTTCTATTCCTAGGTTCTTGGTTTAAAAACTAATTGTGCTTGCCTGACCAGGCAGTGGCAAAGTGGACAGAGCATCGGACTGGGATGCGGAAGAACTCAGGTTCGAGACCCCAAGGTTGCCAGCTTGAGCGCGGGCTCATCTGGCTTGAGCAAAGCTCACCAGCTTGGACCCAAGGTCGCTGGCTCCAGCAAGGGGTTCCTCGGTCTGCTGAAGGCCTGCAGTCAAGGCACATATGAGAAAGCAATCAATGAACAACTAAGGTGTAGCAATGAAAACTGATGATTGATGCTTCTCATCTCTTTCCATTCCTGTCTGTCTGTCCCTCTCTCTGACTCTCTCTCTGTCCCTGCAAATAAATAAACAAATAAATAAAAACAAAAAACTAATTGTGCTTGTGCATAAGATTCTGCCCTGTTTTTTTTCACTTATTATATTTAATAATCGCTTTTTGTGTTTTTACAATGAGTTTTTATTTTTAACACTATAAAATGGTGCAGAGAACAGTTCTAGACAGTGTGATAGGTAGTTTTTTGTGTCAATCTGATTGGGCCATAGGGTGCCGATGTTAAACATTATTTCTGGGTATTTCAATGAGAGTGCTTCCAGATCAGATTAGCATTTGAATCAGTGAATTCAGTAAAGTAGATTGCTCTCCACAATGTGGATGTGCATAATCCAATTTGTTAATGGTTTGAGTAGAAGAAGAGTCAGAGGAAGGAGGAATTCAAACCTTTTGCTTCCTACCTGGCTGATTAAGCAAGGACATCTGTGTTCTTCCTTTGGACTGAGATTTACACCATCTGCTCCACTATTCCTCCAGCTTTCAGACCGTACATCATGGTCCTTCTCAGCCTCCATAATCATGTGACCCAATTCCTCATTATATATCCCAGTGAGGATGAATCTTTAAAATTTTTCCACTGACTTGAGAGAAAGAGAGTGAGAGAGAGAGGAAAGGAGAGAGAAGAATCAACTAATTGTTCCACTTAGTTGTTCCATTTAGTTGGGCACTCATTGATTGCTTCTCATAGGTGCCCTGACCAGGATCAAACCCGTGACCTCAACGCACCTGGATGATGCTTTATCCACTGACTCACCCAGCTAGGGAAAAAATGAATATTTTTTATGTGTTTATTGAGCAACTGCATTTTATCTTTCATAATTTTTTCACACTTTTTGTCTATTTATCTATCAGACCTTTGATTTTGATGAATTTATTACAATTGCAACTTATTAATAAAGTTTTTGTGATTTTCTTCCCAAAATAGATGTCATCAAATAAAGAAATCACCAACAAAATAAAAGCAAATCTTTGTAATCACAGAAAGAAAAGTACACGCAGAAATAAATGTTAGTTCAAATATTCAATGGTGCCATCTAGTGGAAATTTTAACTTATCTCTCTGGATCAGAGCTTCCCAAATTTCAATGTCCCCAAATTTGGTCTTTATGGGGCCTTATTAAAATATATATTCTAGTCTCTCCTCTGCCTGGAGTTTTTTTTTGTTTGTTTGTTTGTTTTTTTACTGATTTTATTTATTCATTTTAGAGAGGGGAGAAAGAGAGAGAGAAAAAAGGGGGGGGGGTGTTACATCCTAGGAGACAGGCTACAGCAGACACAAAGTAAATTTTATAAGTTTTATTGCAGACCTGCACAGGGACTGCAGGCAACCCATGCAAGGGAGCACTGCAGCCCCCCAAACCTGCGCAGGGACTGCAGGTAACCCACACAGGGGAACACTGCAGCCCCCCAAACCTGCGCAGGGACTGCAGGCAACCCACGCCTCCGAAGAGACTGGAGCACTGCAGCCACGAGCTTCTAAAATGGCTCCTTTTTATAGGGTGGCTATCTAGGATGAGCAAGCATCATACAGAAGCTGATGTGGCTGTTAGTCATTGGCTAGGGAGGTCGTGCGCAGTTACAGGGAGGGTATTACTCAGTGGAGAATTTCAAACATAAACTTCTGATAAGGGTCTCTGACTCAATGCAGGATGTTGCTGAACTCTTTGTTCTCAGCGTCACAGGGACCTTGTACACTCTTGGCAGCCCCAGCATGTCAGTACTCCTTGAATCTAACAGGGGGGAGCAGGAAGCATCAACTCCCATATGTGCCTTGACCAGGCAAGCCTGGGGTTTCCAATCAGTGACCTCAGCATTCCAGGTTGATGCTTTATCCACTGTGGCACCACAGGTCAGGCCTGCCTAGAGATTTCTAACTCACTTAATGTATATGATAGCCCAAGAGTATGTTTCGTTATTAAACATATTGGAAACCATAAAAATTCTATGTCAGTTAAAATTAAGGTGCCCTGTGGTACGTTGTGCTTTTCTTTTTTGTGGATGAAGAAGGGGCCACCTAATAAACCTGACAAGGTCAGGGAAGACCTGTATGAAGAGCCTTGAAAACTCAGACTGAAAGCAACCACATAGGATGGTCTGAACATAAAAATTTCTAATAATGATGGTAGTCACATCCTATAGCTGTAGCTTCCTTGACAAAGGTCAGCCTTTACCTTAAGTGAGCCTGTCTATCTTACTGCATCTAAGAAAACATACCTTTAAATCTTAGAGTAACCCCCTTTGTCCAGACCTCTCAGGGTTTAACCTCCCACCGGAGCATGAGTCCACGGAACCTCTCATCATTATCATATTGCCCACATACCGCCGGTGCTGTAAATGTTCATGATGAACTCCCCTGTATCCACCAATGTAAAAGAAGTATGTGTTTCTCCATTCTACCTTAGTCAATACCAGTGATTTCTTCCCTTTGCTTTCTTCCATCACTCTCATCTACCAGCAATGACTTTCAGGCAACCCCCGTTACATCTCCTCTTTTGATTCTAATGTATAAAATCAACTGTAAAGCAGCCATATTCCAGAGCATTTTCTCAATCTGTTGAGATTTTGCTCCCGGCAATTGTTGTCAATTAGACTCAGATATACTCTTCTCAGACTTTTTCTTGGGCTGGAATTTCTTTTGTCAACATTTTTTATTAGAATTTTCACCAACTCTATCACAAAAAGTAATTTTGCTGCTAATAACTTACTTATATTTTAAAGTGTAGTCTGGGACAGCCTCTGTGCTAACTGCTTTACTTGTATTACTTCATTTGATCCTCTCAACAGCTCTAATAAAGGTGATTCTATTATACACCATAGGCATACCTTGGAGCTAATTCAGGTTTGGTTCCAAGCCACTGTAATAAAACAAATATTGTAATAAGAGAGTTGTAATATTTTTGCTGGTGGAGTCTTGTCTTCAGTTTCTAAAATACACAACACCTATGAATTGCAATAAAGCAAAGTGCAATTAAAAGAAGAATACCTGTAATGTATAGATGACACTGAGGTAGAGAATTTAAGTAGCTTACCCAAGGTCACACAGATAATATGGTACTTTAGCCTGGAGTCCATCATGCTATTACACATTACACAGTGATCTGAGATGGGAAAGATAATAGTCACACCAACAGTTAAAAAGGACTAATGAGGCCCTGGCCGGTTGGCTCAGCGGTAGAGCGTCGGCCTGGCGTGTGGGGGACCCGGGTTCGATTCCCAGCCAGGGCACATAGGAGAAGTGCCCATTTGCTTCTCCACCCCCGCCCCCTCCTTCCTCTCGGTCTCTCTCTTCCCCTCCCGCAGCCAAGGCTACATTGGAGCAAAGATGGCCCGGGCACTGGGGATGGCTCCTTGGCCTCTGCCCCAGGCGCTAGAGTGGCTCTGGTCGCGGCAAAGCGACGCCCTGGAGGGGCAGAGCATCACCCCCTGGTGGGCAGAGCGTCGCCCCTGGTGGGCGTGCCGGGTGGATCCCGGTCGGGCGCATGCGGGAGTCTGTCTGACTGTCTCTCCCTGTTTCCAGCTTCAGAAAAAAAAAAAAAAAAAAAAAAAAAAGGACTAATGATTTTACCATTCTATATTATCATCTGCTATATTCAACTTAGTATATTACATGTAGAAGTGAGTTATATTCCTTAATAATTGGGGACTGTTGAGGGACATATTGTGACTTAATATTTATGTTATTTGGATTAATAGATCACACTCAGAAGCTCCTTAGACATTGGTTATAGATATTTTCTTCTTCTTTCCCAAGTGAAGAAAGGAGATAGAAAGATTCCTGCACGTACTCCCACCGGGATCCACTCCACAACCCCCATCTGGGGCTGATGCTCTGCCCATCTGGGGCCATGCTTGCAACCCAACTATTTTTAGCACCTGAAGTGGAGATTCCATGGAGCCATCCTCAGTGCTTGAAGCCAATCACTCAAACCAATCAAGTCATGGCTATGGGAGGGGAAGAAAAGAGGGTGGGGAGGAGTAGAGAAACAGATGGTCACTTTTCTTATGAGCCCTGACTGGGAGTGGAACCAGGGACATCCACATGCCAGGCCAATGCTCTACCACTGAGCCAACCAGCCAGGGCCTGGTTGTATATTTTTGGTGCTACAAACTTGGTTTTAAATACCTTGCTGTTACTCTCCATTTCCCCACAATACTAAATTAAAATTAAACTGCTCTGTTTCAACTCTTCTATGTGGAAGTAAACTGAAACTAATTTATTTATAACTGGTTAGAAAATCCAGTTGATAGGGATCTGTCAGCCAGGCAGCTGAGGTTAATGAAGCTGGCCTTAAGCATAGGTGCTTATTCCTACCCCACAGGGGCCATGGCCCTAGGCCTGCCTAGCCTTCAGAGTCTACTCAGTTCTGACAGAAGTCAAGCTCTGCTTCCCCAGATCTTCTTGAAACATCTCTTTTCTATAGTTTACTCCCTCCTTAGGGCCCACAGTATCAACTAACTACAAACTAAAAAATTAATTCCTGCTCTAGTAGGAAATAATGTGAAGATAACACAGGTATTTTACAACAATCCCTCCTGAGGCTACATCCCTGACCAATGCCCTATGCTGAAATCTGTTGAGAGTTAGTAAACAAAGAGCATCAGATAAAGTAGTGGATTTTTTAAAATAGTGAACAAGCAATATTATAATTTCTCTATTTTTACACTGCTGAGTGGAAGACAAATTTGAAAATATAATTATATTTGTATCTGTATGTCCCTCAATCCCATCCCTACCTCCCAGGAGCTCAAAGTATGAAATGGTCAAGCCCAATGATGCAAAAAAGGTTCAAGTCAAAATTCAGCAAAACAAAGGGAAAGAATTGGTGACTAACAAAGAATATTCTAGTATACTGAACTGGGAAATAAAAAGAGTGATAACATTAATGGAGCATTAATTTGTCCCAGGCACTTTTCTAAATGCTCTTTGAATGCATTTGCCATATTTGTTTAGTTTCCACATTTTTGTGGGATTTTTTTCCTCCTTTTTGCAGTTGAATTCTAGTTTCAAGGCTTTATGATCAGAAAATATGCTTGGTACAACTTCGATTTTTCTGAATTTGCTGATGTTGTTTTTGTGGCCCAACATATGGTCAATTCTTGAGAATGATCCATGTACACTGGAGAAAAATGTATACTCAGTCACTTTGGGATGAAATGTCCTGTAGATGTCTATCATATCCAGGTGCTCTAGTGTTTTGTTTAAGGCCACTATATCTTTGTTGATTCTCTGTTTGGATGACCGATCTAGAGCCGTCAGTGGTGTATTGAGGTCTCCAAGTATGATTGTATTTTTGTCAGTTTTTGTTTTAAGGTCAATAAGTAGCTGTCTTATATATTTTGGTGCTCCTTGGTTTGGTGCATATATATTAAGAATTGTTATGTCTTCTTGATTCAGTGTCCCCTTAGCCATTATGAAATGGCCATTTTTGTCTCTGAGTACTTTTGTTGTCTTGTAGTCAGCATTATCAGATATGAGTATTGCTACGCCTGCTTTTTTTTGGATGTTATTTGCTTGGAGTATTGTTTTCCAGCCTTTCACTTTGAGTTTGTTTTTATCCTTGTTACTTAGATGAGTTTCCTGTAGGCAGCATACAGTTGGATTTTCTTTATTAATCCATTCTGCTACTCTGTGTCTTTTTATTGGTGAGTTTAATCCGTTTACATTTAGTGTAATTATTGACACTTGTGAGTTCCCTATTGCCATTTTATAGATTGCTTTCTGTTAGTTTTGTGTCTTGTTTGATCCTTCTCTTTCATTTTTTTATCTTTTGTTTTTATTTGATTGTATTCCATACATCTTTCCAGTCTTGCTATCGTTTTTATCTCATGTGCTTCTGTGGTGGTTTTTTCAATGGTGGTTACCTTTAGGTAATGAAAAGGGTTCCTATCCTGTTCATTGTAGCGAACTATTTTGTGATTACTTTTGCACTCCATCGTCCTTTGCTACTGTTAATCTCCATCCTCTCCCCCTTTTCTTTTTGTTGTTGTCACAGTTTAAATTTGGTTTTATTGTGTTCTTCTTGGAGCTTTTACTTGTCGCTTTATTTTTTTTTGGTTCTTTGTATCTGATTGGAGAACCCCCTTTAGTAATTCCTGGAGTGGGGGTTTTCTGATGATAAATTCCCTCATCTTTTCTGTATCTGTGAATGTTTTTATTTCTCCTTCATATTTGAAGGATAGCTTTGATGGGTATAGTATTCGTGGCTGAAAGTTCCTCTCTTTCAGGACTTTAAATATTGGGGTCCACTCTCTTCTAGCTTGTAGAGTTTCTGCTGAGAAATCTGATGATAATCTAATGGGCCTTCCTTTATATGTTGTATTCTTCTTTTTCCTGGCTGCCTTGAGAATTTTTTCTTTGCCATTGGTTTGTGCCAATTTCATTATGATGTGCCTTGGAGTAGGTTTGTTGGGGTTAAGAAAACTCGGAGTTCTGTTTGCTTCATGAATTTGAGGCTTTAGTTCTTTCCACAGGCTTGGGAAGTTCTCATCTATTATTTGTTTGAGTATGTTTTCCATTCCATTTTCTCTCTCTTCTCCCTCTGATATACCTATTATTCTTATGTTATTCTTTCTGATGGAGTCAGATAATTCTTGTAGGGCTATCTCATTTTTTTTTTAATTTTTGAGTCTCTTTCTTCCTCTCTCTGTTGTGCCTCAAGTTGCTTGTCTTCTATTTCACTAATCCTCTCTTCTATCTGGCCTGTTCTATTAGCCAAGCTTGTTACCTCGTTTTTCAGCTCGTGAATTGAGTTTTTCATCTCTGTTTGATTTGTTTTTATAGTTTCAATTTCCTTGGACATATATTCTTTGTGTTCATTGAGTTGTTTTCTGAGCTCCCTAAATTGCCTTTCTGTGTTTTCTTGTATATCTCTGAGTATTTTTAGGATTTCTGTCTTGAATTCTCTGTCATTTAACTCCAAGGTTTCCAATATATTAAATTTTTTCTCCATATATTTTTCCTCTTCTATCTGTGTTACCTCTCTTTCTTTTGTATCCATGATATTCGATTTTCTCTTCCTTAATGGCATCTGAGGGTAGTTTTGTTGATAGTATTAATGAGATTTAATAAAAAATAAAAAGTTAAAAAAATAAAAAATTGAAAAAAGTGTTGTTTTTTTAAAAAAATTAATAATGAAATAAAGAAAAATAAAATAAAAATTTAAAAAAAGGAAATTATTCCCCCCCTCCTTTTTTTCTCTCCTCTCCTATCCCCTCTTTCTTGAGAAAATCTTGTGGTGAACTTTGAATTATATTGTATTTAATAGAACAAACAATGCCTGTAATGGAGGGCCTGAATTGGGGAAAAGTAATAAAGGGGCAAGAAAAATAAATAAATAAATAAATAAAATGGGTGGGGGCATGGACCCACAAAAAGCAAATAATGAAAAAATTTGGATCAAGAATAAAATGATTTGCGTTTAGGTGTTGGTTGACTAAGAGTTATGATGAGAGGAGTAAGAGGGAAACAGGAAAATGGGGGGACAAATTAAAAAATTACTATTGTATTTAGTGGAACAAGAGCTTGATAAAATGGAGAGCCAGGGATGGGAGCACTGCTAGTGAGTTAAAAAGGTGAAGTAAAAACCCCCCAAAATGCCACAAACATAAGTTTGAGTCCCAGATAAAATAATTTGTTTGTTATTGAGGTTTGAATGAGAGGAGATGTAAAGGAAAAAGGAAGAAACTAATATAGAGGGAGAAAGGAAGAGAGAGAGAGAGAAAAAAGAGGGAACCACTAAAAGAAGAAAAAAGAAAAAAGAGGAGAGAGAGAGAGAGAGAGAGAGAGAGAGAGTTAAGGGTTTTGGAGTGCAACCCTCATAGAGAGAAAGGAAGAGGAAAGAAAAGATAATGGGAGATGTAACACTTATGGGTAGTGTAGTTCAAGGAGAGGAGAGAGTAAGACTGGTAGGGAGTTAAACGACCAAATTGGAGGAGGAAAAAAAAAATAAAAAAGAAAAAAAAAATCAAGGATGAAGATAAGAGAAACAAACGAACAAATATAATAAAATGGGATAGGTTATAAAGTCTGCGGATTATTCTGATTTTGAGAGGTTATCTTCTTGCTTTTTTCTTTTCTCTCCCTCTTCCTGGTTGGCGACTCTGTACCCCGGGTTCTGCCCCTTTGGCACGCTCAGGTAGAGGTTTGCAGTTGATAAGTCTCTATGGCGATGTCATGTATTGTGCTTCAGTCTCGTTGGCAGTCGAGGCTCATTAGCGTTTATAGGCTCCGACAGTGAGAGAATCCGTGTTCCAGGAGCCTCTCTCCTAGTCTTTCCTTCCTCAACCAGCAGCCTGAGAATCCAGCTATGGGGTTGCTGCTGCCTCTGCCTGGATAGTAAGAGGCTCAAAGAGCGGGCAACTCCCCACTCTTATTTCCACTCAGCACAGGGCTCTGGGTAAGGCTCAGTCAGTCAGAGCTGCTAGCATAATCAGCCGGGGCTTTCGCCTACTCAAAGACCTCTGGCTCTGTCACTCTGTCCGGTAACACGGGCGGGTCTGCGCGCGCAGACCAGGATGTTAGACCGGAAGTCTCGCCCTCTGAGTGAAACCCCCCACCCGCACTGAAAAGTTCCAATGTTGGAATTGGCTCTCGCTCGTCCCCGTGTGCCGCTCTTTCAAGGTGCTGGGGCAGCCCGTGACTCCGCCCTCGGCCCACACAAAGGCCCCCGACTCTGCCCCTTTGTGGGACAACACGGGCTCCCACTCCGGAGGTGCTGGGAGGAGTCTCCTTCCCACTCTCCGTGCGCGCAGACCAGGATGTGAGGCCGGAGTCTCGCCCTCTGAGTGAAACCTCCCGCCCGCACTGAAAAGTTCCAGTGTTGGAATTAGCTCTCGCTTCCTCCCCGTGTGTGGCTCTCCCCGGGTGCTGGGGCAGCCCGGAGGCTTTCGGCCCACACAAAGGCCCCTGACTCTGCCTCTCTGTGGAGTAACACGGGCGCACCCTCCGGGGGCTTTGAAAGGAATCTCTCGCCCACTATGCGCCTACCAGGGGATCAGGTAAAATGGCTTCCCCGCTTGTCTTTCTTTGTCTGGGTTTGGCGCGAGTGTTAGCTGTATTGCCCAGGTTGTCACAGGAACAGTTTTTCCTTGGCTTGGATCTCCGTGCCACAGCCTAGTTAGGCCGTTTGTGCCGCGGCCTGGATCTATTCACCCCCTTTGCCCGCCTTAGTTTATATATTCTCAGTTTCCAGTGAAAATCGCCCTGTTTAGGTTAGTGAGGAAGGCGGAGCATTTCTTACTCCCTATTTCCTTCGGGGTTTGGTTATATATTTAGCCAATTTTTCGCTCGATCATACCTTTGGGTGTATTGCGAAACATCTGGAGGCTCCAAGGATAGGTTTTTCTGTTTCTGGTTGAAGATCTTGTTGAGGTTTGGGGGAGATTTATCAGTATCGCTTCCTACTCCGCCATTACTCTGACGTCTCTGAAATTTTTAAGATCGCATTGCCATATTTGAATCCCCACAAGGGGATTTCTCCAGGTAGGAACAATTATTGATCTTACTATACAGATAAGGAAACTGAGTAGTTAAGTCATTTGCTGCAGACATATGCTAGTAAACTGTGGTTCTAGAACCAAACTTTCAGGCCCCAGAGCCCAAGCTCTTACCTACTACAGGACAGGAAATCAAACCTACATCACTTTCTTGGAGAGTCAAAGGCAAACATGGGACGAAAACCCCACAGTGGCCTGACCTGTGGTGGCACAGTGGATAAAGCGTTGACCTGGAACAATGAGGTTGCCAGTTCAAAACCCTGGGTTGAGGAAGACAAGATGGCGCTGGAGTAGGTGGACGTACCTACATCAACCTCCCAGAACCAAAGTGGATTACAAACTAATTTTAAGAACTATCATCTGGAAAAACCAACTTTGGACTAAACTAAGAGGACTCTTCAACCAAGAAAAACTGAAGAAGCCACACTGAGACTGGTAGGAAAAGCAGAAACGCGGAGAGGGCTTCCCAGTTCCCTGGAGCGAACAGCAGCCGGGAGAGACTCGCGTGGCGAGAAGTGAGTTTAGCAGAGAGGGAAGGGTCCTGAGCCCCAGGAACAAAGCCCCAGAGCCCAGAAGAGGCATAAGGACAGTATTTAGCTGGAAACAAGACAGGATACTGTTTGTGAGAAAGAGTCTGATTTCTCAGACCCAGGATTCTTCTTAAAGGGACTGCGCAGAAAAACTCTCTCACAACCACTCACCCGGGGCTTCAGGAGACGGGGAGAGAGGAGAGGACCAAAGTAGCAGGAAGAGAGTGTAATCTGGGAGGCACAGGGAGAAACATTTTGGGAAACAGCCACCCTAACCCCTGGAACGAGTCACTCCCCAAATCTGAAGTGAATATTTCCCCCGGAAACAGCAACACCAGCAAAGGGAAGCAGGACACCAGCCAAACAAGCTCCCCCCCAGCACTCAGAGCAGAGTTGCTTAGAAGGAGGGAGCTTTCGGGGTGACAGCAGTGAGTGTTAGGGTCTGAGCAGCAGTGCCCCCACCCACACAGCTGAGGGCTCGCCAGAGGGTGGGCGGCGGTGGGACGCAGAAGCGCAGTTTTGTCGGCAAGGGCGGAAGCCTGCTGGCCACCACTGGGCTCATGTGTGAGCTCAGTCTTGCCAGGCTGGGGAGGAGTAGGCATGCAAAAGTGGTCAAGCCCAGCTGCCGGCAGCCTGTAATCCAGCCTGCGGGAGAAGGGCGGGAACCCCGGAAGGGGTGGAGACCAGCCCTTGAGCAAGGGTGCAGGAGCACAGAATTGCCCTGCCCACGGAACCCAGGCTTATGGCCTGACTTGGGAGCTGGCTCCTCCCGCAGGGGTGGAGCCAAAGGCCCAGAACAGGTGGAGTTCTGCTACTGAGCTGAGCGTGGGAACGCAGTCCTGCCCTGCCGGTAGAGCCAAGGCTAGCAGCCGTTCCACCAGCGGGCTCCTCCTGCAAGGGCGGGGCGAAAGCCTGGAAATAGGCAGAGACCCACAGCTGAGCAAAGGTGCTCGACACTGACCTCAGGGCCGAACATAACGCCACACACGGGGGCGGGGCAAAGGCCAAGGCCACCAAGGCTTGTGCACCCGAGCACGTGATCACAGCCACTCCCGTGAAGAGAAAATGCGGAGGCAGAGAAATGCAACACAAATGAACCAAGAGAAATCCCCAGAAAAGGACCTAAATGAATCAGATATAACCAAATTACCAGATGCAGAGTTTAAAATAACGATTGTTAGGATGCTCAAAGATATTAGAACAACAATAGATGGTCATTACGAACACCTAAATAAAGAGATAGCAAATATAAAAAAGGACATTGAAATAATAAAAAAGAATCAGTCAGAAATGACAAATACAATATCTGAAATAAAGAACACAATGGAAGGAATTAAAAGAAGGATGGATGAAGCGGAGAATCGAATCAGCAAGTTAGAGGACACAATAAATAAAGGCGCGGAAGCAGAGCAGAAAAAAGAAGAGACTCAAAAAGTCTGAGGAACCTCTAAGAGAGCTCTGTGACAACATGAAGAGAAATAACATCCGCATCATAGGGGTTCCTGAAGAAGAAGAGAAGGAACAAGGGATAGAGACTTTGTTCAAGCATATCATAGCTGAAAACTTCCCTCAATTAAGGCAGGAAAACATCTCACATGTTCAGAAAACACAGAGAACTCCACTAAGGAGAAACCCAAAGAAATCAACACCAAGACACATCATAATTAAAATACCAAAGCTAAATGATAAAGAGAAAATATTAAAAGCTGCTAGAGAAAAAAAGACTATCACCTACAAAGAAGCCCCCATAAGGATGACTTCTGACTTCTCAACAGAAACACTTGAGGCCAGAAGGGAATGGCAAAAAATATTCAAAGTAATGCAGAACAAGAGCCTACAACCAAGACTACTTTATCCAGCAAGGCTATTGTTTAAAATTGAAGGAGAAATAAAAAGCTTTACAGACAAAAAAAAAAAAAAAAAAAAAAAACTCAAGGAATTCACTACAACCAACCCAAGGCTGCAAGAAATGCTAAGGGACCTGCTGTAAACAGATCAAAGAAGAAAAAGAATATAGCAAAAGAGGAATACAGTTTTAAAGAATAAAATGGCAATAAACAACTACATATCAATAATAACCTTAAATGTAAATGGATTAAATGATCCAATCAAAAGACATAGGGTAGCTGTGTGGATAAGAAAACAGGACCCATACATATGCTGTCTACAAGAGACAAACCTTAAATCAAAAGATCCACACAGACTGAAGATAAAAGGATGGAAAAAAATATTTCACGCAAATGGAAATGAAAAAAAAAGCTGGGGTAGCAATACTTATGTCAGACAAAATAGACTTTAAAACAAAGACTATAGTTAGAGATAAAGAAGGTCACTACATAATGATAAAGGGAACAATCCAAAAGGAAGATATAACCGTTATAAATATCTATGCACCTAATATAGGAGCACCTTAATATATAAACCAGACTTTGATGGACTTAAAGGGCGAGATCAACAGCAAAACTATAATAGCAGGGGATTTCAATACCCCATTAACATCATTAGATAGATCCTCAAGAAAGAAAATTAACAAAGAAACAGCAGACTAAAAGGACATATTAGATCAACTCGATTTAATAGATATCTTCAGAACCTTTCACCCTAAAACAGCAGATTATACATTCTTTTCAAGCGCTCATGGTACATTCTCTAGAATAGACCACATGTTAGGGCACAAAAGCAGTCTCAACAAATTTAAGAAGATTGAAATCATATCAAGCACTTTCTCTGATCACAATGGCATTAAACTAGAAATCAACCACAACAGAAAAACTGAAAAACACTCAAACACTTGGAAACTAAATAGCATGTTATTAAATAATGAATGGGTAAACAATGAGATCAAAGAAGAAGTTAAAATATTCCTAGAAACAAACGATAATGAGCATACATTAATTCAAAATATATGGGACACAGCAAAAGCACTCCTGAGAGAGAAGTTTATAGCATTACAGGCATACTTCAAGAAGCTAGAAAAAGCTCAAATAAACAACTTGAACCTACATCTAAAAGAACTAGAAAAAGAACAGCAAGTAAGCCCAGAGCTAGTAGAAGGAAGGAAATAATAAAGATTAGAGAGGAAATAAATGACATAGAGGCTCAAGAAACAATACAGAGGATCAATGAAACCAAGAGCTGGTTCTTTGAAAAGATAAACAAGATTGATGAACCTTTAACCAGACTCACCAAAAAAAAAAAAAAAAAAAAAGAGAGAGAGGACTCAAATAAAATTAGAAATGAGGTGAAGAAATAACAACTGACACAACAGAAATACAAAATATTGTAAGAAAATACTATGAAGAACTGTACGCCAAAAAACTAGACAACCTAGATGAAATGGACAAATTCCTTGAAACATATAATCTTCCAAAAATTAATCTGGAAGAATCAGAAAACCTAAACAGACCAATTACAACAAATGAGATCGAAACAGCTATCAAAAAATGCAAATTAAAACCACAATGAGATATCACTCACACCAGACAGAATGGCACTCATCAATAAAACAACACAGAATAAGTGCTGGCAAGGATGTGGAGAAAATGGAACCCTCCTGCACTGCTGGTGGGAATGCAGACTGGTGCAGCCACTGTGGAAAACAGTATGGAGATTCCTCAAGAAATTAAAAATAGAACTACATTTTGACCCAGTTATACCACTGTTAGGAATATACCCCAAGAACACCATAGCACTGTTTGAAAAGAAGAAATGCACCCCCCATGTTTATGGCAGCATTGTTCACAATAGCAAAGATCTGAAAACAGCCCAAGTGTCCATCAGAGGACGAGTGGATTAAAAAGCTTCGGTATATATATACTGTGGAATACTACTCAGCCATAAGAAATGAGATCTTTTACAACAACATGGATGGACCTTGATAACATTATACTGAGTGAAATAAGTAAATCAGAAAAAACTAAGAACTATATGATTCCATACATAGGTGGGACATAAAAATGAGACTCAGAGACATGAACAACAGTGTTGGGGTTACAGGGTGGGGGGGAGGAGAGGGAGGGGGTTGGGGGAGGGGAGGGGCACAAAGAAAACCAGTTAGAAGGTGATGGAAGACAATTTTATCAATGCCAGTCCATCAAAATTTAAAAAATAATAAATAAATAAATAAATAAATAAAAACCCTGGGTTTACCTGGTCAAGGCACATGCAGGAGTTGCTGCTTCCTCCTATTCTCCCCTTCTATCAACTAACAGCCATCTGCCTGATTACACAGTTATTTAGCCTCTTGCTGTCTCCAAACTCATTTAGAAAAGTAAATTAATTGTGCTTTATTATGCAACTTTAATACAAAATGAGTCCCAGACTAAGAGTAAAGACGTCTTGGAACATCAATAGAACTAAGCCATTCTTTTCAGGTTAAGTGGTTTTTTGTTGTTTTTTTCTGAAGTTGGAAATGGGGAGGCAGTCAGACTCCCGCATGCGCCCCACCGGGATCCACCCGGTATGCCCACCAGGGGGCAATGCTCTGCCCCATCTGGGGCGTAGCTCTGTTCCAACCAGAGCCATTCTAGCGCCTGAGGCAGAGGGCATGGAGCCATCTTCAGTGCCTGGGCCTACTCTTCTCCAATGGAGCCTTGGCTGTGGGAAGAGAAGAGAGAGACAGAGAGGAAGGAGAGGGGGAGGGGTGGAGAAGCAGATGGGCGCTTCTCCAGTGTGCCCTGGCTGGGAATTGAACCCTGGACTCCTGCACGCCAGGCGGACACTCCACCACTGAGCCAACCGGCCAGGGCCTTAAGTGGTTTTTTAATGAAAGAAAAAGAAACAATGGTTACAGGAACTGTGGTATAGTAAAGGTTTACATAAAACAAATTAATGCTTTTAACATATTCAATACAAGTGTTTGGAACCTCATTTTGTAGATAACCACGTAGGTTCCAGTCTAACACTGTATGACCCTGAGGTCCGGCCACTGGTTTCCTGGCACCCTGCGATAGGTCCTGGTGAAAACTCAAGGCAGCCCGACTTCGGCATTGGTTTTGTTTTTTGTCATTTGTAAACGCGACAAACAGCCACCAGAGGGCTCTGACTACAGGCCTCGCTCTTCACCACCGAGCGGTGCCCCAGGTAAAGCAGTCGGGTTAGGAACGCACCCGGAACCAAAGCGCGAGCCCCCGCCCGTCAGAGCTACGTCGCCAGTGCACCGCGGGGCGGGGCCTGTCCGGTGCTGGACGCTGGAGGTCAGTTGGGGCCGCTGGCCTCGCGGAGGGTCGCAGGCTGCGGGACCATGCTGAGTGCGGCGTGCGGCAGGCTCTCCTCGGCGCTGCGGAGGACGCGCGCGCTGCCGTCCGCGGTCGCCCGTAGGGACCTGCGCTTGTCGGGGTCGCGGCGGTCGGCTGACAAGCGGGAGAGAACCGGGGGACCGCCGGGTGCCTTTGATCCGGAGCTGCTGGAGTTCTTGGTGTGCCCGCTCTCCAAGAAGCCGCTCAGGTGAGGCTCGCCAGCTGCCCGCTTTCCTTCTCGGCCTCCTGTTGCGGGGAGAGGGCAGGTGGACCGCGCGGTCGCCCGCAGCCACCCGGGAGCCCTGGTCCGCCGCCCTGTTCTGAGGGCCGCCCGCGCCGGCGCCCCCCACCCCCTGCGGCGGGCAGGGCGGGAGGAGGCCGCGGCGGGGCCGAGCCCCGGGCCGCCCGGGTCAGTCCGCCACCCGCAGGGACGGGTCGGAGCCGTCACAGGGTCGCTGCTGGCCGTGCGTTAGGACCTCGCGGGGGCCTTTCTACAAACGCCGATTCCCTGGCACCGCCGCGGTGGCCGGATCGGAAGGTCTGGGGCGGGGCCCGAGCAACTACGCATTTCCTGAGAAGGACCCGAAGTGACTGAGGTCCGGCCGGGTTTGTGAAGTTGTGGGATTCCGGACTAGTCCAAGCTGTTAAGGATTTTAGGCCAAGATGAATATCATACTAGCCTCCAGATCCTTTTGAAGATGCCGTGTACAGCTGATGCCTGATGATCGTGAGCGTGTAAACTGCGTTAACTGCTCTTTGGCTTTTGGTTCTGGACTAGCTGGTCTTTGGAAACGCCTCCTACACCTCAGGAGAGTCAGCTCTACAGCTCCAGGCTACTGAAACGGAATATTGACAATTTGAGTACTGCAGATTGAATATACCGAACACCAAAATGTTAGGAGTGGTACCATCTTTGAGTGGCATATTGCTAGTAATTTTAATTTTCATCTTTTTGCATTTCTCTTTCTAGATTTTTCCCATAATGAATATATTAATTTTTCTTAAACATTGAAATTACCATTTGATCTACCTGTTAGGTAATTGTGTAACTAGCTCACTGCAGATTTGCCGTTTTTCGGTTTTCTCATTTTATTCCTTTAATCTTTCTCAAACTTTTGTGTATTTTGATTTTTTACTGCTTTCGTTCTAATGGATCAGTTAGTTTGCTCTCATGTATTCTAAAACGAGGAAGTTGAACTTTAGTTTTGGAGGCGACCAGAGTAATGAAGGAATATTGGGATGGAAAGTTTTCTGATTGGTATTTTAAAAATATTAAGGTAAAAGAATAATGTGAAAAAGAAAATATGAGAGAAACTGACTAGCATCGGACGAATTAGGGATTCATTTTCTAAAAGAAATGATTCAATTGGCTATTACTGCTTGTAGGAATTGAATTCTGCTTTTCTGGGATTAACTCTGCTAAGAATTTGGTAAGTGGTGTTACTTATTGAACATCAAGCTCTAAACATTTTATTCCCCTCAATTCATTTTTTTTCTTTTCCCCCCTCAGATATGAAGCATCGACAAATGAATTGATTAATGAAGAGCTGGGAATAGCCTATCCAATTATTGATGGGATTCCTAATATGATACCACAGGCAGCGAGGATGCTACATCAAAATAAGAAGCAAGAAGATACAGAGCAGCACTAATTCATAATTAAAAACAACAACACACACAACTAAATTTTCCTAATACCATCTACCTTTTAAAAAGTCAGGGTGGCAAATAATAAGTGGGAGAGAAGAATGTTTCTGACTCTTCCTACAGTGACTGTCCTTATTCCATTGATCTCTTTAGCAGGACTGTTCTACTCCGCCTCAGTGGAAGAAAACTTCCCAGAGGGCTGCACCAGCACCACCAGCCTGTGCTTTTACAGTCTGCTCTTGCCGGTCACCATACCAGTGTATGTGTTCTTCCATCTTTGGACTTGGATGGGTATTAAACTCTTCAGGCATAATTAATGAGCCAGAGCCAACATGGTGTATATATATTAATGATAAGTCTTGAGCTTCTGTCTCTGAAAGCTTAACTGCATGGACATACTGGAAACCCACTTAATTTTTAGGAAAGATGTTTTTAGCTTCTATCAGAGGCTTAGAGCTGTGGAAGGCTTAAGCTGCAGAAGTTTTTATTGTACTTTGGTTCTGCCCTTGTTTTTTGAAGGTTCTAATTTATAACTGCTGTAGAAGAAACCTTATTGGAAATAAACAACCCCAGCCATCATCTAATGACTTTATTTTTCATCTCCTTTATCTAAAAGTTAATAATTTGAAGTTTTGTGTTTGTTTTAGATTCAATGTCTTTGGTAAAGTCACGTTACAGTTAACTGAAATAATTCCAAAGGAATTATGTTGGAGTAGTTGTAGAGAAATGCATTTGAACTAGTGTGATATAGAACTGTGATAAGATGAAAATTTCATGGACTTGCAGAAATTCTGAGGTTTTAAAATAACCCTTTCTTTGGCATCAAATGCTTAAGATTAGTAATAATAAAGTAAGATGCTGACACTTCTCCATAAAACATTTTACAGGGTTTTGTTTTTGGTCATAAGAATATGGTTCTGAGGGGGGAAGGAATATATAAAATTATTCTAAATTTTTAAGTGTGGGCTATTTTTAGAGAGGGACTTAATACACAAATAGATTCGTTTTCCCAGGAAAGTACTTACCCCGTGGTGGATAGAGGTGGGGTGTTAGAAGTCTTGCAAATAGCTGATTGTGTCCTGTTGAGCTTAGAACTATGTTTTGAGCCATGTTTTAGTTTATTTTCTTGCCTTAGGAGACCAGTTTAGCACTACTAATGTTGTAAAGTACCCAATTCCATGGGTGTTTGTAGAGGCACATAGTCCAAGTAAGTTTTTGAAAAGTTTTATTAAAGGAGGAAATTTATTAAATATGCCGGCCGCATATGGCTGACACAGGGCAACAGACCCAAATTGTGCAGACTGCAAAAATAGTTTAGGGGCTGTTTATATACTCTTAATTATACATGGGAGGGGAAAAAACCTGACATCATGGCATAAGTTTATACCTTTTGTTTAGAGCAGGGGTCCCCAAACTACTTCCGGAAGGAGCACCTCTTTCATTGGTGGTCAGTGAGAGGAGCATAGTTCCCATTGAAATACTGGTCAGTTTGTTGATTTAAATTTACTTGTTCTTTATTTTAAATATTGTATTTGTTCCCGTTTTGTTTTTTTACTTTAAAATAAGATATGTGCAGTGTGCATAGGGATTTGTTCATAGTTTTTTTTATAGTCCGGCCCTCCAATGATCTGAGGGACAGTGACTGGCCCCCTGTGTAAAAAGTTTGGGGACCCCTGATTTAGAGTTACATTAATTACATGCTTTGAGGAGGGGGAGAGGTGGCTTCCATGGGAACAAATGCCTGCAAATGGTTCATTAGTATAAGAGAAGATTTAATTAATCTTTTCTCCCTACACCTGGCTAGCTATTCACCCCTTTCCCCATAGGTATGGGGGAAGGTCAGGGAATCCAAGTCTCCTTTCTCTTCTGCATTTACAACACAATGCCATCGGCCATCTTGGTGGTATGCTAATCACACAAGTACAAAGATTATTTTCAAAATCTCTTTGCACACCTAGCCCAAACTAATAAAATGTTCTTTAAACTTTCTAAAATATTAGTATTAATTCTGTAGCTTTTGGCACCTTACAACACTAAGGGCATGAGTATTTGACATATTAATAGTTCCTGATTTTCCAGAACTTTCAACAAGACTGATTGAAGTTAATAACCATTTCAGAGGTGTAACAAATATTTTAGTAGTTAGCCTACAGAAATCTAAGAATTGAATATACAAAACTTAATTGATTACTACTAGAATCTTAAAGTAATTTAACAGCTTTAGATTCTTATCAAAAGAAAAAACATGAGGGTAGATGTATTTTATATTGCATTAATTCAATACACTGCAGTATAAATCACATATTTAAAATTTACTCTATAGCAATCTACAAAATAAACTAGATTACAGAGGTTCCCATCATTTCCTGAAATTATTCTTTTTAATTTAACCTAAAGCTCCCTTAAGATCAGTATAAAGTAAAAAAATTTTGCTAATAAAATAAGCATTATATTATGAAAAGTCTCAACTTTCTCAAGTTTAGCACTTTATCATTTTGGAGGAAACTGACAAGTATACCCCTGAGGGAGGGAGTTCAGTATTAACTCCATC
The DNA here is from genome assembly GCF_036850995.1 of Saccopteryx leptura. Lineage (NCBI taxonomy): Eukaryota > Metazoa > Chordata > Mammalia > Chiroptera > Emballonuridae > Saccopteryx > Saccopteryx leptura. Next base: position 70,471,227 of record NC_089507.1, on the reverse strand, counting down.
CTTTCACTAATAGAATTCTTTCAGCAGTGAATGATTTATAGTACAAACTGTTCGCTAGGTAATTTTAGGCATATTATACATAATGTTTAATCTTATAACCTAAGGGGTAAGATAGGTAATATTAGCACTGTTTTACAGATAAGGGAACTGAAGCACTGTTGGGCAGATAAAATATATTATGCTCACTTTGTTAAAGATGGCGCTGCCCACGTGGAAGCCGTTGCCTAGGTGATATTAATGTGTGTTGGGGGCGGGCTGTGGGCAGGCAAGATGCTTGTAGCCTGAGGCTTGGTTTTAAGACTAAGCCTTTCCCACCCTTTTTGATGTGGGTGGTACAATCCCATCATGCTTCAGATAAGTGACTTTGTATTAGAGACTTACCTATTTTGTATATTGGATTAAAGCTTCTGATTTCTACACTATAAAATGGGGGCAGAACGGGAGCTTGCCCTCTTGGTTCCTGAGATTAACAGAGGAGAGAGCAGAGAGGAGAGCAGAAAGAGGCCATGTGGAGGTGGCCAGGAGAAGCAGCCAAGATGGTGGAGTGCTGAGTGAGAAGCCAGTTTGTGCAGAGAGAAGGAAGGAGATGGGGAACAGAGGTGAATAAGTCTGGTGAGCTAGAAACCTTTGATTCTAGGGAACTCGGATAAGTCAGTAGTTTTGTGAGCATTGAATGTGAGTGGGTTTTGGAGCCCAGTGTGTGTTTTTACTTGCCCACCAGGTGCAAGCTAGAATTAAAGATGATGGCCCATCAGTTTTTGGCTCCATTGTTTCTTTACCAACTGTCCGAATCCAATGCGAATCTGCGTGGGCCAGGCAGCTGTGATGGTGGCCCTGTATACTGGCTTTACAAGAACAAAAAGATTAAGTGATATACCCAGGATTACAGCAATAATTGTACTGAAATTGAAAGCATCTGGCAATGTGGTCTCAGTCTAGTTTCTTAATCACACTATATAGTGTTTATTGTGAGCAAACTCATCCTATTTATTCATAAGAAAAACAATTAGGAATAAAAAATCTTGGATTCAAAATCATACTTAAGGCTGATAGCCTTAGTGTTTTCCTAAAGCTCCATTATTTTACTTCAATTTTAACCCTTAACTTTGTAATGTAATTGCCTTTTTCTGTCCCCTGTCTGGACAGTAAATTTCTCAACATTTTAAATCTAATGTTTAGTACAGAGCAGGCAACAAGCCTGAAACTTCCTGAAAGAGTGAACATATGGCTCAGATAAGCCTTATAATTTTAGGTGAATAGTTACATAACATTTCTGAGCTTCATCTTTAGGGCTAGAGAGCCTTCCCCTGCTTCTTTATTGTGAGGAACAAATTAAATTACATGAGAAGCACTACGTGAAGAACTAAGCAATACCGACTACTGGAATAGCAGCACAAGGAGCTCTGCAGACCAGTTCCCCAGGTGAAACAACCTAACTGGTGAAAACTATAAATAAAATAGCCATGTAAGATAGTCTCTGGAAATTGTTCTAAGGGCAGCCAGCCAAATGAGGAAATAAGATCTAAGTAGTACCGCAGTTTGCAGCATTTGAATAACCACCCATATCTTTCTGCCTCAGCTCAGCTCAGCGATAGACACTCCAGGAGGGAGTGGCCAAGAACACAGGGCTCCCTCTTCCCCATCTCCTCCTACCTGAGGTTTGTGTATCTGCTCAGGTAGAGTAGGCCACCAGCCGCAAAAAGGAAATCCTGTGACTATTAAAGTGTAAATGCCTATTGCCTATCTTTTCTGAACTGATTTGCAGAGCAACCGTTTAAAACAGTAGGTATACAATTGTATTTTGGAATCTATATTACACTGCCATTAACAGCACAAAGTAGATGGGAGGAAAGTTGAACTGGAGTAAGGAAGTGACACCAGATGGTTAACTTGAATTTACAGGAACAAATGAAGACAACCAGGAAAGGTATATAAGGTTAATATAACAATGTTTACAAATACATACTTGTTCTCCTCTCGGTGTAAGAGACATTAAATTAATGAAAGTAATAATAACAAGGTAGTGTTGGGCTGTACCATGTAGATGGAATATGAATGACAACAGCACAAAAGGGGGGGGGGACTACCTGGAAGTAATGTGTCTATTTTTTCACAGGTGCTCAATAGACTGTAGTTTTAAAAATATTTCAGGCTCTCATACACTGTGAGAATATAAAATACTACACTATCTAAATGTCCAGTGTAAGGCACAGCACAGTGGCTCTAGGCTACATGCTAGAGGTCAAATGCTGGTTCAAGGCATGGCTGAAAGTGGAATGTAGCTATTAAGGCTTCTAAATTTTGTCTACCACGATGTGCTACTTCTAGTGACTCCTTAGATACAACAGTGTTTCTTGAAAATTCTCTATTTTCTAGTAAAAGCTCCTTTGAAAAGCAACTGGTCATTCCTCAAAAAGTTAAATAGAGTTACAATATGACCCAGCAATTCCTCTCCAAGATATGTACTTACCAGAAACAAAATGTGTCCACACAAAAACTTGTGCACAAATGTTCAGAGGAACATCATTCATAAGAGCCAAAAACAAGCAAAATGTCCAAGTGATGGTTAAATAAAATGTTGCACGAGTACAAGAAATATTATTTAGCAAAAAATAGGAATCAAGTACTGATACACGCTACAACAGGATGAACCTTGAAAACAAGTCACAGAAAAGTCACATTAATTTTATATACATGAAATGTCCATAATAGGCAAATCTATGGAAACAGTAGTGGTTGTACAGGGATGGGGTGAGGGGAGATTGTGGTGTTATGGCTAGAGTACAGGGTCTCTTTGGGGAGATGAAATGTTATAAAATTGTGGCAGTAAAATAAATAAATAAATAAAAATAATAATAATAAAATTGTGGCAGTTATGGCATAATTCTGTGAATATACTAAATCCACTGAGTTGTACACTTTGTTTGAATTACATGCTATGTGAATTCTGTATCAATAAAGCGGTTACCCAAAAACACTATCAAAATTCAGTGTAAAACACAGCACAGTGGCTCTAAGCTATTTACTAGAGGTCAAATGCTGGTCCGAGGCATGGCTGAAAGTGGAATGTAGGTATTAAGGCTTCTAGATTTTTTCCACCACGATGTGCTACTTCTAGTGACCCCTTAGATACAACAGCCTTTCTTGGAAATTCTCTATTTTCTAGTAAAAGCCCAAGTTGCTAAACAGCAAATCATCATGGCTTCCAACTATTAATGGGGACTTTTCTTCACTAGCTTCCCATTCCATAGCTTATGCCACACACACACACACACACACACACACACACACACATTGACCTCACCACACCCACTTATTGCATTATAAACCCACCATGAGAAAATACTGTCTTATTCTTTTAGTAACTGTGACTCTTCTCCAGTCCTCCTCCCCAACATTTAGCTGACTTCACAATGACAGGGGACCTCTTGATTCCTTAGAGCCTCTTAAGATTATCTTCCTTAGTGTCCTCCCATCACTGACTGTGATCACTTCATAAATCAGATCCTTCCTACCAGCTAAATGACAATTAACCAGTCTGAAGGAGCAAAAAAGGGCTTGTCATAACCTACTGTCTCCAGTTTCTTCCAATCCTGCAGCGTGGGCTTTTAACGAAGACTGAACTTCAGACCTTGCATCTGTAAAATGAAAAGGATACTTCCTTCCAGACCTGGTAGGAATTTGAAGTGAGGTAGAAACTATGGAATTACTTAGCCTAGCCAAGTAACAGTAGATTCTCACTACTACGTGTAGTTGTGAGGTGACAGGTCTGTCCCCTTTTCAGGTTTTGTCCCTTTTAGTAAAAGGTTATTGGAATTACTACCTTCAGCTATGCCACTAGGTGGCACTTTTGGCTCACTAATGGAACCACTGACCACTTCAGTACTCAGAGGACTACCTTTGCACAATGTTGAGCTAGGTAGCCATAGTCCACAACCACTCATTAATTCTCATGCCATGTGCTAGCTAGCCTGGTGGAATGGAAGACAGGAGGTGAAGAAGAGAAGGCTGGTATGAGAAGAGAGCTTCAGGCAGAAGAAAAAGCATGTGTGAAAAAACAGGACTGACCCATTCAGGAAAAGTTACAAATTACTGGAATGAAATACGCTATGTATGCAAGGCCACAGTGAGAAATGGTGCTGGAACTTGCAAGGGGTACATCAGGAAGGATTTGGAAGCTGGACTTTATTGCCTAACTTTTCAAATCATTTAATTTGTGCAGTTGATAAACACTATGGCTCTTCCTTCTAGGAAAAAGGAAGAGAAAAACCACATTCAGAATTATAGAGGGTCTGCATGGTTATGGACTCCTGTGGTGGCAAGTGTTCATATTTGCTTTCTGGTACTGTAGCTACCAGTCATATGTAGCGATTGAGCACTTAAAATGTGGCTAATGTGACTGAGGAAATGAATTTTAAATTTAAATTAGCCACATATTGAACAGCAGAGCTCTGAACACTTTCCCACTACTGCCAACAAACCTTACCTACAGCAAGGGTCCACCTTATCACACAGTGCACATACGGGAGAGTTCTAGCCTCACAGCACGTGCTATTACAGTGTTGGTTGTTGCAATGCTGGCCAGAAGACGAGAGCGTGAACTACAGCGTTGACAGTAGGGTATGGTTAGAGGGAGACTTAGAACACGTTGTGAGGACATGACTGATTACTGAACGTGGGGAGATGAAGGAAAGAGATGACGGCAGGCTTCTGACTGGAGTCACTGGTGGTACCAGCCCAAACTGGACTATAGGAAAAATGATCATTTTTCTCCTTGAACATGTTGAGATTAAGGAGCCAAGGGGACCAGGCGGTGGCACAGGAGATAGTGTCAGACTGGGATGCGGAAGGATCCAGGTTCAAGACCCCAAGGTCGCCAGCTTGAGCGCGGGCTCATCTGGTTTGAGCAAAAAGCTCACCAGCTTGAACCCAAGGTTGCTGGCTCCAGCAAGGGGTTACTCGGTCTGCTGAAGGCCCACGGTCAAGGCACATATGAGAAAGCAATCAATGAGCAACTAAGAAGTCACAACACGCAACAAGAAACTAATGATTGATGCTTCTCATCTCTCTCCGTTCCTGTCTACCCCTGTGTATCTCTGCCTCTATAAAAAAAAAAAAAAAAAAAAAAAAAAAAAAAGAGCCAAGGGGCATGCAAGAAGAGACCCAGACTACAAAGAAAAATGGCTGTGGTGCTGGACTACAGCAGTTCCTGTTGGGCAGAGAGCGCTGAGTATCATTAGCATGGACATAATCACTGCACTAGCATTTCAGGTCAGGGACAGTTAGAGAAACATGCAACCATGGGAAAGAAGCCAAGAAAAAGAAAGCCACAGTCTGGCTGTTCATGCGTTCTGAGGAGAAAGTAGTCTACAGTTTCAAATGCAGTAGATATGATTTAAGACAAAAATAGGTAAGTTTCCACTGAAATTTGCAACAGGGACATT